>NW_027507748.1:406389017-407744017 GCF_037356315.1 Lithobates pipiens
TACCTACGAGGAACTGCAAGATTTATAGACCCGCCTCATCAAAATATACAAACCACTCTTCCAATCCTGCTTCAAACTTTTGGGGACCAATATCCCATCTGAGACTGCAAAGTAGAATTTTATGTGAAATATATTGTTCTACAAAAACTATATCCCAGTTTGTATGAATTTATGAAATCATAAGGTTAAAAAAGCCTCATGAATCCATTCTCTGTTGTGACCTTGCCATAAAATACAACCTCTGTGTTGATGGTATGACTACTTCTATAATCAAATACATCCATATTTATGGAAGACCCCTGCTGCACAAATGTTGTATCAAATACAAAGCAATATAAAACTGGGGAGAAACAAATACCAGGACAAGGCAGCCTCCACAAGAATCTGTGATACCAAATTTATAGAAAAAAAGTATAAAATAGTGTGGCGCTAAATCAATGTAACAATAAAAATCAATGTAACAATAAAAAAATAAAAATAAAAAAAAAATAAAGTCCCAATTCATAAAGTGCAAAATAATAAAAAAAAGTCCATAAATTGTATAAAATCTCCAACATGATGAGGAGCATATAATACTGTGCCAAAGTTAAAGTGTAAGTAATGACCTCTTAACCTAAAGTATAAGGACCATATGAAACTCAATCAAATATAAATAAAGTGTTCAATCCATAAAGTGCTCCGCCTCCTATAGAATGGCAGTATGGAAACTTTGCTGTCCAATCTTAGTGTCAATGATTGAGGTATCACATTTTAAAAAAAATCTTTATTAAAGCACAATATTATAAAATTTCCAACATACTTCTGGAAACTATGTTCACTTCTAAACCACTTTCCTACATAAATTAGAAAACCCACATGTGGTAAACAGTACCACGCATTTGTTAATCAAGGAGACAAATAAAAGTGCAATGCATCTTCCACATAGCACTGAAGTAACCTTGTGAAATGAAGTGTGGTGTGTAAACTGGTAGTTAATTACACAAAATCAGCTTCTGTTGCAGGTCCCACACTCTCCTGACTTCAACAATTATTTTTAGTTTTCATATACTGTACCTGTTCTGGACCATAGAAGTCACAACTCTTCTCCTTGATTTCTCATCCATTCCTGTCAGAGAAAACAAGAAACAAAATTGCAACTCGTGTTCTGTATGAGTCACAAGGTAGGCAAATGGATTGGAAACCAAACCGATGACTAATTTCCCTTTAACTCCAAGAGGCAACTAAGGTGCATTTCAATTCCAAACTATAATAATTATTTATGAATAATTGCAATCTTGTCTAGAACCAATTGGTTATAGTAGTAAAAACAATTCACAATACATTCAGATCAGGGCTTGGCAACCTGCGACCCACAGGCCTCACTAAGCCCGCCACTGCTAGATATCCGGCCTTTCAGTGCCCATAATTAATCCACAGGTACACAACCCGCGGACATGTTTGCCGCTGTCCTTTTCATTGGACAGCGGGAAAAACGGCCAGTTTCACAGAGCTGGATGGGGCGGGAACTGCTGGAGTTAACTTTTTTCATTACACAGCAGGTGATTGGTTGCCGGGTGATCCTAGCAAACAATCACCAGCCTGTTCATGTGAAAAGTTATCTCCAGCGGTTCCCGCTCCCATTCAGCTCTGTGATACCGATCTCTGCTTGCTGTACACCTGTGTAAGGTTTCTACCTACACAGTGTGTGTGTGGGCGGGTGCAGGGGACAGAGGACACTATAGGGGTACAGAGGACACTACAGTGGGGTGATGGTGCAGGGGACAGAGGACACTATGGGGGTACAAAGGACACTACAGTCGGACACTGCTTTGGGGGGCACAGGAAACTTGCTATTGAGGGAGGGGGACAGAGGACACTATGGGAGTGATGTGAAGGTGGAGGACACTGCTATAGGGGTAAAGAGGACACTACAATAGGGGGCCCTATTAGGGACCCCATCACCCCTGGAGACAAGGACCCCTTCTGATCTGGGGACAGAAACCCATCACCCCTGAGACAGGGACACTTTCTCACCTGGGGATATTTTGTGACAGGGACATCACCCCTGGGGACAGGGACCCCTTCTCCTCTGGGAACAGGGACCCCATTACCCTTGGAGACAGAGACCCTTCTCATCTGGGGACAGGGACCCCATCACCCCTAGGGACGGGAACCCCATCTCCAGACCACGCTGGCTGGCATCAGCCCCCCTTCAGGGTACCAGGATGGGGGCAGTAAAATCCGGATCCCTAGCCACACGCTCCCTTGGACACTGTCATCTAATATCTATGGAAAATGTGATAAGAACAGGAGTGTCACACCACAGTGCTGAAGTCCAAAATAAGTTTTTCACACAAAAAGGTTAACGAATTTGGGGACTACAACCACCAGTTGCAACAAAAGCTGCCACAGTCACCATATGCCATTGACAATTTATGTTTGCCTGTTAACAATTCTGTGCCGCAAAAAAGTCAGTTGATCTTTTAGCCATTACTGGCTTTTGCAGGGCTTTGCTTCTTAATGTCAAAGCCTCCAACAAGGGGAACAGTGAGCACAACAGTAGTGGTGTTCTCCAATCATAAGACTGAGGCAAAGTTCCTTCACATCCCACACTGCTGATACACAACTTTGAGGCTATAACCACAGGAGTGCCCAGACACCATCAGGAAGTGCATTGCTAATTTTCAGAAGGAATTGAAGACAAAAGGGTTAATTTTTCAGGGTACTGCTTAGGCACAATTAGCATTTTTAGAAGACTCATATATAACATAACAAATCTTCTCTGTTTTGAGTCCACTTTAAGTCCATTGCCTTACCTTCCCATCTATTTTTCATGTTTCGATAAAGGGGCACATTTGATCCTCCAAATTGTGCCAGTTATTTATCAATAATTACGACACCACAAAGCTTCTAATTCACTTTCTGGTGATCTCTCGCCTTGACTACTGCAACTCCCACCTCATTGGCTTACCTTTACATAGGCTATCCCTTCTTCAGTCCTTCATGAATGCTGCTGCCAGGCTCGTCCACCTTACCAACTGCTCAGTGTCTGCTTCCCATCTCTGCCAATCCCTCCACTGGCTTCCACTCACCCAACAAATTTAATTCAAGATACTTACAACAACTTAGAAATTAACCTAGTCTCAAAATACCAAGCATATCTTTCTCTTTGTTCCTCCCAAGACCCCCGCTCTCTAGCTCCCTTGTCACCTCCTCCCATGCTCATCTCCAGGACTACTCCAGAGCCTCTCCCCATCCTCTGGAACTCCCTACCGCAATCTTTAGTCTACCTCCTACTCTGTTCACTTTCAGGTGATCCGTGAAAACACATTTCTTCAGAGAGGCCCCACCTAACAACTGTACATTTTTTTACTTCATCAGCCCATCCCCCACAGTTATAACCTTTTGTATCTCTTGATCCTCCCTCTTAGATTGTAAGCTCTAACGAGCAGGGCCCCCTGATTCATACTGTATTAAACTGTATTGTAATTGTACTGTCTGCCCTTATGTTGGAAATCGCTAAAACTGTCGGCGCAATATAAAACCTGTATAGTAATAAAGATGCTTATCTCTTTCTCTGGCTTTGGAAGCTTTTAGATTTAGGGAAGCAACCGGTCTAGTGTCAAAACCCTCTACATCATTGTGGTATTTGTATGATTGGAAGTACAGTATATCTGAAAAATATATTTTGAATGTATATTAATATGGTGGTAGGAATTCCTATGGCTCATGTTTTGGGACTTAGTTATATGCTAACTAGGTCTTTGTTGTGATAAACCTCCTTACCAGAGAAAAATGTAATTGCCCTGGGGTAGCAATTACACCCCTGAATAATAGCCCCATGTCTAGCAAGTTTTTAAATAAATTTACCAAGGATCTTTGCACACCAGAATATGACAAGCTGTTTTTTCTCAAGTGTGGATTCTTCTCGATACATTCCAAGTACAACCCCACAGGAAGTATTTAAGCAGCCGTTTCCTATATCTTGGGTTGATTCCAATGCTCCTTGTTTTTTCCTATGTTTATGTATTTTAATTGAAGTGTACACTATGGGGTTAATTTACTAAAATTGGAGAGTGCAAAATCTGGTGCAGCTCTTCATGGTAACCAATCAGCTTCCAGGTCCGTTTGTCAAAACCAAGCTGAAGTTAGAAGCTGATTGGCTACCATGCACAGCTGCACCAGATTTTGCACTCTCCAATTTTAGTAAATCAACTCCTATATGCAGTTAATGTATGTAAATTATTAAAATTTGTTTACAATTTTCAAATGTGCCTTTAAAGTCCATTCTTCCTTATTCAAAACAAGTCTCCTGACCAGTTGGACCTGTTATAAGAGGAATTTCATGGACGCAAATCATTGCCTAACTGTACACAATGGAAAACGCTATAGAAATTTTTCCTCCAAAGAAACCTGTTTAGTTAGCTGTCACCAGAGAATAAATGTGCACAGCTGATTATTTTAATTGATGAAGCATGAAAGGGATTGTTAGACCAGCACGTCAGAAACTCCACCAGTGTTAAGCAGGCCAAAGATTATGTGATTTTCTTTTCCGCAACCACAGATTTCCAGGAAAGTAAATCATTCGATTCCCCCATCAACACAGTTAGTGTAGATGGTCTTATCGCTTGATTCCCCTATCAACACAGTCAGTCTTGACAGTCTTATCCCAAACAGTTACTGTTGATGGGGGAATCCCTCCTGCGGAGCTTTTGTGTTCTCTCGACATTGGGGCGCGAGGAGAGGGGATCGGTCTCTGCCAGGAGAACAAAGTGATTGCTGCTAGCAACCGCTGGCAAAAAACACATGCTAGAAATCCAACATGCTGGTTGTACTCAAGTCAATCAATGGATCAACTTGGGTATAATAAGCCTGCCCACAGAGGGATCAAATCTCGGACGGCTTTTTTTTTTTTAATCAACAAACGTTTTTATTGATGAGAACTTAAGGCACCACACGGAGTGTTTACAAAAGCATACAGTCAATGAACAGTAATATCTATTACAATTCCAACATTCTACAGAAGTTTGACAGTGCATAGCCAATGACATATAACTCATGTGTTAAAGCGGGAGTAAACCCAGTTTCAAAAAACACTTACATTCCCAGCATGCCGGAAATGCTAACTTTCACATTGGTTGAGCTCTCAGACAAATTTTCAAACCATCCAATTACTGGTTTCATAACTGATCACATGTGCAGCATTATGGCAGTTGAAGAAACATTAGAGGCCAAGATGGCAGCTTCCTTGACTGAAAATGATAGAAGGGTTTACTACCACTTTAAGAATCATTGTAAGGGACCTGTCGTCCTCACTGTTCCCCTATCTAAGGGGGGCTCAACGTGTTAACAAGAATATTAAAATTGAGGGAAACTAAAACATGTAATCCTAGGTGCACTTGTCGAGAGCCACAGACGGGCGATCAATTTTCTGGCCATATATAGGAGTCTCGTGAGCGCAATGCACACCAAAGGGGTGTACAGTCCCTCGTTAAGACTACCCAATAGGCACGTCAGTGGGTCTACTGCCAACCGCACTTGGAAGACATTATTAATTTTGACTATAAAAGCACTCAGGTACCTCACCAATTTAGGGCATCTCCAGAGCATGTGGATTAGGTCTCCTGTGTGAGCCTGACATTTCGGGCAGATAGGAGTGTCTCTCCTGCCCCACTTGTGCAGCTGCACCGGCGTGCGATACACACGGTGCAATACGAACAAATGGGATAGCCTCTGAGCTGCAGACACGGACACCATCGGCCCCACCTCCAGGATCTGTTCCCACTGTTCATCATCAATAGGGCCAACATCTCTTTCCCATTTCTCCCTACATGGCAAGAGGTCAGGAGCTTGTATATATACGATAGTAGATGGGTATAGAATCCCCTTTTCTTTTCAGGTTCAACAAATATAGAGTTCAGAAACACAGAGTCATCCAGGCTTAGGTCAGACTATCTGCTCTGCATTCCCACTGCATGTTTTAATTGGATGTACTGGAAGTGATGAGCCCCGAGGACCGGAAATTCCGCCAATAGGAAGAGGGTATGGCTTTAGTCTGGTTCCCTGTAAGATCTGATCTATAAAGCCGCATACACACGGGCGGACTGTATGGCCTACTTAGTCCGTCGAAACACATTTCAGCGGACAGTCCGCTCGTGTGTGGGCTTCAGCGGACTTTTTCAGCGTGCAGTCTGGCGTACTAAGTATTTCGGATTTTTCGAAATACTGTCCGTCATACTTTGGTTTCAGCGGACAATCCGCTCGTCATTAGGCTAGTTCGACGGACTAAGAATGGCGCATGCTCAGAAAGGATTTACACGGCGAAAGGTTGCATTGCTGTGTATTGGACTTCCTATTTCTAGTCCCGTCGTACGTGCTGTACACGTCATCGCGCAAGCTTTGGACGGACTGTTTGTGCATCCGTGTGTGGTCAAGTCCGTTCATTCGAAAGTAGGACGGACTGTCCGTCGGATTGTATGACGGACTAAGTAGGCCATACAGTCCGCCCGTGTGTACGCGGCTTAAATCTTATCCCTGCCCTTTTCCAAACTGGGTGCTTGGGGACCTTAGCCAGGTCCGGATAATTTCGATTTTGCCAAATGAGGGTACAATGCATGTATCCAATTACTCCTAATGTACTCCTGACCCCTTTCCACATTTTCTTTAGCAGTTGAGCTGTGGGGGAATTAAATGGTATATTAGGGAATCCCATTTCCATATGGGACAGAGCTGTATAGGCTTCGCCCTGGCCTATTAATAGTCTCCTTGAGGGGTCCCTGTTTGTCGCTAGGTCCCATCCCGTAAAGTGTTTTAATTGGTCTGCAAAATAGTACATTTGTGGATGTGGGACGGCCATGCCACCCCGATCCTTTGGGTATTGTAAGGTAGTAAGTTTTATGCGTGCCACCCCACCTTTCCAGATAAGGGCTCTGAATTGTGAGTCAATCCGCCGGAACCAATACTGCGGTATTCAGACCGGGGCGTTATGTAGGATATACAGCAGCTGTGGTGCCCAAATCATCTTAGTGAGGTTTACACGCCCAGTCACCAAAAGTGGTAGCTTGCTCCAACTAGCTTGTTTTTGTTGGAATTTACGCAGTAGTGGTTTAAGATTCAGTGTGATATATTATCCCGGATCCTTAGTCACCATTATTCCCAAATATTTGAAAGAGGTAACTACTGGTATGTATGAGAGATCCACCGACAGTGGTCCTGGCAAGGGGTCTAATGGTAAGAGAGCTGACTTATGCCAGTTAATGGCGAAGCCAGACAACCGACCAAATTGGTCAATCAATTCCATGACTGCTCTCAGGGACTCACCAGTGTCACCCAAGTACAGCAGTGTATTATCAGCGTATAATAAAAAATATAGTGTAGCGCTTCAATAATAAGTGTAATCAACACAAATTCTATAAAGATAATAGTAGCAAAACAGAGATCACACAGAACCAGATGCCTAGAAATCAAAGTCCAACATAAAACAGTCATTCAACTGTGTTGATGGCGTAGAAGTGACCAAACCGTCACCTAGAAGGACAATGATGTACTGGACGAATGAGTTCATGCGGGTAAACTTGATTGTAAGCATCAAACTGAAAAGTGAATAAATACTTCTTACCGGAACGGTTGGACTCACACAGTCATATGACGGTTGAGTCTAGAAGGCTTGGGGTCACACTCTGGGACCAAAGACTGTAAGGAGAGAGGTCAGTTGGGCTGGTGCAGAAACTCCTGACGGTTGTAGGCTCGAAGGTGGATCCTTTCAGATGAAACCTCAAAGGTCAAGCCCAGACGCAGCTCGCTGTACCAACAATCCTGCCACCCCCGAATGGAGAGGGAGGTACTCGTAAAATTTTACACCAAAGCAACGGAGAGGGGAAAAAAGAAAAAAAGAAAAAAAGGCTCCACATGGTGCGGGTCAAACAATATAAAAAAGTTGATTTATTAAAGTCAAAAAGATAATAAATTGACTTAGTGATCACATAAAAAGCAAAATGAACTAAAAGCAATGTGGGGTACCAACAGCTCGCCCGACGCGTTTCGACATATGTGTCTTCAACTGGGGCATGTTGGAACCCACCACATTGCTAACAAATATATAGAGAATGAGGAAGAGGTCACGCCTAACAAGAGGCGGGGCATCCAATCTCAAACAGTCTCTTAAAGCTACAGTGTACAATTTGATCAAACCAAAGTCTACCAATTCAAACACTATAAACAGATACAAATAACATCCAAAAATGTCATTCATGCAGACTATTAGATAAGTATTAATGGCAATAAAATCTAAAATAAAAAATACATAAAAAGTAAGTCACCATACTCACTCGTGAGTAGCACTAAATAAACTGCATTGATCACAGCCTAATCATATGTATAAATACAGCATGATTCAATTCAATTGTAAAACATATGCAGAGAACACATCAAGTACCAATACATAAAAATCAGACCTGCGTTGTTAGTTATACATTAAATATATTAGACCTTTGCAAAAAGCTGCCAGTTTGCATTTAGATTGTTCACAGCCTAATCAGATTTGTGAATTGCAATCCCAATGTACACACAAAGCACCTATAGAAAAAACATCCAATTCTAACACATATTGTCAGACCTGCACTATCGATTGTACAGCGACTACACTATACTGTCCCAAGGGCGGACTGGTTTGTCTATATTAAAACAAAAATAGAGCTGTAACGTTCTCAGTGATAGTGTTTAATAAGGATCTATCATAATGTGATTTGGATGTCTCTTACTTGTTGTGCCAACAATTCATAACCTGGAAATGTGCATGAGTGCTCATGATGTTACTGCATACATGATGATCAGTTTCATACAGTTCAGATCGAGTGAACTGAAGTGTCATGACATGTAGTGACACAGAGATGGCTAAACCAGTCACTCAATGTGTGTGTCATGTGACTGAATATGGGAGTGGTTAGAAAAGACTCAAGTCTAAGAGTAAAGCCGTATATATCCAAATGTCATCAGGCAAAACCATAAGGAGGAGGTGTCCTACAAAACATAGCGCCAGCCCACTCATCGTTATGCGTTCCACTCTGCGGGCCACAACGAACATCGTAAGCGCTCATAGGTACACAGGGACGAGACAGGGCATGCATACAAGAGCATCAACGACTGGATGCTCATGTGAAAAAACAAAAAACAGGAAGAGGGCGTGTAAGCGTCACGCTGTGTATGTGTTCACAGCAGTGTAAGAAAGGGGGAGGCATTTAGATCTGGCGCCAATTTTGCACATGGAAAACGTCACACGCCGATGGGCGTGGACGATAGCAAAAGGGCCAATCCAAAAGTCTATCGTTCTGCGCATGCACAGTGACTAATGACGTAATTACGTCATGTCATGCGCAGTGATAAACCGAAGGTGGATATCACAAGGCAATTGCGGGGAATATAAAAGACGTGTCAATGTCACGTCACGTCCAATATTAGAACCCGGCGTAACCATGGCAACCACAGACGCGTCATCGCATCTGAGGATGCCGTAAGTACAAAAAATGCAAATAAAGAAACGAAAGGAAAAACGGAATGTCGCTACATCATCTGAATGTGCATCTTACCCTGGACATTTTTACCAAAACTAGCCAAAGGTTGTGTGAAATGAAAGAGATATGGAGTAATCATGTGGGTCAGATGTAATGCTTGCAAATTGCACACATATTAACCTAAAAAATATATATATATTCTGAGGTATCTGAGACTAAAAAAGGCAATGAGATATGATAGATAAGACATATTTTCAACTCATGCCCGAAGTAAGGCTAAACTTAAAAATGAGAATGTAAGGGGCAATCCGTCCCAGATCCCCCTCTGGGACGGATTGCCCCTTACATTCTCATTTTTAAGTTTAGCCTTACTTCGGGCATGAGTTGAAAATATGTCTTATCTATCATATCTCATTGCCTTTTTTAGTCTCAGATACCTCAGAATATATATATATTTTTTAGGTTAATATGTGTGCAATTTGCAAGCATTACATCTGACCCACATGATTACTCCATATCTCTTTCATTTCACACAACCTTTGGCTAGTTTTGGTAAAAATGTCCAGGGTAAGATGCACATTCAGATGATGTAGCGACATTCCGTTTTTCCTTTCGTTTCTTTATTTGCATTTTTTGTACTTACGGCATCCTCAGATGCGATGACGCGTCTGTGGTTGCCATGGTTACGCCGGGTTCTAATATTGGACGTGACGTGACATTGACACGTCTTTTATATTCCCCGCAATTGCCTTGTGATATCCACCTTCGGTTTATCACTGCGCTTGACATGACGTAATTACGTCATTAGTCACTGTGCATGCGCAGAACGATAGACTTTTGGATTGGCCCTTTTGCTATCGTCCACGCCCATCGGCGTGTGACGTTTTCCATGTGCAAAATTGGCGCCAGATCTAAATGCCTCCCCCTTTCTTACACTGCTGTGAACACATACACAGCGTGACGCTTACACGCCCTCTTCCTGTTTTTTGTTTTTTCACATGAGCATCCAGTCGTTGATGCTCTTGTATGCATGCCCTGTCTCGTCCCTGTGTACCTATGAGCGCTTACGATGTTCGTTGTGGCCCGCAGAGTGGAACGCATAACGATGAGTGGGCTGGCGCTATGTTTTGTAGGACACCTCCTCCTTATGGTTTTGCCTGATGACATTTGGATATATACGGCTTTACTCTTAGACTTGAGTCTTTTCTAACCACTCCCATATTCAGTCACATGACACACACATTGAGTGACTGGTTTAGCCATCTCTGTGTCACTACATGTCATGACACTTCAGTTCACTCGATCTGAACTGTATGAAACTGATCATCATGTATGCAGTAACATCATGAGCACTCATGCACATTTCCAGGTTATGAATTGTTGGCACAACAAGTAAGAGACATCCAAATCACATTATGATAGATCCTTATTAAACACTATCACTGAGAACGTTACAGCTCTATTTTTGTTTTAATATAGACAAACCAGTCCGCCCTTGGGACAGTATAGTGTAGTCGCTGTACAATCGATAGTGCAGGTCTGACAATATGTGTTAGAATTGGATGTTTTTTCTATAGGTGCTTTGTGTGTACATTGGGATTGCAATTCACAAATCTGATTAGGCTGTGAACAATCTAAATGCAAACTGGCAGCTTTTTGCAAAGGTCTAATATATTTAATGTATAACTAACAACGCAGGTCTGATTTTTATGTATTGGTACTTGATGTGTTCTCTGCATATGTTTTACAATTGAATTGAATCATGCTGTATTTATACATATGATTAGGCTGTGATCAATGCAGTTTATTTAGTGCTACTCACGAGTGAGTATGGTGACTTACTTTTTATGTATTTTTTATTTTAGATTTTATTGCCATTAATACTTATCTAATAGTCTGCATGAATGACATTTTTGGATGTTATTTGTATCTGTTTATAGTGTTTGAATTGGTAGACTTTGGTTTGATCAAATTGTACACTGTAGCTTTAAGAGACTGTTTGAGATTGGATGCCCCGCCTCTTGTTAGGCGTGACCTCTTCCTCATTCTCTATATATTTGTTAGCAATGTGGTGGGTTCCAACATGCCCCAGTTGAAGACACATATGTCGAAACGCGTCGGGCGAGCTGTTGGTACCCCACATTGCTTTTAGTTCATTTTGCTTTTTATGTGATCACTAAGTCAATTTATTATCTTTTTGACTTTAATAAATCAACTTTTTTATATTGTTTGACCCGCACCATGTGGAGCCTTTTTTTCTTTTTTCCCCTCTCCGTTGCTTTGGTGTAAAATTTTACGAGTACCTCCCTCTCCATTCGGGGGTGGCAGGATTGTTGGTACAGCGAGCTGCGTCTGGGCTTGACCTTTGAGGTTTCATCTGAAAGGATCCACCTTCGAGCCTACAACCGTCAGGAGTTTCTGCACCAGCCCAACTGACCTCTCTCCTTACAGTCTTTGGTCCCAGAGTGTGACCCCAAGCCTTCTAGACTCAACCGTCATATGACTGTGTGAGTCCAACCGTTCCGGTAAGAAGTATTTATTCACTTTTCAGTTTGATGCTTACAATCAAGTTTACCCGCATGAACTCATTCGTCCAGTACATCATTGTCCTTCTAGGTGACGGTTTGGTCACTTCTACGCCATCAACACAGTTGAATGACTGTTTTATGTTGGACTTTGATTTCTAGGCATCTGGTTCTGTGTGATCTCTGTTTTGCTACTATTATCTTTATAGAATTTGTGTTGATTACACTTATTATTGAAGCGCTACACTATATTTTTTATTTTACCTGTTGAACTTTGTCTGTTTTTGGTGTTGGCTGCTGTTGTGGCCGTTGTGGCCATTTTTTCACAAATTATAGCGCAGTGTTTTCCCTTTTTATATTATCAGCGTATAGTGAGATTTTTTCCTCGTGATGTCCGCTCCTGAAACCCACAATGTTAGGAGATTCCCTCACTCTATCTGCCAGAGGTTCCAACGCAAGGGCAAACAGCAGGGGCGACAATGGGCACCCCTGCCGCGTGCCCCCGAACAAAGGAAATGCCTCAGAGAGGGTGTCATTAATCCTCACTCTTGCTGTGGTTGTCGTGTACAGCAACTGTACCCAAGAGATAAATTTATCTCCCAATCCAAAACGATGTAGCACCTCCCACATACTTCCATTCCACGTTGTCAAATGCTTTGGCAGCATCATGGTAAAAACAGCTCTATTATTGGAGTTGTTGATGTGGATCTAGTGGGAATAAAGCCGGACTGGTCCGGATGCACCAAGTCCACCACCACCCCTGACAGTCTAGTAGCCAGTACCCTAGCCGAAATCTTCACATCTGTATTAAGAAGTGAAATGGGTCGGTAGGAGTCAGGCTGTAGAAGGTCCTTACCGAGCTTCGGGATGACCACAATGATAGCCTCATTCATGGAGGCTAGTAAACCGCCCCCCTGAAGGGCATCATTCAAGGTGGCTGTCATGGTTTTGCAATAGAGTTTGTCTGCTTACCTGTTTCCATGTGTTCATCTCTAGAGACCAGCCGACCCTCACCTGACTGTTTTTGTAATCCATCCTCTGGCATGACTTTACCCTAGCTCCTATCAGAGAACTCTATATTAACCTGTGCACTGCAGGCCAACCCTGCTGATCAACCATTATGTATTCCTTTGTGTGTTTAGCTTCCTGTTACCTGCCGTGGGCTCTTCTGTTGTTCTGTTACCGACTTTGGCGTGTCCTTGACCATCCCTGTTTGCCTGTGATCCTGACCTATTGGCGTATCCCTGACTATTCCTGTCTGCTGACCTTGGATTTATCCCTCACTATCCCTATCCTCCTGTGGCCTACTGTGGGTGCGAGCTGGGGGACCCTGGGGGGTCACGACCTGGAGCCAGTTGCAGCCAAGTCCATCCTCACCACTAGAGGCTCTGGTGAACACCTGCTGGCTCTTAGACTCCGCACCCCAGGGAATCTTACGCTTTAACCTTGGTGGGATCTGTCTCCGTCCGCAGCAGTCAGCCTTAGGGTCCACAACCTTGCGGCGCACTCCCGATCCCTACGGTGTGAATTTGACAGTGGCTAGAAGAGTGGGTAGTAGTACATCTCCGTACTTCCCGTATATTTCAGTGGACAGGCCGTCTGCACCTGGTGACTTGTTGTTCGCCAGTTGTGCCACTGCCAAGGAAAGTTCCTCTAGAGTTATTGGTGTGTTAAGAGTGTTCCTATCCTGTTGTGATAAGTGCGGGAATGAGCACTGGTCCAGGAATTGATCCAGTTCCTCATTCGTGGTGTGGACTTTAGATGTATATTAGGTCCCTGAAAAATTCGGAGAATACCTCAGGGACATGACTCTGATCTGTGATCGTGTCTCCTGCTGCATTCCGTATAGATTCAATGTGTGTGTTGTCCTGCTGGGATCTAGCAATCACTGCAAGCAAATGACCAGTATTTTCCCCTTCATTGAAATATTTTTGTTGGAGAAAGAAGCGTTTGTTTTCTGCAGCTGATATTGAGACCTGTCTGTATAGGACCTGTGCCTCTTGCCATTTACGCTCTGAATCGGGGCAAGGGTCAGAAATATATTTTTCCTCCGCCCTGGCCGCCTCCTGCATCACTAAGTTCTCCCATTCTTTGGTATTTGTTTTAATGGAGGTGATTTGCCCAATGATCAGCCCTCTCAGGTGGGCCTTCAAGGTATCCCAAATCACTACAGATGTTGCCGAGCCTCAATTAATCTCCAGGAACTCCCCAGGAGATGGGTCGGGCTCTGGGAAGATTGCAAGCCAAAAGGGGCTTACCTTCCACAACTTGCATCTGGGACTGGGGACAGTGTTGACTCTTGCGCACATGAGAGAGTGGTGTGATATATTGCGTGGCGCATACACCACTGAGGTGGTAAGAGAGTGCGCCAGGCCATTTCCCAAACACAGATCAATTCTAGATAAACATTTATAGGATACAGAGTAACAGGAATAGCATTGAACTGTGGGGTTTAGGTCCCTCCCCACATCTCGCAAGCCGATTTCCATCAGGAACCTAGCAAAGGGGGAAGGGCCCCCGTGGGAGATTACCATTAAACCCAGCTTTAAATTTGTCTATGTGTTTGTCCATAACATTATTATAGTCTCCCAGCACCCATACCGGTAAGTTTGTCCATAACATTATTATAGTCTCCCAGCACCCATACCGGTAAGTTTGGATGCAATGCTATGAATCGTGCTAGGCAATTCAGGCTTTCAAACGAGAAGGGCGGAGGGACGTAAATATTAGCAATAATACAGGTCAAACCTGCCAGTTTGCAGAGCAAAAAGATGTACCTTCCCTGATCATCAATCAGGGATTGCAGTTTCTGAAAGGGTACATGTAGTGAAATAAGTATGCTGACTTCTCTAGAGTAGGCTGTGTGAGTGGAGTGAAACTGAGTGGGATACCCACGACTTTTAAGTGTAGAAATAGTAGCAGGCTGAAGGTGGGTTTCCTGCAAGCAAACCACTGATGGTTTATGCACTTTTATAGTTGAGAAAAAAGCCAGTCTTTTCACTCCATCCCCCAGCCCCCTCACATTCCATGACACCAAAGTAGTTTCAGTGGCCTAGTGACAAATTTGTATATAACTGTCCGGAGACAATACAAATACAGGTACGTATTAAGCAGTCCCCCCTTCCCCCAACCATTGCAGACATAAAATATATATACCCAGTCCGGGGATTGGGGAGTATAGGAGCGGTGATTCTCGAGACACATTTCTCTATAGGGGTCAGCAGTGTTCAAGAGAGCAAAAATAGCACAATTCCTGCTGCCAGCAGGATGCAGACTAGAGAGTGGAACCGCAACATTCAATAACCAGAAGAAAAGGTTCCAACATAACAGCAAAAAACATAAAAAAAAAAAGAAAAAAGGGGAAGGGAAAACAAAAGGGTTCGCATGCTGACAAAAATGCAGGAGCACAGTTCCATTGGGTTTGTTTTTGCAGGAATATTGTGAGGGGGGCCCCAGTGTCTCAGTTCAGCTGATCCAAAGGGACTTGCAAGTCCGAGTCATTGGTGGAGTGTAATAAAAGCAAAGGTAGTTCGTATCTTTCGGCCTTACAGGAGGAAAAATGGGAAGGTGGGCATATTTCCGCATTTCTGCCACCCGGAAGGGCATGGCAGCTGGAGCAGCAAAAAAAAAAGGCTGAAGGAGAAATCAGATGAAAATGAAAATGTTAGGTAAAGTATAGTCAATCCCTAGAGGTTGCAGCTTTCTGAAGGGTATGCTCTGCTCGATCCAACCAGTGAGATGCATTGGCAGGATTGTCAAAGAATTGCGTCTTCCCATTCGCTGTGATTCTGAGCTTGGCTGGGTATAGCATGGCGTATGCGACGTCATATTTTCGGAGGTGCTTTTTCCTTTCAATAAACTTGGCCCTCTTGCTTTGCAATTCTGCAGAGAAATCCGGATAAAATGATATGCGGGTATTATCAATTTTCATAAGATCGCCTTTGGTTCTGGCCTGGGTCAGGGCGGCATCACAGTCTTTGTAGTTCAGCATTTTAAACAAAAACGGCCGAGGAGGTTCCCTGGGCTTAGGTGGCCTGGGTGGGACTCTGTGGGCCCTCTCTACCGCAAACATGGGGGAGAAGGTATCTTTGCCAAAGGTGGCGAGCAGCCAGTTCTCTATAAATGCCACCGGGTTCTTTCACTCTGCCCTCTTGGGTATGCCTGCTGTGCGGACGTTGTTATGTCTTTGCCTGTTTTCCATATCTTTTAAGCGGGCTGAGTGACCAGTGATAGCCGATTGCAATTCCCTCTGTAATGGTGCCACATCATCTTCCACATTGCTTACTCTATCTTCAAGGGCAGCCGTGCGGTCCCGCAGCTTCTGCGTGTCCTGTCTGACTAGATTTAATTCCAGCTTAACCCCTTTGATCTCTGTGGTCAGTGTGGTGATGGACATGTTACAGGAGGTAACTGCAGTGAATATGTCTCTGAGGGTTGGCTCTGGGGCAGGTGTCTCCTGGCCTCGTGTAACTGCGTCATTGCTGACAGGGCCTAGTGTACTCACTGCGTCCCATGCAGATGCATCTGTGATGTCCTCAGGCCAGCCATGCTCTGGAGCGTCAGGGTCATTGTGCTCTGCAGAGACCAGGAGAGGGGAGGGAAACCTGGAATGGGGTGCTCTTCCCCATAGCCTCGCTGAACATCTTCATGGCTGCTTCTTTAGCTGATCGCTGTGACCGGGCGCCATCTTGCCCGTCATGCTCTGCTGCCTGCAGGGGGTCTTTACCTCCTCTGTGGGACATGTCCGTGCGTCGGATCGCGGCAAGGAAGGTACCGCTGGATCGGGGACCGGGTGGCAGAACAGGTGTATCAGGATGCGTTAGTCAGGATTATAGTACGGAGTCTCGGCAGAGCTCTCTCGGCAGAGCTCTCTCTCCATGCAAGCCACACCCCCCCTCTCAGCCAGCTTTAGTGACTGGCAGTATAGGGATAGGATATACAGTACACGAATACATGCACATGCATGGAAGACACCTGGATGCTTATTCTGATTGGACTAGAAGACTGTATTCCTACTAAAATTGTGCATAATTTATTGGACTTGTCAAGTGTTTCTGGAATCCAATAAATGCTACTGTCTCTGGAACAGAAGATTGTTTGTCCTAGGTATGTGGACTGAATATTATTTTAAATACTCCTACAATCTGTCCAAACCATGAAATCAGGCCCACATAGATGTACAGTTAAATCACACTTGTTTAATAATAAAAGTAAAAACAGAACAAACGTAGTCAAAACATAGCCAAAGTTTAGTAACCGGAGCGGATAGTCAGTCAAGCCAGAAATCAGAGATCAATGTAGTGGGACAGCAAGCAGGATCTGGAGCCCGAAGGGATGTCAGCAAAGCAAGTCTTGAACAGGATCATGGGAGATAGTTTCTATGATGGGCAGAGCTCCTCTGGACTGGGCGGCTTAAGTAGGCAGGACTGACAAGCAGGATATCATCAACAGCTGAGTAGCTGTGGAGAGATAGGAGCTGGCAATTAGCAGACAGCTGAGCAGCCAGCTCAGAGAAGGAAGGGCTGATCCCAGCCCTGACACAATCATACGTGTTATCAGAACATGTTTGTGCTCACCACATCCACACCATCAAGTGGAAGTGCAAACAGCTTTGGGGACCCCACACCATTGATTTATTCTGCCAATTATCCAATATCTATGTGCATCCTGGTGATACTTAAAGTGGTTGTAAAGGCTGAAGGCTTTTTATCTTTATGCATTTTATGCATAAAGATAAAAAGCCTTCTGTGTGCAGCATCTCCCCTCAGCCTCCCTATTACTTACCTGAACCCATCTCGATCCAGCGATGACATTTGCTGGTGTCAATCGAAGTCAGTGAGCCAATGAGGTGAAAGAGGGGGCAGGGCCAGGCCATGGCTCCGTGTTTGAATGGACACAAGGAGCTACGACTTGGGTGTCTTTTTTTTCCCCCTTTTTATTCTTTTGCATTATTTAACTATGTTATTTCCAGATTGCAGAACAAAGAGGATTTGGGTTCACAGGCATTTGACTGGGTGCAAAGTTCTATAGGAATGTTTAAAGGGGGAAAGAATAAGCTTATGCTTACACTTATAGATGAGAACCATCAGTTGAGAATTATGAGCATAATCTAACACAAAATATTCAAAAACAAGAAGAAACTATGACATGGGAACATTTGATCAAGATTAACATTAACATTTGGCATGTTATAACATCTCCTATTTTCCAAGAATAAAGGACCTCTAGGCTGTGCAATATTTACATTGATTTGCGTTTACTTAGATATCAAATTCACATGGTTAGCAAAAACATGTGTAGCACTAACCCCCGAAGGAGCTGATGGTTTGATTGGGCTTACCGTTACCTTCTTCTCCTCGATTTATGTCTAGGGGTTTCTTTCTAGGGGTAGATGGCCCAGTAACTTGAGAGACTGACAACAGATTCGCATAAAGGGATTTTTATTTGCAAAAACGTAGTGAACGAACAGTCTCCGAAAATAGGATCAGAGGGTTAGGAAGAAAGTTCAGGTACTCTTAATGTCAAAGTCAATAATGAAGGACTTGCTTGCTTTGACTAAATCCAGAGAATATCCATTCACAACTGGATGTTCACTCAAGTTGGATAGTCCCTCTCTCACAAGGCCTAGCAGCCAACAAATTGCTTTACTCAGGAACAAGTCTCTGCCACAGATGTTGTTGTAGAACATACAGGAATAGGTCTCTGCCATAGACATTGTTGTAGAACATTCAGGAAACGAAAACTTGTGGAACACTCGTGTGATACCTGGATCTTTCAGCCAGTTTGGCGATACCCACGAGACTGGATTCACTTAGGTACTTCAGCCCCACCAGGCTCTTGCTAAGAAGCCAACCCGTACGTGGGCTTCTTCTGAAGAGTCCTCCCCTGGATAGCTACGAAGTTACTGGGCCTCTCCAACTACCACAGATGGCACCGGACCACCTTGGAATCCTTCTTTCGTTTCCTTGCCTCAGGCTAGCCAGCCCCGAGACAATAAGTCAGGTGGATCCACACCCCAGGCCATAGCCTTCCTGGGGGCTGGTCAGGAGGACCAGGACCATGGAGTCAGAACATACTTCTGGACCAGAACCCCGAACCACGTGACATCCGCATCTTAACATCTTAATTACCCTCTCCCAGGAAGCACAGCAAGAGTGACACTCCCACTGGGCGGGCCCAGAGAGAAGGTAACCTTGAAGCACCCAACCAGACTGTGGTTCCATGCCTGCCAGAAGAGACAGTGCCCCCTGTGGCCAGGCTGAACATCCTATAGTCCAGTCAGACTGATGCTGAGGTTCAAATTTGAAGCAATTGTACCCAAACCAAACTGCAGTTTAGGTGTAACATTAACTTTCAAAATATATAGCATATGCTCTTCAGGAGCCGGCGCTACACATGGTATGCCATGGGGTAGTTTTCCTTCATTGGTTATTATGAGGGTAAATTACACTCGTATGGTCTCGGCTGGCTCCAGGCCGAGCGTTTTTACTGGTAATCTTTTCTTTTTACTGACATTTACTGGCAGGAGAAAATTGCCTGTTTTTTACTGGCTGCCAGTAAAAATACTGACAGTTGGAAACACTGGCTAAGATGCACACAGTTCTTGCAGTTTTTTTTTTCCTTCAAACAATGCAACCACGTGATAAAAATCCAAAATCTATGTGCTTATTTCATGACTTAAACCATTTAATCTAGAGTGCTTTTTGTAATGTGCTTGTGTGAACAAAGAGACAATCCACAACTGTGTGCAATGCCTCATCACCTTGATCTTTGACCTAAAATAGATCACTTTCACTTAATCAAAGTGTTGGTGCAGCTCCACTTCACTCATGGGGTCCCTTTAACCGCTTAAGCCTTGGAAGAGGGCTGCTGAATGACCAGGCCATTTTTTGCGATTCTGCACTGCGTTGCTTTAACTGACAATTGCGCAGTCGTGAGACACTGTACCCAAACAAAATTGACGTCCTTTTTTTCCCCACAAATAGAGCTTTCCTTTGGTGGCATTTGATCATCTCTGCGTTTTTATTTTTTGCGATATAAACAAAAAAAAACGACAATTTTGGAGAGAAAACAATATTTTGTACTTTTTGCTATAATAAATATCCCCATTATTTTTTTTTAAAAGCCAATGTTTTCTCAGTTTAGGCTGATACATATTCTTCTACATATATTTGGTAATAAAAATCACAATAAGCGTGTATTGATTGGTTTGCGCCAACGTTATAGCGTCTACACAATAGGGGATAGATTTATAGCATTTTTATTGTTAATTTTATTTTTTTACTAGTAATGGCGGCAATCTGCAAATTTTATCGTGACTGCAACGTTATGGCGGACACATTGGACAATTTTGGCACATTTTTGGGACCATTGGCATTTATACGGCGATCAGTGCAATAAAAATGCATTGATTACTGTAAAAATGTCACTCTCAGTGAAGGGGTTAACACTAGGGGGCGATAAAGGGTTAAATGTATTCCCTGCTAAGTGTTCTAACTGAAAGGGGATGGGACTTGCTAGGGGAAGAGATAGATTGTGTTCATACTTAGTATGAACACACAATCTATCTCTTCTCCCCTCAGAGAACTGGGATCTCTGTGTTTACACAGGCATGGACACCAAAATAACATCCACATGTATGGCAGAACCCAAGGTTTCCCAGCAGAACATTGCCCAAAGCATCACACTGCCTCTGCCAACTTGCCTTCTTATACTGCATCCTGGTGCCATCTCTTCCCCAGGTAAGTGACGCACATGCACCCGTTCATCCACATGATGTAAAAGAAAATGTGATTCATCAGACCAGGCCACCTCCTTCCATTGCTCCGTAGTCAAGTTTTGATATTCATGTGACCATTGTAGAAGCTTTTGACTGTGGACATGAGTCACCTTGGGCTTTACAGCCCCATAAACTACAAACTGCAATGCCCATTTTTTTTTCTGCATTCACCACATCAACTTCATGGACAACATGTTCACTTGCTGCCTAATATATCCCGCCAATTTTCGGATGCCGTTGTAACGAGATATTCCCTTTGTCAGTGATCATAATGTTATGGCTGATCGGTGTACATACACTATATTGTAGATTACATATGTCTGACCAAAGAGTTTATTGTCTCAACAGTTGCTGGTAGTTAAGCAGTCCCTGACTATTCTAGTAAAGTTCTCCTATAAGGTAGGCTCATACAAAGTGTTAGCTCTCTGCCTTTTTTCAGTGCAAGAAAGCATGATTGTGCTGAGGTTGATACATGTCTATGAGACTCTTATTTGTTGCACTCTTACCTATCTAAGCATATTTTATGACTACAAAAAGATTTTTGTTTTATTGAACCACGTCCCTTTAAGCCTCTACCATTGTTAACACAATTTGTCCACACCCACCATTCGCCACACCAGGCTACGCATGCCACATTACTGCTCCGTTACAATTGCCCAAAGGTATCACAAGTCTAGAATACTAGCAACAACCCTGCTGCAATGAAAACCATGCCAATCTCTTTGCTGCATTGCAAAAAGCACACTGCATTTTTTTTTTTTTCATCAAGCATTGGAACTTATGATCTTGCACAAAAGCCCACTGATTCCATAAAATGCCCCTGGTACATACTTGGTTAGTTTTTACGTTTTTGTGTGTGTTCACTGGGTTGTGTATAAGTTGCTGTTTTTGTGCTTATAATAAATTATATTTTTTCACTTAGATTTGAGTATAGTTTCTTCTCTTTTTTTGACAACAAGGATTTCTCTTAATTGAAGCAAAGGCATAGTACATTGACAGCTAGCAATAATGTGGTACAACAGCCATAAAGAAGTACAATCATGGTAACATAGGCTGCATTCAGACATAGATAAGTAAGGATAACATAGAATAAGACTATAGCATTTTTTTTTAAAAGTATAGGGGGCCCACTAAAAATCAAGGGTACATGTCTTAGTACTAATTCCCACAGGAAAGAAGAGACACAATCATTGGACCATCCAATGCTGACAACTTTTTCATACTTTTTTTAAAGCAGTTCCTATCGATGTAAGTTAATTTGTACATAGGCAGTGCAGCATTAATTCAGGACTCCCATGAAGCCACCGAGAGGGAAAGAGGGGTAACTTAATTTACAAAATATTTCCTTTTTGGCATAGTACAGTAAATAGGAAATCAGCAACTTAGTGTAGCAAGGGCCTCTGTTCATCATCATAAATGCCCAACAATGTGAGCTCAAAGGAGAGAGGTAGAGACAGTTAAAGACAGGTATTATTAATATTGTGGTATTGTCAAGGTTCCCATCCTAATCGGCACAGGGTGCAAGACATGTTCCTACCTTTTGTTTTTAATTTTTTGCTTTTAATGATGCATTAATAAAGCTTTAGTCATTTTATAACAAAATAGTCCATATGGTGGTACCCACTAAATGTAAAAATCATATAAATATCCCCCTTGAAAAAAAGCACAATTAGAAGGGTCGAAACGCATAGGGTTTTATGTGGAAGACCACTTTTGCAGTAAAACGCAAATTTTATTAGGATTTCATACAATATGTAGTTCCATTTTGATTGATGGTTTTGCCATTTTCATGTAAATGCCAGAGCTCAGTTTTTTACAGCTATCATGTAATCGCCTAATTACCTTTTGATAAATAAAGAATTTTTAATTAATAACCTTTGAATTTCTTGGCTGCTAAAAAACCCCATGAGGGAATCTTTCCATTATATAAACGTTTCGGGGTGTGCAGCATGAGCAGCTCATATATATATATATGTGTTTTTTCTATTCTACATGTAAAAATCATTTTTTTCCCTAGAAAATTACTTGGAACCCCCAAACATATATATATATATATATATATATATATATATATATATATATGTATATATATATATATATATTGGCAGAGGCCCTAGAGTATGGTTGCTCAGCCTGTGGTCCTCCAGCTGTTGCAGAACTACAAATCCCATCATGCCTCTGCCTTTGGGAGTCATGCTTGTAACTCTCAGCTGCTTGCAATGCCTCATGGGACTCGTAGTTCCACAACAGCTGGAGGGCCACAGGTTGAGCACCCATGCCCTAGAAAATAAAATGGATTTGAAATTTTGTAAGTCACACGATATTTGCGTAATCATTTTTCAGATGCAATATTTATGGAAAAAATACAATGTAATGAATTTTAGTGCACACACAATATAATACCCATTTTTTGGTAAAATATTAAAGATGTAGTTACACCACATAAATAGATACCTAACATGTCATGCTTTAAAATGGCATATGCTCGTAGAATGGTGCCAAACTACGATACCTTATAATCTCCACAGGCGACACTTTAAAAATTCTTATAGCTTAACTTCACGTGTATGTTTCCCTAAATATTTATTAATGCTCTATTGCCCTGTACACACAGTCGGAAATTCCGACGGAAAAGGTCCGATCCGATTATGTTGTCGGAAAATCCGATCATGTGTGGGCTCTATCGGACTTTTTCCATCTGAAATTCCGACGGAAAAAGTTGAGGGCTGGATCTCAAATTTTCTGACAACAAAATCCGATCGGATTTTTCCCGATCGTTTGTAGAGAATTCCGACGGACAAAGTGGCACGCATGCTCAGATTAAATTAAGAGACCAAAGCTATTGGCTACTAGCCTCTACGTAGTCCCGTCGTCCGACAACTTTGTGCGACCGTATGTATGCAACACAAGTTTCGGCCAAAATCTGTCTGAAAAAATCAGACGGATTTTGTGGTCGGAATGTCCGATCGTGTTTACGTTCATGGCTTGAAGAGGTTAAACCGAGGTGATGCCTACAGCTGCATAACCCCGGTACCGTTTTTTAGAGCCAGCGGTTGGCTTTTTAGTGATAACAACTGATGCGGCTAATAGCCACTCGGCTGTTATCCTAAAGGAGCAGGAGGGGACTTCCGACGATCTTCCCAGGCCTCCCATCCCACCGGCCGGTGCATCCGCCGCCTAGGCTGAGACCCGAACAAAGCCAGATTCGGCTTGGATCAGGTCTCTGATGTAAAATCCTGGAAGTGACGTCACAACGTCACTTCCGCTTTACTCCTCTGCCAATGGCGCTGATTTTTGAAAAATGATTCAGAATCGCCAATTTTGGCAATCTGAAAACATTTAAATGCAAAGGAGGAATTTGGGGACTTTTAGACCCCCGATCCCTCTATAAAGAGTACCTGTCACCACCTACTACTGTCACAAGGGATGTTTACATTCCTTGTGACAGCAATAAAAGTGATCAGAATTTTATTTTTATTTTTTTAAAGAGACAATATTAAAAAATAAAATAAAATGAAATCAATAAGCAAAGGAAACGCATACGTAAGTCGAGGCAGCAAATGTGCACAGTGTTCAAATCACACATGTGACATATTGCCATGATCGTCAGAGTGAGAGCAAAAATTCTAGCAAAAGACCGTTGTTTTGCACGTTAGGTATCTAAAATGTATAAAAAATGTATTCATCAATTTAGGCCGGTATATATTCTTCTACATATGTTTGGTAAAAAAAAAATGCAATAGGCGTATATTGATTGGTTTGCGCAAAAGTTATCATGTCTACAAACTATGGGATAGATTTAGGGACTTTTTTTTAATTGTTTCTACTGGTTATAGCGACGATTTCTAGCAGGACTGTGACATTGTGGCGGACAAATCTGACCCCAAATGACACTTTTTGGGGACCAGTGACATTATTACACTGATCAGTGCTATAAAAATGCTCCGATCAATGTAAAAATGACACTGGCAGGGAAGGGGTTAACACTAACACCAATCCGCAAGTGGAGACAAATTTTAACATAGAAGGCACTGGGAATGAAGTGCCGGGCCATTCTCCTCTCCATCCGGGCTGAACAGGAATTGTGTCCTGAGACACGATAGGGATTCATGATGCCACGTACACATGACCGGTTTTCCTGTCGGAATAAGGTTTTTCCAACAGAGTTCCGACAGAGTTCCGCTAAAACTGTCTTGCGTACACATGATCACACCAAAGTCCGATCGTTAAGAACGTGGTAATGTACAACGCGTACGGCGGGACTAGAAAAAGTAAGTTCAATAGCCAGTAGCCAATAGCTTCTGTCTTGTACTTGCTTCAGAGCATGCACCGTTTTTGGTACGTCGGAACAGCATACAGACGAGTGGTTTTACCAATAGGAATTAGTTCTGTCGGAAAAATTTAAAACATGTTCTATTTCTAGGTCTATCAGAATTTTCTTAAAAAAAAGTCAGATGGGGCATACACACGATCGGAATATACGATGAAAAGCTTCCATCTGACTTTTTATGTCGGACATTCTGCTCATGTGTAAGTGGCATAAGACTCCCTGGCCAGTCAGGTCTCAGTAGCTGTTTCCTGATTGGCCAGGAGGAGAATCAAGAAGACAATCAAGAAGACAATAGAAAATAATAATAATAAGTGGGTGGGCTCGGGTGAAGTGCTCTGTACCCCAAGCCCACTCTCTTTTGAAGCCATTTAGCGCCTCAGGCTCTAATCATGTGCTTAAAAAAGTAAAAAAAAAAAGAAAGAAAAGAAAACCCCATTGGATCCATGTGTCCGGCACCACCCTGCATGTAGATTAGGCATCCATGCATCCTGCTCCCCGTATGGACAGGCCACCACTGCTGTACACTGTAATAATGACACTGGCTGGGAAGGGGTAACATCAAGGGGCAATCAAGCGGTTAACTGTGTGCCTAACAAGTGCAATGCATGTAAGAGGTCTCAGCCATAAATCATTGGCCGGGACTTGTTGACAAAAACCTGCTGTAGCCAGTGACCCAGAGCAGGCTGGATGATGTACATGTACATGATCCAGCTTGCCCGTGCCACCTGCCCTCAGTATATGTACTGTGGGCAGGCAGGAACTGGTTAAAGGAGAAGTATGACCAAAGCATTTTTGTCCGTAGTTCTCCTAGGAGTCATAGAAACGCAGTTCATTCTGCACTCCTGTGACCCATTTTCAGCCAGTCCAAGCTCTGGATCAATCCCAACTTTACAGTTGGAATCCACCCAGATGCCTGGACCAGTAGCTGGCTCAGCCTCTCAGTGAGCCGCTGCCACCACGTCTCCAGCCCTCCACTCCAGTAAGCACTGGAGGTCAGAGCAAAAAGCCAGTGACTGACACCAGATCTCTGCTCAGTGAAGACTAAGAATTGAGTGATCAATGGTCTTTGATCGCTCAGTCTTAGCAGCAGTGGGGGGCTAAGGCAACATTAGGCCAATGCTGCACCTACCGTATCTAGGCGATTATAATTTTTTATTCTTTTTTAAGAAGCCTGAACTTCTCTTTTAATGATAGATGCACTTTAAATCATGGCATATAGATTGAAGTGTTTTTCAGTTATTTTTCCTTTAAATACGTAGTGATAGTTCCCTATTAAACTATAGCTAAGGTGCAGGAATTTACAGTATGTGTTCTAAGGATTGAATCTAAGGCACCTGGCGCATCTCTCATCAATCATTACCATGAGGTGCTTTTGCAAACTTGCGATTGGCTTACAGTGGGAGGTGTGTGTGTCAGCTTACACATATCTGAAGCTGCTTGAAGGCTTCACACTGCTGCAGAAATCTTCAAATGTCTTAAAGACATCTATTGGTATTTTAATCGACAATGCTGGCTTTTTATCCTTAATACCTTACTTTATCCACTACTCTTAGGGATTCCGCCTATGTGCACGCATGAACACACAAATACAATGGCTTACTTATTTTAAAAATATCGAAATCATGGGTTTCTAGTAAAATGAAAGGGCTCTGTATCATTGCAAACTGAATCACACTGTTGTCAAAGCAATACATGATTTGAATTGGCTTCAGGGCTGGTGGAAATATTTCCATTTACTAAAGTAAAATAATGTTTTCTGGCAGGGTGAGACAACAAGCAGTATGTAAAAATAGTATATAAAAATACATTCATCGCATTTTTTGTGCCTGCGTTATACTGTGTTTAAAGAAAGAGCCAATCAGAACTCACAATTCATTTCCACCCCTTGGTTTCTCACTAGCCGGTGTTAAAAACAAAATAATAAAAAATAACATCGCTGTGCAAAGGTTAACGCCTGCCAAAGTGTTCTGCAACTCTACAGCAATAAAAAAGGGATAAAAGACTTAATGCAGATTAATACCTTTAAAATGTCTGTAGTCAAACACTGTACACAAATATTATAAA
Source organism: Lithobates pipiens (assembly GCF_037356315.1). Lineage (NCBI taxonomy): Eukaryota > Metazoa > Chordata > Amphibia > Anura > Ranidae > Lithobates > Lithobates pipiens. Next base: position 406,416,204 of record NW_027507748.1, read on the forward strand.
TAATTTATACCAGGGCAAATATACTTTATTTATCATTTTAACTAAGTCAAAATATTTTCTAAAAAATAACCAAGTAGATGACAAAAAAATGTACACAAAATTCATATATTGTGTGATAATTTCATTTTATCTCATTTATTATAATATAAAAAAACAAAACAAATAGGTCCTTATCAACAGGAAAACAAAATCACTTAAACCAATAGCCCAGTTCACATTACAAACTCTGAAGCCCCATACACACTATCAGATTTTCTGCTGATTTTTGTCTTCAGATTTACCAAAACCTTGTAGTGCAAGGGCCTGCCTGATTGCATACACATTGAAAGAACATTTTATTATTATTATACATATACTGTATATATTATGTTGATGATAAAATTATATCTCTAATAACATGAACAATTGTAAACAAATAATACCCTTTATTTATTTAATAATGACAATTTTATGCCATAATTATGGAGACTGAATCCCGATTATTCAGAATTATTGCAAATTGAAGGGCAAAAAAAAAAAAAAGGAAAGAAAACAAAGACAGAATTAATAGAAAATTATTCAAATTAACAAACTTTTTTTTTTAAATCTATCTTTACAGTTCCAGAAGGACAATACTTTGATTTGCCTATTGTAACAATATTGTTTAATACATTTATGAATGAAGCCTGTAATTTCTGATTTGCAGCCTTCATCATACGTGAATTGCTGTCAGCACTCCTCATACACCCCAGAATTTGGAGAACTGTTTGCTTGCTGCACATCAGTAACCCCTGTCACTACTCCAGATACAGCAGGACCCTGCTGTCTAAATCTTTATACACAAAGTGGGACCCAAACCCTACAGAATATAGCATAAAGGGAGAACTGTTTTTCTGGCATAAAATGTGGGAGCGGCAGGTTTGTACCACAGCTCCACCTACCTCACACACCCAGTAGCACCCATGGTGCACACCTCTTCTGCCTATTTATCAGCCCTGCTCTGAATAAATGCATATAACCAGGGATATTATTGCAAGAAGGTTGTGTGTACCGAGTCAGCATATTGTTTTTAGTCTTTAATTTTTTTTCCAGAGGGTTCATTAATTTAGTCGCAATCGTTTTTGTGATCAAAAACCTTTTTCTTTCTTGTTACGATTGATTTGAATACCATAAAATGCATGGTCCATGATAGTACAATTTCCCCCTAAAGTGGATATGAGTAAACCCTAACTGAATGTTTAGTTTATTTAGACATTGATTAAACCTTTCATACCATGAACAAGTGTCATTTTTAATTTCCCTTCCTTTTCTTCCTTTGTGTATCCCATTGCTGTTGATGTTTTGTAGCCACTTCTTGTCCGCACAGGCATTTCAGTGATGCGTTTCAGTGATGCCTTTAAAATAATCTGCGTTGTACCAAATACCTTCCAGTTCTTGAAAATAGATTTCACTATGCTTCTAGGCATTGATAAAGTCTTCAAAATTGTATTATATCCATCTCCTCACTTGTGCCTGTCCACAACTTTATCCTGGAGATCTTTTGACAGTGCCTTGCCACCCATAGTTGATTGTTTGCTTCATTTGCACTATCGGGGACTGCAATGCTCCAGGAAAGCTCTTTTCATGCTGAGCTAATCAAAATGACCACAGCTGATCACAGTTGAAAGTCAAATGGCTTTTTGTGCCATTGAGAAGGTGATAAAACACCTGATTGAGCAGTAAAATTCTGATTTAGCTTATGTAGAACTACCCCTGAAGGAGCTGCTGGTTAGATTTGGGCTTACTGTTACCTTCTGTTCTCCTTGCTTTGTCTAGGGGTGTCCCGTGGTAGATGGCCCAGTAACTCGAGAGACTGACAACAGATCCACTTGAATGTATTTTATTTGCAAAACGTAGACAATGAACAGTCTCTTAAATTGGGATCAGAGGGTTGGAAAGGAAGTTCAGGTACTCTTAGTGTCAAAGTCAAAATGTTGAAGAAATTGCTTATTTTGACTGCGTCCAGAAAATAGCCATTCGCAACTGGATGTTCACTCAAGTTAGACAGTCCTTCTCTCACAAGGCCTAGCAGCCAACAAGGTGCTTACACAGGAACAAGTCTCTGCCACAGACGTTGTTGTAGAACATACAAGATAATGTTTCTGCCACAGACGTTGTTGTAGAACACGTAGGGAAACTAAACTTGAAGAACACTCGTGGGATACCTGGATCTTTCGGCCAGCTTGGAGATATCCACGAGACCGGATTCTCTTCCAGGCTCTTACTAAGAAACCAACCCGTATGTGGTCTTCTTCTGAAGAGTCCCCCCTTGGAATGCTTGAAGTCACTGGGTCTCTCCCAAACCGGAGATGGCACCCAACCACCTCAGAATCCTCCTTTAGTTAGCCAGCCCCGAGACATCAAGATCGGGTGGATCCGCACCCCAGGCCATAGCCTTCCTGGGGGCTGGTCAGGAGGACCAGGACCATGAAGTCAGTACATCATTCTGGACTGGAACCCCGAACCACGTGACATCCGCATCTTAAATACCCTCTCCCAGAAAGCACAGCAAGAGCGCCACTCCCACTGGGCGGGCTCGGAGAGAGAGTAACTTAAGCACCTAACCAAGCCATAGTTCCATGCCTGCCAGAAGAGACAGTGCCCCCTGTGGCCAGGCTGAACATCTCACAGTCCAGTTAGACTGATGCTGAAGTCCAAATTTAGACAATTGTACCCAAACCAAACTGCAGTTTAGGTATAACCTTAACTTTGAAAAACGCATAGCGCATGCTCTTCAGGAGCCGCCGCTACACTTACAAGTCATTTTTAAGAGAGAGATGATTCTGTTTTGGATTTTTTTTTCCTGACATGTTGGTGTTATAGCTTTCACTTGGATGTTATAAGTTGCACCTATATGAGTACATTTTGAAAAAAAAACAAAAAACAATATTTTTTACTTTCTGCTATAAAAACATATCCAATAAAAAAAAAAAATCATATTTCCTTTTAAATTTAGGCCAAAATGTATTCTGCTACATGTCTTTAGTAAAAGATACCCCCGAAGGAGCTGCTTTTGTTTGTTCAGTCCATTACTCTGCCTCTCAACCCCAAAGAACTGACCGAGTCCCTCTGGCACACCTAGCAATGTGATTAATGGAATAACACAGTAATAACACACAGACACTGTTCTCTCAAGTTAACTTGGACTAGAGAAAAGGTTTAACCACTTCAGGCCCAGAAGAATTGGCTGCTCAATGACCATGAGGTAATTTTTTGCGATTTGGCACTGCGTCGCTTTAACTGACAATTGCACGGTCGTGCAGTGTTGTACCCAAACAAAATTGAAGTACTTTTTTCCCACAAATAGAGTATTCTTTTGGTGGTATTTGATCATCTCTGTGGTTTTTATTTTTTGAGCTATAAACAAAATAAAAGAGCGACAATTTTGAAAAAAACACAATATTTTGTACTTTTTGCTGTAATAAATAGCCCCAATTTTTTGGTAATAAAAATCGCAAAAAGCATATATTGATTGGTTTGCACAAAAGTTATAGCGTCTACAAAATGGGGATAGATTTATGGCTTTTTTATTATTATTATTTTTTTTACTGGTAATGGCGGTGATCTGTATTTTTTATTGAGACTGCGACATTATGGTGGACACATCGCACACTTCTACACATTTTTGGGTCGATTGACAATTATACAGCAATCAGTGCTATAAAAATGCACTGATTACTGTATAAATGTCACTGGCAGGGAAGGGGTTAACAATAGGGGGCGATCAAGGGGTTAACTGTGCTCCCTAGGTGTGTGTTCTAACTGTGGCGGGTGGGACTGACTATAGGAGATAAGAGATTGTGGTTTCTAACTCATAGGAACTCATGTTCTCTTTCTCCTCTCCTCACAGCTGTGTAAACACACACATCCCTGTTCTGCTTCTTATGTCCGTGTTCTGCCTCTTGTGTCCGCGATCACTCATGGCGGGCGGTCATCGTGACCGCCAGTCACGAGCATCGGCACCCCCGCTGTGCAGTGGGTGTGCACGCCTGCTATCGTGCTTAAAGGGAACGTCGTATGGCTAAGACGATTTGCGGGATTGTGCCAACCTGCCGCAGTATAACTTGCTTGAAACTATTTCCATTAAGCCAATAAATGGCAATTAGCAACAACAAAAGTAACATCAGTGAGTACAGTGTTAAACAGTAATAAACAAATCTTTAAGCAAGCTAATGATAGTTGCTGATATTAATATTACTAAAGGGGAACCCCAGGCCAGCCTATAATACTTCAAGGTCTATTGGGAATAATACACTATAGGTATCAGTAGCATGTCCCCTTTAAGAATGATAACAATGTTCTAAAAGCAAGGCCTTGCTATATTTTCTTAACCGGCACGTTGGAGCTCTATGGACAAGGGTCCCCTTTTTTTTTATAAATTCTTTTTATTTGTTTTAAAAAAGAAGGTTACAGAACATAGCCTTGGGGCATTCCCCGGCTCGAACAAGACAACACAACAGGTAAGGCACAACATCAAAAAACTATCAGCCTAACCCAAAGAACATACAACAACCAAACCCCGTAGCTTGCTGCTAAAAGTGACAGGAGTAATGTAAGTTTTAGTAATCAACCTAAGTTCAGTGATGCACTACAGGCAGTCTACAAACAAAGGTCTATAAGTGGGCATCAACTGGACACCTGGGCGGTACAAACCCTACTCCAGATAAAGCTCACCAAAGGAGTTGTCTACTAAGTAGACTGGGTTGACAACCTAACAGGGTCTTCTTGTTCCACAACCGTTGTCTCAGACTCTAACCAAATATTCCAAACCTTCTGGAACTTCTGAGGGCATCCCCGGATGACATATGCTTCCTTGTACAATGGTACTGCCAGGTTAACCAATGACTTCCATGCACTCAGGGTGAGGGCCGTTATGGGGGCCCTCCACCAGAGCACAACAAGTTTCCTTGCATAGAAGAGCAGCAGCCCCAGTAATGTGCGGACTGCCCGCGAGGGAACCAAAACGTCCACCAACCCAAGCAGACATATCTCCATCGTCTGAGGTATAGGGATCGTTGTCAGCTCAGTAATAAAAGAGAGCACTCGTGTCCAGTAATGTTGCACCACGGGGCAAGCCCAAATCACATGAATGTACCCCGCCGAATCCCCTCCACAGCGCCAGCACTGTGGTGAAGAGTCCGGGTAAATCCTATGAAGTCTATATGGGGTGTAATAAAACTTATGCAGTATTTTAAATTGAATCAGCCGATCTCTGGAGGAGATTAAATGTCTAAAGGGGGCGTCCCAAATGTCCTCCCAGTCCTCACTATCTAATCCCGGCAGCTCCGCCACCCAAAATTCCCGGAGTTTTTCTAATCCGCTATGGACCGAGGGTTGCAAAGCCTTGTAAATCGTGGATAATGGTTTAAGCAGCGTCTCCTGTCGCAGAAGTGACTCTATATTAGATTGGTACAAGGTTAGGGGCGAACTACCAAACTGAGCCCCATACGCATGGCGAAGCTGCAGGAACCGAAAGAAGTACACATTGGGCAAATTAAACCTAGATTTAAGCTGGTCAAATGTCAGTAATGCACCATTCTCACAGATGTGGTGTAGATACCGAACGCCCCTCAACGCCCACACAATCGGATCCGGAATAGAGTAGAATTCAGGTAGGGAGGGATTTAGCCACAATGGAGTATTAGGAGAAAGCACCCGGGGCCCAGCCAGTCGTGGCCAACCACCCCAGACCACGCCCTCAGCACCGTACTCATCGAGGCGGTGAGAGGATGCGGAGCTCTAGGGCCCCGAAATAAAACGTTCCGCAGTGCTTCAAATGATCCCACAATGGAGGCCTCCAAGGCAACTGCTGCATTGGTGGCATCCAAGGTAAGCCAGCCGTGGACATGCGTGAGCATCGCCGCTATGAAATAGAGATAAAAATTAGGGCACGCCAGACCCCCCTGCGTCCAAGGTCTCTGTAGTATGGATAAGCGGAATCGGGGAGGCGTGGAGCCCCACAAAAAGCTGGAGATGTGAGAGTTTAGTCTCTGAAAAATAATTTTGGGTATCCACGTTGGAGAATGGCGCATTACGTAGAGGAGAGGGGGAAGCAATTTAATTTTAATTAAATTAATTCGACCTATCAGTGTAAGGGGAAGGCTGGCCCACACTTTAAGCCTATTCTGTGTAGTTTGTAGGATGGGAAGAAGATTAAGTTTACAAAAGTCCTGTACCCTGGGAGAAATAATGATACCCAGATACTTAATTTGTTCCGCCCACTGCAGCGGAAGTGAGGAGTCAGCCAGCCCTCCAGCACCCGGGTCCACTGGCAGAATCTGGGACTTATCCCAGTTTACCTTTAGGCCTGACACGGTCGCGAATCGTGACAGAAGCTCTAACGCCGCCCGGAGGGACGGGCTGGGATCCCGGAGGAAAAGAATAATATCGTCAGCATACAGTGCAACCTTTTCCTCCAAGGATCCCACCCGCACCCCCCGAACCGCGTCCGAGGATCGCAGCGCAACCGCCAAGGGCTCCACCATTAAGGAAAAAAGGGCCGGGGATAGAGGACATCCTTGTCGGGTGCCCCTCTCCACCGGGAATGAGGAGGACAGCACCCCCCCAGCTTAATTTGTGCAGTTGGTTTCTGGTATAACAGTTGAATCCACTTCCTATAGATGGGGCCAAAGCCATACAACCTAAGTACCTCCTCCATGTAGGTCCAGGACACTGAGTCAAATGCCTTTTCAAGGTCCAAGGCCACTAAGACCCTAGTGTCCTGGTCCACGGAGGGGATTTGCAGATGAGTGAAGACTCTACGGATATTGATATCCGTTGACTTCCCTGGCATAAAACCAGTCTGATCTACGTTTACCAAAAACGGGAGGATTCTCATCAGCCTGGCGGCCAACACTTTCGTCAGTATCTTTAAATCATAGTTGAGAAGGGATATAGGACGGTATGCCGAACAATAGGAGGCATCCTTCCCCGGCTTAGGTACCAGAACTATGTGGGCCTGTGTCATCGAGTCAGGCAGAGAACCCGTCTCCAAACTAAGGGCATATAACTTATGGAGCCGCGGGACTAGATCAGCCATGTACATTTTGTACCAGTCACCTGGAAGCCCATCCGGACCCGGCGTCTTATTAGGCGGTAGGGAGCGGATTGCTGCTTCTATTTCAGTTATTGAAATGTCCGCTTCCAGTAGGGCTACGTCCTCCCCCGTCAAACCCGTCAGAGACAGACCCCGAAGAAATGAGAGGTGCTCAGGGGACAACTGCCCAGTGGTGGATCTATATAGTGAGGAGTAATACATTTGAAATTCATTAAGAATGTCAGCTGGGTTAGAAGTCACCCCCCCTGTCGCAGTATGTATCATGGGCACAACCGTTTGAAATTTGGGGCCAGCCACCAGACCGGCCAAAAGCCTCCCATTCTTGTCCCCTGACTCAAAAACCCTGGCTCTGAGAAACCACTCAGAGGAGGTCGTCTCATTAGAAAAATGTAAAGACAGCTCCCTCTGAGCCCGTGCCAGGGAGGAATATGCCCCAGGAGAAGGATCCGACGCAAACTCCCCCTCAGCCACACATACATTGGATTCCAGGTCCTTGGTCTCCGAGGCACAGTCCACCCTGGCAGCCCTTATTGCTGAAATATAATCTCCTCTTACAGTTGCCTTGAAGGCATCCCAGGTGATCTGTGGGGTGGACACATTATCATTACAGTCCCAATATTGAGCAATCTTCCCTCGCATATTCTCCTCCACCCTCTCATCCCGCAGCCAGCGAGTCGCTAATCTCCAGCCACCCCTGCCCTCCCTCCCCCCAAGCTGCAGAATGACCTCCAGGGGGGAATGATCCGAAATTCCCGCAGACAAGTAGGTTGCCGAGGCCACCAATGGAAGCACAGCCGGGGAGCAAAAGGCCAGGTCTATTCTGGAGCCCGAGCGGTGGACCGCAGACAGGTGGGAGAAGCGCCTCTCCTGTGGATTCTTCCACCTCCAGACCTCCGTGAGCTGCAGGGCCGTGGCCCATTGCTCCAAATCCGTATCCGGAAGCCTGGTCGGATTGGAAGTGTCCAAAGTCCGGTCAAGAATGCCATTAAAATCTCCCGCTATGATAAGTCTCGTGACCATGTGAGGAGCCAGCCTGTCATACACCGCGTGAAGCACAGATGTCGAAAAAGGGGGTGGGACATATACGTTCACAACCGCGAACAACTGGGCTTCTATAGACAGCAGCAATATGACAAACCGCCCCCCCGGGTCCGAGATAACATGTTCCACCTGACAATTGAGGGATCTGTTTAGGAGAATGGACACTCCTCTGGCATAACTAGAGTATGTGGCATGGAAGGACTGTCTAACCCACCTCCTGCAGAGGGCCAAATGCCGACTGCCCGTGAGATGGGTTTCTTGCAGAAAAAGAATGTGTGGTTTGTGCGTTTGTAAATACTTGAACATAAGTGCCCTCTTGAAGCGGCTATTTAGGCCACGCACGTTCCATGACATCAATTTAAGCTCCATCTAGGATATCCATAAATAATAAAGTAGCCCATCGGACGAAGGGGGGAGAGCCAATCGCCCTGTCCCCCCACCCTCCGACCCGCCACAGCCATAGCAATATGGTACCACCAACACCCACCCATAACAAACAGTGCATACTCTTAAGTAAATAGGTAGCATTAAGATATAGTAGTTCAGCAGCAAGCAAACAACCCCTGCCAACCCACCAGAACCATTGAGGTAGGTTAGCTTCATCCCTAAACAAAAAACTGGAACAGTCCGTTACCAAAAACCAATCGCTGGGCGAGGAGGACTAGATAGTTCTATGTCCCCCACTCTTAGGTGATGCGATGACAGTACTTGAGTTGGAGACAGACTCGAGCAAAAGAAAAAGGAAACAAAAGGCAATCAAAAAAACAAAAGAAAAGAGGGGGAGGGGACACGTCCCCGAATGTAGCCGTCTTCCAATTGTCGTTGCTCCGTTTATTTCAGGATGCAAAATTTTAAGAGAACGGAACAGGAGCACATGTGGTAATATTGTAGAGGAGTAAGGCCTTCGTAGGACAGAAAAAATCACCAGCCCAACAGCAGAATCACTGCAAACAAGGACGCCCTATCGCAGGGCAGAGAACCAGGAGTCCGCCTCCTCCGGGGAGTCAAAAAACTTTGCAGTGCCCGCATGCACCACACGTAGCCGGCTCGGATATAGCATACTGTAAGGTAGGCCCTTTTCTCTGAGGCGTCGACGGATGTCCTGGAAGGTTTTCCTCTTCTTCTGCAATTCCGCTGAGAAGTCGGGATATAGATGTATTTCGGCGTTTTCATACTTAAGGTTTGGATGTTTCCTGGCTTCACTCAGGATGCGGTCCCGATCCCGATAATTAAGGAACCGTACCAGGAACGGTCTAGGTGGCGCCCCAGGTGGACGACGGCCAGTCGGTACTCTATGTGCCCGTTCCACCACGTAGGTCGGGGATACAGGAGTCAGGTCAAGGATGCCTTTAAAGAAGGCTTCAGCAAATTCCGCAGGCCGATCTCCCTCGGATCCCTCCGGCAATCCAAGCACTCTCACATTGTTCCTCCGTAGGCAGTTCTCGGCATCATCGGATTTAGCTACCAGCATTTTAACCGTGCCCTCCAACGCCACAATGCGGTGTTCATGATTAGCGGTCAGGTCCTCCGTGGCTGATATGCGGGATTCAGACTCTGTGAGGCGGCCTCTAAACTTGTCCAGGTCAGCCCGTATGCAGTTACATTCCTCCGTGAGCTTGTCAATACGGGTCAGCAGTGAGGATCTACTATTTTCAATGGCAAGTAGGATCACCGCCGTGTCTCCAGAGGTTGGGACCTCCGGGGCAGAAGGGCCTCCCTGTCTCGTCTCCATATTTAGGTCAGCTAGCAAATTGTGGAGCCTGTCAGTTGAGACGGTGGCAGGGCGTTCGGCTTGCGCCGGCAGATGCTTCTTGCTGGAGTGCGGGGTAGCGGTTTTGTTCTTTGCCGGCATGGAGGAGGGGGAGAGGAGTAATGCAAGCAGTTACCGCTATATCGGAGTGTGAGGTCAGTACCCTCCTATATTGCGTGGTTCCAAGCAGGCAAGGTAGGTCGGGCGGTAAAAAAAAGGTAGTGTCCATCCACAGCAATCCCCAACCAGCAGTTGCAGCAGCAGGGTGGGAGGCAGACAGCTAGGAAAATCAGGTAAGACCAGGGTGCATATACAGTGGCAGCTGAGTCCAGGCTGTGACAAAGAGCAGGGCTGAGCACAAAGAAACAGTGAGGGTAGTCAGGGAGTCATCCAGGTACGAGGCCCCCCAGATGCACACTGCAGTATCAGCCCCGGCCACTTCAATATGCAATAATCAGGCAGGCAATAAGGCACTCAGACCCCCAGGCAGAAAGCTGTTCGGTCGCGATGACCTTCCGCGGCCGGCCGCCGTAGGAAAGACCGGGGATTCACAGGCCTCACTAGGCCGCACTAGGCCGGAGCGGTCCGCGGCCTCCCCGTTCACTTCCCAGGTCCGAACAAGCCACCGGAGCACACAGGGGGGAGAGCTCAGTAGATTTGGAGGGTGGATGGGGGTCCCCTACCTCCCGATGCGGCCCAATTCCAGCGGATTACCGGACCTCCGGAGCAGCAAGATGGCGGCCGCGAGCTCCCGGCGGTGACCTTTCCATCGGCTGACTGAAGAGGAGAAAATGCAAAATAATGGCACCGATCGCCTCAGGGCATCCCAGGGAACATGCAGCCACAGCATCAGGCTCCCAGCAGGGCTGATGAAGCAAGGATGGATACGGATTAGGCTCAGGATGTACGGAGCTCTTGCTAAAACCGTCCGCCGCCGCTCACATCCGGTTACGCCCCCCGACAAGGGTCCCCTTAATGTAACAGTGTGATGAAGAGCAATGTAAAATAGCTGGTGCTGTGATATACCACTCCTCTTTGTGACCCGGATATCAGGTGTCTGTGCACAGTGTTCAAGTGTGGTGTTTATGGAAGGCAATAGGATTCCTAGGCAAAGCCCCCTCACCAATCCTGTACACATTTAGCAGTCCTCCAAAGAGCAATCAAATGATTCTCCTGGCTGCAGATTTGTCGCAATGACTTTGAGTCTGCTGACCCAGTGAACCGACTGATTCCTCGACATTCAGCGATGCTGCAAAGCATCCTTCTGGAAGCAGGCGGCGCTCTGACCCTCTAGGCTGTAGCTGCAGGCTGTGTGCCCCTTGGTAGATTACAGTCCCCTCACACAGCGACAGGATGGTGTTCTTATGAGGGAATCCAGGAAACAAGAGGCCTTGGTCTGCAGATTATTTTATAGTCTCTCCCATCATTCTCCTCTTTCTGCTGTGCAGGCTGGGATTTGCAGTTCTGTCCCTTTAAAATTCAGTGAGCAGGTTTTCTGTTGGGACTTCATATACAACACTGCTTTTCAGCTGCTGCTTGTTAAAGTGGTTGTAAACCCTTACAAACCACTTTGACCTACAGGTAAGATTAAGGCTTACCTGTAGGTCCAAGCAATATCTCCTAAACCTATATGGTTTAGGAGATATTTGCCCGAAAACGGGCACCGCTGTCTACGGCGCATGCGCCGTAGACAGCGGCGTGCAGGCGCACTGAGCGCGGCATTTCCAAGAATGGAGCTGCCGCGCGTGTCGACTCCCGTGCGCATGCGCGGGAGTGACGTCATCGCGGCTTCGCCGAATGACGGCGGGGGAGCTGCGAGACGCCACCAGCAAGATGGATGTGGCGGACTACAGGGGACAGCGGTGACTTCGCTGGCTCCTGTGTCAGGTAAGTGACACATAATGGGCTACTATGCAATGCATAGTAGTCCATTATGCTTTGCCTTTGCAGGGAATGAAAGAGGAAGTAAACCCATCAGGGTTTACTTCCTCTTTAAAGCCACATTCATTGGTTCCTGTAACTGCTTGTTTAATTGTCTTTCTTCCTCCTGCCAATAGAAACACAGGGGAGGAACAGAATAGCCTGTGTGTGTGTGTGGGGAGAGGGAGGGGGGGGGGGGGTGAAAAGCCCATTCAGGAACTGACAGGCAGCTCTCTTCCTCTTTCAGGCTGGTAAGCCTGTGTACATGCAGTTAGTGAAGAGAAAAGGGAGGAGGGGGAAGAAACGTCTCATAGCTGCAGACACTCGCTACACATGGTATATATATATGCTGGATTTCTTCTCTATACTACTAATGGCGGTTCTCAGCAACTTATAATGAGACCGGTAATCTGACAATAACTGACACTGAGTGGGAACTGACTAACTGCCACTGACATCACCAGTGATACTAATATAGTGATCAGTTCTAATATTATACACTGTCACTGTACTAATAACAATGGCTCGGAAGGGGTTAACATTTTGGGGACTCAAGGGGTTAAATGTGTGCCTAAAATGTGTGATGATTTTTTACTAAAGATCTCTTTGTTTCTGAAACAGCCTCTGGAAACAGAGAGATCATTCCTTCTGTACAGAGCTATGTGTTGATGGTCAACATAAGGCTCTGGGCTATGATTGGACACAGCCGCACAGCAGGCCCTAGTCATGATTCTTTGGGCGGGACCTGCTCACAGGCTCTTGGTGTGTACGTACATAGCAGGTGTCGATGGGTGGGGGGGGGGGGGGGCAGTGATATCACATACATTCTATTTGAATGTATTCTATTTAAGTCTATTATTTTCTATTCTTTTAAACTCTATTCTATTTTGTTCTATTCTATTCCTTGATTTTCTAGTCTATTGTATTATAGTTATTCCTATTCTAGAAAAGAAATGGAATAGACTATTCTATTCTTTTCTGTTCTTTTATATTCTATTCTATAAAGCAGCCTAAGTAGGAATCGTCATCTTATTTCACATTTATACCTTACTGTACTTATTGTAATATGTTTACATTTTAAATTTGAATTATTTTTTTAATCCAAGTAAATTTTCTAATTCAAATTTGGATAATTAGTTACATTATAATTTAATTAATTGAAATTTATTACTATTGTGATTGGGAAATTCGTATACATCCGATTTTCCGAATAACTAAAATTTTGTCCGAATTTCGATTCATAATGGAACGAATCACACATGTCTATTTTAGAAGCCTGTGTGACAGGATGAAAACACAGCAGCACAATTGGGAGATAAATTATTGTCACTCTATACCAGGAAGTGTCTGAATAAGGAGCTGCATGGCAGGATAACCAGGGATTATTCAAATGAAACTGCATATTTAAAATTATTAAAAATGTAATTTAAAGTGGGGTGCCCCCTAAAAAAAAAAAAAATTTTAAGTCAAAAATTTTTGGTGGCAACACCACTTTAAAAACATTACATTAACAAGTTTAAGCTTTTATATTAGTGATTGTGTTTACATATACACCTTAAAGTGGTGTTCCGGGAAAAAAAATAAGCTGATGTTTCCATGCTGCCATTGCGGGTAAGGTAACCCGGCAGTGTAACCTTTCGTCTTCATGCTGGGAACCCTAATGCGCATGCGCGAGGCCCCGCTCCGCTCTCCTATTAGTCCAGCGGCGGGGGAGGAGGAGGAGGAGGGAGCCCCGGGGTGACGTCACAGCCGCGGCCAGACTCCCGGAAGTGGGAAAGGATACCTGTCAAAGGCAGGTAACCTGCTTCCCCCCCCGAAAGGTGTCAATCGTGACACCGGAGGGAGGGAGGAATCCGATGAGCGGAAGTTCCAATATTTATATTTGCTGTAAAATGCTCACCGTTATTGGGCAATGTCATTTGATTATTTTTCTTTAATCCAAGCTCACCTTTAGTATCCAAGGCAGGAACTGTAATGTCGCATACAGAAGACCGGACTTTGACAGATTAGGTCTGACGGTCTTCCCGATGGACTTTTGGCAGAGTTCCGATGGACTTTTGGCAGAGTTCCGATGGACTTTCCGAATGAATGGACTTGGCTACGCACAAGCACACCAAAGTCTGACGGATTCGAACATGATGACGTACGACTGCACTACAATGAGGAAGTTGTGAAGTTCATAGCCAGTAGCCAATAGCTGCCCTAGCGTCGGTTTTTGTCTGTCGGATTAGCATACAGACAAACCGATTTTTGGACCGGACTCGAGTCCTTCGGAAAGATTTGAAACATGTTTTAAATCTAAAGTTCGTCTGATTTTTAGACAGCAAAGGTCCGATGAAGCCCACATACGATCGAATTGTCCGATGGATTCGTTCCGTCAGACCTAGTCCGTTTAAAAGTCTGGTCGTGTGTACGCGGCATAAGGCTTATACATCATTATGATGGAGTCAGCGTAATCCTAGATATTGGATTTTTGTAGGCTAAAATGCATGATTTACAATGCTTACAAGCAGGGGTCAAGTCCTGGGGAAAAAAGTGTGGGAACTCCCACCCAAGATCCACTCCCCCACCAAAAAAAAAAAAAAAAAAAAAGATATGCTCATATGCATATATATATATATTTCACATAAAATACAGTGACTGCAAATGCGACATGCTACAGGAGATGACCAGACTGCGACTACAGGAGATGACCAGACTGCGACTACGTACAGGAGATGACCAGACTGCGAATGCGACTACGTACAGGAGATGACCAGACTGCGACTACGTACAGGAGATGACCAGACTGCGACTACGTACAGGAGATGACCAGACTGCGAATGCGTACAGGAGATGACCAGACTGCGACTACGTACAGGAGATGACCAGACTGCGACTACGTACAGGAGATGACCAGACTGCGACTACAGGAGATATGACCAGACTGCGACTACAGGAGATGACCAGACTGCGACTACGTACAGGAGATGACCAGACTGCGACTACGTACAGGAGCTGACCAGACTGCGAATTCGACTACGTACAGGAGATGACCAGACTGCGACTACAGGAGATGACCAGACTGCGAGTACAGGAGATGACCAGACTGCGACTACGTACAGGAGATGACCAGACTGCGACTACGTACAGGAGATGACCAGACTGCGAATGCGACTACGTACAGGAGATGACCAGACTGCGACTACGTACAGGAGATGACCAGACTGCGACTACGTACAGGAGATGACCAGACTGCGAATGTGACTACGTACAGGAGATGATCAGACTGCGACTACGTACAGGAGATGACCAGACTGCAACTACGTACAGGAGATGACCAGACTGCGACTACAGGAGATGACCAGACTGCGACTACAGGAGATGACCAGAATGTGACTACAGGAGATGACCAGAATGCGATTACGTATAGGAGATGACCAAGTAGCCAGTTTTAACATTTAAACCTGTCCTCACCCCCTTTATGGCACCCCCTTTACATTCCTGTCCTAACCCCCCTTCACATTCCTGCCCTGCCTCCCTTTTATATCACCCCTCCTCATTCCTTTCAGTTTCTGATACTTTCCCCCTCCATCCTTCATAACAGTGCCCTCTTCCCTGTCTTACCTTACACAGGACACAGCAGATGACATCGGAGGCACAGAGCTGACATCAGAAGTGCAGCAAAGGGATGGACAGAGGGCGGGACCTGCCCCAGTTAACTGATTGGTTGATAGAATGCAGAGCGGTTCTATTAACCAATCAGTTAACTGGGCCAGCCCCTGCCCTCCGTGCATCGCTGTGCTGCTCTTCCGATGTCAGCTCTGTGTCTGTGAAGACAACAAATCTAGCAGGCAGTGGCAGAATGCACATCTTAAATGGCGTGACTGCGCCGGGGCCGCACAGATCATTGACTGACTTGGCCCGCGGTCCGCCATTTAGTTGATGCCTGTGCTAGAGCCTCAGGCGGCTCTAGTCCTGCAAAGGGAACGGCGTTCCTGCTGTGAAAAAAGTGCAGGGACGCCGTTCCCACGCGTTCCCGCAGGACTCGAGCCCTGCTTACAAGTCTGTTTTTCAAAGAGAACAACACTGCCAGCAGCAAACAAACTGTAGATACTAAATTACATAGTAGATGAGCTTGAAAAAAGACACAAGTCCATCAAGTCCAACCTAAAGTATCTCACAAAAGTGAGTACACCCCTCACATTTTGTAAAATATTTTATTATACAGTGGTGTGAAAAAGTGTTTGCCCCCTTCCTCATTTCCTGTTCCTTTGCATGTTTGTCACACTTAAGTGTTTCGGAACATCAAACCAATTTAAACAATAGTCAAGGACAACACAAGTAAACACAAAATGCAATTTGTAAATGAAGGTGTTTATTATTAAAGGTGAAAAAAAATCCAAACCATCATGGCCCTGTGTGAAAAAGTGATTGCCCCCCTTGTTAAAACATACTATAACTGTGGTTGTCCACACCTGAGTTCAATTTCTCTAGCCACACCCAGGCCTGATTATTGCCACACCTGTTCACAATCAAGGCATCACTTAAATAGGAGCTGCTTGACACAGTAAGGTCCACCAGAAGATCCTTAAAAGCTACACATCATGCCGAGACCCAAAGAAATTCAGGAACAATTGAGAAAGAAAGTAATTGAAATCTATCAGTCTGGAAAGGGTTATAAAGCCATTTCCAAAGCTTTGGGAATCCAGCGAACCACAGTGAGAGCCATTATCCACAAATGGCGAAGACATGGAACAGTGGTGAACCTTCCCAGGAGTGGCCGGCCGCCCAAAATTACCCCAAGAGCGCAGCGACGACTCATCCAAGAGGTCACAAAAGACCCCACAACAACGTCCAAGGAACTGCAGGCCTCACTTGCCTCAGTTAAGGTCAGCGTTCATGCCTCCACCATCAGGAAAAGACTGGGCAAAAATGGCCTGCATGGCAGAGTTCCGAGGAGAAAACCACTGCTGAGCAAAAAGAACATCAAAGCTCGTCTCAATTACTCCACAACACATCTTGATGATCCCCAAGACTTTTGGGACAACATTCTGTGGACCGATGAGATAAAAGTGGAACTCTTTGGAAGGTGTGTGTCCAAGTATATCTGGCGTAGAAGGAACACTGCATTTCATAAAAAGAACATTATACCAACAGTAAAATATGGTGGTGGTAGTGTGATGGTCTGGGGCTGTTTTGCTGCTTCAGGACCTGGAAGACTTGCCGTGATAAAAGGAACTATGAATTCTGCTGTCTACCAAGAGATCCTGAAGGAGAATGTCCGACCATCTGTTCGTGTACTCAAGCTGAAACGAACTTGGGTTCTGCAGCAGGACAATGATCCTAAACACACCAGCAAGTCCACCACCGAATGGCTGAAGAAAAACAAAATGAAGACTTTGGAGTGGCCTAGCCAAAGTCCTGACCTGAATCCTATTGAGATGTTGTGGTATGACCTTAAAAAGGCCGTTCATGCTTGAAAACCCTCTAATGTAACTGAATTAGGACAATTCTGCAAAGATGAGTGGGCCAAAATTCCTCCAGGACGCTGTAAAAGCCTCATTGCACGTTATCGCAAACGCTTGGTTGCAGTTGTTGCTGCTAAGGGTGGCCCAACCAGTTATTAGGTTTAGGGGGCAATCACTTTTTCACACAGGGCCATGATGGTTTGGATTTTTTTTCACCTTTAATAATAAACACCTTCATTTACAAATTGCATTTTGTGTTTACTTGTGTTGTCCTTGACTATTGTTTAAATTGGTTTGATGTTCCGAAACACTTAAGTGTGACAAACATGCAAAGGAACAGGAAATGAAGAAGGGGGCAAACACTTTTTCACACCACTGTATATTGTCATGTGACAACACTGAAGAAATGACACTTTGCTACAATGTAAAGTATGGAGATTGAGATGCTAAGAGGGCTCCCCTTGCGGCTATGTGCAGCGTGTCCCTGGAGTTGGGAACAGGGAGTGCGTGCCCAAAGAAGCACGGTTGGCCACTGAGTGATGACTGAAGCAGGCTGAGCTGAACTTGCTGTGTTTTGGTAAATGGAGAAACCAGGAGCCAGGCCAGAGGTCATACACGGATAAGTCAGTCCAGAGCATAAACAGGGGCGAGCCAAGGTCATACACGGAAGACAGGAACAAGCAGAATCCAGGTGCAAGCCGAAGGTCAAGCCGGGTGATCAGGAACAGCAGGGTACAGATGTAGGCCAAAGGTCGAAACCGGGAGATCAAGAAGCGAGGTCAAGGCAAGCCGGGTCAACAATGGGTAATCACAAATCAGGAACAAGGTGACAAGGCACACAGGGAAGCTGAGGAGATAATCCAGTAATGACCTGTAGTCACAGGCTGGCTTAAATAGGGCAGTTTTTGCCAGCGTCTCACGGCACTTGTGCACCCTCGCTCACACACAGAATTGCGTGTGCGTGCCACAGTGCTCGCTGATGCGCAGCGCGCGCTCGTGCATGTCTCGGAACCCTATGTGAGCGTCCATGTAGGTTCTGGGCAACATTGCCAGTTCTGCAATGGCCATGTCCTTGACAGGGGTGCACGGGTTTAGTCAGGCCTAGGGCAGCACAAAACCTAAATACACCACTGAATATGGTATTTGTAAATTGAAATCATATGCCCTCTCAAGCGTCTCTTCTCCAGAGAGAATAAGTTCAGTACTCGCAACTTTTCTTCGTAACTAAAATCCTCCAAACCCTTTATTAGCTTTGTTGCCCTTCTTTGCACTCGCTCCATTTCCAGCACATCTTTCCAGAGGACTGGTGACCAGAACTGGACATCATATTCCAGGTGCGGCCGGACCAGAGTCTTGTAGAGTGGGAGAATTATCGCTTTATCCCTGGAATTAATCCCTTTTTTAATGCATGCCAGTATTCTGTTTGCTTTATAAGCAGCAGCTTGGCATGGCATGCCATTGCTGAGCCTATCATCTACTAGGACCCTCAGGTTCTTTTCCATCCTAGAGTGTCCCACAAGTTCTCCCCCTAGTGTATAGATTGCATTTCGTTTTTTGCCACCCAAATGCATTATTTTAAATTTTTCTACATTAAACCTCATTTGCCAAGTAGTTTCCCACCCATTAATTTGTTCAGATGTTCTTGCAAGGCTTTCACATCCTGCGGAGAAGTTATTGCCCTGCTTAGCTTAGTATTGTGCGCAAATAAAAAGTTTGAACTGTTTACCCCATCCTCCAGGTTGTTTATGAACAAATAAAATAGGATTGGTCCCAGCACGGACCCCTGTGGGACCCCACTGCCCACCCCTGACCATCCAGAGTATTCCCCATTTATCACCAACCTCTGAACTCATCCTTGTAGCCAGTTTTCTATCCATGTACTAACCCTATGGTCCTTGCCAATGGACCTTATTTTGTACAGTAAATGTTTATGGGGAACTATGTCAAATGCTTTTGCAAAATCCAGATGCACCACGTCTATGGGCTCTCCTTTATCTAGATGCCAACTCACCTCCTCATAGAAGGTTAATAAATTGGTTTAGCAAGAACGATTCTTCATGAATCCATGCTGATTACTGCTAATGATACAGTTTTCATAACTAAAATCTTATAATCCCCCATCCAAGCTTGCATACTATTGATGCTAGGCTAACTGGTCTGTAATTCCCAGGGATGTATTTTGGGCCCTTTTTAAATATTGGTGCTACATTGGCTTTTCTCCAATCAGCTAGTACCATTCCAGTCAGTACATTGTCAGTAAAAATTAGCAACAATGGTCTGGCAATTACTTAACTGAGTTCCCTAAGTACCCTCTGGTGCAAGCCACCTGGTCCTGGTGATTTATTAATGCTAAGTTTCCCAAGTCTAATTCTAATTCTGTCCTCTGGTAGTCATGAGGGTACAGTTTTCGTTACTAAAGCCCCCCGATTCCCTTGTGAAGACTGAGGAGAAGAATAAATTCAATACCTTCGCCATCTCCCCATCCTTTGTAATCAGATGTCCTTCCTCATTCTTTATGGGGTCAATATGGTCTGTTCTCTCTTACAATTTCTTGGGATTTTTGTTGCTCTCCTTCTCTATACGTCTTTCATGTTCTATCTTAGCCACCCTAATTGCACCCATACATTTCTTGTTGCATTCTTTAAAGTCTGAATGCTGATGATAATCCCACAACCTTGTATATTTTTAAGGCATTTTCTCTTTTGCTTTTATATGCATTTTAACATTGGAGTTAAGCCAATGGGATGCACTGGCTAATGCCCTTATTTATAATGCTCTTAAAGCAAACCCATCTCTCCTCCGTGTTCTTTGCTCCTAAAATTTTATCCCAATTTATGCCTTCTAGGAAGGTTTGTAGTTTAGGGAAATTGGCTCTTTTGATATTCATTGTCTTTGTATTTCCCTTATGTTTCCTATTTGTGTGATTTTATACTAAAGCCAATTGATACCTGTGTTTAAAATGTAAAAAATCTAATTTACACTATCCATTACCAATCAACAATGAATTAAAGTCTTAAGTAAATGATCACCTTGTAAAACAACCCATTAAGAGAATTATAAATATCCATTTCTCTCTGTTCTCAGCTGCATAAGAGCTGGGGGTGAAGCAGCAGCACTCTGAGCCTCCAGTGCTGTCAGTTTTTAATAGGAAAGCAGAAGGACTGGCAGGAACATCAGGGATTTCACATAAAGGAAGTAATACAAAGAGAACAGGATACTTTCCCATACAAGTACATGGTACAACAGGCGCTCATATTCGGAATATAAAGTGTTCGGGGTAACAGGCGTTTTAACAATAGAGGCATAACAAATTACAGAATAAAAGCTTTAACATATTGAAGGATACCCTTAGGACGGGTCAATAGTCGTCAAAGGAATGTACCATAATGTATATGTCAGTCAAGGACAAAATTGAATTAGCTTTTAACATTCCATTTTAGAATGAATAGACATTCCCAAACCAAAATCAAGTACACTGTTATAAATCAGTTTAAATTTCCAACCTTTTTTCTTAGTACTGAAGTTGAAAACGAACATTGTTTTGACCCCACTAACGATTAGAAGTTTGAACAAACATTCTTAAAATGAAAAATTTTGAATGATATTCTACTGTTGTATGGCCAGCTTCCGTTCACTCCTAGGTGTTGATATTTTTAAAGGCTTTTTTGAGTTGACAAGTGACCAATGAAAAACAGTAAAACTGTAATCTGCCAAAAAAGAAGCTCATGTACTTTTTGAGAGACTGACCTTTTGCTTAAGGCGACAGCGTGCTCAGCTGTGAACAGGGGCCATTGAAATGAATGGGATTTGTCTTGTTGGGCATTTTTAGAGCTGAGGCTTGGAGCAGAAAATCACCCAAAAACGCTTAGATGCGAATGGAGCCTTAGTATACTGTAGGTTACATTTGTTCCAAACTTCATCTTTCTACTTTATTAGGAAAATGTTTGGGAACTCTTGCATACTGTAAAATACAGGAGGTGAGTTATGTTTCCCTTTGCTGGTTTATAAAACATTGGGGTGAAGTTAAAAGCTGTTGAGACATTACAATGATACCAGTGCAATGCAACCTAATAAAACGTATTACATTTTGCTTGCAAAATAAAGTTATTCTATGTTCAATACTATTGCATGGCTTGGCAGAGCACTAGACACTTCTTGGATGCTGTATGCTCTATATTTTAGGTGTGTCCACAATTCAGCTGGCACCATAACTACTGAAAACTGAATCCAATATAAAGAACATACAGTATGTCTGTAAGAGAGAAACTTTACACAAGCTAGTGAGAGTTTAATGCAGGAACTGCTAATAATGTTTGCAATTTTACAGTGCACTAACCAGAGGTCTCTTTGCATTTGCAAAGGGATATTTGGTCTCAGAGGCTAAAATACTTCAGTCTCATCATTCTATAAAATGGAGTACCTAACTGACAAATATACAGTATACACGAGAATGCTTTTGTTTTTATGTACTCAGGTTCCTAATGAGTGCAAGTGTGACCTGGACTATAGCTGATAACTGCTGTGGAACTTCCTCCTTTGTTTCTGCTGTATTATCCTTCTGCAATGTGGACAGGGTTAAAGTGAAAAATCATTGATGGAGAAGTGTAGCTGCCATCTTGAAGGAGACCACATTGCAATGCTCATCTGTGTAGTGTCTCCAGTGCAGGGGGGGGGGGGGGGCAACCAACTTGGCTGGGTCTGGAGATTGGTGATTGGCTGATGCAACAAAGCAAGGATAAATGTAGTGTGGAGGCTGCAGAGAGAGAAAAGGAGAGAGCAGAGCACCAAAAAGTTACAGTGGTATGTGGCCAGAGTTTGCTGAAGCAATCTGATGCTGTACTGCCCAATATAAGAATATAACTGCCATTATACTCTGTATCCCTTTCATCCACCCCTAACGCTCCTTCAGGGTTTCTCTCTTGGTGTGGTAACCAAAAAAAAAAAAAAAAAAATATATATATATATATATATATATATATATATATTACACTTATACAAAACTTTCTTCCCTGCATGATTGTCAGTTAATGGCAGATTGATCAAGAGCATTCCTGGGACCAATACTCCACTTTTGATACAGCAGCTTCTACCCTTCTGGTGAAGGCTGACATCGAATCTGCCTTTTGCTTCCTTCCTGTACTCTGCGATTGTTCCATCCCACCAACATGGAAGGTCCCGCACATCTTCTGTGCTTTCGGGCATTGAGATTGATATTGTGAGGATGATCTGCTGACTTCCTGGTGTTAAATAGCTTCTTTCCTTGGTTAAATTACCAAGGGACTCTAGGAAGCTATGGCTGTAGCAGCTTCAACCTTTTTGGGCCATTTGTTTTCACATTCCACGTACTTCTGCTGGGCAGTGCCTTCTGTGGGCATCTATGAAATGTATATCAGTTACACGTCATTACATACCAATGATCGGCTCCTATGCGTGATGACTTGGAAGCGCGGTTGTCCTTCTTGAACTCCTTTAATGGTCATTCTTTGATGAATGGAGGAATTTTTGAACAACCAGCTTGAGTTTTTACAGGGCTACATCCAGCTCCTGTAGCTTTGGCATTTTATTCCAGGGTGACTGGTCTGCTGAACTTTGGCTGGCCTCATTGGCCCAACTCTGTTTGTTGTGTGACATGATGCTGTTAGAGCCCTTTCCTAATATTGTCAAGTGGTTAACTGCCTCTCTGCACGCTCTCCACCTTTGTTCTCCCTGTTGTGTTTTTCTGGTGCTTGGATGTCTTCAATTGACTGCTTGGTTTCAGATGTAGCTAATTGCTGTGGGTCTTGCTTTTTTTTTTTTTGTTTAGTCTCGTTTCTGACTCCTGTTGCCCCTCCCAGAACTGTCAGGCAACCTGTCGGCAAATTTGGGACACCTGTCAATGATTTCTCCCTTTCTAGTTCCTTTCTCCTACCTGCAGTATGTAGTTGTGGCTGGTTCAACAGTGGGTACCCCCTACCTCTGCTGTATTGTTTGGTTCAGACTATTCAGCTGGGAGGACATCTGTAAAGTTTTCTTATTCAGTGGATTTTGAAGGAAAATGGTTGGAAACATCTGACTTGCTTCCCTGATTCTTGGCACCTGTTTTCTGTGCACAAATTAACCAACCACCGTTTTCTTTTCCCCTCTGTTTGTTTT
Source organism: Lithobates pipiens (assembly GCF_037356315.1). Classification (NCBI taxonomy): domain Eukaryota; kingdom Metazoa; phylum Chordata; class Amphibia; order Anura; family Ranidae; genus Lithobates; species Lithobates pipiens. The sequence goes on from NW_027507748.1 coordinate 406,439,572, forward strand.
TGCATTTGGGGCTCTCTTGTTTTAAGTTGCCTTTTCTTGAGCATTCTTTGGCACTTTCAGCCCCCATTCACACCTATGCGAATTAGATATGCATTTCCCCGCATCTAATTCGCATAGTAGGAGAATGTGACTGGCTTCCTATGGAGCCGGTTCACATATCTCCGGGGCGGCTGTGGAGATTCACCATCTCTTCCAGGAGCCCTTGTTCTTCTTTACACTGAAGATAATTCTTAATGACATTGGCCGCATGTTTGGGGTCATTGTCCTGGTGCAGAATAAACTTGGGGCAATCACTTATGATGATGTGGTATGATGGATAAGTATCTGCCTGTATTTCTGAGCAAGTGCACCTAGTAGAATTGATTCCGGCTTGATGCCAAAGAGAAGTCACACCAAATATTGACTTGATTAAGATTTTTCTTCTGTTCATTGACGTTACATTTTGTAAATTGATAACAATTAAAATTATATACTTTTGAAAGCATTCTTACTTTACAGCATTTCTTCACAACTGTGTAAAACTTTTGCACAGTACCACAAATCAAATTGGTGTTCTTGCGACCATACACAGCCCTCAGGGCCAGTTCACACAATGTTAATGCAGTTAACCACAATGACACAGAAAACGATTTTCTGTGTGTGATGTTCTCACAAGAAAGCAGTGTTTATGCGTTCCAGAGCTGTACATTATGAAACATTTGCATAATGTCGCACTGCTCTAGATGGCCCTGCATGACACCATACTAAGCGCAGCACACTGCTGTACAGTGAAATGAAGTGTGACTTTGTACTCTGCATCAAAAACAAAATAAACCTCACATCATTGTCCCAAGATCCCAAGTCAAGTGTAGTGTGTGGGCAGCAGCATTTTGTGGCTGCAAAGCTAGTGTAGTGTAAATGGGCACTCAATCCCTTATAGCCCTCAGTTGCTTTAAAGACTTACACTGAATGAGGCCCCAACTGTTCTCACGTTTGTAAACTCTTTACTTCCCTACATATTTTTGGCCTGTGTCCTTGGAGTAAAATGTTATAGTTCATATTTTAAAGGAATAATTTACCTTTACCAAAAAGACTGCCTTATGCAGATAAAAATAAGCTGTGCAGCTTTGACCAAAGTTGAATACTGCCTGTGCTATAGGTGTAGGCCATTTATTTACCCAATGATGCCTGACTGAAAAACTCCTAGGACGTTGCCAAGAGAGGCTCAGCTATAACTGTTCACCTTCACAGGAGTGAGCCTTCTAATTCAAACCCACTCATATCACCTCTCTCCCTGACGCTGTAGCTTGGAGTTCAAGGTTTGAGAGCTCTCTCTCCTGTGATGGTGGCAGTGATCAGTAACAGCTAGGTGTCTCTTAGCAACGTCCTAGGAGTTTTCCCATTCAAGCTTCCTGAGATACATAAATGGCCTACACCTATAGCAATAACATTCACATTCTGTCAAAGCTGCACAGCTTTTATGTACAGACTTTAAAGTTAACTGCGAAATGAATAAAAATTCAGACACACCAACATTTTGGTGCCCGAAACATATTGGCTCAAATTTGTTTTTGTTTCAGGTTTTGCCAATTTAAAAAAAAAAAAAAGTGCAGAAAATGCCGATTTTGCAGTGATTTTACTTGTGCTTATAGGTTGCATGACTCAGAAACCGCATCAAAAAAGTACCAAGGGTGCATTCTTGCTGCATTTTCAATGCGCTTGTTTTTAGCTTTTCTTGCACTAAAGGTGCCAATAATAGCCGACAAATTCATATTCTTTTAAATTCTAGATATCAATTAAAAGGGTGAATACAAACATATAAAAGTTTTGTCTGTAGAAGCAGCTCAATGTTATCCTGTTTACATGCACATTAGGACAATTACAGGCATATTTTAAGCTCAACATTTAGAGGCAGGAAAAAAAACCTTCTGGTTTGTGTTTCTGATTGGAGATTTCTGGCAGGAGAAGAAGAAGAAAAAAAAAAAAAAAAAAAAACACACATAAAACTCTCCTAAACTTTGTACAAAAAACACTATATGGGTGTTTTCTTTTTCTGCCAAGGGAACTCACATTTTTATAAGCCCAGTTTGCAAGGAGCCTCCTATAAAGGAAACAAGGGTTGCCACGTTTGGCATCTGAAACGTGGAAATCTTCAGCGTCTGAACCCATTTTTTGCTTGCGAAGAAAAGCTGTTAAATGCAACTGCCTGAAAAAGGGCAATAAACAAGGCTGCATACATGGTCACATAGGATAACATTGAATGAGTTCATGGGAAGTTAAAAAAAAAGACCAAGTTAGACTTACCGGTAACTTGTTTTCCAGAAGTCTTTCAGGACAGCACCTGAGAGATAGCGACTCCTCCCTCCTCGTTAGGAAACACCTTCTTCCTCCAGACTTTAAAGGGAGGCGCCTCCCTACCACACCTCAGTTGTAGAAGAGAACCTCCGGCCCCGGCTGGAACACATAAACACATACGTTAGTCACAGCGTAGCATAATACAATACCATAGGGCGGGATGTTTGCTGTCCTGAAAGACTTCTGGAAAACAAGTTACCGGTAAGTCTAACTTGGTCTTTCCCAAGGCGTCTTTCAGGATAGCACCTGAGAGGATAACAGAGATTTACCCCTTAGGGCGGGACAACAGCTTGCAGGACCTTTCTGCCAAATGCCTGATCGCTGGCCGAAGTGAGGTCCAGTCTATAATGTTTCACAAATGTGTGAAAACTCGACCATGTCGCCGCCTTGCAGATCTTCTCAGGGGTGGCACCAGCTCTCTCTGCCTACGTAGACGCCAGAGCCCTGGTTGAGTGTGCACAAATTCCTGCTGGAGGGGATAATCCTGCCTGGGAATATGCCTCCGAGATAGCTAATTTCAGCCATCTAGCTAAAGTAACTTTAGAAGCTTGAAAACCCTTTTTTCTTCCTGAGAAAAGTACAAACAGTGAATCTGAATGTCTGAAGGACTCCGTCCTTTCTAGATAACTCAGCAGAGTCCTCCTGACGTCCAAAGTATGGAAAAAAGTCTCCTTATTTCCTTTGGGGTTAACACAAAAGGTTGGCAGTACTATGTCCTGTATACGGTTCTGAACTGAAGCTACCTTCGGTAAGAATTTTGCATCTGTTCTAAGAATAACTCTGTCAGGAAAAATGGAAAGATATGGTTCTTTAACTGACAGAGCATTTAGCTCACTGAACCTGCGTGCAGAGACAATGGCAATCAGAAAAACGGTTTTTAATGTGAGAAACCTAAGGGAAGCCTCCACAAGAGGCTCAAAAGGCCCCTTTGTTAGAGACTGTAGGACTAACGACAAATCCCATCTAGGAAAAACCTTAATCGGAACTGGCCTAGATCTTTTAAGGGCTCTAAATAATCTGATCACCAGCGGATCTGAGGCCACAGATTTCTCTAAGAACACTGTCAGAGCTGCTACCTGCACCCTCAGGGTACTAACTGCCAGTCCCTTGTCTGCTCCATCTTGTAAAAACTCCAAGATGGAGACAAGGCTCCCTGGCACCTGGGCGGCTGAAAAACACCAAGTTTTATAACGCTTCCAAACCTTAAAATGGATGGCCCCCCGTAACCCTTTTCCTACTTGCCAAAAGGGTAGAGACCAAACGGTTGGAGAACCCCTTGCTCCTAAGGAGCTGCCTTTCAGAAACCAGGCCGTGAGGGCCAGGCTGGCCACTCCTGGATGGTTTACTGGGCCCTGCAACAACAGATCGTGCCTGAGGGGCAGATGCCAACAAGGCTTGATTGCCAGACCTAGAACTGTCGAAAACCAGGCCCTTTTTGGCCAAAAGGGCGTGATTAGAATAACCGGCACCTTCTCCCTCTGAATTTTCTTAAAATTAACGGGATTAACTGAAATGGGGGGAAAGCGTAGCAAAGACGAAATTCCCATGGATAAGCTAGCGCATCTGTGCCCAGCGAGCCATCGCGACTGTCCAGGGAAAAGAACTGGGGAACCTGGGCGTTCACCCTTGAGGCGAACAGGTCCACCTCTGGTAAACCCCATTTCCCGGCAATCATTGCGAATACCTCCGGGGTTTAGAGACCATTCCGCTTCCTGAATAGCGTTTCCGCTTAGGAAGTCCGCTAACCTGTTTAGATCCCCTTTTAGGTGGACTGCTGATAGGGATAACAAACGTCTTTCCGCCCACCGAAGAATCTCCATGGCCAGTACCTGAAGCGACCTGCTTCTTGTACCCCCCTGTCTGTTTAAATAAGCCACCGCCGTGGCATTGTCTGTTAGGACCTGGAGGTGATGGGACTGAAGTTCCTGAACAAACAACTCCAGAGCCAAGGCAATCGCCTTGAGCTCCCTCCAGTTTGAGGACCTTATTGCCTCCTCTTTGGCCCAGGACCCCTGAGTGAAACGTGTTCCTAGATGGGCTCCCCACCCCCAGGAACTGGCGTCGGTTGTTAGTCTTTTCTCGACTGGAAAAGCCCAGACTAACCCCTCCGATAAGACATCCTGTCTTTTCCACCACCATAGGGACCTTTTTACCTGGGTTGACACTCTTACCTCTGCCTCTAGGGATGCCACTGTGTGCTCCCGAGATTTGAGAAGGAAAGCCTGCAGACACCTGAAATGCATTCTTGCCCACTGGACTGCTGGCATTGTTGAAGTTAGAACCCCCAAAGCTGACATAACCTGTCTTACTGTCAGATTTTGGCTGGTCTGTAATAAAGACACTGCACCGGAAATCCTGTCCTTTTTGTCTAAGGGAAGGAAGATTTTTTGACCCACCGAATTTATTAGATACCCTAAAAACCGAATCTCCTGAGATGGGTTTAGGGACGACTTTTGGAGGTTCAAAATCCACCCCAACGTCTCCAGATGGCTGCGAGCCCTGCCTAGATTGATCTGCAATTCCTCGCTGGATGGGGCGAAAAACAGCAGATCGTCTAAATAAGGAATAACTGCGATTCCCTGAAGTCGCAGCGGCGCTAAAGCTTCTGCCATTACTTTGGTAAAAATTCAGGGAGATGATTGAAAGGTTATGTTAAGCATCCATCTTGTTTCTGTCAGCCATCTTAATATTCACAAACTTCCATTTCAATAATATGTACAGTTTGAACACCCCTTTAACTTCTCAGATAACTGTCTCAACATGAGATTCTTCTAACTCGTGTGTTCTCACACACTTATCTATAACCTTCACACTGTTTCTCAGCATCTTTTAGCTACAGAAGGAATTATGTATCTTTTCTTATATTAATTCAGCTAGCTTAGAACAAAGAACAATAGCGTTTTTGTCTTGACCAGCTGTAATCGTCTTGATGTCTACTGCGCATGTCTTATTCTGTATGACGTAAAATATACTATATCAATTGCTTTGTAACAACTCAATACAATTAGTTCTCGAAGGACGCCATGGTGTGTGTGTGGTTTTATTTGTCCTTTGAGAATTGATTCCAGATATATCTGAATTTATACAATACATTGGATCTAAGGTCTGAGAGGTTGAAGGGACCACCCTAGACACAGGATTAACCCTTACAGAACTGGGAGCTCGTCCCGGGATGGATGTTTATTTACCCTTAATGGACGTGGAAAGCTGCTACTTTTAACGGCTCGGTAAGTGAATTCTATTCTTATTGAGTGAAATTGACTTGCCGGAGTCCAGGTGTCAGGTGTGTGACTTGGCTTCCATCCCACAGAGATTGCTGTTGGGTTATAGAACCTCTCATAAGTATACATAAGTTGACCGGTCATGACCTTGGAGGTCATATAGTGTTTTGGGGACACTTGTAAAGGTTTTGGTGACCTTAAAAGAAAAGATTTTGGTAATCTTAGAAGAATAGGTTTTGGTGACCTAGAAAAATTTACAGAGTACTCTAGAGTTTTAGTTCTGTTCGGGACAGAACTGGTGACTGATGATCAATGTATTGTGTAATCTTTGTGTATGATTGTATAACTGCTTTTGCTTTAAAAGTATCACGCTGAATGAATTGCGTTGAGTGTGTATATGTGGACTGCTATTTTGTTTCCAGAACCAAAAGGCATACTTGGTGAGTAGTATTCCCGGAGGTTATAAAGTTATAATTTGGGTAAAGTTATTTTGTGAAAGGTAAACAGATTAATGTACATTGCAAGTTAAATTCATCTGTGGTTTAAATTTGTCTGAAACAAAACAGCAGGTCCATGAGCAAGATTGTGTGTTTATTGTATGTCTGAAATACTCTTGAACTTGTTCCAAATTTATTCTGTTACAGTCTTGAAGTGATTGTAGCTGTATTGGTATAGAAAAAGTATCACGGACAGTACTGATTTCTTTTTGGTAAAGGAATCTAGGTTGAGGTATTGTCTAATTGTCTGATTCACACCGTTGTCTGATTGTCTGCACCGTTAGGTGGCAGTCAAGCATGATAAATTGTTTTGTTTTCATAGGAAAATTAAATGTGCGGAGCAATACCTAGTTAACCCTTGGATGGATCATATGGCAGGATGGACAGAAAGCCGGTTTGGGTATTCTGACAATTTTGGATCCATTATTGATCCAGACTTTCCTGAGTAATCTCAAATCCCATACGAAAGGAAACTTTAGAGGCAGAGGAAATTTTAGAGGCAGATTTAAAGGCAGAAATGGAAGAGGGATGAGTCGCTCTAGAAACAATGGATGTTTCAATTGCGGCGCTGAGGATCACTGGGTGAGTCAGTGTCCTCACCCCACCGCTACTCAGACTCCCGATTCCAGCTCTGTCCCTAACCAGACACAACAACCACAGGCATCCATCCAACAAGGTCCAACATTTCCAATCAAATGGGGAAATCAACAACAATGATGGGGTCCGGAGGGTAGTGTCCCAGCTTTTCCTTTTGTCTCAGATGATTTCACTGACAGTCCAATGGTTGCTATTTCAATAAATGGGATACTCCTCCCCTATCTCGTTGATAGCGGGGCCACTAGGAGTACTATTTGTGAAGATCATTTCAGAGGCAAGTGGGAACCAGCGGAACCCTCTTTGGGAATTAATGGGATACTGACAAAAACATATAGGACTCCACCCCTACCAATAGAAGATGATGAAGGGTACACCATATGCACACATTCTTTCAGGATAATACCAAGGTGTCCTGTAAATTTGTTGGGAAGAGACTTGTTTGGGCCACTAGGAATCACAATTAGAACCAACTCAGAAGGAGGTCTAGACATTTCCTCAGATAAAATCACTATAGTAGCATGCAAACCAGGTTCATTGATGCTGTCACAACAAAATAGTGAAGAAGATTTTGAGGATATAGACCCCCAGGTCTGGTCTACATCAGATCTGGATGTAGGACTTGTTTCATGCACACCATACAAGGCCACTCTCAAAGAAGGTGCATTTCCTATCTATCACAAACAGTATCCACTCTCTAAAGAAAAGATGGATGGCATAGTGCCAATGGTGAAAAAGTTTCTGCAGGATGGAATCCTGGAGGAAATTATTTCTCCATACAACACACCTGTTAACCCTGTAAAGAAGCCGGATGGCTCCTTCAGATTTGTACAGGACTTGAGGGCCATAAATGACCTCATAGTCCCAATAGCACCCATTGTACCTGATGTTCCATCTCTACTGTCCTCCATTCCAGCAACAGCCAAATGTTTTACTGTGATTGATTTAAAGAATGCTTTTTTTCTCTGTCCTTGTAGACAAGGAGACGAGGCCACTCTTTGCTTTTACTGTGTCGATTGACCAACACAATCGCCAGTTTACCTGGTGTAGAATGCCCCAGGGATATATAGACTCCCCTGTGGTCTATTCTATAGTACTCCAAGCCACCCTCAGGCCTTGGACTGCCCCTCATGGTTCTGTACTGTTGCAATATGTTGATGATCTTTTGATTTGTAGTTCTTCAGAGGAGGACTGCCGAGCTGATAGCCTATCCTTATTGAAATGGTTACATACGTGTGGTCACAAAGTGTCTAAGAAAAAATTACAATGGTGTAAACAGGAGGTTGAGTACCTAGAGTTTGTGCGGTCTCCGGGAGTTAGGAAAGTCAGTCACAAAAGAACTGTTGCTATAGTGTGTCTGCCCCGCCCACTTACCAAGAAAGACCTGCTAACCTTTCTTGGAATGATTGGTTATTGCCGCCAATGGATACCTGACTGTTCTTTCTATGACAATATATTGAGACAAGCAACCCTCTCTGAAATGTCTGATATTGTAAAATGGTCTGATGAAATGTTAAATGCTTTTACCATGTTGAAAAGTGCAATGGTTACCAGCCCGAGCCTCGGCCTCCCTGATTTTAGCAAAATGTTTCACTTGTTTGCTAGGGAAAATTGCAGAACCATGGCAGGAGTACTGGCCCAGGAACATGGTGGGAGACTGTGCCCAGTAGTTTTTTTCTCAAAGGTGGTTCCAGTACAGGTGCAAGGCATGCCTGCTTGTCTCAGAGCGTTGGCTTTTTGTTCTATGGTTGTAGAGTTGACAGCACCATTTACCTTGGGCCATAACACTACTTTACACACCTCACACAACGTTACCACACTCCTCAAAACTTTACATACTCAGCATATGTCAGCACAAAGATTGAGTGGGTATGAAGTCATCCTCCTGTCTAATCCAAACCTGAAAATAAAAAGTTCAAACATAAACTCTGGCCCAGCTCCAATTTTGAATGCCTTATTAGGTCTTAAAGGAGAACAGGATGACTTACCACCACGTCATGACTGTACACAATCAATACATCAGGACACTTCACCTAGAGCAGATATGCTTTCAGTACCAATTCCTACTGCACAAACAGTTTTTGTTGATGGCTCTTGCAGCAGACCAAGTGATAATGTCTATCATGCAGGATATGCTGTTGTCCAACTGCCGGATACTGTCCTCGAGGCCAATCCAATACCCTATCAGTCTGCACAAGCTGCTGAATTGATAGCATTAACCCGTGCATGCCAGCTGTTTGCAGGAAAAGAGGTAAACATTTACACTGATTCCAGGTATGCTCATGGTGTGGTTTGGGACCATGGTGTAATATGGCTTCGCAGAGGATATGTGGCAGCAGATGGAAAGAGCATCTCACACTCTGACCTAGTCACAGCATTACTAGATGCAATTCAGTTGCCTTCAAAACTAGCTATCATGCACTGTAAGGCACATACAGGCCAAATGACTGATATAGCCAAAGGTAATGCACTAGCTGACAGAATAGCTAAAGAAGCTGCATCTACACAAAAGGCAAACATTCAAATGCCCATGCTAACACCTCAGCCATGTTCCCTGAAAGAGACACATTGGCTCACGGAACTACAGGCTTTTGCCACCCCTGATGATATTGCGCAATGGAACTGTGATGGGATGGTACAAAAGGATCCTAAAACAGGATTAATCTGCAAAGAGGGGAAGCCGTGTATTCCTGTTGCTAGCGCCCCCCTGTTCATTGCACAATACCATGGACTGGGTCACAAGGGATGGCATGCCACATGTGAACTTCTAGATGCAGATTTTTCATTGCAGGATTACCTAATCTAGTCAAAGCTTTTGTAAGGAGATGTGTCACTTGCATTAGGAACAATCCAACAAACCCAAAGAAATCAAAGCATGAACATCTTGAATACCCAACAACACCGTTTACCCATTTACAGATAGACTTTACACATATGCCCAAAGAAGGAAAGAAACAACAATATCTTTTGGTTATCGTGGACATAATGTCACGCTGGCCCAAAATTTTTGTCACCAACAATGAAAACGCACAAACTGTAGTGAAGATCCTCACACAGGAAATTATTCCTAGATGGGGGTGTCCATTGCAAATAAATTCAGACAATGGCCCAGCTTTCACAGCTAAAATATGCCAAGATCTTGTAAAAGTACTAAAAATAGACTGGAAATTTCACCTCCCCTACCATCCACAAAGTTCAGGAATTGTAGAAAGAATGAATAGAACAATTAAAGACAGGATAAGGAAAGCTACGGGTGGGAATTTTGGCAAGTGGAAAAAAGTTCTCCCAGCTGTATTAGCTGAAATCAGAATGACCCCTCACAGTGTGACGGGTTATTCCCCCTTTGAGGTGCTCATGGGTAGGCCATTCCCCACACCGTGGGCTAATCATCCCTTGATGGTAGAGAAAGGTGATTTGGAACAAATACAGGAGGAATATGTAAAAAAACTGATTGAAACTCTTGATATTGTCGAAAGAAGAGTTGCTCGCACCTCTCCTTCTTCTTCACAGGTACCAACCCACCCGTTCCAGGTCGGTGATCAAGTTGTGGTCCAGAGGCTTCAGAAAGGTCGAAAGCCGCAAGAGGTTCCATTCGGACCAGTGACCAAAGTGGTAGCCGTCACCAGGACCGCCATCCTTACAGAGGAAAGTCCTACTTGGATCCATGCCAGCAGAGTAAAGAAGGTTGATCTAAGCCCAGGAATTCAAGAAAGGCTGAAAAGAGGTGAAGCAGGTGTTTTAAGTCCTCAAAAGACAAGCACAGACCTAAAGGACAGTGATGTCACTCATTTCACCACAGACTTCTGGGAAGGCCTTTTGCCTTCTGGTGATGTTTCTACTTCTGATCTTTGTCCCAGTGTGGATAATAACTAACTGTATTTTTCATCCTGAAGACTTAGGTGCCTTGAAACTCATATGTGGTAAAAGCGAAATACACACCAACCATACTGACTTTCACCTCAGAAATCGCAGTAAAAGAGATGTCTCTAATGAATTGATCAAAGAAACAAGTTTTTCTGGAAAAATGTTACTGTTAAAATTTAAATATGCTTACGCTAGAAAGTCAGGATATGAAAAATGCTGGATTTGTAGTAAGTTGCACCCAGAAACTGCTAAAATCCCACTCTTAGCTGTCCCTCTGAACCTCAAGTCATTATTGGAAAATACTCTAGTCTTAAGTATTAAGAATGTCTCGGAAGGGTACCGCAATCAGAGTATTATGTTTTACACTTTAGGAAAGACACATGAACCTGAGTGGTGTGTTCAGTTAGGCAATACATCCAACGGAATAGGTATGTGTTCCAAGTCTGTATTTAACATTTCAAAGGGTATTCCCTTCCACACCAGTAACATTATCATAGGTCATATGTGTAGTTACAAAAATCAATCCCTTAACAACACCATTAGTGAACTTACTACATACAGGAACACAACCTCTGGGATACTTGTGAGTAAACTTGTTAGTGCTGCATTTGAGGCTGGAACTGAGCCCCAACGTAGTTCTCTAAGAAGTTTTTCATTGGGAAACAATACATATGTATGCTGTGCTAAAATTTGTTACCCATGGATCCCCGCAGGAGTGAAAGGATGGTGTTATTTAGCACAGTTGGTACCAGTCATGTCAGCCCTAGGCCAGAATCAGGAACATCACATACAAGTTACTTCAAGTCCAGTACATAGGTTAACTTATAAATACAAGAGAGAAACCCCACCTATGTTTTCTACTTCAGATAAGTCATGGACATGGTTTCCATCCTGGACAGGATGGGGCATAACCATGATGGACAAATTAAATAACTACACTAGTTTAATAAATGATGTTATGGAAAAAAACTCCCAAGATATAGGACTACTCAATGTCGAGCTCAAAGCAATTAGAAGACAACTAGAGTTACACGAATTAGCTATTGAAAGCATGAGTGCAGCTCTGACAGGTTTATGCGAAATGACCCAAGATTATGAATGTTGTACATGGTTTCACAATACCAGCCTGGAAATCCCAGACTACTATGATGTTATTAATCAACACCGAACACAGGTAAATGAATTAATGAAACAAGCAAGGGACATAGGTAATTATGGATGGAACCCCTTTTCTAGTTTGGGTTTAGGTGGAATGTTTTCATGGTTAAAGGACATAGTGATTATGATTATCATAGTACTATTGTTAGGATTGATAGGCTACCTGATTTTCAAGCTTATTCTACTTTGTATTAGCAAGTGTACTACACCAGACCAACCTTCTCACGCATATACACAATATCTGCAGCTTTATGTAAAAGAATATAACAAACGTAGCAAGAACCGTAGATTTCAGGAGGCTGCGGATCTGTAGAAGTCATTCCATGACTTAAGAGGGGGTTGAAAGGTTATGTTAAGCATCCATCTTGTTTCTGTCAGCCATCTTAATATTCACAAACTTCCATTTCAATAATATGTACAGTTTGAACACCCCTTTAACTTCTCAGATAACTGTCTCAACATGAGATTCTTCTAACTCGTGTGTTCTCACACACTTATCTATAACCTTCACACCGTTTCTCAGCATCTTTTAGCTACAGAAGGAATTATGTATCTTTTCTTATATTAATTCAGCTAGCTTAGAACAAAGAACAATAGCGTTTTTGTCTTGACCAGCTGTAATCGTCTTGATGTCTACTGCGCATGTCTTATTCTGTATGACGTAAAATATACTATATCAATTGCTTTGTAACAACTCAATACAATTAGTTCTCGAAGGACGCCATGGTGTGTGTGTGGTTTTATTTGTCCTTTGAGAATTGATTCCAGATATATCTGAATTTATACAATACATTGGATCTAAGGTCTGAGAGGTTGAAGGGACCACCCTAGACACAGGATTAACCCTTACAATGATGACAACACCCCCCAACCTCAGGAACTTCTGAGCCTGGGGAGAGATCGGAACATGTAGGTATGCATCTTTTAAATCTACCGACGCCATAAAACATCCTGGCATCAACAGATTTCTGACCGAAAAAATTGAGTCCATTTTGAACTTCCTGTACCTTATGGACTCGTTTAACGGTTTTAGGTTGAGAATCAACCGAAATTTTCCTGTCGGTTTCTTTACTAGGAAAACATGGGAATAAAACCCCTCCTGCTGTTCTTGCAGGGGTACCTGTACTACTACACCCTGTTGCATCAGTTCCTCTAGAGAGGACTTCATGGCCAGGGCCCTTACCGGGTCCCGCGGGGTGTTGGTAATCAGGAACCTCTTTGGGGGGTTGTTGACAAACTCGAGTGAGTAACCCTGCACGAGAGTGGTCAGGATAAACTGATTTGAAGTTATCCCTGACCACCGCGGCAGAAATTCTTGTAGTCTTCCGCTCACCCGCAGAGACAAGTCATTGCGATTTTTCGGCCTGTGTAGGAGGACGGAAGAGAATTCCGCCTCTACCCTTCGGCTTCGGGGCGGACCAACTTTTCCTTCTCCCCTGCAACTTGCTGACCTGATCATGAGTTTTTTGAGGTCGAAAAAGACGTTTTGGTACCTGCTTTTTCTTTTTGACCGGAAAGGATCTTTTCTTTTATCGGCTGTCCTGTCAAGAATATTATCGAGGTCAGGGCCGAAGAGCAAGTCCCCTGAAAAGGGTAACCCACACAGCTTATTCTTTGAAGCCGAGTCACCAGGCCAGGTTTTAAGCCATAAGGCTCTTCTTGCAGCATTAGTTACAGCTGCTGACCTGGCTGATATCTTAATTGCCTCAGCTGAGGCATCTGCAACATAAGCCACTGCCGTAATCAGGGTAGGAAAAGAATCTAAGATTTCCTATTTGGGGGAATCTGCAGCTATATGTGACTTTAACTGCTTACTCCAGCATTCTAAATTTCTGGCTACACACGTTGTGGCCATTGCTGGTTTTAAATTGCTCATAACTGATTGCCATGATCTCTTGAGCAAAAGATCCATGCGTTTGTCCATCGGATCTTTCAAAACTCCCATGTCCTCAAAGGACAGATCCGTGGACCTTGAAACCTAGGAAAAGGCGGCATCCAGTCTGGGCACCTTGTTCCACACTGCTGCAGGGTCCTCCTCAAAAGGAAAACGCCTTTTGTGGGCTTTGGAGAAAAAGGGCCTTTTCTCTGGATCCTGCCATTCTTTCCTAATGGCCTCAGAGATGACCGGATGAACTGGGAACGTTCGGCCCTTAGGCACATCCAACCCAGCATACATGCGGTCATGGAGTGATAATTCCTTTTTCTCCTCACTTAAACCAAGCGTAGCATGAATGGCTTTAAGGAGCCCATCGACCTCTTCAAGGGACAGTTTGAATTTAGAGGGGGCTACCTCAGAATCCTCCAACTCCTCTTCTTTAATGGAAAGAGCAGCGGACTGCTTTTCCCTATCTGAAGGGTCTTCAGGCAGAGATTCCAACACCGGGATTGAGAGAGACCCCTGGGAAGACTCTGAAGTGGAAGGCTGACTAGCAGCCGGGTTTGCTAGTGAGTCACGAAAATTCTGAATCGTGGCGTATAGCTCCTTCTTTACAGAGGCCACCAGATCCTCACATACAGAGGCTGATTCCTCCTTAACTAAAGAAGTAATGCAGGGACTGCATAGGGTTTTCTGCCAATTTTCTCCCAGCTTGGCCCTGCAAGAAGGACATCTTTTCTTTGGGTCAGAGCTCTTAGCCTATGAAGAAAAAAGACAAAAAAGGGAAAAAAAACAGGGAACCCCTAGTGAGACCCAGTCTCAGCCTTGATAGGGATCACCACACAGGTGCACTGAGAAGAAACCAGTCAGCTTCTAGTGCCCAGACAGGCCCCTTGCCACCAGGGGGGAAAGAAAAAAGAGAGCGAGACCAAACGCCAGGAAATAAAAGAAGGCAGACTTTAACCGCTGCCTCTTACCTGGGCTTTGCTGGTGCCTGTGCCTGTCCCCACCGCTGCAGACGCTGAATCTTCCATTACAGGTGTGCAGAAATCCACTTGTGGCTACACGCCGCCTCCGGACTCCAATAATGCAGCTGCACCGGACCAGAAGCGGAAAAAAGGCACCAGCACCTGTCCTCCCTCCTCCCCCCTGCGTCCACGCCGGAAACGACGTTTCAGCCGACCCGATGACCCGCTCTGTCACTTCCGGCGCGACCGCCAGAAAAAATATGGCGGCGGCACACTCGCGCCGCCGCGCCTACGAACGTGCGGGCCACCGAGTCTTCGGCTCTCTCCGAGCACAAGAGGGGAAGAGGAGCCCGCTTGCTACCGCTGCCGAGGCCTGGGTAGGTCGGGAGGACAGCGGGTCTCTAAAGGAGGAAAAAAAGGGAAAGAAGCCTAGTCCCTCAGGAACACCTGAGAGAAACTGACTCCCTCCCAGAAGATGTTCCCTCCGGGCCGGAGGAAACACAATAACTGAGGTGTGGTAGGGAGGCGCCTCCCTTTAAAGTCTGGAGGAAGAAGGTGTTTCCTAACGAGGAGGGAGGAGTCGCTATCTCTTAGGTGCTGTCCTGAAAGACGCCTTGGGAAAATAAAAAAGCATCCAACTGCCTCTGAACGTACCTTTAGCAGAATCCTGTGTTCATGAGGCCTAAAGCTGCAGCAAGCAACCCTTTTTAAAAATGCAGTGCACAGACATGAACAGTAAGATATGATTTAAAAGGTGACTTTTCCCCACGTGCTTTTAAAGCACCAAGAATGTGTGTTTAGTGCAGCAGAAGTGCACCAGTGTGAACGGGTCATCAGCCCTTGTTCAAATTGGTGTGATTTGTCAGGCAATTTGACAGTTCCAAACAGCATTACAAGTCACACCCCACTGCTAGCAATGGAATCGTTCAGGTAGCAGCGAATTTGACAAAAGGTTCCTGGACTACTCCCCCCTCAGACTTGCATAGACTTCTGTTAAAGGAAGTAGCAATGAGATCGGAAGTGCAGGTCGCGCTGATCTGCTGAAGTAGATCTATTTTAAAACTGCACTAGTGTGTGAACCAGGTCTAAGCCCCCCCCATTCACATTGGGCAGATGTCAGATTTGGCATGTCTGTGTGGCGCTGCAAAGTCACTGCAGAAAAACCACGTGCGTTTTTGGCTCTGTTTCAGGGCCAAATTCAGGCATAGAATTGGCCCCCCGATTTGTCCCTGAAATGGGGAACAGGGACGCACAGTGCTCCTGTGCGTTACACAGCGTGTTGTAGTGTGAACCCAGGCTAGTTTATGGTAACTCGGAGGATGTGCTGATCACAGAATCCTTTGTTTTTATCTCCCGCTTATTCTTCCAACCTCAACAAATTAGAATGTTTTTGGGTCTTGCCTCCTAATGAATTTACTCTTTTCCCATTGCACAGCCATAGCTGCCCATGGGAATGTTTTTTTTCAGATGAGAGAGATGGCTTTCAACTCACTTTTGTTCTGATTTCATGTTTCTCCCCAGAATTACTTTGTATCATTGTTGATTCTTTTGTTTATTGGACCTCTTTCCATGATGAATTTTGACACTGCGGGGAGAATTTTTCTTTGCAGTCGGCACAATTTGTTGTTGCAGTTTTATGGCCTACACTGGCTGCTGGTATTACCTGAGACAATATGTTTTAGGCCCCTTCATTTTTATTATTCATGTATGGGGCAACAATATAGTGCATTACTGGCCTAAAGATGTGCATGGTATTGCTCAGCGTTGTGCCAGTTTTACCAATCTATTGTTTGGCCCAACATTGTTCCCCTTTTCTGCTTTTGGCCCGTAACATACTGTTCTTGTTTGGAGCCGTTTCCCCTGCAAGGTGAATGCCCAGGTTTTCAAATCTGGCCACAGGGTTGGTGGCATTGTTGTCTGCCACCGAGGTCTTGAAGGATTTTACGGTGAGTATAAAAAAAAAAAAAAAAAAATACTATCTCCCTCAAGGCGTAGGCCTGTACTACAATCTGTCTGATTCACCTGGAAATGGTGGTAGACGAGACCGCCATGACTTTTCAGACCAGCCACCGAAACAAAAACAAGGAGTCTGACTTCCGAAAGGGAGCCGCGGCAGACAAATACACCCTCAGAGCCCGGACCACATCCAGGGAATGGAGGGCCACCTCTTTAGGATGTGTCTGTTTAAGACACAGAGATGATAACACTAGAAGGGATTTGAACACTACTCTCTGTTCGAGAGCATTCAATCCTATGCCTTGTAAGCTGAGCATCCCATGACCTTGAGAAGCCTGCTATTTGAAATGCATCCCCCAGCCTCTCTGGCTGGGGTCTGATTCGTAATGTTCCATCTGAAAACAATTGGTCAGTTATGAAGAACCAAGAATATTCTGGCACTGTTCAGCTGAAAAGAGACTTGGCTCCCAAAGCACCTTTGACCATCAGGAGGATGGATATTCCCCTTTACTGAAAATTTTCCCGTCGCTATTGCAGACAGTAAGAATTGAAGATGGACTGGGACAAGTTGGTGGTTGAGAAACCTACAGAGCATGCAATCTCCCAGGGGTCCGTTTTACTAAATGAATGTAAACACCGCAAGACAAGAAATGTATTTGTGGCTGGATCACCAAGTGAAGTAAAGAGAGAGACACACATCTCCAATTTTTTTAACCCTTTCATGACTACGCCCATTTCTTACATTTGGTGTTTACAAGTTAAAATCTGTATTTTTTTTTTGCTCAAAAATTACTTAGAATCCCCCAAACATTATGTATATTCTTTTAGCAGAGAATAAAACAGCAATTGTTGCAATATTTTATGTAACATGGTATTTGTGCAGTGGTCTTTTAAACGCAACTTTTTTGGGGGGGGGAAAAAAAAATAAAAAGTTACCAGGTTAGAGTTACAGTGGAGGTCTAGTGCTAGAATTATTGCCCACATTCTGACAAATCACAGCGATACCACACGTGTGATTTGAACACAGTTTACATATGCCGGCAAGACCTCGGTTTTCATTGCTGCGCTAGCTCGCAGGGCACTTTAAATTTTATTTAAATGCATTGGGATCACTTTTATTGACAGGTACTCTTTATGGAGGGAGGACATACACACACAGTTTTAAAATCAGCACCACAGGATGACTCACCTGTACAGGGATGACGCCTGCATCTGCAGGCATCATCCTGGTATAACCCCCTAAAGCCGAGGTCACATATATGTGTACGCTTAGAAGGAAGGGGATATAGATGGAGATTTTTTTTTGCATTCACCACATTTAAAGTGGACCTTCCGCAGCACAGATAGCCTAGCCTAGCACGCCTACACCCTGGGGAGCTGGCAGGCGGAAACATAGTGGCACCAGACACATGCAGTGGCTTCAGAGAAGAGATCCCAGCACCACAATGCTGAAGCCACTGGCTACCAGAGTATTCTTACTGTGCAGACCACCATATAAGGCAAGCAGGGGGAAATATTAAAGGGGGAGGGGGGGGGGGTATGGGGGTTGAAGTCCCTTTTCAGGGATCGATAAGCTACGATATATTGCATTCTTGTCTTGGGGTTTAATGTCACTTTAAAAGATAAGAGGATCATATCAAGACTTCTAGAAGAAAAAAATAAGTTATTCTTGAATTGTCAGAAGTTCTCATGTGCTCTTCATAAAGTGACTAGAAGATGATGAATGCCCAAAATGTGTAAATACAAGCACACATGAATAACTGAATAACCACACAATTACAAAAAAAAAAAAAAGTTTATTTATAGACCTTTTGGCATAATTCAACAAAAATATATGGTTAGCATTAGGTGCACTGCATACATTCGTTTAACTTGCAAGTGCAAACAGCAGAAGGCAGTAGAGAACACTTTGCTCATCTTTGGCAGCCAACCAAAATAAGCCCCTTAAAAGATTTTCATGAGGGCTCACGTGTAGACTATTGCAATACAATCTAACCCCAAAAACTCATTAAAATCAGGTACATGAAAAAAAACATGAAGACTGGAGAAATTGAAACAAAACCTAAAGTCAAAACTCAAAGCGAGTGACTAAATCTGTACTTTGACAACAGTCAGTCACACAAAAAATAAAATAAAAAAAAAAAGGGGGGGGGGGGGGGGGGCGCGGACTCACTTAGGTCACCTCTTGCCTACAGCACCACTGAATGGATCCCAGTGCACATTTTGCAGCACGCACCTAGAAGACCCTAGTTCATCATACAAAGGTAGAATAGAATAAAAAAAAAAAAAAAAAAAAAAAAAAAAAAGTTCTAAATATTTAAGCAACAGAAATGCACATATAGCAGCTTACACATGTATTTACAGTTTCACAGTTGTACAGATTGTGAGTCCACATTCCAATTTCACCTTGGAGGGATGTAAAACACCCCTAAAATCACATTTAAAGCTCAGCGTGATCAGAAATGCATCATTTAAATACTGTACTTTAAATATACAAAATAGGTTGTAACATTTAAAGCATAAATGGTGTAATGCATTTGAGTGTGTTGCCGGTTTCAACAAATGGAACCAGTTGATGGAATAAAGTTCCTTATACCATCTGGTACGTAAGAAACTCCATGATTTTTGGAGGCACCGGCAGATTCTGGACTTGACTTGTAGTCATCACTCTTCTTATTGCCATACGACATAAGTGCTGAAGGCTGGAAACATACGTGGGAGTCGCCCAGAAATATGCATTTCCATCCTGAGTTCTGCAATTTGAAAGAAAAGAAACGAATTTAACATCTGCGGGTCACTGGCACCTCTTTTTACAGGTATGTGCTCACTAAAGAAAGTCTAAAATATTGGCGGTATACAACAGTAATTGAGGGGGGGGGTTGAGAAAGTAGCTGCATTTTAAAATGGCTAGAGAGCCTAAAACATCTTAACACTTTCCTTGCATAAGGGAAATGTTTAGGTATTTACATCACCCCACATGACCCCTTACACATAACTGAGCCTTCATTCGGTCCAGCAATGTGGAATATAGAAAACTGCGCTATCCAAATTAGCTATTAAACAATGAATTGAACCATTACAGTCTCTGGATGAAGCACATGTCCAAATATATGGTGGAAAAAACACCTCTGATCCACAATTAGTGTGAGGAATCACCATCACATGGAAAGCCCTTACCAGGGGGCCAACCCACACCAGCATTCAGCTAGAACCCAGCCACAGCCTCTGACAGAATAAAAAGACCCCAGGAATGCTTCTCAGATACTGCAGGGTGCTGGGCTCCTTCCATAGAACACGTGACGTCACTGCACGCCCTTCTATGGAAGGAGCCCAGCACCCTGCAGTATCTGAGAAGCCGTGGCTGGGTTATAGCCGAATGCTGGTGTAGGTTAGCTCTCTGGTAAGCGGCTTTCCATGCAGTGGTGGTGACTCACGCTCAAATTGTGGATCACAGAGGTGTTTTTATTCAGCCATATATTTGGACATAAGCTTTATCCAGAGACTGTAATGGTTCAATTCACTGTTTAATACCCAATTTGGATGACTTTTACCCTCCGGTCTGCCAGACCTGGTTGGACTCATTACGGGCACAGTTTTTTTCTATTTATATTGGGACAGAGCTGCTGCAGACAGGCACATCACTCGACCATCACTTTCTGGACTCACAGGCTTAGCCGAGGCAGTGGAAGCCATTGGCTCCCGCTGCAGTCAATCAAAGCCAGTGACAAGGGCGAGCCCCCCCAGTGTGTCTATGGATGCAGAGGGTCTTGACATGAGCCCCCATAAGAAGAAGTCAATTTGAAAGAGGCGTGGCCTGGAAACATGTTACCAAGCTCCGTGACATCACCTCCTGTTTGATCACATCCTGTCCTCACCCGTGTTCCACTGATCACAAATACTGCTTCCTGTTCTGAGGCTGCCCGATGACCCCAGCTACCACACTACCCCCCCTTGCAACAGCGCCATCTTGGAGGCTTCCTCCTTCCAGCTGCAGATGCACCAATAACTAGCGCATGAGAATATCCATACACTGTTGCCAATTTGTGTGTTGTCGCTACCTTACTACACTTAGATTGGTGTCCCCTTGCTGTCTCTTGGCTAATGCAGGTGCCACCCATGCAAGTGTATACACTGACAGTTTTTTGGTGTCCTCCCCAGCTAGAAAGCTTTGAGAACCATGAGCATAGCTCTCTTTATTTCACACGAGTTGCCAATTGACTGTTTAATAAAAGGTTTATACTTTCACTAAACTAAAATCTGCATACTTTCCGAGGGAAAAGCACACGCCCACATTAGTGACACCTATCAGTACCAAAAGCATGCACGCCAATTTTACTAGCAGGCTTGCTGCAACAGGGGGGATCCTGGAAGATTTCAGAGCTGACTGGACACATACACTCTGAGAAGATTATGCAGGTAAGGAGGTGTTGCAGCAGTAAAGGTAGGCGATAGACATTGTAACAGTGAAAGTGGTAAGGCAAAGTCAGCAATGACTGACCAAAGATAGAAAATAGAGTTACAGCAATCTTACCCAGCAGCTAGAACACTGCCATCAGTAGAAAAGGCACAGCAAAGACCTTTATTTAGAGGTGCAACTTCAGTTGGGTATGTACGATCAATGCGCCAAAATCTCACCAACCTAGAACAGCAGACACAAATTTTACTAAATAAGCTGCACAGATATGTAAATATCAAACAACCAATTTTTTCAAATGATTGTATTAACGCTGCACACCAACTCACAACCAGCTTACATAGAGGTTGAATACAACTGCCTGCAATTTTTTTTTTTTTTTTATAAATACAATCCAGTTTAAAAAAGGGAAGCATTTTGGATACAAATATGGACTTGTTTTGTAAAAGTGTACTCTCAACATCGTGCCTGCCATCCTTAAGCCTACCTCCACTTTTAAATCAGTGATGTGGAACAAGCATGTAGGCAGTGGAGTGTCAGGGCACATGATGATATGGACAGACATGTAAGAATACTCCTCTCTTACTTATGTCGCCAGAAATCCCAGAACAGTATAATTGGGCTTATCAGGTTAATGCCATTACTACAAACGTGCATCCATAGAGCATGTTATATATAATCTGAAGAATATTATGGACACATACCTGTCGTCAGCAAGACTGGCAATGTGTACTCCGTCATGACTAAACGAGACAGATCTCACCCATCGACCATTATCTCCTCCTGCAAATATAGGTGTGGGCGGAGGAAATAAGTGCCTGTAAAAATATATAAAAATTAAAACAGTTAAATTTGTCTCATGGGCATGTTGCAGGCTTCAATGCATTTTACATTTGCTCTAAAAAAATGACAGAACCTAACGCACACATTAAAAAACAAAAAAATAAAAACCGCCACCACACAGGAATCGTAAATATGCACTTTTAATTTTAGTACTTCTGACTAATAACTAACTACATGCCTGCTCTAAGTGAGCAACTCATTAAGAAATTAAGACATGAACTGATAGCCAGAAGTAACTTAGAAATGGATAGGTCCTATGGTTTCAGATTTTTATATTGAGTCGCATTTGTACAAGTTTCCCCAATTTACTTTGTCGAACTCTTGGATCAGTCTACTCCATAACGAAAATTTGTCAGAAGGGAAACGTGTCCAATAGAGCATGTAATATGGTACAGAATAAAAATGTAAAAAGGAGGAAGAGGGAGGGAAGAAGAAGGAGGAGCATCTACTGTACTGAACAGTTTAACCACGAGTTTCCTAAATGGTATAGCTGTAGATAAATCTCAGGAACCTTCGGAAGGCAAGATAGTTTCTATTTATGCACAACTAGGCAATTTGTCTGACTTGTCTAAAGCAAGTTAATAAGCAGTGATCCAGCTCTATAGAAGTATAAGCCCCTGTACACACGGTCGGAGATTTCCACAACCAAATCTGTCAGATTTTGTCCGTCGGATCTTGTCCGAAACTGTTGCATACACACGGTCGGACTAAGTTGTCGAAAACTCCGATCTTTCAGAACGTGATGACGTAATTTCGTTACGATGGGACTACGTTCAGGCTAGTAGCCAATAGTTTTGATGTAGGAATTTGATCTGAGCATGCGTGGCACTTGGTCTGATCAAAATTCTCTACACATGAGCGGAGTATGTCCGATCGAACCAGTTGGTCGGGAAATATTTCCAACATGTTGGAAAATTGGGTCCGACGGAATCAGTCCGATGCATACCACACACAGTCGGATTATCTGATGACACGGTCCAATAGGACACATTCCGACGGATTCTCCGACTGCGTGTACAAGGGCTAAGAGGTAGTAAGGTGTAAGCAGTTAAATGGTATAGAAATTTTCAGGAATCTGTAAGCAATGGATATAAAGTATCCAGCAAATAATTCAATGGAATTGGTACAGCGCAGCAGAAGCACCACCTATTAGGCCAATACAGAGCAAATAGAATGTTTACAACAGCTTTTGGAAAAAAAAAAAAAAAACAAGGAGGAAAGTTGGGTACCCGTCAGAATAAAACTGCAGTGACCAATAGTGACCCCAACAAGATTGTTCCCCTCATCTTTAACCCTGCATAAGTGAATGCCCTTAAAACCCAAATCAAATATAAATTCACTGGCCTGGTGCAAGCTGAGCAGCACGGCATAATTCTGAATTTAAATAGGTGGTCTACAGAGTAGACTGTAGGATTTCATGGCTCTAAAGCAGCCCAAATAGACGATATAAAAAATAAAATAATAAATAAAAAAATAAAGTCATATCTTACCCAAGTTCAAAAAGAATAGACCCAATATGGGGATCCCAAACATAAACCCGGGTATCATAGGATGCAGTAGCCAGCAAAGCTCCATCAGGGGAGAACTCACATGCTACCACATCATTGTAGTGCCCTTCTAGCTTACGAATCATAATGTATTTATCCATGTCCCACAGAAACACCTGAAAAGGAAAACACAGTTGTTATAGACATGAAATGGGAAGCACACTAGCTGACAGATCTACGAAGCTAACACTATTTAATAATCAGATTATTAATTAACCAAAATACTGTAACTGCTCAGTGTCATACCCAATAGATTAAATGGTATAACATTAAAAAGTTAAGCATGCAAGAACTAAAAATCAGCTCAAGTTAAACAGGTTACTGCTAAAAGCAAGTTCTATTAAATGCACAATATAAGATAAAAACAGAATTTGGCTTTATGGCTAACATAGGAACAGATAGGTTCTTTACAACCCCTGTTTTCATTGTTTTACAATAATAAATCTATTTGTACGAACATAGTATAAAAAAAAATTAATTATATGGTTACTCCAGTTGTACTCCCTTTGAGAGAATAAGTTCACTTGTTACAAAAGGCTTGCATCACCAACGTGAGCCCAGGAAGACAAACAGATACTGCAAGAAAAGAGAGAATTGACAGCCAAAAGAAATCACTTTTGGCAAACAAGACAAAGACAATACAGACTAACGCCTTACTTTAACAAACATTTTTATAAAATCAAAAATGTATAGCCTCAGTCACATTTTTATATATTTCTATTGTGACATATCATGCAAGGCCTTCACAAGTCAGACTATTAGTAATACAGTGAAAGCAGACTATACTTTTCATATAAATGCAATTTATAACTAGGAAACTGCTTACAACTATAAACTTCCATTTAACTGGAGTATTAGGCTCCATGCACACTGGACGTTAAAATGTTATAAAAACACCAGTAGCTTTGAGTCTTTCAACATTTAACTTTTTTTGCAATAGCGTTTATTAGCAATTTTCCCACCCCACATTTGAGTGTTTATACATTTGGCGTTTTGTGGTTAGCAAAAAAGACTCCTGAACACAATTTTATGGCGTTCAGAAAACAGCCCATAAACGCCACTGCTGATAAACAGTCATGTGTGCATGGACACATAGGATAACAAAAAGGGGAGTTTATGGGCCATATATTAAAAAAAAAAAAAAAAAAAAAAAAAAAAAAAAGTGCCCAAACTCCCAAAAACAGCTGTTTGAGCTTCAGTGTGCATGGAGCCTTGGACAATGAATGTAAATACAATCTAAAGTACAAATAATGAAAAGAAAGAAAAGAAAAGCAGAAAGTGGACATCAACCAGCACCTGTGTACGTACAGTACACCTTGCAGTCGCAAGCAAGGTTACTTCGTCCTATGGCATTGGTCGTCCCCAGCCTGGTAGCCAGAGATGCCACTCTCTGCCCAGCTAACACCACTGTGCTCTCCTGTGTGTGGTGCCAACTTAACCTCAATCACACCCACATTGCTGCCACCACCTGTGACAGGGAAAGCAAGAAGCTTATGGAAAACACACAGCCTATAATAGTAAAAACGTTAACAAAAAATTATGCACATCAATTATCAAATACATTATAGCCTACAACTGTACTGCTCCTTTTGGGGGGGGGGGGGGGGGGGGGGGTGGTTGGGAGTTTCACATTAGTCTAACTAAAACGCAATTTTTTCATAAAACAAAATGCCTATATTACAGAACAAAATACACATTAACTAGCGTGCATCAGTTCAATTGTGCCATATGGGCTAAAAAAGGAGCAGTAGCCTGCACTATATTTAGATTCTTCATTATATCATTTCTGGCAGCTGCTATTAAAATTTCATTACCAACAGGATTTAGAAGGAATGTGCATTTCCAGAACTATTTATTGGCTTTGATACACATTAAAAGTAAATCTAAAGCCAAAATTTTCTCTTTCAACCTTGGATAGAGTAGGAGATTGGCAACACTTTCTCCAAGCTCCCCCCCCCCCCTCATGTGTCTCCAACTGTGAAGAAGATTTCCGTTCACTTGCCATCCAGTAGACTCGATTGGAAGTAAAAGGAAATCTCTCTCCAAAAAAGGAGGAAAATCCCCTCAGTTGTCCCAGTACCAAGTACTCCACTACTAGGTTTCCCCTCTCTTGTTCTGGTGACAACTCAAATTTGGGATATTCCCTTACAACGATCAGCAGGATACTTGGAGAAGGCAAATCTTCCCAGTAGGGAGACAAACAGCAATACAAACCCTGACATGTGCAACTTCTACGCTACCCAAAACTTAAAAAGTTGGCTTTAGATATTCTTTAACCATATTAGCATGTGCAAAGCAAGGATGAGTCTCATAACACAGGGAATGGATACTGCCATTTTGACTAAGATATCTGAAATGGATCAGCTTGCCAAAAGCAATGCAATTCATGGATTTATGCCATTTTTATATTCTCATCAAAGTTTAATCATGCATTTAAATGCTTCACATCAAAGTGCTAGATTACAAAAGGACACTGAGCAAAGACTTATGCTAGGATTGTAAATCTAACTTTAAATGATGCATAAATACAAAATAAAGGTACTTTGACACTTACTGCTTTACCAGCTCCGACGGAACATAAAATGGAGGAATCAGGGGAGAATGCACAGCAATATACCCAGTTTGGGTGTCCCCTTAACACTTTCATCATGTTCCCTGCAAAAAATATAAAAAGCAAAATACAATTTAGTCTCCAATAAAAAGAAACATATGGCAAAAAAGACCAACTGATATTCCATTTGTGGATGTGAGAATGGGAAGCAGGGAGCTTAGTCTCATGAGATTTACGTATTAGAGAAAAATACGATTTTTATAACAGCTTACCTGTAAAATACTTTTCTTGGAGTACATCATAGGACAGAGCCTTATTTACTTGGTGGGTTAAAGCTACCTTCAGGTATTGACACTGGCGCGCACACACACACACACACTACAGGAAGTTGACTCCCCTATATAACCCCCTCCTCCTTCCATGAGTACTTCAGTTTTTTGTAGCCAATATACTCAACCCCATAAAAGAGGGGCGGGACCTCTGCGTCCTATGATAAAATCCAAGAAAAGGATTTTACAGGTAAGCCGTTTTCTTTAGGACACCGAGCTTTGAGTATTTACAAAGTGGGGCGTCCCATAGCAATGCTACGTGAGGGGAGGGAGACAACCCGTAGGGCACCCCCAGACCTTGAGGACTTTTACTGCTGCCTGCAACACTGCGCCAGAAAGCGATATCCTTATTCCTTCTTACATATAAGCTTCCTAGTCAGAAGGACTAAGGGAACATGCCGTAATGGTTCAAATGGTGGTTTTTGGAATACTGACAAAAGTAAATGCAAGTCCCAAGGGGGGTTAAAAGTTGATTTAACTGGCGGATTAATCCACATCATCCCTTGCATAAAACCCCGGACTAAAGAATGCGTAGCAAACGGTCTTTGAAATAAAACTGATAAGGCTGAGACCTGGCCCTTAACAGTACTTAAGGCTAACTTCATCTCTACACCCAATTGTAGAAAGGCAAGGATTCTGCCTATAATCTTAGAGCCAACCTTTGGATTCACAAAATAAATATTATATTATAATATATATATATATATATATATATATATATATATATATATATATATATATATATATATATATATATATATAAATAAATAACTCACACAAGCTTTTTAAAGTCCAATATACAGCTCTGGAAACTGGTTTCCTTGCATGGATTAAAGTTGAGATAACAGACCTGGAAAGCCCACGTTTCTTCAGAATGTGGGTTTCAATAGCCAAGCCGTTAAAATTTAGCATTCATAAAAGTAGGATGGAATATCAGCCTCTGCGATAGCAGGTCTAGCCCAAGTATGAGAGGCTAAGGTCCCTCCACTGTCATCTTTACGATCTCTGCGCACTATGACCTTCTGGGCCATGTTGGTGCTACCAAAATTACCGGCTTTCTTTACAGCTTGATCCTGCAAAGAAGTCGAGGCGGCAACTGAATCAGGGGAAGGCGTAGATCAGTAAAAAACTGTTCCCATGGGGTTACCAGCGCATCTGTTCCGTATGCGAGTGGATCCCTTGTTTTGGACACAAAGATCAACTTCATGTTTAATCTGGACGCTAGAAGATCTGCGTCTGGAGTCCATCTTTGGCAAACAGCCCAAAACACTTCAGGGTGAAGAGACCATTCCCTTGGGAATAACTGCTGGCAACTTAGATAGTCCGCCTGCCAATTTTCTACTCCTGGAATGAAAAATGCCAATAGGGATGGGACATTCCTTTCTGCCCAAGTTAGGATATGGTTCACCTCTCTGAGCTGAGAGACTCTTGGTGCCCCCTTGGTGACTGATATAGGCCACAGCCGTGTCATTGTCGGATTGAATCCACACTGGGTAATTCTTTAACCTGAAGGTCCAGGTTTTCAAAGCCAGATACACTGCCCGAATCTCAAGGATGTTTATGGGCAGGGCTCTTCCAAATTTTGACCAGGAGTTTTGGCTCTCCTCTAGTACTGCACCCCTGCCTGAGAGGCTGACATTTATCAATACTACTTTCCAGATTGGTCTGAAGGATTTTCCCCTTCAGCAAATTCTGGCTTCGTAACCAACTAAGACTTTAATCCAATCTTTGGACTTGCCAATGCAGCTGTCCCCAAAAGTGTCTCATCTTGTTCCAAGCAGAGAGGATTCTGTTTTGCAACAGTCTTGAATGAACTGGGCATAGGGACTGCATCGAATGAAACTACCATCTTTCCCAACAACCTCATGCAAAGGCGAATTGAAGGATTTGCTTTTGACCTGACCATCAGTACCAGTTCTTGTATGGAGCGGATCTTTGCTGGAGGCAAGAGCACCCTTTTCTGGGCTGTACCTATGATCAGGTCCAAGTAATCCAGCCCTCTTACTGGTTTTAAAAAGGAAGACTTCTCTAGGTTGAGGATCCAACCAAGAATTTCCAGGTAACAGGTTGTAATGCGTACACTTTGCCTTAAGCGAGTCACTCACTGGTCTATTAATAGATCGTCTAGGTACGCCAACACTGTTTTGCTCTGTGCCCTCAACCTGGCTTGAGGTGGGACCAGCATTTTTCTGAATACTCATGGTGCTGTGGCTGGCCCGAAGGGTAAGACCGCAAACTGAAAGTGCCGTTGTTCCACTTCTAAAGCGCAGAAACATTTGGTGAGCGGGATATATAGGGACAT
Organism: Lithobates pipiens; assembly: GCF_037356315.1. Classification (NCBI taxonomy): domain Eukaryota; kingdom Metazoa; phylum Chordata; class Amphibia; order Anura; family Ranidae; genus Lithobates; species Lithobates pipiens. Next base: position 406,468,026 of record NW_027507748.1, read on the forward strand.
GCAGATATGCGCCCCTGATGCTGATGGATGCCAGAAGATCTCCGCCTTGCAGAATGGAGACCACTGGCATGATCCACTCCATTAGAAATGAACAAAATTTTTAGGAACCGATTTAGATTTTTTTTTTAGATCCAAAATAGGCCTGACATCTGCATTGGGTTTTGGTACTGTAAACAGGTTTGAATAGAAACCTAAACCTTGTTCTTTGGGGCTCTGTATGATAACCCCTTGAATCAATAAATCGGTCTAATGCTTGGAAGAGGGATTGTCTTTTCCCTGAATCCTTGATCTCAGAAAGTGAGATGGTGGAAACTCCTGAAACTCTAGTTCGTATCCTAGAGTCACTGTGGAGAGAGCCCATCTGTCCCCAAGTTTCCCTCTGCCAGACTTCCGCAAAATGCAGAAGTCTTCTCCTCCTCCTCCACACTAAAAAACGCAGCATCTACTGTTGGAACTTACAATTTTTTGTTTATTTTTCCTCCATAGGATAAAGGACCGAGAATCTCTATGGAGGGAGAAAATGCTTATCTGGATGAATCCATTCAGTATAAATAAGCTTCTCTAGTAATGTGGGGACTGGAAACGCATGGACTAGTTGTGAAGGCTTCAAAGAACCCAAAGAAGAACCAAGACTTTCAGCTGACTGTTAGGGGCAGCATATAGGTGGAGCGAACCATGTCTGTAGAGATTCGTACCTCAAACAGTTGAAGTTTCACAAAAAAAAAAAAAAAAAAAAAAAAAAAAGTGTACTAAGAACTAGGGCTGAAACAACTAATCGATTAAATTGACAACTAAACGATTATGAAAATAGTAATCGAACTAGCAGTAACATAATGGGAAAAAAAATAAATAAAAAACTAAAAAGGAGCCCTTTATAATGGAAAAAAAAGAGCAAATAATCGCTACTGTAAATATTACTTTCACTGTTCTACAGTAAATTTTTTTTACCCCTTACAGTAGTGATTATCTGCTTTTTCTACTATAAAAAGGGCCAATTTTTGTTTTTTTAAACCCCATTATGTTACTAAACGTCTTAGACCTGGTTCACATCTGTGTGTTTATTGGTGCTTTTTGCAGAAATGCACTACAGTTCATTTACATGGTTTCCTATGGGACACGTTCACATCTGAAAGGGTCAGGGACTTTTAATGCAAAATGGTGCTTTATTGGTTCAATATACTTCAATGGAGAAGCTGCAGAAAAACATGTAATGCGTTTTTGCAGCAATTTGTGTTTTTTAATCTGAAAACAAAAAATAAAAATGGAAATGCAAATTGCAGTAAAATCACGTGCGCAGAAATCAAAACGAACAGCAAAAACAAAAAAAAAAAAAAAAAAAAAAAAAAGGCACTGCAGAGACAGATCAAAAGCAAACAGCATAGGTGTGCACCGAGCCTTATGCTGGTCACACAGATCAGTTTTTGGATGAGAATATTCAGACAAAAAATAAAAAATCTTTGTACATTCGCTGAATGAAAGAATTTTGTTTGAAATTTTCACTTGGTTTTAAAATTAATGTAATATCTGAATGAAAACCACACACACACACACACACACACACACACAGAAAAGTCCTTTGACTAGGAAGTTAATATTTCCAAATTTTCCCATCACTGGTTGAAAATGATCAATTTGACCCACTTTTCTTTACGTTATTAACCGAAACAATCGGCCAACTAATCGATTATGAAAATAATCGTTAGTTGCAGCCCTAAGAACTGTTGTATTTGAATAATATTGGGAAAAACAGTGGTAGCATAGAATGATCCAATGCTACATAAAATGTTTTCCTGTACTACAAATGCCTGTGTAAACCCCTTACATGCGCCATCAGTTTCCCAGAGTATCAAATTTAAGCTTCTTCAGGCGTGAGCATGATTGTCTATGTGCCACACCCTTTCCTGTGCTTTAGCAAGAGTCACCAGGGGGCTGTGTAGTGACAGTTGTGTAAAATTTGCTAAATGACATGGAATGTTATTTAGCAAATTTTACACAACCGTCACACTACACAGCCAGAAAGAAAGATCGCCGCTACTTCCCGAGTCAGTTTTCACACTTACTGGATTCCCCTTTGTTCTAACTTAACCACTTCAGGACCGCCGTATTGCCAATGTACGTCAGCACAATGGCACAGGCAGGCACAATCACGTACATCTACGTGATTGCCTTCCAGCGGGTGGGGGGTCCGATCGGACCCCCTCCCGCTGGTTACGGCGGTCCGATTCGGTCCAGGAGCGCTCCGTGATGAGGGGGATGGCCGTTGGTTTTCGGCCACCCCCTCTGGATCGCTCCTGGCCAATGAGAAGCTTCCTCCCCTGTGTATTGTTTACACAGGAAGGAGGAAGTGATGTCATTCTCCTCGGGGCGGTCTTTTTGACCGGACTACGAGGAGAAGAGTAAAAGTAAGTGTGCACCAACACTACACTGACATGTAGGTACACACAGGCACACAAACCCCCCCCCCCGATCCCCCCCCCCGCCCCCCCCAGTCACAGTGTCACTGATTGCATTGATCATTTCTTTACTGATCAATGCATTCAGTGTCAGTTGTGACAGTAAAAACTGTCAGGACAGTTAGTGTTAGGTCCAGGGTAGCCCCCTATCACCCCCCAATAAAGATTTAACCCCCTGATTGCCCCTAGAGTTAACCCTTTCACCCCCTTTTGCCAGTGTCACTAAGCGATCATTTTTCTGATCGCTGCATGTGTCGCTAGGTAGCTAGTTATTTTTTTAGGTTCACCGCCAGGTTTTTATATCGCTAGGTACCCCGATATACTACCCAATAATGGGTTTAACCCCCTGATTGCCGCTAGTTAACCCTTTCACCCCCTTTTGCCAGTGTCACTAAGCGATCGTTTTTCTGATCGCTGCATTAGTGTCGCTACAGTCGCTAGGTAGCTAGTTATTTTTTTAGGTTCACCGCCAGGTTTTTATAGCGCTAGGTACCCCGATATACTACCCAATAATGGTTTTAACCCCCTGATTTCCGCTAGTTAACCCTTTCACCCCCTTTTGCCAGTGTCACTAAGCGATAATTTTTCTGAACGCTGCATCAGTGTCGCTAGGTAGCTAGTTATTTTTTTAGGTTCACCGCCAGGTTTTTATAGCGCTAGGTACCCCGATATACTACCCAATAATGGTTTTAACCCCCTGATTGCTGCTAGTTAACCCTTTCACCAGCGATCACAGTATAAGTGTCACTGGTGACGCTGGTTAGCCAGTTAGTTATTTAGGTTCCCCGTCAGGTTTTTATATAGCGCCAGGGACCCCCATATACTACCTAATAAAAATTTGAACCCCCTGATTGCTCCTAGTTAACCCTTTCACCACTGATCACCGTATAAGTGTTACGGGTGACTCTGGTTAGTTTGTTTTTTATAGCATCAGGGCACCCACCATTTATTACCCAATAAAGGTTTAACCCCCTGATCACCCGGCGGGTGATATCAATTAGGTTTTAGGGTCAGGGTCTGCGTCGCCCCAGGCAGCGCTAGGTTAGTGCCAGTACCGCTAACACCCACACGCAAAGCATACACCTCCCGTAGTGGTATAGAATCTGAACAGATCAATATCTGATCTGATCAGATCTATACTAGCGTCCCCAGCAGTTTAGGGTTCCAAAAAAACGCATTGTTAGCGGGATCAGCCCAAATACCTGCTGGCACCTGCGTTTTGCCCCTCTGCCCAGCCCACCCAAGTGCAGTATCGATCGATCACTGTCACTTACAAAACACTAAACACATAACTGCAGCGATCGCAGAGTCAGGCCTGATCCCTGCCATCGCTAACAGGTTTTTTGGTAGCATTTTATATTCAAATCCGGAAGGCAGTGCTTGGTTTTCGGGGTCCCGTACGTGGCTAGGCTCCCAAAAAGTCCCCCACATGTGGTATCCCCGTACTCGGGAGAAGCAGCAGAATTTATTTTGGGGTGTAATTTGACTTCTGCCCATAGCATGTGTGAGCAATATATCATTTAGTGACAACTTTGTGCAAAAAAAAAAAAAAAGTTTGTAATATTCCCGCAACTTTTGGCAAAATATAAAATATTCCATGGACTCAACATGCCTCTCAGTAAATAGCTTGGGGTGTCTACTTTCCAAAATGGGGTCATTTGGGGGGGGTTTTGTGCTATTTTGGCATTTTATGGACTTCGAAACTGTGATAGGTAGTGAGGAGTTAAATCAAAAATTTGCACCCTTAGAAATCTTGAAGGTGGTGATTGGTTTTCGGGGTGCCGTGCGCGACTAGACTCCCAAAAAGTCCCACACATGTGGTATCCCCATACTCGGGAGAAGTAGCGGAATATATTTTGGGGTGCAATTCCACATATAACCATGGCATGTGTGAGCAATATATCATTTAGTGACAACTTTTTGTAAAAAAAAATTTTTTTTTTTTTTTTTTGTCATTATTCAATCCCTTAGGACAAAAAAAATAAATATTCAATGGGCTCAACATACCCATCAGCAATTTCCTTGGGGTGTCTACTTTCCAAAATGGGGTCATTTGGGGGGGGATTTGTACTGCCCTGCCATTTTAGCACCTCAAGAAATGAGATCGGCAGTCATAAATTAAAAGCTGTGTAAATTCCAGAAAATGTACTCTAGTTTGTAGACGCTATAACTTTTGCGCAAACCAAAAAATATACGCTTATTGACATTTTTTTTTACTAAAGACATGTGGCTGAATAAATTTTGCCCTCAATGTATGACTAAAATTTAGTTTATTCGATTTTTCTTATAACAAAAAGAAGAAAATATCTTTTTTTTTCAAAATTTTCGCTCTTTTTCCATTTATATCGCAAAAAATAAAAATCGCAGAGGCAATCAAATACCATCAAAAGAAAGCTCTATTTGTGGGAAGAAAAGGACGCAAATTTCGTTTGGGTGCAATATTGCATGACCGCGCAATTACCAGTTAAAGCAGCGCAGTGCGAAATTGCAAAAAGACCTCTGGTCCTTAAGGTATTTATTGGTCCGGAGCTGAAGTGGTTAAGATAATGTTACCGATTTATTGGTCAGGGAGGCAATATAGGACCTGCATTGCTTGACCAAGGAGCAAGTGCTAATCAGGCTGGGTAGCAAAATCAAATTAAATAATAAACAAAACATAATACAGCTAAAATAAGCTCTGGCCTGTTAGCCTGCTTAGAATTTACTGGAAACCAATTATTTTATACTATAAAATGTAAGGCCTCATACAGATCAAAGTTCAATTTTGTTTAGAAAGGCTAGTCTAGGAGAACTCAAAGCATTTACCAAGGAATTAGGAATTGCTTCAGTTTGCCTTCTTAGAATATTTACAAACTATTTGTTTTGGCAAGAAGAGAAGAAAAAAAAAAAAAAAAAAAAAAAAAAGAAGTGTTGGAAACCTACCATCATCTTTCAGGTCCCACACCCTGAGCGTTTTGTCTCTGGAAGCAGAAACAAGTATAAGGCTGCCATCTGGGGCAAATGTCAAATCTCTTACAATTTCAGCATGATCCATCAGATTAAGGAGGAGCTTCCCTGAGGGAGAAAAGTAAACAAAAAAAAAAAAAAAATTAATAATTCAAAACGATAGCAACAATCAGCATGTGATTACTTATGCTAGGACATTTTCCTTCCATATTTGAAATCAATACCATGCCATGACCGTCTGCTGTAGGCCAAGATATACAATGGAGGGCAGAAGACCCTCTGCTGGGATTAAAAACCATCTACAAATAAGAACATTCACCCAATTAGCCATCTACTACCAAACTGGGGAACATTTGTAGGCCTGAGAGCAATTTATTTTGCTGGTGCCAACAAGGCAGCATACGCATGGTAGGGCTGCACGATTCTGGCAAAGATGAGAATCAATTTTCTTTTTGCTTAGAAGATAGCTCACGATTCTCTCAGCGTAATATACACACATATACATTATATATATTACATACATACATACACACTTTGATTTATTGAAGTGTATTTTTTTCCCCCAAAAAAATTGCATTTGAAAGACAGCTGGGCAAATACAGTGCGACATAAAATATTGCAGCAATTGACATTTTATTCCCTAGGGTCTAAGTAATTGTCTAGCAAAAAATATTGATTTTAACTTAAAGTGGATGTAAACCCGACATTTTTATTTTATTTTTGTCTGGCACTAGCCTGAGTGCCGGTTCACACTACCGCGACTTGTCAGGCGACTTAGCCGCCTGACAAGTCGCGCTCCGTTCTGTACTACGGAACCGTTCTAATAGGAGCGACTCAAGTCGCTCCGACTTAGAAAAAGGTTCCTGTACTACTTTTGGGGCGACTTCAGGCGACTTGCATTGACTTCTATACAGAAGTCGTTTTGCAAGTCGCCACTGAAGTCGTTTGCAGGTCGCGTCTGTGAGTCGCGCTGCAAGTCGTGCCGCCCCTGTGTGAACCGAGCCTAAGAGACATGCATTTTTTTTTTTATTCCCACCACTGCTACTCTTTTCTTCAGCAGCTCTGCAAGGATTGGCTGTGCCACACCTCAGCACGATTTGGCATGCTGAAGTCACATGGTTACTTTACTGTCTTTTCAATGGATGTTAGAGATCATAGCAGAAGTTCAGTGTAAGCTATACACAGGAAAAAAAATAAAAAATAAAAAAACACCCGACTACATGTTGCAGCTCCCAAGATGCCAGCAGAAATATTAAACACAGACAACTGATCCAGGGGAGGTTTATCTACCGAGAGCTGGGCATAAGAAGGTACAGCGATCTCATTTTTTTTTTTTTGTGCAGTGTGTTTCTCTGGTCACCCACAGTTGCAGCATTCATTTCGATCAACAGTAATAAAAAAAAAAAAAAATATCATACATACATATCCCTGTGCTACCTGGAGGATTGCTGGTTTACCCCAGATTTTGGAGAGACAGGGGCAGCTGATTGCACAGCTGTGTGCTGGGCTATTTAGTTGTGACTTGGCTATGGCTCAGGATTCCACCTGACAGGAAGTCTGTGCATGGGAGTCAGATGGACTCCCATTCCTCTGAGAGGAGTCAGAGCATGCATGTCTGCAGGAGGCAGATGTACGCGGTGACAGAGCAACAAAATGCTGATCAGGAGTGAGCTAGGAGAAAGCTTAACTCTAGGAAACTTTTGGGTCCGAGGAGCAGACCTAAGGCCCGAATCAGCCGTATGGGAAGAATGCAAGCCAGGAGGCTAAAGTATTGGTGGAACCTCCTGCGTGGGTACCGATGTCTAAACTTTTCTTGTTCTTTTAAAGAAAAAGTGGGCTACCAGGCCCTTAGAGATATACACACACTTAGTGTGTACCACCAAAAAGGAAGCTCAATTTGTGGGGGAAAAGAGAAAAAAATAAAGTCAAATTTGTTTGGGTACAATGTCACACGCTCATGCAATTTTCAGCTAAAGCGACAGTGCTAAATCCCCCAAAAAAAAAAAAATAAAATAAAAAAAAAAAAGCTCTGGTCAGGAAAGGGGTAAATCCTTCCAGACGGCTGAAGTGGTTGACCCCAACCAGAAGGTTCTCAATAGCAAAGATTACAGGAGTTAAACACAAACCAAGTACCCTAGAAAACTAACATTTTTAAATAACTATATAATGGAGTTGATTGGTCCCCCAATACAGATTGTAGCAGACAGCAAATCAATATGAAGAAAGATGCTGGCCAACCTCAATAAAAAGGAAACAAAAGTTCTTAGCCACTTCGGTAGTCAAACATTCAAATAATCCAAAGCTCAAAGTGCATCGCATACTATTTACTTTCAGATACCTCCAGGTTATCAGGCTGATTGAATTGCAAACAGTAGGCACAAAAAAAGTTTATCATGAAATCCTTGAATACAATGAAACTAAAAAACAATACATTTATCAGTTACTTTGTGGTTCACCTTAAAAATTAAGTCAAAGAGAATCACCTTGAAACTTAAGAAGTTCTTTCCATCTTTCAGATGGTCTTTTGCAGGATTTTCCCCTCATAAAAACTGCAGAATGTCATGAGTGAGCCTACAGTACGTTCCCTATCACTTGGTCTCCATTCTAGATTTACTTCATGGGGGGAAAGGAGGAAGAAGGCTGCCATTACCTACCCCCTGCCTATAATTAAAGCTGCCCATCTATCTTACTGGTCCACTGGCTTCAAAACCTTTAAGGGGGGGGGGGGGGGGGGGAACACACACACACACTTTATACTAGTCTTAATTTTATTAAAGATTCATACTTGCCTAGGTGGCTGCAGCATCAGACCGATGCTGCATCTGCCCCCCGCCGTCTCTACACCCTCTTCACTGAACATCAAATGGCTCAGGTCTCACAGATCCGAGAGGAGAGCTGCTGACAGTCAGCAGGTCTCCTCTCTGCTTCTCCATGCTCATTGGAGCGCTGAGTTGTGGAGGGACAGGAAGCGGCCATCTCTATGGCTCGCTGAGACTGCCGTCAAGACTTGAGGCCACGTCCCCACTTCCGGCAGATGGCAGGGACGTCAGCATACAGTGGACTTCAGACCATTCTCCGCTGAATACGGGTTACAGGAGTACAAAACATACGGATAACATGAGTGCAATTCGAAGATCACAGCCTATGTCTGTGCCGATTGATGCCCACCACCGGGTATGCCAGCCAGTAATGTCCATCAATACCATCCATTAGTGCCACCCATACAAAAAAAAAAAAAAAAAATTTAAATACGTTTTTTTGCAGAAAATAAAAGTCCCAGGAGGTGATCATGATCAAATACCACCAAAAGAAAGTGCTTTATGGGAACAAAATTATAAAAATGTAGCTTGGGTGTAGTGTAGCATGACCAAGCAATTGTCAAAGTACGACAGTACTGAAAGCGGAACATTGGTCTGGGCAGGAAGGTGTATAAGTGCCCTGTATTGAAGTTGTTAAATATGAATTTGTTGTTGGCTATTATTGGCACCTTTAGCGCAAGAAAAGCTCAAGAAAAATGTATCCCTTTAAAAATACTATGTACGTCTGCACACTGGTCCATTTAGCTTCCATTGTGATGTTAAAAATCCAGATTGGTGCAACAAACGCACGCATTTCCCAGTTTAAATGCATTGAAATGCAGCAAGAAAGCATTAAAGTGTTATATTTTTGGAGTCACAATGACAAAAAAATAAAAAAAAATAAATAAAAATAAAAACACAACCCCACATTATAAGCAAAACGCAGGTCTATATATTACATGCAAAATGCTGTTGGGGGGGGGGGTTGGGAGACACACACTTGTGTTTCCCCATTACTTCTTGTCCCATAGCTATAAGTGAAAGGAAAATGGCTCCAAAAGTTAGGAAATCCCTGGTTATCACCAGAAGGGACCTCTTAACTGGAAGTCTCTCTCTCCCCCTCTCTCCAAAATTCCTGTTCTGTTGGGTAAAAAAAAAAAAAAAAAAAAAAAAAAAAATGCAAATTTGGAGCTTTACTTCTACTGTCACTCTTGGCGATAACAGTAAAACAGGGCAAACAAAGAGGGTGAATTTCCAACAAGTACACTGAAAAGAAAAATATATAAAACCACCACACACTTGGTGTTCTAATCCCTCTCCACTACCCAAAACTTAAAGGGATTGTAAAGTGACTTTTTTTAAACAACAAAACATGTTATACTTACCTCCACTGTGCAGTTAGTTTTCCACAGAGTGGCCCCGAACCTGGTCTTCTGGGGTCCCTCGGCGGGTGTCTTGGCTTCCTCCTGCAGGTGCTTCTCACATTCATGCAAGCTCCCTCGCATGGTGAGAAGCATCTGCGGGCGCGCTCCCGTGATACAGCCGGCGGCTATAGCCGCTTGCTGTATCACACGACCCCGCCCCCCGTGTCAGTGGATGTGATTGACAGCAGCATGAGCCAATGGCTGCGCCGCTTTCCATCCATCCACTCCAGCCAATCAGCGGCCAGGCTGAACGGTGGAAAGGACGACGGGGGACGAGCGCAGGCACCGTCAGATGTTTTTTCACCTTAATGCATAGAATGCATTAAGGTGAAAAAGCATTTACCTTTACAACCCCTTTAACCACTTCCCGACCAGCGCACGACGATGTACGTCGACAGAATGGCACGGGCAGGCATATTGGCGTACAGGTACGTCCAATATTCGATGCCGCCCTGCCATCGGGAGCACGCCGCCGGCGGCGCGCTCCCGCGCTGGTCGGGACCCCCGTGAGTCCGGTCGCGGGACCCGATCGCCACGGTCTCACGGAGCGGCCGAATGGAGGAAATGCTGTGTAAACATTTTTCCATTCTGCCTAGCAACTAGTGACGCTGATCTCTGCTCCATGTGATTGGAGCAGAGATCAGTGTACACTAAATGAAAGCCCCAACCCCCCCACAGTTAGTAACACACCCCTAGGAACACTTAACCCCTACACTGCCACCCACTGGTTAACCCTTTCACTGCCAGTGTCATTTACACAGGAATTACTGCATTTATATAGCAGTGATTACTGTATAAATGACAATGGTCCCAAAAATGTGTCAAAAATGTCCGATGGGTCCCCGACAATGTCGCAGTCACAATAAAAATCGCAGATGGCCGCCATTACTAGTAAAAATAAAAAAAATTAATAAAAATGCTATAAAACTATCCCTATTTTGTAAATGCTATAACTTTTGCGCAAACCAATCAATAATCGCTTATTGCGATTTTTTTTACCAAAAATATGTAGAAGAATACGCATCGGCCTAAATTGAGGGAAAAAAAAAAAATGTTTTTTTTAGATATTTTTGGGGGATATTTATTATAACAAAAAGTAAAAAATAATGCGTTTTTTTCAAAATTGTCGCTCTATTTTTGTTTATAGCGCAAAAAATAAAAACCGCAGGGGTGATCAAATACCACCAAAAGAAAGCTCTATTTGTGGGAAAAAAAGGACGTCAATTTTGTTTGGGAGCCACGTCGCACGACCGTGCAATTGTCAGTTAAAGCGACGCAGTGCCGAATCGCAAAAAGTGGTCTGGTCTTTGACCAGCAAATTGGTCCGGTCTGAAAGTGGTTAAGAAAACTTGTTTTGCCTTTTTACTTTTAACACTGTACATCGATCTTTCCAGGAAGAGAGATTTCACCTTACTACCTTCAAGACAACATGTTCACCAAAAAGGAAGAAGCTCTCCAACAAGAAATTAGAACACAGACAGCAATTTAAAGCCAAGAAGTTCTACAAACTTTTTTTAAGCTTGGGCTGCAATTGAACATTAGTTATAGCTGAAGATCCATACGTGACTGAACAGTATGACATAATGGTCACAAGAACATGACAACATGCTTGTGGCGAGTGAGTCACAGGGGGCTTGAACACAGGCATACTGTGTCACATGATCCAGATTTCCTGTTCAATAATTATGAAGTAGCAACAATCAGGATTTACTGCCAGCTAAGATATGTGTCATACCAATTAAGTGATTTATAGAATTTATATGTTCTACAAGAGAAGGGAGTGGACAGCTCAAATATGTTGTAGTTCATAGTGTATCCCTCCTAGTCCTAAAGAGGAGGGCCGGTTTAAAAAAAAAATAAAAAAAAAATAAATAAATAAAATGTCAGCAGCTGCAAAGACTGTAGCTGCTGACTTTTAATAAGCACACTTACCTGTCCAGGGCACCCGCTATGTCGGCCGCCCGAAGCTGACCCGTCCCTCGGTCTCGGGGCCGCCATTTTGGCTAAGGGAAACAGGCAGTGGAGCCTTGCGGCTTCACTGCCAGTTTCCTACTGCGCATGCGTGAGTCACGCATCACGACCCATTTACCCAGAAGACGCCGCACAGAGGAGAGAAGACAGAAGATCTCAGCGGAGGAGGAAGAGGCAGATTAGATTAGGATGATATGTCTAGCAACAGGCATTTCTGGTAAATTTAAAAAAAAAAAAAAATTCCTCTTTTTTTTCAGATTTTTTCTTTTTTAATGCTTTTTTTTTTTTCAGGGTGGCCCTCCACTTTAAGACTGAAACACCGTAAATCATCTGTTGCTAGCTGTTGCTCTAGGCCATGAAAGGATGTTGTGACACTCATAGGTACGCTACTGTTAAAAAAAAAAAAAAAAAAAAAAAAACTGGTGTTCATGGTTCATCATCAATTAACAAAATTGGAAAGTAAATTGAACAGAGGATAAATGTGTGACCTCTTGCCAGCAAACCAGCATCCGTTAAAAGGTACACTTGCACACAGTATTTGAAGAAACAAGTAGGTTGTCCCAAACATCTTGGAGAACTAACCACAGATCTGTGGCTGTAGGCTGCCTCAAATCCTTCTGTATCTACATGTAATCCCAGGCAGACTGTGAGATCAGGGCTCTGTGGGGGCCCAAACCACCACTTGTTCTTTACAATGAAGATAGTTTTTAAAAGAGGTGGTCCACCAAAAAGCCAGCAGCTACAAATGCTGCAGCTGCTGACTTTAAATAAAATGGACACTTACCTGTCCCAGGGATGTCGGCAGCCGAAGCCGATCAATCCCTCGGCAGATGCCGCCACCATGCTCGGTGAGAGAACCAGGAAGCGAAGCATGGCGGCTTCACTTCCCAGTTCCCTACCGCACATGCGTGTGTCACGCTGCACATCCAAACTGGTCCCCACTATCTCCTGGGCCCAGTGTTTGTCCCAGCAGACAGTGCGGTCGGTGGGGTGGGGAGGGGGCATAAAGAGGCATAGACTGCCATGGGAGTCTATGCCTGGAAGTGGGTGCAATTACCCGTCTTAGGTTTGTGTTCCGAAAAGCGGAGGTTAAATTTTTGTGTGAACCTCCACTTTAAAAAAAGGACATTGGCGTGCTGTTTGGGTCATTCTGCAGAATAAATTTGGGGCCAGTGAATCACACACCTCCCTGGTGGATAAGTATCTGCCTGTATTACTCAGCATTGAGGACACTATTGTTCCCGAACCAAATCTCCAACTTCATTTGCAGAAATGCAGCCCCAAACTTGCAAGGAACCTCCACCATGCTTCACAGTTGCCTGCAGACACTCATTGTACCACTTCCCAGGTCTTAAGCAATTTTTACTCATCAGTCCAGAGCACCTGCTGCCATTTCTCTGCACCCCCCCCCCCCCCCCCCCCCCAATTTTGTGAATTGCTGTCACTTAGCCTTGTTCCCACATCAGATGTATGGCTTTTGACAGCAAAATTTTCCATGAAGACCACTTCAGGCCTGACTCCTCCCGACAGTAGATTGGTATACTGGGCTCCACTGGGTTCTGCCAGTTCTATGCTGAGGCACAGCTGGACATCTTCCAATGCTGAAGCGAAGCAAGCACGGATATGTTTTATCTGCTGAATTTGTTTTGCTTGGCAAACCACAGCATCTACAGTCCTTAGTGTTGCCCATTACCATGCGCCTCTTCAAAAGAGCTTGAACAGCACATCCTAAAACCCCAGTCTGCTTTGAAATCTTTGCCTGAGAGAGACCTTGTTGACGCAGTATAGCTACCGTGCTCAGTCTTGTAATAGGGTATGACCTGTGACATGAAACCGTCTACCACAACCTCATTTTAGTAGCAAAATTTAGCTGTTTCTCACCCAGTTTTAAGCCTCCTACACAGCTGTGTTTGAAAACAGTTTTAACCTACATATAAAAAGATTGATGATGATCACCGGCATTGCTTGTTATAATTGATCATACACCTGACTAATCCTACAAAATCCTCAACTTCCTATACAAAGTGTTCAAATGAAAAAATGCTGGTTTGAAGCCAAAAGGGTAGCCACACCAAATATTGATTTGCATTTTTCTTCTGGTTCGCTCATTTTGCATAGTGATGGAAACAATATTTTTCAAAGCATTCTTACTTTACAGCCTTTTGTAAAACCTAGCTAAAACTTTTGCACAGTACCGTATACAGAACTCAAAGTTTTACCACTGAACTTGCAGTATATGAAAACATATCTATGAAGGATAAAAAAAAAAAAAAAAAAAAAAAATAGGAACTCAGGCTACCTGTATAAACATCCCAGATCTTGATTCGCCCATTGCCCAGCCCTGTGGCAAGGAGAAGTTGGTCCTGACCGAATTTGAAGCGGTGCCATTCTATATTCACACAACGAGACTGCTTTTCTGGCACAGATGATCCAAAAGCCAGGCTCCACACGATATCCCCACAGTCTATTGTATGCTCCCGTGGTTTGTTCCTCTGTGCTACATCACTGTTCTGTCGCGACAACCTTGCATTTGTCAAGTTAACACTATTTTTTGTATTGCCAGCAGCACTAAAAAAATAAATAAAAAAATAATAATATTTATTATTAAATAATAATAAAACACACAGTTAAAAAGGTCATACTACAATATCTACAAGAATCTGCTTTTTGCCCCCGACTGCACCATGTAAACGAAAGGAAGCAATTTGTTTATGAGAACCACCCTCATTCTTAACAGGGAGAGTCAACTGATGTAGTTCTATTTGTTCTATGTGCACAACATAAGCTTGTCATAATGTAGGATTAACATATCATGGAAGCATATCTATTGCATTAGACAAGCCTACATTAATCTGCCCAATTATAGCCAAAACTTGTTTTAATCCTCCATTTTATTGAAAACTTTAACAAGTTCAAAAAAAAAAAAAAACCCATTTGATATAGGACTGCAAAAGAAAAAGGCAATTTCAAATGGTATTTTCAGTCATTTAACCACATGCCCACCAGCCGCTGCAGTTGTACTGTGGCAACATTGCTCGGCTGTGCGAAAATCACCATTATGTTACGACGGTAATGTGCATGGCCAGTAGAGGGCCCACGGGCACCACCTGCTCGCCCACAGAGTTGATGCGAGTGCCCGGCGATCACTGCCGTGCTCCCGCGTTCGCTCGGGGGCACACGGAGAACCAGAATCTGTGTGTGTAAACAGTTTCCGGTTCTCTGAGGGGAGAACAGACAGTCTGTTCATACAGAGTATGATAATAAAAATGCCATACAACCATCCCCTGTAACTTTTGTGCAAACCTATGAATATACGCTTAGAGTGAGGAGTCAATTTTGTTTGAAAGCCACGTCGCACGACTGCGCAATTGTCAGTTAAAGCGACGCAGTGCCGAAGTCGCAAAAAGCACTCTGGTCTTTGGCCAGCCAAATGGTCCGGGGCTGAAGTGGTTAAGGAAATGGTTTATATGAGAGATCACTCTTCACGGATTACAACATTTCTGTCAATGTCCCCGAGAAGGAAAACTGTTTAGACTGCTGCTCCACTCCCCATCTGGAAATAACCAAATTGCTGTACATAGAACACATATTTCCTGTTACACAAACTTAATATTTGCCACTGTTGCATGCTTTTTTTTTTTTTAAACATACAATCTGAACTTATCCAACCAATTGGCCACAATTTTTGGCCTTTTTTGTTTACAAATAGCAATTGAATGGCTTATGAAAATGACCAACCGTGATTTGAGCACATTAAGCACCAAACCTACTAGAAACTGCCATTATCGTTGACTAAGGCTGGCCATACATTATACAATTTTCTTATTCAATTTACCATCAACTATGTATTGTAAGGGCCTGCCTGATTGCCTACAAATTGAAAGTTTAGGTTTTCCCTCATATTAGATGATTTTGGTAAATCTAAAAATTGTACAAGGAATTTGTATAATGTATGGTTAGCCTTACCCTAGTTTCTGTAAAGGGATAAAAGAGACAGACAGACAGCTTGGCTGCACTTTTATACCACTCACTCAGTTTATACTTTAAAGCACAACCCAAAAACTCCACCCTTGCAGTGACACCCACCCCACTTTCACTGCAACAGCTGCTAGCAGTAAACACTGTATTCAATCAGGAAATGTATCAGTGCTGCCTCAACAGTGAAGGAGTTACACCCTAAAATAGAACTTCCGCTTTAAGGGGGAGGTGACCCCCCCCCCCCCCCCCCCGATATGCCAGAGGGTCCCAGCTCCTACTTCCTCCCTTCTGGCGCACCAGAAAGGGAGATCACCTCTACCCCCTCCCCCTCGGCAATCATCTGGAACACACGTCCCAGATGATGTCACGGAACACGGATCGCATATGCCAAAGCCACAGCCGGTTACCCACAATTACAATGCCAGCTCCACAGAGGAGGGGGGAGATGAGTGGGGCTTCGTTCACCCGCATTGTTGGACCCTGGGACAGGCAAGTGTCTGATTATTAAAAGACAGCAGCTGCAGTATCTGTAGTTGCTGACTTTTTTTTTTTAAAGCAGAAACTCTGCTTTAACTTATTTATAAAACAGAAACTAAGAGCAACTTTTTTTCCAGGTTTTTTTTTTTTTTTCCTAACCAAAAAAGAAATCCAGCGGTAATTAAATACCACCAAAAGAAAGCAGTCTCAAATGTTAAATTGTAATCATTTGGGTACAGCGTTGCATGACTGCACAATGGTCAAAGTGTGACAGTGCTGAAAGCTGGCTTGGGTGGGAAGGGGGTGAAAATGGTTAAAGGAAGCTAGAGTCAACCGCAACTGGTTGCAGCACTCAAGAGCCTGTTGGAGCAAGGTGTAAGACAAGTACCGGTATGTATGCCCAAGTCCTCTGCCCCATGACTAAGCAAGCATCTAACCCTTGACATGTAGGGCAGTGGGAGGTATGCGGGGGGGGGGGGGGGGGGCTTTCATTTTCTTGGAATTAGGCTTTATAAAAAAAAAAAAAAAAAAAAAAAAAAAAAAGGTACCCACTTAAAAGGGATTCCATGCATAATAATAAATAAATGGGACACACACGAAAAACTTACAAATTCTTAAGGCACTGAGACCAAGGAACCAGTTTCACAATTCGTTGACCCTGAGACCAAGCAAAATAGGAGCCATCTGGAGCAAAAGCCACTGTCCAGTTTTCACGGCCATACTTCTGTTCAAACGGAGAAGTTGGTGATATAAGTTCCCCAATGGCCCGTGATCTTGCTGAAATGAGATATTTAGTGAAATCAGAGATGTTTAATTTGAAGTCAAAGAAATAAACGAAGTCTATACACTCTTTGCATGCTTAAAGATTCCCTTTACTACAAATTAAAACTATGATGGTGTTACTCATCACAACCTGGGGGATTACAGTGAAGCTTACAAATCACTACAGTAGTTAATGCTACTAAATGATGACCGCAATCTTCTTGTTCCAACGCCGAGCAGCTGCCTTTCTTCATAGTAACCAAAAGGGGGGGGGGGGGGGGACACTCGCTTGGCGCTGCTGCCATTCACAGAACAAGCAATTTTTTTTCATTTTATTAAGCACTGCACAGACATTAGAGTTACAATCTGGTATAAGAAGAATCTGAGGGCCCTGCTCACTAGAGCTTACAATCTAGGAGGGAGGGTCAATTGATACAAAAAGGTAATAGCTGTGTTTGGGGGGGGGGGACCTGAAGCAGGAACCAAAAACACTGCGCTATTCAAATGTGTAGACGGTATACAAACAGCAGCTAACACAACATCTAGGTGTACAAATGTGGCATAAATAAATTTTGTGAAAAACAGTGTAGCGCTTATTTGTTTTTACCACATTACAATGTGACCAATGTAATCAGTGCATACATTAGACTGTGCAAACAAAGAAATATATTTAAACACTCTTTGCTATATATGATAATTAAAGCTAGAATGTCCAAACAAATATATAAAAAAAATATATCAAATAGGAAAACGTGAAAACAAGTGAAAAATTCTCCAAATTTTCTGTGTATGATACGATGAAGTGAAAACAGTCCTACACCTTCTCCAAGGAATGATCGCACAATCACCGCGTGGACCCTCCACCACATAAAATGGGGGCTTACCAGATTTAATGGATCCTACTCAAAATTATATTTGGAGGATCATATATGCTTGTAGATATACATAGGCTTTTTCGGTGTTGTCCTTTTCTGGAAGAATTTCAAGTGTGGCTATTTCCTCTACAGTATGTCTCCATCCACATAAATCATCATAGGTAATGGGATAGATATAAAAGAAGAAAGCAGGGACCACAATAGTGTAACTCCGTTTTTCATTTCAAGTAATTTAATAAAAAATTATCAAACTCACGTGTACAAAGAACATAAGCGCTTTTTCAATAAAATCTCTTCAATATAATCTGAATGTCTTTAAATATGAATGATTTTTTATAGTGCTACAAACTGAAATCGCCTCAAGGCACTCGATCCATCGTGCACTTCCTGTTCCTTAGAAGGAGGTGGGTCTTGAGGCCCCCCCCCCCCCATGAGGATTTTAGTGGGTAGAGCGTTCCATAGCCATGGTCCTTGAACTGCAAATCTTCGTTCTCCCTTTGCTTTGTAGCGGGATTTAGGGGTGAGGAGGAGGAGGTTTTGGTTAGTTGGCATGGAGGTAGGTTCACTAACTACCAACCCCCCCCCCCCCCCCCCCCCATCCATGACTGAAGCAGTAATTGTCTCATTGAAACCTGGTAAGAATATCCAAGTAATCCTGATTCATACTGTCAGACATCAAGTTGCTGGCAAAGGTATTGGCAATTAGATTATAAAAATTAATTCATTGTGCTCAATCAGGCTTTATTCCTAAAGCGAATAACATCTGGCAGTCATTTACATACAAAGCATCCTCAGATTTGGAGAAATAGGGCAGTGACGTCACAATCCCCACATCATACAATCAGTAAGAAAATACAATTTTTTATTTATATATAATGTGTGTATATAATAGAATAGAATAGAATATTCTGGTAATGGCAACAGTCCCAAGTGGGCAACCCCTGTTAGTGCAAAGTGGGGCAGCCACCTGGCACAGAACCCAGAAGATAGCGATCACTGTAGACGTACCATCTACTACAGTGATGACCACTTTCCACTGGGATCCCTTTAGGTATGAGCTACGCATACTTACATTGTGCCAAGCTGGACTAATGTAACCATGCACAAAAAGATAAAAAATTATACATTGTTTTTCATACCTGGGAGATGAACTTTAATTACACGGAACAAAAGCAACAAGGTAAATCCAAACAAGGTAAGGTATGGAGCTTAATAAGTTCCAATCATGGCTAATTAATGTGGCAATACAGGATTCAATGAACAATCATTAAGAAAATGTGTATTGTATAAGGAAAAAAAAAAAAAAAAGGCAAACTAAAGGGCACGATAACCAACGTAGCAATTTCCATCCTCCATACAGCAGGCTAGCACTACTGCTCTGAAAAGGGTGGTGTTCAGGGAGGGGAGTGTGTGCGTGTGTGTCATATGGGGGATGGGAGAAGGGAGGGTAGGGGGAAGGGTGGAAATAAAGGGCTTTGGTTGGACAAATGTCAAGCAGCAGAAATAGGTGAAGAAAAAAAAAATTCCACTTAAAAGAGGGGGAGGGGAGCATACAGTGTGGAGACATGGGAAACATAACATACACAATGGCATCTCAGACCATGACAAGCGCTACAGTCATGCCTAAAATTACATGCAACTCATGCAAGCATCTAAAAATACAAAAATGTAATCTTTACGGCAAACAAAATAAAACTAAAGCCTTGTGATAAAGTGATTAGCCTGAAAATGAATTGTAATTATCACTGTAATTAAGGGTCAGTGTATAGAAAAAACAAAGCCATAAGATGAAGCACTGTGTCAGTGTACCAATGATAGAAAGCGGAACATTAAAAGCTCTTTTTTATATTATATATATATATATATATATATATATATATATATATATATATATAACAGTTATCTGTTATAAAAGATCCATACTTGTGTGTTAAAGCTTTATGAAGAGAAACTTAAGCTCGCTGTAAACCGTTAGAATTTAGGAAACTAAATTCAATCATATGACAATACCAGCATACAGAACTTTAACATTTGGTTTGCAATTCTTACAGCAGTATACAAAGCCAATGATTTTTCCTGACTGGCGACCACATTAACAGATTTTCCGTCAATCATTTTTCATCCCATGCCTTCACATGTTGTCCAGGCAATGAATGATGGTTGATTTGTCCTTATTAGAAAATCAAAGGCCATAAAAAAAAAAAAAAAAAAAAAAAAAAAAAAAAAAAAGTGTGTTTCGATTTATTGAAGTGTACAGTTCAGGGAAGTCAGAAAGTAAAGCCAGCAGACAGCTCACCAACTCTGACATCTAATCTTCCCCACCTACCCATGGACGTGCCAAAACGCACAGACAGGATCGCTGAGTCTTGCTATTATCCACATACAGCAAGTCACTGAGCGATTTACTAAAACTGGAAAGTGCAAAAATCTGGTGCAAAGAAACGAATCAGCTTCCAGTTTTTTTTTCTCCCCCCTTTCAAAGCTTAATTGAACAAGCTGAAGTATGCACAGCTTACACCAGGTTTTGCACTGATAGCAAATCAACCCGTGTATCCATTTACTATCTGCCGTCTGGCTCCTTGCCTCTTCTACATAGAGTGAAACACATATGTGACATGGAGCCAGGAGGGGCATGTGTAGGTCATCTCTTCAATAAATGGATGTGGGTGAATGCATTAAAATGATTGTAAAGGTAGTTTTTATTTTTTGCCTTAAGATAAAAAGTCTTCTGTGCAGCGGCCCCCCTAATACTTACCTGAGCCACATTTTGATCCAGTGAGGTTGCACAAGAGACTTAGCTGCTTCACCCTCATTGGCTGAGGCAGCGGTGAAGCACCATTGGCTCCCGCTGCTGTCAAAGTCAGACTTAACCGCAAGGGTTTACAACCCCTTTTTTTCCACCTTAATGCACAGAACACCGACCAAACCCCCACTGGTCTAACTCACCTGACCCCCATTCGTTCCTTCAGCAGAGACGTGCTCTAGCTCTCTGCCTGGGGTTCTCGATTGGATAGATTGATAGCAGAACAGCCATTGGCTCCCACTGCTGTCAATCAAATCCAACAATGCAGGCGCCGAGTCCAACATTTTGCGTCTATGCATGCAAATGCTGGACTCGGGAGCATCCCCACAAGGTAACCCCCCCCCCCCCCCCCCCAAGGGAAAGCACTTCTCCTAGGGGGTTATACAATGCAAGGAGCTGTGAGCACCACCAGGGGACCCTGAAGATGAGGTTCGGGGCCACGCTGTGCAAAACAAACTACACAGTGGAGGAAAGTATGATGGGTTTGTGATTTAAAAATAAATAAATATAAGAGTAGCTTTACAATCACTTTAAGAATGGAGCAGCAGTGCTATCTAACCAATCATCTTCAATCTTTAGCTTTGAAGATAAAAACCAGAAGCTGATCTCACACAGCTGCTCCAGTCGTGCACTGACCATGGAGCTAGGCTCATCGTTGTTACCGACAGCTGTGTGTTAGGTCGGCCATACGCATGAGGACCTGGTCAATCGAGTAATATGATCATAGCTAGGAATCATCATAGACATACTGTGCCAGCGATCCATTTCAGCAAGAGGATTTCGATTAGCCTAGATGAAAAGTTTATTAGTAGGCAAGTAAATAATTGAATTGTTAAGAGTATGATGCATTCTTCGATCTTTTTAATCACATTACAGAACAGACACTAAATCTATGGCTAGAATAAAAAAAATGTATATTTATATTAAATGGACAGTATGGGGTTTATTTACTAAAGCTGGAGTACAAAAATCAGGCTCACTTCTGCATAGAAACCAATCAGCTTCTAGCTTCAGCTTGCTTCGTCAATGAAACCTGGACGCTGATTGGTTTCTATGCAGAAGTGAGCCTTGATTCTGTACTCGAGCCTTAGTAAATCCCCCAGGGTGGAAGCACTGTCCAATGGCATTGCAGCATACATGGAGGAAACCATGCACATACCATCCTAATACAAACCATAGTTCACACATTATAAATGAAATCCTCTAGCGTGACGTCACACGGTGCTTTCAAACGCCGAGGCTTTACTCACCTATTTCATTTTCGTTTACAAAGTCGGGAAAGCTTGCCATCTAAATAGGAACCAGACGTCGAGGGAAGAAGGTGTCTCGAGAAATATTCCTGATAATATCAAAACACACCGCTCGCAATACAATCTCCACCAAGCAAATGCTTTCCCCCTCCCGGCCGTTCCACAAACTCACACGCTAACAACTGATTGCAAAATGGCTCATACAGTCCGGAAAACCCGGCCAACTGGGCGGAGCAAGCACGTCTCCTTCCTATTGGATGCAAGAAGCGCCCGAGGCGTTGGCCGCTCCCTGGGGAATGTTGTAAAGACTGCCGCCATGTTCTCTGTGGGCAGGCTGCCAGTAACTAAGACGTTTGAGTAATGTGTATGGAATGCAGGGGCGCTTAGCACACAATATCCAAAGGTTATTAGGGTTTATTAGAATAAGGAACATATAGAAACACATATGCACTCTGGCCTAGTGCGCTACTTGAACCAGTATGTCAAATAAATTGGTTGATGATGTGGCAACAAAAGGCATGAGGAGATAGAGGCATAAGTGGGCACATAAGTGTTACAGCCCTCAAGGACACACCATGTCATTTTCCTCCTCTGGACACCTTTTGCTTAAGGGGAGGAAAAGGCAGCTTTTAAAAATGCATGCAAGGCTGGCCATATATTATACAATTGTCCTTTAGATTTACCATAACAATATAATATATGAGGTAATATCGAAACACTTTCAACGTTTATGTGATCAGACAGGCCCTTTCACTACATAGTACAAGTTGGGAGGCATCATGAAATCAGTGGGCTCATGAATGTGCAAGATCAAGAGTGGGCCCTAGGCTTTGGGAAAAAAGAAAGCTGGACATGGTTTAACCACTTAAAAGGACCGTGCCTATTTTTTCACACTTTGTGTTTACAAGTTAAAACTTTTTTTTTTTCCAGCTAGAAAATTACTTAAAATATAATTTATTTATTTTTTTAACAAAATGTAGGAGGGGGGACAGCACAATTACAGTACAATACAGAAGGGACAGGAGGGCCCTGCTCGTCGAGCTTACATTCTAAAGGGAGGGGGTGGTGGTACAAAAAAAAAAAAAGTCATAGATGCAGTAGAAACACCCTAGAGAATAAAATGGCAGTCATTGCAATCCTTTGTCACACTGTATTTGCACAGCGGTCTTACAAGAGCAATTTTTTGGGGAAAACATTTTTTGTTAATTAAAAAATGAAGACAACAGTAAAGTTAGCTCAATTATTTTTTATATTGTGAAAGATAATGTTACGCCAAATAAATTAATATAGAATATGCCACGCTTCAAAATTGCGTCCACTCGTGGAATGGCGACAAACTTTGACACTGTTTGGCGTTACAGAGGAGGTCTTTGTAAACAAAGCATTTCCCCGTTTTGCCTAGTGAACGGGACAGAGATCACTGCTCTGTCATGTGTGTTGTACCCCCTCACCCCCACAGTTAGAATCACTACCTAAGACACACTGCCATTTACACAGTAATCAATGCATTTTTTATAGCACTGATCACTGTATGAATGACAATGGCCCCAAAAATAGTGTCAAAAGGTGTCCACCATAATGTCACGGTCCCAATTTTTTTTTTTTAATGCCATAAAACTAAAGATCACCTATATTGTAGATGCTATAACTTTGCGCAAACCAATCAACATACGCTTATTGCGACTTTTTTTTTTACCAAAACTATGTAGAATAATACATCAATACCACCAAAAGAAAGCTATTTGTGGGGGAGAAGGGACATCAATTTTGTTTGGGTACAGCATTGCAATCGGGCAATTGTCAGTTGAACTGGTGTGGAGCCGAGTGGGGGCCCAACCTTTCCCTCATTCAGCATCCAGCCTGTGATGAGAGAGGACCCAGTCCTCCGCTGCTGCTGATGGCTCTGGTAAGCGGCAGAGATAACCGGAGTGTGGCGGGAGGAGGGGGGGTCCTCTCCCACCTCCATAAAAGTGATCTCACAGCGAATCCACCACTGAGACCACTTTTATCTGAAAGCGGACTGCTCACTGTTGAAGGGGATAGGTATTCCTCCTCAAACAGCCAAAATACAGAGACAGGCTGCCCATAAGTAAAATTGTACTAGATATTGGGTGTGTGGTTAAATAGAGGCTGAGATTACTTATATGGTTATAGTCAGGTTGAAAAGAGACAGAAAAGATCGAGAAGGAAAAAAAAAAAAAAAAAATTCCTTCCCGAACCCCTGAGAGGCAATCAGATTTTCCCTGGATCAACTTTACCTATAAAACTTCAGTACCCAGTTACATTACTGTATTTATTGGCGTATAACACTCACCCCAAGTTTAGGAGGTAATTTTAAGGAGAAAATAAATAAATCTTACATTTATATGTCCATCAATGCAGCCTTATCAGTGTCCATCTGCAGCCTTGTCCATCAGTGCACCCTTGCCCAGTGTCCATCTGCAGCTTTGCCCCGATCCCCCCACTGACTGAGCGGAGAGGAGCGAGCTGAGGCGAGATGCACAAAGCCGAAGCACTCGGCTTCTCTCGCAGTCCCACCCAATTCCACTGATTGTGAGAGGAGCAAGCGCCGCTGACATACAGAAAGCAGAGTGTACTTCGGCTAGACTCGGCTCTGCTCACAGTCAGAGGTAGGATTGCGAGAGGAGGGGAGCGGAGACTAGCCGAAGTACACTCGGCTTTCTGTATGTCAGAGGCGCTCTCTCCTCTCGCAATCAGTGGAGGTGGGCGGGACTGCGAAAGGAGCCAAGTAAAGCCGAGTGTACTTCGGCTTTGTGCATCTTGGTTCCGCTCGCTCCTTTCCCCACAATCAGCAGGAGTTCGGCAGGGATTGACGTATAACATGCACCCACGATTTTCCCCTGATTTTAAAAGGGGGAAAAAAAAAAGTGCATGTTATACGCCGATAAATATGGCATGTACATTTAGGAAAGAATCCAGGCCTTTCTTAAAGCAATCTACTGAGCTGGCCACAACCACCTCTGGAGGAAGTCTATTCCACACCTTCACAGCTCTTACTGCGAAGAAACCTCTCTGTATTTTTTCCTCTAGATGGTGCAGAATGTGATAATGTTAAGTAGGGAATGTACGGCAGTGGGTGATATGTACAGGAGAGGAGTGTGAAGTGCAGAAGTGCAGAAGTGCAGAGTGTATAGCAGTAAGTATTCTGTACAGGAGAGAAGTGTGGAGTATATGGCAGTGGGTAGTATGTGTAGGAGAGGAGTATATGGCAGTGGGTAATGTGCAGAAGGAGTTTGGAATGTACAGCGGTGGTTAGTAGGTGCAGGAGAGAGATACAGAGTACATGGTGGTGTGTAAAATGTGCAGGAGAGGAGTGCATATACATACTGCCAGTAGAGGGCTTGGTTTCCAGCAGTTTGTCACTCATCCTCCAATCTGTTTAGCGGTTTTGTGTCCAATCAGCAAGCTCCCAGGTCCACCTGCACGCATTTGGCCCATTATGGGCCCCTCTCGGTGGAATTCCTTATGTTTGTGAAGACTAGACATCAATTTTCCTTGTGGATATGGCGGTTTGGAGTAGAGTTGTATTGAGCGAATTTGATTGCTTTATGTAGAGTGGTCCACCACTGCTGGTAAGAGTCAGTGTGTGCATTGCTATTGGTGGAAGACCTGTTACAGCACTTTCCTTTTGGAATTTGCAGTTGGACTTTCAACTCTGAACCTTTACGGATTAATTTCCTCAGCCCCGGAAGATTTGGCTGCTCAATGATCAGGCCATTGTTTTTTACAATACAGCACTGCGTCCCTTTGACTGACAATTGCGCAGTTGTGTGACGCTGTACCCAAACAAAATTGATGTCCTGCCCGCCCCTCCCCCCACAAACAGAGCTCTCTTTTGGTGATATTTCACCTCTGCGGTTTTTCACACACACACACACACACACACACATATATCAAAAAAATTATTTTCTTCAGTTTAGGCTGATATGTATTATACTTTTTAAAAAAGGTGTGGATGTCGCCACCCCAAAATCCATACCAGGCACCCCGCAGCAATTTATTTTACGATGGCGTGGGGGTCCCCCAGGCACTATATACTCTGAACAGCAGTGTGAGTAAATAATATATAAAAAAAAATACAGCCTGCCCTATATACTTTGCAGAAAATCTGGGCCTTAGGTGATACCAGAACACTGTAACCCTTCACAGTTACTCAAGCAGGAGTGTATGGTGGAATACATGTGGATGTCTGGGACCAAATTTCTTTTTACGGTTCAGTGACTAGGGGTAGGGAAATTTGCCTGTAAAAATTAATTGGTGGTGTACTGCTAGCAGATTGGATGCAAGTACTCAGGACACCTATTGCTATAAAGTCATTCCTTGCAGGTTTTTAATAGGACTGGAGGTATAGTAGGGTTATGGCGCGTACACATGATCAGACTATCCGGTGGACAAACCGCCGTAAAGTCCGAGCGGACCTGCCCACACATGTGACTTTACCGCCGTACTTTTGAAATGAACGGACTTGCCCACACACACACGGAGGAAAACGGCATGGGGGTCCCCCCCTAGGTCCATATCAGACCCTTATCCGAGCACACAACCCGGCCGGTCAGGAAAGGGGGTGGGGACAAGCGAGCGCCCCCCCCCCCCTCCTGAGCTATACCAGGCCGCATGCCCCTCCACCCCAAAGCACCTTGTCCCCATGTTGATGAGGAGAAGGGCCTCTTCCTGACAACCCTGGCCATTGGTTGTCAGGGTCTGCGGGCGGGTGGCTTATTGGAATCCGTGAGCCCCCTTTAATACCCCTACCCATTCACCTGTGAAAAAGAAACCCCCCCCCCCCCCCCCCCCACACACACACACACACACACACACACACACACACACACACACACGTTAAAAATAGTTTATTGCACAGCTCGGGGTCTTCTTCCGTCTTTCGGGGTATTCTCACCGGACTTTTCTGCTAGCTTCTGCGGAGGAGCCCAGCTTTCTTCTTTGTTGCCGCCCTCTTCTTCCGACTTCAGGGGTCTTGTCCCCCTCTTCGGTTCTTCTTGCCGGGCCTCCGAGCCTTCTTCTAGCTCTTTTACAAGCGGTGGCCCGGCCTTCTATTCTTCCGTTTTCTTCTTGAGCTGTTGACTCGTCGCTGTCTCTGGCCACAATGACAGGCACGCAGCGTCATATAAGCACATCGCCAGGTGATGTCCCCGCCCATTATGATGTCACAGTCCCAACATTCACTGAGAGTCTGGCGGACATATTTTGGTGCAAAACTACTTTTAGTCCGCCGGACTTTTCCACCAGATTGTTTGATCGTGTGCACGCGGCATTGGAGATCCCATATGGAGGAACAAGGAGAAGTCCACTTTTTTCTTTGATGTGGGTCTGTCAAGTGCTGTTGCCAACGGACTGCATGGCAGGTCATCATGTCTGGACAAGCAAATGGTGCCCAAGCGGCTGCTGTTCTGGCCATGCTTGATCCTCCTCAGACATAGGTTGCAAACAGTGTGATCTACTGGACACATAGAAAAAGGCCCACACCAAGGAACTTTTAAAAGGTTAGCGGGGAGTCACCAGTGCCCTGTGCCTGCGGAACTTTGCAATAGAGTGGCTGCCCCCCTAAAGGACATCCTGCCCCATTGGAATTCTGCCTCCTCCTCCCTGGCACCCGAGTACAGTCAGTGACTTCATCATCCCCTCCCTATCACTGGAGAAAACTTGGCAGTATGCGGAAGCTGGGGGGGGGGGGGGGGGGGGAGACATGGCTGCCAATTTCTTGTCCTGGTCTGGCACCCCCTTCCTCTAGGCTCACATTACTCCCTTCCTCAACCTGGAAACAAACATTGGAGCCATCAAATCATTGTGCATCCTCCAGCAGCATGTACCCAACCCTGTGGTTGAATAATTCTGGGGACTCCTCCATGCATGATGGTGGGACTACGGAAAGAGTGACTTCACAAGGAGCCGGTAGAATAGGCTGCTTTGGCAGCTGCATTGGAAGGAAAAATACTCTGAGCCTGGGTGACAGAGGTTGAGGAGGATAAGGACGGCTTCATTATCCACCCCAATGCTTCTGCATGTTGTGGCTCAATAACACAGCCAGCAGCAGAAAAATAAACGACAAGCGTTCATGCCCACCTGCAGAGGATCCACCATGTCCACGACCACCACTGTTGAGTGTAGACACAGAGGCCGCTTGCCCTCTTTTAGTGGCCAGTGAGTGTCTGCCTCTCCTTGGTGGCCTTCTGGACATGATGCATTTTGTTTTGCAACACCCCCCCCCCCCCCATCATCATTACGTAGGACTCTCCTCCACCTCCTCCATACTACCCCCATTTGTTTAGGGTAGAGAAGCAGGGAGGGGAGTTATTTGTTTAGGGTGGTAGGGTGGAGAGGTGGGAGGGATATTGCTAGAGTGGCAAGGATTTTTTTTTTTGTTGAGGAAGGAGAGGCAGGGAGGAGGTTATTTGTTTGGGGGGGGGGGGGGGGGGGGGGGAGAGAAGGAGAGTTATTGTTGAGGGTGGAGAGGCAGGCACAGGGGTATTTGTTTAGCGTCGAGAGATTGGGGGTGGGGGGTTATTTGTAAGGGAAGATTAGTTAAACCCACAAGTGCTTTTTTAAACCACTACTATTCATTTATACTTTCTTTTGAAATTTACCAAATGCAGAACTTTAGAATGCAGATGAAGTGTTTGCTAGTGGTAAACCTTTTTTGAAAGATAAATAGTGCATTTTATATACAACTACATAGATCAGACCAAAATGAGGCACAAATGAAGAAAGTGGGACTTTGTTCCAAATCAGGGACAGCCCTTTGAAATCAGGGAGCTTTGGTTACTCACTGGGAGGAGCAGAGTCACCTGTCAACCACCCACTGAGGGGGAACAGCACATGACTGGGGAGTAGGGTGCCCACGTGTCCCGGATTGCCCGGGATTGTCCCGCAATGGACATCTCTGTCCCTGGTCCCGGGCACCTTCATTCCGGGACAATATAGTGTCCCGGAATGAAGTAGTGAACACAGCCAGTTCAGCCACCCTATTAACTTCATTTGCTGAACTGGTTGCTAGGGCTGGCCCCGCCTGGCGTCTAGTAACCAGTGACGTCAGCACAGTAAGGTCGGGAGCGACGCCTGCGCCTAATGCTGCCCTGCTCTTTCCACCCACCTCGGCAATCAGCACTTCTTCCTTCTTCGGCATGCAGCAGGGAGTCAGAACAGTGTCTCCGGAGTCCCTGACCAGCCCACCTGCTGTGTGTCAGCCTGCCCCACTGCTGCTACTGATGGGGTGGCAGGCGGTGGGTCTGGTTACCAGTGATGACAGTGCCAGGAAGCAGGAGTGGCAGAGGCTGCCAGGCTAACCCCAGAGGAGCAAAATGTATCCAGACTCCAGTCCCGGAACTCCTCCTCCCTGCACTTCACCGCAAAGACTGAGAGCAGGTGGCACCGACAAGGAGCTGCAGTAAGCCACACAGGCAGGGGCAGTACAAGGGGGATGGAAGGGGCACCTGCCCTGGGTTGTTTTCCAATATGCAGTGAGGGGGGTGCATTGGGAGCTTCCATGGTTCTCCTGCCTTATTGACAGGAGTGACTGTTGTTCTCCCTCATTCTGGGCACTGTAACGATCCTCACTCTTATCTCTCAGTCTCTTATCTGTGCAGTTATAAATCTGTCTCCTGTAGCCTGTGCCATGCCCACTGTATGCTTCTACACTGCACATGGAGGAATGCCATCATAGCTGAGCTCTCCTGGAGTCCTGAGCAGTGAATGGTGATTACAGAGAACCGATCTTTTAGCATCAGCCGACAGACAAAAACAGCTGAAAGATCCATTCTCTGTAATCACTATTCACTGCCTAAGAGAGGGCTCTGAAATTCTGAACACCTCTGTGCTCCCCCTTCTCCCTCCAGTTATTGGATACTAAGTCCACTGTGGGGTCCTAACCCCCAGCTCCCAGAGGAGGGCAGAACTTCCCATGTTACACACTTGCTCCTCATCCAATCTCCCAATGTGAGCTACAGCCATGGTGCTTAAGGTAGAGGGCACACTAATGTAAAGGGGAAGGAGGGGGGCAAACTAATGTAAGGAGGGGGCACTCTTATGTAAAGAGGGGGCACACTAATGTAAGAAGCAGGGCGCACTAATGTAAGGAGGGTGCGCTCTTATGTAAGGAGGGTGCGCTCTTATGTAAGGAGGGTGCGCTCTTATGTAAGGAGGGTGCGCTCTTATGTAAGGAGGGTGCGCTCTTATGTAAGGAGGGTGCGCTCTTATGTAAGGAGGGGGCGCTCTTATGTAAGGAGGGGGCGCTCTTATGTAAGGAGGGGGCGCTCTTATGTAAGGAGGGGGCGCTCTTATGTAAGGAGGGGGCGCTCTTATGTAAGGAGGGGGCGCTCTTATGTAAGGAGGGGGCGCTCTTATGTAAGGAGGGGGCGCTCTTATGTAAGGAGGGGGCGCTCTTATGTAAGGAGGGGGCGCTCTTATGTAAGGAGGGGGCGCTCTTATGTAAGGAGGGGGCGCTCTTATGTAAGGAGGGGGCGCTCTTATGTAAGGAGGGGGCGCTCTTATGTAAGGAGGGGGCGCTCTTATGTAAGGAGGGGGCGCTCTTATGTAAGGAGGGGGCGCTCTTATGTAAGGAGGGGGCGCTCTTATGTAAGGAGGGGGCGCTCTTATGTAAGGAGGGGGCGCTCTTATGTAAGGAGGGGGCGCTCTTATGTAAGGAGGGGGCGCTCTTATGTAAGGAGGGGGCGCTCTTATGTAAGGAGGGGGCGCTCTTATGTAAGGAGGGGGCGCTCTTATGTAAGGAGGGGGCGCTCTTATGTAAGGAGGGGGCGCTCTTATGTAAGGAGGGTGCGCTCTTATGTAAGGAGGGTGCGCTCTTATGTAAGGAGGGTGCGCTCTTATGTAAGGAGGGTGCGCTCTTATGTAAGGAGGGTGCGCTCTTATGTAAGGAGGGGGTGCTTTTATGTAAGAAGGGGGCACACTAATGTAAGGATGGGGCACACTAATGTAAGGAGGGGGTGCTTTTATGTAAGAAGGGGGCACACTAATGCAAGGAGGGGGCACACTAATGCAAGGAGGGGGTGCTTTTATGTAAGGAGGGGGCGCTCTTATGTAAGGAGGGGGCGCTCTTATGTAAGGAGGGGGCGCTCTTATGTAAGGAGGGGGCGCTCTTATGTAAGGAGGGGGCGCTCTTATGTAAGGAGGGGGCGCTCTTATGTAAGGAGGGGGCGCTCTTATGTAAGGAGGGGGCGCTCTTATGTAAGGAGGGGGCGCTCTTATGTAAGGAGGGGGCGCTCTTATGTAAGGAGGGGCACTTTTATGTAAGGAAGAGGCACACTAATGTAAGAAGCGGGGCACACTAATGTAAGAAGCGGGGCACACTAATGTAAGAAGCGGGGCACACTAATGTAAGGAGGGGGCGCTCTTATGTAAGAAAGGGGGCACACTAATGTAAGGTGGGGGTGCTTTTATGTAAGGAGGGGGCACACTAATGTAAGAAGCGGGGCACACTAATGTGCCCCCTTACATCCTCCAGAGAGTCCCCTTACAACCCTGGGAGTGCCACTTAGTACAGTAGTACTAAGGGGGCACCCTGGAGGAGGATGTAAGGGGGGGATAGGCCTGCTGTACTCCCTGCGGTAGTACCTATGAAAAGTGATCCTAGCACCCACTTATGATCTTGCACACAGTCCCACTGATTTAATAATATGCCACTGCCCCAGCCTCAAAAATTGGCCAAAAAAAAAGTATCAAAAATGATCTTTTTTTGGGGGGGGGGTGGTTGTCCCTGAATGGAAGTCTGGAAATGTGGTCACCCTACTGGGGAGAGACTGACTAAGCTAAGAGGGAGGGGCCAGTAGAAGGGACATTTAACCCATGCTGCAGCTGTAATGCCTGACATGTATCATCCATTTGTGCTGTGTCTGTTGGAGCACTAAACCTCGGGGCCCATGTGCAGTACACACTATGCACCTGTAGCGCCAGCTCCTGGAGAGCATGCGCTGTGTTTTGAAATGTTAAGGTTACACCTGAACTGCAGTTTGGTTTGGGTACAATTGTTCTAAACTTGGACCTCAGCATCAGTCTGACTGGACTATAGGATGTTCAGCCTGGCCACAAGGGGCACCGTCTCCTCTGGCAGGCATAGAGCCATAGTCTAGTTGGGTGCTTTAACCGGTTCCCAACCAGCGCACGCCGATGTACGTCGACAGAATGGCACGGGCAGGCATATTGGCGTACAGGTACGTCCAATCTTCAATGCCGCCCTGCCATTAGGAGCATGCCGCCGCCGGCGGGCTCCCGCGCTGGTCGGGACCCCGTAAGTCCGGTCGCGGGACCCGCGGACTCGGTCGCCACGGGCATACCCGCGAGCGTCTCACGGGACGGCTGAATGGAGGAAATGCCGTGTAAACAGCATTTCTCAATTCTGCGTAAACAGCATTTCTCAATTCTGCCTAGCAACTAGTGACTCCGATCTCTGCTCTATGTGATTGGAGCAGAGATCAGTGTTCACTAAATGAAAGCCCAACCCCCCCCCACAGGGAAAAAAAAAATAAATAAATAAATAAAAATGCTATAAAACTATCCCTATTTTGTAAATGCTATAACTTTTGCGCAAACCAATCAAAAATCGCTTATTACGTATTCTTCTACATATTTTTGGTAAAAAAAAAAAAATAAATCGCATCGGCCTAAATTGAGGGAAAAATTTTTTTTATATATTTTTGGGGGATATTTATTATAACAAAAAGTAAAAAAATAATGCGTTTTTTTTCAAAATTGTCGCTCAAAATTTTTTGTTTATAGCGCAAAAAATAAAAACCGCAGGGGTGATCAGATACCACCAAAAGAAAGCTCTATTTGTGGGGGAAAAAAAGGGCATCAATTTTGTTTGGGAGCCACGTCGCACGACCGCGCAATTGTCAGTTAAAGCGGCGCAGTGCCGAATTGCAAAAAGTGGTCTGGTCTTTGACCAGCAAAATGGTCCGGTCTGTAAGTGGTTAAGTTTACTCTCTCTCGGAGTCCGCCCAGTGGGAGTGTCACTCTTGCTGTGCTTTCTGGGAGAGGGTACTTAAGATGCGGATGTCACGTGGTTCAGGGTTCCAGTCCAGAAGTACGTTCTGACTCCATGGTCCTGGTCCTCCTGACCAGCCCCCAGGAAGGCTATGGCCTGGGGTGTGGATCCACCTGACTTGTTGTCTCAGGGCTGGCTAGCCCGAGGCAAGGAAACTAAAGAAGAATTCCAAGGTGATCCGGTGCCGTCTCCGGTAGTTGGAGAGGCCCAGTAACTTCGTAGCTATTGAGGGGAGGACTCTTAAGAAGCCAACCCATACGTGGCCTTCTTCTGAGGAAGAGCCTGGAGGGGCTGAAGTACCTAAGTGAATCCAGTCTTGTGGGTATCGCCAAGCTGGCTGAAAGATTCAGGTATCACAAGTGTTCCACAAGTTTTAGTTTCCTGAAGTTCTACATCACTGTCTGTGGCAGAGACATATTGCTACAAGTTCTACAACAACGTCTGTGGCAGAGCCTTGTTCCTGAGTAAAGCACCTTGTTGGCTGCTAGGCCTTGTGAGAGAGGGACTATCCAACCTGAGTGAACATCCAGTTGCGAACGGCTATTCTCTGGGGATTTAGTCAAAGTAAGCAAGTCCTTCATTGTTGACTTTGACACTAAGTACTTGAACTTCCTTCCTAACCCTCTGATACTATTTTAACCACTTCCCGACCAGCGCACGACGATGTACGTCGACAGAATGGCACGGGCAGGCATATTGGCGTACATGTACGTCCAATATTCAATGCCGCCCTGCCATCGGGAGCGCGCCGCCGGCGGCGCGCTCCCGCGCTGGTCGGGACCCCCGTGAGTCCGGTCGCGGGACCCGCGGACTCGATCGCCGCGGGCATCCCCGCGATCGTCTCACGGAGCGGCCGAATGGAGGAAATGCTGTATAAACAACATTTTTCCATTCTGCCTAGCAACTAGTGACGCTGATCTCTGCTCCATGTGATTGGAGCAGAGATCAGTGTACACTAAATGAAAGCCCAACCCCCCCACAGTTAGTAACACACCCCTAGGAACACTTAACCCCTACACTGCCACCCACTGGTTAACCCTTTCACTGCCAGTGTCATTTACACAGGAATCACTGCATTTATATAGCAGTGATTACTGTATAAATGACAATGGTCCCAAAAATGTGTCAAAAATGTCCGATGGGTCCCCGACAATGTTGCAGTCACAATAAAAATCGCAGATCGCCGCCATTACTAGTAAAAAAAAAAAAAAAAAATTATTAATAAAAATGCTATAAAACTATCCCTATTTTGTAAACGCTATAACTTTTGCGCAAACCAATCAATAATCACTTATTGCGATTTTTTTTACCAAAAATATGTAGAAGAATACGTATCGGCCTAAATTGAGGGAAAAAAATGGTTTTTTTATATATTTTTGGGGGATATTTATTATAACAAAAAGTAAAAAATAATGCGTTTTTTTCAAAATTGTCGCTCTATTTTTGTTTATAGCGCAAAAAATAAAAACCGCAGGGGTGATCAAATACCACCAAAAGAAAGCTCTATTTGTGGGAAAAAAAGGACGTCAATTTTGTTTGGGAGCCATGTCGCACGACCGCGCAATTGTCAGTTAAAGCGACGCAGTGCCGAATCGCAAAAAGTGGTCTGGTCTTTGACCAGCAAATTGGTCCGGTCTGAAAGTGGTTAAGAGACTGTTCATTGTCCAATGGCCAGTCTAAAGCTGTGTTTTTCAAATGCATTTAGGCGCGTCAAGTGTTTGGCCATTCATTCATTCCATTGGCCGGAATATTGATTCAGTCTGGCCCTTGGAATGAATGCTCAAGTGCTAAATCCGTCCGGTGCAGGAGGTGATGGGGCCTGTAGAGGGGACACTGTATATAGGGACATGTAAAGTGGTTGTAAACTCACATAAAGATTACTGCCAGCCCCTCTGTTCTATCAAACCATCCTACACAGTGTACAGATCTTTTCTGGCCGGTCACATGTCCTCCAGCCGCTCTCCTCCTCCAATAAGGGCTACAGCAGGAGGGGCAGAGATCCACTCTGACATCAGCCGGGAAGTCATGTAACCCCTGTGCTGTCTGCTCAGCCCCTTCCGCTGTTGCCCTTAGATTGGTGGAGGAGAGTAGCCAGAAAAGATCTGAGATAAGGTATTTAGAGGCATAGATGTACACAAACCTGTACACTGTAGGATGGCTTGATAGAACAGAGAGGCTGGCAGTAATCTAGAACTTTACTACCAGGTATTAATAGCAGGAGGGGTGGCTCACACACAGGAACTGACAGGTAGGGAGGGTGAGGAGAGCAGCAGGATGATTGAGGCAAATAACCTGGATTAGCAGCCATGATCAGCACATTAAGGGGTACACAAGAACCAGCAGGATCAACCAGGTTTTTTTTTTACAGCATAGATTGGGACAGATTAGACAGCACAAGCACTGCGCTGTTTAACCCGCTATAAAGGGAACAGGATTTTTTATTTTTTTTTGTGGGTCAAGTGTTTCAGCACTCATTCCATTCACTGGCCAGAATATTAATTTATTCTGGCCATTGGAAAAATTGCTCAAGACCTAAACACAGCCAACATTTGGGCACATTCAGCATTTTTACCTGCCTAAATGCTTCTCTCCTGAACGTGCAAGTGATTTTTTGTTCAGCCTCCAAACGCTCCTCGTTCACTATGCCTGTAAAATGCTCATGTGTGCATGCAGGGCTCTTGTGATCACTCGTGACAGAGCGAGAACCGGGATCTGTATGTAAACACACAGATCCGGGTTCTTTCAGGGGGAAGAGAGACAGATCGGGTGTTCATACCTTGTATGAACACACAATCTCTCTCTTCCTAGACAGTCCCACCCCCCTACAGTTGGAACACACCTAGCAAACACAGTTAAACCCTTGATCGCCCCTAATGTGACATTTAATTAATTAATTAATCCTTCCCTGGCAGTGACATTTAACCACTTAACAACCGCCCATTGCCGATTAACGGCTTCAGGGCGGTTGTTTAACTCTGAGAGGCCATTAATTAACAGCCTCCCAGAATTCTGCTCTCGCGCGCCCCTTGGGGCGCGTACACGAGATCATCCGTGACCGCCGGGTCCATTGGACCCGGCGCATCGTGGTAAACGGCCGCTCGTCGCGGCCGTTTACCACGTGATCGCTCCGTCAAATGACGGAGTGATCACTTGTAAACAAACCGGCGTCATGTTATGACGCCGGTTCCTCCCTCCCCCTCTCTGTACCGATCGGTACAGCGGAGGGGAAAGAGATCGGTGTAAGCAGTGATATGGGCTGCATCTGCAGTGCCCACATCGCTGCTCACCGAATTTAACCCCTCAGTTCCCTGCAAATAGACTGCAATACCCTGCAAATACTCTGCAATACCAGCCATTACACTGCAGTACCCCCCAATACCCCGCCAATACCCCGCCATAGTTGGAGATACCCAGCCATACTCGGTGATACTCTGCAATACCCAGCCATAGACGCCCCCCCCCACCCCTCACCGCCCTCCGGTGCTTCTACCAACTCGCCAATACCATCAAAGCCAGAATCTTTTTTTTTTTTATTTTTTTTTTTTATTTCAGGCTTCCCAGCCTAGAGGTGAGATGTTACCCAATCCCCCAATTTTCACTGTAAAGAGGACCTGTCA
The DNA here is from genome assembly GCF_037356315.1 of Lithobates pipiens. Classification (NCBI taxonomy): domain Eukaryota; kingdom Metazoa; phylum Chordata; class Amphibia; order Anura; family Ranidae; genus Lithobates; species Lithobates pipiens. The sequence continues at coordinate 406,504,415 of NW_027507748.1, forward strand.
TCCCATATTCCTATTACAAGGGATGTTTACATTCCTTGTAATAGGAATAAAAGTGATCAAAATTTTTTTTTTTGGGGAAAAAAAAAAAATGTCAAACTAAAATAAATAAAGTAAAATGAACAATAAAAAAAAAAAATTTTTTTAAAGCGCCCCTGTCCCCATGTGCTCGCATGCAGGAGTGAACGCATATGTAAGCCCCGCCCACATATGAAAACGGTGTTCAAACCACACATGTGAGGTATCGCCGTGATTGTTAGAGCGAGAGCAATAATTCTAGCCCTAGACCTCCTCTGTAACTCAAAACATGTAACCAGTAAAAAAAAAAAAAAATTTAAAGCGTGGCCTATGGGGATTTTTAAGTAGCGACGTTTGGCGCCATTCCACGGCCATGTGCAATTTTGAAGAGTGACATGTTCGATATCTATTTACTCAGCATAACTTCATCTTTCACATTATGCAAAAATTGGGCTAACTTTACTGTTTTTTTTTTTTTTTTTTTTTTTTTTTTTAAGCACAAAACTGTTTTTTCCCCCCAAAAAAACGTGTTCGAAAAATTGCTGCGCAAATACCGTGTGAGATAAAAATTTGCAACAACCAACATTGTATTCTCCAGGGTCTTTGCTAAAAAAAATATATATAATGTTTTGGGGTTATGTGTAATTTTCTAGCAAATAAATGATGATTTTTACATGTAGGAGAGAAATGTCAGAATTGTCCTGGGTGCTCCAGAACGCCTGATGGCGCTCCCTGCATTTTGGGCCTCTGTATGTGGCCATGCTGTGTAAAAGTCTCACAAATGTGGTATCGCCGTACTCGGGAGTAATAGCAGAATGTGTTTTGGGGTGTAATTTGTGGTATGCATATGTTGTGTGTGAGAAATAACCTGATAATATGACAATTTTGTGGGGAAAAAAAAATAAAAAATATAGGAAAAAAAAATCTTGATTTTGCAAAGAATTGTGGGAAAAAATGAAAACTTCAAAAAAACTCATCATGCCTCTTACTAAATACCTTGGAATGTCTTCTTTCCAAAAAGGGGTCATTTCGGGGGTATTTGTACTTTTCTGGCATGTTAGGGTCTCAAGAATTGAAATAGGCCATCAGTACTTCAGGTGTGATCAATTTTCAGATATTGGCACTATAGCTTGTGGACTCTATAACTTTCACAAAGACCAAATAATATCCACCAATTTGTACTTATTTTCACCAAAGATATGTAGTATTATAAATTTTGGTCAAAATGTATGAAAAAAAAAATTACTAATCTGCTAAATTTTATAACAGAAACGAAGAAAAATTCATTTTTTCACAGAATTTTCGGTCTTTTTTCTTTTATAGCACAAAAAATAAAAAACTGAGGAGGTGATTAAATACCACCAAAAGAAAGCTCTATTTGTGTGGAAAAAAAAAAAGGACAAAAATTTCATATGGGTACAGTGTTGCATGATTGAGTAATTGTCATTCAAAATGTGAGAGAGCACCAAAAGCTGAAAATTGGTCTGGTTATTAAGGATGTTTAAGTGCCCAGTGGTCAAGTGGTTAAACAGTAATCAGTGTATTTTTATAGCACTGCAAACCAAGCTACACTTATTGCGATTTGTTTTTTTACCAGGTATGTCAAAGAATATATTTCGGCCTAAACTGAGGGGAAAAAAAATATGCATTTATTTAAATTATATATATATATATATATATATATATATATATATATATATATATATATATATATATATATATATATATATATATATATATATATATATATATATATAGTCACTTTTGTTTATAGCGCAAGAAATAAAAAGGCGATCAAATACCACCAAAATAAACCTCTATTTGTGGGGGGGTGTCAATTTTGTTTGGACACAGCGTCGCATGACGCGCAATTGTCCATTAAGCAAATGCCGACTGGGCCATAGCTGAAAGACGGCTACAGCGCAGTCATCTTATTCTGGGAGGGCGTCCATGGATGTCCTCCCAGAATCTTGGTCCGGAAGACCCAGCGCATCATGGTAAATGGCCCTGATATTGGCCGTTTACCATGTGATCGCTCTGTCAAATGACGGAGCCATCACAACAGACCAGTGTCACGTCCGGTTCCTCCCTCCCCTCTCTGTACTGATCAGTACACTGTGAGGGGAGGGGGAGAGAGATCATTTGCAGCAGCGCTGTGGGCTGAATGTGTAGTGCCCACAGCTCTGCTCAGTGCCCATTCCAGCCACATCCATACTCTGCAATACTCAGCCATCCACATCAGTTTGCATCCATGCTACTAGAGTGCCTCAAAGTGTAATTAGATAGTCAAATTAGACTTGAAATTTATGCCCTTAGAACGCCTGCTAGTGCTCCCTGCATGTCGGACATCTGTATGTCGCCACGCTGTGTAAAAGTCTCACACATGTGGCATCGCCATACTGAGGAGGAATAGCAGAATGTATTTTGTGGCAGGCATATGCTGTATGTGAGAAATAACCTGATAATGACAATTTTGTGAAAAAAATAAATAAAAAAAATAAATAAAAAGTTTAATATTACTTGATTTTGCAAAGAATTGTGGGGAAAAAATAAATTACAACTTCAAAATCCTCACCTCGCCCCTTTCTAAACACCTTGGAATGTCTACTTTCCAAAAAGGGGTCATTTGGGGGCTATTAGTACTTTCCTGGCATGTTAGGGTCTCAAGTAATGAGATAGTACTTCAGGTGTGATCAATTTTCAGAGATGGGCACCATAGCTCGCAAACGCTAACTTTCTCAACAACCAAATATACGCCAATTTTGATAATTTTTTTTACCAGAGATATGTAGCAGTATAAATGTTCGCTAAAATTTATGAAAAGATTAATAATTTGCTAAATTCTAACAGAAACAAAAGACTTTTTTTCAGAATTTGCAGTATTTTTTGCTTTATAGCGCAGAAAATACCACCAAAAGAAAGCTCCACTGGTGTGTGTGGGGGGGGGGGGGGGGGGGAGTGTCATATGGGTACAGTGTTACATGACTGAGTAATTGTTATTCAAAGTGTGAGAGCACAAAGCTGAAAATTGGTCTGATTAGGAAGGGGGTTTAAGTGCCCAGTGGTTAAAGCGACGCAGCATCATATCGCAAAAAATAAATAAAAAATTGCCTGGTCACTGAGCAGCCAAATCTTCCAGGCTGAAAAAAAATAAATTTATATATATATATATATATTTATTTGTGCAGGAGGCCTAATGTGTTGCATTGAAATGCCCCCCCCCCCCCAGCTGAAAAGAAAAACACTTTATCTTACTGGCTCATTCGCACTATGGATTCAAGTAGTAAGTACCACTACCCCTCTGAAATGCAGAGCCAGCTTACAGATGGACTGGATACGGCTGCTTCCTGAATGCCTACGATTTTCAATCCCCCTGGGGATTTTACATTAAACTACTGCACCACAGCCACATTTGGCACGTGTGTAGGGCAGACAGCTGACACTTCCTCCATGTTCCCCATTTACTTTTTGGGTGCCAAGTGTTGGTCACATAGGAGGCCTACCCCAGGGTGGGTTCTTTGGGCTATATTTGTCACTTAAACAGAACTGTGGGAGAGACGGTTAGGGGGCAGGACACCCTTAGGTAGATGCAATGTTAATTGGCAGATGCCAAGACCTCTATTAGGTAGACAGCTATACAGGTGGCAAACAAGATATTTGGGGGGGGGGGGGGCACACCCTAAAAGATGCATTAAAGATACTGCAGCCATAAGACCAGAACAAAATATTACAGCACATACATGCAAAAAGACATTTACCTCCTGCAAGGGTATTCAAACCACCTAAACATTTTCAAAAACATGGGGATTTAGTCACACCATATTGCTATATGGTGCTTAAGCTCACTTACTGCAACAAAGCACTCCATACTTAGTGGCTCATTCCCTAGCCATAACTCAATCCTGCTTCTCCAAACCATGGGAGACATACACTCCTCTATATGTGAAAACTAAAGGACTCCACCTATGATACAGGTGGATACTAATGAGAGGCACTGATAAGGGAGTGGGGTGCTCCAGTCCAAAAAGGATTTGATCAGAATCCATACAATAGATAAACAAGATATTTGGGGGTCACACCCTGAAAGATGCATTAAAGATGTTGCAGCCATAAGACCATAAAACAGAACAAAATTTTACAACACACATGCAAAAAAGACATTTACCTCCTGCAAGGCCACACTTAAACAAATATCTTTTTTGTCTATTGTATGGATTCTGAATCCTTTTGGGCTAGAGCACCCCACTCCCTCATCATTGCCTCTCATTAGTGTCCACCTATGTCATAGGTGGAGTCCTTTAGTTCTCCCATATGGAGGAGTGTATGCTTCAGAGAAGCAGGAGCTTCCATTCCGTGGATAATGTAGGACCCACTAATTATGGGTACTTTGTTGCAGTAAGTGGGCTTAAGCACCATATAGTAATATGGTGTGACTAAAGCCCCATTTTTTTTTTTAAATGTTTACGTGTTTTAACCACTTCAGTCCCGTAAGATTAGGCTGCTCAATGACCAGAGCACTTTTTAAAACTTGGCACTGCGCTGCTTTAACTGGTAATTGCGCGGTCATGCAATGTTGTACCCAAACAAAATTTGCGTCCTTTTTTCCCACAAACACAGCTTTCTTTTGATGGTGTTTGATTGCCTCTGCGATGTTTATTTTTTGCTATATAAACGGAAAAAGACCGAAAATGTAATAAAATATATTTTCTACTTTTTGTTATAAGAAAAATCCAATAAACTAAATTTTAGTCATACATTTAGGCCAAAATGTATTTAGCCACATTTGTCTTTGTCTTTGGTTTAAAAAAAAAAAAAAAAAAAAAAAAAAAAGTCAAGCGTATATTTATTGGTTTGCACAAAAGTTATTGCGTCTACAAACTAGGGTACATTTTCTCGAATTTTACGCAGCTTTTAGTTTATGACTGTCATTTCTTGAGGTGCTAAAATGGCATGGCAGTACAACCCCCCCCCCCCCCCCAAATGACCCCATTTTGGAAAGCAGATACCCCTAAGAAATTGCTGAGAGGCTTGTTGAGCCCATTGAATATTTTATTTTTTTATCACAAGTGATTGAAAAATGACAAAAAAAATACACAAAGTTGTCACTAAATGATATATTGCTCACACGTGCCATGGTTATATGTGGAATTACACCCCAAAATACATTCTGCTGCTTCTCCTGAGTATGGGGATACCACATGTGTGAGAGTTTTTGGGAGCCTAGCCATGTACAGCAGTTGTCATCAACCCTGTCCTCAGGGCCCACTAACAGGCCAGGTTTGCAAGATAACTGAAATACATCACAGGTGATATTTGCTGCTCAGTGATTGCAGTATAATTAGTGCTATGCAGTGATATGCATCTCCCCAAGGTTATACATAAAACCTGGCCTGTTAGTGGGCCCTGAGGACAGGGTTGATGACCACTGATGTACAGGACCCCGAAAACCAATCATCGCCTTCAGGCTTTCTTATGCCGCGTATACACGTAGCGGACTATCCGGCGGACTTCCCACCGGACTTTCCGAACGGGCTACTTGCCCACACACGGCACTTTTTCAGCGGACTAATACGGCGTACTAAGTCTGCCGTACTATCCGCTGTACTTTTGAAATGAACGGACTCGCCCACACACGCGGAGGAAAGTCCGCTCATTTCGAGCACGTCTCCAGGTAGGCAGGGCCCACAAAGGAGACGTCGCTGGCCCCGCCACCTGGTATGGACTTAAAGGGGAACCCCAACATCAAAAAAAATCAGCGTGGGGGTCCCCCCCAGGTCCACATCAGACCCTTGTCCGAGCACGCTACCCGGCCGGCCAGGAAAGGGGGGGACGAGCGAGCGCCCCCCCTCCTAAGCCGTACCAGGCCGCGTGCCCTCAACATGGGGGGCGCCTTGGGGAAGGGGGGCGGTGCGGGCCCCCCCACCCCAAAGCACCTTGTCCCCATGTTGATGAGGACAAGTGTCTCTTCCCGACAACCCTGGCCGTTGGTTGTCGGGGTCTGTGGGCGGGGGGCTTATGGGAATCTGGGAGCCCCAGATACAGGCCCCCCACCCTATGTGGTACAATGTACCCCTACCCATTCACCTGTGAAAAAAAGTACAAAAAAAAACACAACACAGGGTTAAAATAGTTTATTGCACAGCTCCGGGGGTCTTCTGTCTTCGGGGGTCTTCTCGCCGGACTCCTCCGCTATCTTCTGCTAGCTCTTTTACTAACGGAGGAGCCCGGCTTTCTTCCTCGCCGCCGGCCTCTTCTTCCGACTTCAGGGGTCTTGTCCCCCTCTTCGGTTCTTCTGCCGGGCCACTGCGCCTTGTTCTATCTCTTTTAGGGTCCTTTCACACGGGGCGGATCAGTTCTGATCCGCCCCGTGGATGTCCGTTTGCTCAGCGGGGATCACTCCGCCGATCCCCGCTGAGCAGGGAGATGACAGGTCTGTCTCCGCACACTGTGCAGGGACGGACCTGTCACAGCGCCGCTCTCCCCTATGGGAGATCGGATGACGACGGACCGCAGTGCCCGTCGTCACCCGATCCGATCCGCAGACGGATGGAAAAATAGCTTTTTCCTCCGTCACACTTTTTCGGATCGGAGCGGGTCGGATGTCAGCGGACATGTCACCGCTGACATCCGACGCTCCATAGAGCTCTATGGAGCACCCGTTCAGGTCCGCCTGAAAAACTGACAGGCGGGCCTGAACGGGACGTTAGTGTGAAAGGGGCCTAAGGCTGGGTTCACACCACTGCGGGGGGAGAACCGGATGTGATTCGCACAGCAAATCACATCCGATCTCCGTAGCGCTGCGAGTTCAGCCATACAGATAGTATGGCTGAACTCGCAGCGGTCCCGCAGCAAACTCGCACGGGACCCTTTTTTGGGTCCGCAACGGAATCGGATCGCATGGGGGTTCACACCATGCGATCCGATTCCTGTGCGAGTCGGCAGATCGCACTGCGATATGCCGACGGATCTGGGGGTGTCATTAACATAACATTGACACCCCCAGCCGTCCGCATAGGGCAGTGTGAACTGCCGGCGGGAGGTGTGCGATGCGGGAAAACGCCGCGGATTCGCGGCGTTCCCGCATCGCAGCAATGTGAACCTAGCCTTACAGGCGGTGGCCCAGTCTTCTGTCGCCACCGCCGCCACTGCCGCTGTCTTCTGTTCTTCTCTTCTTCTCTGCAGATGTTTCCTCGTCGCTCCCTCCGCTCACAATGACGGGGCCTGGGCGCGCGGCGACTTATATAGGGACATCACCGGATGATGTCCCCGCCCAGTATGATGTCACAGTCCCAGCATCCTCTGGGACTGTGACATCATAATAGGCGGGGACATCATCCGGTGATGTCCCTATATAAGTCGCCGCGCGCCCAGGCCCCGTCATTGTGAGCGGAGGGAGCGACGAGGCAACATCTGAAAAGAAGAAGAGAAGAACAGAAGACAGCGGTGGCGGCGACAGAAGACCAGGCCACCGCCTGTAAAAGAGCTAGAAGAAGGCGCGGTGGCCCGGCAGAAGAACCGAAGAGGGGGACAAGACCCCCGAAGTCGGAAGAAGAGGCCGGCGGCGAGGAAGAAAGCCGGGCTCCTCCGCTAGTAAAAGAGCTAGCAGAAGATAGTGGAGGAGTCCGGCGAGAAGACCCCCCGAAGACAGAAGACCCCCGGAGCTGTGCAATAAACTATTTTAACCCTGTGTTGTGTTTTTTGTGTACTTTTTTTCACAGGTGAATGGGTAGGGGTACATTGTACCCCATACTCATTCACATAGGGTGGGGGGCCGGTATCCGGGGGCCCCCTTATTAAAGGGGGCTCCCGGATTCCCATAAGCCCCCCGCCCGCAGACCCCGACAACCAACGGCTAGGGTTGTCGGGAAGAGGTCCTTGTCCTCATCAACATGGGGACAAGATGCTTTGGGGTGGGGGAGCCGCGCGGCCCCCCCTTCCCCAAGGCGCCCCCCATGTTGTGTTGAGGGCACGCGGCCTGGTACGGCTTAGGAGGGGGGCGCCGCTCGCTCGTCCCCCCCTTTCCTGACCGGCCGGGTAGCGTGCTCGGACAAGGGTCTGATGTGGACCCTGGGGGGACCCCCACGCCGATTTTTTTCGCCGTTGGGGTTCCCCTTTAAGTCCATACCAGGTGGCGGGGCCAGCGACGTCTCCTTCGCGGGCCCCGCCTACCTAGAGATGCGCTCGAAATGAGCGGACTTTCCTCTGGGCGGGAAAAGTCCGCTCATTTCAAAAGTACGGCGGACTGGCATACGCACGGCCGGATTGTCCGCCGAAATGCAAGTCCGGCAGGAAGATTGGAGTGCAAAACTACTTTCTAAGTCCGCCGTACTTTTGGGTAAAAAAGTCTGCCGGAGGCTACACACGGGGGCATTGTCCGGCGGACTTGAGTTTGCCGGACTTTTCCACCCGATTGTTTGATCGTGTGTATGCGTCATTAGGGTGTAAAATGGTGATTTTACTCCTCACTACCTATCACAGTTATGGAGGTCCTGAAATGTCCAGATAGCACAATCCCCCCAATGACCCCATTTTGGAAATTAGACACCCCAAGATATTTGCTAAGAGGCATTGTGAGTATTTTGCAGCTTTCATTTGTTTTTGAAAATGAAGAAAGAAAAGATTTTTTTTTTTTTTTTTTTAATTTTCAAATCTTTGTGACAAAAAGTGAGATCTGCAAAACACTCAACATGCCTCTCAGCAAATAGAGTGCTATCTGGGCATTTCATGGCCTCCAAAACTGTGATAGGCAATGAGGAGTGAAATAAAAAATGTACGCCCTTATAAAGCCTGAAGGCGATGATTGGTTTCCAGGGTTAGGGAGAGCTGACATCCTTCAGTGTAGAATGGGTAACAAGGCATGGTGGGTGTAATGCAAGAGGAACAGGTGGGCGCCAGACACTTTTTGAATGCAAAGAGATTTATTGTTTCTTAAACAGAACTGTGGGAGAGAGGGTTAGGGCCAGGACAGCCTTAGGTAGATGCAATGTTAACTTGCAGACTCCGAGACTTCTATAGGTAGACAACTATGCAGGTGAAGGCCTCCAGCTGGACACCACTTCTGTATAGGTAGGACTGCTGTCTCCTATGGCAACAATATTGTAGCTGTTACTAACGGTAAAGGTATTCAACTATCTTAAACACAAACAGTTCTCTTTACCACACACTCACTCTCTGTGGGTCTTCACTCAATGAGCTCCCAGTCTCTCTCACTAGACTTCAGATCCACTAGCTACTGGATCCCCTGAGCTCTGTCACTGTGGCACTCAGTATCTTCCTCAAGCGTCATCCATGCCTCACTGCTGGGTCCCTGGCTTTGCACTCACAGATACTCTCCAAACTTCACCCCCGCTGATACATTAGGTCCCTGGCTTGGCATTCCACAGGTGTCAACTCTGCTGTCCCGCTGGGTCCCTGACTTGGCACTTGCTGAAGTATTCAAACTTCTGCACTGTCCCGGCTGGCAAGATGTCTGCTCTGGTACTTGCCTCAGCTCACTCACTGTGATCTCTGTTAGCAAGGTCTCCGGTAGCTAGGTCCTTTAATGGCGACAGCTTCCTCTGGAATTGACTAACAGCACCAAGAGCTAATGGCCCCTTGCTGTTGTCAAGTCTCCTGTGAGTAAAGACAGAGGGAAGTAGCGCTGCCTGCTACAGATGGGCACAGCGCTGGATCAAGATTGGGCTCGGGTAAGTGTTTAAAAGGGGGCTGGGCAGCTTTTAAAAGGTAAAAAAAACTTTTTGCCTTTAAATCAACTTTAAGGTGGTAGAGGGAAAGATTTTTTTTACACGTTATCACAATATTCTAATGGCTCGTACACACTAAGAAAATGGGGGGAACATTTTCATCCCAAAAATGTTTGTACGAATTTCATATAGTGTGTACACAACTTTCGACAACCAATTCCTGAAGGGACAAACTCCAAAATCTTTTTCGTATGGGAACAGAATGATACAATTTTCGTATGATTTTCGTACAAGAAAAATTAGAAAAGACTGCGCCTGATCAGAAACAATAAACAACAAAAAATAGGATTTTTAAAACAGCTTACCTGTAAAATCCTTTTCTTGGATTACATCATAGGACACAGAGTCTCAATAATTACTTGGTGGATTATAGGCCTACCTTCAGGTGTTGACACTGGTATAACCAATACAGGAAGTTGACTCCCCTATATAACCCCTCCTTCTTCCAGGAGTACCTCAGTTTTTGTAGCCAAGCAATATACTCTCACCCCATAAAACAGAGGGGCGGGAGCTCTGTGTCCTATGATGTACTCCAAGAAAAGGATTTTACAGGTAAGCTGTTTTAAAAATCCTATTTTCTTTATCGTACATCATAGGACACAGAGTCTCAAGTAATTACTTGGTGGGATGTCCCATAGCAATGCTACTTGAGGGGAGGGAGACACAACCCGTAGGGTAACCCTCCAGACCTGAGGACTTATACTGCTACCTGCAGCACACTGTGCCCGAAGGCGATATCCTCATTCCATCTTACATCTACTTGATAAAATTTTGCAAATGTATGTACTGAAGACCAAGTTGCGACCTTGCAGATCTGAGACATGGAGGCCTGGTAAAGCACTGCCCAAGAAGCACCAACCGCTCTGGTGGAGTGGGCTTTAACTTGAAAAGGGGGAATCTTTCCCTTTAAACCATAAGTTTGAATTATAACTTGCCAAATCCACTTGGAGATAGTGGATTTCGACGCTGCCTGTCCCTTCTTAGGACCCTCTGGCAGAATGAATAAGACGTCAGTCTTACGAATCTGAGCAGTTTTCTTCAAATAGATTTTCACTGCTCTCACTACATCAAGACAATGTAGAGATTTTTCTTCCCTGGAACCTGGTCTGGGAAAAAACGAAGGCAGGACAATATCTTCATGCAGATGAAAGCCTGAAACTACCTTTGGCAAAAAGCCTGGACGATGGCGTAACACCACTCTGTCCTCATGAATAACCAAATATGGCTCTTTACAAGAAAGAGCAGTCAATTCTGACACCCTCCTTGCTGACGATATAGCAACTAAAAATACCAGCTTCCTTGTCAAAAGGACTAAAGGAATATGCTGTAAATGGCTGTTTTTGTAACACCTACAAAACTAGATTCAAATCCCAAGGGATTAAAGGAGATGTAACTGGCGTATTTATCTTCAGCACTCCTTGCATGAAACCCCGGACTAAAGAATGCGTAGCAAGCGGTCTTTGAAACAAAATTGATAAGGCTGAGACTTGACACTTAATAGTACTCAGGGCCAGCTTCATCTCTACGCCAAACTGTAGAAAGGCAAGAATTCTGCCTATAATATATCTCTGAGGGTGTCAACCCTTGGATTCACACCAGGAAACATAAGCTATCCAGACACTATAATATATAGCTCTAGAAGCTGGCTTCCTAGCATTAATCAAAGTAGAGATAACTGACCTGGAAAGCCCACATTTCTTCAGTCTGGCCTTAGTGGAAGGGGCCAAGGAACCTCCACTGTCATCTTTACGATCTCCACGAACCATGACCTTCTGGGCCATGCTGGTGCTATCAGAATTACCAACTTTCTTTCCAGCTTGATCCTGGAAAGAAGCTGAGGCAGCAACCGGATCGGGCGAAAAGCATAGATCAGTGAGAACTGATCCCAGGGGGGTCACCAACACATCTGTTCCGTACGTGAGTGGGTCCCTTGTCCTGGGACTAGCTTTGTGTTGAATCTGGACGCTAGAAGGTCTACGTCCGGAGTCCCCCATTTTTGGCAAACAGCTCGAAACACTTCGGGATGAAGAGACCATTCCCCCGGGAATAGCTGCTGGCGACTTAGATAGTCCACCTGCCAATTTTCTACCCCCGGAATGAAAACTGCCGATAGGCAGGGGACATTCTCTTCCACCCAAGTTAGAATCTGGTTCACCTCTCTCTGAGCTGGGAGACTTCTGGTGCCCCCTTGGTGATTGATATATGCCACGGCCGTGGCATTGTCGGATTGAATCCTGACAGGAAAATCCTTTAACCTGGAGGTCCAGGTCTTAATGCCAGATATACTGCCCGAATCTCTAGGATGTTGATGGGTAAGGTATGCTCGGTTCCTGACCATCGTCCCTGGACTGTCGTTTTCTCTAGTACTGCTCCCCAGCCTGAAAGGCTGGCATCCGTTGTCACTACCTTCCAGATAATTGGTCTGAAGGTTTTTCCCTTCAGCAAGTTCTGGGATAGTAACCACCAACTGAGGCTCTGGGACGCTCTTGGGGACAGTCGCATTGGCAAATCCAAATTTTGATTCATCTTGTTCCAGGCAGACAGGATACTGCTTTGAAACAATCTCAAATGGAATTGGGCATAGGGAACTGCTTCTAATGAAGCTACCATCTTCCCTAACAATCTCATACAAAGACGAATTGAAGGATTTTTTCTTGACTTGATCATCCTCACTAGCTCCTGTATGGAGCTGATCTTTGCTGGAGGCAAGAACACCCTCTTCTGGGCTGTATCTATGATCATGCCTAGATACTCAAGCCTCTTTAGTGGCTTCAAGGAGGAATTTTTTAGGTTGAGAATCCAACCCAAACTTTCCAGGTAACTGCTTGAAATGGCTTCTTAAGTGAGCCACTGACAGGTCTATTAACAATAGATTGTCTAAGTAAGCCAGGACAGTTATGCCCTGTGCCCTTAACCTGGCTAGAGGTGGGGCAAGTACTTTTGTGAATACTCGAGGTGCTGTAGCAAGGCTGAAGGGCAGGAATGCTTCTTTTCTACCTCAAAACGCAGAAGCCTCTGGTGAGGAGGGAACAGGGCCGCTGATAGAAATCATGGGGCCCCGTACAGCCTACCTGATGGGGCCCCCGTCAGCTCCACCCTGGCCCCGCCCCTGGTCCCTCCTTCATCCCCGCCCTGCCCCTGGCCCCTCCCCAGACCCCGCCTTGAAACAAAGTGCAGGTTTGTCTACAAGTGATAGGCATGGGTGGCACCGTCTGTAGCACATTACGGCATTGGCGGCATGGGTGGCACTGTCTGCAGAACATTACGGCATTGGCGGCACTGTCTGTAGCACATTATGGCATTGGAGGCATGGGTGGCACTGTCTCTGCAGGCAGCACATGCGTTATGGGCCATAATGGGCCATAATGCATGTGCTACCGGCAGACAGTGCCGGCAATGCCGTAACGTGCTGCAAACAGTGCCAGCCGTGACACTAATGGCATAACGCATGTGCTACTTGCTGACAGTGCCACCCATGCTATCAATGCCATATTGTGCTGCAGACAGTGCCACCCATGCCGCCAATGGCATAATGCCTTTGGCAGCATGGGTGGTACTGTCTCTGCAGGCATCACATGCGTTATGACATTAGCGTCATGGGCGGCACTGCAGGAAGCACATGTCTTATGGGCCATAACGCATGTGCTACTTGCAGACAGTGCCACCCATGTCACCAATGCCAATGCCATATTCTGCTGCAGACAGTGCCACCCATGAAGAGGTATTCTTTCGCACCCGAAATAGAGGAAATAGTCCCTCCCCTGCGGCCACCTAGTCTGCAAAAAAAACGTAAAAATAACCGGGGGGTGGTGGGGGCTATTTGGTTGGTAGTTGATTCAGATGGACTCTGATCGGCCATGGCTGGAGGATTTTTTTTTATATTAATTATTTATCTGCTCAGCTTGCCCGGGCCCCCCTGCTGGCCGGGCCCGGTACAACAGGGCCAGTTGTACTGGCCTATCAGCGGCCCTGCCCTTGGCACTGGGGAAAAAGTCTGTTTAAACGAAGGGCGTTTATATTTTCTTTTGACTGGTAAAAGAGTACTCTTTCCGTTGGAAATAGCTTGGATAAATACATTCAGACTATCTGCAAAAAGGCGTTCTCCCTTAAAGGGGAACCCAGTTAGAAGATTTTTACAAGGCGTTTCAGCTGACCAACCCTTTAACCAAAGGGTCCTTCACATGTGTACAAGTACAAGCGCCAGACTTGATGCCTGGTGAATAGAGTCTTTTATAGCATCTATGGCAAAGCATAATTCTTTAGGTAGCTCGGCCAACTCCTGAGCTTGTTGTGCAGGGAGCTCTTTGAGGGCATCTGTAAACTGGTCCTTTAAGGACTGACAGATGCCTATGGCTGCTATCGCAGACTGAGTTACAGTCCCTGCTAAGGAAAAAGAGGTTTTTAACAGACCTTCCAACTTTTTATCTGTTGGATCCTTAAGCATATGTGCATGGTCCACTGGACAAGTTAAATTGTTATTCACATTGGAAATCGCAGCATCTACTGCTGGAATCTTCCACCTTTTAGTGAATTTTTCCTCCATAGGCTAGAGATTAGAGAATCTTTTAGGAGGGGAGAAATGCTTATCCGGATGATCCCATTCGAAATAAATAAGCTTTTCAGGTAATGCGTGTACTGGAAACGCATGTAAAGGCTGAAAAGGTTTTAAGGATCCTAAAGAGGATACCGGACCTTCAGCTGCCTCCGTTAGGGGTAACATTAAAGTAGAGCAAACTATCTCTGTAAGGCTCTGTACTTCAGTTTGTGAAGGTGAATTTCCAAGTACTGTTTCCTCTGCAGAGGAATAACCAGCTTGTTTTTCTTCCCGATCATCTGCGGGAAAGACCTCGTCATGTCCCCATAGTTCTTTAGGACCCTCCACTGACTGTAAACAGTCTAAGGTGGGGGAGGGGGATCTAGGAAGTTTCCTATCCACCTGAATGGATAATGCTATTAAAGTCCCTAATCTTCCTTCTAAGCCCTGCAGGGCAGAGGAAAGTGCTTCTTCAGTCACATAAACAGGGGCTGAAGTGTGTGAAGCAGTTGCACCACCGGTAGCTTCCAATTACTCACCCTGGCTTGCCATGTCTGATCTCTCTGAAGAGGAAGACAGTATGGAAACATGACTGGGGTTCCCAGCGCCTGAGGGTGACACCTTAGGTACCTTTACGGTAGGTCTGGAAGACATAATGCTAGGTACAAAAGCAGAGGCACACACAATATTATCTGCTAAATAATTCTAGCCAAACAATGCATGCTAACAGTTAATTTCCTGTCCTGGAAATGCCTGCTTTACACCCTTACGTGCCCCGCGCTAAATGTCTCTTATGCCAAGTACACACGGGCGGACTGTATGGCCTACTTAGTCCGTCGAAACACATTTCAGTGGACAGTCCGCTCGTGTGTGGGCTTCAGCTGACTTTTTCAGCGTGCAGTCTGGCGTACTAAGTATTTCGGATTTTTCGAAATTCTGTCCGTCATACTTTGGTTTCAGCGGACAATCCGCTCGCCAGTAGGCTAGTTCGACGGACTAAGAATGGCGCATGCTCAGAAAGGATTTACACGGCGAAAGGGTGCATTGCTGTGTATTGGACTTCCTATTTCTAGTTCCGTCGTACGCGCTATACACGTCATCGTGCAAGCTTTCGACGGACTGTTTGTGCATCCGTGTGTGGTCAAGTCCGTTCATTCGAAAGTATGACGGACTGTCCGTCGGATTGTATGACGGACTAAGTAGGCCATACAGTCCGCCCGTGTGTACGCGGCTTTCGAATAACAGACTCCTCTCCTTAGTGAACTCTGGCTGTGAAGGTTGAGTTTTCTTGTAGCAGAGAGTGCTTTAATGTGTGAGCCTCAGATGGACCTGATTGGCGTCCATAGCATTTCCCCCTCAGTTATCAACGCTGTATGAATAGACACTGTGTCTCATACATAGCGTCATGTGACCTACGGCCACGCCCCTCTGCATCCTCCGGCAACCCCCCATTCAGTTTGAATATACTTAAAGAGGAAGTAAACCCTGATGGGTTTACTTCCTCTTTTTTTCCCTGCAAAGGTAAAGCATAATCGACTACTATGCATCGCATAGTAGCTCATTATGTGTCACTTACCTGACACAGGAGCCAGCGAAGTCGCCGCTGATCCCTGTAGTCCGCCGCGTCCATCTTGCTGGTGGCGTCTCGCAGCTCCGACCAATGACAGCGGCGAAGCCGCGATGACGTCACTCCCGCGCATGCGCACGGGAGTCGCGCCTCGCAGCTCCGCCGCTGTCATACGGCGAGGCCGCGATGACGTCACTCCCGCGCATGCGCACGGGAGTCGACAAATTTGGCAAATCCATTCTTGGACTTGCCGCATTTAGTGCGCATGCGCGCCGCTGTCTACGGCGCATGCGCCGTAGACAGCGGTGCCCATTTTCGGGCAAATATCTCCTAAACCATATAGGTTTAGGAGATATTACTTGGACCTACAGGTAAGCCTTAATCTAGGCTTACCTGTAGGTCAAAGTTGTTTGGAAGGGTTTACTTCCATTTTAAGTCTCTGTATTATGCAGACCTGAAGGGAGAGGGAACCCATGCTGCTTTGAAAACAACTTTTTCTTTTTATGCCACTCCACGGCAGGCTAGGATACCTACCATAATTACTTACGGTTGTTTTCTAAATAGTGCAGCGCTGTGTCTCATTAAATAATGTGCATACAAAATGTATATTAAACATTTCATGATCAAGAATAAATAAATAATGAAAATGTAACAAAATTTGAGAAAAACAGTTCATCGGCGTCAATGCTTCCAAAACAATCACTGCTGTGTGTGTTCGTCCTCAAAAGAACCCAGTGCACCCCTCCACCAGCTAAAGTGCCTGCTCACCTCAAAGAATATAAAAGCATAGACAAATCACTCCTCGTGTCCACCACAATGGATCAACTTTCACTCTCCAATGGTAATCCTACTGTCTCCAGACTGCTCCTCTGTGTGGGTAATCAGTGTTTGTATTGCCGTCAGATAAACCTTTCTTCACTTTCTCATAAGTGCTCAATCACACTATTACTTCCATAGATTATAGACATGAAACAACAAACACAAGTACCATAGTGTACTCTGCCTCCCAAAACTCCCAAAACAAATCCACTTTAAAACAGCATGTCTCAAATCATCACTTCATTAACCGCAAATCTACACTTACAAAGCTTCACAGATTTGGCCCTTCCCCTCTATTTTCACAATTCAATTACTTAAGGTGCCTTGGACCACATCATTCTCTCTCGCTGAAAGTTTGGGTGGAAGACACCCCCGGTCATTCAGGGGTCTGGTGTACCATATACCAATTGCTGCCACTTGGCACATGAAGGGGAACATGAGTTATATTTTCATATAACCCAGGGCCGCACTTGCGTCGGACAGGGATGGCACTACTCCCTCCTTCCCAGTAATTCCCCGTTTTTTGTTTTCTTTGTTCCCATATAGGGGTGGGATCGCATGGGTGCATGCGTTTTATGCTAAGTTACAAACTGTTATTAATATATTTATATAGGAGATCTCCCCACTAAGCAGGAGTATAACAGGTCTATGAACGCTTCCTAGTGCAGAGTGGGCATGGACACAGCCCTGCTGTTCTCTATGGGGCTGTTTATCCAACTGTCATCCAATCTTCTGTTTTTGGCTGACAGGATCGGATCAGATGCCGGTGGGTGTCTGCTGACATCCACCACTCCAGAGAGAGCTATGGATGGTCCAATCAGGTCTGCCTGAAAAAACTGACACAGAAAGATTCACACTTCTGAAGGGTGAGCTGACTCCAGCATAATCTCCTTGAGGTGGAGTGCCTGCGCACTCGCTGCTGCAACAATCAAGTGAAAAGAAATCCAGATGGCTGCACACCAAAACTGAGATCCAAAATAGCCTTTATTCATGTAAAAAATACATAGTGAGCACAAAATGTACAAGCAGGGGAGGAAGGCTAATGCGTTTCATACATAGAGCGTGCTTTATCAAAGCAGGCATGCGCACTGCATTTGCAATCTGTGTTTTTGGTGTATATTGATACCAAAGCCACCTGTAGAAATTTTTAGAAATTACAAATTACAAACAGATGCCAATAGATAATTAGTAAAAATATACATATTCTATATGTACCTTATTTTTATATTCCTCCTCATTCTTCTCACAATGGTCGTTTTCACTAAAGGAAGATGAACCCATCTCCCTTTACTTCCTGAAACTCTGCCTAGAACTTGGGTCTGCCGTCTGAAACATGTAACAGGAACTTCCTAGGTTGCATCTGTGAGGCCTTGGATACTGATCACCAGTGACCCAAATAGGAAGTAGAAAAATGATAATTGTAAGGGAAAAATGTTTGTTAAGCTAATGAAAGTAGGGTGATTTCATATCAGCATGGAGAGCTGTATGTGGATGTGATTTTTACTGAAAGGGGCAAAAGGTCTACTTTAATGCATTTGATTTTTTACCTAATAGGGCTCAATCCAGGGATGGGTTGTGAACGTCTTTAGACACACATAGCATTTCCCGGCCCTGCTACCCACTCCCTCCCACTGGAATTGACTGACAGCACCAAGAACTAATGGCCCCCCTGCTGTTGTCAAGTCTCCTGTGAGTAGAGAGAGAGAGGGAAGAAGCACTGCTACAGAGAGGCACAGAGCTGGATCGAGATTGGGCTCGGGTAAGTGTTTAAAAGGGGGCTGGGCAGCTTTTGAAAGGTAAAAAAACATTTTTGCCTTTATATCAACGTTAAGGTGGTAGAGGGAAAGAATTTTTCTACAGGTTATCAATATTCTAATGGCTCGTACACACTAAGAAAATGGGGGGAACAATCGGACGAATGTTTGCCCGATTTTCTTATCGCGTGTGCTCCACTTATTGGGCTGCTCCCTATGCAGTGGTAATCACACCTAATGCATCTCTGATTATTATGCGTGATTGTTTGGTGTAAGTTAATTCTACTACACTCTAATTAGTTAAGGCAAGGCAGAAGAATATTTTGTTTCACACTATGAGTCACTCTTTCAATAAGAAAGCATGCATCTTCTCCAACCCAAAAATATTATGATGCTTTCTAGCCACTTCGCATCCAGGCCAATTCTGACGTTTCTCTCCTACATGTAAAATTCCTAATTTTTTTGCTAGAAAATTACATAGAACCCCCAAACATTATATATGTTTTTTTAGCAAAGACCCTAGAGAATACAATGGCGCTCGTTGCAACTTTTTATCTCGCACGGTATTTGCGCAGCAATTTTTCAAACACGTTTTTTTCAGAAAAAAAACAGTTTCATGCTTAAAAAAAAACAAAAAAAACAGTAAAGTTAGCCCAATTTTTTTGCATATTGTGAAAGAGGAGGATACGCCGAGTAAATAGATACCCAACATGTCACACTTCAAAATTGCACGCGCTCGTGGAATGGCGCCAAACTTTGGTATTTAAAAATCCCCATAGGCGACGCTTTAAATTTTTTTACTGGTTACATATTTTGGGTTACAGAGGAGGTCTAGGGCTAGAATTATTGCTCTCGCTCTAACGTTCGCGGCGATACCTCACATGTGTGGTTTGAACACTGTTTTCATATGTGGGCGGGACTTACGTATGCGTTCGCTTCTGTGTGCGAGCTCACGGGGACAGGGGCGCTTAAAAATTTTTTATTTTATTATTGTTAATTTTATTTTAATTTTTTTAGTTTTACACTTAAAAAAAAAAAATTATGACTTTTATTCCTATTACAAGGAATGTAAACATCCCTTGTAATAAGAATATGGCATGATCGGACATTTACAGTGAGATATGGGGTCAGTAAGACCCCATATCTCACCACTAGGCTGGGAAGAATAAAAAAAACAAAAAAACGATCCTGGCTTCCTAGCCAGATCGGCGCCGTTAATTTGAATACAGAGGCCGGGCGTGACGTCATAACATCGCGCCCAGCCTCCGAGCGATCATAGAGACTCCGGGGATGATCTAGTCCGCCGGAAATCTCTATGGTAACTTGCTGGGGCCGGCGGATCCTGTGACCGACTCACCGATGGAAACGGTGAGTCGGTAGAAGCACCGGAGGGCGGCGGGAGGGGGGGGGCGTCCCCTTCCGCCGCCTGTAAGAACGATCAAGCGGCGGTACAGCACTTTGATTTAGGCACCTAGGTCACATCACCATTAACACGTTTTTCACACCTGCCTCTAGGGCCCGGCCTTTTGGCTAGGACCAGAGGAATTTTTGATTCCTGGCCGGAGGGCCGGCCATTGTATTGCACAATGGTCACTTTTCACTCTCCTCTCCACTATCCCTTCCTCACTTTTTATTTATTTTATTTGTGTGTGTCTTGTCACAGTTTGTCACTGCACGTTTGATGAGTAGGGTGTCGGTCCTCGGACCAATCCTGAAAGTCTCTGGGAGAGCGGACATAGGCCTTCTGGCTTGGTCCAATCTCCATGAGGGGGGCCTACCTTCGGGGAAGCCCCCATAGTACCAAGTACCTAGGAGGTTCTGTTTCGGCAGTCCTCCCGGGGAAAGGAGGTCTTCCGGTTTCGTCCGGGGACCACTGTGTTGAGTCTGGTACCTCAGTCCCTGTCTGGAGCCTAACGCCCCGGGGGATCAGGGTATGGTCCTTCTTTTGGAGGACATCAGGCACCCGTCTGCACTTTTTAGTGTGTCACTCTTTATGTGTGTGCACTTTTTTTATGCACCAGGTGGAAGTTTTTTGGGTGTGTTTGCACGCCATGGGCTTTTTCAATAGAAAAAAAACAGCCGCTATGATCATTCTTATGGTGCAGGGAATCGCCGGCTGAAAACGGCAATATCTGAATGATGTCTGTGGCCTCAGGCATCATTTAGATATAACCACTGAAAGCCCATGACGTCAATAGACATAGTGTGGGCGCCAAGTGGCTAGAAAGCCTAGACAGTAAAGAAAATACATTGATTTGATATCATTCTGTTTGTTTAGCTGGTTTTCCATTGTTATCTCAGCTGTATTTAAACAGCATTTATTTTTATCAGAAATGTAAATATCTGCATGTTTTTGCCCAGATGAAAATAAACAATTGCAAATGGTTTACTTGCATTCCCCTTCATTTTTTTCTCTGTCCCTTCATAACATCATTGGAGACTATGATTAGTTTGTGTCCTATTATACTCTACCTTTGCAACTGCTTTTCCCAAGTAACACAGGAGTTAAGCGGAACTCCACCAAAAGGGTCTGCCTCCTCACTCCCTCCGCTGCCATATTTGGCACCGTTCTGGGGGGGGAACAGGAACCTGGTTTTTGACAGGTACCCACTCCCAATTCTGCCCCTCCCCTCCCCTGCAGCCTTCTGGGAAAATCTCACAGGTTCCAGAAGACTGCGACCTATTTACAAAGTGCAGCATGCTTCGCTCATGTGCAGTAGGAGACTGGCAGTGAAGCCTTCCAGTTTTCCCTTAGTCAAGATGGCGGCACCAGCACCCAATAGCTAATTGAAGAATCGCCTCGGTTGAGGACTATGCTCGATCCCTGGACAGGTAAGTGCCCTAATATTAAAAGTCAGCAGCTACAGTATTTGTAGCTGCTGACTTTTTTTTTTTTTTGGGGGGGGGGGGGGACCTAGACCTCCTCTTTAATTACCATAGCAGTAGTACACATGTCAGATGGCAACACCAGTTTTACATCTGCTAAAGTTTTATGGGCTTGTTCCTATATAGATATGTATATGGAATCAAATTAACACATGCTAAGGAAGTTCTAGTTATGAGGCCAAATGATAATTTAATTTATTGTCCTCCTGAGTCCTGAATTGAACTGTATTGTAACTGTACTGTCTGCCCTCATGTTGTAAATTACTGCTGGCTATATTAATTCCTGTGTAATGAAAATAATAATATTACTGTTGTGACACCTAGAAATGCAATAACATGAGGTTCTTCTAATTTTTCTTCATAGCATGATCAATTTTTAATAATTCAAAAATTGTGCATTTTTAAACAGATCACAAATCTCCTTTGTGACTGCCAGGGGTTCTTTCACACCTCTAGCATTTTGTACTATACATCATTTCACACAATTGCATTCGACTGTATGCAAAAAAAAAAGCAGAGCTTGCATTTTTTTATTGAAATGTGATTTTAATTCTGGAACATTGTGTGTGTGTTTTTTATCTCTTATCTTAATAAACAAGATGTACTACACTATATGGATTCTCTCTCCTTTATGCGTTAGTCGTAAACTCACAGGATGATATAAAAGAAGTGTAATCTCCCTGCTCACGAGTTTATGTCTGATAGACCCACATGCAGTACTGCTAAGCGGTCCATAGCATCTGGTGAGTTAACCGGTTGCCGACCAGCCTCTGCAGTTATACTGCGGCAGGTTGGCTCAGCTGCACTAATCACTGTACCAGTATGGCGGTCCCTTTAATGGCTATAGCAGGCGCACATGCCCAAGGCACATCAGCGGAGCCGATGTGTGTAGCCAGCGGCCGTGATGTCCACCGGCCACCCGTGATCACTCCAGAGAGCCAGAATGGAGATCTGTCGATGTAAACAAGCAGATCCCCATTCTGACAGGGGAGTAGAGAGAGAGATTGTCTATTCCTAGTGATCAGGAACAGCGATCTCTCTCTACTCCCAGTCAGTCCCCTCCACCCACAGTTAGAAACGTCTCCCTAGGGAACACTTAATCCCTTGACCGCCCCTTAGCATTAACTCCTTCCCTGCCAGTGCCATTTTTGTTTTGATATAGTGTCACACGCCAGCGCAATTATCAGTTAAAATGACGCAGTGCCTTATTGCAAAAAATGGCCTGGTCATTAGGGGGTAAATCCTTCCGTGGCTAAAATGGTTAAAACAGAAAGGGGGTTTGTGTTGCACTGAGCACCGCGTAATATCTTTGAAGAATTATAACGCTTTTGACTATTCTTTTGCACAGGAGCACGTTTTTGAAGAAAACAGTGTTTGGGACTGTTTTAAATTTCTATACTGACTTTAACTGGCTATATGCTTGCCAGGTCACATTTGTTTATTTAAAAAAAATGTCGACACAGACTTTTCACTGGCTACATGCTCAGTTCACATTTGATTTGTGATTGTATTTTGTTTTTGAGATTCTAATTTTATGATACAATATGGCACAATAATTGCACTTTAGAAATTTGCACCACAATTTGGTACTATTTTGTTTGTGTTTTGAGCAGCAGCAACAGGAGTATATACAGTAGGAATAAATAGATCTAGCGCGGGTGGAGTGTTTTTTCAAACTGGTTGCATTGGTTGTGAAAGGGCAGTGTGTAATGCAGGAGTAGGCAACCTTAACCACTTCAGCCCCAGAAGATTTTACCCCCTTCCTGACCAGGGCACTTTTAACAATTTGGCACTGCGTCGCTTTAACTGACAACTACGCGGTCGTTCGAGGCTGTACCCAAATGAAATTTGTATTCTTTTTTTTAACAGAGCTTTCTTTTGGTAGTATTTGATCACCTCTGCGGTTCTTATTTTTGGCACTATAAACAAAAAAAGCAACACTTGAAAAAAAAAAAAACACAATTTTTTACTTTTTGCTATAATAGATATACCTCTGGTGGCCAAAAAAGGGTAGAACGTATCCATACGGGATTTCGCCCAGGAGAGCCACTGTGCCACAGTATATCTCCATGACATGTTCAGGAACCGGTTAAAGAGGTGTGTATCTACTTGAACGACATGGGAGAAGTCAAAGACCACTGGGCGCAGTGTCGCCTCCTCACATCCGATTTAAACCTCTACTTGCCGTACTACCGTGTCACAATCGCATACATGGCATGGCAATCATGGGTTTAAATCAGATGGTGAGGAGGCAATTTATTGCCTCCTCACCACCTGTCACATTCAAATCACTTTTCAGAGGAGCAGCAGTGCCTGCTTCACTTGTGAATGAGCCGTTAGTTGCATTCGGCAGTGGCACCCTTAAGGCTTGGTCACATGTAAAGTTGGGGGTGGTAAAACCCTGAAGTTAAGTCGCAGTTTTACCACCCTCTAACCCCTACCTCCCTTTAGCTACTCAGGCAGCACCCAAAAGTGTACACATTCTGAAGCAGGAATTAAGCCCCCTGTTGCTTTTGGTGGGCGCTACCGCCTGTCAATCGCAACCCATTCAAGTAAATGAGGCCGCTCTGCAGATCCCCCGCAGCTACATGCTTCTGCGGGGTGCAAGGGGTTAAAGCTGGTGGTGAGCAACACAATTCTGCCTACTTTAACTCCTTGTTTGCTGTACTGCACAAGGTTGCATGGAGGCCTCATTCATTTGTTTGGGTTATGCATGGCAGGTACTACACCCACCAACCATGACAGGGCATATACCTTCTGCTGCAGAAGCAACATGTGTACACCCCTGGCCACTGCAGTTAAAGGGGTTTTGGTTGGGGTGAGGGTGGTAAACACAGGTCTTAACTATGGGGTTTTACCACCCCCCAAACTGCAAATGTAAATTAACCCTTTACTGTTCAGATGCCCCTATAGGGCTGCTTTCACACTGATGTGCTGCGATTTACCTGCACTGCGGGTGCAGCACAGTGAATCTGCAACTTTCCTGGGGTAGCTGCACTTAGGCATAGACTTCTATTATATCCTGCACCACTCTGGAGACCGCTAGCCAGGGTAAGATGTGGAGTGCAGTTGGTATCACGGCACATGTGACAGGAGCCAACTGTACAGAGGAGACATCGGCTTATGTAGCTCTTGCTCCCTACTACAGCTCCAACTTTACAAGTAGTCCCTCTACATTGCACTCTGTTTGCTGCACTGGCAGGGCCGCTGATAGGCCAGTACAACTGGCCCTGTTGTACCGGGCCCGGTACAGGGCAAGCTGAGCAGATAAATAATTAATATTAAAAAAAATCCAGAGTCCGT
Source organism: Lithobates pipiens (assembly GCF_037356315.1). Taxonomy (NCBI): domain Eukaryota; kingdom Metazoa; phylum Chordata; class Amphibia; order Anura; family Ranidae; genus Lithobates; species Lithobates pipiens. Next base: position 406,529,036 of record NW_027507748.1, read on the forward strand.
CTGAATCAACTACCAATCAAATAGCCCCCACCACCCCCCGGTTATTTTTTTATTTTTATTTTTTTGGTGCAGATAGCTATCTGCAGACTAGGTGGCCGCAGGGGAGGGACTATTTCCTCTATTTCGGGTGCGAAAGAATACCTCTTCATGGGTGGCACTGTCTGCAGCAGAATATGGCATTGGTGGCACGGGTGGCACTGTCTGCAAGTAGCACATGCGTTATGGCCCATAAGACATGTGCTTCCTGCAGTGCCGCCCATGACGCTAATGTCATAACGCATGTGATGCCTGCAGAGACAGTACCACCCATGCTGCCAAAGGCATTATGCCATTGGCAGCATGGGTGGCACTGTCTGCAGCACAATATGGCATTGGTGGCATGGGTGGCGCTGTCAGCAAGTAGCACATGCGTTATGCCATTAGTGTCACGGCTGGCACTGTTTGCAGCACGTTACGGCATTGCCGGCACTGTCTGCCGGTAGCACATGCATTATGGCCCATAACGCATGTGCTGCCTGCAGAGACAGTGCCACCCATGCCTCCAATGCCATAATGTGCTACAGACAGTGCCGCCAATGCCGTAATGTTCTGCAGACAGTGCCACCCATGCCGCCAATGCCGTAATGTGCTACAGACAGTGCCACCCATGCCTATCACTTGTAGACAAACCTGCACTTTGTTTCAAGGCGGGGTCTGGGGAGGGGCCAGTGGCAGGGCGGGGCTGAAGGAGGGACCAGGGGCGGGGCTAGGGTGGAGCTGACGGGGGCCCCATCAGGTAGGCTGTACGGAGCCCCATGATTTCTATCAGCGGCCCTGTGCACTGGAATGGTGGGTCAGCAAGCCCAGACCGCAATCTACCAGTCACCTGTCTGCGATCTACTGGTAAAACACGATCTACAGGTTGCTGACCCCCCCGGCGTATGGTAAACATTTTATTTCGGATTCCAAATGTTGTAAAGTTTATAATCTAATGTACACAGTTTATGCAAGAATTTGCAAAGTCTTTTTAAATTATTATAATGTTGCAGTTCTGTGAAAGATTTATATTTGCCCCCCTTCTTCTGCTTCTGCTCTCTGTAATAGAGTATGGATATTATAGGTTGACTTTTGTCTAATATACTATTTACCTAATATACCTGTTTCAAATATAATCAGGATAGGCGAGTCTCTAGAAGGAGGTGGCGTCTGTTTACTTTTTCAACATAGTTACAGGACACCACTCAAGCCAGAATTTTGTGGATTGAGCAAGAACTTTCTACCTAGTACAGCAGAAAAGAACTTTCAGGAACAGTCTGGCACTTCACATCTCTTATGTGAACTGAGTTGTTGACGTTTTAATGGCTGCTTTTTATCTTGAGTTTGAACTGTACTGAACATATTTTTTTCAATGCTATCCATGGCTTTGATTACTGAAATTTGAATCTCCTCAGAGCTAGTTACCTGCTCATACAGCAATGCTCCATTGCTGGCCAAAATTCTGGAGAATCTACGTTGCAAAAAATAAGCAGTACTAGAGGGATATGTTCCTGGTTCAACAAATAACGCATTGGAGTGCTTTTTTCGCAATCCTGCCGGTGGTGATATGCCACTAGTGACAAGACTGCTCATGTAACATGACCATTTATGTTGTTTCATGACATTACCTACTTTGACTCAGACCAACCATTTAAATGATAGCAGACCTCCCATTCAACACCACATACCCCCCCCCCCCCCTTACACACTCACATACACTCACACACACACTTTTTCAATTGCCACCATTAGTCAACAAGTTGCTGCACAGTATCTAAATTATATTTTTTTGCCCATGCAGTCTCCACCAGTGGCGGCTGGTGCTCAGTTTTCTTAGGGTGGGCGACCTACGGCCCCCACCCAGCCAACCAACCACCCCTGGCGCTCACTCGATCTCCGCTTTCTCCCCCTCCCTGTCTCCTCCCAAGTCCCAGCGGTCGCTTCTCCACCTGGCCCATCAATACTGAGGACTCCCGACCGATCGGATCTTAGGATTCCCGGCCAATCGGGCCTCAGGACCTGATTAGCTGAGAGGAGAAACAGGAAGACATTAGCAAATTTTACATTTTAAACCATGCATCTGGCACCCTGCATGTAGATTAGGGGCCGGACGTATGGATTAGGGAAGCGGTGCCCTATATGAGCGGCCGCCACTGGTCTCCACATTGCCGCATGCTAAGGTGCCTTTTCTATCCCTCCTCCAAACCCATGCTGCCATCTTGCCTAATTAGTCATCATTGGTGACTGGCTTTTTCTTCTTCTTCTGCTGGCCCACTAATTACATTTGTACCTCATCTTGTTCATAAACCTAAACAGTCATCTGTTACTCACCAGCTGAAAAAATCTCCCCAGGAACTGAAATGTTGTATGGAGCATGTGTGAGATGAGTAGATAAGGTGTACATTAACAGTAAGCAGCAGCAAAATCCTTTGTTTAAAAAAGGCATTGGCGCTAAGGTCTATACACAGATAGGTGGTAGAGCAGGTCCCCTTTAAGGTGTCTCCTCCCCCTGAGAGAAGGGTTGGAAGTTTAGGCAAGACCAGAGAGGGAGGTAGGTCAGACTGGAGAGGAAGGAGAAAAGGCAACATCTAACAATTGTGCTCCTGCTGTTCCCCCTTTTTTTGGGGGGGGGGGGGGGGCAGGGTGCCCCAGGGTTCCTTATCATAGCAGAGAGTCAGTTCAGGTCAGGAATACCTCAGGAGCTAGTCCTCCCTTTCGTTCCTCTCCTCTTAGCCTAGGCAGAGAAGAGTAGCAGAGCTACAGGGAGTAGTGCTCTTTGCAGAAGATGCAACCAGCCTCCTCCAGGGCATTTTGCCTACAGAAATGTGTGAGTGAGAGAGTACTACTGGTGTTCCCTGGCTGTCAAGCCTGGAAAAGGTGGGTCAGAGTCTGCAACCCCTTGTAGTGAGGGGGTGAAGCTATGCATCCAGGAGAATGGAAAGGGGATCATCTGTGGGAATGTGTATGGGAATGCAACATCTGCACAGCCACAGCAGCTCATCCTGATTTGACTTGTTGGTGTGGGTGAGCAGCCCAGGTCTAATTCAAAGTGTATGTCCATTTTTCTTAATTTGTATAGAAAAATGTATAATTTTTATTACCATGCTCATAGAGTCAATCATTCACTTCCACTAAACGAAAAAATTGCATATCAAAGACCCTTCATTCGATCAATTTAGTGAGTTCCCAATCAATTTTGACTTGGGACCACCTCCTCCTCCTATTTGAATTGTATTGTAGTTGTACTGTCTTCCTTTATATTTAGCGTTGCACAAACAGTTGGCACTGTATAAAATATTTATAATTGTAATATTGATAATAATACTAGTCTATCGCCTCTGACTGCATAAATATCTGCATGTGTGTTTGGGAACCGATCCTAATTCATGACCATTAACTGGTCGTTTTTAACAGAGGGTTTATATTAATACCTAATAGTTTGTATATTTGATTAAAATTTTTAGTTGATAGCAAAGTATAAAACAATACTGTGTATGTTGCATCATTTGATAATTTAATCGATGATTGATGTCTTATTTGCGATCACTCATACCCAAACTGATTACTAAAGCATAAAGAAAGAGGTATTTGAGTTACTGAGTGACCCCACCTCTTAGGCCGCATACACACGGGCGGACTGTATGCCCAACTTAGTCCGTCAGACAATCCGACAGACAGTCCGTCCTACTTTCGAATGAACGGACTTGACCACACACGATGAACAAACAGTCCGTTGAAAGCTTGCGCGATGACGTGTACAGCACGTACGACGGGACTAGAAATCGGAAGTCCAATACACAGCAATGCAACCTTTCGCCGTGTAAATCCTTTCTGAGCATGCGCCATACTTAGTCCGTCCAACTAGCCTACTCACGAGCGGACTGTCCACTGAAACCAAAGTTGGACGGACAATATTACGGAAATTCCGAAATACTTAGTCCGCCAGACTGCACGCTGAAAAAGTCCGCTGAAGCCCACACACGAGCGGACTGTCCGCTGAAATGTGTTTCGGCGGACTAAGTTGGACGGACAGTCCTCTCGTGTGTACGCGGTCTTAGTTTATTTAGCAGGGGGTAGCAGAGGAGCGTTCATTTGGCGGTAGCCAAGCATCGGATGAGGATAGTTTTTTATTTGTGCAGGTCAGCAGCCTGTGTTCAATGTGATTGACACTGGATTTACTTCAAAGGACATTTACCCATTTTTTTGGGGGTGAATGAGTGGTGGTACTATGTACCCCATACTTATTCACATGGGGGTGCTGGGGGGGCTTCCAGATTCCAATAATTTACCCCCCGCACCCCCACCGGGGCATTGTTGTAGGGAAGAGACACCATCTTCATCAACGTGGGGATAAGGTGCTTTGGGGGGGGTAGTTCTCCCTCAAAGCAACCCCCTCTCACGTTGAGGGCATGTAGCCTGGTATCATTAAGGAGGGGAGGGGCACTCACTCGCCCCCCCCCCTTTTTCTGGCCTGCCTGGCTGTATGCTCGGATGAGAGCCTGGTATGGATTTGGGGGGGGAGGGCACACCATTTGTTTTAAATTTGGGATTTTGAATTGATGTCTCCATCAAAATCCATACCAGACCCAATGGTTTTAGCATCAGGAAGTGCTGACATTTCACCTCAGGGTGCTGGTTCTTAGGCATGGTGGGTGTGGACATTTGCAAAAAAGATGGGCAGCAGTCACTTTTAGTTTAATTAACAAAAGTGAGTTTATTGCTCACAGCAAAAAAAATGTGGGGGAGAGGGTTAGGGCACAGGACACCCTAGGTAGGCAGACAGATCAACAGACTCCAAAAACAAAACAGCCAGGTAGACAGGAATACAGAACAAAGGCATTAAGCCTGCACCCACCTACATACACATGTCCTGCACCCACATAGCAACAATGGTCAAAGCTGGACCAACTGGTTAGGTTAATACACCTACACCTGCTCCTGTGCCTGAAGCATCTGTGAGCTATGCAGAAAGAGGTGCTGCTGCTACTGAACCCAAAGTTGCATTACCTGATAAATTCAATGGAGATTGCTCATATTATGGAATATTTATTACCTCATGCCATATTCTCATTTTTCTACAAACCCGTACCTATGCAACAGATTTTGTCAGGATATGGACCGTGATCTCTTTATTGACTGGTGAACCCCAGACCTGGGCACATCATTTATTACACATACATAGCCCTATATTGAATTCTTGGAGTTCCTTCATAAAAGCTGAACAAAAAAATCCCCCTATATAAATGGGATTATAAGTGATCACCAACACCACACACAAATCAAAAGCATATATATTTTATTAACAAATACAGAACAAAAGATACACATAATTACTTAAAAAACAGAGGGACTACTAAACAAACAGTGTCCCAAATGGTGTAGCAAAATGTTATAAACACATGATTACATAAAAACCAACCAATAAATATTAATCATTCTCTGAGCTAATGACCCCACAACTGACGCGTTTCTAGTTGCTGAAAACTTTCCTCAGGGGTGAAGAGCAAAAAGTTGGGTGGTAAGTTGATAATTCTACAACATAGAAAAACAATCTTACACAAATTAGCAAAAAATTACATGTGCTAGCATAAATGAGAGTGGGGGAAGGAAAAAAAAAGGATATAAAACATAAACAAGAGGTAACCCACCTGGGATATTAAATCAAAGATAGATGTATTGGGACCATTACATAAAAAATGCCTGTCATTGGTTTGTGTAGCTTTGTCCCAGACTGGTATTTGGCCATGACTACTTCCCTTTTGGTTCCACCCTTCCTATGCAAAATACAAAAAGATTATACAAAAACATACAAGTGGCTACCAAAAGATGTGTAGCGGTGTCTGAGAGGGTCGCCCCGTATAGAAGAGAGCCTACACCCCATAAAATCAACAAGAGAGATCAAAAGGATTCCATAGAACCACCTCTCAGATTCCTGTCCAAGCTACCACCAAGTGTTCAAATAGCCCTATACCACCCAGTAGTTTGACCAAATAGAATGAACTGAACCAATATGATCAAGATATACATAGATCAAAGATGGCCCAGCCTCCACCATAGAGAAAAGTGGCCACAGCATGCAGGCATAAAGATGTACTTAAAAGAACAAAAAATCATTCAGTAAAAGACAGGCAGAGATGTGCTAGATGGTGAGGATAGCCAACATAAAAGCTGTGGATTGTATGAAGATCTCCATAACGTAGCCTCTGCTGCAGCCTCACTCCGAGCCCTCAATCAAGGAAGAACAAATGTTGAGGAATATATTTCTGAATTTCATCATCTGTTAGTAGCATCTAACTGGAATGAACCCGCTCTACTAGATCAGTTTAGTTTAGGACTTTCTGAAACCCTGAAGGATGAGTTGGCCAGAGTCGGTGTTCAATCCACTCTTGCAAGCACTGTCTCCTTGTGTATACAGATAGATCGCAGATTGCGGGAGAGAAGACAAGAACAGTCCAATACTTACACTATTCCTCAGAGGCGCTATTTCTTCTCTACCCCTTGCAATCCTGACATATCCTCTGAAACTCCCACAGATGAACCAATGCAGACTGGAATAGCCTCTCTGATATAGAGAGATCTTGTCATAGATATGGACTATGCTTATGTTGAAGAAAGCCCGGACATCAAATATAGGAATGTAAAGCTAAGCCAAGTTCTAGGGGCAGTAAGCAATCTAATATATCCTCCACCTCACAACAATTGCTACGTAACGTATCCTCTCATTTGATTGCCTCCACCTCTTTGCAGTGGAATAAAGAGCCTGTGAACCTTAATGTAATGATCGATTCTGGAGCTAGTACTTGCTTTATGGACACTACGTTAGCTAAAGCTTTGTCAGTACCTATTACCAATAACAAGGTACTTACACAAATACAGCTAATAGATGGAACTCCTTTAACCACTACCCGCCCGCGCTATAGCCGAAAGACGGCTACAGCGTGGGGCTTAATTGACAGTAGGGCGTCCATGGACATCCTCCTTTTTACCTGTTCCCCCACGCATCGGGGAAATCAGAGCGGCGATTTAGCACTCGATTGGCATGTCCAATGAGAGATGATCTCAAATATACAGTGGTGTGAAAAAGTGTTTGCCCCCTTCCTCATTTCCTGTTCCTTTGCATGTTTGTCACACTTAAGTGTTTCGGAACATCAAACCAATTTAAACAATAGTCAAGGACAACACAAGTAAACACAAAATGCAATTTGTAAATGAAGGTGTTTATTATTAAAGGTGAAAAAAATCCAAACCATCATGGCCCTGTGTGAAAAAGTGATTGCCCCCTAAACCTAATAACTGGTTGGGCCACCCTTAGCAGCAACAACTGCAACCAAGCGTTTGCGATAACGTGCAATGAGGCTTTTACAGCGTCCTGGAGGAATTTTGGCCCACTCATCTTTGCAGAATTGTCCTAATTCAGTTACATTAGAGGGTTTTCGAGCATGAACGGCCTTTTTAAGGTCATACCACAACATCTCAATAGGATTCAGGTCAGGACTTTGGCTAGGCCACTCCAAAGTCTTCATTTTGTTTTTCTTCAGCCATTCGGTGGTGGACTTGCTGGTGTGTTTAGGATCATTGTCCTGCTGCAGAACCCAAGTTCGTTTCAGCTTGAGTACACGAACAGATGGTCGGACATTCTCCTTCAGGATCTCTTGGTAGACAGCAGAATTCATAGTTCCTTTTATCACGGCAAGTCTTCCAGGTCCTGAAGCAGCAAAACAGCCCCAGACCATCACACTACCACCACCATATTTTACTGTTGGTATAATGTTCTTTTTATGAAATGCAGTGTTCCTTCTACGCCAGATATACTTGGACACACACCTTCCAAAGAGTTCCACTTTTGTCTCATCGGTCCACAGAATGTTGTCCCAAAAGTCTTGGGGATCATCAAGATGTGTTGTGGAGAAATTGAGACAAGCTTTGATGTTCTTTTTGCTCAGCAGTGGTTTTCTCCTTGGAACTCTGCCATGCAGGCCATTTTTGCCCAGTCTTTTCCTGATGGTGGAGGCATGAACGCTGATCTTAACTGAGGCAAGTGAGGCCTGCAGTTCCTTGGACGTTGTTGTGGGGTCTTTTGTGACCTCTTGGATGAGTCGTCGCTGCGCTCTTGGGGTAATTTTGGGCGGCCGGCCACTCCTGGGAAGGTTCACCACTGTTCCATGTCTTCGCCATTTGTGGATAATGGCTCTCACTGTGGTTCGCTGGATTCCCAAAGCTTTGGAAATGGCTTTATAACCCTTTCCAGACTGATAGATCTCAATTACTTTCTTTCTCAATTGTTCCTGAATTTCTTTGGGTCTCGGCATGATGTGTAGCTTTTAAGGATCTTCTGGTGGACCTTACTGTGTCAAGCAGCTCCTATTTAAGTGATGCCTTGATTGTGAACAGGTGTGGCAATAATCAGGCCTGGGTGTGGCTAGAGAAATTGAACTCAGGTGTGGACAACCACAGTTATAGTATGTTTTAACAAGGGGGGCAATCACTTTTTCACACAGGGCCATGATGGTTTGGATTTTTTTTCACCTTTAGTAATAAACACCTTCATTTACAAATTGCATTTTGTGTTTACTTGTGTTGTCCTTGACTATTGTTTAAATTGGTTTGATGTTCCAAAACACTTAAGTGTGACAAACATGCAAAGGAACAGGAAATGAGGAAGGGGGCAAACACTTTTTCACACCACTGTATGAGATCATCTCTCATTGCTGGCTCTCCCTCCTCACGCAGAGACTGCGTGTGAGGAGAGAGAGCTTCTGTGCTGCAGATTCTGTGAGTGCCAACTAACATCTGTGAATTTACAGTTAAAACACAGTAAATATGGTGCCCACTGTTGTCACCGTACCTAACAGTGCCATCTGTCATCAGTGCCATCTGTCATCAGTGCCATCTGTGTCATCAGTACCATCTGTCATCAGTACCATCTGTCAGTGCCATCTGTCATCAGTGCTATTTGTTATCAGTGCCACCAATCAGTGTGACATGCCACATGTCATCAGTGTCACGTGTCATCATTGCCATGTATCAGTGCCATCTGTCATCAGTGCCACCAGTGCCACATCAGTGTCACATGTCATCAGTGCCATCTGTCATCTGTGTCATGTGTCATCAGTGTCACGTGTCATCAGTGCCATTTTCATCAGGGTCACGTGTAATCGGTGCCATCTACCATCAGTGTCATGTGTAATCTGCGGCCTTTGGTAATTAGTGTCACGTATAATCAGTGCCAGTTGTCATCAGTGTCATCAGTGCCATCAGTCATCAGTGTCACCTGTCATCAGTGCCATAAGTACCCACCAACAATGTCTAGAAAATAATTTTTATTCTTGCGGCCGACGAGAGCAACGAGGAGCTCTCCGCTTCAGATTCCTCCTCAAATTCAGATTCTGAATCTGATGTTGACTACAGGCCTGTCCAAGCAGTGGAACACTGACAGCCTCAGAGGAGGGTGATAGTCCGCCAACCAGACAAAAGCGTTCTGGTGAGAAGGCAGTGCCATCCACCAGCACAGCAGTACCTCGGCAAGAAAGGCCAAGTATCAGTGGGGTGTCGCCTCAGTCCCAAAGGATTAGGTCCCATGATAGCCTTCAACACACAAAAGAAACAATCGTGAGTCTCCTCACCCTAACTATTGATAGGTATTAATAATCAAGCTGTCACTTCACCTTGAAATCAAGGCTGCTGCCCTAGATAAAATATAATGCATAATAAAACTAAATCTCCCCCGGGGGGAACACAAGAGAGGTTCCCCTTCAAAGAAACCAAGGGAGAAAAACAGATAGCTACTATGGGCTGCAGTAATGAAGTATGAGAAAAATAAAAAATAAAATATATACATTTTATTCAATCAGCAATAAATACCAAAATTACCAAAAAATTCATAAAAATCCCATCCCATGTATAATACATGGATAGTTAGTCCTGAAAGCTATTTAATATGCCCACATACCTTATTATCACCCATGTGATTATTCAAAACATTATTACCCTGTAACTACAACCACAGAACAATAAACATTCATACATAACATAAAACCAACATAAAACACAGACGGAGGTACCTCATACATCAACCATATCCAGAGATTCCAAATCAAATAATTTGTACCGATATGGAATAATGAAATAATTTAGATTAATTGGAATCTCTGCATATGGATTTCCCGGGAATAGTGGAAGTCTAGGAATTGGAGCCTCCTTTGCTAAAGCATTACAAGTAACCTGATCTTTATTTAATCGTGGGCTAACCACCACTTTTATATCAGAGATAGCTCTTCAGGTGTCAGTTCATTTCAAAGCATAAAGTGCACTTTAAAGAAGTTCATATCATGACCGAAGTCCATTACTCAGGATGAATACCTATCATTCCTCGCACAGTATAACCAATTATGATGTTTTCAGATAATGTGTATCACAATGTTTCACTTTGAATGTCGTGCACATTTAGATGTAGCAATGTTCGTCAAAAAATATACTTAGCTTTCTGCTGATTTTCCAAGACCCGCTAGCAATTTTTAAGGTAATCCACAGATCCTCACGCGTCACTTAGCCTCATGAATAAAGTTCAATTAGTGATATCCTGGTAGCCAGATATCCTCATATACGATAACAATCGTCTATTCACAGGCATACATAGAGCCGCTTGTCGGCCAATACACACTGATGACCTGCTTATTGAACAGGTAATCTATGGCGCTGGCTTCATATCTCATGTTGAGATACCCATATTGTTCATTCACAGAGTCAAAGTATAGTTGGCGGCTAGGTTATTCCGTGAACAGGCCACTGCTAGCATTCAGAATAGAAGCTGGATTCATAGCACGCCCATTCAAGGGCTTAGGAGACCTCCAAGTCGGAATCAAGGTAACATCCACTCTCCTCGAGGATGCAGTGAGAGTATACCTCACGTTGTTACGTCAACACGTTTCGCAATGTCATTGTCACGTAGCTTCAACTGGACGTGAGGGATCCCATCCAGTACCTTTCCTTTTATAGTCTATTAAGGTGCTGGCGGCCCTCTTTCTTTCATATTATTTTTTAGGAACGAGTCTAAATATTAAAACTCGGATATATGTTATATTCCTAGTTGATATTACAGATAATAAGTTCATCAAAGAAGAGCTGGGCGTTTTGTTGAGATTTCATATATATTTGTGCATATAGCAATATGTATATCTATATGCTCATGTTTCACATCTGGGGGACAAACATATAAACTGCCATTCACACAGACTACAAACAGGGTATCCTAGCAGAGACACTGATTCATCTTTACCAAAAACTTTAATGATAAACATTTTAACAGTGTACCCATATGTAACCCTTTAACCTTCGAAGACATGGCATGGGTTGCCTTCAGACCTCATATAACCAGCATAAAAAGTCACGCTAATGCCGTGTACACACGTAGCCGACTATCCGACGAACTTAGACTGGCGGACTTCCCGCCAGACTGTCCGTCGGACTTTTCGAATGGGCTACTTGCCCACACACGGCACTTTTTCAGCGGACTAATACGGCGTACTAAGTCCGCCGTACTATCCGCCCTACTTTTGAAATGAACGGACTCGCCCACACACAGAGAGGAAAGTCTGCTCATTTTGAGCGCGTCTCCAGGTAGGCGGGGCCCGCGAAGGAGACGCCGCTGGCCCCGCCACCTGGTATGGACTTTAAGGGGAACCCCAGCGCCGAAAATTCGGCGTGGGGGTCCCCCCCAAGTCCACAACAGACCCTTGTCCGAGCACGCTACCCGGCCAGCCAGGAAAGTAGGGGCGAGTGAGTGCCCCCCCTCCTGAGCCGTATCAGGCCGCGTGCCCTCAACATGGGGGGTACCTTGGGGAAGGGGGGCCGCACGACCCCCCCACCCCAAAGCACCTTGTCCCCATGTTGATGAGGACAAGGGCCTCTTCCCGACAACCCTGGCTGTTGGTTGAGGATGCTGGGACTGTGACATCATAATAGGCGGTGACATCATCTGGCGATGTCCCTATATAAGTCGCCGCGTGCCCTGTCCCCATCATTGTGAGCGGAGGACTCGGCGAGGCAACATCTGAAGAAGAAGAAGAAGAGAACAGAAGAACAGAAGGTGGCGGCGGCGACAGAAGACCGCCTGTAAAAGAACTAGAAGAAGGCGCGGTGGCCCGGCAGAAGAACCGAAGAGGGGGACAAGACCCCCGAAGTCGGAAGAAGGGCGGCGGCGAAGAAGAAAGCCAGGCTCCACCGCTAGCAAAAGAGCTAGAAGAAGATAGCGGAGGAGTCCGGCGAGAAGACCCCCGAAGACGGAAGACCCCCGGAGCTGTGCAATAAACTATTTTTACCATGTGTTGTGTTTTTTTTGTACTTTTTTCACAGGTGAATGGGTAGGGGTACATTGTACCCCATACTCATTCACATAGGGTGGGGGGCCGGTATCCGGGGGCCCCCTTATTAAAGGGGGCTCCCGGATTCTGATAAGCCCCTCGCCCGCAAACCCTGACAACCAACGGCCAGGGTTGTCTGGAAGAGGCCCTTGTCCTCATCAACATGGGGACAAGGTGCTTTGGGGTGGGGGGGCCGCGCGGCCCCCCCTTCCCCAAGGCACCCCCCATGTTGAGGGCACACGGCTCAGGAGGGGCTCTGACAAGGGTCTGATGTGGACCTGGAGGGACCCCACGCCGTTTTTTTTCGGCGTTGGGGTTCCCCTTTAAATCCATACCAGGCAGCGGGGCCAGCGACGTCTCCTTTGCGGGCCCCGCCTACCTGGAGACCCGCTCAAAATGAGCGGACTTTTCTCAGGGCGGGAAAAGTCCGTTCATTTCAAAAGTATGGCGGACTGGCACACACACGGCCGGATTGTCCGCCGAAATGCGCGTCCGGCGGGGAGATTGGAGTGCAAAACTACTTTCTAAGTCCGCAGTACTTTCGGGTAAGAAAAGTATGCCGGAGGCTACACAGGGGGGATTGTCCGGCGGACTTCAGTTTGCCGGACTTTTCCACCCGCTTGTTTGATCATGTGTACACGGCATAAGAATCACTCTAGGAATGGTTGTAAATTCAATTCAGTGTTCATTCCGACAGGGACGAGGGACTTCAAAGTGTATATCCACTACTTTTCCTTTTGCAGCAAAATGCGATCAAAGTCCCCCCTTCTCGCCGGTAATTTCAGGGCATATATGCCTTTGACCTTCAGGCCATCAGTCAATCCTTCATGGTATTGAACAAAATGTGTCCCTCAGATTTCTAGATCTGCGGGCCACCATCTTTGGTCCATCACCCACTATTGCTGATACATTTTTATTGCCTCTCAGGATACCCCAGTGTTTCTGAAGAATGCTTCGCACAGAATTCCATTGGGGACCATAAGTAGTAATTAGTCTTAGGGAGTCCTGTCCAAGTAAGTCTCCACTCACTGTTTTTTTCGAGATAGACAACAGGTCCTCTCTTGTGCGTTTAGCTGCCTTCAGTTTAGCCTTACGGATCTGTTTATGGGAGTACCCGCGTTCACGGAATCTTCCATACAGATCCTTGTTTTCCCTACGTAGGTCTCCCTTATTGGAACAGTTCCGTTTAATCCTCATGAACTGTCCTGTAGGGATCCCGTTCTTTAGCCACGGAGGATGGTGACTATCTGCCTGGAGTAAGGTATTCGCCACCGTTTTTTTGCGGTAGGTACTTGTTTTAATTTTTCCACCCTCAAGTCTAATCATAAGATCCAAGAATGGCAATTCAGTCACATGAGAAACCTACGTCAAACGTAGGTTTCGATCATTGGTATTCAATTGGTCCATGAATGGATGGATGTCATCCATCTCACCCTTCCATAAGACCAAAATATCATCGATGTACCTTAGCCATGTATGGACATGGCCAAGGTACATCGGATGATCAAATACAATCTCCTCCTCCCAGTTACCCAGATGGAGGCATGCATATGCCAGTGCCCAGGCGGCCCCCATTGAAGTACCACGGACTTGCTGATAAAACGCAGAGGAAAACTGAAAGAAATTGTTAGAAAGAGAAAATTGTAGAAGTTCAACTATGAATTCATTTTGAGGACCATAGTCTGGATAGCATTTGTTCAGGAAGCTCTGTACAGCAGCTATTCCGCACTTATGCGGGATGGAGGTATATAAGGACTCAATGTCAATGCTTAACAAGCAGACGTTGTCCTCGATCTCCAAGCCATTTATTTTAGATAATACATGACGAGTGTCTTGTACATAGGATCGCAGATTGGCTACCATCTCTTTCAGCAGTGAATCTAAATAGCTCCCCATTCTGTCCAGTGGACCCTGGATAGCTGATACTATTGGTCTCCCTGGAGGTTTCTCTAATGATTTGTGGACTTTTGGGATGTAATAAAAGATGGGAATATTGTAATCCTCAACTGAGAGATGCCCAAATTCTCGTTTTGAGATAAGACCAACCTCCAGAGCATCGTCTAATCTACTATTAAGTTCTCTGACTACCATGGGGAATGGGTCATTTTTTAACCTGCGGTACGTCTCAGCATCCCCCAGTAAACGTTTTACTTCCAATTCGTAATCTTTATTGTCTAATAAGACAACGTTACCACCTTTGTCACTTCTCTTTATTATAATCTAATTCACCTCTTTTAATTCCTTTTAATGCCCTGCGTTCATCACTCGATAGGTTGTTTTCCTCCAGACATCTCCATGGCAATTCACTAAGGTCCACCTGGACCATTTCAAGGAAGACGCAGAGCCACCGGTTTTTATTAAGTGGTGGCATCTTCCTCGATTTAATGTTCAATTTAGGGGTTCTTCTGGTAGGTATATTTATCATCTGACCATCCTCACTTTCCTCCAATAAAGAATTCAACATATCTATCGCTTTTTGATCATCGACATCAATAAGGTTGTCTTAAAAGAAAAAATGGTGGTGCTGCGCTTCCAAAAAAAATGGGACCTTAAACGAAAATGTTATAGAGCTAATTATTCAGATGGAGAGATATGTCAGATGGTATATATTCAAACTAGTATGGTAAAGTAGTAAGGGAGAACTCTTATCCTAATGTAGAAATTGTTCTATCAATAGTGCCTGCAACAGTGTGTACACAATAATAACTGTCACAATCCCAAGTGCAACTTATATCTCTATGATATAAAAATAGTGCTAAGTGCAAAACCACATACAGTGGTCTAAACTATAAATCAGACTTCTATGACAGAAAGTGCTGAGTGCATCATAGCAAAACCAAAGTGACTGAAATATAAACAGTTACTGGCTACGTAAGCGCAAACTAGTGACAATAATAAAGTGCAAAAAATGCAAAACTACAGTGCAAAAAATGCAAGCAAGCAAAAATAAAGTGCAAAAAATGCAAACAAAGTGCTTAGTGTAACACAAAATATTAATAAAAAACATATAATAATCGAACTATAGAACAAAACTCCATAAACAGAAAGTGCTGAGTGCAAAAAATTGGACTATATCCAGCTGTTAATGACGTGAACACAGTCCCGTGATGATGTCACATAAACATCTAAAGTGATTCTGTGCTGGGAAATATCTCAGAGGTTCTTCTTCCACATAAGTGATTCCACGCATAAGTGTGCACCCAGTGCACCCAATTACCTTCCCGCTATATAAAATATAGCATATATGCAGCCTCCTCTTGGATATACCAGGAGTCCCAGGAAAGGGGGTGGAAGGGGGGGCCTCAGGGGGTCACTCTCAGATCTCCGTCACCGTATACTCCAGAAAGATGTTCCAATATAGCGCAGAGAATAAGTATAAGAGCAACCATAGTGTAGTATGTTTTTAAAAATCACTACTTTATTAAAGGTTAAAATTACTCACAATTTAAATGGGGTAAATAGGCAGCATTAGCAGCAAAACAGTTCAGATCGACCACTCTGGTGTGAGCGTCACTTCCAGTCTCCGTATCCTACGCGTTACATCACTTCCAGTTGAAGTCACTGGAAGTGATGTAACGCGTAGGATACGGAGACCGGAAGTGACGCTCGCACCAGAGCGGTCGATAAACTGCCATAACTGCCATTCCATGATCCCTACATAATTCCTTCCAGTTAGGAAGGAATCGTTCATTTTGAAGATGCTCTGCGGGTATCGTTTTATCCCGCAGACCTCGAGGGACTATTCTATGCTGGATATAGGTCTCTAGAAAGGTGACATCCCACTTCCTATTGAGATGTTTAATTAATAGTTTTTTTATGTTCCTTAAAACCATTTTTTATTTTCTCTTCTTTATCCAGGAGTTGGGCTGCACCTTCCTCCCATCCAGTTGAAGCTACGTGACAATGACTTTGCGAAACGTGTCGACGTAACAACGTGAGGTATACTCTCACTGCATCATCGAGGAGAGTGGATGTTGCCTTGATTCCGACTTGGAGGTCTCCTAAGCCCTTGAATGGGCGTGCTATGAATCCAGCTTCTATTCTGAATGCTAGCAGTGGCCTGTTCACGGAATAACCTAGCCGCCAACTATACTTTGACTCCGTGAATGAACAATATGGGCATCTCAACATGAGATATGAAGCCAGCGCCATAGATTACCTGTTCAATAAGCGGGTCATCAGTGTGTATTGGCCGACAAGCGGCTCCATGTATGCCTGTGAATAGACGATTGTTATCATATATGAGGATATCTGGATACCAGGATATAACTAGTTGAACTTTATTCATGAGGTTAAGTGAGGATCTGTAGATTACCTTAAAAATTGCTAGCGGGTCTTAGAAAATCAGCAGAAAGCTAAGTATATTTTTTGACGAACATTGCTACATCTAAATGTGCACGACATTCAAACTGAAACATTGTGATACCCATTATCTGAAAACATCATAATTGGTTATACTGTGCGAGGACTGATAGGTATTCATCCTGAGTAATGGACTTCAGTCATGATATGAACTTCCTTAAAGTGCACTTTATGCTTTGAAATGTTATTTAATTATTCCCTATCGGTACAAATTATTTAATTTGAAATCTCTGGATATGGTTGATGTATGAGGTATCTCCGTTTGTGTTTTATGTTGATTTTATGTTATGTATGAATGTTTATTGTTCTGTGGTTGTAGTTACAGGGTAATAATGTTTTGAATAATCACATGGGTGATAATAAGGTATGTGGGCATATTAAATAGCTTTCAGGACTAACTATCCTTGTATTATACATGGGATGGGATTTTTATGAATTTATTGGTAATTTTGGTATTTATTGCCGATTGAACACAATTAATATTTTTATTTATTTATTTTTCTCATACTTCATTACTGCAGCCCATAGTAGCTATCTGTTTTTCTCCCTTGGTTTCTTTGAAGGGGAACCTCTCTTGTGTTCCCCCTGGGGGAGATTTAGTTTTCTTATGCCCATGATAGCCTTCCCTATTCCCTTCAGAACCCCTTGTAGCTTCCTCCTAATTCAGGAGAAGCTAACGTTCCCCCTTTCACTGCCCAGCCAGGAGTCCAGGTGGATACAGAAAATATTTCCCCGATAGATTTTTTCATTTAATTTTTACTGAGGACATGCTAGCATCAATTGTGGCCCAACGTCCTATTATGCCCGTCCCTACAAGTGGAGAGCCTTAACAGTGGAGGAGTTTAAGATTTTTTTGAGCCTCATATTCTATATGGGACTAATCACCCCATCCACCACAATGCCCATCTTTTCCTCAGTAATGCCCAGAACCAGATAACTTATGATTATGAGGTTCCTACACTATAATGATAATACCCAGTGCCCTCCCCAAAATTACCCAAATTATGATAAGCTTTATAAAATTCGGCCACTACTAAATTCCTTTGTTGAAATCTTTCCCCAGTTTTTTACCCCGGACCAATACATATGTGTGGATGAGTCCCTTGTCAAATTTACTGGCAGGCTGGGCTTCAAACAATTTATTCCCACCAAATGGGCCCACTATGGGATGAAGTATAGTATACAAAGGGAAGGACAGCCAGCTGCATCCCCCTAATTGCCCAGACTACATTGGATCAAGCAGGAAAGTTGTTATTAACCCGCTCCTGGAGAAAGGCTACCATTTGTATGTAGATAACTTTTATACGAGTTTGCCCCTGTTCCGTAACCTTCACAGGAAGAACACTTCAGCATGTGGCACCATAAGGATGAACCAGAAGGGCTTTCCTCAAAGCCTCATCAACAAGAAGTTAAGAAGAAGGGAGATGGCGGGTTTGCAGAATGAGGAAATTCTGTCTGTAAAGTGGAGAGACAGGAGGGATGTTTACATGCTTTCTTCGATCCACAATAATACCATTGTGGAGATCACCAGGATGAATGGCCCAATCCAAAAGCCAACATGTATCCACGAATACAATATATTCACGGGGGGTGTCGACTTCAATGTCCAAATGCTTGAATCCTACCTTGCCACAGACAAACATACCAGTGGTATAAAAAAGTATCAATTTATTTAATTTGGCCATATACAACACCTATATAATCTATCGGAACTCCACTGAAAGCCCCAAACCCTTCCTTGGCTACCAGGAGGAAATTACTACTGCCCTTATATTCCCACCAGAAAACATTTGATCCGATGTGATTAGCAGACTCTCTCCAAGCGCCACTTTCCAGATAAAAGCCCTCCCAACAGGGCCAAAAACGTCAGTAAAAATGCCAGGTGTGCACCAGAGGAGGAGTTAGAGGAGACACCACTTATCATTGTCCCCAATGCCTTTCCCAACCAAGCCTCTGCATAGGTGACTGTTTCCACTGTTACCATACTTCAGTAAATTATTAGTAAAGTATGGTAAACATAACCCTCACTTCCTGCCATTTACCTTCACACCCCTTAAGCCTCTGCTTGCTCTGTAACTGACCCTGGCTTATTATTTGACCACGCTTCTGTCTACCAATTCTGTACATACCTCTGCCTGATCTGGCACTGATCCTGGCTTGTTATTCGACCATGCTTCTGCCTACTGATTCTGTACATACCTCTGCCTGATCTGGAACTGACCCTGGCTTATTATTCGACCATGCTTCTGCCTATCGATTCTGTACATACCTCTGCCTGATCTGGAACTGACCTTGGCTTTTTATTCGACCATGTTTCTGCCTACCGATTCTGTACATACCTCTGCCTGATCTGGAACTGACCCTGGCTTGTTATTTGACCATGCTTCTGCCTACCGATTCTGTACATACCTTTGTCTGATCTGGGACTGACCCTGGACTTTTTGACCATGCTTTTTGCCTGCCTCTTGGACTGATCTTGTAACCTGCTACTGGACTAGTGTGATTCATAACACAGTGGCCTCATATATGTGAGGGGCTCCTGAATTGTTTTTATGGATGAAGAAAACATTTTTTTTGTTTGTTTTCTCATTCCTAGATTAGGGTCTGGAGACTCAGAAGCTTCAAAGAGATTTGGGTGGGAGAAGCCTCTACCCCGTCCCTATTCTGTCCACGAGGTCATACTTCTGCCTGCTGCCTGTAGGACTTCTGCCATCATGCCTCTGCCTGTTGCATGAACTGACCATACCACATGGACCATGTTCCTGCCTACTACAAAGACCAGCATTTTGGCACTGCTGACAGTCTCTGCCTGTACTGACCCTGGACTGTATATGGACAGTATTCATGCCTGCTGCCTAGACAATTGCGTTCGCTTTTGCTGACCAAGTCCTTGCCTTCTGCCTGGACCAGTGTTATCCTCCTGTGGACAACTGCACTACTAAAACCACAGGTAATCTTTTGTTTACCCTTTGCTCAGCAGAATGTATTTTGGGGTGTAATTCTTGGTATCTGCGTGCTATGTGTCCCTAGGACACGTGACGATGTTCCTTGCATTTTGGGCCTCTGTATGTGGCCAAGCTGTGTAAAACTCTCAAACATGTGGTATTGCCATACTCAGGAGGAACAGCAGAATGTATTTTGGGGTGTCATTTTTGCTATGTGCATGCTATGTGTTGGAAATATCTTATATATGGACAACTTTGTGTAAAAAAAAAAAAAAATGTGTTTTCATTTTTTTCCCACATTTTCCAAAAACTTCTGGAAAAAAATGAACATTTTAAAAGACTCTTTATGCCTCATAGATTATACGTTGGGATGTTAGCTTTCCAAAATGGGATCATTTTATGGGTGTTTCCATTGTCCTGGTGCTCCAGGATCTTCAAAAATGTAATAGGTGGCTGAGAAATGAGATGTGTAATTTATGCTCCTAGAATGCCTGAAAGTGCTATTTCAATGTTGGGCCTCTGTATGTGGCCAGGCTGTGTAAAAGCCTCACACATGTGGTATTGCCATACTCAGGAGGAGTAGCAGAATGTATTTTGGAATGTTATTTTTGCTATGTTTTGTAAATTTACAACTCTGTTCAACAAAGTTCCAAGCAAAGATTCCTTTGCAAAAGGTGAATCATTTACAAAAAGTGAATCAGCATGTGAACAGTTCAAAGAAACTGACGTGACTTTTCCTTGGCAGACACCGTGAATCCACCACTGTAAAGAATGTGCACTTACCAGCTACACAGGCTAGAAATGCCTGTGGCTAACACCCAGCCAGGGTCTTTTCCTCAATGATGTTCCAACACCAGTCTGGTCACCACTTCAACAGGGGCCATCTAATCCGGAACGTAACTGGATGAATCCTCCACTTTAAGCCTGCAGCACAGTAGGTGATGACACAAACGTTGCTCAGAAAAAAATGCAAAAAGTGGCCATAGGTAAAACCTGCTGGGTTTTTATTTGTAATATAAATGTTAAAAACAAAACGCCTACAAGGCGTATAGATACAAAAAATGCTATGAAAAATATGCCTCCAGCCAGCAGCAGTTCACACGCCCGTGCAAACAAACAACAGGACATATCGCGCAGTGATGTCAGCACGTCGCTCCTCCCAACGCATTTCGTTACTATTCTGCCATCGTCCTGGGGCACAGGTGGCATACTGACGTACTGCTTAATATAATGAACATGCACAGCCACACCTTGCTCTGAATCATAGGTAGCTGGCTAGCTATAGATGTCATTTTAGATATGGGAAAACAGTTTAATGGTGCCAGGAGTACTTTACACCTTAACCACTTAAGCCCCGGACCAATTTTCAGCCAAAGGACCAGGCCCCTTTTTGCGATTCGGCACTGCGTCGCTTTAACTGAAAATTGCACGGTCGTACAACGTGTCTCCCAAACAAAATTGACGTCCTTTTTTCCCACAAATAGAGCTTTCTTTTGGTGGTATTTGATCACCTCTGCGGTTTTTATTTTTTGCACTATAAACAAAAATAGATCGACAATTTTGAAAAAAATTCTATATTTTTTACTTTTTGCTATAATAAATATCCCCAAAAAATATATAAAAAAACATTTTTTTCCTCAGTTTAGGCCGATACGTATTCTTCTACATATTTTTGGTTAAAAAAATCGCAATTAGTGATTATCCACTTCAGCCCCGGACCAATTGTCAGCCCAAGGACCAGAGGTCTTTTTACAATTTTACACTGCACTGCTTTAACTGGTAATTGCGCGGTCATGCAATGTTGTACCCAAACTAAATTTGCGTCCTTTTCTTCTCACAAATAGAGCTTTCTTTTGATGGTATTTGATTGCCTCTGGGATTTTTATTTTTTGCAATATAAATGGAAAAAGACCGAAAATTTCGAGAAAAAAATATATTTTCTACTTTTTGTTATAAGAAAAATCAAATAAACTCAATTTTAGTCATACATTTAGGGCAAAATTTATTCAGCCACATGTCTTTAGTAAAAAAAATGTCAATAAGCGTATATTTATTGGTTTGCGCAAAAGTTATAGCGTCTACAATCTAGAGTACATTAATAAAAATTTTTTTTTTTTGCACAAAGTTGTCACTAAATGATATATTGTTCACACATGCTATGGGCATAAGTGAAATTACATCCCAAAATAAATTCTGCTGCTTCTCCTGAGTACGGGGATACCACATGTGGGGGACTTTTTGGGAGCCTAGCCACGTACGGGACCCCGAAATCCAAGTACTGCCTTCAGGATTTAAATATAAAACGCTACCAAAAAAAACTGTTAGCGATCGCAGGGATCAGGCCTGACTCTGCGAACAGCAGTTATGTGTTTAGTGTTTTGTAAGTGACAGTGATCGATCGATACTGCACTTGGGTGGGCTGGGCGGAGGGGCAAAACCCAGGTGCCACCAGGTATCTGGGCTGATCTCGCTAACAATGCATTTTTTTGGAACCCTAAACTGCTGGGGACGCTAGTATAGATCTGATCAGATCAGATATTGATCTGTTCAGATTCTATACCACTACGGGAGGTTTATGCTTTGCGCGTGGGTGTTAGCCCTACTGGCACTAACCTAGCGCTGACTGGGGCGACGCAGACCCTGACCCTAAAACCTAATTGATATCACCCGCCGGGTGATCAGGGGGTTAAACCTTTATTGGGTAATAAATGGTGGGTGCCCTGATGCTATAAAAAGCAAACTAACTAACCAGAGTCAGCCGTAACACTTATACGGTGATCACTGGTGAAAGGGTTAACTAGGGGCAATCAGGGGGTTAAAATCTTTATTAGGTAGTATATGGGGGTCCCTGGGGCTATATAAAAACCTGACAGGGAACCTAAATAACTAACTGGCTAACCAGCGTCACCAGTGGCACTTATACGGTGATCGCTGGTGAAAGGGTTAACTAGGGGCAATCAGGGGGTTAAAACCATTATTGGGTAGTATATGGGGGTACCTAGCGCTATAAAAACCTGGCCGTGAACCTAAAAAAATAACTAGCTACTTAGCGGCACCAGTGACACTAATGCAGCGATCAGAAAAACGATTGCTTAGTGACACTGGCAAAAGGGGGTGAAAGGGTTAACTAAGGGCAATCAGGGGGTTAAAACCGTTATTGGGTAGTATATGGGGGTACCTAGCGCTATAAAAACCTGGCGGTGAACCTAAAAAAATAACTAGCTACCTAGCGGCACCAGTGACACTAATGCAGCAATCAGAAAAATGATTGCTTAGTGATACTGGCAAAAGGGGGTGAAAGGGTTAACTAGGGCAATCAGGGGGTTAAAACCATTATTTGGTGGTATATCGGGGTACCTAGCGCTATAAAAACCTGGCGGTGAACCTAAAAAAATAACTAGCTACCTAGCGGCACTAGTGAGACTAATGCAGCGATCAGAAAAACGATCGCTTAGTGACACTGGCAAAAGGGGGTGAAAGGGTTAACTCTAGGGGCAATCAGGGGGTTAAACCTTTATTGGGGGGGTAGGGGGCTACCCTGGACCCAACACTAACTGCCCTGACAGTTTTTACTGTCACAACTGACACTAAATGCAGCGATCAGTAAATAAATGATCACTGCAATCAGTGACACTGTGACTGGGAGGGGGTGGGGGCGCGATGGGGGGGGGGGGGGTGATCGGGGGTGATTTGTGTGCCTATGTGTACCTACATGTCAGTGTAGTGTTTGGTACACTTATTTTCTGTGTTCTCCTCGCAGTCCGGTCAAAAAGACCGCCCCAAGGAGAATGACATCACTTCCTCCCTGCCTGTGTTTACAATACACAGCAGGGGAAGCTTCTCATTCGCCAGGAGCGATTGAGAGGGGATGGCCAGAAACCAACGGCCATCCCTTCATCCCGGATCGCTCCTGAAGCGAAACGGACTGCCGCATCCAGCGGGAGGGGGTCCGATGGTCCAATGGTACCAGAGGCAATCTAGACACCGGAACAGACGCATAGGTACGAGCTCGGCACTCGTTTTTACAGTGTACAGCTTACATAAAGAAAATGTGAGTTTTTTATTGTTTTATTTAAATAAACGCCAACATTTTTTGCAACATACTGCACCATGGTAGGCCTCTCTTTATCTCTTCTCTAACACATTGAGCATCTACCTGAGTGATTCACGTTACTGACGCCCAGCGGAAAGACAAGGAAAGGACCCCACCTCCCCCTGGCTTTATTCCATAGGAACGCCTAGGAAAAGACCGATCCGAAGGGATCCATTCCTTTAAATTTTACTACATGCTGTTTACCTTACAGCAGTAAGGTAATCATTTATTTTAGCCACAGGTGTCAGTGACACTGAAGACCCATATCTTATCACTTAAAGGCACAGTATTACTGAATGTCAGGATAGCAGCACAAAGTGTTCTTGTGAAACACTTCCACATCTGCACTACTGTTGCACACTGGACCAAGAAACATACGTCCAATATTTGCACTAAGAGACTTGATATACTCAGTTTACTTAAAGATTTCTATTCATTTATTTATATATTTTTTCTATTTTTTCTGTGTATATATATATATATATATATATAATTTTTTGTGTATCTCTCCTTGATGAAATAAGTTACTGTATGAATTATTAACTTATTATATATTCTGCAAAATTTTGAAATCACATACCACTTATTCACTTACCGGTATATATTTTTATGCAATTTTGCACATGTTGGATATACATTTTATATTTATTTTTTAAGATTTTGCACATTAGGAATTTTTAAGATGAACATCTATGTCCCTCTCTAACGTATTTATTTATTTATGATATTATTTTAGTATATGATATCTACACATTTGCACTTTATTTTGTTAAATCTATTGATGAATGCTCTCTAGTTATAATCACTAGCTGATAATTCCACATATAGGAGAATATATAATCTTGCAGCGGAAGCGGAAGGAGCGCAACACCACCCCTTACTTTTTGATATCTTACATTTCTACCTGTTCTGTTTGTATTCGTGCTAAGGACAGCTACAATCACCCTCAAGGTCTTCTTTTGTCTTTGCCTGTTCCTTCCAGGCCCTGGACTGACATTTCAATGGATTTTATTGTTGAGTTATCTATGGCACATGATTACAATACAATAGTGGTAATAGTGGATTGTTTTAGTAAAATGTCTAATTTCATAGCCACTAAGAATCTACCGACTGCCAGTTAGACAGCCACTTTATTCATACAAGAAGTGTTTCGTCTTCATGTTTTACTAGAATCCATTGTTACCGACAGAGGATCTCAATTTACATCAAAATTCTGGGCTGCCTTCTGTAAGGTTCTTCATATCCAACACTCATTGTCAACCGCTTTTCATCCTCAATCAAATGGCCAAACAGAACGTACCAACCCGACCTTAGAAGAATATTTTCAATGTTATACAACCTATCTTCAAGATGATTAGGATGCATATCTATCTTTAGCTGAAGTTGCATATAATAATCAATTCCACAGTTCCATTAACTCCTTTCCATTCCATGCAAATTATGGCTACCATCCCACTATGTTGCCTGGATCCCCAATTGCTAATACTGTACCTACTGCTAATAATGAAAATGTGGAGAGCTTTTCAGTACTAAAGAAGGCCATAATTCATGCCCTGATTAGGTATAAGGCCTATGTGGACAGACACCGTGATCCTGCCCCTCAGCACCAACCAGGTGATTGATTATGGTTGTCCACCTTGTTCCTAAAACTAAAAATGTCCTACCCGAACATTTGGACCAAGATATGTGGGACCCTTTGCTGTTGAATGTGTAATTTCCCCCACTGAAATAAAATTTGAGTCTACCTGATTCCTATAGGGTTCATCCTGTCTTTCATACTTCTCTGTTAAAGCCTGCTGTCCCAGATCCTTGTCCCTCTCACTCCTTATCTACTGCCAACCCTATTATTGTAAATGGAGAGAAATAATATGAGGCGGAGGACATCTTAGAATAGATATTAGATTATGCCATGGTCGTCTGGAATACCTGTTTCACTGGAAAGGCTACAGTGTTAAAGATCGTTCCTGGGTCCCTTCTTCTGATGTGCCTGCTCCTGCACTTGTACGCTCTTTTTTTATAAAAGTCATCTTGGCCGCCCTGTCCATTTTGTGCTCCCAAAGGTCACGCTTTGTTTGAGGGCACTGTTACAACCCACAACCTACATGTACCAACCGCAGGGGTTCTCGCACTTGCAGCATGTCAGTCTTTGGCACTCTTGTTGGTGGCCTGTGCCTTGTGGCATCCCTATGTGAGTATAGTGAGGCCTCTAGCACATGTCTGAAGGCATCCTCATATCAAGATGGCAGCACCGAAGTGCTTCCTGTTATAGACAGCAATTACATCACTTCCACCACACCCTCTGGAGGTCACTTCCTGTTTAGTCACTATAAAGCTGAGAGGTTCCAGAGAGAGAGAGAGTGCTCAGTTGTTTAAGAGCTACCCACAGTGTGTATCTGTTCCTTACTGTGTGATATTGCTACCTGACCTTTGCTAGCTTGATCATTTGCTGCCTGCCCTGAGCTTCTGCTACGTTTTACTTTGATTATTGGACTTTCCCTTTTGTACTATGTTTCTCCCTCCCGTCTTCCTCTCTGTAGACTCAAACTGTTGCTCATCACTGGTGTCGGACCATCTCACTCCAAAAGGACACATTCTCGGATAAGATTTCAAAAGATTCAGCCAGATAAAATATCAGAATCTGATTCTGTGGTAAATTCCTCCACTGGTAGTAAGTTAGACTTTGGAAGTATAGCTATGGGCTTCACTGCCCCCGACAGACACACTCCCCTCACTCACAACAGGGTTACCCATCTCAGTGGTTTTCTCCATGGGAAGTCCTGCCAACAAGGAGTGTAGAACACTTTGACCAATGACGAAGGAACTTACAGGTGCTCTTGACTTTGTATCAGCTGCTGGTGCTGGAGCAGTGGTTGCAACAGTGGATAGGGTGACTGTAGCAGCACTCTTGTCCCAGTCTACTTGCAGCACCCTTGGCGGTAAGGCTGGGGAGACTACCTCCAGTAGCGATTCTCCACAGCATCCACAGGTGATTGTCATAAACCATGAAATAGACTGAGACAGAAGTACAATCAAATCACACTTGTTTATTAATAAAAAGGTACATAGAAAAAAGCGTAGTCAAGCATAGCCAGAGTCCAGTAGCCAGATCGGGTAGTCAGCCAGTCCAAAGTTCATAAACCAGATCAGGTAATCAGCCAGGCCAGAAGTCAGGGATCCAAGGAGAGCAACTGCAAGCAGGATAAGAAGCCAGGAGGGATGTCAGCAAGCCAGTCTTGAACAAACAGCAGGAGATGGTTCCTTGTGATGTGATCAACGCGAAGGCAAAAGAAAAAGTGAACAGGAAGGCTTTAAATAGGCAGGTCAGACGAGCATCATCGGGAACAGCTGGTAACTGTGGAAAGAGAAGAGAGCTGGCAATTAGCGGACAGCTGAGCGGCCAGCCCAGAGAAGAAAGGGCTAAGCCAGCCCTGACAGTGATTCAATGTTAGGTGTGAATGTATAGTCCCGCACATTTTGGACGCAGAAACCTGATTACTTCATAGCCTCCCACCGTATAGAGTACCAGGTGGCTTCTAGGTTTGTAGCGTACTCTTGTGTCAGTAACAAATTCTCTCAGCCCTACAGGGCTTGCGATGATGCCCAGAGAAAAGACTTTCCAACTGACATTGGGAACTTTGAGATCCGTCATGTTCCTCTCTTTGCAACAATCTCGCAGCATGTGTAATAAAGATGGTGGTGCACACAGCTGTGACACCTTCTCCATTATCGGAGCACAGCAGCTCCTCTCCCTGCTAGGGGATTGGTCCAGCGCTCTTCAAAAACTTCAGTGCCTGCCTCTTTCATCCAGCAGTGTGACAAAACTCTCCCAGAGTCTGCATTAACCCCTTCAGCACTGGTGTAAAGTGACAAAAGACCGGGCTGAAACTCTCCCAAGAGCAAAAAGACAATTAGGTTCTTGCCTACATGCTTTAAAAGGAGAGAAAGACAGTCTCTGAGGTGCAAAGATGTTACTTGCCATGGAGCCAGACAAAATCTCGGTGTACTTGCAGTCCGTTGCTAGGGGCGGCCACAGAAAAAATAACGCCTTGCCCCACAAATGGGGATCCCTGGCATCAGGAAGGGCTGACATTTCACCTCAGGGTGATGGTTCTTAGACAAGGTAGGTGTGAACATTTGCAGAAAATATGGGTGCCAGTCACTTTTAGGATTAACCAAAGTGAGTTTATTGCTCACAACAGAAAAATGCGGGAGAGAGGGTCAGGAAACAGGACACCCTAGGACTGTAGACAGACAGATAAGCAGGCTCTGAAAACAAAACAGCCAGGTAGACAGCAATACAGAACTTAGACCTTCACACAATGTTCTGTACCTATGTAGCAACAGCTGTTTCCTATAGTAACCAAAAACTCACAACACTGTGCAGGGTTTCCTTACATGAGTCCCTTTTGACTCTTTCCCAGCCTCTTCACAGTCCCGCCTCATGAAGAATTACCTCTGGTACTTCATCTGAAAACTGTATCATTTTCCTTATGCCTCCAGGCAACAAAATTCTCTCTCTCTGGCAGAGTATCAAGCACATGGCCAGGCTTTAGACTCCAGGCCTCACCCAACACAGCTGTTCCTCACACATCCACACCAGACCAAAGTCTAGGTGGAAGGACCCTGATCACCAGACTTTCCCCAAATATATACTCTCTCCCAGCATGCCCATTGGCCTGAAACTCCTACTGATTTGCTGAAAATGATATGCATATTCATAAATTAGTTTCACTGCAGCACATCATAACAATGCCAAAGGCAACAGTGCCACCTATTCACATAAGGAATGGACCACAGATAAACCAGGCTTAGAAGAAAACACAAATGATCACAGACTAAAAATCAGCCAGGTTATTTACCACCTAGCACAGCTACATTTACCAGTAACCCCTGATTTAGACAAGGGTGCAACACTTAGTACCCAGTAGTAGTATTACCAAAGTTAATAACACAATTTACTGTACAGGGTGATTACGGTACTTATAAGGACTAAGCATAAGATGACACTTGGCATCCAAACAAGGGGGGCTTGCAGGGTGGTTTAATGGGAGGGGCAATCATTATGTTGTTCTTCTGTCGGCTATCGATGGGACCCTTTAAAAGAATAGGTGCGCTTAACAACAGTTTCAGTAAACTAGCAAGCAATATCGATGCAGTAAAGGTGTGGTATAGGTGTGGTACAAATGCAATATAGGTGCTGTATAGGTGCGGTGAAGATGCAGTGAAGGTGCGGTATTCCTAATGTCCTGCCAACAGTAACTCAGTCCCTGCTAGCAGCGTGAAGAATAGGGCAGTGAGCCCTCTCACTACTTCCTGTTTGGCTGAGAACACTAGCTGTAGAAAGTCTCTCCACAGAATGCATCTGGAGATTCATTGGTGGGAAGTAGAGGGTAAGAAGTTGCTCTGGTCTCCCTGCTGCAACAGTGCAGATGCGATTGTTGTGGTCTGTGCTGCACTGCCTTAGTTGCCTCCACTGGTCTGGCCTCTCAGCAATCTTGTCAGTATGCAGCAAATGTGCTCTCATCTCTTTCCTCAGCACCAAGAACTAGAGCCTAGCTGAACAGTCTCAGAAAGGCAGCTCCACTGCTCCTCCTTGCCCCAGTGTTTCTTGGGAATTATAGTGCAAAGGGTCCATAAGCGCCACAATATTTCCTACATCATGGACTTCAAATCTCATGATCCTTAGCATTCTGCATAGAAATCCATGAGCTTTTCTGGCTATTGTTCTCCCTCGGCTAACTTAGCACAGGGGTCCTCAAACTATGGCCCACGAGCCACATGCGGCCCAACGAGGACATTTATCTGGCCCACCCCACCCAGGGTTGGATTCCCAACAGGCCAGGCCTCGGGACGGGCCGGTTGTAACACAGCGGGAGACTGCTGTGTCACAGAGCTCACTGTTAAAAGTTTGGGCGTGCAATGATAAAAGTCCCACCCTCCTAGACCAGCTCGTGTGATAGAGGCAGTGTTATGTCAATCACATGAGCTGGTCTAGGAGGAGGGCGGGACTTTTATCACAGCGCGCCCAAACTTTTCACAGTGAGCCTTGACACAGCAACAGGAGATGCCCGATGTGCACACACACTGACTGGTGAGACATTGTTTGGCACAGTAAGACTGTAAGGGGGGCTTGCAATGATGGTGAGGGGGGGCTTGCAATGATGGAGGGGGAGGCTTAAAATTATGGTGAGGGGAGGCTTGAAATGATGGTAAGGGGGGCTTGCAATTAAGGTGAGGGGGGGCTTGCAATGATGGTGAGGGGGGCTTGCACTGATGGTGACGCGGGCACTGATTGGGCTGCTACATTGACCATCTCATTAGCCAAAAGCAAGCCGGAGTTCCAATTGAAATACTGGTAAGTTTGTTGATTTAAATTTACTTGTTCTTCATTTTAAATATTTTTTGTATTTGTTCCCGTTTTGTTTATTCACTTCAAAATAAGATATGTGCAGTGTGCATAGAAATGTGTTCATAGTTTTTTTTTTTTTAACTATAGTCCGGCCCTCTAACGGTCTGAGGGACAGTGAACTGGCCCCCTGTTTAAAAAGTTTGAGGACCCCTGATTTAGCATATCAGCACAAAGTGAAAGTAAACTGATAGTAAAGAGAGAAATGTCTCCTTCTCTGTGTTTCTCTGTTCCAGCAGCTGGCTTCATAAAAATAATGTGGGGTCTGGAACTGAAAACAAGAATCTTTATGGAAAAAAACTCCTGTTGGGAACTTGTCATGCATGCAGCCGGCAATTGATCTGCAAACAAAGCATATTTCCAAGAGCCTGACAGTGATAGGTGACACCATGTTTATTCGTTATTAAAAACTCTGCTTCACATGAAAGTCTATAATTTTTTAAGCCATATTTCTATATTAGAACAGGTATATCCATGTACATCTGTCTCTGTGCCCTTCACTATTACTTTATATCACAATCATGCTCACTTTAGGCTTTTTTTTTGGTAAAGGCAGATTCATGCTTCATGCACACTGGGTCTTTAGACCCACTGCATGAGGCTCCAGCATTTAGCTGGAGGACACAGACACGCTATCCAGCTCTGCTGCTTCCAGCCTGGCAAACTCTATAAGAAGACAATTGTTCCAAGAGGCCAATAACTGCATGACAAGGGCACTATAGTGTACAGTACATCAAGAGTCCACCTGTATATAAAACAGACTCATCAACGTTTGATTTCCTTTGTGTTAATTAGTTAAACATTACCAGTGGATTAAGCAGTCTGAACCCTTGGCAGTACTTCGTTTTATATTAACTTTTATGATTAGTTGACAAGGCAACAAATAGTGAGGTATTCATGCCAATGTTAAGTTATAGCCAGATGTAGCAATGTGGAATACAATTATAAAGTACAGTGTTCTTCCGGTATTTCTATGCATCGCATGTTCCTCGTGTGCCCAGTGACATCATGTTTGTAAGCCAAACTAAAGGGATTGTGGGATGAGTAGTTCCACAGATTGATAATTGCTTTGAATGACCCTGTACCTGGACTACATATCCCAGGGATCTTTGTTACCATCGGAGAGATTGCTGGGAGGAACTGTATAAGAAGCTAAACCCCTGCCCTGCGGTCTCTTCCTCCTGGGCCTGACAATAGACGGACCTCTCCATGCATGGGGAGAGAGGTCGCAGCCTACCACGCAGTGTACAACATTCCAACCTGGATAAGAGGGGCCTAGCACTGCTTTCTGTTAGTCGGACATCCATCCAGCACCACTTTGATCTCCTGCCAACTTTGTGTTCTAAGCTTTGCATTGGGACATCGAAACCTTGGATCTGCTGCACACGTGT
This sequence comes from Lithobates pipiens, assembly GCF_037356315.1. NCBI lineage: Eukaryota > Metazoa > Chordata > Amphibia > Anura > Ranidae > Lithobates > Lithobates pipiens. The sequence goes on from NW_027507748.1 coordinate 406,560,607, forward strand.
GGCTACAGGGGCTGCTATCCAGAGGGCATTGAATCAGTCTGGTCGTGGTGAGAGGGCAATCACCCACCTTTACAAATCCTTTTCTCACGGTTTGACTGGGACACTTTGCACAGACATCTTTGCCTTGGGAATACTTTACTGAACCTATCTTGAACACTGTGCATAGACACCCTTAGCTTCTACCATTTCAAGAAATCTTATTGCTTGTTATTACACCTTATTGGATACAATCAATGAGCTCCGACATGCAGGTGGAGACCGTCAGATCTGCAACAGGGATATTGCTGTCAATATTGCTACAAGGGTCCTTAGACTATTGCCATTAAGTCTGACCTCTCATTAGGGTTAAAGGTTTATAGGCTGGCCGAGGTTTCCCCTTTAGAAGTTTGTCAGTATAACCATTTAACTTTGTTTATCCTTTCAGGTACAAGCGGTACTCCACTGTACATGTGTGCATAATAGACTGTTTACCTGAAAATATCTTGACTTGTGTTATTGGGAGGAATTCCTTTGCTGAGTTTGTTGCCTAAAACTCAGCAGATTTATTACCTCCTTTTTTGTGACAATATCTTCTTTGAACTGTCCTAGTAAACATTATCAGAATATAAACGCACAGAGTTGTCCGACTTATTGCTTTAAGGTGGTGCAAAGATGTCTGAACCCAGAGTGACAGGTGGGTTGAAATGTTCGTCGGGTGATGGCAGTGCAGATGAGCAGGTAAATCCAAGCAGCCCCTTAGGGGGCTGTGCTACACATACAAAAATTACTGTATTTATTAGCGTGTAAGACGCACATTTTCCCCCTGAAAACAGCGTGCCAATCATATGTGGGCATCATATGTGCACTTCATATGCTGATATTTTTGGCTGCCTCGGAGGGGGGTGGCTACCGGATTACACAGAGCGGGGATCTCCCATTTACTCGGCTGCTGCTGTTATACGCAGTCCCGCCTCCTGGACCTGCTCCTATGATAGACAGCACAATGGTCCAATGCCGGAACATGTGATGCCTATCATAGGAGCCGCCCCACGAGGCAGGACTTCATATAACTGCGGCAGCCAAGTGAACAAGAGATGCCCACTCTGTGTAATCTGGCGGCTCTAATCTCCATGCAGTGGTAAGGCTGCGCTGATGAGGGTGAGGCTGCAGGCGGCCAATGGTGAGGCTGCATTGATGGGCAATGGTGAGGCTGCAGATGGGCACTGCTCAAGCTGCATTGATGGACAATGGCGAGGCTTCATTGATGGGCACTAATCAGGCTGCATTGTGGGGCAAATGTGAGGCTGCAGACAGGTACTGATCAGGCTGCATTGATGGGCAATGATGAGGCTGCAGATGGGCACTAATCAGGCTGTATTGATGGGCAATGGGGAGGCTGTAGATGGGCACTAGTGAGGCTGCATTGATGTGTATTGACACTTATTTTGCTTTAAAGTTCTTTATTTACATTTTTTTTTCCTAATTTGAGGAAGTTGTTCACCATAAAGACATTGGTTTTTTTTTACTAAAGGCAAATCCACTTTGCACTGCAAGTGCACTTGGAAGTGCAGTCGCTCTAAATCTAAGGGGTAGATCTGAAATGAGCGGAAGTTCTGCTGATTTTATCATCCAATCATGTGCAAGCTAAAATGCTGTTTTTTATTTTCCTTGCATGTCCCCCTCAGATCTACAGCGACTTTACTTCCAAGTGCACGTGCAGTGCAAAGTGGATTTACCTTTAGTAAATAACCCCCATTGTATTCTTTTATACAAGTAATCTCACTGTTTTATGCCCTTCCCCACATATATTATTTAGCACACATCTCTTTTTAATGAGCTGCAGCAGCAGTGTTTAGATAAATAGTGTGGTGCTGCTCTCAGCTTCATATTACACGGGAATACCAAAGGATGATCTCCCTATTGCAAAACATAAAAGGGCTGTAGCACCCTCTACATAGGTAGCTGCTAGAGATGAGGATTTTTTGCAGTGCAGGTAAACTTAGGCAGGCCTAGCTGTTTTGATCTATGTGGGCTGGGAGTGGCTCAGAGCAGCAGCTGTGACCCACAGACAGTACCACTCCATGGTTACCTCCCTCTTTCTTCTAGAGGATTCTACTAGAAGATGAGGAAAAGAGAGGTGGAACTGTCTGGGATGTCTCAGGAAGCCCTGACCAATCCCCAGCTAGGATTGACAGAGGGTAAGTCCCCTTGAAATACCTAGGGCAAGCCCAGCTGAGGAAGAGTTGTCGGGTGGAAGAACTGAGGATGGAGTACTAGGCTGTCGAGCCTTGAAGGGGAGCTCCCCAGTCTGGGGGTGACCTTGGGCCTGGGACTCGGGTGCTTGATGGATCCCTTAACCACTTCCCACCCGGCCAATGCACATATACGGCCGGGTGGGAGCCGTCTACTCCTGATAGGACGTTCAGGAACGTCCATCAGGAGGAGCGGGATTGCGCGCGCCCGCGCAGCGGCGCGATCCCGATGCGCCCGTGTCACCGGGACACGGCGCATCTCAGATCGGCAGGAGGGCTCTGTGATTGGCCCTCCTGATCACATGACGGCCGTGTCCAATCACGGCCGTCATGTGATGTAAACAAACAGCCGGTTGCTAGGCAATCGGCTCCTCCTCTCCTCACACAGAAGTCATCGCTGAGGAGAGGAGAGCAGATTGCTGCAGCCTGCTGATGATCAGTGAGTATGAGCTGTTTTTTACAGCTTTTTACTCACTGATCTTCAGTCTAGTGTAAACACACAACACACCACACAGTGTAAACACAGTCCCCACATATGTCCCCATAACACACATGTCCCCAAAACATACATGTCCCCAAAAAATAAAAACACATGTCCCTAATAATAAAAACATGTCCCCCACATATGTCCCACTAAAATCACTTGTCCCAATGATTATGTGCACACATATGTATGTGATCACCTGCACACATATGTACATGATCATTTGCGTACATATGTCCGTGATCACACAAACCAATTATTATACACTTAACAGAATTTTTTTTACCAAAAACATGTAGCAGAATACATTTTGGCTTAAATTTATGACAAAATTTGATTTTATTGGATTTCTTTTAAAATAGAAAAAAGAAAATATTGTTTTTTTTCCAAATTTCTGCTTTTTTGCGCTTATATCGCAAAAAATAAAAACGGAGTCGTGAATAAATACCACCAAAATAAATCTCTATTTGTGCGAACAAAATTATAAAAATTTCATTTGGGTACAGTGTAGCATGACCGCGCAATTGTCACTGAAAGCGCTAGAGCGATGAAAGCTGCAAATTGAGTGAGGGACATGGGCATTCAGGAGGACTGGAAAGGCATGCCACAGAGGACTGAGAGGAAACAGTCATAGCTGGGTGAGGAGCCAGTGAGGACTGCAATGTCACAGGCAATGAAGTCAGGCAGCTGCAGCCAGGAGTTCTGGCAGGGCCTGAGGAGGACTTAGTGGGAGAAGTAGTCCACCATAGGACAGCTAGCACTAAAGACTTCCTATTTATAGTTTTTGCTACATTAAAGGGATCCACGGTCTTTGCTTGCTAAAGGCAGTTGCCGAGGCCTGACTAAGTCAGAGTTAGGCCTAACCACATGCTAGCTGTGCCTGGAGTAAGAGATGTGCTGGAGAGAAAGAGAGAAAGTAACAGTCTTCAAGCAAGAGTTGTGCCGGAGGAGACTGCACTAGCCAAGTGCATATAGTTGTCCCAACTGACTGATATACAATCAACCAATTGCCTGTTCTACTGGGCATCCCATATGTTCCTATCCCTATCCAAGTTAAAAATCCCTCAATAAAAATACAAAACAAGCACATAGACTGTTCATTGTCTCAAAAGTGACTGGGAAGTGAATGCCAGGCTGGACAGGGTGACAGGTGGGCCACATCACTCAGCAGCCCCTACGGGGGTAAGGCTACAGGGTCAAAACACAATAGCAAGACTGTATAAGCTAATTACCTTTTCACATGGGTTGATGGCCTTTAACATCCAAATATATTTGTATATATGTTGTTTTTACTATGACATTAAAGTGGAGATATATTCTTTGCAATAAAGGACAGTTTAAGTGCATGTATTGTCCAAACTTTTTTTGTAGTTTCGGTTATAGTAGCAAAGACTTAAAGAGGACCCCCCCCCTATATAGAAAAAGACATGAAGATAACTTAAAAATGAAATAGGTATACTTACCTACCTTACCTCAGTGTTACTCAGATTAGGATTGATATCTGCCTAAAGGCACTTATGCCTTCCCAAAGGGCTATGTCATCAGTTCCTTCCAGAAAAACAAGGAAGCAGACACAAGAAAGGCAAGTTAATAAAAAAATTTGAAGATTTGCTTCCATCTACTGCCTAAATTTGTAATTAGTATTTTTTATTTTATTACAGGTACTTACGCAGCACTTTACGTATTTATTATACATTCACATCAGATTCCCGCCCTCAAAGAGCTTACAATACAAGGTCCCTAAATCACATTCATACATACACATACTAGGGCCAATTTAGACAGGATCCAATTAACTAAATTGATTATCACATAAGACAAGTATTTGGCGCAAATCAAAGATATTAGGTTCCCACTTAAAAAAAGTCTATAAAATTACATATGATAGTGAGTGCAGGGAATGCACTACTTTGTCAAGTCCAAAAAAGGAAAATTAAATGTTCTTTAGTTCCTGAGGAGAGGGGGGGGGAGAGGGATGGAGAGGGGGGATGGATCCGCATGCAGGGCTGCCACCTTAACCAGTTGCCGACCGCCGCACGCCGATGTACGTCGGTACAATGGCACGGGCAGGCATAAGGACATACATGTACGTCCCTTGCCTCCCGCGGGTCGGGGGCCCGATCGGGCCCCCGCCCGGTGCCTGCGGCGGTCGGAATTCGTACGGGAGCGATCCCGGACGAGGGGACGGCCATTCATTCATGGCCACCCCCTCGCGATCGCTCCCGACGAATAGAAATCCCCGGTGACATCACTTCCTCTCCTGTAATGTAAACACAGGAGAGGAAGTGATGTATTCTCTCCTCCGTGTCGGTATTTTCCGTTCCGACACGGAGGAGAGCGGATCAGTAAGTTGCACCAACACTCACACACACAGTAGAACATGCCAGGCACACTCACACCCCCCCTTTACCCCCCGATCACCCCCCCAATTACCCCTGCCCCCCAGTCACAGTGACACCAATGTCATTTTTTTTTTTTTTTTTTGCATTGGTGTCATTTGTGACTGTAATAACTGTTAGGGCAGTTAGAGTTAGCCCCCTTTAGTTCTAATGTACCCCCCTAACCCCCCCAATAAAGGTTTAACCCCGTGATCACCCCCCGTCGCCAGTGTCACTAAGGCTGGGTTCACATTGCAGCGGTTTATGAGAACGAATGTGATTCGCACCGCACTGCAGTGCAAATCACATCCGATCTCTGTGCGATTCGAGTTCAGCCATTCGCCGCACCCGCCGCACCCGCCACACCCGCCGCACCCGCCGCAAATTCGCACGGGACCCTTTTTTTGGCCCGCAGCAGAATCGGATCGCATGGGTGTTCACACCATGCGATCCGAGTTTGCAGATCGCACTGCGATATGCGAACTGATCTGGGGGTGTCAGTAACATTTCACTGACACTCCCAGCAGTTCGCATAGGGCAGTGTGAACTGCCGCCGGGAGGCATGCGATGCGGGAACCCGCCGCGGATTCGCGGCGTTTCCGCATCGCTCCAGTGTGAACCCAGCCTAATAAGCGATCATTTTTCTGATCGCCGTATTAGTGTCACAGGTGACGCTAGTTAGGCAGGTAGGTATTTAGGTTCGCCGCAGCTTTTTATAGCGCCAGGGACCCCCATATACTACCGCATAAAGCCCCCTGATTGCCCCCTAGTTAACCCTTTCACCAGTGATCACCATATAACTGTTACAGGTGACGCTGGTTGGTTAGTTATTTTTTTATAGTTTCAGGGCACCCGCCATTTATTACCTAGTCTCACTAGTGTACCCCTAAATTTAGGGGTGTCTACTTTCCAAAATGGGGTCATTTGGGGGGGGTTTGTGCCATCTTGGCATTTTATGGCCTTCAAAACTGTAACGCCCTTAGAAAGCCTGAAGGCGGTGCTTGGTTTTCGGGGCCCCGTACGCGGCTAGGCTCCCAAAAAGTCCCACATATGTGGTATCCCCGTACTCAGGAGAAGCAGCAGAATTTATTTTGGGGTGTCATTTCACATATGCCCATGGCATGCATGAGCAATATATCATTTAGTGACAACTTTGTTAAAAAAAAAAAAAAAAAAAAAAAGTTTGTAATTTTCCCGCAACTTGTGGCAAAATATAAAATATTCCATGAACTCAACATGCCTCTCAGCAAATAGCTTGGGGTGTCTACTTTCTAAAATGGGGTCATTTGTGGGGGTTTTGTGCCATCTTGGCATTTTATGGCCTTCAAAACTGTAATAGGTAGTGAGAAGTGAACTCAAAAATTTACGCCCTTAGAAAGCCTGAAGGCGGTGCTTGGTTTTCGGGGCCCCGTACGCGGCTAGGCTCCCAAAAAGTCCCACATATGTGGTATCCCCATACTCAGGAGAAGCAGCAGAATTTATTTTGGGGTGTCATTTCACATACGCCCATAGCATGTGTGAGCAATATATCATTTAGTGACAACTTTGTGTAAAAAAAAAAAAAAATTTTTTTTTTTGTCATTATTCAATCGCTTGAGGCAAAAAAATAAAATATTCAATGGGCTCAACATGCCTCTTATCAATTTCCTTAGGGGGTCTACTTTCCAAAATGGGGTCATTTGGGGGGGTTTTGTACTGCCCTGCCATTTTAGCACCTCAAGAAATGAGATAGGCAGTCGTAAACTAAAAGCTGCGTAAATTCCAGAAAACGTACCTTAGTTTGTAGATGTGACAACTTTTGCGCAAACCAATAAATATACAATTATTGACTTTTTTTTTACCAAAGACATGTGGCTGAATACATTTTGGCCTAAATGTATGACTAAAATTGAGTTTATTGGATTTTTCTAATAACAAAAAGTAGAAAATATCATTTTTTTTCAAAATTTGCGGTCTTTTTACGTTTATATCGCAAAAAATAAAAATCGCAGAGGCAATCAAATACCATCAAAAGAAAGCTCTATTTGTGGGAAGAAAAGGACGCAAATTTTGTTTGGGTACAACATTGCATGACCGCGCAATTACCAGTTAAAGCAGCGCAGTGCCAAAGTGTAAAAAGACCTCTGGTCATTTACCAGCAAAATGGTCCGGTCTGAAAGTGGTTAAAAGAGCTGAAACTCAAGCTCCTGGATTGCTGCAGATAAAGGAGAAAAAAGAGAGAGAGGGGCGCCTCTGGGTGCAGATTTTTCAAAAGGTTTTATTTTCAGTGTAAAAACATAAAATTTTGCACTCACATTTAGTAGGCAAAAAGTAAGCATTAAACACAGAGGGTCATCTGGTGTATCTGATTATGGGACGTCAGCCAGTGATCCGGTCCACATCTGTCATCTCGTTGTTCCTGTTCCTCTCACATGAGGTGTTTTTTATGAAGCAGCCGGCTTATGGTGGACACGAGATGTGCGGTCCTCAGAACAAGGCTTGGGAGGCAGAGATGACCAGGGCGCGGGGCTGTGACGTCAGAGGGTATGCGACGCGTTTCTTGAGCGTGCGGGTCGAGATTGTCGGACGACCGCGCTCTTTCATCAGGCAGAATCAGAATAAAGTGAAGGGGACTAGGGATTTAAATAGGGGCAGGCTAAGGACAGTAGGCGTGGCTGGAGGTGGACTAGGAACAGGTGAAGGGGAGTGGCTACGGCCGAGTATGGGGAAGGAAACGATGAGTAATGAGGGGGGGAGGGAGATGGGAGAGAGGGAGAGCAGCAGCGGCTTGGTATAAGGAGGCAGAAAAAGTCTATGGGGAAATCTTATGTATAAATCGGTAAAAATGTCTATGGAATAAAATTCTATGGGGAAAAAAGTCAAAAATAAGTGGGAAAATGAGTAAAAAGAAGGGGATGGAAAAATGATAAAAGATATATATAAAAAAAGGATAAAAAAGCTTAAAAAAAGCTTAAAGGGAGGGGAGTAAAAAGGAAAAGTAAAAGGAGGCAAGGAGCATAACATGAAGTGTGTGGATATAATTGTATTGGGGTTTGGACATGCAGGACATATGTGTGTAAGGGGATAAAATTGTGTATGTGTAAATACACATATATAAATACATAAATACACATATAGATACGTACGCTTACCCGTGTTTAAATGAAAAAAACGGGATGTATAAAATGAAAATGAGAATAAAAACAGAAGTAAAATCAAAAACGTACACCCGCACACATATGCCTACATGGACACATGTGTGTATGTGTGTACGCACATACGTGAGTGTGGGGCGCGGGGAGGGGAAAAGGAGTACGAGGGAGTAGATTACGAGGGGGGGAGGGGGGGGGAAGGAAAGAAAAGGGGGGGAAGGCCTGGGGGGGGGAAAGGATGGGCCTGGGGGGGGATGGGGGAGGGGACTGAAGGGTGGGCAGGGGGGGGGGGAGGGATAAGAGGTATTACACTAATACAAAATGATAAGAATTATTTTCTACATATGCATGGGTACATATACAAGCCAATGTCAATACATGATTCTTTGCAAGGAGAAAAGAGAATATAACCGCTTGAGAAATACAGTAATGGTAAAAACGTATGCATAATAATATATTTGCCATAAATATCGATAGCTAAAATGAGCGGATAGATTGAGAGGATATCTATATAGGTGAGGGGATGTTTTTTGTAAAGTCATGTTGTGTGATAAGGACGGCACCATAGACGAGGGGTGTCTGGTATGGGGCAGTTCGAGCTCTGCGACAGATGATAACAGGTGGGTTATAAGGTAGTGGTACATCAGAGGATGGTGGCAATTTCGATACACTCGTTGATTCCCCCTGGGGAGAGTGCCTCGAGGGTATAGATCCAGAAAGTTTCGCGAGAGCATAATTTTTTTAATTGATTATCACCACTGATCAAATATATATACAATAATGTACCGTCGTCCTATCAGTTCAAGAAACAAGAGGCAGATTTGAGGCAACTTTGGACTTTCATGATACGGTAAAGACCCACAAAAAAATATTTTGAAAATAAATTGTATACATTTATTAAGACATAACATGGTTACAAAAAACACTTTGGGGGGAGAGAGACAATACAAATACTAGAATTTCAATAGCTCTAAAATGAACTGGAAAGAATTAATGTGTATCCATCCAGGAGAGGGGATTAGATATTTGTCACTTGCCAGTTCAACCTCTACATGTTTCGCTGTGAACCCGCTTCTTCAGGAGTATAGTTCAGAGTTTATCTCTATAAAGAAATAGACATATACATAAATAATCTTAGCATAATGAAACCAAATAGACAGATTAGGATTGCAAAATTTGGGGAAAAGGACATGGACCACCTATTGACTGCCATAGAGGTGGGACATCCCATAAACAATGCAACCACAACTATAATGCTTATATGCATTGTAATGTTGGGGTGATTAAGCACAATTGGTAGATGCACGTTTTAGTCTACATCAGGCAGGCGTTTTATGGTTAAGGGCCTGGTAGCCCACGTTTATTATAAGAAAACAAAAATATTTAGTTCATCCAGTAATCCCACGCAGGGGTTTAAATTCATTCAGCACACAAATGAACATACCAAGCCACCTGGCTCTCAATTGTCAACAGTTCCTCTGCTTGCTCCCAACAGATTTGTCAACTCTTTCCAGCCCCCTGGACTCACCGACTTCCTTAGTCTTCCTGACTCTCAAGGTTGTCAGCCTTTCCCAGTCCCTTACACGGACTACAGTCTCCCACAGGGCAAACCACTCTTCAGCCAGCAGCAAGCTGTTCACACTCCTCCACCTTCCACACCAACAGCCCTTCATTTATATGGCTTATATGCAGCTGGGCACACACCCTGCTCGTTAACATCAAGACCCAGACACAGGGCTGGAGATATGCAAACTCTGTGTCTGCGTCTCGTTTTCCTCCAATTTCATAGGGACAGAGCCTCGCTCTGTCACATATCCCCCCCCTTTGTTTCGATCCGGAGGGAGGAACACCAGCACCCATCATGATGGTTGGGACACCTCTGTGCTGGCTGTCAGCCACGTAGGCCCAACCTTTTTTCCGGGTGCGCTTCCAGGAACATTCCCCCCTGGATCTTAACAGGTTCCTATATTTTCCTATACTCAGCCTTCCTCTTCTTTTGGGGTCCCTGGGCTTATTCACTTTTCTTGGGGGAACTCTGCCTTCCTTGAGCCCTCCTTTCACCTTACAAATACCCATTTTACCCTTCACCATCGGTATTTCAGGTTTAAAACAGTTTCTCTTGGTACCCACTGCAACCAAATCATTGTTTACAGAACGAACTCTTAACAGATCACAGCTTTCCAATTCAGTGTTTGTTAGAAGAAGACCTGAGGAGGGACTACATCCGACGGGACCATAGCACAGCTCCATCTCACCCGTTGTCCAACACTCCATGGGTACCTGTTCTAACAAACTACCCTGACCTAAGCATAAACCATTTTTTTCAGGTGTACACATTACATTGTTATGGCAACCAATATTAACACTTTCTTCCACAGTGTCTCCAGGCACCTTAACTTGTACCTCTGGGCCAGTGACAGAAAGCATCTCTGCTACTGCTGAGTCCATTCTGGGCCCTTCCTTCTCATGAGGCCTAGCGGGTAAGGCAGTATCTGCGCCCTCTACTGACCACTGCTCCGCCGCACCTCGGACCACACCAGCAGAGATGTTTCTAGTCACCGCATCAGACGGAGAGACCTCTGATATCTCAAGCAGTTCTCTCGCGTGCCTTCCATACCAATCAATAACTAGAAGTACGCTTACAGAGAATCTGTAGATCCTGTGCCAAATGGGTAACCATTGGTCCCACCAATTCCACTGTTGGTCAAGGTTTCCCAGCACTGCCTGTACCACCTGGCTCCACCCATTGGTGCTACGCAGCACCACCTGGTCCAACTGCGGCGGAGATACCCAAGTATACAGTAAGTTCATCTTTACCAACTCTAGCATTTCTAGTAAAGTTTCTGTCATCTCTAAACATCCCATGTCTAAACCCCAGAACTTTCTAGGGTCTTCTACCCTGTCCAAGACATGGAGGGGCTCAGCGACTGCAGGTTGAGAGGGTGAGACATTTGAAGAGACCTCATCCTCCTTGGAGGTACCCATCATCACAGCTTGTTGCTCCCCTGGAGAGCTGTTAGACACATGTCTCACACTTATCCCTTCTGCACCAGTGTTGGTGAGCCTCTGCAGGTCATTACAAGTCACACTATCACTTTGATACTCAATATCATTTAGCTGTGGGGCTGTGGACAACACATCTGCGATGCCAGTGCCCTGAACTGTTTCTTCAGAGGGGAGGGCAGCAACCTTTGCAAGGACCAAGGCGCCCTCAACCACCGACGGCTCTGCGATCCCCCTGTCTGGCATAGCAGTTGTGTCCACACCCTTGTTACTTAAGCTAGCCTTAGCCAGCATGGCTAGCAATTGTTTGGCCCAGCTGTCCCAGTCCATTGTGGTTCCACCATGGGTGTTCCACAGCGTTGCATCACCTGCTGTAGAAAGCCGCACAGAACCCTGGGATTCATTAGCTTTAACTGCACATGCGTCATTTCTATATACATCATTTTGTAACACCATACTTTTATCAACGTTGCATTGGGGTGATGCTTTGTCACCTAAAGCTTGGTGCAGCACACCATTCTGAACACCTTTTTCTGGTGGCATTACAGACACATCCAGCTTTGTACACTCAGCTTTTGCAGGCTGAATTAACCCCTTGCCCACTGGGCTACCTGTAGGGTTGTGGGGCTGCGCCCACACGCTCTCACTGTGTGAATTAGTCCCCCCTTGTTCCACCAGCATAGCACCAGAGCCATCCTGGGCAGCCTCTGACTCCAACACATGGAGACCCCATGAGACTTCCATGGACAATCCTGTGCCTCTGCCTGTCATGGGAGATCTCCTACTCTCATCACTGGTAGTGAACACATTACCAACCTCACTCTCAGATATGACATTACAAGAAATACATGTTTCAATGTCATTACACTCATCACGTTTAGCAATAGTATCACTTTTGTTAGTACGATCATTAGCATTCTCATTACATGTAGACACAACTGCTGTTTTTGTGGTTTGTTTATGAGCCACCATAACCTCTGAGCGACTCTTCACAGCACCTGCTCTCTGTAAAGGGGCACTTTTGCCTATTTGGGCAGCTCCATAGCTGACCTGGGAAACTCTCTGCTCCAACACTGCAAGCTCCTTGGAAGTTTCCCTGGGCAACCCTGCAGCAGCTATCACTAGGGAACATGGTACCAGCACTGTTTTGGTCACCCCTAGCTCAATTTTCCCAGCCATTTGCTGGATCATAGCAGGCATATGCAGAGTCCCCATGTCCTTTTCAGTCTTTAGCCCTGCGTCTAGTTGGGCTTTACGCTGCGCCTCCCCACTGCTCTGGGTAGCACAATGCAGAAAGTCTATGTCCATTTGTACTGCGGATCTCCCCACTGGACATACTCCCACTTCACTGGATTCAGCATCATAAACTGAAACAGTCTTACCAGTTCCTGCAGCTGGTGTCATAGCCTTCACTTGAGTGCGTTGTCTCACTGGTGTGGTGTCTCCATAGGCTGACTCCCCCATGTGGCCAGGGAGCAAAACTGCAGCCTTTCTGGACCCACTGACGCCCCCTGTAGGTAACACAAGATCCTTGTTGCTAGGGGTAACTGCAGACTTGCGCTCCAAAGCTGGTTGGCTATACCTCATGCAGGATTCAGGCTGATATACTCTCCTTTCTGGACTGACCCCTTTGCCTAAGTGGCCATGACAGAAAACCTTACGTTTCTCTGGATTTCCAATTCCTAGGACTTCCGGCGACACTTCTCCCATCCTGGAGCATTGCTGGCGGCCCATGATACGATGGAACTCTCCTCTAAGAAGGATTTCCTCTTTAAACTTGCGATAGTCATCCTTGCCCCCATCCATCAAATGGTAAACCGACCGGAACTCTATCCGCAATAAGGTTTGCAGCAGTTTTGGCCACCGGTTCCTAGGCCATTTTCTCTTTACAGCAACTTTTTCAAATCTTACAAGGAAGTCTCCCACCTCCTCTGTAGGCAGCATGGGTTGCACATAGTCAGAGGCCAAGATCTCAGCCCCTTGCAGTGCACCCGACTCTTTGCGATTCCGCTTGAACCATTCATTCGCTGTCTCACATGTCACTGGCCCCTTTTTACTGGTCCTACAAGGTGGAGACATCTTCTCAGACCATGCTGAGCTCACTTCTTGGCATCTCCTCCATGACTGGCTCTCACTCGTTGCCATTGGATACCACTTCTGAGGACACAGCTGATCACAATCATTAGTAGATGAGCTCCAGAATTCATCAACCTCCCATCCAGCTTGGTTATTCCACAAACATTCCTGTGACAAGGGGCAATGGGCAACAGCATGTCCCCACTCACTACAACGGATGCAGCGCAGAGGCCTCCTTGCGTCATGCTGTGGCACCTTTGGGCTCAGGCTGCCAGGAACAACATCCTCTTTAACTTGATTAAACATGAACTTCTTGCTTTTTGACTGCCTCATCCTTGCAATCACATGCACACAGCAGCTTGTAACAGTTCTCAGCAGAGAAAGGAAAAAAAAAAAATCTGATGTTTAATTCTTCCTTCACAGGTACACAACCTGCATGCAACACAGTCCATCAAATAAACGTATACGCAATGCTGTTCGCCTGGCTGCCACACACAGCTAGCAGTAGTTCCTGATGCGACTCACCATGGAGCAAGGACCCGGATTCCACCGTCTACATGCCCGCATTCGAACACCACTTGTAATGTTGGGGTGATTAAGCACAATTGGTAGATGCACGTTTTAGTCTACATCAGGCAGGCGTTTTATGGTTAAGGGCCTGGTAGCCCACGTTTATTATAAGAAAACAAAAATATTTAGTTCATCCAGTAATCCCACGCAGGGGTTTAAATTCATTCAGCACACAAATGAGCATACCAAGCCACCTGGCTCTCAATTGTCAACAGTTCCTCTGCTTGCTCCCAACAGATTTGTCAACTCTTTCCAGCCCCCTGGACTCACCAACTTCCTTAGTCTTCCTGACTCTCAAGGTTGTCAGCCTTTCCCAGTCCCTTACACGGACTACAGTCTCCCACAGGGCAAACCACTCTTCAGCCAGCAGCAAGCTGTTCACACTCCTCCACCTTCCACACCAACAGCCCTTCATTTATATGGCTTATATGCAGCTGGGCACACACCCTGCTCGTTAACATCAAGACCCAGACACAGGGCTGGAGATATGCAAACTCTGTGTCTGCGTCTCGTTTTCCTCCAATTTCATAGGGACAGAGCCTCGCTCTGTCACAGCATATATGCAATGTTTCTTGTCTGTAATGTATCACCAAAGAGAGTGAGCAACCTGAACTCACCAAAAACGCTGACAAGAACCAACAGGCGCCTCAAAGCCCCAAAGGACAATTTCCTGGGCGAGTGTGGGAACCAAGGTCAAGGTACATATGGTAAAATGGCTGTCAAAAAAGAAAAATATAAATCTATATAACTGGTACAGCAAATCATACAAAATGATTGCTGAAACAGTGTACACAGGGGATGCAGGAAAAGACCCGCACCCCACATCTGCACCAAATAAAAACAAAGAATTCAATAAAATGTACATATATGGTGATACGCACCAAGCAAATGCTCATGAAAGGTTTAACTCACTGGGTTAGTTCATCATCAGTTAGTTTATTTATATACCTCAATGTTATTATTACCTCTTGTTCATTTACATTCAATATATGGGCAGTTTATACTTCTTTTTTTCTGCTTGTCTATATTTCTTAGAGCATTCCTTTCTCAGCCCTCAATTTTTTGTGCTCCACCTGTTGAGATCACCACCTTCTCAAGTTCTGCCATCATCTACCTAAACCTTTAATGAGCATTTGATTGGTGCGTATCACAATATATGTACATTTTATTTAATTCTTTGTTTTCATTTGGTTTACTTGTGCGCATCTGCATCTGCGTATACTACATCTGAGCACCACAAACCAAAAATGTTATTTAAAGTGGAGTTCCACCCAAAAATGGAACTTACGCTTTATGGGAAGGTGACCACCTGACATGCAACAGTTTGCATGTCATTTGTGTGTGTAGGGGGGGGGGGAGCGAATACCCTCTTTTTTAGAGGGTCTCAGCTCCCACATCCTCCCGGCACACTGCAGCACCAGAAGGAAGATCACCTCTCCTCCCTCCCGGAAATCATCTGGGACATGTCACAGGTCCCAGATTATTGGCCGGCCAGTCACGGCGTGGCTCACGCATGTGCAGTGGGTGCCCGGCAGTGAAGCCGCAGCCGGGCACCCACAGTTACAATGCCAGCAGAGAGGAGAGGGAGATGAGCACGGCTTCATTCTCCCACATCGCTGGACCCTGGGACGAGTGAGTGTCCGATTATTAAAAGTCAGCAGCTGCACTATTTGTAGCTGCTGACTTTTATTTCATTTTTTTTAAGCGGAACTCCGCTTTACTTAATTATTAATACTCAAAGCAAGCTCACCCATCCATCCACGTCTCCATGCTTTATTTTGTTGAGAAATCACTTTGAAAAGGGGCAATCATGTAGCAATTACTTCCTGGAATCCATCTAACCAGTGACGGATGTGAAGGGCTGTTACTGCTATAACCAGAGCAAAGTACTAAAGCCCCTTTAACAAACAAATGCAAATAAAAAAAAAAATGAAATACAGAAGCAACTGTATTTATTTATTTATTACAGGTTCTTATATAGCACTGTCAATTTACCATGTATGTGACATTTGCGTACTACTGGCTTGTTGCTGTTCCTTCAGAAAGTAGAGGGTTGTCTCTTTTATCAATTAACTTTTTATTATTTCCAACAATGCATTACACATCATGCTGAAGTACATCACATCAGTTCCACAAGAAAGAAAATGATCTAACACTGGGGATCTTCTGCCCGTTGAATCAGGTAGAGCCCTCTGGATCAGGTATAGACCAGATCAGAAAGACTCCTCCACAATCAACCGGGCCAGTACTGGAAGTAAATATACAGCGCCAACCGTCACGTTGTCCAGCAAAGAAGCCCAATGGTTAGTTACTGATTTCAACTAGTTCTGCTAACTACTCACACCTGTCGCTGGTATCCAAGCATCTTTCTATAGGAACCATAGGGCACATGAAAACGAGATCAAAAGAGAATGGAGAATCAGGAAGAGAAAAAAAATAAAAAAGGAAAGAGAAAGTAAGCGAAAAAGAAAAGAGGAGAGAGCATAAAGGAGAGTATAGGAGATAGAGGGAATGAAAGAAGAGAGAGCTGTTAAGAAATAGAAGAGGGACGAGGGATAAGAAGGGGGACGGGGGAAGGAAGAGGGGGGTAAGCACCGTGTGTGGTCTCCGCAGCAAATCACAGCCGGTCCTCTCGAAGATTCCATGGGGTCCAAACCAAATCGTGGGCCTCCATCCGATCCTGTATCCTGGCGGTCATCTTCTCCATTAGTTCCACGTCGTTGATTCTGGTATGGAGCGCACCGAGGGTGGGGGGCTGTACTTTTTTCCAATTTAGGGCAATTAAACACCTCGCCGCTGTCAAAATATGCCTAGACAGTTTCTTTCGGGACTTCGTTAATTTAGGGAAGGGGATGCCCAACAGGAAATTTTTGGGGTCCAGTGCCACCTGCTGGTCTAGGACAGTAGTCAAGAGGCGCCGGACCTCTTCCCAAAAGGGGGTTACAAGGGGGCATTGCCAAAAGATGTGGAACAATGTACCCCTGTGGGTTAAGCATCTCCAGCATCTGTCGGAGGAGGTGGGGTAGATGGCGTGTAGAACGTCCGGGGTCATGTACCAAAAAAATAAAATTTTATACGCATTCTCCCGGTAGAGCGTGCACATAGAGCTTTTGGAGGCCTGGGACCATATCAGCTGCCACTGCTCCTCCGTAATCTCCCCGCCCAACGCTTCCTCCCACTTGAGCATGTAGATATGCTTGCCTTTCAAAGCTTTAGGGGGAGCGTTGATTATTTTATAAATGGTGGATATCAATCCTCTCTGGGCAATGCCCGCTAGGATTACAGTCTCAAAAGCGGAGGGCGGGGAAAAACGCAGGTCAGAGGATATGGTCTGGGCATAGTGTCGTATCTGTAAGTAACTGTAAAAACTCTGTCGTGGGAGGTCAAATTTAGATTGAAGGTCAGCGTAAGAGTGCAGTCTCCGTGATCTAGGGTCCACCAGGGTTCCCAGATGGAAAAGATTCCGGGATGACCACGGATGCGACATCGGGAATGTCAGGCTATCTGGCACCTTAGGATGAAATAGAAAGGACGTCAGGAGCGACTTATCCGAGGATAACTCATGGACCTTGGAGAGCTTACGCCATAGGCCCTGCAGGTGTGCCATAGTTCCCAGAAGTTGGGCCCGAGGGATCAAAGCTGCCGCGCTCCAGAGAATACTATTAGGGTGAGCCGGGGCCAGCCAAAGTTTCTCGATTTCCGTCCATCTATTGTATGACCTCTGGGTGAACCAGGAGGTCACTGCTCGGAGCTGGGCTGCCTGATAATACTTAATAAGGTCCGGAAACGCCAGACCCCCGTCTGAGCGGGAGGCTGTCATAACAGAGCGAGGAATTCTATGGCGTTTGTAATTCCACACGAAATTGAGCAGATCGGCTTGCATTTTTTTCAGATGATGGTAAGGTACGGGGATAGGAAGGGTCTGGAACAGGTAAAGGAGTTTCGGAAGGATCGTCATTTTTACCGACGCTATCCTACCAAAGAGGGAAATTTGGTGCTTCCGCCACGGGAAAGTAGCTGCCTGATGGTGCCATACAAGGGCGGGAAGTTTGCCTGATACAGGGAAGCAAATGTCGGGGTAATATGTATCCCCAGATATTTCAAGGAGGAGGTTTTCCAGTGATATGGGAAAGTGGATCGAAGATGATCCACCTCCAGGGAGGGAATGTTCACTGGGAGGGCTTCTGATTTTGAGGCGTTGATTTTATAACCTGAAAGGGCGCTGTATCGATCAAGCTCCTTGTGTAAATTGGGCAGGGAGATCCTAGGCTGGGTCAGAGTAAGGATCACATCGTCCGCGAACAGCGAGATCTTGAACTCCTTATCCCTGACCGGGATGCCCCTAATATCCCGGTTCCGCCTAATGGACGCCGCCAGGGGTTCTACGCAAAGGGCAAACAACAAGGGCGATAGGGGGCATCCCTGACGTGTGCCATTAGAAACAGAGAAGGCCGAAGAAGTAGCAAAGGGGGTCTTAACCTGTGAGGATGGATTGGAGTAGAGGTGCCGTATAGCCTGCAGAAACGGTCCCCTCATCCCCATATGAGTCAACGTGGCGAACAGGAAGGGCCACCCCAGCCTATCAAAAGCCTTCTCCGCATCCAGACTCAGGAGCAGAGATGGTATGCCCCCCCTATTCGCCACGTCGACCAAATCTATAACCTTCCTAGTGTTATCACCAGCCTGGCGGAGGGGGACAAATCCCACCTGATCTTTATGTACGAGGGAAGGGAGGACCATGTTAAGCCGCAGGGATAGGAGTTTGGTAAAAAATTTTCAGGTCTGCGTTTAGGAGTGCAATAGGCCTGTAGTTGGCACAGAGGATGGGATCCTTATCTGGTTTGGGTATCAGAGTGAGAAAGGAGCGTTGCATATCAGGGGGGACCGGGGTAGTCAGCAAGAATGCATTAAACAGTCTGCACATGTGTGGGAGCAATAGGGGCAGGAACGATTTATAATATTCATAGGGCAGGCCATCCGGGCCCGGAGATTTATGAGCCGGTAATGACTTGATGGTTAATTCTATCTCCTCCTCCGTAATGGGCTTATTCAAGGAGGCTAGGTCCTGGGCTCGAATGGAGGGGATCCCGCTATCCGTCAGGTATTGTTGCATACGTTGGGAGAGCTCCGCCGACAAGGGAGCACAAGGGATGTCGCGACTGTTGTACAGCTCCTCGTAGAAGCTCGCAAACGTGTCCACGACCTCCTTAGGGTGGGAGACCACAGTATTGGTCTTAGTTTTAATCTGGTGCGGAGTGGATAGGAGGTTTTTATCTCTAAGCTTCCTCGCTAAAAGAGAGTGCGCTTTGTTGCCCCTATCGTAAAACGTCTGCCTAATCCTCAAAAGGGTCTTTTCCACCCGACGTAGCGCCAAATCCCTAAGTGCCATGCGGAGCTTCGTTATCTTTCGGAGGGTGCGCAAGGAGGGGGAGGCTTGCATGTCCCTTTCCAATTGCCCGAGCTCCCCTTCCGTTCGCAGTTTAGTGGCCTCGACGTCTTTCTTCAACGCTGAAGAAAGGGCCATGCACTTACCGCGGATGACCGCTTTATGGGCCTCCCACAACGTGGGGAGGGTGACATCCGGGGTTGCATTTTCGGCAAAGTAGTATTTCAAGGCCGAGACCAATTCTGCCTGGGAGGGGAGATGTTGCAAGAGGAAGGTGTTCAGCTTCCAATTATAGGGCCTAACCACCGGGGCACCGAGATCCAGTGTTAGAAGTATCGGGGCGTGATCCGACCATGAGATCGGTAGGACATGGGCACTCCGGACCGACCGCAAAGTAACATTGTTGGTGAAAAAGTAATCTATACGGGAGTGCAACTGATGGGGGGCCGAGTAATAAGTATACTGCCTATCTACCGGATGAAGAGCCCGCCAGGCGTCGAAGAGAGCATGTCGCCGGGTTAGTTGGCGGAAAAGTTTGGAGTCTCTAAGTGCTTTAGCCGAAGGAGGCCTGGGCAGCGCCGCCAGGCGATCCGCAGTAGCTGAATGGGCCAGGTTGAAGTCACCCCCCACCACCAGGTAGCCGTGGGCCGATTTAAACAGTCGCAGCAGGAGTTTAGAGAGAAAACTGTGCTGACGAGCGTTCGGGGCGTATAGGGTACACAGGGTAATCGGGTGGGATCTCCACCTGCCTTTAAGTATCAGGAATCCACCCCCGGGATCACTGTAATGATCAAGGTAGGTAAACGGGGTACCATGGCGAATCAGGATGGCCACGCCCGCTCTCTTATGGGACCCTGAGGATAGATAAGCGAGAGGGAAATATCTGGAGGCAAAAGCAAAAGAACCCCCTTTATCGAAATGTGTCTCCTGAACCAGGACAATGTCTGCACCTGATTGCCTGAATTCCCGCAGTGCCAGATGCCGTTTCTTGTTGGAATTTAAGCCGTGAACATTTAAGGATAAAATTTTAGCCATCGGTCATGTCAAGGGGGGGGGGGGGGGGGAGTGGACGAATTCTCACCTGGTCACCGCTGCTCCGGACGACCGCCAGGAGCCAGGAGCTTGCTTGTTCCAGTGGAGAGACCCGACATGGTGCGTCTCGACGTCTGCGGATCCCAGCACGGTGGGGAAGTAGGGAAGGGAAGGGGGGGGAGAGAAGTAGAGAAAGAGAAAAGAAGAGAAGGTTAGAACAGCAAACAAAAGAACACATATGAAATAGGCAGTCATTATGCAACAAAACATACAACCACATGAGACCATGAACAGGCAACTCGCTCAGGTCTAATCGGATTCCCAGGGGGCCACCAGAACCCGAACCCGAGGGCCGGGCCTGGCGGCCACATGGGAGTCCAGCTCCCCCCGTCGAACTCTGCAAATGGAGTGGGCGGCTAGAAACGGGAGGGAGCGGAGGAGATGCTAACGCGATACCAATCGCCAGGCATCTCCTAGGGTCCCGGACGCATAGCCAATGTGTCCGGGAGGGGAGGGGGTGACACAGAAACATAAGGAAACCCACTGTCCTGGGTCTCCCACGTGAACCAGCCTATATGTAACATGGCACTAAGAGGGCACCTAGAGGGACAGGAAGGGGACTCGGGGGGCTGAACCTGCGGGCAGGTTCGTACTGTCCAGACAGCGGTCTGTAGGCCAACCAACAAACAAAACGGGCCTTATTCCCTTTCGCCACTTGGGCAAACGGAATCAAAAAAGAGAAAAAAGTATGAAGAAAAAAAAATAGTTACTGCGCTGTGCTTCAGCCATGTCCTTGACGGACGGATTTTTTTGGCGCTTCCCGGTTTCGAGGGCGTTGTCGGGAGGGGACCTTCTGCCACAGTGACGGAGGAGTGGGCTGGGTAGCCACTAGATCCCAATCCGGCAGCTGGGGAGGACGAACACCCAATTCTTCACAGAAGGCGTGGAGGTCCTCAGGGAATCGCAAGGACGCCGTCTTGCCTTGGTGTTTAGCTGTGAGGGCGAATGGAAATCCCCAACGATATGGGATGGCAGCATCCTGCAAAGTACGAAGAAGCGGCTGGAGAAGTCTACGTTTCTGTAGCGTAAGCCAGGAGAGATCCGGAAAGAGTTGGACTGGTGTATTCCGAAAGGTCACCACCCGAGCTAGGCGGGCCTGTCTCATTATGTCCTCTTTAATGTGGAACGAAGTAAGCCTGCAGATGACATCCCGGGGGCTCGAGGTAGCGTTTTTGGGGCGCAAGGCCCGGTGCGCTCTGTCCATCTCAATGAACTTGGTGGGGGGTTCCCCAAGGAGATCATTAAATATTTCCTGCAGGATAAATTGTAGATCCTCTGGGCCGTCCGCTTCTGGTATCCCCCTCACCCTTATGTTATGCCTGCGCCCCCGGTTATCCAAGTCCTCCACATGGCGTTGCATGTCCCTCAGGAGCATACGATGGTCGGCCCCCTGCGTTTGGGTCTTGTGAATCGCTATTTTGGTCTCTTGAATCTCCTCTTCAGCCATCTCCACCCGGTCCGTCAAGTGCTTAAGGCCAGAGTGTAGCATTTGTATTTCCGCTCTACATGTAGACTTGACATCTTCTATCAGTTGCTTAAAGTCCTCTTTAGTAGGAAATGCTTGCAGATAGTATTGCCATTGCGGATGCATGGGCGGCAGGGATGGGCCTCCCGGGTCGCCCCCGGCTGGTTGCAGATGAGGTGGCGGAACTGGCCCGGGATTCTTGGACCCACTCGCCCACATAGATGGGGCAGGGTCGGCTTGAAGATCCCGCCTCCCCTCACAGGCAGGTACAGGGGCAGGGGGGGCTGGACGGCTCCGTTCCCCCTCCCTTTGCCTCGCGGCATAATCAGTGGGGATCGGGGAGCCACTGCGGGGACGGTGTGGGCTGAGAGCCCATGGTGAGGCCAGCCTCTGGGCCTTGGGTGGAGGCGACCTGGTCCCCGGGCTTAATCGGGGCCCCCCCACTCCCCCGGACCCCCGGCACGACTGGGACAGCGGTTCACCCGGAGGGGGGAGGGCAGGGAAGTCAGAGTCATCCAGGGATGGGGGGGACCCCACAGAACTGGCGGAGAGGAGGGGGTCTGACGCCGCTCTAAGCAGCCTGGGAAGGGTCATTGTGCACTGTGTGTCCATCTGGGGGGGAGGGGAGCCGCACTCCCGGTGCTCCTGGCGCCGTCCGGGCTCCATGCAGCCCCCTGCCTCCCCCCATCCACCCCCTCTGCGAAGATCCCAGTCCGCTGCGGAGCTTGGGGGGGGCTCCTGACCCCAGTGGTGTAGTTCCTGGTCCCTGGTGTCTGCACACAGCTCCTTTGCCTGCAGGGGGTCGGACACGTGGATGCTAGGCCCGGGTGACGGCACGGCAGGCTTCAGGCCTAGTCCGGCGGCTCGAGGCTGGGCCGGGAACGGGCATGCACTCACCCCTCCAGAAGTCCAAGCATCAGCGCCGGAACCGGGCTGCATCCCGGCCTCCCCGGGGTCCACGGAGCGGCCGTTCTGCTGGCTGGATGTCGGGGATGAGGCCCGGGACGTCCCCGCGGCCGCGGCCAGCGCCATCTTGGGAGGCCCGCCGGCCGGGGGATCCGTCGTGGAGAAAAAGGCCCGGAGGCCCGTCACAGGTACCGGAGGGGCCGCGGAGGATCCCCTGGAGGAGGCAGAGCGGGTAGCTCTCGATCTGCCCATCGGATGGCGGTGGATCGTCTCTCTAGGTGCCGGTGTAGCTGAGCTGGTGGGAGAGCGAATGGCTTAAGCGTCCATTCGCCTCGACTTCCGGTCACGCCCCTCCGGGTTGTCTCTTTTAAATGGGTTCACAAATGTATGCAACAAAAACCTCTGTTCTAACCTGTTTAGTTCATCTTTTTTTTTTTTTTTAGCTGACCATCTAGATAATGGGCTGGGAATGTTTGTATTGTCATAAAAGGCTTGCCTTCTGCATCAAGGCCACATTTTGTTTCTGTGGAGTGGTGTAAGCACACAAAATACAGTTCCCTTCTCTCTTTGAAGTGTATAATGTCTGTTACTTGTTATGAATAATTTAGCATTGTATAACTTAGTGCTGGGTGTTTATTTTAGACTGACAGGGAATTATTTATTTATACAGGTTGTTAGATGTGATGTCAGGTTTGCCTGAGACTCTCACCCTCTCCTTCTTTGAAATTATCACATACCTACAAAGGAGTTCAAAACCATAAAACGACAGGGAATGGCGCACAGACCTCGTGCATTATCCTAAAACCATAGTCTAATGCAATAGGTTTGTGCACCCTCTCTGCCTTTTTATGACAGAGCCATACAAGCCAGGACTGAGATATATGTACAATGTACATTGTATGGGTCCACTCCTAAGCACAAGCGTTTTTTGAGATTATGTGGATTTCTACAAAGGATTCCAGCATTTGGTCATTTTGACAGTACACTTCACATTATATTAATTTAAGTGTTTTATTTTCATGCATATTCTGACCCAAACTAATAAAAATGGTTTGTTTTTAGTAGCTGTGTGAAATAATTATTTGTGTCTTTACATCCTTTAAATGTTAAGGTTTGTTTGGTGTTGGTGCCCCTTGTTATTCGTTTGACTTTGTATTTTTGAAATGTACCTGCCTACTCACAAATAAACTGTCCTTTTTGAAGTAAAACACATAGGCAAGTATTTCTTCAACCAAAAAAAACCTTTATTTAGGTGTCAAAAAAATAAACAGGAAGGCAACGCTGGAGAAACTGGTCAATTTGGAGAAGCCTTTGGCCCCCAGGGCAGACATGAACTAATTTGAAAATGCAAAATTGGTGGCCTGAGCAGTACATATCTCAGGCAGAGCAGTCTGGTTCAGAAGTCCTAGAGATCAGGAAGAGCAGATGCCATCTATGTCCCCAGGCTCTGGTTCTACAAGAGGCTGCATCTTCTGTCAGACCAGACTAAACCCAGGCCATCACTCTCTGGTCTTCCTACACTTCCCTCCAGGCTTCCTTCCAGGCTGTGGCTCGGCTCCTGTAGTTATGGCAGGAGGAGGAGAAGGAGGGCGATGGTTGACCTCCCGGCTGCCACTTGCCACAGCCTCCTCCTGGCTGCCACTTGCCACAGCCTCCTACTGGCTGAGGTCTTCCTGTGTATGAAAATGGGACATAGTTTTAGTTTTTTGGTCATCAATCACACAATTTTGTGCTCATGACTGTTGCAAATTGAATGTTACCAAATATAACAGACTATCATTCTGACCCCAGCATTTTTCATTCTTGTCCCAAACATTTTTGGTCACTACTGTCTATTGAGATGTAAACCACTTTGTTAAATCACAACTTACTGATCAATAATAACATCTAGTTAACATCATTAAATGTACGACAAGAAATATGTTCAACAATGCTATACCTGTCTCAAGCTGGGCCCCTCCACATGTTGCTGCCTGGAAGGCCCAGGTTGGACACCGGAAGCCTCAGCTGGGGGTGAAGGAAGCCTTGAAGGAAGACTGGGGAGTGGTGGCCTGGGTTCCCCCTGGTCTGCCAGAAAATGCAGCCTCTCGTGGTACAACATCCTGGGGTAATAAATGGCATCTGGATCTCCTGATCTCAAGGGAATTCTGGTGCATCTTTCGCTCCCTGAGATGTATACACCTCAGAGCACCAACTTTGCCCTTCACATAGGTCATGTCTGCCGTGGGGACCATGATCTTCACCAAAGCAAGAAGTTTCTTCAGCGCTGCCTTCCTCTTTCTTAGGTCATTATAAGAGGGGTTGTTCTTCTGCCACAGGCAGGGCAGCTCCCTGAGCAGATCAATGAATAGCCCCATAAAATTTGATTGCTTGAAGGGATCCATCTTGTCTGCAAGACACAACACAAGACAAACCCTAATAATAATAATGCCATGCTAAACTCTCCTAATCTTGTCCCAACATAGGCCTATATAGAAGCAGTATAGGCTAGTGGTGTACCAAGTTAAAAATTGTACCTTCGTTTGCACGATCGTCCTCACTCTGCTCACAGATCGTACATATGACACACGCGTGTTCCGTTTTATATACAGTGTGCATGCGTGAAACTCCGCCCGCCCCTGACGTTCTTTCTAGACTATTCCCCGCCCCTTCTCTTTCGGCGCAGTGGGGAGAGCACATGGCGGAGACACAGCAGGTGCGCAATCAGAGTTCCACTAACGAGGAGGAGGGCGAGGAAAGCCCGGAGCCTGAAACGTCCCGATCCTGGGGGAGAAGATTTAAGGCCTCAAATATGTCTTTTGGAGAGATATTGGAGATGGTGGACATATTGAAGAGGAACGACTATGATGGGAAGTATGGACCTTACCCAAACCCAAATATCAGAAAGGCCAAGATCATAGGCCAAGATCATGACTAAAGTTGTGAAGAGTCTTCAGAAGAATTTTGGGGTACAACGATGCAAGGATCAACTGAGAAAAAGCTGGTCAGACCTGAAACTGAGGGAGCATGATCAGTACAGAAGGATCAAGCGAGTTCTTCAAAAAAGTAAGTAGTTGTCGTGTGTTCATATGATTATTATTGCTTGCATACTGCTCCATGTGCTTTGATTTAATGTTGTACAGTTTAAAATGGCCACTTTCAAATTCATGGGTTCATTCGTTCGTAATAAACACCATCGTTCGTTAGCCCACTCCCAAAACAATGTTTTCCCAAATTACACTTCACTACATTTCTTCACACTGCAGGTAAGTATTCCAGCTTTAGAAAGTGTCCAAAATAATGTTCTCACCTTTGAACTCGGCCAAAAAACACAATTGGACGATGCTTCCAAGTAATGTTTCATATTCCTATTTCTGCCCTCTGTGTGCTAAGTATTCCTTTTTCACATTCTCATAGGGGAGAGAAGACTCGGAATGTCTGAGGACACCAGGGACCCCACACCTCCCAAAGAAGGTGAAATTCCAACACCAGAAGCAGAGGAGGAGGAGGAAGGAGAGATTGTTGAAGTTGGACAAACAGGTGAGTGTCGGAGACCACAGCTTACTGTAAACTAATCAATGTATGTCGGCATATTTATAATACATGGTGTGTTTATTTTTATTTTTTTAGGTGATGTGGAAGAAGAATCACATTTTACCAGTGAAAGTTCCCAGATCCTGATTGGGGAGATAATGGGGTGCAATCACGATTTAGAAAATATACTGAAAAACATCAATGATGTTCAACAGAAAATGAAGAACATCATTGATGTTTTGGGGAGAGTCTGAAACACCCCAAACTAGATAGAGTTTTTTGGGGGTTTTTTAACAAACAACTTTTGTATTTTACAAAAAGCCAAATTTGGAAGATGCACACAGTGTGTCAACATGTGCTATCTCCCATCATGGGGGATCAATGTACGTGTTTTGTGGAAAGTGGCTGAGATGAAGGGGTTGTACCCCCAAAACATGTACATTGATCCCCCATGATGGGAGATAGCACATGTTGACACACTGTGTGCATCTTCCAAATTTGGCTTTTCCAGGGGTCACACCCCATGTGATGAAGGCAATATCAGCCCAGTTTGTACATACTCATGTCTGATATTGTCTTCACTTTTCAAAGTTGAACTTTGTAAATTCCTGTGTCCTGTATGTTATGCTTTGATACATGCCTGTTTACACAAAAATGCCAAGTTACAAAAATGTTCCCGAAAATAATGTTTTCTATACCCCAAATTTATTGGTTTGTTGTAAAATCCTTTTCTAAACGCACATGTGAATGTGCTTTGATTAAAAAGTGAAATTATCAACAATGTGTGGCTTCCTTTTTCAATGTGCCAAAGCAGTATTTGGAGTAAAGTTGTTGTTTTCTGTAGCAATGGGTGTTATTTACTAAAGGCAAATCCACTTTGCACTCCAAGTGCAGTTTCAGGTGCACTTTTGCAGTGCTCTGTAGTGCATAGTGGATGTGCCTTTAGTAAATAACACCCACAGTGATGTTTACATTTCCACAATCACACCATTTTCCTGACCACACATATTTCTGCCATGGTGCTGAAAAAGAGCAATATTTTTGTCAGTAATGCACTACATACATTAGCAACTAAAACAAGGTGTGTGTGTGTAGCAGACCCACAACATAATAAGATTATCTGAAGAAGAGACTGTCACCTCATCTCGCTCAGAACTTGGGTTTGCACTGTTGTAGAAAAAGGCCCAAAAAAACAGCAAAAATACCTAGGAGACACCAAAAACACAGCCAAGCAGTAAATGAAAACAAAGATTAGTGTAGTTTCAAAGAAAAATGTATTAAAAAAATGCCTCTCAGACATTGTCTGGCATATCAATGGCCCCCCTACCCACAAAGTACTCCATGTATTGGTTTCTGACCTCGCGGGCGCTTTGGGGGGGGGGGGCAAGCCAGGACGAGCAGCTTCAAGGGCCGTGAGATTGTCATTTTCTGGCAAGTCTGCATCTGGGCCAACTGAGACCACATAGTTAGCTGAATGTCTTTTCAAAAAATTGTGCAGAACGCAGCAGGCAAGCACAATTTAGTTTATATTCCGCCATGTGGATTGGCGTCAAAAATAGGCGGAACCAGCTGGCCAGTATTCCAAAAGTGTTCTCCACGACTCTTCTGGCTCTGGCCAGCCGGAAATTAAAAATCCTCTGATCCAGGGTGAGGGTCCTCATCGGGAAAGGCCGCATCAGATGGTTTGCCAGGGCAAACGCCTCATCCGCGACAAAGACAAACGGGAGTCCTTCCAGATTCACCTCTGGAGGTGGCAAGCCCAGACTGCCACTCTGGAGACGCCAATAGAATTCTGTCTGTGTGAACACTCCACCATCCAACATCCGGCCATTTTGCCATACGTCCACATAAAGGAAGTCATAGGTCGCTGACACCACCGCCAACATCACGATACTATTAAACCCCTTGTAATTATAATAGTATGACCCCGATTTGGGGGGTGGGACGATGCAGAGGTGTTTCCCATCAATTGCACCTCCACAATTGGGAAAGTCCCAACTGCTGGCAAAGTGGAAGGCCACAGTCTGCCATTCCTGTGGCGTTGAAGGAAACTGGAGTGAAACAAGAAATAAAATTAGTAATTTGGCACATCAACATTGCAAGCAGATTAGACACAAACATTTTTGGCCAAGATCAGTATAACATTTTGGGAAATGAGTATTTAAAGCCTAAAGTATAAGGTCCCCTTATCAGAGTCATCCCCCCCATCTGATGGGCCCTTGCAAAAAATTAGTGGGGGGGGATGTTTTGGACCGGTAACCCTCTCCACTTGATTGAGAGCTGAATGCATAAATAATG
Source organism: Lithobates pipiens (assembly GCF_037356315.1). Classification (NCBI taxonomy): domain Eukaryota; kingdom Metazoa; phylum Chordata; class Amphibia; order Anura; family Ranidae; genus Lithobates; species Lithobates pipiens. The sequence continues at coordinate 406,589,140 of NW_027507748.1, forward strand.
TGTGATACTTTGGGCAGCCCCTCCTTACTTACACTATTGGCAGCCCACCGGACAGGTAAGAAGTGTCATAATACAGAAAAAAAAAAAGAAAAAAAAATGGAAGCACATTTTGACATTCTGATATTACCTATCAAGATAATAATAGCAGGAAAAAAAACAAGAAAATTTAGCATTTGAAAGTATTGAGGCAGGCCCTTGCACTTCATGCTTTGGTGAATTCGTCCATAAATCTGACCAGAAAAAAGGTGGGCAGATAGAGGATTGCGATCAGCTGACCTAGCAGTTGGGGGGAGGGGGTTCCTTATGAGTTTGGCCCAACCAAAAAAATAAAAAATGGCACTCTGCATGAATTTAAAGTGGAGGGCCACCCTGAACTTACCAGAAATGCCTGTTGCTAGGCATATCATCCTAATCTGCCTCTTCCTCCTCCGCGGAGATCTTCTCTCCTCCGTGCGCTGTGTTCTGGGAACTGTGTGTCCCAGAACACAGCGCGCCCCATTCACAAAGCAATGCGCGACTCGCGCATGCACAGTAGGAAACAGGCAGTGAAGCCGCAAGGCTCCACTGCCTGTTTCCCTTAGCCAAAATGGCAGCGCTGGGACCCAAGAGCCGAGGACGGCCGACATCACGGGCGCCCTGGACAGGTAAGTGTGCTTATTAAAAGTCAGCAGCTATAGTGTTTACAGCTGCTGACTTTTACATTTTTTTAAAAACCGGCCCTCCTCTTTAAGCACACACATAACATTTGTTGACATTTTAGGGGGTGTTTAGGGGAAAGCAATACTATGGAGTTGACAAAAGACATTGCTAAGTGACTAGACTATAGGTTTATGGGCCCAGAAGAGCATGGTGGGGAAGTTAGTGAAGGCAAATATGCACGAAGGACAAAAAAGGAACTTGAAAAGCTTCCAGCATGCATGAGGACAAAGAGGCACAGCATATCAATTAGAGCATATTGCAATCATGGTAATTAGGGAATGAGGAAAGAAATCCAAGACATTAGCAATCATTAAATACATAGAATGTGATGTTAAAGGATAAAACTTACCTTCATATAGTCCTTCCGCAGGACCTGAATGATGGCAGAACAGGTCTCTGGAATAATGATCCCCAGAGCCTGGGGGGAGATGTCTGTGGAGAACTTCAGATCCTGAAGGCTTCTCCCTGTCACCAAGTAGCGCAACGTGGCGATGAGCCTCTGCTCCAGAATGATGGCTTGCTGCATGCAGGTATCCTGCCTGGTGATATAAGGGGACAGCAAAGCCAGCAGACGGTGAAAAACGGGGTCCGTCATCCGGAGATAATTCCTGAAATCATCAGGATTATTCTCCCGGATCTCACAGAGCAAAGGCATGTGCGAGAACTGGTCACGCTGGTGCAACCAATTCTTGGTCCACAAACTCCTCCTCGCCCTGTTCATGGACCGGGCTTGTGTCAAAGATAAAAGCCCAACACCAAGCCCCTGCACAGCACAAACTCTATGACGAGTACATACACGAAACATGGTTTAAAATGGTCGGCTGGTCAGAACAGACAACAGAAAGCACCGATAAACAGCAATGCCTTAAAGAATGAACTGAAAAGCAGAAACAAGCAGACAATAAGCAATGCAAATCAAAGCGTACTATACCAAGCTATAGTCCACAATGAACAACAAATGCTTACTGACTACACGCACTGATAATCAGATACGCACCAACAAGCACAAACTGAAGAGCAGTAACGAACTGAAGCATAAATCTGAAAAGCGCGAATCGTCTCTCACCAAACTTCTACTAACACTCGATAAACACGAGATCAGCAGAAGGAGCCCAAAGGGTGCCGGACATGGTGCTGAACTCCCCTTTTCTAGTCCCGTCGTACATGGCTTACGTCACCGCATTCTTGGCAACCAGAAATTCTGACAACTTAGTCCGACCGTGTGTATGCAACACCACTTCTGGACTAAATCAGTCGGAATTTATCCGACGGATTTGGTTGCCGGAATGTCCGACCGTGTGTACGGGGGCTAAGACTTTTTCTCATTCTATCCTGCCTAATCAGAAACACAGTGAGATGAATATTTACTTTAAGTGTAGCATCCATGTGACACTCAAAAGACAGGATAGAACCTCCAGGCTAGCATTTCACTCCAGGGCTAAGTCCATGGCTAAAATAAGGTGACCAAGAAAAGGATATTGGGCGCTAGTCACTTTTGTCTTTTTAAAGTTTTATTGAAGAACAGTTAAGGAGGTGAGGGTTAGGTGTCCTAGATACTGTGGCAGATAATTTACAGACTCTCCAGATCAATGTCCAGCTTCACAGTGTCAGAACTTTTACATCGACCCAGCAACACTGTAAGCAGGTTCCCAGATTTCAGTGCATCCTCCAAGTGAGTTACCAGGCTCTTCTGAGTGATCAGCTTTCTTACTGATTCTCTCCAACAAGGGGTCTCCCTTGGGTCTCCTTCTTGGCACAGCTTCCTCTAGACTAGGGGTCTCCAAACTGTGGCCCGGGGGGCCAAATGTGGCCCTTTGCTTGCTTTTATCTGGCCCTTGGGGCACTATTTTCATCCATTAATTCCTACAATGGGGCATATCCCCCCCAACTGACACCAGTGAAGGAGCAGAATTCCTCCCAACGACACCAAAAATGGGGCACAATTCCTCCCAATGACATCAACAATGGGCCCAATCACACCAACAACGGGGCACAATTCCTCCCACTGACACCAATAAAAGGATACTATTCCTCCCATGGACACCAAAGATGTTGGGACCTTTTCTGCTCCCAATGCCCACAGTTCTGCCCCCCTTAAGTCTGAAGGACAGTAAACTGGTCCTTTGTTTAGAAAGTGTGGAGACCCCTGCTCTAAACCAGACAACGTCAGGACCACTTCAGTATACGTTAGGCCCCAAAACAGGCTATAGGGCCTAACAGCAAAGCCCCCTAGGCCTCAGCCCAGTGGAAGAGAGCAAGCACATGTCCTGTCCCAAATATTTATATCCTCCCCAGAATGCACCAGTGGTATTAACCTCCTACTGGATTAACTGAAGAAAATATAAATATTCATAACTTAGTTTTGTTTTTATAATCTCATACTATGACCAGTGATACCAGTGACATCTGCTGGCTTGAGAAATCACAAGCCAACTTGAAGAAAAACTCCAGCTTTTCCTTCCCAAAACAGATACATTGTGTATGTGTGTGAATCTCAGCCACACAGTCCATTTATGTGTATCTTACCACCTTTAACTGTATAAAGCTGGTTTCTGTGTCTGTGATGACACTCCTCCTCCTGGCTAAATTTCAAAGTTGTCTGACTTCCTGTTTCCTTCCTTTTCCAGTCTTGATACTACATGTCCCATGATCCTTTGATACTCTGTAGCTTCAGGGTAGGCTATGGGAGTCACTTGTATCAGTTCTTGGAGTTGATGTGGGTCCTAGGATTACTGTGGGTTTTTCTGGGCCTTCATGTGGGTGGTGAAAGGTGTAAATGTGTCATACCTCCTGTGTAATTCCTGTCTTGCATCATGCCAAAGAATAATGGCTTACTGCAAGACTACAGAGAAAGGGCTATTGGAGGTTATTATGTCCTTCATATGTAAATTAATCACTTCACAGAGAGCAGGGCTCTGAGAGAGCAGGATCCGAGGGGCGAGGCTCTCTCCGTTTACACTGATCAGAATATTTACCTGAGCAAGATTGAATTCTAATTATGATCCATACACAGTGTTACAGGCTCTAGGTGCTGCTGGAAGGGGCTGTGGAAGGGAGTCTATCAGCAGGATATACAAAGTGTCATGTGATGCAAAGCCACAAGAAAACCCAGAATATCAAGGGATCTGCAGACATCTGAGCAACATGGTACAGAGTTATGATCAATGCTTGGACTGATCATTCCATTCAGTTCTAGTGAAAAGAAAGTTGGAGTTCAGCTTTAAGCTTATGGAAAAAACAGGTGAAAAGGTATATAATCAGTCTGAGCTAACTGCAGCCCATCCAAAACCTAAATTGATATAAAAGCCCCTGTTTAGGACAAGGGGGTTACATAGGATTAGCAGGAAATTAGCTATGAACTCCATGTATGCCAGTAATGTTTTCTCAAGGCAAATGGCAATTACTTCTGTTGAAATTATCACTTTTCATTTTTGACTGGTAACTATGCGTACCCTCCCCAGTGCATAAACATGCATGTTTGGGTGAAACAAATGTGCATTGTTGGCAGAGACAAGGGTCAGAGGGCTGCTGGATGATCCTGCACTCTTGACTATGTCTATGATTGACCTCACTATTCACTAGATGAGAGGGGCGGGTAGTAAATATGTAGGCAGGTTGCCTACGATGTTTGGTAATGCTAGATAGATTAATGTGGTCCCGGTGTTCTGTCCAAAAATGTTCGGCTATCGAATAGTGTCCGCTGTGTACTGCGCAGGCGCAGTGCTTGCGCAGTACGGAGCACAAGGAGATTCGGAAAATCTCGGAAGATGAACAGCGCCTGCGCCGTGAGTCCAGGTGCAAGCCCCACAATCCAAGTGGACATAGGGCTGCACATAGTTAGAGGGCCCCTCGCGGCCTCGCTTCGCTCACCACGCTTCGGGCACGGCCTCGCTTCGCTCACCACGCTTCGGGCACGGCCTAGCTTCGCTCAACTCTTTTTATTCTAAGTCTATGTCCACTTGGATGGGGGGGGGGCTTGAACCTGGACTCACGGCTCAGGCGCAGTTCATCTTCGGATATTTTCGGAATCTGCTTTTCATGTGTACTGCGCATGCACAGTACACAGCGGACACTATCCGACGGGGGACACTATTTGACATGACACCGGCAATGATGAGCATGCCTTCGGGCAAGGTATAGACCCGATGTTACAACACATGACACTTCTGGCCACCTGGCGTATTCCAGAAGAACTAACCCCGGGGTCATAGTAGGCCTCATGTGTGACCTGTACACTTGGCGCCCAACAAGTTAATGGGGAAAACATGGAGGAGAGGTCACCTGTCCATCACAAGACACACTTCCTACCCTTACAAGTATAGTTACTGTTACAAGTCACAAGCCATCTAGATCCGTATTTTCAAGATATGGATAAGAGGAGATTAAGACTCATTGTGTAGCTTCTTGGGTTATCTTTTGCATCTTCTGTAGATGGCCATGCAGTTACATGAGAGCCATATGTAGCCCTGAAGTTTTTCATTCACACATTGATATAAGTGAGATTAGGCTAATCATTATTTTAAAATACAGATGTTGAATAATAATTTTACAAGGGAAATCATATGAATGTTTTGTACATTAAATAAGACAAATGTAAGGGTAGAAACTCGTTGCTGCTGTGTCTGTGCATAAAACTTTTCTTTGTTTCGTTATCTGTTTTCCAAGAACTGCATTCAGAATGATCCACATTACTGATTAGTAGCACACATAAGGAATAAGTCTGTCATAGAGCACTGGACACTACTTGGCTTGATTAGTCAGTGAACTTTTCAGTGTATTAAACAGTGTTCTTTTTACAAGGTCAAACAGCCTCCTCTTGTTTCTGTAGCAGTTGATATGAAACACCAGCACAAAGGATGATTTGTGATTCTCTGTAATTAGAATTGTTAATTAAACCAACCAGAGCACAACAAACCTCTGCCAGTCGCGGTGTCATAAAAATTGTTTTATATTTTGCCGCTCTGTTGTGGTCACAGTAATTTCCATGTCCCAAGTATACGTGTACGATTATAATTAAAAAGCACCATCATCTAAAACCGGTTGCTCTTGTATTAAATTACCCATATGTTATTTATAGCATGAGCTATAGGTGGATTTGATTGTTGATCATTACAACCTAGATTCAGGTGCCTCTTATGCTGCGTATACACGATCAAACAAGCGGATGGAAAAGTCCGGCAAACTCAAGTCCGCCGGACAATCCCCCCGTGTGTAGCCTCCGGCATACTTTTTTGACCCGAAAGTACGGCGGACTTAGAATGCCGTGTTGCACTCCAATATTCCCGCCGGACTCGCATTTCGGCAGACAATCCGGCCGTGTGTATGCCAGTCCGCCGTACTTTTGAAATGAGCGGACTTTTCCCGCCGGGAGAAAAGTCCGCTCATTTCGAGCGGGTCTCCAGGTAGGCGGGGCCTGCGAAGGAGACGTCGCTGGCCCCGCCGCCTGGTATGGACTTAAAGGGGAACCCCAACGCCGGAAAAAATCGGCGTGGGGTCCCCCCAAGTCCACAACAGACCCTTGTTCGAGCACGCTACCCGGCCGGCCAGGAAAGGGGGGGCGAGCGAACGCCCCCCCCCTCCTGAGCCGTACCAGGCCGCGTGCCCTCAACATGGGGGGCGCCCCCCCCCACCCCAAAGCACCTTGTCCCCATGTTGATGAGGACAAGGGCCTCTTCCCGACAACCCTGGCCGTTGGTTGTCGGGGTCTGCGGGCGGGGGGCTTATTGGAATCCGGGAGCCCCCCTTTAATAAGGGGCCCCCGGATACCGGCCCCCCACCCTATGTGAATGAGTATGGGGTACAATGTACCCCTACCCATTCACCTGTAAAATAAAGTACACAAAAAAACACAACACACAAGATAAAATAATTTATTGCGCAGCTCCGGGGGTCTTCCGTCTTCGGGGGTCTTCTCGCCGGACTCCTCCGCTATCTTCTTGTAGCTCTTTTACTAGCGGAGGAGCCCGGCATTCTTCGTCGCCGCGGCCTCTTCTTCCGACTTCGGGGGTCTTGTCCCCCTCTTCGGTTCTTCTGCCGGGCCACCGCGGCCTCTTATAGCTCTTTTACAGGCGGTGGCCCGGTCTTCTGTCGCCGCCGCCGCGGCCGCCTTCCGTTCTTCTTCTTCTTCTTCTTCTTCTCCAGGAGATGTTGAGTCGACGTTCTCTCCGGCCGCAATGCCAGGGACGCGCTGCGCTGCCACTTTTATAGGGACAAGGGGCGGTGTCACATGGGTTTATGTCACATGGGTTGGTCACATGGGTTGATGTCACATGGCGACAGTCCCAGCATCCTCCGGGACTGTGACATCGTAAGGGGCGGGGTTACCATGTGACACCAACCCATGTGACATAAACCCATGTGACACCGCCCCTTGTCCCTATATAAGTGGCAGCGCAGCGCGTCTCTGGCATTGCGGCCGGAGAGATCGTCGAGTCAACATCTCCTGGAGAAGAAGAAGAAGAAGAAGAAGAAGAACGGAAGGCGGCCGCGGCAGCGGCGACAGAAGACCGGGCCACCGCCTGTAAAAGAGCTATAAGAAGGCGCGGTGGCCCGGCAGAAGAACCGAAGAGGGGGACAAGACCCCCGAAGTCGGAAAAAGAGGCCGCGGCGACGAAGAAGAATGCCGGGCTCCTCCGCTAGTAAAAGAGCTACAAGAAGATAGCGGAGGAGTCCGGCGAGAAGACCCCGAAGACGGAAGACCCCCGGAGCTGTGCAATAAATTATTTTATCTTGTGTGTTGTGCTTTTTTTTGTACTTTATTTTACAGGTGAATGGGTAGGGGTACATTGTACCCCATACTCATTCACATAGGGTGGGGGGCCGGTATCCGGGGGCCCCTTATTAAAGGGGGCTCACGGATTCCGATAAGCCCCCCGCCCTCAGACCCCGACAATAAACGGCAAGGGTTGTCGGGAAGAGGCCCTTGTCCTCATCAACATGGGGACAAGGTGCTTTGGGGTGGGGGGGCCGCGCGGCCCCCCCCTTCCCCAAGGCACCCCCCATGTTGAGGGCACGCGGCCTGGTACGGCTCAGGAGGGGGGGCGCTCACTCGCCCCCCCTTTCCTGGCCGGCCGGGTAGCGTGCTCGGACAAGGGTCTGTTGTGGACTTGGGGGGAACCCCCACGCCGATTTTTTTCGGCGTTGGGGTTCCCCTTTAAGTCCATACCAGGCGGCGGGGCCAGCAACGTCTCCTTCGCGGGCCCCGCCTACCTGGAGACGCGCTCGAAATAAGCGGACTTTCCTCCGCGTGTGTGCGCGAGTCCGTTCATTTCAAAAGTAGGGCGGATAGTACGGCGGACTTAGTACGCCGTATTAGTCCGCTGAAAAAGTACCGTGTGTGGGCAAGTAGCCCGTTCGGAAAGTCCGACGGACAGTCTGGCGGGAAGTCCGCCAGACTAAGTACGTCGGACAGACGGCTACGTGTGTACGCGGCTTTAGGTAATCTGTGAATAATGTGTTGTTAGAAAGTAGGAGACCATTGCAGTAGCTTTTCATAAGGTGTAATGATTTGTTTCCTTCTAGTCAGAGACTCAGAGCAAAGTGTTCACTGGTGTACCTTCAGACAAAGAACATGGCCATACCCTGGATCCTATCGCCTCTTGAGTTCTCTATTACTTGTGTAGGGATCATAATAAACAAGCGTCAGAAAAATCTGTGATGCCCGTAATTATCAATAGGGATGTGGATACAAGACCAGTCACCCTGGTCCTAGTCTTGAGCTGCTTCACGAAGACAAAGTTTAATACGGGACTATTGTACAGCTCTAGTATTAAGAAAATATTTGCTTATCCTGAGTTAAAAAGAGAAGTACATGTTTTAACAAAAAAAAAAACATTTAGGCTTAGTGGGAAGGTGTTCCAATACTGCATCTGTCCTCCGCTGGCTCTACACCAAGTACTGAGTGATCAAAGTCCACAGGTTGCTCTGAGCATAGAAGGGTGAGTGGCAGTCACCTCTCAGTTCTCTACCCCTCCAGTGCTCACTAGAGCACCAAACTGTGGAGGGGGTGGGAGCGGTGCAGAGCCTGGACCTGCTCTGTGATGTAAGCAGGCTAAATCCCTCTGTCAGCTAAGTCTGGGTCACAGTAGTGCAGAATTAACTGCACTCCTGTGACCCACAGGAGAAGTATGGCCAAAAGAACTTTGCCCATACTTCTTTAAAGCAGAACTAAACCCATTTATTTAACAGTTTAAAAAAGGGTTACATTTCCTGCATGTGTGTACACACACCCAGGAACCCCAGTCTTAAGGGTACAATTTCAATTTGCACTTTGGAAAACTTTTTGTTTGTCATTGCTGAGTAGTGATGGGCCAAACACCACCCCTGTTCGGTTCGCATCAGAACATCTTAAACAGGGAAAAAGTTCTACCGAACATGCAAACTATATTAAAGTCTATGGGACATGAACATGAAAAATGCTTGTGTGCTTATATGCAAGTTATTGCCATAAAAAGTGCATGGGGACCTGGGTACTGCCCTGGGGGACCTGGGTACTGCCCTGGGGGACATGTATCAATGCAGATTTTTTTTTTAAACAATAATTTTTAAAGGAGCAGTGATTTTAATGATGCTTAAAATGAAACAATAAAAATGAAAAATTCCTTTAAATATCATGCCTGAGGGGGTCCCCTTAGTCTACCTGTAAAGTGTCACATCTGTACGATGTATAGAATCTGCTGCAGCAAAACTGACATTTCTAAAGGAAAACACATAATTTAAACTTGCTCGTTGCTGTATTGTATGTATTGGCAGCTCCCAGCAATACAGATACAAAAAAAATCAAGAAAACGGTGTGGGGTCCCCCCCAAAATCCATACCAGACTTATCTGAGCATGCAGCAAAAGAAGGGGGCGAATGAGCAGCCACCCCTCCTGAACCATACCAGATGACATGCCCTTAACATGGGGGAGTGGGTGCCTTGGGGCAGGGAAGGCTCTGCTCCTCCGCCCCAAAGCACCTTGTTGATGGGAACAAGAACCTCTTCCTGACAACCCTGGGCTGTGGTTGTCGGAGTCTGTGTGCAAGGGACTTATCAGAATCTGGAAGCCCCCTTTAACAAGGGAGCCCCCCAGATTCCAGCCCCCACCTCTATGTGGATGGGTATCGGGTACATCATACCCCTACCCATTCACCAAAAAAGTGTCAAAAAGTAAAAACCTTTATTAAAAAATAGTGTCCCTCGATGTAAATCCATCGTCGGGTGGCCCCGCCCCTTGCCTATATAGGAACTGTCAAAGCACAGAGGGGGCAGATGGTGGGAAGCCTCCCAGGAGGTGGATCGTTTTTTTTTCTTTCTATTTTTCGGAACTATCAAAAAGTTTTTTGTGTTTTTTTTTGGTGAATAGGTAGAGATGGGATGTACCAGATAACCATTCACATGGGGAGGGGCGGGATCTGGGGGCCCCCTTGTTAAAGTGAGCTTACAGATGCCAATAAGCCCCCTGCCCACAGACACTGACAACCACAGCCCAGGGTTATTGGCAAGAGGCGCTTGTCCCCATCAACATGAGGACAAGGTGCTTTGGAGTGGGAAGGGACAAAGCCTGGTATGGTTCAGGAGGGGGGGCATTCACTTGCCCCCTCCCCTTTCCTGACTTGCTGGGCTGCATGCTCAGATAAGGGTCTGGTATGCATTTTGGCGGGACCCCACGCCAGTTTTTTTTATTTTGGCGCAGGGTTCCCTTTAAAATCCATATCGGACCTAAGGGTTTGGTATGGTTATTGAGGGGACACCATGTCATTTTTTTTTTTTGAGGTGAAGTTTCCCTTAAAATCGATACCAGACCCAAAGAGCCCGGTATAGATTTGGGGGGGGGGGGGGGCACACCATTTTATTTCTTAATTCTGTCATGGGGTTCCCCTTAAAATCCATACCAGACCCAAAGGGTCCCCCCATACCGTTCTTTCCCTGCTTTTTTTTTTATTTACATTTTTTTTACAATCGTTTTTTTAAATTCAGCTCTCAGCGGGGAAGCCTTAACAACCTATTGACTGTGTGCTTGGTGGGCGAACATCCAGGTAAGTGTCCAGAAAGTTGGGTATTAGGTGAGTATCTGAATAGGTGATGTTCATGCCAAATCTATGCTTGGCCCAAACCGTTCCCCCATCCCTAGTGGTGCCTGAACACTGTACCCCCTCACAGTTACCCTTGCTGGGTGCTGGGAACGGGCCTTCTGTTAAAAACTAGAATTTGCTTTATAAATTACATGCACCTGTCAAACAGGTGCAGAAAAATTGGGCCTTGGGTATTGGAAAAACCTGAACACTGTAACCCCTCACAGTTACTCTTGCTGGGCGAAGGAATGGGCCCTGCTGCTAAAAATTAGAAAACGAAATTGAAATTACATGCACCTGTCAAACAGGTGCAGAAAAATTGGACCATGGGTGTTGGTGGTGCCCTAAACCAAAAACATTGTTGGAAAGATAGCAAAATTAAGATTCAGCAATAGGATAGGCAGTCTTCAAGGGATCCCGTATTCCTAGCAAATTCATCAGCATCAAGGGCTTTATACAGTATCTCACAAAGTGAGTTCCCCCCTCACATTTTTGCAAATATTTTATTATATCTTTTCTTGTGATAACACTGAAGAAATTACACTTTGCTACAATGTAAAGTAGTGAGTGTACAGCTTGTATACAGTGTAAATTTGCTGTCCCCTCAAAATAACACACAGCCATTAATGTCTAAACCACTGGTCACAAAGTGAAAATGTCCAAATTGGGCTCAATTAGCCATTTTCCCTCCCCTGTGTCATGTGACTCATTAGTGTTACAGGGTCTCAGGTGTGAATGGGGAGCAAGTGTGTTTAATTTGGTGTTATCGCTCTCACTCTCTCATACCGGTCACTGGAAGTTCAACATGGTACCTCATGCCAAAGAACTCTCTGAGGATCTGAAAGAAAGAATTGCTGCTCTACATAAAGATTGCCAAGACCCTAAAACTGAGCTGCAGCACATTGGTCAAGACCATACAGTGGTTTAACAGGTCAGGTTCCACTCAGAACAGGCCTCGCCATGGTCGACCAAAGATGTGCACGTGCTCAGCGTCATATCAGAGGTTGCTTTTGGGAAATAGACATATGAGTGTTGCCAGCATTGCTGCAGAGATTGAAGGAAGACCATAAGCTGCACACATCAAATTTGTCTGCATGGCTGTCATCCCAGAAGGAAGCCTCTTCTAAAGATGATGCACCAGTAAGCCCGCAAAAAGTTTGCTGAAGACAAGCAGACTAAGGACATAGATTACTGGAACCATGTCCTGTGGTCTGATGAGACCAGGAAAAACATATTTGGTTCTAATGGTGTCACACGTGTGTCGTGGCAACCAGTTGAGGAGTACAAAGACAAGTGTGTCTTGCCTACAGTCAAGCATGGTGGTGGGAGTGTCATGGTCTGGGGCTGCATGAGTGCTGCCGGCACTGGGGAGCTACAGTTCATTGAGGGAACCATGAATGCCAACATGTACTGTGACATACTGAAGTGAAGCATGATCCCCACCCTTTGGAGATTGGGCTGCAGGGCAGTATTCCAACATGATAACAACCCCAAACACACCTCCATGAGGAACACTGCCTTGCTAAAGAAGCTGAGGGTAAAGGTGATGTACTGGCCATGCATGTCTCCAGGCCTAAACCCTATTGAGCATCTGTGGGTCATCCTCAAACAGAAGGTGGAGGAGCGCAGGGTCTCTAACATCCACCAGCTCCGTGATGTCATCATGGAGGAGTGGAAGAGGACTCCAGTGGCAACCTGTAAAGCTTTGGTTAACTCCATGCCCAAGAGGGTTAAGGTAGTGCTGAAAAATAATGGTGGCCACACAAAATATTGACACTTTGTGCCCAATTTGGACATATTCACTTAGGATGTACTCACTTTTGTTGCCAGCGGATATACAAGCTGTACACTTACTACTTTACATTGTAGCAAAGTGTAATTTCTTCCGTGTTGTCACATGAAAAGATATAATAAAATATTTACAAAAATGTGAGGGGTGTACTCACGTTTGTGAGATACTGTAGCTGCTGTTGATTCAGGACTGATTCATTTTCATAAATGTCAGCTGGTCAACGGAGTCTGTGGACAGACACACTCTTATCCATCACAAAACCTCCAGCAGTACTGGCTGTCAGTTCGGAAAACATGCTGGATGCAGGACAGGCCACTTCTGGGGTTTCTGGGGACTGAAAACTATCCCTTGAAGGCTGCTGTATGCTCCGCAGGAATCATATCTGTATAAGGGGGGGGGGGGGGCTTGAGAAGAAAGGAAGTCCTCCTCTTCCTCCCACTGTTCTGCCTCAAGTGCCCTGTCCATAATTCCACGAACCATGTGCTCCAGCATGAAGACTATAGGGATAGTGTCACTGATGAATGCATTGTCTCGGCTCACCATCCTTGTGGCCTCCTCAGATGGTGACAGAACAGTGCATGCATCCTTTATCAGCAGCCATTGGTGTTGCAAAAAGAAGCCAAGCTCCCCTGAGCCTATCCTTGTGCCATACTCACCGTACTCATTGATGGTCCTCTGCTGCATCTGCAGCCGCTGCAGCATTACCAATGTTGAGTTCTAGCTGATGGGCATGTCCCAAATGAGGCTGTTTTTGGGCAGGTTGAATTCTCATTGAATGTCAGCCAGCCGAACACTGGTATTGTATGACCCCAGAAATGGGCAAAAGGACTTCAGAAGATCATATAAGCCTGGCTACCTGTTCAAGAAATGCTGCACCACCAAATTCAGGACATGTGCCAAGCATGGAACATGTGTCTAGTGTCCCTTTCGGAGGGCAGAGAGAAGGTTGGTGCCATTGTCGCACACAACCATTCCTGGCTCAAGCTGCAGTGGTGTCAACCACCTCCTGAGCCTGCCCCTGCAGACCTGCCAGAATCTCTGCCTCGGAGTGGCTCCTGTCCCCTACACAGACCAACTGAATCAACTGAACCACCGCATGGAATCTTTTAGCCTGAATGCTTGCAGAGCTCTTTGAACACTTAGGGAGAACAATTCAGCAGAAGAGGCCATAGAGGAAGAAGAAGAGGAGGGGGTGAAGCAGACAGATGCGGCAGAATCACCACCAGCTTTTTGGAGGAATGGTGGCCAAATAAGCTCCAGCACTAAACCCTGTCCTGCATCCTTCCCAACTGCCAGCAGACTTCCCCAGTGCGCTGTGAAGGAAATATAACATCCTTGACCATGCCTGCTGGACCACATGTCAGCAGTAATGTGAACCTTGCTGCTGACCGCCCTGTCCAACAAGGCCAAAACTTTGCCTTCCACATGATGGTACAGAGCTGGAATGGCCTTACGTGAAAATAAATTTATTATTGGAACCTGCCACTGTTGTACAGCATGTTCTACAAATTCACCAAAGAGGGAAGAGTCTATCAGATGAAAAGGCAGCAGTTGTAGTGCTGGCAGTTTAGCCAAGCTAGCATTAGACTCTGAGCACGTGGATAGCTGGGACAGTATTGAAATCAGTGAACTAGTGAAATCAATAGGTGGTGTATGGCTAGCAGATTGGGTGCAAGTACCTGTGGCATCCATTGCTATACCATCATCCCTCTTAGTGGAGGTTTTTGAGAAGACCTGAGGTATAGTAGGGGTAGAGATCCCAGATGAGGAGAAAAGAGATGTCTGCATTTTTTTATGATGAGGGTCTTACAGGTGCTATTGCCAATGGACTACATGGCAGGTAGGGATGAGCCGAACACCCCCCGGTTCGGTTCGCACCAGAACTTTCGAACGGACCCCAAATTCGAACAAACTTTAGAACCCCATTGAAGTCTATGGGACTCGAACGTTCGAAATGAAAAGTGCTAATTTTAACGGCTAATATGCAAGATACTGTCCTAAAAAGGGTTTGGGGACCTGGCTCCTGCCCCAGGGGACATGGGTCAATGCCTAAAATGTTTTTAAAAATGGCCGTTTTGGCGGGAGCACTGATTTTAATGACGATTAAAGTGAAAAAAAAAAGTGAAATATTCCTTTAAATATGGTGCCTGGGGAGTGTCTGTAGTATGCCTGTGAAGTGCCACGTGTTTCCCGTGTTTAGAACAGTCCCTGCACAAAATGACATTAAACGAAAATAACACCATTTAAAACTGTTTGCGGTTTTAATGTTATATCTGGTTCCTGCAATATGGTTGAAAATCATTGAGAAAAATGGCATGGGTAGCCCTCCCTGCCCATTACCAGCCTATTTGGGTCTTGTACGCATATTAAGGGGGACCCTGTACCCATATTAAAAAAAGGAAATGCGTGTGGCCCCCCAGGCCCTATATACTCAGAACAGCAGTATACAGGTGGTGCAAACAAGACAGGGACTGTGTAGGTTTGTTGTGTTAAGTTGAATCTGTTTGTAATTTTCAACTGGTACATTTTTAAAGTGTAGCTCCAGTCAAAAAAACTATTTTTAAGTTTTTTGGAAAACATAGGGAAGGGTTATCACCCCTGTATAATTTGTTTTGTCGTCCATCTTTTTTCATCTCACTTGCTGTTGTCTCCTTCCGTTTGCAAGTAGGAGATGTTTGTAAATTGGATGTTTGAAAGTAGGGGCCTGCCCTATATGCTCTGCAGAAATGGCGGAACAAGGTGTTGGTTTTGCCACAACATTGTAAGCCCTCAAAGTGACTCTTGGTGGGCGCTGGAGCGCCCTGCTGTGAACGATTATATCAAGAATTGTAATTACATGCCATTGTTGAACAGTGGTAGAAAAATTGACCTTTGGTGGTTGTGGTGCTGGTGCCACAACACTATAAGTCCTCACCGTTACTCTGGGTGGGCACAGGAAGGGGCCCTCCTGTGAAATATTATATCAAGAATTGTAATTACATGTCCCTGTTAAACAGGGGCAGAAAAATTTGGCCTTAGGCACTGCTGCTGGTGCCACCACACTGCAACCTCTTCCATATACTCTAGTTTTATTGCAGGAATTAGCCCTGCTGCAAAGCATTGCATCAAAAATTGTACTTAAACGCCCCTGTTAAACAGGGGCAGAAAAATTTGGCCTTAGGCACTGCTGCTGGTGCCACCACACTGCAACCTCTTCCATATACTCTAGTTTTATTGCAGGAATTAGCCCTGCTGCAAAGCATTGCATCAAAAATTGTACTTAAACGCCCCTGTTAAACAGGGGCAGAAAAATTGGGCCTTAGGCACTGGTGCTGGTGCCACCACACTGTAACCTCTGCCATATACTCTAGTTTTATTGCAGGAATTAGCCCTGCTGCAAAGCATTGCATCAAAAATTGTAATTAAACGCCCCTGTTAAACAGGGGCAGAAAAATTGGGCCTTAGGCACTGGTGCTGGTGCCACCACACTGCAACCTCTGCCATATACTCTAGTTTTATTGCAGGAATTAGCCCTGCTGCAAAGCATTGCATCAAAAATTGTAATTAAACGCCCCTGTTAAACAGGGGCAGAAAAATTGGGCCTTAGGCACTGGTGCTGGTGCTACCACACTGCAACCTCTGCCATATACTCTAGTTTTATTGCAGGAATTAGCCCTGCTGTAAAGCATTGCATCAAAAATTGTACTTAAACGCCCCTATTAAACAGGGGCAGAAAAATTGGGCTGATGGCATCAACCAGAACCAGAAATGTTCTTCCAACATATCAGCGGAGGAGGAAGAGGATAGACAATCAACATAACAGGACAGTCACTCAGCATCAGCATAGGCAGTCTTGAAGGAATGTGATATTTCAAAAAAAATTATTCTGTTACATCAGCTTCAGGTGCTTGGTAGCTGTGGGTGATCCAAGACTGATTCATCTTGATGAAGGTCAGTCGATCAACTGATTCGGTGGACAGGCGCACCCTGTGATCGGTAACAAAGCCACCAGCAGCACTGAAGGTGCGTTCCGAAAGAACGCTGGATGCAGGACAGGCCAGTAGCTCAATTGCATACTGTGCAAGCTCTGGCCAGTGATCCATCCTCAAGACCCAGTAAGCCAGAGGATTTTCGGTGGGAAAGGTGTCCAAGTCTGACCTTGACCCTAGGTATTCCTGCACCATGTAAATCAGACGCTGGCGATGGGTGCTGGAACCGATCATACTTTGGGGCTGCGGACTAAAAAATTGTCTGAAAGCATCAGTCAGACGGCCACCTTCTCCACCGCTCCTTCTGACCGATGCCTCAGCAACACGTTGTCCAGGACCAGGAGTTTGTAACCTCCCAGTCTCTGGGAACGCGTTGCACAGACCTTTCTGCAAGGCCTCCCGGAGATGTCTCATTCTCTGCTCCCTCTGCGATGGCAAGATAAGGTCGGCAACCTTACCCTTGTACCGTGGATCAAGGAGAGTGGCCAGCCAGTAATGGTCCCTCTCCTTGATCCGAAGAATACGAGGATCCTTCCGCAGGCTTTGCAGGATCAGGGAGGCCATGCAGCATAGGTTAGCTGAGGCATTCGGTCCGGAGTCCTCTGGGTCACTAAGGACAACATGATCCGCAGCTACCTCCTCCCAGCCACGTACAAGTCCACGTGTTTCTTGGGACTGTAAATCATCCCTACAAGACTGCCGCTGCTGCTGCTGCTGCTGATGCTGATGCTGAGTGCCAGCCTCCACCTCCATGCTGACACAATCATCCTCCTCCTCCTCTTCCTCCTCCTCATCCTCTTCCTGTGTGATGGGTGGCACAGCAGGAACACTGTCTGGATAAAGGGGGCCTTGAGAGGCAAGGAAGTCCTCCTCTTCCTGCCTCTGTTCTGCCTCAAGTACCCTGTCCATTATTCCACGCAGCGTATGCTCCAAGAGGTGGACAAGAGGTACAGTGTCACTGATGCATGCACTGTCACTGCTCACCATCCTTGTGGCCTCCTCAAACGGTGACAGGACAGTGCATGCATCCCTGATCATGCCCCACTGGCGTGGTGAGAAAAAACCGAGCTCCCCTGACCCTGTCCTGGTGCCGTAGTCGCACAGGTACTCATTGATGGCCCTCTGCTGCGTGTGCAGCCGCTGCAGCATGGCCAATGTTGAGTTCCATCTGGTGGGCATGTCACATATAAGGCGGTTCTTGGGCAGGTTCAACTCCTTTTGGAGCTCAGCCAGCCGAGCACAGGCATTAAATGATCGGCGGAAATGCACACAGACTTTCCTGGCCTGCTTCAGGACATCCTGTAAGCCGGGGTACCTGCCCAAGAACCGCTGCACCACCAGGTTAAGGACGTGAGCTACACAGGGCACATGGGTCAGTTGTCCCTGTCGGAGGGCGGAGAGGAGGTTGGTGCCATTGTCGCAAACCACCATTCCTGGCTTAACCACCTTCAGACCGGACCATTTTGCTGGTAAATGACCAGAGGTCTTTTTACAATTTGGTACTGCGCTGCTTTAACTGGTAATTGCGCGGTCATGCAATGTTGTACCCAAACAAAATTTGCGTCCTTTTCTTCCCACAAATAGAGCTTTCTTTTGATGGTATTTGATTGCCTCTGCGATTTTTATTTTTTGCGATATAAACGTAAAAAGACCGCAAATTTTGAAAAAAAATGATATTTTCTACTTTTTGTTATTAGAAAAATCCAATAAACTCAATTTTAGTCATACATTTAGGCCAAAATGTATTCAGCCACATGTCTTTGGTAAAAAAAAAGTCAATAATTGTATATTTATTGGTTTGCGCAAAAGTTGTCACATCTACAAACTAAGGTACGTTTTCTGGAATTTACGCAGCTTTTAGTTTACGACTGCCTATCTCATTTCTTGAGGTGCTAAAATGGCAGGGCAGTACAAAACCCCCCCAAATGACCCCATTTTGGAAAGTAGACACCCTAAGGAAATTGATAAGTGGCATGTTGAGCCTATTGAATATTTTATTTTTTTGCCTCAAGCGATTGAATAATGACAAAAAAAAAATTTTTTTTTTTTTACACAAAGTTGTCACTAAATGATATATGACACCCCAAAATAAATTCTGCTGCTTCTCCTGAGTACGGGGATACCACATATGTGAGACTTTTTGGGAGCCTAGCCGCGTACGGGGCCCCGAAAACCAAGCACCGCCTTCAGGCTTTCTAAGGGCGTAAATTTTTGATTTCACTTCTCACTACCTATTACAGTTTTGAAGGCCATAAAATGCCAAGATGGCACAAAACCCCCACAAATGACCCCATTTTAGAAAGTAGACACCCCAAGCTATTTGCTGAGAGGCATTTTGAGTCCATGGAATATTTTATATTTTGCCACAAGTTGCGGGAAAATTACAAACTTTAATTTTTTTTTTTTTTTTTTTCACAAAGTTGTCACTAAATGATATATTGCTCACACATGCTATGGGCATATGTGAAATGACACCCCAAAATAAATTCTGCTGCTTCTCCTGAGTACGGGGATACCACATATGTGGGACTTTTTGGGAGCCTAGCCGCGTACGGGGCCCCGAAAGCCAAGAACTGCCTTCAGGTTTTCTAAGGGCGTAAATATTTGACTTCACTCCTTACTACCTATTACAGTTTTGAAGGCCATAAAATGCCAAGATGGCACAAAACCCCCACAAATGACCCCATTTTAGAAAGTAGACACCCCAAGCTATTTGCTGAGAGGCATGTTGAGTCCATGGAATATTTTATATTTTGCCACAAGTTGCGGGAAAATTACAAACTTTTTTTTTTTTTTTTCACAAAGTTGTCACTAAATGATATATTGCTCACGCATGCCATGGGCATATGTGAAATGACACCCCAAAATAAATTCTGCTGCTTCTCCTGAGTACGGGGATACCACATATGTGGGACTTTTTGGGAGCCTAGCCGCGTACGGGGCCCCGAAAACCAAGCACCGCCTTCAGGCTTTCTAAGGGCGTTACAGTTTTGAAGGCCATAAAATGCCAAGATGGCACAAACCCCCCCCAAATGACCCCATTTTGGAAAGTAGACACCCCTAAATTTAGGGGTACACTAGTGAGACTAGGTAATAAATGGCGGGTGCCCTGAAACTATAAAAAAAAATAACTAACCAACCAGCGTCACCTGTAACAGTTATATGGTGATCACTGGTGAAAGGGTTAACTAGGGGGCAATCAGGGGGCTTTATGCGGTAGTATATGGGGGTCCCTGGCGCTATAAAAAGCTGCGGCGAACCTAAATACCTACCTGCCTAACTAGCGTCACCTGTGACACTAATACAGTGATCAGAAAAACGATCGCTTATTAGGCTGGGTTCACACTGGAGCGATGTGGGAACGCCACGAATGCGCGGCGGGTTCCCGCATCACATGCCTCCTGGCGGCAGTTCACACTGCCCTATGCGAACTGCTGGGAGTGTCAGTGAAATGTTAATGACACCCCCAGATCAGTTCGCATATCGCAGTGCGATCTGCAAACTCGGATCACATGGTGTGAACACCCATGCGATCCGATTTTGCTGCGGACCAAAAAAAGGGTCCCGTGCGAGTTTGCGGCGGGTGCGGCGGGTGCGACACGAATTCGAATCGCACAGAGATCGGATGTGATTTGCACTGCAGTGCGGTGCGAATCACATCCGTTCTCATAAACCGCTGCAATGTGAACCCAGCCTTAGTGACACTGGCGACGGGGGGTGATCACGGGGTTAAACCTTTATTGGGGGGGTTAGGGGGGTACCTTAGAACTAAAGGGGGCTAACCCTAACTGCCCTAACAGTTATTACAGTCACAAATGACACCCGCCGGGTGATCAGGGGGTTAAACCTTTATTAGGTAATAAATGGCGGGTGCCCTGAAACTATAAAAAAATAACTAACCAACCAGCGTCACCTGTAACAGTTATATGGTGATCACTGGTGAAAGGGTTAACTAGGGGGCAATCAGGGGGCTTTATGCGGTAGTATATGGGGGTCCCTGGCGCTATAAAAAGCTGCGGCGAACCTAAATACCTACCTGCCTAACTAGCGTCACCTGTGACACTAATACAGCGATCAGAAAAACTATCGCTTATTAGGCTGGGTTCACACTGGAGCGATGCGGGAACGCCATGAATCCACGGCGGGTTCCCGCATCGCATGCCTCCCGGCGGCAGTTCACACTGCCCTATGCGAACTGCTGGGAGTGTCAGTGAAATGTTAATGACACCCCCAGATCAGTTCGCATATCGCAGTGCGATCTGCAAACTCTGATCGCATGGTGTGAACACCCATGCGATCCGATTCTGCTGCGGGCCAAAAAAAGGGTCCCGTGCGAATTTGCGGCGGGTGCGGCGGGTGCGACACGAATTCAGCCATACTATCTGTATGGCTGAACTCGAATCGCACAGAGATCGGATGTGATTTGCACTGAAGTGCGGTGCGAATCACATTCGTTCTCATAAACCGCTGCAATGTGAACCCAGCCTTAGTGACACTGGCGACGGGGGGTGATCACGGGGTTAAACCTTTATTGGGGGGGTTAGGGGGGCACATTAGAACTAAAGGGGGCTAACCCTAACTGCCCTAACAGTTACTACAGTCACAAATGACACCAATGCAAAAAAAAAAAAGCAATTGGTGTCACTGTGACTGGGGGGGCAGGGGTAATTGGGGGGTGATCGGGGGGTAAAGGGGGGGTGTGAGTGTGCCTGGCATGTTCTACTGTATGTGGGGTGTGTTAGTGCAACTCACCGAACCTCTCTCCTCGGTGCCGGAACAAAAACTACCGACAGAGCACGCAGACAGCACGCACTATCTCCTAACACTACTGACTGCAAGCTCTATTATAAAAGATAGATCACTAGCTATATAGGTGAGGTGAATATAGCGGTGTATACTGCGGTCAGGGCACGCAGACAATAACCACTACACAACAGCAAGATCGAAAATCGGCCGAAAACGATCGGTGTGTACTGTGTTGAAGGTATACAGAACACCCACTGCTTCAGACGCCAACACACTACACAAGGCCGCTGCGCTGGTGGCCTTATATAGTGTGGGGCGTGCACTACACAGCCTGAGCTATGATTGGCCACAGGCATCCTGCCTGTGGCCAATCATGGCTCTCCTCGCTGCTGGCGCTGCGATTGGCCAAGCATGCGGGGTCACAGTGCATGCTTGGCCAATCATGAGCCAGCAATGCACTGCGCCATCGCAGTGCATTGTGGGCCGTGAGCGCCACATAAATTTGGCGCGAACGGACCAAAATGTTCGGACTTCGCCGAACGGACGAACAGCCAATGTTCGAGTCGAACGTATGTTCGACTCGAACACGAAGCTCATCCCTAATGGCAGGTTGTCATATGTTTTGTCAAGCATGTGGTGCCCAAGCATCTGGTGTTCTGGCCACGCTTGATCCACTTCAGACAGATTGCAAATAGCAATGCTGCAGTCTGCTGCACATGTGTTGAAAAAAGCCCACACCAATGAACTTTTGGAAGTCAGCATGGAGTCAGCAGTGCCCTGCACCTGTGGAGTTCTGTGCTGTGATGCAATAGGGTGGCTGCCCTTAAGCCAGTCCCCCAAGGACATCCTGGCTCGTTGGAGTTGTGCCACCTCCTTCTCACATTCCTCCTCTGTTCTCTCAGGCACCCAAGTACCCAGTGACCTCATCATCCCCTCCCTCCTCATCACTGGAGTGAACTTGGCAGTATGCTGCAGCTGGGGGAACATCACTGCTAGTTTCTTGTCTGTCACCGGCACACCCTCTCTCTAGGCCCATGTTACTCCCTTCCTCAACCTGGGAACCATCATCGGAGCATTCAAATTGCTGCTCATCCTCCAGCAGCATGTAACTGACACTATGATTGAATTATTCAGGTGACTCTTTCGTGCATGATGGTGAGGTTACGGAAGGAGTAGCTATGGACAAGGAGCCTGTGGAATAGCCACTTTGGCAGCTGAGGTGGAAGGCAAACTAGTATGAGCCTGGGTGACAGAGAATGAGGAGGATGAGGACGACTCAGTTATGCACTCCACCAACTTTTCTGCATGTTGTGACTCAATAACACGGCCAGCAACGGAAAAAGAGGACAAGCGTGCCCCGCCTGTAAAGGATGCACCATGTCCACGACCATAACTTTTCACTGTGGACACAGAGGCTGCTTGCCCTCTTTTAGTGGCCTGTGAGCATCTGCCTCTCCTTGTTGGCCTTTCGGGCATGGAGATTTTTTGCAGGGTATTTTTATAACTTTATATTATAGAATGTAGAATGGAAATATGGTGCTTGAGTGCAATACTTTTGTGCTTGGTGCACTATAAACCGTTTTTTAATTATTGTTTTTTATTTCTTGGGGGGAATTTTTATAATTTTTTTTATTATAGAGTGTGGGATGAGAATATAGTGCTTGGATGCAATACTTTTGTGTTTAGTGCACTAAAAAAACGTTTTATTATAGTTTTTTTTAATAAAGAAAATAAGTGTGCAGTAATTGTAGAGAATTTTTTTAAATAAAATAAATGTAAAAAAAAAAATAGTAGGCCAAAAAAAAAAAAACAGTGTGACACAGAAGGAAGAACACATGCGACTCAGAAGAAGGAACAGCGATTATGGAGTAATTTTATTTTTCTGCTGCTGGAAAAAGAGAAATTCTAAAAGCCCAAAAAATAAAAATAAAAGGAGGAACCACTGCTGACATAGACGAAGAATGCCTGCAATGCAGAATGGAGGAACAGTAATTATGCCCTAAATATTTTTAGTGCTTCTGCTGCGTCAAAACAAAAAAGAAAAATATTTAATAATAATTCAAATAACATCTAAAAATAAATAAAGCAAAAAAACAAAAAAGGAAACCACTGCTGATGCAGAGAGAGGATGCAAAAGGGGGGACAGCAATTATGCTCTAAATATTCTTAGTGCTGCTGCGTCAAAAAAAAAAAAAAAAAATAAAAGGAAACCACTGCTGATGCAGAAAGAGGATCACCTACAACTCAGAAGGGGGACAGCAATTATGCCCTAAATATTCTTAGTGCTGCTGCGCCAATAAAAAAAAAAAAACTACACTGTGTTATTCATAACACTACACTAACTGACCGCACTAAACTGACTGAACACACCATCCACTAACTACCCGGCCTGATCTCCACTAACACAGTACACAAGGCTGCTGCTGAGCTATGATTGGCCAAGGGCACCCTTTCTTTGGCCAATCATGGCACTCACAGTACATTGTATAATGATTGACCAAAGTATACAGGTCAGGTGCATTTTTTGGCCAATAAGCAACCAATGACTGTGAGAACGCAGTGCATTATGGGGTGCTTGGTGGGATGAACAGCCCGGCGAACACCCCTATTGTTTTGTGTGTTCAGCAAAAATCGGGACCATCCCTATTGCTAAGAGTTACATTGGGAATTTTCTTTGTGATGTTTACTCTTTTTATGGTTAGGCTGTTCATTATTAAGACTGTGTATACCAGTTAATTTGCTTTATTGTGGTCTAAGTTAATTGGTGTATAAGGCTAGTTCTGGCATTATTTAGGCTAACGTATTCTACCATATTCTACAATATTATATAACTCTAATATTGGTTTGTGCATTGCATTTATCCTGCCTAGCCATAATATATTTGATTTATCTACTGTACCATCAAGTTTCTTTTAGCCTGTCTTCTAGTATACTAACATTTGAAACATACAGCTGCATTCTATGTATTAAGGTGAAAAATATTCTGTGCAGCAGTCCCCCCCCCCCCCTTTTCTTACCTGAGCCCGATCCACTCCAGTGATGGGCACAAGCGCATCGGCTCCAGGCACTGTCTCTCTCCTCCTTGGGCAGATTGATAGCAGCAGGAGCCACATTGCTGTCAATCAAATCCAGTGACACCGGAGCTGGGGGTGGGGCCGAGTCCTCCATCTGTGTCAATGGATGCAGCAGCGGAGTGAGCCTTCACGGGCCTTAACGGGTGCCCCCAGGGAAAGCGGCTTTCCGTGGGGGCACTCGATGATGAGGAGGGGCCTGGAGTGCCAGTGGGGCACCCCAGAAGAAGAGGATCAGGCTGCTCTGTGCAAAATCATTGCACAGAGCAGGTAAGTATAGGCATGTTTGATATGTTTATAAAAAAAAAAACAATGGTTTACAAGGGAACAGAGCTGTTCTATGACAGAGTCATAGCACAACAGAGAACCCATCTTACCAAGTGGCTCCTGCAAGGGTAAGAGCTAAAGTGGCATGAAACAAGGACAGTTTGTGTCTCAAAAAGATTGTTTACGTTCTTTGCACAGATCATATTTGTCATAATCACAAGAGATAATGCAGAGAAGTCAGTGTCATGTGAAAAGACATTATGCTGCAAAATGAAACAAAGACCATTCTGTCCTTTAAGGATCATAGTTCTTCATCAGGTGATTTATTAAAGTACACCTAGAACTGAGATGGCAGCTTTCCAATCCAGCTGTTGTCAGATGAAACAGGAAATTATTTCATGCCATGTTAGAAAAACTTTGCTACTGTAGTCCATAGCGCAGGCAAAATTTGTGCCCTTCTTTCTCCACCTTCCTTAGCCTGATATGTAAAATGTTTAAAGGAGAAGTATAGCCAAAGCTCATTTGGCTGTACCTCTTCTATGGATAACAGGAGTGCAGTTAGTTTTGCACTCCTGTGACCCATCTGAAGTCCGCTCTCTGCTGATGTCACACAGATCAGTCCAGGCACCACATCATCCTGACTGGCACTCGTCTCAGCCTCTCAGCAAGCCGATGAGAGCCTAAGGTGGCCTGCTCTGTCCCTCCACAGCTCAGTGCTCCAGTGTGCGAGGGCAGGGAAGAGGAGAGAGTAACAGTGTGAGTGTGACTGACAGTCTGCAGTTCTCTGCTCACGGAGCTCTGAAAACCGAGCTCTCGGTTTTCAGTGTAGAGATGCAGGGGGACAGGTGCAGCATCAAAGCGAGGCTGCATCCACCTAGGTAAGTAACAATCTAAAAAAAGAAAGAAAAGATTCCCGTATTTCTTTTTTAACTGGAGAGAAATTGGATCAATCTTCCATCTCAAACTGTTCTATAAAGTTGAATTCTTGGTATGGATATTTCTGTATAGTTACGTTGGTCCAGTTTGCATCATACTGGGGAAACTCAGCTTGTCCTGTGATCACTGTCAAAGGAACAGAATTTTCAAATTGTTACAGTTGCCAACAGATTCTTGGGATCAGTGGTCGCTCACTCAGCAGAAACAATGTGTTTGAGGTAATTAACAAAGGGCTGGTAGAACTGACACTTCTCCAAAAACAACTTCATCCCCTCATCATGTCTCTAGTCTCTTCAGTACCTTCCCCAGATGCTCTTTGTGCTATTCTAGGTTTCTGCCAGAGACAAGCTATTATCTAGGTACATCAGCACCATGATTAGATTTGTGTCCCCTACTGTCTTCTACATCAGTTATTGGAAGGTTCCTGGGGCTCCCAACAGACCTTGGGGAATTCTATCAAATTTATAGAACCCTAGTGGACAGATAAAGGCCATCTTTTCTCTGACTTCTGGGTGCATGGACATCTGGTAATACCCACTCTTGAGGCCCAGCACACTGAACCACGTTCCCCCGAAAGGCATTGTAGGGCCTCTTCGATCCGTAGTGTGTTGTATTGGCTGGAGATAGCTTTCCTGTTGCGTGTATGGTGGTCAATACACATTCTCAGGGATCTGTTCTTCTTCTGCCCCACCACTATGAGGGAGGCATAAGGACTCAGAATGATTCTCTACCAGTTGCTCACAGAGATTTTCCATATCACCCAATTGAATCTGTCAGAGCTCTTTCCCTTAATGGCTTGTCTTCCTGAATGTGGATTCTGTGTTGGCATTCTTTGCACTCCCCACAGCAAAATCACTGTTATGCAAAACTCTGATGGAGCATACACACGGTTTCCAGACAAAAAGCTCTCATCTGTCTTTTGCTGGCCAAAATTCTGACCGTGTGTACGCGGGATTAGAGGACATTTCCTGCCATCTCTGGAGTTGGGTTTTGTCTCTCTCTCTCTATTCAGGTGGGAGTGAAGTGTTCTGTGGGTAGAACCTCTCCACCAAAATGTCATCTTTGGCTCCCCCTACCTAATCAGATGGTGAGACAGGAGTAGCTGGAATAACCGGTCCTATCAATATTCGGGGTCATAACTTCACTGGAGAGTCAGTATTGTTGTGAAGACTAATGGGAATCTTCCCATGACTTTGTTACAGAGCCCTGCTCGAAACTACTTCCAGGATCAACTCCACCCCCTGTCCTTTCCATGAGAAATCTGCTTCAAGGACAACAAAAGGTCCCAGTTGATCCCAGCTGAACTTGACTGAACTTCGTAGATATGCCACCTCTCCTGGCTTCAGCATCTTCTTACCTCAGTCTAGTCCCCACAACTTTCCCACTCCATTCGCTGGAGCTTTATGTTCTTGTACCAGATGCTGGTACACTTGTTGTAGCATGGGATGGCCACTTTTGACTGTTGAGTTATTTCTTGCTGCAAGGGGAGTGAGCAGTCTCCTCTCAAGATCAGTGTTTGTCCCCACTAGCAATGAGTTCCTTTTAGTCCCGGGGGACAAAGGCACACCACAGCAAGAGTATCAAATGTGTAACATTGCCCAGCTAGAATTGAGTGTCAACTTGATCAACAGGTACCCATCGTAGGGAAACTTCAGGGTTCCAATACCCCAAATCTCTAGCTCTTCCAACTTTTTTTAGAGGCAGGCTTCTAAGGTGTTTGTGGTAAAAGTCCTGCTATAGCAGGGTCACTTTGTGACAGAAGGACCTTTGTGTAGATGCTTTGTACTTGGACTGGCACTAAGGGAGAGGGCCCTACAAACTTGTCAGGGATTTTGCTTGGAGCAGCTAAGGCAGCTGGGGCAGCAGGTCCTCTGATCTGTATTTGCTCCCCCTTCTTGGTTGGCCTTTGAGCCTGCTTTTGTCTTGATGGAGCTTTAGGAGATTGGTGTGCACTGTTTGTTTAGGACTGCATACCCAAGGTCAAAGAGAGTAAGTTGGACAGTCATGCGGAAACAAAGGGATGGGGGGCCTCTGTGAGGCTTTGGACCTCTGCTGTTGAATTTGGTTCTTGCTGTTGTAGGTGGGCATCGGTTGGCTTTTTCACGAAGGCCCTCTGAAGTTTCCTGATGGCTTCTGGCTCTGATCTTCAGACATTGGCAGGCTCAAACAGTTGCCCTCTCCGCCGCAGTTAAAGCCAACCCCTTGATTCCCTGCTTTCTCAACATGCACAGCTGTACAGTTGGAAGACTGACTGGGTCCTATAACATTCTCACCAGGTAATGTGACAATTGTAATTGGTCACTAGTAGAAACATTAGGCCATCTAGGTTTCAAAAGCTCTATCTCTGGATTGCCACCGACTGCGCTAGCCACTCTGACCTCAGGAACAGGTTCTGATCTCAGGCTTTTCTTTTTCCTCTCCAGCATGTCTTCCTTTTCTCGCACAGTCTTAAATTAGTTCAGGGTACTTCATTATGCCACAATCTCCTCAAGTTTTCAGTTGATAGGATCTAGGGGTTAAGCTCCCATTAAAACCTATTGTGCCTGAACTTCATCTACTGATCTGGGATCTATACCTTTCTTTAGCAACACGCCTCATGTAATTGGACAGCTTCTGCTCCTCATTCTGGTAAATATGTTCAAACGGGTACAGGAGGTTGTAATGCCGCGTACACACGACCAGACTTTGACAGCAAAGGTCCGACGGAACTAATCCATCTGACAATTCGATTGTGTGTGGGCTCCATTGGATCTTTGCTGTCCAAAAATCTGACGGACTTTAGAAATAGAAAATGTTTCAAATTTTTCTGCCGGAACTCCGCCGGACCCAGTTCATATAGAGAAATCCGCTCGTCTGTATGCTAGTCCGACGGACAAATATCGACGCTAGGGCAGCTATTGGCTACTGGCTATGAACTTCCTTATTCTAGTCCGGCCGTACATCATCACGTTGAAATCTGTCGGACTTTGGTGTGATTGTGTGTGGCCAAGTCCATTCATTCGGAAAGTCTGACGGAAAACTCAGCCAAAAGTCCGTCGGGAAGACCATTGGACCTAGTCTGCTGGAAAGTCCGGTCGTGTGTAAGCCTTTTCTGTTCTCATGAACACATTCTGCAGGATACTTAAAGAGGAACTTCAGTCTGCTAACATAATTTGTAATAAAAACATCTTTGCCATTTTGAAGCTTCCCTCAAACCACTTTGCATATTATTTTATATATACTGTGATTCTGTACTTGCCAAATATGCTGCAGAAATCTCCCTCCACTGAGTCTGGCTGCAATCATTTTAACTGTGGACAGCTGAAGCTGCTGCATGTTCACTTCCTGGATTTACACAGACACACGGGAGGCACACCTCCAGCTCTGCAGCTCTCATTGACCCTTTTATGACTCATCCCACTCCCTTTGTGAAAAACACTTATGAGAGAGAGAGAGAGAGAGAGAGAGAGAGAGAGAGATGTGCATGATGTCATAAGCCTAGGCTTTTTACCAGACAAGAATCAGGAAGTGGGCTGTATAAGGTATTTACTGGCAGAAAAAAATGTTTTAATATCCAAAGTTAAAACAACAAGGGCAGAAGATTTAATAGATGGAAAGGTGAAAAAATTCCTGAAGGTCCACTTTAAATAGTCGTAGGCTTGTCTTGTTTGCAGAGCTTCGGATTGCAAATAGCTTCTTAAGCTCCTATTAAATCTCTGTCTTTTCTGGGCCTTGGGAATGTAACTCAAGGCTTGCATGGCTTGCTCCAGCCACCCCTGGAAACTCTCCTCACTGGAAGACAATGTCTGGTTCCCCAAAAAGGCTCTCAGTTTCCAGAACCGAGCATATGTTGCATTGGTCTTATGACATGTTGCCACAAAGTCTCCAAATGCGGTAATGAATTCATGCCCTATCATGGCCAAAATCACTGGCAAAGCAGCTCCTTCTGTTGAGAGTTGCCTGACTTGAGCTTTCTGGTTTAATGTCTGGCACTTTCAGCTGAACCAGGTGGGCTTCAATGTCATAGGTCAGCTGCAGACTAGCCCCCTGAAAGAAGGCAGGAATTTCTCTTCTCCACTCAGAACATAGGTGCGGGAAGTCACTTGATTTGGTTTCAAGTCCTTTGTGCCAATTTATCCCTTCTCTGTAATCTGTACTACAGGTGGATGTGTAATATATCCACATCCACCTGTCCAGCGTTTTTCACTACTACTCCCCAGTAGCGGTTTGGGCCCCATGTGGACTTCACAGGGGCACATAACTCTTGAACCTCTGTATCACTGTACAGGATGGGAACCTCTGTGGTGCTATGAGAAACAGACCGCTAGCAGTAGGAGTGCTGACAACATCTCCCTCGCTGCTAGAGGCCATACCACCTATAACAGGTACACACCATTGGACAGGCTGCTTGTTACTCTTCCGTTACTCCTGGCAACTATTTGTGTCTTCACATTACTCCATTCCACACCAATACCCTCACACCCAAGGTGTTAAGACCATCTTGTTAAGCTACATATGCTGGTTACTGGTGATACACTTCTCTTTAGTAACTTCAGACCAGGCATGGGCAAAGTTTTAATACTTTACTTAGAAAAAGTGCAAAATAGACATTTCACAGTCCAACATGCAAGGCAATATTCATTCCTAATTCCCTAGCTCTAACTACAGGATTGGGTGCTGCCCGAGATACCTGCTAAGGTATAATCTAAGCAAGTCATTTATAATAAGTAATTTCCAAGCATCTTCATGTAGGTACAAGTCCTTCCAAGGTACAGACCTGTGCTAGTGTTTTCAGGGCGAACCCCAAGCTCAGATGACTTTACATATATGCAGTGATGAACGACATCCCTCTGTTCTTCCGGGTCTTGTCCTCAGTCTCAATCTCCTACAGGCCTCAGACCCGATGCCGGTCCTCAAACTGTAAGTTCTCTCTCTGCAATTAGTTTCCCCCTTCTACTCCTGAGGCTTCTCCACAGAGGACTCCTCGTGCTGGACCACTGACCTAATTTATATGTCAAAAGTTAAGTGGGCCAGAATCTAAGAAGAACCTGCCAAAAAGATTAAAGAACCAAGAAAGGCATTAACTCCTACCCTCCCAGTTGGGACAGCGTCCAACTAATACCACGTACACACGATCGGACTTTCCGGCAGACTTGGTCAGGCGGACCGGAATCCGTCGGACAATTCGATCGTGTGTGGGCTTCAGCTGACTTTTTTTTCCCAAAAATCAGACGGACCTAGAAATAAAACATGTTTCAAATCTATCCGACAGACTCAAGTCCGACAGACTAAAAATCGGGAAAGCCGAGCTGTCTGTGTGCTGGTCCGAAGGATCAAATACGACGCAAGGGCAGCTATTGGCTACTGGCTATTGAACTTCATATTTTAGTCCCGTTTACGTCATCACATTCAAAATGAACGGACTTTTGAATGGACTTAGTCCGGTCATGTCTGGCCAAGTCAGTTTCGTTCCGAAAGTCCGTCGGGAAGACCGCCAGACCTAGTCCGTCGAAAAGTCCAGTCGGGTGTACGCAGCATAACTGTTTAAACCTCACATGCTTACAGCTACCTCTTCTTATATGGTCCATGTACGGCTATGTGCATGAAACCTAAATATCAAACCATCAAAGGTACATTGATTTGAGCAGCCTGAAATCAGAATTTATGACCAGTTTTAGAGAACTCTGACAGTGGCTTTTATAAAAAACCTAAGTAAGGCCAGTAGTGAAATCATTATTAGCTGGAAACATGTTGTATACTGTACTGTGACAGACCAAACTGGGACAGAGGCTTTTGGAGATGACCAGGGACAAGCTTCCTACCCACTGATTTTGGTCCATGGAAAGAGCAGATCATTTTCTAATGGTGGACAGTCATGTGATGAATGCTGAGAGTGAGGTTTGGATTAATTCTCTGAATAAGAACAATAAAGTTTCCCTTCTGGAGTGGATGGAAAGTGTAATGCCGCGTACACACGACCGGACTTATCGGCAGAATAGGTCCGACGGTCTTCCCGACGGACTTTCGGAGTTACAACGGACTTCCAAATTGACTTGCCCACACATGAACGGACTAAAGTCAGTTCGAAAGTCCATTCGTTTTGAATGTGATGACGTACGATGGGACTAGAAAAGGAAGTTCAATAGCCAGCAGCCAATAGCTGCCCTTGCGTTGTATTTGGTCTGTCGGACCAGCATAAAAACAAACAGTTTTCCCGATAGGAATTGAGTCCATCGGACAGATTTGAAACATGTTCTATTTCTAGGTCTGTTGGAATTTTTTAAAGAAAAACGATCGGATTATCCCACACACGATCGGAATATCCAACGGAATGATTCCGTCTGACCTATTATGACGGAAAGTTTGGTCCTGTGTACGCGGCATAATACTCACCGCTTCCGGACCACCGCCCCACATACATTTATTGCAGCAGGGCAGCCCTTCCGCATGAAATCACATACACGTACGTGATTTCAATTTATGGGGGTCTGGGGCACACACGCCGCCGGCGACATACTTCCAGTGTGAATGGACACAGCGGGAGCCAATCAGTGGGTCCGGTGGACCCAGTGTTTTCCAGCACCCGTCGATTGTTACCGAGAGAGCTAGAATGGTGATCTAAACAAGGCAGATCGCCGTTCTGTCAGAGTGGAAGATGGAGATCTTGTGTTTCTGCTAAGCAGATCTCAGTCTTTCCCCAGTCAAAGCAACCTCCCACAGTTAGCAAGCACTCCCAGGGAAAACATTTAACCCTTTTATCACCCCTGATGTTAACCCCTTCCCTGCCGGGGTCATTAGTACAATGACAGTGCTTTTTTTAGCACTGATCACTGTATTGGTGTCGCTGATCCCCAAAAACTGTCACTTAGTGAGATTTGTCCATTGCAATGTTGCAGTCCCGCTAAAAATGTGTTGATGTCCGTCATTACTAGGTAAAAAAAATCCATAAATATATCCCATAGATTGTAGATGCTATAACTTTTGCGCAAACCAATCAATATACGCTTATTGTGATTTTTTTTTTTTTTTATAAAAACATGTAGCAGAATACATATTGGCCTACATTTATGAAGAAATTGGATTTTTTATTGGATGTGTTTTATAGCAGATAGTAAAAAAAATATTTTTTTTTTTTTCAAAATTGTCGATCTTTTTCTTTTATAGCATAAAAAATAAAAACTGCAGAGGTAATCAAATACCACCAAAAGGAAGCTCTATTTGTGGGGAAAAAAAGGACATCAATTTTATTTGGGTAGAGTGTTGCACGACCGTGCTAATGTTAGTTAAAATAAGGCAGTGCCGTATCACAAAAAGTGGCCTGGTCATGAAGGGGGAGGGAACCTTCCGGGGCTAATCTTTTACAGTTGAATGGTCAGAGTTGTTTCTGTCTGTCTGATCATCTCTTGAAGATATTGTGACCTTTTTCCATGGGATATTATGTGTTTATACTTATGATAATGTGTAATATCCTTGTGTATCCAGGGTTGTGGGCTGAATGCCGGATTAGCAAGGTGATTAGGTGTTAAATAGTTCATGTTAATTAGATCACTGTACAAACTGGAGCTGTGTTTACAAAATGGAAATGATTGGCAAGGCTTCAATAAACTTTGCTGAAAGCTCTGCGCATATTTTGTCAAAGCTTGCTGTTCACACTGCTTTTATACAAGCTGAAGCCCCTGTGAAAGAGGCCTTAGCCACCTCAGCATGCACTGCTGAAAGCGGAGTTCTGCTAAAAATTAAAAGTCAGCAGTTACAAATACTGCAGCTGCTGACTTTTAATAATTGGACACTTACCTGTCCCAGGGTCCAGCCATGCGCCCCGCTCGTCTCTCCCTAATCGCAGCGGCGCCAGCATTGTAAGCGTGGGTGCCCGGATGTGGCTTCACAGCCAGGCACCCACTGTGAATGCGCGAGCCATGCCGCGCGCCGTGACTGGCCGGGCAATCATCTGGGACCTGTGACGTGTCCAAGATGATTGCCGAGAGGGAGGGGGAAGAGGTGTTCTCCCTGCGGTGTGCCGGGAGGAAGTGGGGGCTGGGTCCTTCTGAAAAGAGGTTACCGCCCAACCCCACCCCCCCCAAAAAAAATTACCCCCTGGCAGTTCCATAAAAGCCCTTAAAGCAGTTCCATTTTTGGGTGGAACTCCGCTTTAACTTGACAATAGCACTATGAATAATTTTCCCCAACTTGGGGAACCTTCAGCCTTTTTTTGATGGTTCCTCTTATTGTAATTTTTTACCGCTCCTGTAACATTAGTGGTGTAGCGCCCCGACCTCCAGAGGTGAGGTGGTAACCCCCAGAGACAGGAAAGGCTGATATTTCACCTCAGGGTGCAGGTTGCTAGGCATGGTGGGTGGTGTACAAGGTAGACAGTTTAAGAAAAGATGCGTGCCACTTTTATGCAGAGCAAAGGTGAGTTTATTGCTCATGGAAACAAACAATTCAGGGAGAGAGGGGTAGGGCACAGGGCATCCTATGTCAAATAAAGCAGCAGACAAACAGACCACAGACTCCTTAGACAAAAAAGTAGAAAGGTAGACAGCAGTCCAGAAAAAGAGCCTTTAAGCTGTATCCAGCAATCTGTACTTTTGTAGCAACAGCTGTCTCCTATGGCAACTGGAAAAGAACTCACAAAAAGGTAGGTCAAAATCTTTGTGATAATTCCGTCTTTCCCAGGATCTCCATGGTTCCCCCGGTCCATGCAAGAATAGCCTCTGGTACTTCATCTCAGGTCTACACATTCTTTCTTTCATGTCTCCAGTCCATAAGTAGGCTCTCTCTGGCATAGTTGGCAACATTGTAAAAAAAATTTATAGGCACATTTTTTTGGCTGTAGGTGGAGTCTTATTATAATTAAGGGGTGGGGCATGCGTTTTTGGCACGACATAGCAAAACTTGAAAAATGTGGCACGCTGCTCCGAAAGATGGGCGTGGTTTACGTAAAATAGTGGGAGTGTTTCAAATGGGGGTGTGGTTAGAGTCTGAGATAAATGAGAGATGGAGAAAGAAAGGGGAAAAGAGGGAGGGAGGGAGAGAAAAAGAAGGAAGGAAGGAGGGATGGAGGGACAGCAGGCCCAGATCCTACACCACAATAGAAATGTGTATTCAAGAGTTTAACAAATCAGCAGATAAAGATACTCCAAACACCTGGTGTTAGTGCTTCAATCATCCCATCACCATGATTGTTGTGGTGGCAGGATAATTGAAGCGCATTATTACATTATAATATAGAATGAAATCATTCAACTCACCATAATTCAGGACTTCTGTCTAAGGGGCATGACTGAAAATGGTCTGCCGATCAGCACTCGATTGTCATCAGTAGACCCTGTAATGCATTCAATCCAGCAAAAAACAAACAGACATGTGAGGACTTTGCAAATACTGCATGTACGCTGTCACCATTTAAAACAATGGCTTACCTGTGTTGACAGAATGAACCCCCTGGCAGTTCCATAAAAGCCCTTAAAGCAGTTCCATTTTTGGGTGGAACTCCGCTTTAACTTGACAATAGCACTATCAATAATTTTCCCCAACTTGGGGAACCTTCAGCCTTTTTTTGATGGTTCCTCTTATTGTAATTTTTTACTGCTCCTGTAACATTAGTGGTGTAGCGCCCCGACCTCCAGAGGTGAGGTGGTAACCCCCAGAGACAGGAAAGGCTGATATTTCACCTCAGGGTGCAGGTTGCTAGGCATGGTGGGTGGTGTACAAGGTAGACAGTTTAAGAAAAGATGCGTGCCACTTTTATGCAGAGCAAAGGTGAGTTTATTGCTCATGGAAACAAACAATTCAGGGAGAGAGGGGTAGGGCACAGGGCATCCTATGTCAAATAAAGCAGCAGACAAACAGACCACAGACTCCTTAGACAAAAAAGTAGAAAGGTAGACAGCAGTCCAGAAAAAGAGCCTTTAAGCTGTATCCAGCAATCTGTACTTTTGTAGCAACAGCTGTCTCCTATGGCAACTGGAAAAGAACTCACAAAAAGGTAGGTCAAAATCTTTGTGATAATTCCGTCTTTCCCAGGATCTCCATGGTTCCCCCGGTCCATGCAAGAATAGCCTCTGGTACTTCATCTCAGGTCTACACATTCTTTCTTTCATGTCTCCAGTCCATAAGTAGGCTCTCTCTGGCATAGTTGGCAACATTGTAAAAAAAATTTATAGGCACATTTTTTTGGCTGTAGGTGGAGTCTTATTATAATTAAGGGGTGGGGCATGCGTTTTTGGCACGACATAGCAAAACTTGAAAAATGTGGCACGCTGCTCCGAAAGATGGGCGTGGTTTACGTAAAATAGTGGGAGTGTTTCAAATGGGGGTGTGGTTAGAGTCTGAGATAAATGAGAGATGGAGAAAGAAAGGGGAAAAGAGGGAGGGAGGGAGAGAAAAAGAAGGAAGGAAGGAGGGATGGAGGGACAGCAGGCCCAGATCCTACACCACAATAGAAATGTGTATTCAAGAGTTTAACAAATCAGCAGATAAAGATACTCCAAACACCTGGTGTTAGCGCTTCAATCATCCCATCACCATGATTGTTGTGGTGGCAGGATAATTGAAGCGCATTATTACATTATAATATAGAATGAAATCATTCAACTCACCATAATTCAGGACTTCTGTCTAAGGGGCATGACTGAAAATGGTCTGCCGATCAGCACTCGATTGTCATCAGTAGACCCTGTAATGCATTCAATCCAGCAAAAAACAAACAGACATGTGAGGACTTTGCAAATACTGCATGTACGCTGTCACCATTTAAAACAATGGCTTACCTGTGTTGACAGAATGGCTTACCTGTTTTGTAGAAATCTACTGTCCTCTACTGTCTGTATTTGTAAATAGCTGTGCTGCTTATCACAGAATTAAAGAGGAAGTAAACTTCCATGTTTGAATTTTACCTATAGGCAAGCCTATAATAAGGCTTACCTATAGGCAGTGTAAATATCTCCTAAACTTGCACAGTTTAGGACAGGGATATGCAATTAGTGGACCTCCAGCTGTTGCAAAACTACAAGTCCCATTAGGGTGTCATGCTTGTGGCTGTCAGAGTCTTACTATGCCTTATGGGACTTGCAGTTCTGAAACAGCTGGAGGTCAGCTAATTGCATATCCTTGGTTTAAGAGATATTTAAATTACATGCAGCCAGTGACATCACTGGCTCATGAGCTCTGAAGGAACAACTACCCGTGCTGTTCCTTCCGAGCCCTGTGCCATAACCGTCAGCTCCCGTGCACATACATGGGAGTGACGTCCAGTCACAGAGACGGAGTCCGCAAACCCGGAAGCAAGATGGGTGAAGATGGAAGCTGTCTTTAGTGAGGATATCGCATTACTGGAAGGCTGCGTTTTCAAGTAAGTTTTACATAATGTGCTAGTATGTAATGCATACTAGCATATTATGCCTTTGCCTTGCAGGTAAGGAAAAAAAATGTGCAGTGTTTTACAACTGCTTTAATTATGTATAGCTCTTTGCTGCAACATTCATCTGGGGTTAGCTCTAATAATAACGATATATAGATATATATATATATATATATATATATATATATATATATATATATATATATATATATACCTGGGTATTTTTTTTATTGAAAACACATACACTGATAATCTAAATACACACGGATTACTTAAGATACCCTACGTGTTTTGGAGAGACTGAATCTCCTTCTTCAGGGGAATGTATAGGTCAGTGATGGCGAACCTTTTTGAGTCTGAGTGCCCAAACTGAAATAAATAAGTTGGTTTTGTGTTGTAAAGTGCCAACACGGCAATTTGCGCGTGAGGGGTGCTGAGCAAAAGAGAGGGGGTGTGTGAGAGAGATGGGGGTGTGTGTAAGAGAGAGGGGGGTTGTGTGTAAGAGAGAGAGGGGGTTGTGAGATATGGGTTTGTGAGATAGAGAGAAAGGGGGCTGTGAGAGAGAGAGAGGACACATAGAGAGAGAATGGTGACAGAGAGTGAGGGGGGAACAGATAGATAGAGATAGGGGACACACACAGAGAGGGGGGACACACGGGGGACAGAGAGATGGGGGCACAGAGAGGGGGAGGGGGACAGAGAGGGAGAGGGGGGACAGAGGGGGGGTGTGAGAGATGGGACAGAGAGAGAGAGACACACAGAGAGAGAGAGAGAGGGGGGACAGAGAGAGAGGGGGCAGAGAGAGAGAGAGAGATGGGACAGAGAGAGAGAGATAGATACACAGAGAGAGAGAGGGGGACAGAGAGAGAGAGTGGGGCAGAGAAAGAGAGAGGGGGGACACAGAGAGAGAGAGAGAGGGGGGACAGAGAGAGAGAGGGGGGGCACAGAGAGAGAGAGAGAGGGAGGGGGGACAGAGAGAGAGAGAGGGGGGCACAGAGAGAGAGAGGGGGGGGACACAGAGAGATAGAGAGAGAGGGGGGGGGGACAGAGAGAGGGGGGGCACAGAGAGGGGGAGCAGAAAGAGGGGGACACGTCAGTCTGTTCTCCGGGCCTCACTGTTGAAAGAGGTTTGAGGAGTCCAAGCTCCGGAAGGCGCCAGGGATGCTGCACCCCTCTTCAGCCATACAATGAAGCAGTGAAGCTCTTCTCTCCCTCCCATGCGTGCTGTCAGGCCTGTAGCCTACCACGCGGAGATTGTAGGACCGCCCACTCACTCGTGCAGACAGTGTCCCCCTCACCTCGCCGCTGCTTGCTTCTCTCCCTCGCGTGCTCTCAGGTCTGTAGCCTTCCGCGCGGAGGCTGCGGAGCCACCCACTCACTCGTGCAGTTAATTTCCTGCACCTCGCCGCTGTTTGCTGCCATGTTCTCCCCACCGTGAACCAGGACCCTCTTGCGTGCCCACAGAGATGGCTCTGCGTGCCAGCTGTGGCACGCTTGCCATAGGTTCGCCATCACTGGTGTAGGTAGAAGAAAAGGTATATTAAAAACAGTGTGTGAGATAGGCATTCCATAGAACTTGTAATTAAAAACATGACAGGATATCAGGGTGGATATTGCTGATGGTTGTTTTTCCTTTCAGAGACTCCTAGTGTGGTCGCCCTGGCAGGAATGGCCAAAGAAGCCTCAAGGTGTGAAGAAAGGACCAGCCCCCTAGTACAGGTGAGCAAATGGAGCAAAGCCCCCCCGGGAGAACACTGGGGCACAGCAGTCGGTCCTGAAATGCAGCAGGTATTACAATGGTAACTTCACATTTGGATGATGGACGCCGTGATGGACGGGTGGATAGATATAGTGTAATTAGTGCCTTACTTGCCAGTATTACCATTGTAATACCTGCTGCGTTTCAGGACCAACTGCTTTGCCCCAGTGTTCTCCCCCGGGGGGGGGGGGCTTTGCTTCATTTGCCCACCTGTACTAAGGGGCTGGTCCTTTCTTCACACCTTGCGGCTTCTTCAGCCATTCCACACTAGGAGTCTCTGAAAGGAAAAACAACCATCAGCAATATCCACCCTGGCATCCTGTCATGTTTTTGAATTACAAATTCTATGGAATGCCTCACAGACTGTTTTGAATATACCTTTTCTTATACCTATACATACCCCTGAAGAAGGAGATTCACTCTCTCTGAAACGCGTAGGGTATCTTAAGTAATCAGTGTGTATGTAGATTATCAGTGTATTTATGCATTCCTTGTTTTATGTGTTTCTCTTAATGTGTTTTCAATTAAAAAAAAACTTTTTTGTACTTTATAGATTTGATATCTATTGTACGTGTCTAAAAAGTCCATCACTAGGGGTGTCCTAACTTTTGGTGTACTTTGGATGTATTTACAATTATTAATCTTTTCTTATATAAAGCTTATATTATTTGTATACTTTTGTGCATGTATATACTTATAGGTAATGTTATATGCCGGTTGCAGTAGTTCCTTGGCTTCCAATTACTTTGATTCAATTATTGGTTAATCTAGCAGAAAGGGTATCACCCCTGTCCTGGGTGGAGGAACTGCCAACTTTATTTTCAAACCCACTCTTCCACTTAACAAAGGTTCTGGGTCTCTCATTTACCAACAAGTTTAGTGCAATATCTTGTTTGGGGTAGGCCATTTCTCATACCCCCCCCCCCCCCCCCCCAAAAAAAAAACAGGACTACACATATAATAAAATACATATTTTAGGAGGTGTGAATAGATTTTAAACCTCTATGCTGAAGCACCAGGAATTGACAAAAACTAATTTTAGTCAATGTGAGACCTACTACAGAGGCAAAATTCTTTGTGGTTTGACACTTTAAAATCTTGTTATTTTGTAAAATAAATGTGTATTATATATTGTTTTAAAAAGTCTGAAATACATTGAAATAGTTATACTATAGAGTGGTTTACTGATAGAGGGAGACCTCTGCTGACCAGTGGTGGTATTTTTTATTGTTAATCCAGGAGAACTGTTTATACAGTAGAAGACTGGAGAAACAAACAGGACAACAGTGGAGTTGTTGGCCATAGTGACCAGTTACAGTAGGTTTGGCTTTTGTTCTCTGGAAAAATTAAACAAATCAACTGATGACTATTGGTACTTTTACTACAATTTTCTTTTTCCCTAGTATTGTATAGACATTGTTTTTTACTGCATCATAATTAGAGTTGCATCGGTATCGTTTTTTTATAGATGAGTATCGATACTTTGGGTCAAGTAGTTGCCGATACTGAGTACTGATACTTTGCGGTGCAATTTGCATCAATACAAAAAAATTGTCACAAATCACACTGCAACCAATCGCATGCGATTTCTCCCACTACTTCAGTGTATGTCGCCAAATGCAAAATCTGCATAGGTGTCGATGATAGCAAATCATTGAGGTGCTCACAGGGTTGGAGGAGAAGTTCCGGTGTTGTGACAGATACAGTCCGCCTATCGAAAAGTGTCCGCTCTGAACTGCGCAGGCACAGCGCTTGCGCAGTACGGAGCACAAGGAGATTCTGAAAATCTCCGAAGATGAACAACGCCTGCGCCATGAGTCCAAATGCAAGCCCCACCATGCAAGTGGACATAGGGCTGAACATATTAGAGGGCCCTTCGTGGGCTCTCTTCGCTCGCCACGCTTTGCTCTGCTCTTTTTATTCTAACTCTATGTCCACTTGGATGGTGGGGCTAGAACCTTGACTCATGGCGCAGGCGCTGTTCATCTTCGGATATTTTCAGAATCTGCTTGTCCTGTGTATTGCGCATGTGCAGTACACAGCGGACATTATCCGACAGGGGACACTATTTGACATTGCACTGGCACCCTGTGGGTATAGGGCGGAAGTGATGTCAGTTTAGGGGGTGGACTGCTTCTACATCTTCTCCAGCATTGTGAGCACCTCCAGTGGCTGTGATTTGCTATCATCAGTGGGACTGGGACACCTATGCAGATTTTGCATTTGGCCAGATATGTACTGTGAGTTCTAATATTTTTAATAAACTGCCTACTAGATGGTCCTTTTTCCCTTTCTATGCGCTCACACATACAGGAGTGATGGGGGAAATCGCATGCAATTTGGACAGAAATCTCAGCACATTCCTGTTCAGATCGCATGCAATTCTTTGCATGATTTGCACCCATTTATTTTGTATTGATGTAAATCGCACCGCAAAGTATCGGGAGCATTTGCACGAGTACCGATTTCCAAATTAATCACAGCACATTTAGTAAAAGATTTTCATACAGTACAATAAACCTTCACTGCAGTATAAATGTGTTCAGCATTTCAGTTAAATGTTAAATGTTAGGGAATGAATTTATTTATAAATTTGCCCCAAAAGATGGCCAATTCATGCTCGCTGAACCTGTGTAAAAGAGTAAGAGCTCATTTCGACTTGTCGTTGGCGGGCAGTAAAAAGCATGTGGTCAAGCTGAGTTTTTACCACCCCCAACCTCCCCCCACCTTAAGCTGCAAAAGGCAAAGTTAGCACATGCTGCAGAAAAAAAATATCCCCCCCCCCCCCAATTGTGATTGGTGGGCAGTACCACCACCAAGCACAGCCTTTTCAAGTGAATGTGGCTGTGCCACCACCGCCCTGCAACTGTGTGCAGTGCATTCTTTTTTTTTTGCAAAATCTTTTTTATTGAGTTTTTCAATGGCATACAGAGTTGCCCACGCAGGGGCCAAACATTTCCCACACAGGGGCAAACTTCCAAATGTGGCAACAGGCCACAAAAGGATTACATAACATACATTCTGCCTCTGGTGCAGCAACCGACAGCAACAGGGCAAATCAAAACAAACATAACCTTTACTATCTATACCCCAATGTGGGGAGAGGGTATTGTAGGAGAATTCGTGCTAAGTGTTAAAATGACCGGATAAGGTGTCATAGGAGCAGTTAGGTCAGCCTATAACCGTACTACATCCATAACGATGAACTATGGGTTATTCACTACATCCGTTGCCGTAGTGTTATCATCCAACCAGCAGTTCCACACCTTCTCAAATTTCAGTGGTCAACCCCTGCTCGAGTAGGTGGCCTTATAGAGGGGCAAGCTAGCGTTCACCAGGTTTTTCCAGAGTTTGATAGAGGGGGGAGATGGTTGTTTCCAGGTCATGGTCATGGCCTTGCGTGCATAGTAGAGTAACAGAGATATGAGTGTTTTCCTAGCCCTGAGAATTGACATTTGCTCCACTAGCCCCAGCAGACAATATTTAGGATCATAAGGAATACTAATCTCAGTAGTCTTAACTATCACCAGGAGAACCTCCTTCCAATAGCATACAATCGCTGGACAAGCCCAGAAAATGTGAATGAAGTCTCCTGGCTGATAGGAGCAGCGCCAGCACGCCGGGGAGTGCGTCGGCGACATCTGGTGCAGTCTATGGGGCGTGTAGTGGGCTCTGTGTACAATTTTGTATTGGACCGATTTGTCCCTGGCTGAAACCAAAGGGGAGAACGGAAAATCCCAAATCTCCCTCCAGTCATCGTCATCCAGCTCCGGTATGTCCACCACCCATTTCCTGCGGAGGGAGGACAGCTCGGGGATGGCAGCAACCAGTAGGGACCCGTAAATCTGAGACATGGGTTTCTCCAAGTCTTTTACCCGAAGGACGGATTCGAGCTCAGAGTATTCCAGTACGACCAGTTGTCCCAAAAATTTATATAGATAAGCATGCGCGATTTGAAGATAGCGGAAATGGGCCCATGTAGATACATAAAATTTATCACGCAGGATATGAAAGGGAGTGAGTTCCCCGTTGGTAACAACATGTTCGAGCGTCAGTATTTTACACTTGGCCCAGGCCTGTGGATCCGGGATGGTACTAAACTGTGGAAGGCTAGGATTCAGCCACAGGGGGGTGTGAGGAGACCAGGAGTTCAGCAGGGATGCCCTCAGTGCCTCTCCCACCCTCCATGCCCTTAAAGTGGTGCGCATAGAAGGGGTGAGGCAGTGAGGTGTTTTCGGCCCCCTGAATATCAACCCCCTTAAGGCCTCCAGGGACCCCACTATAGCTGCCTCCAGGACCGTTGCAGCGTTGGTCAGGTCCGGCCGCAGCCACCAGTGGACGGTTACAAGCTGAGTGGCTAGGAAATATTTGTGACAGTCAGGAAGAGCTAACCCTCCACTACCCACAGGCCTGGTGAGAGTGGTATATTTGAATCTAGGGGATTTGGGTCCCCAGATGAAGGAGAGGAAAAGTTGTTTCAGAGAGTTAAAGAAGGTTTTAGTCAGCCATTGTGGGGAGTTCCTAAATATGTACATAAGTTTGGGAAGGACCTTCATTTTAAGAAGGTTTATGCGGCCAATAATGGAGAGGGGGAGATTGCCCCACGCCTTTAATTTGGATTTGATCTCTATCAGAACAGGTTCAAGATTGAGCCGGACAAAGTCCTTGTTCTCTCTTGAAATAACAATACCCAAATAGGTAAACCTATTGAAGCGTGGTGGAGGGTGGTGAGGCCCTGGCCCCGTCGTCCACCGGAAAGAGCTGAGATTTATGCCAATTCACCTTCAACCCGCTGTAGGCAGAGAAGGCATCCATGATTCCGAGTGCGCCACGCAGAGAGTCACCAGGGTCATTTAAAAGAAGCAGAAGATCATCCGCATAGAGGGCCACCCTCTCCTCCAGCCAGCCCACCCAAAGACCACGGACCTCGGCCGAACTCTGAAGAGCCTCAGCAATAGGTTCCATGGCGAGGGCGAACAAGGCCTGGGAGAGAGGGCATCCCTGCCTGGTGCCCCTCTGTAGGGGGAAGGAAGGCGACAGGAAGCCATTCAGTTTAATGCATGCCAGGGGATCGGTGTATAGTGTGCGTATCCAGGCAATAAACTACAGTGGGAAACCCATTCTTCTAAGCATCTCCCACAGATAGGCCCACTCCACTGTATCAAATGCCTTCTCCATATCAAGGGTGGCAATGGTCCTAGTGCCTTGATTATCATGGGGGGCATGAATGTTAGAAAACAATCTACAGATATTGATGTCAGTGGACCTACCTGGCATAAAGCCTGTTTGATCAGAGTCAATCAGAGATTTGATGACTTTATTGAGTCTAATGGCCAGAATTTTGGTCAATATTTTTAAATCACAATTCAGGAGTGCTATTGGCCTGTAAGAGGCACACTGCTTGGGGTCCTTATTAGGTTTTGGAATAAGAACAATATGGGCCTCTATCATAGAGGCCGGCAGGGAGCCCTGTTGAAGACAGGCTCGGTACATCTGAGCCAGCCTGGGGGCAAGCAGCTCTACGTGGGCTCTATAATACTCTATGGGTAGTCCATCTGGCCCCGGGGTCTTCCCTGCTGGGAAAGACCCGATGGCCATCATGACCTACTCTGGTGTGATCTCAGAGACAAGGAGTAGTCGCTCCGTGTCAGAGAGCCATCCCAGTGCTAGTGTATCCAACAACGAGGTCATTGGTGTGGGGTCAAAGCTTTCAGGGAGTGAGGAGACATACAGAGAGGAATAAAACCTGGTGAAGGCAGTCAAAATATCCTCCGGAGAGGTAACCAGTGTCCCTTCTGCCGTGAGTATTTCTGGTATAACCGCTAAAGGCCTCTCTTGCTACGCCAGCATAGCTAGTAGTTTGCTGTTCTTCTCACCATATTCAAAGTATTTCTGTCTGCTGTCTTGTAGACCATGCCTGGTAGTGTCTGAGACATGGAGGTGCAATTCCTGCCTAAGTGATGAAAGGTGCTCGAAGTTGGGGACCGTTGCCGAGGCCGAGTACTGATTCAGAGCCTCCTCAACTTTGTGCTGCAAATCAGACACTTTGTCCCCAAGTTCTGCTCTAACAGCCGCCACTGCAGAGATATACTGTCCCCTACCATAGGCTTTGGAGGCATCCCATGTCACCCCCAAGGAGGCTGACCCCACATTGCGCACCCAGTAGTCCTGCAAGGAGGGAGAAACTCTATCATGGACTGCTGTGTTATTGATCCAATGGGGCTGTAGCCTCCAGAGGGCTTTATTCTTAGTCTTGGTGGCCCTAGCAATTAATTTAAGGGGGTG
The DNA here is from genome assembly GCF_037356315.1 of Lithobates pipiens. Classification (NCBI taxonomy): domain Eukaryota; kingdom Metazoa; phylum Chordata; class Amphibia; order Anura; family Ranidae; genus Lithobates; species Lithobates pipiens. The sequence continues at coordinate 406,634,057 of NW_027507748.1, forward strand.
GTGATCCGATAAGCCGGAGGGAAGGTAGCTAGCCTCCTGGACGTTAGCCAGGAGGAGTTCATTAGCAAACGCCAGATCAATACGGGAGGATGTTTTAAACGTGGATGAAAAACAGGAGTAGGTTCTATCCTGGGGATGAAGCCATCTCCACACCTCCCGGAAGTCTGTTGCCTGGGCCCACACACTAAGATCAGAATAGAAGTCGATTGTGGGGAGAGCCTATCTAGATCACGGGACAATGTGGGGTTGAAATCTCCCATAAACAGGACACACGCCGGGCAATGCGGAGCCAACCTCTCATATAAGTTATACAGGACGTGCATCTGTCTCGGAGGAGGCAGATAGACGTTAACAATGACATATTTCTTATTATAAATGCTGAGTACCACCATAGCAAATTTCCCCTGGGGGTCCAGATGCACCTCATGGAGCACACAAGGCACTTGCTTACTAATCAGTACTGATACCCCTCGAGAGTACGAGGAGTAGGTCGCATGCAGCGCCCTTTGCACCCAGGGTTTTTTCAGAGCCAGAACCTTGCTACCAGTTAAAGCGGAGGTCCACCCTAAAGTGGACCTCCGCTCATCTGAACCCTCCCCCCCTCCGGCGCCACAATTGGCACCTTTCAGGGGGGAGGGGGGTGCAGATACCTGTACAGTACAGGTATTCTGCACCCACTTCCGGGATAGCTCTCTGCGGAAAGGGGCGTATATTACGCCCCTTTCCGCAAGTGCCCGCCCCTTTCCGCAAGTGCCCCGCTGCCTGCTGGGAAACACACAGATCCCAGAGGCAGCGGGGACCGTCCTTATTGCGCAGCGCGATTCGCGCATGAGCAGTAGGGAACCGGGAAATGAAGCCGAAAGTCCTTCCCAGTAGAGTCCGTATCAGATCCACAACAGAATGCACTGCACGGGGGCATGTCCGGATGTAGCCGGAAAAAGACATGCTTTAGAGGAGCTCTGCAGATCCTGAACTAATCCGCATCCATCCTGCCTTCCTAGCACCTGGAGAGTCTCCAGAATCTCCCTATAAAGCCTAACCAGCCTCCTGCACAGGTCCCGGCTGTTTCTCCTCCCCCAGCTCTTTGAGCTCCTTATGCAGCTGAGTAAAGAGGGTATGTAATCACTTATACAACAGGATAGAAAAGGTATTAGTAATGTTCTTTTTATGTATGTACAAAAGTGTTGCCTTTCATTTCTATTTTAAAGTGAATAGGTTGCTTTACAAGATAGGGGTTCACCTATGATTTAAGCTTGGGCTGTACTACATTCTAAATAAAATAAAAATCAGGCACGTTTTACATTTTTAGGCAGCCAGACGGATTCACAGAAATAAAAAGCAAAGGTTCAAGTGTTCTTTAACCAGTTCCTGAGCAGGGCACGCCGATGTACGTCGGCAGAATGGCACGGGCAGGCATATTGGCGTACAGGTACGTCCGTTTTTAAATGCCGCCCTGCTATTGCGCGCGTGCCTGAGTCCGGGGGGATACCCACGATCGTCTCACGGGGCGGCTGAATGGGGAGATGTCATTGTAAACAGCATCTCCCCGTTCTGCCTAGCAACAAGTGACGCTGATCTCTGCTTCATGTGATTGGAGCAGAGATCAGTGTTCACTAGCACAAAGCCCAGCCCCCCACAGTTAGTAACACGCCCCTAGGAACACTTAACCCCTACACTGCCACCCCCTGGTTAACCCCTTCACTGCCAGTGTCATTTACACAGGAATCAATGCATTTGTATAGCATTGATTGCTGTATAAATGACAATGGTCCCAAAAATGTGTCAAAAATGTCTGATGTGTCCATCACAATGTCGCAGTCCCAATAAAAATCGCTGATCACCGCCATTACTAGTAAAAAAAAATTATTAATAAAAATGCCATAAAACTATCCCCTATTTTGTAAACACTATAAGTTTTGCGCAAACCAATCAATAATCGCTTATTGTGATTTTTTTTTACCAAAAATATGTAGAAGAATACGTATTGGCCTAAACTGAGGGAAAAAAATGTTTTTTTATATATTTTTTTGGGGGATATTTATTATAACAAAAAGTAAAAAATTATGCGTTTTTTTTCAAAATTGTCGCTCTATTTTTGTTTATAGCACAAAAAATAAAAACCGCAGGGGTGATCAAATACCACCAAAAGAAAGCTCTATTTGTGGGGAAAAAAGGTCGTCAATTTTGTTTGGGAGCCACGTCGCATGACTGCACAATTGTCAGTTAAAGCGACGCAGTGCCGAATCGCAAAAAGTGGTCTGGTCTTAAGCCAGCAAAATGGTCCAGGGCTGAAAATGGTTAAGCAACAGTACATATGCTGTAAATTTGCAGTACTAAATATTTTTTCTCATTTTATTGTCAAATGTCTGCTTCTTTGCATTCTTCTGCTTTTCAGCCAGGCATTAATAAACTGGTAGTGACATCTAGTGGACACACAACTATATAGTTTTCACAAGAAAAATTCTCCTTTGTTTTAAAAGACCATACAGGGTATACAGCAGGGATATGCAATTAGCAGACCTCCAGATGTTGCTAAACTACAAGTCCCATCATGCCTCTGCCTCTGGTTGTCATGCTTGTGGCTCTAAGAGTCTTGCTATGCCTCATGGGAATTGTAGTTCTGCAACAGCTGGAGGTCCGCTAATTGCATATCCCTGGTATACAGTATTATCTGCACTGGGGAGCTACAGTTCATTGAGGGAACCATGAATGCCAACATGTACTGTGACCAGGGCCGGTGCTAGACTATTTTGCACCCTAGGCGAGACCAGCTACCTCCGCCCCCCCAACAAAAATTTGTGTTCAATAACTTTAGCACCAGAACTGGTCCAGGTGGACAGGAGAGGGGGTGCAGCCAGGTGGGGGAGGGGTATAGCCAGGTGGACAGGAGGGGGGCAGCCAGGTGGAGGGATCGAGCGAAGTGGAGGGATGGAGCCAGGTGGACAGGAGATAGGGGTGCAGCCAGGTGGAGGGAGGATATAGCAAAGTGGACAGGAGATGGGGGTAGCCAGGTGGAGGGATGGAGCCAGGTGGAGGGATGGGGCCAGGTGATGGGATGGAGCCAGGTGATGGGATGGAGCCAGGTGGAGGGATGGAGCCAGGTGGAGGGATGGAGCCAGGTGTTGGGATGGAGCCAGGTGGAGGGATGGAGTCAGGTGGAGGGCTGGAGCCAGGCGGGGGGCTGGAGCCAGGGGATGAGATGGAGCCAGGTGGAGGGATGGAGCCAGGGGATGGGATGGGATCAAGCCAGGCGGAGGAATGGAGCCAGGAGATGGGATGGAGCCAGGAGGAGGGATGGAGCCAGGCGGAGGAATGGAGCCAGGGGATGGGATGGAGCCAGGAGGAGGGATGGAGCCAGGTGGAGGGATGGAGCCAGGCAATGGGATGGAGCCAGGTGGAGGGATGGAGCCAGGTGGGGAGGGATGGAGCCAGGTGATGGGATGGAGCCAGGTGGAGGGATGGAGCCAGGCGATGGGATGGAGCCAGGCGGAGGGATAGAGCCAGGGGATGGGATGGAGCCAGGTGGAGGGATAGAGCCAGGGGATGGGATAGGATGGAGCCAGGTGGGGAGGGATGGAGCCAGATGGGGAGGGGGGAGGGATGGAGTCAGGCGATGGGATGGAGCCAGGCAGAGGAATGGAGCCAGGTGGAGGAATGGAGCCAGGGGATGGGATGGAGCCAGGTGGAGGGATGGACCCAGGCGATGGGATGGAGCCAGGCGGAGGGATGGAGCCAGGCGGAGGGATGGGGCCAGGGGATGGGATGGAGCCAGGTGGAGAGGAGGGTGGGTGCAGCCAAGTGGAGGGGATCACACACCAAAGATAAGCTCTGACTGGAAGCCTTCATCTCCAGCACTTCTTCCCCACATCTGACAAGTTCTTACCTTGGGGCACTTCTTTCTCGCTTCCTCCACATGTCAGGCAACGGGCGGCACCAATCACGTATGGGAGACCTCTTCCAGCTCCACCCCCGTAAAGCTGATCAACCCCCCCGCTCCGGCGGCCGGCCACGGAGAGGCTGGATGAGCTGCAGGAAAAGCTTTGCTTTTTGGTCCTCGCTCCTCCAAGACACGTGGCCCGGCAGCCTCGGGCCCTGCATTTGTCCTATAGCTAGTCCGTGCCTGTGTGGATCCATCCTGGCTGTATCTATGCACAATGCCGCGTGCCCTGCTCCTCCAATGGCTGCACATCACCCAGGGAGGGAGGCGGGGCGGCCGGGCGGGCGGGTAGAGAGCTGACACCCATGGCTGCTGGACATCCGCATGGTTGTCCCTGGCTTAGTCCCAAGGGGGAGATCTGCCTGCTCCCCCGCCCAGCGACTCTGCAGATAGCCATACGGAGCCACCTCCTGCTACAGTCTGCACGAGCCACTACTCGACAGGGGGGAACCGATCCTCTGGAGGGGACCAAGACTGTGGCTGTGCCCCTAGGCGGCTGTGCGCCCTAGGCGACTGCCTAGTTCGCCTAGTGGGAGCGCCGGCCCTGACTGTGACATACTGAAGCAGAACATGATCCCCTCCCTTCAGAGACTGGGCCGCAGGGCAGTATTCCAACATTATAACAACCCCAAACACACCTCCAAGATGACCACTGCCTTGCTATAGAAGCTGAGGGTAAATGTGATGGACTGGCCAAGCATGTCTCCAGACCAAAACCCTTACTGAGCATCTGTGGGGCATCCTTAAATGGAAGGTGGGGGAGCGCAAGGTCTCTGACATCCACCAGCTCTGTGATGTTGTCATGGAGGAGTAGAAAAGGACTCCAGTAGCAACCTGTGAAGCTCTAGGGAACGTCATGCTCAAAAGGGTTAAGGCAGTGCTGGAAAATAATGATTGCCATACACAATATTGGCACTTTGGGCCCAATTTGGACATTTTCACTTGTTGCCAGCGGTTTATTTTATTTTTTATTTTTTATTTTACCACACTGCTTCATATGGTGGATTATCTCACTGACTCACTGACTATTCTTTCTTTTCCCCCATATAGGTCTAAGTTCTTAATCCTTCTGCATAGCTCCATGTTTTTTTTAATTCTTTCCAACCTTTACATTTGTCTTTTATTACAGCACTCTTTTCCTCTATACTATGACATACGCTATGTTTCTTCAACTGCGTCGATCCACTCCCAAATTGATGGACTTTCTACCTCCTGCTCCTTCTTAGGGATTTTTGCTGCGTTTAAGAGATGTGGTATTAATGTCTCCTTATATTGTTTTGCTCCTCCCTCTATATCAAGACATACAAGAGTACTATCCATGGATCTTCTACTAATTGTATTTTGGTAATTTCTTTTACATAGTGTAAAATCTTTTTGCAATATTCTTAAATTTTTTGGCAGTCCTACCATAGGTGGGCCATTGTTCCCACCTCTTTGCACCCAGCACTCCGCCGATCTACCAGGTTGGAATTTGCTGGTCTTATCAGGGGTAGCATACCATCTGGTTAGACATTTATAATTCATCTCAACAGTTTTGACATCTGATGCTGAACTATGGGTTCATTTCAATATTTTACCTATTGTTGTTTTATCTTTCTGTGTTCCCAATTCCCTTTCCCATTTTTTAATAAATGGCGAGATCTCCAGTTCATCCACTGTTAACAACAGTTTATATAACCTCGATATGATACCTTTGGTACTGTCTGTTGTACATAGCCTTTCCAATGGATTCAACTCTCCCCCTGATCTAATTGTTGGGGTAAATTTTTAACAAATTGGGACAGCTGGAGATATCTTTATGCATATATCACCATCAAATCCTTATTGTGCCGTTATTCCCAATATGATACTATTTTCCCTTGTGTGATTATATCTCTTAATTGTGCCCTATTTTCTTTTTTCACCCAATTCCCTCCTATATCCTTACTCCCTGGTGGAAAATATTCATTTTTTTTTTTAGTGCTATTAAAGGTGATTTTATATTGACCATTTAATTGTTTGTAAACCCTATCCCAAATTTTAAGTACATTCTGTGTTAATGCATTTATGTGCAAATCTAGTGTTCTGTGATGTGGGGGGGGGGGGGGGGGGGGGTTCTATATTATCTTACTTAATTGCACCTCACAACATACGTATTCTAAATTTACCCACATCTTTTCAATCCTATTTTCCTTTACCCAATCGACAACTCTCGATAGCACAACTGCGTTGTACTATTTTTGGATGTCGGGGACTGCAAGCCCCCCCCCCCCCCGTTTTTTTTCCTGTTTCAATATTGAAAAAGATACTCTTGGTTTTTTATTCTTCCAAACAAATTTCATTATTAAGGCTTTTAACTTTATAAGGTATGATCGAGGTAATGCTATAGGCAACATCTGGAATTTAAATAAAATCTTAGGAAACATAAACATCTTTAAGGAATTAATGCAACCTACCCAAGAGAGTGGTCTATTTACTAATCTTTTACTTTCCGCTTTAATTTCATCTAATAATGGTATATAATTTATTTTATATATCTTCTTCATTGAATTTGCTAATTTGATTCCTAAGTATTTGAGTTCCTTCCGCCAAGGGAATTTACCTTCCCTTTGAAGCATCCGTTCCTCCAACTTATGTTTATATTTAGAATGTCAGATTTAGCTTGGTTTATTTTAAAGTTTGATAGTTCCACATACTGTTTTAAGACCTTTAATAGGTTGGACATTGTATTCCTTAGATTGTTTACATAGAACAAAACATTGTCCGCAAACACGGCCAGTTTATGTTCCTCATTTCCTACCTTAATTCCCATTATATCAGTGTTGTTTCGTATTGTGGAAAGTAATGGCTCTAAAGATAACACAAATAAAAGGGGTTATAAGGGGCAACTTTGTCTCGTCCCCTTTTTCATCTCAAAAGGAGAGGACAATGTTCCGTTTATTTTTTTGCAAGCTACAGGATGATGGTATAATATTTTAATCCACTGAACCATTCTCGGTCCAACTCCCAATGTTTCTAATGTCCAGAACATGAATCCCCTGTCTACCCTGTCGAAGGCTTTCTGTGCATCCGTCGACAGGAATAGGCCTGGGGATCCTGTCTCTTTCATCCGCTGGAGTAAGAGTAAAGTTCTCACCCCATTAGCCCTCCCCTCCCTACCTGGGCGAATACTACCTGATCTGGATGTACCAGTGAACTCATCAGACCGTTCATCCGACCTGCCAGTACTTTAGCATATATTTTTGTGTCCGCATTTAGCAGTGATATTGGCCTGTAGCTAGAACACAACGTTGCATCTTTCCCTTCTTTCTGGATTATGGTAATTGTGGCAGATAGAGCCTCCCTACTCATTTTATCATCTGCCCCCAGCCTATTCATATATCTACATAGCTTTGGAGTTAGAATTTCTTTATACATTTTGTAATACGTCGTAAACCCGTCTGGGCCGGGGATTTTCCCCGGGGCTGGGTCTAACAGAGCCCCATTTATTTCTCCCTCAGTTATTGGCTTCTCTAAAATTTCCCTGTCATTTTCCGTTATCTTTGGCAATCTAGCATTTTTTAGGAATTTGTTTATTCTTCTTCCTTTTTCCTCTGGCTGGTCCCCCTGATGTTCCACTGAGTATAGCCCCTCGTAGTAATTTTTAAAGGTTTCCGCTATTTATTTTGTTGTATGGACCATTTCCCCATTCTAATTTTGAATTTTCCCTATATACCGTATATACTCGAGTATAGGCCGACCCGAATATAAGCCGAGGCCCCCAATTTACCCCCAAAAAAACTGGCAAACTTATTGACTCGTGTATAAGCCGAGGGTGAGACATGCCTGTCCATCCCTGTGTGTGTGTCCGTCCATCCCTGTGTGTCCGTCTATCCCTGTGTGTCCGTCCATCCCTGTGTGTCCGTCCATCCATCCCTGTGTGTGTGTGTGTCCATCCATCCATCCATCCCTGTGTGTGTGTGTCTCCATCCATCCATCCATCCATCCCTGTGTGTGTGTGTCTCCATCCATCCATCCATCCATCCCTGTGTGTGTGTGTCTCCATCCATCCATCCATCCCTGTGTGTGTGTGTATCCATCCATCCCTGTGTGTGTGTGTGTCTCCATCCATCCATCCATCCGTGTGTGTGTGTCTCCATCCGTGTGTGTGTGTGTGTGTGTGTGTGTGTGTGTGTGTGTGTGTGTGTGTGTGTGTGTGTGTGTCCAGCCTACCTGCACCTACACCCGCAGCAGATCGCAAAACGCAGTGCGGAAATGAATAGGGTTTGCAGTGTTAGCTGCATGGCAATATAGTGTGAACCAGGGCTGAGGACCCATTCACTTTGGCAGGGAAAAGGGAATAGTTGAGTCGCAGATTTATTCCCGCTGGCCACCCACACAGAGAAGACCATCCAGCAGCCACTTTGCGTCATAGCCACGACAAAAATCCCATCATGTTTAGTGGGCAGTACAGGTGTGTGTGTGTGTGTGTGTGTGTGTGTGTGTGTGTGTGTGTGTGTGTGTGTGTGTGTGTCCAGCCTACCTGTGTCCCGAGCCTTTGTCCCGAGCCTCCGTCCCGTGTCGTGCCTTGCCTTCGTCCCGTCCCGTCCCGTCCCGTCCCGTGCCTTGCCTTGCCTCCGTCCCGTGCCCTCTTCGTCGGCGGCCATTGTAAAATTCAAAAGCCGCGCCTCCTCCTTCGACTGTGATAGGCGGAACACTGAATTTCCCAGCAGCCTGTGTTCCGCCTATCACGGACGTCGTATCATCCTCGTCCGTAGTACGAGGATGAGACGATGCCCGTGATAGGCCGAACACAGGCTGCTGGGAAATTCAGTGTTCCGCCTATCACAGGCGAAGGCGGAGCCGGAGGCGCGGCTTTTGAAACATAGAATGGCCGCTGTCTGTCTGCTCGACACGCTGATCGAGCGGGCAGACAGCGATGACTCGAGTATAAGCCGAGGGGGGCACTTTCAGCCTCAAAAAAGAGGCTGAAAATCTCGGCTTATACTCGAGTATATACGGTAATTTATAGATTTTTTTTAAGCTGCATTTTTGCTAAATATCTACTAGGTTGAAAGTTATTTTTGTATCCTGTTCCAATAGGGCTTTTAATTCACCCCTTTTGTTAACCAATGTTTATACAGTGTTCGATGTTTTATTCTGATATTTTTTATGTGCTTGTTCAGCTCTAAATATTTCTTCCATTAATATTTTGATTTTCTCTGCCCTCTCTTTTTTTCCTCGTTCCTACTGCAATCAGGATCCCCCTAATGTAAGCTTTATGAGCCTCCCATAATGTGTGTCCTGCTATTTCATCTGTCTCATTTGTTAAGAAATAGTGTTCAAGTTCTTTGCCCACTATTTCATATCCTTCCTCATCGCAGAGAAGTTCTTAATTTAATCGCCAAGATAAGGGTTGTTTTAGATTACCAGGGATGGTCATTTTCATTTTCACTGGGGCGTGATCTGATAGAGTATTAGAAACTAGCATAGAGGTAATTACATTATGGTCAACAAAAATATAATCGATCTGGGAGTATGTCCCCGTGTACAGAGGAGTAGAATGTAAAATCTGATGTCTTAGCCCTTGTACACACGGTCGGACATTCCGACGGAAAATGTCCGATCGGACCTTGTTGTCGGATAATCCGACTGTGTGTGGGCTCCATCGGACTGTTTGCATCGGAATATCCAACGGACAAAGTTTTAGAGCTGGGCTATAAAACTTTCCGACAACATGATCCGATTGGACTTTGTCCGATTGTGTGTAGAGAATTCCAATTGAACAATGTGCCACGCATGCTCAGATCAAATTCCTAGACCAAAGCTATTGGCTACTAGCCTAAACGTAGTCCCGTCGTAACGAAATAACGTCATTACATTCAGAACGATCAGATTTTCCGACAACTTTGTCCAACTGTCACGATCGTCCTGGCGTCTCGTTTGCGCACGAGAGACTTACCCACAGAAGCTTGTTGTCAAAGACCCGTCGTGCTCCGTTAACGCGCGCTAGAGCGATCGGACGCACTCGCGTCGGCTTGAACGAACGCACGCGTGCACGTGGGGGCACGAACGGGCGCACGTCCACTCGCGCACGCTGACTCGTCGTGCGACCGTTTGGCGCCCTACAGTCTTCTTAAGGCACTTGCTCCCTTCCACCCGTGCTGACCAGTCTACAGCGTGCTCGGAGATCCTGCTATCCTATACCCGTATCTGTTACCTTGGTTCCTGTTACCCGGCTTTGACCTTGACCCTGATCCGTTGCTGCCTGCCTACGACCTCCTGCTTGTCTGACTACGCCTCTGCCTCATCCCTCTTGTACCACGTTGACTGCTACCTGCTGACCCGGCCTGTACCCGACTCTGCTGTTTCTACCTACCTGTTGGATATCCTGTGACTGCTGTATCCGCTGACGTCCGTCTGCCAGCCAGTCTACCACTTGTGCCTGCCTACACCAGCCTATTGTCTTCAGCTCCATCTACTCGCTGTTGGTGTCCTGCTGCCCATCCGGACCAGCATCTACCTGCCAGGCACTTGTGCCCCCTGAACTTTTGAGCTTCTGTTACCACCTCCAGGGGTTCTTCAGCCAGGGGCTACGAGGGGCCGCTTCCTGCATTCCGGGCTCGCCTACTAGGTACGTGACAGTACTGGTCAGCCATGTCCGAGCCTGCGCAGGGAGCCTCCCCCATGGACGAGCTTTGCCGCCATTTGTCCGGTCTTACCCAGGCAGTAAAGAGCCTACAGGAAGGCTACGGCAGACTGGAAGAGCAAGTCCAAGCACTATCTGCTTCTCCGCCCGTTGCTCCAGGGGGCCACGCCCCGCCTTCAGTGGTGATGATGCCACCTGAACCCAGAGTACCAACCCCAGAGCGGTTCACGGGTGACCGGAACAAGTTTAGAGCCTTCCGTAACTCTTGTGAGCTCTACTTCGCCCTGCAACCGAGGACCTTCTCCCTCGAGGCGACCAAGGTGGGGTTCGTTATCTCCCTCCTAACGAACGAACCTCAAGCCTGGGCACATCGCCTACTGGAGCGCAAGGACCCATCCTTAGACACCTTAGACACCTTTTTTATGGCAATGTCTAGACTCTATGAGGACCCCCAACTCGCTGCATCTGCAGAAGCAGCCCTACACGTTCTGCAGCAAGGTCGCAGGCCTGTGGAGGACTACATGTCGGAGTTCCGTCGTTGGAGCGCTGACACGGACTGGAATAACGCAGCCCTGCGATATCAGTTCCGCATGGGCCTGTCCGAGCCTTTGAAGGATGAGTTGGCACGTGTTGGCATTCCCGAAACCCTGGAGGCCCTGATAGACATTTCCGTTCAAATTGATAGGCGCTTGAGGGAACGCCGCCAAGAACGTTCTTCTACAGTTGCACGCCCTGTCTGGATGTTGCCACGGGTGCCTAGCTCCGCCCACCCAGCTCCTTCAGTTCCTGCCACAGCCACGCTGGATCCCCCGGAACCGATGCAGTTAGGGCTACTCCGTCCATCACTGACCCCAGAGGAACGCCAACGACGCCGGGTCAACAACCTCTGTATGTACTGTGGAGAATCAGGGCACTTTGTTCGCTCCTGCCCAGCCAACATACGTAAGTGCCTTCTTGTTCCACCTGTTCCTTCGTCAGTGCTGTCTGAAAACTCCTCTCACCTGGCTGTTCCTGTTCTTTTGCAGCTCCCAGGAAGGACTATTTCAACCCACGCAGTTATTGATTCGGGGGCATGCAGTGGTTTTATGGACGTGTCCTTTGCCCTGAAGAACAAGATTCCCCTTAGACCGAGAGAGAAGGGACTCTCGGTATACCTGGCCGATGGGTCCGCTCTAGAATCAGGACCGGTGACTCAGGAGACTAGTCCCCTCTCTGCTGTCATCGCCGGGACTCACCAAGAATTCCTGTGCCTAGACGTCATCAAATCCCCTCTGTTCCCCATCATTCTAGGCATGCCTTGGTTGAAGGCACATAATCCACGTATCAACTGGGCCACCGGAAAAATTGAATTCCCTTCAGACTACTGCCTCCAGCATTGTTATCCAGCAATTAACGGGGACTCTCCGGCCCTCCTCTGTTTGGAAGCAGATGATGACACCCGACAAGCTGTGCCTAGAGAATACCACGACTTCCTAGACGTGTTCAGTAAAAAAGGGGCTGAAACCCTACCACCTCATAGGCCCTACGACTGCCCTATCGAACTACTCCCGGGGGCAGAGATTCCCTTTGGAAGAATTTTTCCTCTGTCTGAATCTGAACTCAGTACTCTGAAAACCTACTTGGACGAAAATCTTGAAAAGGGATTTATCCGACCCTCTACTTCCCCAGCTGGTGCGGGGATTTTCTTTGTGGAAAAGAAAGACCACTCTCTACGCCCATGCGTGGACTATCGGGCGTTGAACAAAATCACCATCAAGAACCGTTACCCTCTGCCATTGGTTCCCGAACTTTTTCAGAGACTAGGTTCCGCTAAAATATTCTCTAAGCTGGATCTTCGGGGGGCTTACAACCTCGTCCGTATTAGGAAAGGTGACGAGTGGAAGACTGCCTTTCGTACCCGCTTCGGGCACTTTGAATACCTGGTGATGCCGTTCGGGCTGTGTAACGCTCCTGCCACGTTCCAGCATTTTGTCAATGACATTTTTAGAGATTACCTTGACCTGTGTGTAATTGTCTACCTTGATGACATTTTGATTTTCTCCCCCTCTCTAGCAGATCACCGGGTACACGTTAAGAAGGTCCTGACCCGTCTCCGTCTTCACGGTCTATACGCTAAGCCCGAGAAATGTGTTTTCGAACAACCGAGCATCCAGTTCCTCGGCCTGATTATCTTGGTAAGGGGAATTGAGATGGATCCCCAGAAGATCTCCGCAATTCAGGACTGGCCTGCCCCTTCCGATAAAAAAGGAGTTCAGCGATTTGTGGGATTCGCGAACTTCTACCGCAAGTTCATTAAGGGTTTCTCTGCAATTATCGCTCCCATCACCGGACTAACGAAGCAGTCTCAGAAGTTTCATTGGACCCCCGAAGCACAAGAGGCCTTCAAAACCTTAAAAGATTTGTTTATATCCGCTTCTGTCCTGAAACATCCCAATCCCGCTCTACCATACATCCTTGAGGTCGACGCTTCGGAGATTGCAGTAGGAGCGATACTCTCCCAGAGGCAGGGGGCCAAGTCCTTACTCCACCCAGTTGCTTTTTTTTCCCGCAAGTTGTCGGAGGCAGAGAGAAACTACGACGTCGGGGATCGTGAGTTACTGGCAATAAAATCCGCACTCGAAGAGTGGCGCTATCTGCTGGAGGGAGCCACCCACCCGATCCTGGTCTATACGGACCACAAAAATTTGGAGTACCTTAAAACCACAAAGAGATTGAGGCCCCGTCAAGCCAGGTGGGCACTCTTCTTCTCCAGATTTTCATTTCACATCACCTACCGTCCCGGATCCAAGAATACCAAACCAGATGCTCTCTCCCGCATGTACAACCAATCGGAGAGCTCGCCATCCACAGATACTATCCTCTCTACGGGGAACTTCCTTCTGCTCCAGGGGGATGTGGTATCCCAAATTAAGCAGGCTTCCATAGGCCTAACGCCTCCACCCGGTATCCCGTTGTCCTCCAGCAATGACCTTCTGTGGCATTAAAACCAGATCTTTGTTCCCCAAGAAGTTCGGACCCCAGTTCTGGCCGCCTGTCATGATCACCCACTGGCCGGCCACTTTGGGGTATTCAAGACTCTGGAACTACTCCAACGCACATTCTGGTGGCCTCGCATGAAGGACGACTGCAAGAGGTACGTGGAAACCTGTGTCATCTGCACCCGGAGCAAAGGCAGCAAGTCAAGAGCCTGGGGTCTGCTAAAACCGCTGCCTGTTCCTGATAGACCATGGAGGATGATCTCCATGGATTTCATCGTTGAACTTCCCCCTTCAGAGAACTATTCTACGATTTTCGTTATAGTCGATAGACTTACCAAAATGGCTCACTTCCTGCCCATGAAGGGCACTCCCTCAGCTACAGAGACAGCCAACACCTTTATCAAAGAAATCGTAAGACTCCACGGCATTCCCGTTAACATCACATCCGATAGGGGGGTGCAGTTCACCTCGAGATTTTGGAGAGCGCTCTGCGGAGCCTTAAAGATCGATCTTTGTCTGTCCTCAGCCTACCATCCACAGACCAACGGCCAGACTGAGAGGACGAACCAGACTCTGGAGCAGTACCTCCGTTGTTTCTCCTCCTTCTCCCAAGATGACTGGGTCTCTCTCCTGCCTATGGCCGAATTCGCCTACAACAACACGGTCCACTCTGCCACCAAACAGTCCCCCTTCTACGCGAACTTCGGCTTCCACCCAGTGTTCTTGCCTGGCACCTTCCCTGAATGTTCGGTACCAGCAGTACAGGACCGTCTTAACTTCCTTGAATCAAACAACAAACTTCTACAAGAGACCCTGACCAAGTCCCAAGAGCACAACAAAGAAGTTTTTGACAGGAAAAGGAGGGGGGAGCTGGATCTCAAGATTGGGGATCAGGTCTGGTTGTCTACCTTGAACCTTAGACTGTCCTGCCCCTCTAAGAAGTTGGGTCCGAAATTTGTGGGCCCCTTTCCGATCAAAAGGAAACTGAATAACGTGGCTTTCGAACTTAAGCTTCCAGAGTCCTTCCGGATCCATCCAGTCTTTCACGTGTCACTACTCAAACCCGCAGTCCCGGACCCCTTCGTTGACAGGATGACCGGCCCTCCAGAACCCGTGATGGTCAATGGAGAGATTGAATTTGAGATTGAATCCATACTGGATTGCAGGAGAAGGCGAAACCAGACTCAATTTTTGGTCAAGTGGAAGGGGTACGGCCCGGAGGAGAATTCTTGGGAGCCAGAATCTAATATTCACGCTAAAAGACTCATCCGTGCCTTTAAGAACTCCCATCCGAGTAAGATGGCTCGGTTGGGCATCCGGAGGCTGCCCTTTGGGGGGGGGCAGTGTCACGATCGTCCTGGCGTCTCGTTTGCGCACGAGAGACTTACCCACAGAAGCTTGTTGTCAAAGACCCGTCGTGCTCCGTTAACGCGCGCTAGAGCGATCGGACGCACTCGCGTCGGCTTGAATGAACGCACGCGTGCACGTGGGGGCACGAACGGGCGCACGTCCACTCGCGCACGCTGACTCGTCGTGCGACCGTTTGGCGCCCTACAGTCTTCTTAAGGCACTTGCTCCCTTCCACCCGTGCTGACCAGTCTACAGCGTGCTTGGAGATCCTGCTATCCTATACCCGTATCTGTTACCTTGGTTCCTGTTACCCGGCTTTGACCTTGACCCTGATCCGTTGCTGCCTGCCTACGACCTCCTGCTTGTCTGACTACGCCTCTGCCTCATCCCTCTTGTACCACGTTGACCGCTACCTGCTGACCCGGCCTGTACCCGACTCTGCTGTTTCTACCTACCTGTTGGATATCCTGTGACTGCTGTATCCGCTGACGTCCGTCTGCCAGCCAGTCTACCACTTGTGCCTGCCTACACCAGCCTATTGTCTTCAGCTCCATCTACTCGCTGTTGGTGTCCTGCTGCCCATCCGGACCAGCATCTACCTGCCAGGCACTTGTGCCCCCTGAACTTTTGAGCTTCTGTTACCACCTCCAGGGGTTCTTCAGCCAGGGGCTACGAGGGGCCGCTTCCTGCATTCCGGGCTCGCCTACTAGGTACGTGACACCAACCGTGTGTATGCAAAACCGGTTTCGGACAAAATCCATCAGACAAAATCCGACGGATTTTATTGTCGGAATGTCCGACCGTGTGTACAAGCTGAACTCGAACCCCTCCACAAACGAAAACTAGACCCTGCTATTTTTGTTCAGCTTTCCAATGCCCGCAGAGACCTACTCCAGCTCCTTGATGCGCACTCCTTAATCGCCAGAGACAAAGCACGAAACCACTTCTACTCAATAGCGAACAAATGTGGTAAGCACCTGTCGAGGATCATTCACCCTAGACCCCCACGGCATTCTATCCCCTTTATCGTTCAACCGGATCAAACGAAAACATTTAATACCTCTGGGATATCTGCATCCTTCATGCAATACTACTCCCAGCTATATAACCTTCCGCGCGCAACCCCAGACGGTCAGTCCCCCCCCTCTAACGACCAAACAACAAGATTATATTCTAGAGACTGCCCTACCTACTGTTGACAAACCGGACGCGACAGCCCTCGACGAGCCCCTGACTACCTCTGAATTCTTGCAGGCCATCAAAGCCCTTAAAGTAGGCAAATGCCGCCCATCTCTCTGCTCAACGTGGACATCAAGATCCTTGCCAAGGTCTTGGCCCTACGCCTGAACCCGATTATAGGTAGATTGATCCATAAAGACCAAGTGGGATTCATCCCCCAGAGGCAAGCTAGTGACAATATCCGTCGTGTGATTCTCCTCCAACATATAGCAAAATCGAGAAACATCCCTATGCATTTGCTCTCGCTTGATATACGCAAAGCGTTCGACACGGTATCCTGGCCATACCTTCACTATATTTTACAACGTTGGGGCTTCGGCCCCCATTTTCTAAGTTGGATAAACGCTTTGTATGCCCATCCCCAAGCTTACGTTAGATATGCTGGTTCACGCTCATCGCCCTTTCCCATTCAAAGGGGGACGAGACAGGGATGCCCCCTCTCCCCCATCCTATTTGCATTAGCAATAGAACCCCTGGCGGCTCTGATTAGGGCACACCCCGATATACGCGGTCTCGAGTTAGCTTCAACATCACATAAGTTATGCTTGTTTGCCGACGACGCCCTACTTTTCGTCACAACCCCCCACATTACTTTACCTAACTTCTGTAAGCTTCTAGATAGCTTCGCTACTATATCGGGCCTAGAAGTCAATCAAACTAAATCCAAGGCCCTCAATGTGTCCCTGCCAACAGATGACCTTAAACGGCTACAAAGTAATTTCCCTTTCTTATGGTCCTCATCCTCCATCCCTTACCTAGGCATCCAATTGACGAACGACCCGTCCTCCCTCTACCGTACAAATTACCTTCCCTTACTCAAGAGATTTACGAGTATCTTGGCTTCTTGGCAGCCGCTTTGTGTCTCGTGGCTGGGTAGAATTACAGCGGTCAAGATGTCCCTTCTACCTAAATTACTCTACCTCTACAGAGTTCTCCCCACTACGGTTCCCCCGTATTTCCATCGTATCATGCAAAATAAAACCTTTAAATATATTTGGGAGCCGACCAGACCGAGAATTGCTAGATCTGTTCTCTCCCGCCACAAGACACAGGGCGGCCTAGGGGTGCCCAACTTCTTACAGTATTATAGAGCAGCTCAAGTGGCCCAACTAGCTCTTTACCATGCTAAATCAGAAATTCCCTTGTGGGTTAGCCTTGAAGCTGCAGATGTCCACCCCATTGCCATTTCCAACCTACTCTGGTTACCCCATTCCAAGAGAGGCCCCCTCACAAATCCAGTTACCGTGCATTCCCTGAAAATTTGGGACGCTTCTCGTAAATCCTCCACACTCATATCCACGCATACTCCATTGTTATCTATTTTTGGTAACCCGCTCTTCCCCCCGGCTCTCACTGAACCAGGCCTTTTTACAACCTGGTTCGGAGCAGGCATAACCAGAGTCTTAGACCTCTTGAGGGGTGGATTGCCAAAAACATTCCTTGAACTCCATGAACAATATCACCTTCCCAGTGTGGAATACTTCCGTTACCTTCAGATTCTACACTTCTTACAATCTCTCCCTAAGCCCAGTCCGACCCAACACCACATATCATTTTTTGAAAAAATATGCAACTCGGACCCACATGCCCCAGGTGTCATATCGCAATTATATGCTCACCTCAATTTCCCCCCTCCCTCCCACCATACGCAACGAGGTGGTCGGCCGATCTGTCTATAGACCTAGACGTTGACGCCTGGAGCGAGATTTGGACTAATACCAAGAACGCATCTCAAAAGGTTGTTGCCTCTGAGGCCAATTTTAAAGTATTAATGCGTTGGTACCTAGTGCCAGCTAGAATCGGCAAATACGTTCCAGGATACTCGGCGTTGTGTTTTAGGGGTTGTAACTCTGCTGGCACCCACCTGCACATCTGGTGGACGTGTCCGGTAGCCCAGCAATTCTGGATAGCAGTGTTCCAAATGGCATCCACTTTATTCAAACTCACTTTACAGCCAGACCCTGTCTTCGCTTTACTCAATAAGTCTCCTGAATGCTGCACTCGCAATCAATTGAAACTTTTTCTCCAGCTTACAACTGCAGCGAAACAAACCATAGCACACGCCTGGAAAACCCCAACTTTACCCCTGCCTGCCGTTAAGAATAGGGTAACGCAGGCCATGATCCACAGTAGGACTGAAGCCAAATTCCTTGACCGTCTTCCCAAGCATAATAAAATCTGGCAACCATGGGCTGATCACTTTTTGCCTGTTAATGTCCATTTAGATGCATTGGACTGCTGATATAGCATGTTCAATACTACCCGAACTCTTGTTCTTTGTAGGCCCCCGTGCCTGGGTGGGTCGGCCAGCCCTATCCCTCCTGTCCCACTCTCCTTCCCCTTCCCTGTTTCTCCCAGTCTTACTTTCACACCTCTTGCTTTTCTTCCCCTTCTCCTAATATGTCCCCCTCACTGAAAATTGTCTATCACACAGGCCAACAATCCCTACCCGGGATTGACCCACAAACTTAGGAAGGTTCTTTCCCTCGTTCTGAAGTTTCTATTATCTTATTACCTTCCTGTTCTCATATTTGTTGTGCATTTGTAATGTATCTTTTCATGCCTACTCTACTTTACTGTTCGGGTCTTGACACCGGTTGTATATGCAAAGTACTTGATACATTGTCGCAAAATGTTTTGTAATCCTGCACACCAACAAGTGAACTACACTGTGTAACTGTTATGATGCTTGTTAATAAAATATGTTTCAAGAAAGTAGGCAAATGCCCGGGTCCTGACGGCTTTACACCCCGGTTTTATAAAACCTTTGCCCCCCAACTTGCACCCCTTCTGACAAAGGCCTTTAATTCGGTGGAAAGTTCCAACCTCCCCTCCAAAGAATCTTTATCTGCCAACATCTCCATTATCCCTAAACCAGGCAAGGACCCATCTCAGTGCAGCATTTATAAGCCCCTATCTAACATAGATATTAAGTTATTCGCAAAAGTTCTAGCTACCCGTTTGTCCCCTCTACTACCTAAAATTATCCATAATGATCAAGTGGGATTTGTCCCTGGTAGAGAGGCAAGGGACAACACCACCAAAACGATACACCTTATATCCCTGATACAGCGTAAAGGCCTGAAAGCTTGCCTCTTATCCTTTGATGCTGAAAAGGCCTTCAACAGGGTCAGCTGGAAGTTCCTGCAGCTGTCCCTAGAACAGCTTGGCCTCGGAGTTCCCTTCATCTCTAAAGTTATGTCCCTGTATTCCCGACCCTCAGCGACGGTCCTAGTCAACGGTACCACATCGGCTCCTTTCAACATCATAAATGGCACCAGGCAGGGCTGCCCTCTGTCCCCCCTCCTCTTCGTCATCATAATTGAACATCTGGCCTGCGCTATACGTCAAAACCCCTCCATTCTCGGTATTCAAACTCCATCTGCACACCACAAACTTTCCCTGTATGCCGACGACCTCCTAGTGTATATCCAGAATCCACACACCTCACTACCATCCCTGCTTAGGGAATTCCAACGTTTTGGCACCCATAGTAACTTTAAGGTTAATATAACTAAGACGGAAGCCCTTAACATATCCCTCACCCCCTCCACCCTGTCCCTTCTAAAATCTAATTTCTCCTTCAGATGGCAAACCAAGGGGATCTCTTACTTGGGGATCATTATACCCTCAAACCTAGCTAACTTGTTCTCCCTAAACTATATTCCCCTACTCTCCCAAATACGGAAAGACCTTGAGGAGTGAGGTGGGTCCTCACTGCCGTGGTTCGGAAGGATCAATACCCTAAAGATGGACACCTTACCCAAATTCCTGTATTTATTCCAAACAGTTCCCATCCACGTCCCCAAATCATTTTTTACCTCCCTGTGCTCACTAGCCATCAGATTCATGTGGAACGGGGGACTTCCCAGAGTTAAATTTAAATTGCTTACGCTTCCGAAGACAATGGGAGGAACAGGTCTCCCTGATTTTGAGACCTACCATGCAGCTGCTCATATGGCTCGCATCCTAGAATGGTTCCCCCGCCCTTTCTGCAAGGCTTTGGTGACCGTTGAACAAGACCTCTCTCCTGTAGACCTCCGGGCTCTTTTATGGGGTTACAAACACGACTACACTCGCTTGACCTCCTTATCCCCACTGACTTTGGCCTCCCTGAAGCAATGGTATAGGAAAGGACTTAACATCGCCCTCTCCTCTGACCCAGGCCCCCTGACGTCTCTTTTTGACCATCCCGCTCTCCCACAAGGTATAGGGGCAGCCTCTCTAGGGTCCTTTAAACGCACGGAGTGGCCACAAGCTTACACATTTGTACACTCATTGCAGGGTACTCCGATCCCTCCGGCAGGCCCTGGAGACTGGCTCACAGCCTTACATGTGTCCACATTTACCACTCACCTACACTCCTCCTCTCAAATACATCGCAAGCATACCAGCTTTGAGGAACTATGTTCGCCTCCAGAAACTCCCAAACACCTCCTTTCCTCCTTATATAACCTACTACAGACTCTAACACAAGATCAACTCCCGCACTACACTAGGATGTGTGAAGACATCTCTGTGCCGGAATGGCAAACCTCTTTTTATTTCACGCATAAGTCAACCATCTCCTGCTACTCTCAAGAAAAGAACTACAAGCTCCTGTCCAGATGTTACAGGAACCCTGCAACTTTGCAAAAAATCTTTCCGCCTGCACCAGCCAATTGCTGTCGTTGTGGAACCTTAGTCGGAACATATGTGCATGTCTGGTGGGACTGTGAGAGGATTCGCCCCTTCTGGACACAGGTTTTTCGAATGTTATAATCTTATAGCTGATAGACCAGTTCCTATCTCTCCGAAAATTGCACTACTCTCCATACTGCCCTGGTCTATAAAGTCGCAGAGACAAAGATTGCTTCGTTTCTTCATGTCCTCTGCTAGGCAACTGATACCCGCTTACTGGAAGACAAAGAATACTCCCCCATTGTCACGGTGGGTATCAATTATGAATGACACCATGAGAATGGAGGAGATGCTGGCATTGGACAATGACACATACACCAAATTTATAACCCAATGGTCGATCTGGCTCCGCTTCTCCTCCTCTGACACTTTGTTGAACAAAATCTCGGACACATAGGGACACTCCCTTTTACCCCACCTCCCTGTGCATAACCCTCACCCCCTCTCCCCCTCCCCCTACTCTCCTTCCTCCCTACTGTCCTGTTTACCCCCCTACCATCTGGTTCCTTCTTTGTTTTGTTCTTCTCTTTCCTCTCTTCTCTCTTTTTCTGTCTCCTTCATGTTATTTATTACAAATTGCCTCATGTAGTAACCCATGAACATCTCTCATTGGTATGACCTCATGGATCGGAGAACAGGTTCTCTTCCCAATTCTCCAAGCTTACTGACAGGGACCAGCTGTGGACGATAGTCATTGGCTGGCCTCCCGTAAATGTACTTCTGTTACTGTTCTTTGCATTCATTTATCTCATGATGTTTACTGTTTTACAGTTTTTCTTGAAAAAGCACCAAATAAAAATATTTTCAACACTAGATTAAGGCTTACCCGTAGGTCCAAGAAATATCTCCTAAACCTACACGGTTTTGGAGATATTTGCCAAAAGACAAGCACCGCTGTCTTTGGCGTATGCGACATAGACAACGGCGTGCAGACGCACTGAGCGTGCCACTGTTAACGGCGATGTGCCGTGAGTGGCAGCTCCCATGCGTGGGAGTGACGTAATCGTGGCTCCGTCGAATGACAGCAGCAAGACCCACCAAGAAGATGGAGGCTCCGTACACAAGGGGACAGCGGTGACTTCACTGGCTCCTGTGTCAGGTAAGTGACACATAATGGACTACTATGTGATGCATAGTAGTCCATTGTGCTATACATTTGCAGGGAATCAAAGAGGAAGTAAGCCCATCAGGGTTTACTTCCTCTTTAAGGACTATCATGTGAGGGCCATGTTTTGCCTCCACAGCATGTACAAGTGTTCCATGCATCCCCATACAGGGAGTCCCATTCATGTCAATTGGAGCACAGCAGTGGCACAGATACAGTTGCTGCTCCCAATATGACATCTGTGTGTGTGCAAGGTGCGTGTCCCTGAACGCAGACCATGTGGGTTTGGGGACTCGCACCCATATGCACCTGCATCCACACGAATAGTAAATTAGGAGCAGGGACTATAACCTGTGCAGCTGCTGTATCCCAATTGATATGATCAGCCTGCTTTATTTCAGTGTGAAATAATTCTTGTTCATGTTTTCCCCCTATATATTTTGCTTATGGGGCCAACATTGTGTTGGAATTGTTAGTAGTAGAGGAACATTTTTCAAAATTGCACTGTGCTGAGTTGTATTGATGTGAGCAGCCATGAAAACAATGTGACTTCCATTGTCATGCAATTCAGTGCGACTCAATTTGTATCTGAAATCGCATTCTTGTGAACATAACCTGAAATATAGAATTTTTAAAAAACGATTGCCCTACAGAAGTTAAACTAAAGAGGTAGCTGATGCTGAAATACTGTCCCCCGCAGACTTACCATTTTGTGATCCAGCATCAGTTCTCTTCCAGAATGAGTGAAACTCAACTCACTTCCCGTGAGCCCCATCTTCTGGGAGTTTGTCGTGTCATGCTGTACATCATTCTGTGGCACTATTCTCGGCAGCATTCAGAACCACCCACTGCAGGAGGAAGAACTGGAGGAAGAATATCTGTTAGGTAACATGGCAGAATATCTCATAAAAAATTTTTTTTATTGGTTTGGACCCCATGGGTGCAGTCTCTTGAATCCCCTATATTCTTGCCCTTTATGAGGTAGTAGACATTGGCAACTTTTTGTGAATAGTTATATCTGTTGGATCTAGGGCCAGACATTTTTAGGTACTAGACAAATGCATAATACAGACATATATTTATAAGTTTATATCCATATATATAGAATTAACCCTTTATTAATAAACTTGGAAGTGTGGTCGGGTCAGCTCATTGGACGTCTCATGACCCCCCCCCCCCCTTTTTTTTGGCTTCTATTTTTTTTTCTCCCCCCCCCTTTTAATAGGTTGGAAAATGATGGCTCTAGTAGCAAATGGTGCAGTTGAATAATGTTTGTGTTGACAGTTGCTGCATGACATGATGACATGCAAAAATGTTTCGTTTTTGGTCGTTAGCTTAAGTAGAGTCAATGATAACAAATAGATATGCTGATGTTATACGCCATATTTTTCAACAACAATAAAAATATGTTTAAAAAATAATAATATTATTTATACATGTTGTTTTAATTAAAAGCATGGGCTAGCACAAAGGGATTATAATAAAAAATAACGAGGCATAGAAACAGTTTACCATTTTCACAATATTTATTTATTTTGGCATTTAAATTAATGGCCACGGTGTTATCCAAGGGGTAACCTGATAATAACCTTAATTTAAATGAAATATGAGCCAACCTGGCTAAAAATGTGTTAAACAAAATTACAGTGTCCATCCAGACAATGCTGGACAACTACTCCCCCACTGAACAACACCATGACTTCTCAGAAATAGGGAGGGTGGGTAAAAGTTGTGGTCCAGTCCGACGGCTAGTGACTGACTGCCCTCTGGCCCCTCTGTGCGGGCTTCACACCCGCCCATTCTGTCCAATCCACTGCCTGATACCACCCATGGCTGTTGCTGCCCAGGGATACCGATGCAACCAATGACAACCAGGGATACCAATGACAATCTGTAAATACAGAATGCAGGGAGAATAGATCTGCAGACCCCCTTTGAGCTATCCCATGTTGACCCCACATATTGCTATGACCTTTCATGGGTTAGCACAAATGGATTATAATAAAAATAACGAGACATAGAAAGTTTATAGTTTTCACATTATTTATTTTGGCATGTAACCACTTAAGCCCTGCACCATCTGGCTGGCCAAAGATCAGAGCACTTTTTGCGATTCGGGAATGCGTCGCTTTAAATGACAGTTGCGTGGTCGTGCGACGTGGCTCCCAAGCAAAATTTACGTCCTTTATTTCCCACAAATAGAGCTTTCTTTTGGTGGTATTTCATCACCTTTGTGTTTTTTATTTTTTACACTATAAACAAAAAAATTGCGACAATTTTGAAAAAAAAAAAGCATTATTTCTTACTTTTTGCTATAATAAATATCCACAAAAAATATATTACTGACATGGGACTGAGTTTTGCCTGAATCAGCCTGGATACGAATGCCAGAGAGACATATGTGGTCACATCCAAGGCATCCAGGCCCAACTTATGACAAAATGAACAATATCTGAACCAAGATCAGCGATAGTCTAGCCAAGTCTTCCTTCATGCAGAGTTTTTTAGGTTAGACAGTATCAGTTCCAAATTAAGGACCAGGGGATATCTGGGCAAGGGGTGCCACATCCAATTCCTGTAACTTCTCGAACTGCAAATGAGATAAAGCGTCAGCTATGTTATTATGTATACCTGCTATGTGCGTCACTTTTAACCAAATATTAAAAACGCATGCAGTGTAATACTAGAAAACACAACAATTTAATAACTGGTTCAGTATAAAGTATAAATGGCAAAGAAAACACCCTTGTTATCTGTGTGCACCAGAACTCTGCATTTTTTTAAAGCATCCTTCCAAACCACTATAGAAACTATTACCAGGAATAATTCCAGGAGGACAAGATTCTGAAGAATGTCCTGCTGCAACCAATCTGAGTGCCACTCAGCGGCTCACCACTGGCCGTCCATAAAGGCTCCAAAGCCGGAGGATCCAGCGGCATGTGTGAAGAATTTCAACTGATAGTTAATAAATTCTTGTTGCCATATTGTTGAACCATTAAAATTACATAAAAAGGCATCCTAAACTTTCAGGTCCTCCCTAATGCTCTTGGAGATACAGATGTGAGAATTTGACTCTTAAAACCCCTGGTAGCCAAAGCAAACCTCCGGGAAATGACCCTGGCCATAGGAATGACTCTGGCTGCGAAAGCAAAAAGACCCAATAAAGACTGGGCTTCTTTTAGTAACACCTTTCATTTCAATAGAAAGACTGAGATCATTAATCTCATCTTTTGATATTTGTGTAAGGGCAATCTGAGCTCCATTAATGAGGAGTGAATTGTAATCCCCAAAAATTAGATAGTGGTAGAAGGAAAAACGTCTTTTCTGGTGCAAGCGGAACCCAAAGTGTTCACATATGCCAAAAAACAGTTGTAACAATTGTAGACAAGCAGAAGAGCCCACAGGGCCAACAAATAAAAAGTCATCCAAATAATGCAAAAACCCCCCCGGAAGGATAAGATACTAATAAAACCCAGTGCAAAAAAATTAGAAAAGGCTTCAAAATTAAAAGAAGACAAAGAAAATCCCATGGGCATACATTTGTCAAAATAGAATTGACCTTGAAATTGAAAACCTAAGGAGTTGAACCTTGTGGGTGCACTGGCAGCAAACGAAAAGCAGATTTGATGTCTGCCTTAGCCAATAAGGCACCACGTCCCTGCTGCCTCAAAATAACAAGAGCCTCATCGAAGGAAGAATAGGACACTGGGACTTCTACATCAGAAACGTCATCATTCAATGAAGACTCCGACGTACAGGAAAGATGATGTATCAATCAAAAACAGCCACTCTCCTTTTTAGGAATGATACCCAAGGGGGAGAGCCTACATTTTTTAAATGATGGGGAAGAAAAGGGGCCAGCTATCCTACCTTCAGTAATTTCTTTGGAGATTTTATCTTGTATCACAGGCGAATGTATATAAGCACATTTTAAATTCTTTACCATATTATAGCCTGACCCATTAAAAGAAGGAACCAGAAAACCATCCCTGAAACCATTAATTAGCAGAGTTGCCATCCTACAATCTGGATAGCGAACTGCCAATTTCTGCCAAAAATTATCATCATACGTGTACCAAGCAATAGCATAACCACCAAAATTACGAAAGGCTTCAGCAATGATATCTAAATGCTGGAATAAACCCAAGCATTTACTAGGGAAGTGTTCTCCCATGACAGCCTCATAAATGCAAAAGGCCTGTAACCAGTTCTGGAAGGTTTTGGGAATGACTCTCCTCCTATCCTCTTCTGTACCTTCCCGTGCCTGCTTGACAGATTTAGAATTATTTTGAAGCAGGTAAAAATGACCAATATGTCAATGAATTCACCCCTCCAAATTTTTTCTTTAACCGTTTTAGCTAAATGAAAGCCCAAAGGCGAAATTTCACATGGTATGGCCTCTTTAAAAGAGGATTCGCCAATAATAGCAGCAGAGGGCCTCAAAGGCAAGGAGGGGTTAACTAACACTGGGGAGATAAGGGGTACTCTAGAACGGGGTAAAACGCCATTATCTACCCCTTCTTCCTGTCAAGCAGATTCACTCAAACCTTGCCACACAGAACTAATGTCTGCCATGTAATGAGCAGAATGAATATTTACCTTTGATGGAATTTTCCATGATAATGTGTCCATGATGACTCACCTGCAGACCTCTGTCACAATCTTTATTATTAATGCTCCATGCGCCAGTAACCTGTGCTCCTTCCAACTCTTTAACATTAGCACCAATAGACTGTGCTCCTTTAAATTGCTTTAATACATTAGATAAAGATGTAACCAACAATGACAGTTCAGAGACATTAGAATCAGAACAGGTCTCACCACCAATATTAGATGCTGGATGACCACTGCTGACTGCCACAGGGGCAGGCTGAGTAGCGCTGTTCTGCCTCATGTGAAGTGCACTCTTCCTTACAGAACTGCCAGCCCCCTCCCCGCCTCTCAGCTGAGGAGAAGCATTATGCCCCGTACACACGATCGGACATTCTGAAAACAAAATCCATGGATTTTTTCAGACGGATGTTGGCTCAAACTTGTCTTGCATACACACGGTCACACAAAGTTGGTCGGAAATTGCGAATGTCAAGAACGCGGTGACGTACAACAGGTATGATGAGACGAGAAAAATTAAGTTCAATAGCCAGTGCAGCTCTTCTGCTTGATTTCGAGCATGCGTGGAACTTTGTGTGTCAGAATTGTGTACACACAGTCGGAATTTCCGACAACAGATTTTGTTGTCTGAAAATTTGAGATCCAGATCTCAAATTTTGTGTGATGGAAATTCGGATGAAAAATGTCCGATGGAGACTACACACGGTCGGACCCAGAGTACGACAAAAAGCTCCCATCAAACATTTTCCGTTGGACAATCCGACTGTGTGTAAGGGGCATTAGTCTATAGGTTTTTTTTCCTAACAGGCTGCTGACGGGTCCCACTCCTGACTGCAACACTCTTCATTAGGGTGTGTAATGGCCGCCCTCACAGGCGGAGCTGAGCCTTGTCCCTCCTCCAGACACCACAGCAGCCATTCTTCACCCCCCTCACCTTTCTCCAAAAGGCGGTGTAGGAGACTTTCCTTTCTGCCTAGAGAACTGCGCTTTATAGCTACAGAGGACTGCAGTTGCGGGCTGGTCCAATGGCTAGTGACTGACTACCCTCATCCCTTATTCTCTGCTCCCTCTACAGGGGCTTTAAACCCACCCATTCTGTCCAATCCACCGCCTGATACTTCTCACCAATCCCATGGCTGTTGCTGCCCAGCAGAGGTGTAATGAGAAGCTTCAGGGCCCGGTACAAGAAATCTTGAAGGCCCTCCCACAAAAAGCATGATTTTGATACTATATTTTTTTCCACTGTACAACAAAGTAAAACATTTCTGTTTCTGATTTCAACTCTAAGGGGGTTGTAACAGTGGTACTTGAGGGGGGGTGGTGGCGTTGGTACTGGAGGGGGGATAGTGGCGGTGGTACGGGGATAGTGGCGGTGGTACTGGAGGGGAGATGGTGGCGGTGGTACTGGAGGGGGGATGGTGGCGGTGGTACTGGAGGAGGGATGGTGGCGGTTGTACTGGAGGGGGGATGGTGGCGGTTGTACTGGAGGGGGGGTGGTGGCGGTTGTACTGGAGGGGGGGGTGGTGGCATGATACTGGAGGGCTGGTGGTGGCGATTGTACTGGAGGGCTGGTGGTGGGGGTGGTTGTACTGGAGGGGGGGTGGTGGCGGTGGTACTGGTAGTAGACCGTAGGTACTTCAACAGGGCCGTCTTTAAGGCAGGGCAAAAGGAGCAGCTGCTCTGGGCCCTGTCATTGTTGTGGGGCCCAAAGCAGCTGCCTCATACTTGCCAAATATCCCAGTTTACATTCCCTTGTCCCTTGAAGTTTTAGTCCTGTGCTGCTACTAATGCTACCCAGCTCTGCCCTATTGTTGTTTACAGATGACTCACCTGCAGACCTCTGTTTACATGTAAATACTGGCATTCATATGTAAATAGCAGTGACATGCATATGTAAATAGCTGAGGCCAACTATATTGATATGTAAATAAAGGCAGCATTCATAGGTATATCATGCCCCCCTGCAGTGAGGAGAAGATGTGCTGTAACCTATAGCAACCAGTGAGCAGTATTATTGTACAGCAATCTCTAGCAGCCAATCAACAAGCAAAAATGTGCTGTAACTTCTACCAACTAATCAGTGAGCCTTAAGGAGTGCTGTAACCTCTAGCAACCAGTCAGTAAGCAGTAATGATATGCTGTAACCTCTGGCAACCAATCGCAATTGCTGCCTGATCTGATACAGTAAACTGATTTTAAGTCTAGCTGCTATTTATTGTATGTCTCAGAGAAGGTGGAGAGTGAAATTGCATGGGGGGAGGGGGGCCCTAAGAATTTTTTTTCCCAGGGTCCAATCAATATTAAAGATGGCCCTGTACTTCACGCAGTCGCAGAGGGGAGAACTCATCCCCCACCTTCACTCAATTGGTCTGCTGACTTTTTTTCAGTGTCCGTCCAGGCTCCCTACATTCTCTCTGTCTCTGGATAGGCGGGGGCGGGGCGGTACACGCACAGTCTCTCAGCGCAGTGCTGCCTCCTCTCTCGTCTCTCCCCTCAGGCTCAGCGGGCGAAAGCCCCCCTCCCCACGGCATGGACTGACAGTCCAACACATGATGAATGGACCCCCCGACACACAGTCACACACTGGGCAGTCAGGTGGGCCCCTCACGTGGGGGGCGGCCGGTGGGCCCCCTGAAGTGGCGGAGAACTACAGGGCCCAGTTGCACTTGCAACTGTTGTGCCCTTGATAATTCCACCACTGTTGTCCAGGGATACCGCTGCAACCGATGACAACCTGTGAATACAGAAAGCAGGGAGAAGAGATCAGCAGACCCCCTTTGAGCTATCCCATGTTGGCGCCACATATTACTATGACCTTTTGGTCTGTACAAAAGCATTGGTATAAACATGAAAAAATTAGAAGGTTTCAAGGAAATGAGATGTCACTAACCATGATTAACACAAAAGGAGCATCAAAAATGCGACAGTAGGCACCCAGCATTGAGGTAAGGATTCCTGCAGGTGATAAAGACAGGAAAATTTAAGAGGAGAAAACTAACACATGCAGTAAAAGGTGGGCCCAGTGCTGCCCAAGTAGAGATGGAGAATAGCAGAGAAAGGAATAAAAAAAAGGGGGGCAGGGTATTATTATTATTATTATTATTACTATACAGGATTTATATAGCGCCAACAGTTTACACAGCGCTTTACAATATAAAAAGGAGACAATACAGTTACAATACAATAAAATACAAGAGGATTAAGAGGGCCCTGCTCAGAAGAGCTTACAATCTAATAGGGTAAGAAAGAAAAAGAAAGTGTGGGGTCCAAAGGTAACCTGGGGAGGATGTAACACCTTTAAATAGATAACAGTCTGGCTGCTAGTGAATTTGGAATAAGTTAGCCATGGTTGCAAAACTTTTTGGAAGCACTTATGAGTGCTAGCGAGAATGCACGTCAATCATTGTACCAAGAATCCGACCGTTAACTTCCTCAAAGCTCAATGTAATGGTTTTTCCAGGCTTTAGGTATGGCCATTCTGGTAACAGTAAATATGTAAGTAACAAACATATTCTCCATACAAAAAAGCACTGAGATTGGATTATAATGTAGTGCCTTCAATTGATGTTTGCACAAGTTTGTATGTAGAAAAGTCAGAAGTTCTTTCGTATATATATTTACCGGTAGGCTTCATTGTTAAAATTAAGTCTCAGCATGTGATAGTCCTGTCATGGTAAATCCTGTTGAATTTTTCTGTGTTTTGTTGGCCCCCATATCCTGCCACCAATGGATTTGGAATCTTTGTCCTATCCTGCTGTCTGTTCCTGTTTAGCAAAGCTGCTACCTTTACCTCCTTTGTCTTGCTACTTGTTTTGTCTGTTTTATCTCAGTGAAATGCAGTGGTCATATTTTATGATGCTGACTTTAACCACTTCAATACTGGGCACTTTTACCCCCCTTCCTGTCCAGGCCAATCTTAAGCTTTCAGGGCTGTAACATTTTGAATGACAATTGCGTTGTCATGCAACACTCTTAAACTCTTAAACACTTTTTTGACACAACTAGAGCTTTCTTTTGGTGGTATTTAACCAAAATCCCTAAATGAGACCTATTTTGGAATGTAGACAGTCCAAGGTACCATAATTATAAGAAGCATGGCAAGTTTTTGGAAGTTGTAATTTTTTGTCATAAGTGTTTGGAAAATTAAGAAATGAAAAATGTTTTTTTATTATTTCATTTACATATTGTTGCCAGTGCAGTACAGCATCATCATATAACTGGTGTGGCGGTGATCAGGGACACTGACTGGTGACAGTAAAAAAAAAAAAAAAATTATCTTTTTATTTTAGATTTTTATTTTTTATTCGTATATATTATTATTATTTTATTTTTACGTTGTGCCATGTGTGCTTCCCAAACCACATTCAAAATACACAGCAGTTGTGATCTACATCCAGTATCACTGTTATTATTATTATTGACACCCCAAACACAGTGTGTCTGATTGCAGCAGATCGCATTGGAACAGACGTATCATGCAATCTGGTTGCTCTGTGTTTTTTAACCACTTAAGCCCCGGACCAATTTGCAGCCAAAGGACCAGGCCCTTTTTTGCGATTCGGCACTGCATCGCTTTAACTGACAATTTCTCGGTCATGCGACGTGGCTCCCAAACAAAATTGGCATCCTTTTTTTCCCACAAATAGAGATCTCTTTTGGTGGTATTTGATCACCTCTGCGGTTTTTATTTTTTGTGCTATAAACAAAAATAGAGCGACAATTTAAAAAAAAAAAAAAAATTCAATATTTTTTACTTTTTGCTATAATAAATATCCCCCAAAAAAATATATAAAAAAACATTTTTTTCCCTCAGTTTAGGCCGATACATACTCTTCAACATATTTTTGGTTTAAAAAAATAAAAATAAATCGCAATTAGCGATTATTGATTTGTTTGCGCAAAAGTTATAGCGTTTACAAAATAGAGGATAGTTTTATAGCACTAGTAATGGCGGTGATCAGCGATTTTTATTGTGACTGCGACATTATGGCGGACACATCGGACATTTTTGACACATTTTTGGGACCATTGTCATTTATAGAGCAATCTGTGCTATTTAACCACTTGCTTACTGGGCACTTAAACCCCCCTCAGTCCCAGACCAATTTTCAGCTTTCAGCGCTGATGCACTTTGAGTGACAATTACGCGGTCATACAACACTGTACCCAAATGAAATTTTTATCATTTTTTTCCCACAAATAGAGCTTTCTTTTGGTGGTATTTAGTTACAGCTCGGAGTTTTATTTTTTGCTAAACAAACAAAAAAAGATGCAAAAAAAAAAAAAAAAATCATGTTTTAATAGTTTGTTATAAAATTTTGCAAACGGGTCATTTTTCTCCTTCATTGAAGTGCGCTGATTAGGCGGCACTGATAGGCTGCATTGGTGGGCACTGATGGGCTGCATTGGTGGGCACTGATGGGCTGCATTGGTGGGCACTGATAGGCTGCACTGGTGGGCACTGATAGGCATAGTTAAGGCGGCACTAATAGGCACAGATAAGGCGGCACCGATGGGCACAGATAAGGCGGCACTGATGGGCAAAGATGGGCACAGATAAGATGGCACGGATGGGTGGCACGGATAAGTGGCACGGATGGGTGGCACGGATGGGCACTGATAGGTACCACAGATAGATGGGACTGATGGGCACTGATAGGTGGCACTGATAGGTGGCTCTGATAGGTGGCACTGCTGGGCACTGATGGGCGGCACTGCTGGGCACTGATGGGCGGCACTGCTGGGCACTGATGGGCGGCACTGGGGTGCAGCACCTTTGAGGCAGATTTTGGGTGGCACTGTGGGTGGCACTGCTGGGTGGCACTGTGGGTGGCACTGTGGGCACTGCTGGGTGGCACTGTGGGCACTGCTGGGTGGCACTGTGGGCACTATGGGCACTGCTGGGTGGCACTGACAGGGGGGCACTTACTTTATTTCAGGATGGCACTGCGGGTGGCAGGTGGGCACTGGCAGGGGGCAGGTGTCCGCTTGAATTGCTGGCCGTGATTGGGACTGATGTCCCGAACACGGCCGCCGGCGATCGGCTTTTTTTTTTTCTCCTCGCGCTGTCAGCGCGAGGAGGAATACTAGCCGATTACCGGCTCCGTTTTATCACATGATCAGCTGTCATTGGCTGACAGCTGATCACGTGATAAGGGGTCGGGATCGACCCCTTACACGGATCGGTGATCAGGCGAGTCTCACGGACTCGCCGATCACAGAGCGCGCCGCGCGCGCCCCTCAGGGGGCGCGCAGGCCGCTCGTAACCGGGACGACGTCAATAGACGTAGTCCCGGCAATCTAGGTCCGCGCTAATGCCGTCATTCGGCAATAGCGCGGATCCCAAGTGGTTAAATGCAATGATTCCTGTGTAAATGACACTGGCAGTGTAGGGGTTATGTATGATGTGATGTGTTTTTATTTTTTGTAGGGGGGTGTGGCCTGGCTTGTGTCATCACTGATCGTCCTTCCCTATAAAAGGGAACAGACGATCGGTGACAGCCACACAGGGAAGCCCGGGGAGAGGTTTGTTTACACAGACCTCTCCTTGTTCTTCAGCTCTGTGACCCGATCGCGGGACACCAGCGGCGATCGGGTCCGCTGGAGCACAGGACCGGGTCGGGAGTGCGCTCCCGACCCACGGCTGGGCACTTAAAGAATCACGTACCGGTATGTACCATTCTGCTGAAGTATATCGGCGTGAGGCGGTCCTTAAGTGGTTAAAGTAGTGCATGCACTACTTTTGCTGCAGTGCAGTGTGATTAAGCCCATTCAAAATCTTGTTCCTGTGTAATTTCAGGTGTAAATCAGCCTGTCACATACCTGGTGATGGAACCTGATATGCAGAGGACGGCCTCTCTTACAACTCTGACTTGGAGCCCCTGATAGAGCTGACAGGAAGCCCCGAGATGCAGCGTTGCACGAGTGCCAGGCGGGATCTCTGAACCTGGAGCTGGATCGGAGAACTCGGCCGGGCTGTAGAGGTGTCTGTAGGAATCCTAGAGCAGTGGTAGGCAGGTAGCTGGAACAAGTAGACAACCAGTCCCCACAGGCAGGAGTGCAGATGCAGCAGAAGGGATGGTGGCACCCTCAAGGCTGAAGAGAAAGCAGGTACAGGCAGGCCGGGTCATACACAACGGGCACATCAGGAACAGGGGCTGAAGCAGAAGCGGAATCAGATTACAGGCTGGGTCGTCAACAGGCTGGGATATTTTTTTATAACCTAACCCTGCTTTAAACTTTTCCACAACTTTATTCCTGACCTGTCTGGTGTGTTCCTTGGCCTTCATTATGCTGTTTGTTCACTAAGATTCTCTAACAAACCTCTGAGGGATTCACAGAGCAGCTGTATTTATACTGAGATTAAATTACATACAGGTGGACTCTATTTACTAATTAAGTGACTTTTGAAAGCAATTGGTTCCATTAGATTTTAGTTAGGGGTATCAGTGTCAAGGGAACTGAATACAAATGCATACCACATTTTTCAAATATCTATTTGTAAAAAAAAAAAATGAAAACCATTAATCATTTTCCTTCCACTTCACAATTATGTGCCACTTTGTTGGTCTATCACAGGGATATGCAATTAGCGGACCTCCAGCTGTTGCTAGACTACAAGTCCCATCATGCCTCTGCCTGCTGTCCTGCTTGTGGCTCTAAGGGTCTTGCTATGCCTCATGGGAATTGTAGTTCTGCAACAGCTGGAGGTCCGCTAATTGCATATCCCTGGTCTATCACATAAAATCCCAATAAAATACATTTATGTTTTTGGTTGTAACAAATGACAAAATGTGGATAATTTCAAGGGGTGTGAATACTTTTTCAAGGCACTGTAGCTTTGTGTCTCTCTCCTCTCCCACTTCCAAACCCTACATTTTTCTCTGGGGCTTAAGATGGAGAAACCACCTTCCCCGAGGACATGGCAAATTTGCTAAAGTTGAATTTCTCCTTCAGATGAGCTTCAGATGAGCTTTCAAAGCATTGAACTATCTGGGAATAAAACTTACATATTATATGACAGATTATACCTAACCTACTTAAATTTAGCAAGGCAGCCAAGCACGATTTGGGAAACATGCATGAAATGCATGGTTTCCTGCACTGTGAATGGGCATTTATGTTGTTGGTCTCTTTAGACTTTAAGGCCTCGTACACACGATCCAACATTCCGACAACAAAACCGTGGATTTTGTTGGCTCAAAGCTGTTTTGCATACACACGGTCACACAAATGTTGTCGGAAACTCCGATCGCCAAGAACGCGCTGACGTAAAACACGTATGACGGCACTAGAAGGAGGAAGTTCAATACCATGTGCGCCACCCTTTGGGCTCCTTCTGCTAATCTCGTGTTAGTAGAAGTTTGGTGAGAGACAGTTCACGCTTTTTAGCCTCGTGCTTTTCAGTTCGTTACTGCTCTTCAGTTTGTGCTTGTAGGTTCGTACTGTTCTTCAGTGCGTTCTTGTCCACTCGTTTCTGATTTTCAGATCATTCTTCTCAGGTTCTTTCTGATTTACAGTGCGTTCTGTTAGTTTGTTCTGACCAGCCGACCGTTTTCAAGCCATTTTGCGGGTACGTACTTGTACTAGTTCGTGTTGTGCAAGGGCTTGGTGTTGGAGTTCTTCCTTTGACCCAAGTCCAGTCCATGAACAGGGCGTGGAGGAGTTCATGGACGAAGAATTGGTTGCTCCAGCGTGACCAATTCTCGTACATGCCTTTGTTGCGGGAGATCCAGGAGAATAATCCTGATGATTTCAGGAATTATCTCCAGATGACAGACCCCGATATTCACCGTCTGTTGGCTTTGCTGTCCCCTTATATTACGAAGCAGGACACCTGCATGCGGCAAGCCATCACTCCCGAGCAAAGACTCCTCGCCACCTTGCGGTACTTGGCGACGGGGAGAAGTCTGCAGGATATCAAGTTCTCGACAGGCATCTCTCCCCAGGCTCTGGGGATCATTAATCCAGAGACCTTTTCTGCCATCATACAGGTCTTGCAGAAAGCTATATTAAGATAAGTTTTCTCTTTTAACATCACATTCTTTGTATTTAATGTTTGCTAATGTATTTTATTTATTTCATTATTCCCTAATTACCACGATTGCAATATGCTGTGAATGTCCTCTTTGTCTTCATGCATGCTGGAAGCTTTTAATGTTCCTTTTTTGTCCTTCATGCATATTTAACTTCACTAACCTCCCCAGCATGCTATCCTGGGCCCATACACACCTAGCCTAGTCAGTTTATGTTTGTTTGGGGCCCAAACTCATTTGGAACCCTCCCTCCCTTCCCAACCGTTAATTCAACTGATACCAATACTCTATATGCTGACTTTGCCAAACCCATACACACTATACCTACCTCTTTTGTGGTCATATTTATGGATGAATTCACCAAAGCATGTAGTGCAAGGCCCTGCCTGAATACTTTCAAATGTTACTGTTTCAAGTTTTGTTCTCCTATTATCTTGATAGGTAATTGCAGAATGTAAAAATGTGTTTTTCGATTTGTACAGTGTGTATTCATATTTTTGTATAATTACACTTCTTACCTGTCCAGTGGGCTGCCAATAGTATAAGTAAGGAGGGGCTGGCCAAAGTAACACACATTATTTATGCATTCAGCTCTCAATGAACTGGAGAGGGTTCCCTGTCCAAAACATCCCCCCCCCCCCCCCACCCCCACCATATAATTTTTACAATGGGCCATCAGAGGGAATGAGGAATCTGGTACGTGGACCTTATACTTTTGTCTTAAAATATTAATTTCAATAAATCTTATACTTATGTTGGCCAAGAATGTTTGTGTCTAATCTACTTGCAATGTTATGTGCAAAAGTACTAATTTATTTTTCTTGTTTGACTCCACAGTTTCCTTCAAACCCACAGGAATAGCAGACTATGGCGTCCCAGTTTGCTTAGCAATGGGACTTTCGTAACTACGGAGGGGCAATCGATGGAAAGCATGTCTACATCATCCCACTCCCCAACTCGGGGTCATACTATTATAATTATAAGGGGTTTAATAGTATTGTGATGTTGACAGTGGTGTTTCGGCGACATACGAGTTTTTGTATGTGGACATGGAGAAGAATGGCCGGATGTCGGATGGTGGAGTCATCGCCCAGATGGGGTTCTACAGACTGCTACAGAATGTCAGCTTGGGCTTGCCACCTGTGGAAGACAATGTTTGAGCTGGGTGATCACCTGATGCGGCCGCTCCCCTTGAGGACCCTCACCTCGGATCAGAGGGTTTTAACTACCGGCTGGCCAGAGCCAGAAGAGTCGTGAAGAATGCATTTGGAATAATGGCCAGCTGATTCCACCTATTTCTGACACTGATATTGTACTTGCCTGCTGCATTCTCCGCAATTACCTCAGAAAAAATGCAACAAACTATATGGCCTCAGTTGGGGCTGAGGCCGGATTTCAAAATGCAATTCTGGCGATACTTGAACCTGGTCGTCCTGGCTTGCCCCCCCCACCCCCCAAAGTGCCCGTGAAGTTAGACAGAGGTATGTCGAGTAGTTTGCAGATAGGGGGGCCATTGATGTGCCAGTCAATGTGTGAAACATTTTTTCAATCATTTTTTTTGGTATAAACTGAGCTCATATTTCATTTGATTTACTGCTTGTGTTTCTTTTAGCTGTCTCCTAGGTTCTCCAATTGCTTTTTTTTTGCCCATTTTCTTCAATAGTGCAAACGTAATTTATTTGATACTTGAGGTGACAATCTCTTATTCAGCTAACTATTATGTTGTGGATCTGCAACACACACACATTGTTTGTGTTATTAATGTATGTAATGCATTAATAATAAAAAATAATCATCCTTTTCAGCTCCATGAATTAATTGCTTTGAGTTCCTAAAGTGGCGTGATTGAGGCAAATTTTAGAACACTGTGGGGGTTATTTACTAAAGGCAAATACACTTTGCACTGCAAGTGCACTGAAACTGCACTGAAAGCGCTCTTGTAGTGCAAAGTGGATTTGCCTTTAGTAAATACCCCCATTGTCACTGTAAACTACACCAACTTACTAAAAAAAATGGTATTGAGCATTGAAAGAAGAAGCCACACATTGTTGCGTATAAAACATTTTACTCAAAGCACATTCACATGTGCGTTAGAAAAGGGTTTTTTAACAAACCAACATCTTTGGTGTATAACATTTTTATGTTTGACAGTAGAAATATCCTTTTTTGGGTTAAACAGGCATGTTTAAAACCACAACATACACAACTCAAGAACTTACAAAGTTCAACTTAGATAAATTGAAGGCAATATGTGACATTAGTATGTCATAACTGTGTTGATCTTGCCTTCATCAGAAGGGGTTATGTCACCCCTGTAAAAGCCAAATTTTGAAGATGCACACAAATTGGGAGTGAAAATGTGGATTTCCCTCCTGATCCCATGCCTAATGTCAACATGTGCTAGCTCCCATCATGGGGAATCAATGGACGTGTTTTGGGGGTGCAACCCCCTCCTCTCAACTACTTT
This sequence comes from Lithobates pipiens, assembly GCF_037356315.1. NCBI lineage: Eukaryota > Metazoa > Chordata > Amphibia > Anura > Ranidae > Lithobates > Lithobates pipiens. The sequence goes on from NW_027507748.1 coordinate 406,672,066, forward strand.
AGTTGCGAGGAAGGGGTTGCACCCACAAAACACGTACATTGATATCCCGTGATGGCAGTTAGCACATGTTGACACACTGTGTGCATCTTTCAACTTACTTTAAAACTTTTTTTAAATTAAAAATTATAATGACAAAATGTAAAAAAAATGTGGGTGTTTTATATTCTGCCTAAAACATCAATGAAGTTGTGTTTTCAACATCATTGATGTTTTCCGTTATCTTCTCTAATTCCCGTTTGCACATCATTATCTCCGCAATGAGGATCTGTGCACTTGCACTGTTGAAATTAGTTTCTTCTTCCAGAACATCCACCACATCACCTAAAAACAAGAAAACACACCATGTATTATAAATATGCAGACATACATCTATTACCTGAAGCTGTGGTCTCAGACACTGACCTGTTGTGGTCACTATTTCACCCAATTCTGGAACCTCTCCCTCCATATCTTCTTCATGGTGTGTGGGGATTTCCCCTTCTTTAGGAGGTGGGGTGTTCTTGGTGTCCTCAGATGTCCCAAGTCTTTTCTCCCCTATGTGAATTAAAAATAAGGTATACTGAGCACACTGATATTTAAAGCAAGAAATAGAAATATGAAACATTGCTTGGAATTGTCGTACAGTTGTCTGATTTGGCAGGACTCCAAGCTGAAGACATGTTTTTTTCCCTTTCTAAAGCTGGAATACTTACCTTTTTTGTTATTAAAGTTTCACAGATAGAGAGACTCCTAGTATTCACTGGAGCACCTGCGTGAGACACCCTAAAAGGGTGTTCTGGTGTCCCACACTAGTGCTTCTGCGTCCAGATGTGTAAACAGCTGCTGAGTGTCCACTCCTTACACTGAATCAAGTTTGCATTTCATTCTAGTTAACACACATCTAGACAACAATGTACAAAACTTCTTTCCATACAAATAGGCATGAACAAATTTAGTTAAGCTGTATCTGCCAAAAACATCGTATTAGGAGTCGAATGAACGATGTTTACTACGGACAAACGTTCTTTACTACAGACGCACAATGTTTACTATGACGATCTAACGAACAATGTTTACTACAGATGATTACTGTCCCCATGCCATTTTAAAATGTACAACAGTAAAGAAAAGTACATGAAGCAGCATGCAAGTAAATTAATTGGAACACACAACAAAATACTTACTTTTTTGCAGTACTCTCTTGATCCTTCTGTACTTATCCTGCTCCCTCAATTTGAGGTCTAACCAGCGTTTCCTCAGTTCCTCCCTGGATCGTCGTACCCCAAAATTCTTCTGCAGACTTCTCACAACTTTAGTCATGATCTTGGCCCTTCTCACATTCGGGTTGCTGTATGATCCACATTTCCCATCATAGACGGCCCTCTTCACGATCTCTACAAAGGAAATATTTGACACCTTAAATCTCCTCCTGGATCAGGACTTTTGTGGCTCCGGGCTTTCGTTGTCCTCCTCCTTGCTGAGATTATCATGCACCTGTTGTCTCTCCGCCATGTGCTCTCCCACTGTGCCGAAAGAGAAGGGGCGGGGAATGTACTAGAAAGAAGGTCAGGGGCGGAGTTTCACACATGCGCAGGGTAGATAAAGCACAAAACACGCGTGCATCGTACATACGATCTGTGAGCGGAGGACGAAGTAGCATAAGCGCCAATTGTGCAAACAAAGGTACCATTTAAACTTGGGGCATCAGGGGTTAGTGGCTTGTACTGCTTTTAGAGATTGAGGCCAATATTGGGACAAGATTAGGAGAGTTTAGCCTGACATTAGGGTCTGTCTTGTGTTTTTTCTTGCAGATAAAATGGATACATTTAATGCCCATGACTTCCTCCCCAACTTCATTGATAAGTACAGAGAGCTGCCCTGTCTGTGGCAAGTAAAATACCAATTTTATAACAACAAACTAAAGAGGAAGGCAGTGCTGGCTCAACTGTTGTAATTGGTGAAGCCACCTATTTGAAGGCCAAAATTGGTGGCCTGTGTAGCACATATAATAGGGAGAGCAAAAAGGTCCAGGATTCTATGTGATCAGGAGTAGCAGCAGATGACATTTATGTCCCCAGGCTGTGGTACTATGACAGACTGTGGTTTTTGTCAGACCAGAGTGAACCCAGGTGATCACTCTCAACCCTTCCTTTCACACTTCCTTCCACCTCAGATGAGGCTTCCAACGTACAACCTGGGCCTTTCACCCAGGAAGATGTGGAGGAGCCCAGCTTGATGTTAACTAGATGTTATTATTGATCACTAATTTCAGATTTAACAAAGTGGTTTACATATCAATAGACAGTAGTAGCCAAAAATGATTGGCACAAGAATGATAGTCTTCTCCATTTGTTAACATTCAATTTGCAACAGTCATGAGCTCTAAATTGTGTGTCACTGATGGCCAAAAAACTAAAACTATGTACCATTTTCATACACAGGAAAGTCTCAGCCAGGAGGAGGGCATGGAAAGTGGCAGCCAGAAGGTGGCGGGGGAAAGTGGAAGCCAGGAGGTGGCCATGCCCAGTAGCTTGACCAAATTTCATATTCCTCCCCTCCAAACAAAAAGGCCCAGGAAGGGGAGGAACATGGAGGAGTCAGTGCTTGGTTTGATTCGGCAGGCTACTGTGGTCCTCACGAACACCCCTAATGTCCAGGAGGCCTTTGCTTGTATGACAGCCAGTAAGATGCAAGAAATGGAGGAGGGCCAACACCTCATCTGTGAGGAGGTCATATTTCAGGCACTAAATAAGGGGGTGAGGGGCCAACTCACCAACAAAAGTCATGTATGTGAGTTGGACCATACTCTTCCTCCACCTCCTGCCCCAATCCAACACCACAGCCACAGTCTGGAAGGAAGTCAAGAGAGTGATGGCCTGGGTTCGGTCAATGTCAAATAATTGATGTCTGCCTTGGGGTACAAAGGCTTCGCCAACTTCAACAGTTTATCCAGCATTGCCTTCCTCTTTAGTTATGACCCCTAATAAATTACTATATTTTTTAGTTTTAGTTTTAGTTAAAAAAAGAGAGTTTGTTTGTGAGTAGGCAGGTAAATTTCAAAAATCCAAGGTCGAATTAACAAGGGACACAACACCAACCAACCTCTTTGAGGTTAAAACAAAAACAAGATAATAATGGTGTTGTGGTAACTTGACACACAGAATGGCAAAAAATATTATGGAGATCACTATAAAAAAAATATTAATAAATTCAGAGATCTTGATAAAAAAAAGTAGATCACTCTAAAAAAAAATAAGAAACATTATTCTGAAGATCTGGCAAAAAAAAAAAAGAAATAAAAAAGATTATTCAGGAAATCACGAGACATACTGTAATAAAGAAATAAGGTTGTATGAACTGTGTGAATATCAGCAGCAATGCAATTTCATTATTCTAGCGTTATAAAGAATAAGAGAATGCGCTGCATTGAAATATTTAAAAATTTGCAGTGTGACTAATAGGGATGAGCCGAACACCCCCCTGTTCGGTTCGCACCAGAACCTGCGAACAGACCTAAACTTCGTGTGAACTTTAGAACCCTATTAAAGTCTATGGGACTCGAACGTTCACAATCTAAAGTGCTCATTTTAAAGGGTAATATGAAAGTTACTGTCCTAAAAAGTGTTTGGGGACCTGGGTCCTGCCCCAGGGGACATGGATCAATGCAAAAAAAAGTTTTAAAAACGGCCGTTTTTTCAGGAGCAGTGATTTTAATAATGATTAAAGTGAAACAATAAAAGTGTAATATTCCTTTAAATTTCGTAGCTGGGGGGTATCTATAGTATGCCTGTGAAGGGGCGCATGTTTCTGGTGCTTAGAACTGTCGCTGCACAAAGTGTCATTTGTGCAGGAAAAAAAGTCTTTTAAAATCACTTGCGGCTAAATTGTCGGGTCTCCGTAATACAGAGAACACTCAATGAGTGTTCTCTGTATTAGCCGACAATTCATTCATTCATTGATTAAAAAAAAAAAAAAAAAAAAAAAGCGTGGGGGTTCCCCTAAATTCAATCAAAAGGCCCTTCAGGTCTGACATGGATATTAAGGGGAACCCCGTGTCAAATTTAAAAAAAAAATTGACGTGGGGGTCCCCCCAAATATCCATACCAGACCCTTCAGGTCTGATATGGATATTAAGGGGAACCCCGCATCAAATTTAAAAAAAAAATTGACGTGGGGGTCCCCCTAAATATCCATACCAGACCCTTTATCCGAGCACGCAACCTGGCAGGCCGCAGGAAAAGAGGGGGGGACGAGAGAGCGGCCCCCCCTCCCTCCTGAACCGTACCAGGCCACATACCCTCAACATTGGGAGGATGCTTTGGGGGTCTGTGACCCCTCAAAGCACCTTGTCCCCATGTTGATAAGGACAAGGGCCTCATCCTCACAACCCTGGCCGTTGGTTGTGAGGGTCTGCGGGCGGGGGGCTTATCAGAATCTGGAAGCCCCCTTTAACAAGGGGACCCCCAGATCCCGGCCCCCCCCCTGTTTGAAATGGTAAGGGGGTACAAAAGTACCCCTACCATTTCACAAAGAAAGTGTCAAAATGGTTAAATAAGACAAACACACTTTTGAAAAATTCCTTTATTAAAAATAAAAAAAATAAAAAAAAAATTCCAGCGGTGCTAATCCACTCTTGCTATCCAGCGACGGGTCTCCGGGGTCCAGCGATGGATGATCATATCCAGCGACGGGGGATCTCTCAGTCCAGCGCTGTCCATACCTCCTTCTTCTGTCTCCACTGCGGAGACACTGCAGAGAGCCGAGCGCTGACATTTCTTATATTGGGAGGGCGGGGCCACCCGTCACCTGACCCCGCCCCTCTGACGCAGGAGAGGGAAGCCAGGGGTTCCCCAGTGACGTGTGGGTGACCCCGCCCCCTCTGATGTAACGGAAACCTGCGTTACATCAGAGGGGGCGGGGTCACCCACACGTCACTGGGGAACCCCTGGCTTCCCTCTCCTGCGTCAGAGGGGCGGGGTCAGGTGACGGGTGGCCCCGCCCTTCCAATATAAGAAATGTCAGCGCTCGGCTCTCTGCAGTGTCTCCGCAGTGGAGACAGAAGAAGGAGGCATGGACAGCGCTGGACTGAGAGATCCCCCGTCGCTGGATATGATCATCCATCGCTGGACCCCGGAGACCCGTCGCTGGATAGCAAGAGTGGATTAGCACCGCTGGAATTTTTTTTTTATTTTTTTTATTTTTAATAAAGGAATTTTTCAAAAGTGTGTTTGTCTTATTTAACCATTTTGACACTTTCTTTGTGAAATGGTAGGGGTACTTTTGTACCCCCTTACCATTTCAAACAGGGGGGGGGGCGGGATCTGGGGGTCCCCTTGTTAAAGGGGGCTTCCAGATTCTGATAAGCCCCCCGCCCGCAGACCCTCACAACCAACGGCCAGGGTTGTGAGGATGAGGCCCTTGTCCTTATCAACATGGGGACAAGGTGCTTTGAGGGGTCACAGACCCCCAAAGCATCCTCCCAATGTTGAGGGTATGTGGCCTGGTACGGTTCAGGAGGGAGGGGGGGCCGCTCTCTCGTCCCCCCCTCTTTTCCTGCGGCCTGCCAGGTTGCGTGCTCGGATAAAGGGTCTGGTATGGATATTTAGGGGGACCCCCACTTCAATTTTTTTTTTTAATTTGATGCGGGGTTCCCCTTAATATCCATATCAGACCTGAAGGGTCTGGTATTGATATTTGGGGGGACCCCCACGTCAATTTTTTTTAAAATTTGACACGGGGTTCCCCTTAATATCCATGTCAGACCTGAAGGGCCTTTTGATTGAATTTAGGGGAACCCCCACGCTTTTTTTTTTTTTTTTTTTAATCAATGAATGAATGAATTGTCGGCTAATACAGAGAACACTCATTGAGTGTTCTCTGTATTACGGAGACCCGACAATTTAGCCGCAAGTGATTTTAAAAGACTTTTTTTCCTGCACAAATGACACTTTGTGCAGCGACAGTTCTAAGCACCAGAAACATGCGCCCCTTCACAGGCATACTATAGATACCCCCCAGCTACGAAATTTAAAGGAATATTACACTTTTATTGTTTCACTTTAATCATTATTAAAATCACTGCTCCTGAAAAAACGGCCGTTTTTAAAACTTTTTTTTGCATTGATCCATGTCCCCTGGGGCAGGACCCAGGTCCCCAAACACTTTTTAGGACAGTAACCTGCATATTACCCTTTAAAATGAGCACTTTAGATTTCTCCCATAGACTTGTATAGGGTGTTCCGGCTTTTCGAATTTGCTGCGAACAGCCCAAATTGTTCACTGTTCGCTGAACAGGCGAACAGGCAATGTTCGAGTCGAACATGAGTTCGACTCGAACTCGAAGCTCATCCCTAGTGACTAATGTGCTATCTCCATTACAAATGCTAGTTTTACCAGACCGAACGATTCCGTCTTGTACTTGATTCTGAGCATGCGTGGAATTTTGTGCCTCGGACTTGTGTACACACACTCTGCTTTTCCGACAACAACGTTTTTGTCGGAAAATTTGAGAACCTGCTCTCAAACTCAAACTGTCAGAAATTCCAACAGCAAATGTCCGATGGAGCATACACATGGTCAAAATTTCCTACAAGCTCACATCGAACATTTCCCGTCAGAAAATCCGATTGTGTGTACAGGGCTTAATAAGTTATTTACTGAGGCAATAATATTTTGACCACTCACAGTCAATAGGGCACTCTGCACTGCAAAAATATTATGTTTAATGTTGTCCTTGCCAGAGCCATTTTTTTGCACACATGTTTACAAAATCATGTTAGGCCTGAAGATTAATTAAAACCTCCAAAGAGTATACAGTTTCTGAAATCAATTAGATGTATTAGATAAATCTATCTAACTCAGAAGCATTAACATGTTCCTAAACCCAGAACACTGCATTCACTATAATCTGATCTCCCACAGTACACAACATGGAAATGCAATTATTTTAGTAAGTATAAACTGCTAAATAACTTTTCTCATCTGCAGTTAGAGCAGTCTTGTGACTTCTATCAGTGTCCAGCCAAGCACTGGTTAAAGCTTGTAAGAGGAGATTTCTGAAAAGTCCTATGAGACTGCAGGACCCCTGACCCTCTGTCTGGACAGTGCTGATTGGCCCTGTGCTGATCATATGCATTCACCAAAGAAAATAAAAACTCTCTAGTAATACACACCAAACAGAGCATGTGCAGCCTGACTCCATAGACTTGGTGTTATCAGAAATGTATTAGGGGATAGCTGAAGGAGGGATCAGAGAAAACAGGATCAAACGGCATTTTTATACAATGCAGTGGATTAACAGTGATTATAACAAGCATGCGTTACTGCATTTACACACTGATTTTACTGTAGTGGGTTTAGTAACACTTTAAATGTCACCTTCCCAGAGGACATGGCAATTTTTTTTTAACTTGGATTTCACGCTCAGGTGAGCTTTTTAAAGCATTGAACTATCTGGGAATAAAACACATTCCTATGACAGATTATACCTAACCTACTCAAATATTACAAGGAGACCAATATAGTCCATATTGCGATGATACAGGGAGATGAAGCTCCTTGGCAGATTTTCCCAGAAACAACACATTCCTCCAACAACGGTAAATACTCTTCTCTGAATCCCCAGTTTTTTCTCATATATCCCAATCCTTGAACACACTCAAGGGGTTGGGATAACAACATTTTCCTCCCTAACTTTCCTACAGCATGCTTATATCAGGTTTCTGAAAATATGACATCAATGGAATCAGCATGTAAAGTGCTCACATGCCAGTACTTGTTACCGGCCAGGATAATACATTTTAACCCAAGCTTTTCACAGGAAATGTTTCACCGGGTGAAACGTCTGGTAAACTTTTCCTTTTGCACTGTTTGGGCAAAACGTTTCTGGCTAGCATCTATATTAATCAATACACGTATTCATATATACTATATGTATTGACAGTTTTTCTTGATATCAAGATAGAACAACTACATAAATGCCCACAAAGGCTAGCTAATTTTGCTTGCTTAGCAGCTAAGCAAGTCATGGTCTGTGCTTGGAAAAAACAAAGAATCTCTTTTCACAAAGTTAAAATACATTGACATAGCCAAAGCCTCGTGGTAATTGAAAAGCTTTGCAGAATTAGGACTCAGCCCTGCTCTCTCCACACTGGCTGTGATTTCAATGAGGAGGCAGAGACCTGGGAGAGTAGCCACTCTCAAGCACATCATTGGGCCGTGATCGGGCTCAAGTAAGTATTGGGGGGGGGGGGGGGGCAGCACACTGAAGGATTTTTATCTTAATGCATAGAATGAATGAAGGTAAAAAAACTGCTTTTCCAACCACTTTAATCTTCATAACCTTGAGTAGTTATTAAGTAACCTCAGGTGGCCATACACTTAATGATCTGATCAAACAGTTTTCCACAGAATCTGTCAATATGATGGAATCATTTAATTATCTAAACAATAAATACTCAGCATAGTCGTGCGCACTGGGTGTGCTGGTGTTCTGCCAAAAACTGTCCCTCTTCGCATAGTGTCCGCACCGCACTGCACAGGCGTAGCGATTGCGCAGTACGGAGGACAAGGAGACTCCAAAAGTCTCAGAAGATGAACGGCGCCTGTGCACTTGCTAGAACCTTCTTCCTTGAGTCCAGGTTCAAGCCCCACCATGCAAGCGGACATACTGTATGCACTTAGTAACAGGGCCCCTCGCGGGCACGCTTCGCTCGCCATGCTTCGCTTGCCGCGTTTCGCTCACTACGCTTCGGGCACGGCCTCGCTTCACTCTGCAATTTTTTATTCTAACTCTATGTCCACTTGGATGGTGGGGCTTGAACCTGGACTCAGTGTGCAGGCGCCGTTCATCTTCGGAGACCTTTGGCATCTCCTTGTCCTCCATACTGCGCAAGCGCAGTACAGGGTGGACACTATCCGACGGGGCACACCCTAATCACCCATGCCGTCTCACAAGATCTGTCCTGCTGTCAGGGCTGGCTTAGCCCTTCCTCCTCTGGGCTGGCCGCTCAGCTGTCGGCTAATTGCCAGCTCTCTTCTCTTTCCACAGTTACCAGCTGTTCCCGATGACGCTCATCTGACCTGCCTATTTAAAGCCTTCCAGCTCACTCTTTCCTTTGTCTTCACGTTGGTCACATCTCAAGGAACCATCTCCTGCTGTTTTTTTCAAGACTGGCTTGCTGACATCCCTCCTGGCTTCTTATCCTGCTTGCAGTTGCTCTCCTTGGATCCCTGACTTCTGGACTGGCTGATTACCCGATCTGGTTTATGAACATTGGACTGGCTGACTACCCAATCTGGCTACTGGACTCTTGCTATGCTTGACTACACTTTTTTCTATTTACCTTCTTTATTTTTATTAATAAACAAGTGTGATTTGATTGTACTTCTGTCTCAGTCTGATTCATGGTTCCTGACACCTGCCCAGTGTATAGCCCCTGCCGTCTGTGAAACAGTTTCCCAGACAGCAGATCGTGAGGCGAGAGCCGCTCGGTGTATGAAACTGTCAGGGAATGTCACTAATCGCAGGGAGAGAGACCAGCTGTCAAAGCTCAGTGGTGATGTCGGGCGTGTGCAGGACCAAGCAGCTATCAAACACAAGCCAATGGGATGGGGTCTGCACAGGCCACTACATTTATGTGGCTCCATCTCCTTTATTAATCAGTCCAACCAGTGGGTGGTGTTGATATCTGCTTGGTCCCGCCCTCCCCCGACATCGCTGTTGAGTTGTGACAGCTGTTCTTTCGCCCAGTAAGCAATTACTTTACATGACAGTGTCACACACCACGTGGCTCTTGGAAGCCTTGATCTGCTGCATATGAAACTCCCCCTCTCCCCCATCACTGCCAATCAATGCTGCCTTCCTATCAGTGCCATTCAATGCTGCCTTCCTATCAGTGCCAACCAATGCTGCCTATGAGTGCCAATCAATGCTGCCTATCAGTGCCAACCAATGCTGCCTATCAGTGCCAGTCATATCAACCTTCCTATTAGTGCCAATCAGTGCTGCCTATCAGTGCCAACCAATGCTGCCTATCAGTGTCAATCGGTGCTGCCTATAAGTACCAACCAATGCTGCCTATCAGTGCAAAACAATGTTGCCTATCAGTGCCAACCAATGCTGCCTATCAGTGCCAATCAATGCTGGCTATTAGTGCCAATCAGTGCTGCCTATCAGTGCCAATCAGTGGTACCAGTCAGTGCCAACCAGTGCTGCCTATCAGTGCTAATCAATTATGCCAATCAGTGCCAATCAATGCTGCCAATCAGTGCAAATCAATGCTGCCTATCAGTGCCAATCAATGCTGCCAATCAGTGCCCATCAGTGCTGCCTCTTAGTGCCAATCAGTGTCCATCAGTGCTTCCAATCAGTGCCCATCAATTCTGCCTATCAGTGCCAATCAGTACCCATAAGTGCTGCCAATCAGAGACCATCATTACTGTCTATCAGTGCCAATCAGTGCCGCCTATCAGTGCCAATCAGTGCTGACAATCAGTGCCCATCAGTGCTGACAATCAGTGTCCATCAGTGCTGCCTATCAGTGCTGCCTATTAGTGCCAAACAGTGTCCATCAGTGCTGCCTATCAGTGCCAATCAGTACCCATAAAGGCTGCCAATCAGAGCCCATCAGTGCTGCCTATCAGTGCCAATCAGTACCGCTTATAAATGCCAATCAATGCTGCCTATCACTGCCACCAATTAGTGCCCATCCAGCTGCCAATCACTGCTGCCCACTCAGTGCTGTAAATCAGTGCAGCCTATTAGTACCCATCAGTGCTTCCTATCCTTGCCAATCAGTGCCCATCAGTGCTGCCTATCAGTGGCAATCAGTGCTACCTATCAGTGCCAATCAGGGCCCATCAGTGCAGCCCATCAGTGGTGCCAATCAGTGCCCATCAGTGCTGCCTATCGGTGCCAATCAGGGTTGCCAATCAGTGCTTCCAATCAGTGGCAATCATTGCTGCCTAACAGTGCCATCAATCAGTGCTAACAATCTGTGCTGCCTATCAGTGGACATCAGTGCTGCCTATCGATGCCAATCAGTGCCCATCAGTGCTGCCAATCAGTGCCCCTGTCAGTGTCAATCAGAGGCAGCTATTAGTGCCCACCATTGCTGCCAATCAGTGCTCATCAGCGCTGCCAATCAGTGCAGGGAGGCAGAGGTGAACTCAGCAGCCAGGCACATTGTCCGGGGGGGGGGGGGGGGCATACGGGGGGGCACAACTGAAATCTGTTGATGTTTATTAAGACCACATGGCAATATTTAGTATAACAGGTAATCATCACACTACTATATACAATTAACTACTGGAGGTAAAATAAAAAAAAGTGTCAGTGAAAGGTTTGCAGCTAAGCCACGCCAAGTTCCACACCAAGTGCAGCGCTAACTTACTAATCAATAGCTTAACAATAATGGTGAAACCCTCTAATGTATGAAAATCTCAATAAACTTCAATAATACCATCTCTGCGATATGCAAATTTACATATAATACAAATCAAACTAAAAACAAGGCATAACAAAACTTAGCAGATGGTGGAAACCCCCCTACAGATAATTGCAATACAAATTAACTTCAAGTACAACTTTTTAGTTGGGATGTTCACATCATTATAGCACTTTGGAATTTTCATAGATTGTTACACTTCATTTTATATGTTTTAATTACTATTATGATGTGAATTATTGCACCTGAAGTTAATTTTCCACTACCCCTGCTAAGTCCATGTCTTTATGGACCTTGTTTGTGCACTGGTGTGCAGTCAAGTTGGAACAGGAAGGGGCCATCCCCAAACTGTTCCCATAAAATTGAGAGCATGAAATTGTCCAAAATGTCTTGGTATACTGACGCCTTAGGAGTTCCCCTCCCCTTCACTGGAACTAAGAGGCCAAGTCCAACCCCTGAAAAACAACCCCACACCCTAATCCCCCCTCTACCAAATGATTTAGACCAGTGCACAAAGCAAGGTCCATAAAGACATGGATGAGCAAGTTTGGGGTGGAGGAAATTGACTGGCCTGCACAGAGTCCTGACCTCAACCTGATAGAACACCTTTGGGATGAATTAGAGCAGAGGCTGTGAGTCAGGCCTTCTTGTCCACATCAGTGCCTGACCTCACAAATGCGCTTCTGGAAGAACGGTCAAACATTCCCATATAGACACACTCCTAAACCTTGTGGACAGTCTTCCTGGAAACATTTAAATTGTTATAGCTGCAAAGGGTGGGCCAACTTAATATTGAACCCTACAGACTAATGCCACTTTCACACTGAGGCGCTTCAAAACTGCCAGTGAAAACACTGAGCGCTTTTGAAGAGCTTTTCAGGCACTTTTGAAGAGCTTTCCATTCATTTCAATAGAGAGGGGAGTTTTTCACAGCCCTGCCAGCCCCCTGCCCCACTGTGAAAGTGTTCATTGATTTTAATGGAAATAAGTTTTCATGAGCTCGAAAGTGCCTGAAAAGCGCCTCAGTGTGAAAGTGGTGTAAGACTGGGATGCCAAGTTCATGTATATATATATATATATATATATATATATATATATATATATATATATATATATATATATATATATATATATATATATATATATATATGTAGAGAGAGAGAGAGAGAGAGAGAGAGATACATATATATACATATATATCTATATAGATATATATACATATATATCTATATCTATATATTTATATATACAGTGCCTTGCGAAAGTATTCGACCCCCTTGAACTTTTCAACCTTTTGCCACATTTCAGGCTTCAAACATAAAGATATAAAATTTTTATTTTTTGTGAAGAATCACCAACAAGTGGGACACAATTGTGAAGTGGAACGAAATCTATTGGATATTTTAAACTTTTTTAGCAAATAAAAAACTGAAAAGTGGTGCGTGCAAAATTATTCGGCCACTTTACTTTCAGTGCAGCAAACTCACTCCAGAAGTTCAGTGAGGATCTCTGAATGATCCAATGTTGTCCTAAAGAGGTACTTAAAAATCCCCATTGGCGACGCTTTAAATTTGTTTTACTGGTTACATGTTTTGAGTTACAGATGAGGTCTAGGGCTAGAATTATTGCTCTCGCTCTAACGTTCACGGCGATACCTCACATGTGTGGTTTGAACACCGTTTTCATATGTGGGCGGGGCTTATGTATGCGTTCGCTTCTGCATGCGAGCACATGGGGACAGGGGCGCTTTAAAAAAAAAATTTTTTTTCCCCAAAAATAAATTTTTGATCACTTTTATTGCTATTACAAGGAATGTAAACATCCCTTGTAATAGGAATATGGGATGACAGCTCCTCTTTACAGTGAGATCTGGGGGTCAATAAGACCCCACATCTCACCTCTAGGCTGGGAAGCCTGAAATAAAAAAATAAAAAAAAGATTCTGGCTTTGATCATATTGGCGAGTTGGTAGAAGCACTGTAGGGCGGTGAGGGGGGGGGGGCGTCTATGGCTGGGTATTGCAGGGTATCACCGAGTATGGCTTGGTATCTCCGAGTATGGCTGGGTATCTCCGTGTATGGCTGGGTATTGCAGGGTATCTCCAAGTATGGCTGGGTATGGCAATTTATGGCAGGGTATTTCAGAGTATTGGCGGGGTATTGCAGAGTATTGGCGGGTATTGGAGAGTATTGGCAGGTATTGGAGAGTATTGGCGGGTATTGCAGAGTATTGGCGGGTATTGCAGAGTATTGGCAGGTATTGGAGAGTATTGGCGGGAATTGGAGAGTATTGAAGGGTATTGGAGAGTATTGGGGGGTATTGCAGAATATTGGGGGGGTATTGCAGAGTATTGGTGGGTATTACAGAGTATTGCCAGGGTATGGAGGGGTTAAATTCGGTGAGCAGCGATGTGGGCACTGCAGATGCAGCCCACAGCGCTGCTGACACCGATCTCTTTCCCCTCCGCTGTACCGGTAATCAATCCGTCATTTGACGGAGCGATCACGTGGTAAATGGCCTCGATGAGAGGCCGTTTACCGTGATCCGTGATGCGCCGGGTCCACTGGACCCGGCGGTCACAGATGCTCTTGTGTGCGCAATATATATATACATACACGTATGTGTGTTTGAGCTTTGGGGTGCGCACCCTAATGCAATAGGCTGTGCATGCTTATGATATTCAGAGAAACTCAATATATCCTTAATGCAAGGTTTCTGTTGGTAGTTCCTTTAACCACTTCATACCCTGCCCATAGTAATATGACACCCGCACGAGGGATCTCCCATCCAGGGTGGGGAGTCATATGACGTCCTAGTCTTCCCGGCCATCTAGGGGACACACACCGCGTCACTCGGGTGCCGGTACGCATGCCTGGCAGCCGCGATATCCGTGGGGCACCTGCAATTGCCGGTAACAGAGCTGGGACGTGGATCTGTGTGTGTAAACACACAGATCCACGTCCTGTCAGGGGAGAGGAGACCAATGGTGTGTTCCCCGTACAGAGGAACACTGATTGGTCTTGTGAGTCCCCTCCCCCTACAGTTAGAATCACTCCCTAGGTAACACATTTAACGCCTTTCTCGCCCCCTAGTGTTAACCCCTTCCCTGCCAGTGACATTTATACAGTAATCAGTGCATTTTTATAGCACTGATCGCTGTATAAATGTGAATGGTCCCAAAAATGTGTCATAAGTGTCCGATATGTCCGCCGTAATGTCACAGTCACAATAAAAATTGCAGATCGCCGCCATTACTAGTAAAAAAATAAATAAATAATAAAGATAGTGTATTATTTATATATATATATATATATATATATATATATATATATATATATATATATATATATATATATATACACACACACATATAAATAATAAAAATGTCATATGGGTACAGTGTTGCATGACTGTGTAATTGTCATTCAAAGTGTGACAGTGCTGAAAGCTGAAAATTGGCCTGGGCAGGAATAGGGTAAAAGTGCCCAGTAGGCAAGTGGTTAAAATGGAAATGCAAGGCAAATTGTATGTGTAAATATAAAATAAAACAGTCTAAATAACTTTTTTTTTCTATTTTTATTAGTGATCACATAACCTTTGTCCTCATCTACATAAGGTACTCAGAGAGCTGGGGTTGGAGACTCTGCAGGGGGCGTGTCAGTTAGCACAAGTCAGACCTCTGGAGGACAGGCAGGCTAAACTCCCTAGTAAAATGCAAAGAAGAAAACTGTCCATGGTTCTATAGATGTGCTCTCATGCTTAGTATGGTCAGTTTGAAACATGAAAAAAGGGGAACTGGTAGGGTCACTGGGGATTTCACATAAAGGAAGCAATACAAAGAAGACAGGATACTTTTTAACACAAGTACATGGTAACACAGACACATAAAGGGAATATGAAATGTCATCCAAAAATATATGGGGGTTATATACTAAAGGCAAATCCACTTTGCACTGAAAGTGTACTTGGAAATGCAGTCGCTGTAGATCCGAGGGGGACATGCAAGAAATATAAAAAACAGCATTTTAGCTTGCACATGACTGGATGATAAAATCAGCAGAGCTTCCCCTCATTTCAGATCTACCCCTTGGATTTAAAGTGAGTGCACTTCCAAGTGCACTTTCAGTGCAAAGCGGATTTACCTTTTGTAAATAACCCCCATCGAGTACGTTTCAGCTCTAAACAATGGGGGTTATTTACGAAAGGCAAATCCACTTTGCACTGAAAGTACAATTGGAAGTGCAGTCGCTCTAAATCTAAGGGGTAGATCTGAAATGAGGGGAAGCTCTGCTGATTTTATCATCTAATCATGTGCAAGCTATAATGCTGTTTTTTTATTTTCCTTTCATGTCCCCCATCGGATCTACAGCAACTTTACTGCCAAGTTCACTTTCAGTGCAAAGCGGATTTTCATTTAGTAAATAACCCCCAATGAGGCTTGCCAGCGAAGGGGTTAACTGGGTCCTCCAGCAAACGTAGCGACGCCCCTTGAGCAAAGCCGCTCCCCTCAGCCCCGGCCGACCATCCCTCGCCACCAGAGCGCCTGGCGCATGCGCGCCTCCTCCCCAGCAGTCGAGGGGCCGAGCAGAGTGATTGCACTTCCGGTCTGGTGTCATGGCGTCTTTGCGGTGATGGCCGAGGGGAGAGCGCGATAGCGGGGAGGAGGAGAGGAGGGGGCGGCGGCGGCGGGAGGTGGTGGAGGAGGCGGCGGCGGTGGTGGTGGCGGAGGAGGTGGCGGAGGGGGGAAGCGGAGGAGGTGGCAGAATTAGAAGCGGATACGGTTCCTGTCATCATCACCTCCCCTCCGGCGGCCTGTGATCCCCGGGAAGCGGAGGAAGGGGGGACCCCCCGGTCGGGGAGATGGCGGCTCACAAGCCGGTGGAGTGGGTGCAAGCCGTGGTGAACCGCTTCGAGGAGCAGGTAAATGGAAGCGCCGCTCTGGGTACCGGGGAGGAGGAAGGGAGTGTTGCTATGGAGGAGAAGGATGGCAGTGATGATGATGATGATGATGATGATGGATACACAGGGCTGCCTTCCCTTCTCCCATTGATCTCCTGCTTTTATGATCGGTCAGTCCACCCTGACTGTCAGTGTGACACCATGTCCTGTGTGTGAGCCCAGGAGGACAGGCATGGCCCCATCACTGCCATCCACACAGGAAGCATCACAATGCCTTGTATACATCACCAGGGCCTGACCACTGCTCTCATCTTCTCTGTGTATTTGTGGTCACAACCAGTGGTCAGTGTTAGGTCATTGTCACGCATGGACTCATGACAACTAGGAAGTGTCACTGACATAGGTGATCAGTCTGTCACTGCCATAGATGCAGCACTAGTTCTTTTCTTGGTTCCCCATTACATTGTTCTAGGACCTGTTGATCCTGCTAGTAGATCCATTATTTTTACAGCAGTATTAAACCCAAAAGCAAACCTTTTTATTATATTTCAGCTTGTCATTTCTTAGATGTAACGGCTGCATTTGTTTTACCTTTTTTAGGCTTTATTCTATATTCATCTGTTGATCTGGGCATTAGATCCATTAGCTCTATAGCGGTGTCAAACCCAAAGGCAACCCTTAATTATATTGCAGCTTATCAATTCTTAGATGTTCTGGTTGTATTTCTTTTTTTAGGGTCAGTTTACATCACATGTGGTCCAGTGCATTTTTTTTCCTTCTGGATCAAAAACGCATGGAAAGTAGGTTATGTGGTTTCCAAGGCCATAGTTCATAGCAGTGCAGTCAGTTGCAGGGCCTTCCAGTTGCAGAAAACAAAAGTAGAACCTGCTGCATTTTTCCTGCACTGGACTGTCCTGAAATGCAGTAA
Organism: Lithobates pipiens; assembly: GCF_037356315.1. Taxonomy (NCBI): domain Eukaryota; kingdom Metazoa; phylum Chordata; class Amphibia; order Anura; family Ranidae; genus Lithobates; species Lithobates pipiens. The sequence continues at coordinate 406,689,318 of NW_027507748.1, forward strand.
AATGCATCAAAAACGCACTGGACCCCAGTATAGTGAAGAAAAAAAAGCACGTTGAAACGCGTAAAAAATGCATCGGAACTCGTTAAGGGTTGGTTCACGCTACAAAAGCTCTCTCCAGATCCTTTCTGGATGCGTTTATGTATGTGTGCTTTTAATGCGTTTTTGATGCTTTCCAGTTGCAGAAAACTAAAGTAGAACATGCTGCATTTTCCTGCACTGGACCCCAGTATAGTGTAGAAAAAAAAAGCATGTTGAAACGCGTCAAAAATGCATCGGAACTCGTTAAGGGTTGGTTCACACCACAAAAGCTCTCCAGATCCTTTCTGGATGTGTTTGTGCATGTGTGCTTTTAATGTGTTTTTGATGCATTCCAGATGCGTTTTTTTTCCCCCCACTGTGCTGGGATCCGGTGTGTTTTTGATGCTTTCCAGTGCATTTTTGATACATTTTACTGCATTTCAGCGCAGTCCAGTGCAGAAAAAATGCAGCATGTTCTATTTATTTTTCTGGAACTGACTGCACTGATGTGAACTTTGCCATTGAAACCATATTACCTACTTTCCATGCCTTTTTGATACAGAAAAAAAATGCGCTGGACCGCATATGGTGCGAGCTGGTGCAAAAAAGCATCTGGAACAGATCGTGTGTGTGTGTGTTGTTTTTTTTTTTTTTTTTTGTGTGGACCATCCCTTAGACTTTTATTTTCATCTGGGGATCCAGCCAGTAAGTCTGTTTTTCACAGTATAAGTCCTCCAGCAGAATGTTAACATGAATGAGACAAACCACGTCAATACCAGGCACTTGGACATCTTCCCGCCCAAGACAATTTTCAGCTTTCAGCACTGTCGCAATTTGAATGACAATTGCATGGTCATGCTACACTGTATCCAAACCAATTTTTATTTTCATTTTATTCCCACAAATAGAGCTTTCTCTTGGTGGTATTTGATCACCTCTGCGATTTATTTTTGGGCAACAAATAAAAAAAGTTAGAAAAAACAAACAAGTTTTTCTTTGTTTTCTGTTAAATTTTTTTTTTTTTGTAAATAAGTACGTTTTCTTCTTCAATGACGGACACTGATATGGCTGTACTTAGGGGCACTAATAAGGCGGCACCAATTAGGTGGCACTTGGGGGCACTCATGGGCGACACTGCTAGGCATTACTCAGTTCATCTGTTACTCTATGGTTCTAGTCAGTGCCCATTTGTGGGCACTGATTGGCACAGATTGGGCACATGTGGATGGCCATGGGGGATGTACCTGGCCATCCACATGTTGGGCGCTTCCCTGGTGGTACGGTCCTGGCGGCTTCCTTGGTGGTCCAGTGTGGGCATCTGAGTGTGGGGGGGGGGCTGCGTTGATAAACAATCAGCGCAGCCCCCCCCCCCCCCCGTCAGGAGAGCTGCCGATGGGCTCTCGTTGTCTGTCAGACGTGAGTGAGGAAAAGCCCATCAATGGCTTTTCCTGTTTACATCATGATCAGCCGTGAGTGGACATGACTGATCACGTGGTAAAAAGCCTCAGTCAGAGGCTCTTTACTGAGATCGTTGTAGCGGTGTGTCAGACTGACACACCTCACCACCGATCGCCGCGGTGCGTGCCCCCATGGGCGCACTGTGGCTGTTATCCTGAAGGACGTCATATGACACCCAGTCAGGATAACTGAACCACTGCCCGGCCGTCATTTTGCTATAGGCCAGGTGGGAGGTGGTTAACCACTTCAGCTCCAGGTTTACCCCCTCCATGACCAGGCAATTAAATAAAAAAAAAAAAAAACACTTGTTTATAGTTATAAAACATCCAATAAAAAATAAATAAAAAAATCAAATTTCTTTATCTATTTAGGCCAAAATGTATTCTACATATTTTTGTTTAACCACTTCAGCCCTGGAAGGATTTACCCCCTTCCTGACCAGAGCACTCTTTGCGATTTGGCACTAAGTCGCTTTAAATGACAATTGTGCGTCGTGCTACGTAGCTCCCAAACAAAATTGACGTCCTTTTTTTTTTTTTTCTCCCGCAAATAGAGCTTTCTTTTGGTGGTATTTGATCACCTCTGTGGTTTTTATTTTTTGTGCTATAAACCAAAAAGAGACCATTTTGAAAAAAAGCATTGTTTTACATTTTGCTATAATAAATAGCCCCCAAAAATATATAAAAACATTTTTTTCCTCAATTTAGGCCGATACGTATTCTTCTACATATTTTTGGTAAAAAAAAAAATCGCAATAAGCGTTTGATTTGCACAAAAGTTATAGCATCTAAAAAAAACAAGGGATAGTTTTATGGCATTTTTATTAATAATTTTCTTTTTACTAGTAATGGCGGTGATCAGCGATTTTTATTGTGACTGCGACATTATTGCCGACACATCGGACAATTTTGACACGTTTTTTGGACCATTGGCATTAATACATTGATCAACGCTATAAAATTGCATTGATTACTGTAAAAAGGGGGTTAACTACTAGGGGTTGGGGAGGGTTTAAGTGTGTCCTGGGCAGTGATTCTAACTCTCTGGGCTGTGTGTGCCACGACACTGATTGCTGCTCCTGATGACAGGGAGTAGACGATCAGTGACCTGTCACTAGGCAGAACGGGGAGAGGCTGTTTACATCGGCATCTCCCCATTCTTTAGCTCCGTGACACGATCGCGGGTATCCCAGCGGCGATCGAGTGCGGGGGTCCCGCGGGCACGGTCACGGAGCTTGCGGCAGGCGCTCTCGTGCATGGCGGGAAATTTAAAGTAATGTATAGCCCGGCCGTGCCATTCTGTCGCTGTATATGTGCTGACAGTAGTCGGCAAGTGGTTAAAAAAAAACTCACTAAGCGTATATTGATTAGTTTGCGCAAAAGTTATAGCATCCAAAAACATGGTATCTATTTATAGAATGTTTGTTCATTTTTCATTTTTTTACTAGTAATGGCAGTGGTCAGTGACTTATAGCTGGACTGCAATATTGCGGCGGGCACATTGCACACCTAGCTGATACTTATGACACTTTTTTGGAAACTAGTGACACCAATACAGTGATCAGTGCTAAAAATATGCACTGTCTCTATACTAATGACACAGGCAGGGAAGGGGTTAAATGTGTGGCCAACGTGTTACTGTGTGCAGTATTTACTAAGCAACGTGCTGTTTTGCAGGAAGAAAAAAAACCAGCGCATTGTTGCTGTCAGAAGAGGGCCCTGTGTTTACCTTCTCTTCGGCAGTCTCCAAAGCTGATCGTTGGGTGCTGGCGACCAATCAGCAGCTGGCTAGCAAATCGCAGCACAGCCGGGCGGTGGGGCTCGCAGGAAGGACACATTGCCACTGTATATGTACTTTATACAGTTGGCAAGTGGTTAACACTGGCAGGGGGTGATTGAGATGATCCATTTGTATTTATTCATGCAAATCTTTTATCCCAAAAGGGAAAAAAAACTGCTGTCAATGATTATAAAATGTGAGCTGGAGCTTGGCTTCAATTTGTTAGTGTTTCTAAATCTGCTGATACATTAACACACCCCCCCCCGACTGTCAACGTTGCTGTTTTTCCTCTGTGCTTCCTGTTCTCATTCATCCAAAGTTCTGACTAAAAAAGGTGGTCAGATCACCAATTGAAAAGAGAGGTGAAAACTAATGCACCACATCTAATTATTAAATTGAAATTGATTTACATTTTTGGTTTTGGATTTAATACTGCTTTACTATGGTGAGCATACTGTTGGTTCTGCGGTAGGATCACACAGCATCATTGTCATCATTGAACAGGTAGGCTACTTTCAAATTGAGGCGTGTTACAGGCGCTAAAAATATCGCCTGTAAAGACCTTCTCCTGTCCCAAGGGCTTTCACACTGGAGTGTTGCGCTCGCAGGACAATCAAAATAGTCCTGAAAAGCGCATCTTTGCAGTGGTATAGGAGCGGTGTATACACCTCTCCTAAAGCGCTCCTGCCCATTGAAAACAATGGGACAGCGCTGCGTTGTGGGGGGTTTTAACCTTTTTTCCGGCTCCGCTAAAAATGGCACCGGTTTACCGCCGGTGCCCTCCCGCCCCAGTGTGAAAGTAGCCGTAAAGGTAGCTAAAGCTGACCGTACACATATAGGGCTGAAAAAATAAATTCTTCTTTCCGTGCTAATGCAATGTGAATTCTCAGTAGAAGTGTATCTATTTTGACAGCCAGCCCTGCCAGCTGTCAAAATATCTAAACAGCAGCTACATCTGATTGGATGCTGCAGTTGTTTTGTGAAAATTTTTTCCAGCAGGCTCCTTTGACAAAGGTTGTAAAGTGAACGGGGGAGGGCCCTCAGGAACCATCCCATATGAGCGCATAGTGTGTGGCCAGCTTTTGATGGACAAGTAATGAATTTACATTTTAAGTAATATATGAAAAAAAAAAAATTGGCCTCCAGCTGATATGTTTTAAGAAGTTTTTCCATTAGACTAGGTTTACATTTGTGGTTGGAGGGGTGATAAAGTTGAGCTGCATTTTTTACACCCCTCCTAAGTATAACTCTTTGTGCATTCAGCAGGCAGTGTTGCTCACTGAGTGCATTCCATTCAAGTGAATGGGGCCGTGCTGCAATTGCGTGCAGGGTGGTGTTTGTTTTTAAGGGTTAAAGCAGATGGTGAAGAGGCGACATAACACCTCCCAGCCACCTGCGTCAGGTGTTTTTTTTTTTGCTTGAAAAGTTCTGTTAGGCCTCATACACACGGACGTTTTAAAAAATGGGCTTTAAAGTTAGTAACAACACCTGAGGGAAAAAAGCAGCGTTAAAAACGCAATTTTACTAGCGTTTTGGTTTGGCATCAATTTGCGTTTAACAACGTTTTTAAGCGTTAACGCTAAGGCGCGTTAAAAAAAAAACAAAAAAAAAAAACATTCCTCTATTTTCCACTCTCAAATTGCCCACATAAACATTTTTGCAGCTTAAAAACGCTGACACTAAAAAACGTCGGTATAGCGTTAATGCACGTTTTTTAGCTTTTTTTTCAGCGTCAAAACTGCTCTAATGCCTCTGAAGGCGCTGGTCCTTGTTTTTTTTTCGGAGCTTAAAAATGACCATGCCTGTTACAGCTCAAAAACGGCATGGTGTGTATGAGCCCGTTGCCTTCTTAAGCAGCAAGAAAAGCTCAAAAAAGCCGCTGTAAAAATGTCCATGTGTATGAGGCCTTATTCTGTGTGTCCATGCACACATAGGCTTTTAGGAGCTGTAGGAGGCATTTTTCAAGCTGCACAAAAAACCAGGGCCAGTGCGTTCTGGAGCACAGCAGTGTTACAGCTGTAAAAACGGCTTATGCGGCTAAACGTGTTTACGCTGTAGTAATTAGGTTTGCGAGTGGGAAATAGAAGGGGGCAGAGAAATGCGGCTAAATACGCGATATTGCTGATGCAAAATGCTTCTAAAGCCCCTTTCATATTGGGGCAGTTTGCAGGCGCGACAGCACTAAAAATAGCGCCTGCAAAGTGCCCTGATAGAGCTGCTGCTATCTCTCCAATCTGTATACACCACTCCTGCCCATTGAAAACAATGGGGCAGCGTGGCTATACCGCCGGCATAGCGCTGCTGCAGCAGGGCTTTGCAGTGGTTTTAACCCTTTCTTGGCAGCTAGCCCAGGAGGTGGGGGGGTGTTAAAAGTGCCTCACTAGCGGCCGAATAGCATCACAAAATTGAGGTTAAAGTGCCGCTAGAAATAGCGGTGATTTACCTCCGACGCACCCACCGCCCCAGTGTGAAAGTGCCTTAAAGCGCGTTTTTTACAGCCGCTTATTTTTCTGGAATCGGTACTGGCTTTGCAGCTTGCTTTTTTTTTAATGCCCTGTGTGCGTGAGGCCTAAAACGGATCCACCACAGATCTCGCTTATCTGAGGGCAGCATTAATCGAAACCTTATTGGTTAACCGCTTAAGGACCGCCTCACGCCGATGTGCGTCGGCAGAATGGCATGGCTGGGCACAAGCACGTACCTGTACTTTGCTCTTTAAATGCCCAGCCGTGGGTCGCGAGCACGCCGCCGGCGGCGCACTCGCGACCCGGTCCTGAGCTCCGTGGCCACGGGGCCCGCGGAGCCGATCGCCGCCGGTGTCCCGCGATCGGGTCACAGAGCTGCAGAACGAGGAGAGGTACGTGTAACCAAACCTCTCCTCGTGCTTCCTACTGAGCCTGTCACTGATCGTCTGTCCCCTGTTATAGGGAAAGACGATCAGTGACGTCAGATGCCAAGCCACGCCCCCTACAGTTAAAAAAAAAAACACACTTAACCCCTACACTGCCCCCTATTGGTTAACCCCTTCACTGCCAGTGACATTTTTACAGTAATCGTGCATTTTTTATTGCACTGATTGCTGTATTAATGCCAATGATCCCAAACATGTGTCAAAATTGTCCGTGTCCGCCATAATATCGCAGGCACAATAAAAATTGCTGATCGCTGCCATTACTAGTAAAAATAAAAAATTTATAAAAATGCCATAAAACTATCCCCTATTTTGTAGACACTAACTTTTGCGCAAACCAATCAATAGTGTGATTTTTATTTTTTATTTTTTTTTTACCAAAAATATGTAGAAGAATATGTATTGGCCTAAATTGAGGAAATTTTTTTTTTTTATATATATATTTTTGGGGGTTATTTATTATAGTAAAATGTAAAAAAATGTGTTTTCAAAATTGTCGCTCTTTTTTGTTTATAGAACACAAAAAAAAAACGCAGGGGTGATCAAATACCACCAAAAGAGAGCTCTATTTTTGGGGAAAAAGGACGCCAATTTTGTTTCGAAGCCATGTCGCACGACCGCGCAATTCTCAGTTAAAGCGACGCAGGGCCGAATTGCAAAAAGGGGCTTGGTCCTTTAGCTGGAAAATGGTTTGGGGCTTAAGTGGTTAAATGTTGAACTTTGTTAGCAACCCACAAAGTATGATATGGTTTGCCCCAACCCATTTTCCCTTTTACTTGACAGCTTGGTCTTTACACTGTAGCTTGAAAAAGTGGAGTATGGCTTTTTTTTTTCTTTTTTTTTTTTTAAACTGATCTAAAATCTAGCTTGTTGTTTACAGGTACACACAGGTGTTTAACCACTTTCCAACCATGCACTGTAGTTTTACTGCTAAAGTGTGGGCCGGCTGTGCAGAATCGCTAATGTGTGATTCTGCGTTTCCAGGTAGGGGGCGTGCACCCACCCATGCTGTTACTGGCTCCAGCACATGCCAATCATCAGTTCCCAGCCAATGATTTATGGTCGGAGCGAGTGGCAGGAAAGAGCTTTGTGTATGTAAACACAAAGCTGTGTTTTGACAGTCGCGATGTGATGGTTTTTGTATCCTTGCAAAGCAGGGAATAAAAACCAGTACATTGCTTAGTAAAAGCAGCACACATTACACATAGCAAACATACTTGGGCACGCATTTAACCCTTTCCTCCCAGCCGGTGTCAGTACAATGTATATTAGTACTGATCACTGTATTATTATCACTGGAGATGGCAGTTAGTAAGTTCCCACAAAGTGTCAGATTGCCCGTTGTCCTGCTATAATTCGCTAATCACCGCCATAACTAGTATAAAAATAAAAAATGTATTCCAGTGCATAGCCCATCATTTGTAGACACTTTTTACTTTCACGCAAACCAATCAATATACACTCATATTGTTTTTTTTTCTTTTCTGTTTTTACACCAAAGACCTGTAGCAGAAGACATTTTGGCCTAAATGTATGAAGAAATTAGATTTATTTAAATTTTTTTTTTATTTTATTTTTTTATATTGAATGTTTTATAACCGTAAACAATAGTGTGGGTTTTTTTTTCTCAAAATGTATGGTATTTTTTTCAGTTATTTAGCAAAAAATAAACCCCAGTGGTGATCAAAAGAGAGCTCTATTTGTGGGAAAAAAATGATATAAATTTTGTCTGACTGGCAATTGCGCGGCGATGCAATGCTGTAGGCAAAGTAGTGCAGTGCTAAATGGCGGAAAATGGCCTGTTCTTCCAGAGCTAAATTGGTAGAGCACTGCATATTCTTGAGTGAAAAAATAGAAAAATCTGCATCCCCAGTCAGTATTTTGTGCCAGTACGCACAAATACGTGCATATGAGCTTAAATATTAATGGATTTTGCCTACTAATGTATTGTGAATATGTGCAACACAAATTCCTGAAATTGTGTCCAGAAATGCAGATGCTCAAACATCAGTACAGAGTGCAATGCTGTCATCACAGGTGTTCACCACGTACCAGAGCAGAATACTTTTTTTGCTAAAGTGAACCTTTATTTGTAAAGGTGTTTAATATGAATTTGTAAAGTTTTCTAGGTTTTTGCATGTCCTTTGACATGTTCCTATACATTACAATAATAGCCTTTTTTGGAAAGAGGATGGTAATTGCAATGAATGTTGCAAGGAAAGGTGCACAGAATATATGCTCTTTGTTTTTGGCTAGCTTGTTTATCATATACACAGGGATCCTTTATGACCAGAGAACCCAAAGTATTTAAGTGAATTCACCATTTTCATTTTTATCTGTTGGCTGATATTGTTGTATCTCCTCATACTGCCAGTGACTGGGAAAAAAAATGCAAACCAGGCTGCTTTGACTTCACACTCCAAGGATGTGCACTGTCTGACTAGGTTGCTGCACTTTTTGCCCTACACTAAAGCCCAAGTCCAGCCTTCTGTTCATTTTAGCTTGTTTGGGGAAAGCTGACCCAAACGATTCCCATAACCATGTTACTCTGCCGCTGTCAACACTGTATCATACTGTAGTAGCATCGGCTACACAAATTTTTCAGCTGCGTTCTGTTAATATCACAGACGACTTCTCATCTGCTTCTGGAACAAGATTGGGTCAGGCCAATGACTTCTCAGCCATTCAGGGGAAGCCTCATATTTTTATCAATAAATGCAAGGCTTTGTTTGATTATCTGAAGTGGAGAGGCAGACGGATGACATCACAATTTCTACTTTGGCTAATTAGAGGCAGCCTTGTATTCATTCAGGAAAAATAGAAGGCTTCTGCCCAACTCAGTTTGTATCTAGAAGCAGATGAGAAGTTAACCTGTAATGCTGCCAGAAGACAGCACTGCATACTTTATATAGCTCAGGGCTTTATGAATCCTAGGCGCTAGAAATTGTATCCTGGCACCTGGGCATTTGTCAACCCATTCATTGTTGGCACCAGGGGCAAGGATGCACAAATTCATGTTGCTTGATGCCCGGGACATGTGGTTCCAGGTGCCAGGCAGTTTACTTGTTGGAAGAATTCAGGCAGCTGAGCTGCCATCTGAATGCTTCTACACGTCTGTGCATGCCCCCCGCTATGTATCTTGGGCTCAGATGTGCTTGCCCATCTGTGGACCTTGGATAGCGGGTGCTGCTGGGTAGAGGGTAGTGAGGGCATATCTTGTTGTTGACCTGGAAGTGATGTATGATGTCATGACCTTTTACTCTGGGCATCAAGGCTAGGAAAGAATGTAATGCAGTGTGATCTGCATTACATTCAGGGGAGACATCCAGGGTCTCGATAACCACTTGTTGATTAGGGTCCTTTCACACGGGACGGATCTGTGCTGATCCACCCTGTGAAAATCTGCTTGCTCAGCAGGGATCGCTCCATCAATCCCAGCTGAGTAGGAAGATGACAGGTCTGTCTCTGCACACTGTGCAGGGATGGACCTTTTCAGAGTGCCGCTCTCCCCTATACGAGATCGGATGACGGCGGACCGTAGAGTCCATCGTCATCCGATCCTCAGACGGATGTAAAAGTAGGTTTTTCCTCCATCACACTTTTTGAGAGCGGGTTGGATGTCCGCGGACATGTCACCGCTGACATCCGTCCCTCCATAGAGGTCTATGGAGCATCCCTTCTGGTCCGCCTAAAAAACTGACAGGCGGACCTGAACGGATCGTACCTGTGAAAGAGGCCTAACACTATAGCTGAGTGAAAGCACGGTCTTCCATTTCTGGAAAGGTGTCTATTGATATCCTCCCAAAACTGTGTGCCCCCCTGTTCTTTGGACACAGCTGATCAGACTGGGGTAAAGGACGATCACAGCGGCCCTTTACCATGTGATCAGCTGGGTCCAATCACAGCTGATCACGATCTAAACACATTTGCTCGTTATTATTTTCCACACTCACAGGATGAGCAGAGGAGAGCCACTAACTGGCATGTGTGAAGGGGGACACCTACACTGATAATCAGGGGCACTGATTGTCAGTACAGCCCAAACATTGCCCCAGTTCAGGGCTTTACCGGTCCAGGGATCCCACAATGTCCTCACCTGAGCAAATTCGTCCATCGGCTTCAGGTGCCGGCATTGCTAGTAAGGGAAACTGGCAGTGAAGCCCTCAGGCTGCCCATGTGCAAGTCACCCTGTGCTTTCTGAATGGTTCCATTGTCTTCTGAAACACACACAGGACCCAGAAGGCAGCAGGAGGGGCCGGACTTGACGTAGATCGCCGTGCGGTGATCTTACCAGAAAGTGGGAGTGTGTATGTGTCAAAACCAGGTACCTGCTCCCCCCTCCCACTCCAAAAAGCGCAAAATGTGGAAGGGGGAGGGTGCAAACAAGCAGAGCTTACCCTGTTTGGGTGGCGCGAGCACCGCTTTAAGGTTTGACATGTTGGGTATCTATCTATTGCTTTTATATTTTAGCAAACAATTGGGTAATTTATTGCATTTTTGTGCCCCCTAAAACTAACTTTAATGTGTTTCTTTATAGAAATTTTACCTTCACAGTGATATCGTGTGACATAAACCATTAGAACTACCTCTATTATTCTCTAGGGTTTCATAGGGCTGCATATAACGAGAGTTTTTGTCAATGAAACCAAAGCTTGTGTGTGTGTGTGTGTTTTTATTTTTATTTTATTTTTTTAGCTGTCTCCTAGATTCAAAGCACATTTGTCAAGCCCTGGTGTAGCTGATTTTACTACAGTACAGCTCTGACAGTGGCAGAATAACTTTGATTTGGAAATATTTTTTGGTAGACATGGCCCAAACAGACTATTTGCATTGATGGGAAACCTGAACTTAGACTTTAAAGTGTATCTAAAGGCAAACTTTGTTCCCCCCCCCCTTTGAACATTTGTAACCTGGACAAAAAGTGGCGAGAGAGCCAAAATGTTAGTTTTTACCAGAACTGTTGGCAGGGGTAATTTTACAATGGAGACACCTGTTGACACTAGTAATAGTATTTGCCTTTATTTCGGAGACACTGTTTCCAGGACAGGAAATGAGAGAAAATCTTCCCAGTGGGACACAACCAGAAAACAAACCTGAAGCAGTGCTAATCCTACTCTATCTATCCTTCCAAAGCAAACAAAACAGTTTGAGAGATGTAGATATTTTTTAACCACTTAAGGACCAGACCTTTTTTTGACAGTTTGTTTACAAGTACAAAACATTATTTTTTTTGCTAGAAAATTACTTAGAAACTCCAAACGTATTTTATGTATTTCTTTCTTTCTTTATTTTTTTAAGCAAAAACACCAGAGCAGTGTTTTCTCAACTTCAGTCCTCAAGGTGCCTGTGATAATTACTAAAGGTTCTTTTCACACGGGGTGGATCAGTGCTGATCTGCCCCGTGGATATCCGCTTGCTCAGCGGTGATCTCCGCTGAGCAGGAAGATGACAGGTCTGTCTCTGCACACTGCACAGGGACGGACCTGTCACAGCGCCGCTCTCCCCTATGGGAGATCGGGTGACGACGGACTGCAGTGTCCGTCCGTCACCCGATCTGATGACAGATGGAAAAATAGATTTTTCCTCCGTCACACTTTTTTGGATCGGAGCGGGTCGGATGTCAGCGGACTTGTCACCGCTGACATCCGACGCTCCATAGACCTCTATGGAGCATCCATTCAGGTCCGACTGAAAAACTGACAGGCGGACCTGAACGGGTCGTCCGTGTTAAAGGGGCCTAAGGCAGTGAAACTGATCAAATCACCTGTGCAAAATAATGGAAAGCCTGAAAACATGACCTATTGGGGCGCCTTGAGGATTGGAGTTAAGAAACACTGCTCTAGAGAATAAAATGGCGATTGTTGCGTTCTTTTATGTCGCACAATATTTGCGCAGCAGTTTTTCAAAAGCATTTTTTTTTTTTTTGAAAAAAATATACTTACGTTTTAATGCAAAAAAAAAAAAAACCCACAATATATAGTCAATTTTTTTAGTAAAATATAAGATGTTGGATGAATGAATGACTTGTATAGCGCTACAAATGTGAACTGGATCGCCTGAAGGAGCTTGATCTGTCCTGTGTTGTCCTGCTTCTTAGAAGAGGTGGGTCTTGAGTTTTTTTTCTGAAGGCCCGATGGTTTTCTTCCATGCGGATGTTAGTGGGCAGAGCGCTCCATAGCCATGGTCCTTGGACTGCAATTCTTCATTCTCCCTTTGATTTGTAGCGGAACTTGGGGCGAGTAAATAGATACCTAACATGTTGTGCTTTTAAGAGTGCGCACACTTAGAATGGTGACAAACTACAATACTTCAAAATCTCCATAGGCGAAACTTTAAAATGTTTTGACAGGTTACCAGTTTATATTTACAAAGGAGTTCTAGCGCTAGAATTATTGCTCTCGCTCCAACGATTGCAGCAATACCTTACATGTGTGGTGTGAACACCGTTTACAAACGGTAAATGTGTATGTGTATATATATATATATATATATATATATATATATATATGTGTGTGTGGAGATAGATATTAATAATAAAAAACATTATTACTATTTCTTTTTTTTTATATTGGCCACTGCATTGCTTTTAGAAGGGACAATCGGCTGCTTGGATTGCTTTTATGAGAGAGAGAATGGCCGACTGAAAAAATAAAAAATACTGGTTATGGCTGATGACTTGCCTCACTTTCCTGTTTTGGCTATGGGACAAATTAGATTCTTTGATTCACATTTGATTCTGCCCACGATTCCAGACGGTGGGTGCTTTGGAGAGAGATCTTCTAACTTTTCCTGGGACAGAAAGTGAATCCTCAACTACAGTATGCAAAAAATAAAAACCACCTTTCTTTGTCTTCTGAAAATTCAATCCTCCACAGATCACTTTTCAGGTAGGGTGCAGTAAACCCTGCTGCCATTGTGAAAGGAGTCTTAAAATGTTTCAGAAAATGAAGCTAGGCAAATTAGCCATTCAGCTTGTTGACAGTTTGGTACCCTTATCATAAATATGTGTGTGATGAGTAGGCAAACTAATGTACTTTAAATCTAGATGCCAGTCAGTGCAGAAGAAGGCATCAGGCATTTTGAAGCCAACCTGTCATCAGCCCTATACTGAAAAATTGATATAATTTTAAAAGCAAGTACTGAATGTTTTCATGTACAGTTTTCTCCCTAAATATCCTCCTAAGTATAATGTGAGAATTGCAACCTTCAGATTGAGGTTTCTTCTTTTGAACACCACCATTATGCATACTTCAGTGTAGGTTTAGTAATTGAGTGGCAAGTGTCCTCTGGGCTCTCTGAAAGAGAAAGTAGTGGAAACGCCTACAAACCAGAGGTCAACATTAGGCATGGGGTATGCTAGGGCTCTGAAGATCAAGCTCTACTTTGTATGGTATTATGGACTTCATTAACCACTTACTGACCGCCCCATAGCTGATTTACTGTTTTTACTGTTATAGGCAGCTCTCCTGTGCAGGATCATGTGTGTTTTACACACACACACACTGTATCCACTTCCACTTACAGGGGGCACCTGCAGGCCGCTTCTGCTTTGATTATTCACAGCCGAAGCTGATCTATAGGTGTCGGGCACTGGATGTCTATCTGCACCCGTCAACTCTCGGACAGAGATCTGCCAAGGTAAACAAGGCAGATCTCTGTTTGGACTGGAAGGAAGGAATGGATTTCGTGTTCCTGCAAAACAGGAAATACAATCCATCTCTTCCCCTAGTAAAAGCAGCACATACAGTACAAACACAAAAAACACAGATAAGGCACACATTTAACCCTTTGCCCTAGATGTTATCCCCTTTCCAGCAAGTCTCATTAGTACAGTGACGGTGCATTTTTAGCAGTGATCACTGTATTAGTGTCATTGTCTGATTTTCACTGCAATATTGCAGTCCCTCTACAAGTAGCTGTTTGCTGCCATTACTGCAGCCCTGGCCAAAAGTTATGAGAATGACACAAATGTTTTTCACAACAAAACTCCAAAACCTGTGTGTAGAAGCCCCCATCGATTCCCCCCTAATACTTACCTGAGCCCCATCTCTATCCAGAGATGTCCAGGACACTCCCTCCTGCTTGGCTGAGACACGGCAGCAGTGCCGTTGTCAGCCAATCAGAAGAGAGAGGGGACAAGGCCAAACCGCAGCTCTGTGTCTGAATGTACACACGGAGCTGCAGCTTGGCTTGAGTCCCCCCATAGCATGCTGCTTGCTGTGGGGGCACTCAATGGGGGGCAGTGAAAAGGGAACTGAGAAGAGGAGGATCCGGGCCACTCTGTGGAAATCCATTTCACAGAGCAGGCAAGTATAACATGTTGGTTATTTAAAAAAAAAAAAAAAAAAAGACTTTATAACCACATTAAGTTTATGCAAATTCAGCATTTGCAGTGTTGAACCTTGTTCAAGACCTCTGCAATTCACCCTGGCTTGCTGTCAATCAATTTCTGGGCCACATTCTTGCTGATGGCAGCCCATTCTTGCATAATCAATGCTTGGGAGCTGTCAGAATTTTATTTATTTTTTGTTCACCTGCCTCTTGAGGATTGACCACAAGGGATTAAGGTCTGGGGAGTTTCCAAGCTATGGACCCAAAATGTTGATGTTTTGTTCCCCAAGCCACTTGGTTATCACTCTTGCCTCATGGCAAGGTGCTCTCTGATGCTGCAAAAGATGTTGCTCGACTCTAGACTGTTCTTGGATGGTTGGGAGAACTTGCTCTTGGAGGATGGTTTTTGTACCATTCTTCATGGCTGTGTTCTTTGGCAGAATTGTGAGTGAGCCCACTCGCTTGGTTGAGAAGCAACTCCACACGTGAATGGTCTCAGGATGCTTTACTGTTGGCATGACACAGGACTGATGGTAACGCTCACCTTTTCTTCTCCGGACAAGGTTTTTTTTCCGGGTGGCATTTTTAAAAAGACGCCAGGTCCTTTTCCCAGTAGAAAATACAGGTGCAGCAAATGAGTATGCTGCCATGCCTGCACACCTGGGCTGTGATGGAAAGACTCGGTCATCGCACAAAAATGCGATTTGGACCTCTATGAATTTTAATTCCATACCCCTGGCTTAGACCTTTAAAAAAAAAAAAATCACTGTGCTAGAACACATGATACTCTATCATCTCTCCAGAAGGATGCAGCCATCTTTTGTTTGGACATTATTCAAGGTCCGTGTTCACTTTATTGGCTAGGATGCCGGATCAGAGATTATTCAGTAAAATAAATCCTGATGCCTGTAAAGATTGACTGTTTAAAATGGTCTGTAAGGGCTCATTTACACTGGAGCTGCAGGCATCATTCAGAAATCCCCACTCAGCCCAAGGTTAGTGTCTCTAAGGCTTCATTTAGATGTGCAGTTGGGTGGTAAAAATGTGTGGTAGAGCCATGTTTTTGTCACCAACCTTAAAGTAGAAGTCCAGCCTAAGCTTGTTTGGCTGGGCTTCTCCTATGGGTCACAGGAGTGCAAATAGTTTTGCACTCCTGTGATCTGTTTTCAGATCTGAAGTCCGCTCTCTGCTGACATCACAGGAATCGGTCCCGGCACTGTTATCCCGACTTTGGAAGTCTGTATTTGCCAGGTGCCTGGACTGAAAACCATCTCGGCCTCTTAGCAAGCCGATGAGAGCCTGAGAAGGCCTTTCCCCGCCCCTCCACAGCTCAGCGCTCTAGTAAGCAAGGAGGGAGAAGAGCGGAGAGCTGCTGATTGACAGTCGGCAATGCTCTGCGAGCTGTGAGAACCAAGCCTGCAATGTTGGATTGCTCGGTTGTCAGTGTAGAGGTGCCGTGGGACAGATACAACATTGGACCAATGCTGCATCAACCTAGGTAAGTATGATGGAGGAAAAACCCATACTTCTCTTTTAAGCTGCAATAGGCAGCAAATGAGGGTGTTTTACATGCCACAGTTGTGATGCAATTGGCATAATATTGAGTTTCTCCCTATGACAATTTTTTATTGTGATTCTTTCTAGCCAGCCTACAACCCTGACATAACGACGTTATGTCTGGTTTATTGGCTGACCAGCCGCTCTGTTGTAATTCATTTAGATGGTTTAGGGGACGCAAAATACTTCTTTCTCCGAGCACTAACAATCCATGCTACGCTAAAAAATACTGACTCCTAACTTTTTTAGCTGGCTCCTAGATTCAAAGCAAACTTGTCAAGCCCTGTGGTACTGCCAAACGTCATATCATTGAAGGAAGAATGGAAAAATGTTCATAGACATTCTTGATAAAAATCTGCTGCCATCTACCAGGATGATGAAGATGAAACGAGGGTGGACAAACGCAAAGCCTAGGAAACTCTCGATTGGCTGGGCCATTCTAGCAGCTTTTTTTTTTCTTTGAAACCAATCACCTGACTTGAATCCAATAGAAAATCCAGGGTTTTTTTCAGCAGGAACTAGGGGGAACTCCGTTCCACCACCTCTGGCTGAGGTCTTCTGCTCCCTGCTCACCGCGATCACTTGGTAACACTAAAGTCCAGCTTCTGCATTTAGAAGTGATAGCTTATCTCCCAGTAGCTCCCACCACAGGTCATATCTCCCACGCTGATCCCACTGAGTGACGGACAGGGACAAGGGAGATACAGAACAGGTACCCAGGGTTCAGTGCAGTCATGGGCAGGAGACGGTGCGTGGTAGGCTGCACCCTCCGTGGTCTCCATTTTTCCCTGGTGACCAGTTGATGCTGCTACTGCATGATCTACTTTGCAAGTGACTATAGTATAGTATGCTGGGAGGTACTATAGCCAGATAGGTGTTTCAGCTTAATATTGCAACAAAGGTAAGACATATGACAGATGGTGGAGCTTTTAAGGAGGGGGGGGGGGGGGAGATGATGGCAGTGGAGAGAGGGGGAAGAGGTACTATTTGATGCCATTTGGCAGGTATGTGTGTGTGGCGGGCATGGTTGAGTTCCTGCACCTATTCGCTGAGGAAAGAAAGCCCTGAAAACATCTATGGAAAGAAATAAAGATCAGCGTTCAAGATTTGAATTTCTGTGGAAGAATAGGCAAAAATCAGACCTGAGCAATGCATGCGAGTTTCTCCATACAGGCATCTTGAATACAAAGAATTACCACTCTAAGGTAATGACTTCTCCCAAAACAGCTGTCTCCACAATCCCACAGGGTGCTGGCTCTGTTTGCAACAGGAACTGAAGTAGAAAAGATGTAGCTGGATAGCCGCACTCCGAATTATTCAACCGCTATAGCTATGACTAAGCACTGTGTTCGGTGTGAAACATGTCAGCGGCTGTGCAGTTTGTCTGTTTACCAGCCTAGATGCTATGATTTTAATTACATTTTTGAAATAAAGTTGAATAATTCGGAGTGCGGCTATCCAGCTACATCTTTTCTACTACAGGCATCTTGAAGCTGTCATTACCAACAAATGTTTTTGTATGCAGTACTAAATACATTTCAGTTCAATGCTTTTCTTTTTCGTATATCACAGAACACAGAGCCACAGTATTTACTGATGGGTTATATAGGCACCACTGGGTGATGGACAGGAAGTTTAGCCCTCTAACCCCTCCCCTTACTGGGAGTACCTCAGTTTTTTCACCAGTGTCTTAGTTGCTGGCCACAAGTAAAGATGTGCTGAGCTCTGCTGGAATATTCCTTACTGCGGTAAGCCATGCAACCTAATCCATTCAAAGTCCATTCAAAGTGTCTTTTCCAGGCTGAATTGAATGGTACATGGGCCTTGTGTCCAAAAAAACAAGGTTTTACCTGTAACTCTTCTCTTTTTGGAGAGCTGGACCCCAGTATCCAGTATTTTGTTTTTTTTCAACCATATTCCTGGCAGACTGCTTTACAGGCCCAGAGCTGCAGAACCCCCGATTTAAAAAGGGAGGACCCCAAGTCCCTGAAGGTTTTCTAAACGGAGCCCACTGTGAGAGGTGAAGATTGGGTCTGTTACCACAGAACCCTGCAGCTGGGTAAGGTAAGGGAGATTCCTAAGGAATAGGGATGAGCTCAGGTGTGTTCGCATGGAACACGTGCAGTGCCCGCCAGGAAGTTGGCACAGTGCTGCGCTAATCAAGGCAGTGAGACATTGCACCGATGCGCGGCTGCAGAGATCGGGCAATGTCTTGCTGCCTGTGATTAGCACAGCGCTGCGCTGACTTCCTGTCGGCCTCTGCACGTGTTCCATGTGAACACGCCTGAGCTCATCCCTACTAAGGAATTTTTCTAATTCTTGTGGGTTTTCTCCTTTTAAGTAAATGTATGCTATGCCTAAAGTCGCCACGAGGGCTGTCAAGAGCACGTACCTTTCCTTGCTTGTCAGTCTCGTCCAAGCTGTACACTCCTCCGAGCCCATGCTCCAGGTAGGATGTGGGAAGGGTTTTTTTTTTTTTTTTTCGGGAATGTCCCCCACAGCTTCCTTCAGGCTAAGAAGCCATAGGGCAGGTGGCCGTATGCCACACCACCTCCTGCCGCCGCCATCACGGCAACTCTCCATCCAATTGCCCTCCTCTGCTCCAGCCTCCCCTCCATGTGCAATCCGATCAGGATCAGAGCCCTCGGCTCGCGTGGAAAAAGCAGTCTTCTTTGAAAAATACGAGGAAGGGGGGAGGCGCGGCGGAAGGGATGGTCAGAGGATGGGGCGGAGCTTTAGCACGACATCTGCGTGGTACTCCCGAAACACGGACTATACAAAGCTATAAAGTGTACTCTTTTGCAGGTGCACACAGCTCAAGGAGGGACACAGAGCAGACGAGGGCATGTGAGTGTGGGTGACACAGGCATTGCGAGGCAACATTCACTTAGCATCAGACTGAGCCTTGATAGCGGCAGTTGCTGCACTATATTGCTCAGCAGTGGGTGCATTTCTGGTAGTACCTCTGCATTTTGTACTTGGCACTATGGGCAGAAGGGGAGGTACAAATACCCCGAGAAATAGGGGCTCAAAGGGATCTCCCTCTGCAGCATCACCCCCCAAGGGCCTGGGGAGGCTGCCCAGGGTGAGCCGTCAGGATCAGGGGAGGCAACTGCTTCTGGCATTTCAGCTACTGCATATATTAATCAGGAGGTTTTTTCCTCAACCATAAGTGAATTAGAGGAAAGATTAATGGCCTTGCATCCTCACAAAGTGAAAGAACAACACAATTAGGTCTCTGTCTACCACCCAGGGCCCTCAAACAGGATCTCTGGGAAAGGGGATACTAATCCCCCTCAGAGGACCAGGAGACTGATGACTCCTCTTCTGTGGAATCAAGTGGGGAAGGACCCTCTTCAGCTTCACAGGATGAGAAATTGCTGTTGCAAACTCTTGCTGAAATGGTCCGCTCCACATTTAAGTTACCCGTAACGGAGTCGGTTGAAAAACCCTCGTCTTGTTTGGGTTCACTGAAGCCTCCTCAAACTGCGCATGCCTTTCTTGTTCATTTCCTGCTGGAAAAGCTTATTTATTTTAAGTGGGATCACCCAGATAAAAAATGTTTCCCTCCTAAAAAGTTTTTAACACTTTATCCTATGGAGGAAAAATTCACAAAAATGGGGGGTATACCAGCAATTGACACCGCTATATCCTCTGTGAATAAGTCTGACTTGTCCTGTTGACAACACTCAAATGCTTAAGGATCCAACTGATAAAAAAAAATGGAATTCCTGTTAAAAAATATATATTTTTTTTCTTGGCAGGTTCAGTAGCTCAACCTGCAGTAGCGGCAATTGGGGTATGTCAATCCTTGAGAGACCACTTGAAGCAGGGTCTCGAGGTTTTCCCTGAACAACAGACCCGGGAGTTAGCCAACCTACTAGCGGCTTTGTGTTTTGCAGTTGACTCAATCAGAGATTCTATCCTCCAGACCTCTTGCCTTATGCTTGGGTTGGTGCATGTGCGTAGAATCTTATGGTTGAAAAATTGATCAGCCGAAACGCCATGTAAAAAGCTCCTGGCTGTTTTTCCCTTCCGTGGTGCACGGCTGTTTTGGGGAGGATTTGGACAATTTATAGCCAAAAAATCTCAAGTGGGAAACGTACCCTTTTTGCCAGTTAAGAAAGGGGACTTTAAACCGGACTTATCTAGTGCCAGGGGCGACGGCCTCCACCCTCAGGCTCAAGAGGTAAAACTCAGTCAACCTAAGGACAAAAGTCCTGGGGGAGGGAATCTACAAGACAGAACGCTAAAGCCTCTTTATGAAGGGGCGCCTCTGCTCATTCGAGTGGGGAGACGACTGCTACAGTTCTCAAGGGTTTGGCAGGAGGATTTTCAGGACAGATGGGTCGTCTCCACAGTAACTCTAGTTTAGTAATCGTGGTAGTTCCCATGCAAGAGCAGGGATTGGGGTTTTTATTCAAACCTTTTCACAGTGCCAAAGATGATGGAGATGTCAGACCCGTTTTAGAGCTCCAAGATCTAAACCGGTTCCTAAAAATTTGATCTTTTCGCATGGAATAAATCCGATCAGTAGTCTCCATCCTACAAGGAGGAGAACTTCTGGCATCAATAGACAATTGTGTGTGTAAAAAAAAAAAAAAATATATCAAACTAACTCAACATGCAGCCATTAATGTCTAAACCACTGGCAACAGAAGCGAGTACACCCGTAAGTGAAAATGTCCAAATTGGACCCAATTAGCTATTTTCCCTCATCGGTGTCATGTAATTTGTTAGTGTTACAAGATCTCAGGTGTGACTAGGGAGCAGGTGTTTTAAATTTGTTGTTATTGCTCTCATGCTCTTACTGGTCACTGGAAGTTCAACATGTCGCCTCCATGGCAAAGAACTCTGAGGATCTGAAAAAAATAATTGTTGCTCTGCATAAAGATGGCCTAGGCCAGTAATGGCGTACCTTGGCACCCCAGATGTTTTGGAGCTACATTTCCTGTGATTCTCATACATTCTGCAGTGTAGTGGCGCATCATGGGAAATGTAGTTCCAAAACATGTGGGGTGCCAAGGTTCGCCATCACTGACCTAGGCTAAAAGAAGATTGCCAAAACCTTGAAACTGAGCTGCAGCACGGTGGCCAAGACCATACAGCGGTTTAATAAGACAGGTTTCACCCAGAACAGACCTCGCCATGGTCGACCAAAGAAGTTGCTCAGTGTCATATCCAGAGGTTGTCTTTGGGAAATGGTTGTATGAGTGCTGCCAGCATTGCTGCAGAGGTTGAAGGGGTATAGGGTCAGCATGTCAGTGCTCAGACTATACGCTGCATCAAATTGGTCTGCATGGCTGTCCTCCCAGAAGGAAACCCCTTCTAAAGATGTACAAGAAAACTCAGAAACAGTTTGCTGAAGATGAGCAGACTAAGGACATGAATTACTGGAACAGTGTCCTGTGGTCTGATGAGACCAAGATAAATGTATTTGGTTCAGATGGTGTCAAACGTGTGTGGCAGCAACCAGATGAGGAGTACAAAGACAAGTGTGTCTTGCCTACAGTCAAGCATGGTGGTGAGAGTGTCATGGTCTGGGGCTGCATGAGTGCTACCGACACTGGGGAGCTACATCTCATTGAGGGAACAATGAATGCCAACATGTACTGTGACATAGTGAAGCAGAGCATGATCCCCTCCCTTTGGAGACTGGGCTGCAGGGCAGTATTCCAACATAACAACCCCAAACACCTCCAAGACGACCACTGCCTTGCTAAAGATGCTGAGGGTAAAGGTGATGGACTGGCTAAACATGTCTCCAGACCTAAACCCTATTGAGCATCTGTGAGGTATCCTCAAACAGAAGGTGAAAAAGCAAAAGGTCTCTAACATCCACCAGCTCCGTGATGTCGTCATGGAGGAGTGGAAGAGGACTCCAGTGGGAACGTGTGAAGCTCTGGTGAACGCCATGCCCAAGAGGTTTAAGGCAGTGCTGGAAAATAATGGTGGCTACACAAAATATTGACGCTTTGGGCCCAATTTGGACATTTTCACTTCTGGGTGTACTCACTTTTTTTGCCTGTGGTTTAGACATTAACCACTTCAATACAGGGCACTTAAACACCTTCCTGCCCAGACCAATTTTGAGCTTTCAGCGCTGTCGCACTTTGAATGACAATTGCGCGGTCATGCTACACTGTACCCAAATGAAATTTTTATCATTTTTTTCCCACAAATAGAGCTTTCTTTTGGTGGTATTTGATCACCTCTACGGTTTTTATTTTTTGCGCTACAAATAAAAAAATACCGAAAGTTTTGAAAAAAAAAGTTTTTTTTTGTTTCAGTTTAAAAACTTTGTAAATAAGTACGTTTTCTCCTGCACTGATGGGGCTACACTGATGGGCACTGATAAGGTGGCACTGATGGGCACCAATGTGGCACTGATGGGCGGCACGGATGGGCGACACGGATGGGCGACACGGATGGGCGGCACGGATGGGCGGCACGGATGGGCGACACGGATGGGCGACACGGATGGGCGACACGGATGGGCGACACGGATGGGCGACACGGATGGGCGACACGGATGGGCGACACGGATGGGCGACACGGATGGGCGACACGGATGGGCGACACGGATGGGCGACACGGATGGGCGACACGGATGGGCAACACGGATGGGCAACACGGATGGGCAACACGGACGGACACTGATAGGTGGCACAAATTGGCACTGATAGCTGGCACGGATGGGCGGCACGGATGGGCATGGATAGGCGGCACGGATGGGCGGCACGGATGGGCATGGATAGGCGGCACGGATGGGCGGCACGGATGGGCATGGATAGGCGGCACGGATGGGCGGCACGGATGGGCATGGATAGGCGGCACGGATGGGCGGCACGGATGGGCATGGATAGGCGGCACGGATGGGCATGGATAGGCGGCACGGATGGGCATGGATAGGCGGCACGGATGGGCATGGATAGGCGGCACGGGTGGGCATGGATAGGCGGCACAGGTGGGCATGGATAGGCGGCACAGGTGGGCATGGATAGGCGGCACAGGTGGGCACTCATAGGCGGCATCGGTGTTATAGTAATGGATGCCAATCTGTGCCAAACAATAATGCATGCCAATCAGTGATGCCCATTGTGGGCACTGATTGGCATCCATTATGGGCACTGATTGGCACCCATTGTGCTGACTGGCATCCCTGGTGGTCTAGGGAGGATTATGGATTTTATTACCTTTTCCCTGGTGGTCTAGTGGTGTCCCTGGTGGTCCAGTGTGGGCATCCTCGGGGGGGCTGTGCTGATAATCGATCAGCACAGACCCCCCCCTGTCAGAGGAGCAGCCGATCGGCTCTCCTCTACTCGCGTCTGACAGACGCGAGTGAGGGAAAGCCGATCACCGGCTCTTCCCATTTACACTGTGATCAGCCGTGATTGGACACGGCTGATCACATGGTAAAGAGTCTCCGTCGGAGACTCTTTACCGAGATCGTAGTTGCCGGGTGTCAGACTGACACCCCGCAACAACGATCGCCGCGATACGCGCCCCCGGGGGCGCGCAGCGGCTCATAATCCTAATCGCGTCATATGACGTCCGGTTAGGATTATGAAACCACTTTGCCGCTGTCAATTCCCTATAGGGCGGGCGGCAAGTGGTTAATGGCTGTGTGTGTTATTTTGAGGGGACAGCAAATTTACACTGTTATACAAGCTGTACACTCACTACTTTACATTGTAGCAAAGTGTCATTTCTTCAGTGTTGTCACATGAAAATATATAATACATTTACAAAAATGTGAGGGCTGTACTCCCCTTTTTGAGATACAGTGTGTGTGTAAATATAAAGTGACAAATACAGGGAGTATTTTTTTTTTTGCAGGGAGTCAGACATGAAGCTAAATGAAGGCTGGAGGGGGAATATAAATCTCTTATATTAAAGTAATACTAAAAGATTTTATATATGTGTGTATGTAAATTTTACATTTAATTGTAATGGTTAAATTTACTTCTAGTCTTATCAGCAGATGCTGATCTTCCCTGCATGGAGCCCTTGCATTACTTTTCTCCTGCCCAGGACTACTTGTGCCATGATGCATTGCGCCTCCCACAGTCACAAGTGCTCAGGCACTTACTGACATGCTTTAACAGTGTACTGAGCTGTATACCGAATAATGCATTCTGTATGCAGGCCAACTAATTGGCTGATCAGCTAATTGATAATGAATATCATCAACTATTTTTATTATCAACTAATGCTCATGTAAAAACATCTGGTTAGCAGTGACTAACTATAACATGATTTCATTTAATGTTAGCTTTAATTGCTTTCCGACCACCCGCCACAGTTGTACTGCTGCAAGGTGGCGGCATACCGCGAATCGCCATCGTATGTCAGCTCGTTAAAGTGATATAGCGGGCGTGCGAAGGTCTGGTGAACTCTATGTCCACTGGTGACCCACGATTGCAATCTGCCTGACAGGAGACATGCCAGATCTTCTGTTCCCAGTGATCGGGAACAGCAATCTGTCATGTTCCTGGCAGCCCATCCCCCCCCCCCCCAGTGTTCACCCCTACCCTGGCAGTGCTATAAAATTTTCAGTGCATTTTTATAGCACTGAACAATGTAATAATGTCACTGGTCCTCAAAGTGTAATTTGGGAATAGATTTGTCTGCCGTAATGTTGCAGTCCCACTAAAAATCGCTGATTACTGCCATTACAGTAAAAACAAAGAGGAGTCCCTAAATCTATCCCATAGTTTGTAGACGCGATAACTTTTGCACAAACCAATAAATGTGTCTATTACAAATTATTTTTTTTTTTACTAAAAATATGTACAAGAATATATATCGGCCTAAACTGATGAATACATCCTTCTGGTCCTTGAGTGGTTAAGAGTGTACATACTGGAAAGAAAAAAACCCTTAATGGAGAAGTACAGCAAAAACTATTTTGGCTGTGCTGTTCCTGTGGATCACAGAAGTTCAGTTTGTTCTGCACTCCTGTTACCCATTTTCAGCAGACAGCGGGCTGAAGTCTGCTGATGTCACAGAGCCAGTCCAGGCTCGGGCAAGATAGCGACAATGGAGCGACAGAGGGCTTTCACACTGGAGCGGTGCGCTGGCAGGACGGTGAAAAAAGTCCTGCTAGCCGCATCTTTGGAGCGGTGAAGGAGCGGTGTATTCACCGCTCCTAAACCGCTCCTACCCATTGAAATCAATGGGACAGCGCGGCAATACCGCCGGCAAAGCGCCGCTGCAGCGGCGCTTTGCGGGCGGTTTTAACCCTTTTTCGGCCGCTAGCGGGGGTTAAAACCACCCCGCTAGCGCCCGCAGACCGCCGCTAAAACGACGGTAAAGCGACGCTAAAAATAGCGGTGCTTTACCGCCGACGGCCGCACCGCCCCAGTGTGAAAGGGGCCTTGCAGTAAAAAACCCTCTGTAGTTTTAAGGTTAAACCTCTCTTCTAATTTGAATGAGTTGCCACGTGTCTTGTTCAACGCCCTTCTGGGAAAAAGTTTTATCCCTATTGTGGGGTCACCAGTATGATATTTCTAAATTGAAATCATATCCTCTCTCAAGTGTCTTTTCTTCAGAGAGTAAGTTCAGTAGTCACAACCTTTCTTCATAACTAATATCCTCCAGGCCCTTTTATTAGCTTTGTTGTCCTTCTTTGTACTCGCTCCATTTCCAGTACATCCTTCCTGAGCACTGGTACCCAGAACTAGACAGCATACTCTACGCGTGGCCAGACCAGTCTTTTAGAGAGGGACAATTATTGTTTTATCTCTGGAGTTGATCCCCTTTTTTGCATGCCAATATTCTGTTTGCTTTCTTAGCAGCAGCTTGGCATTGCATGCCATCTATTGTGGACTAAACTCTCAACAGTAAAACCAGTCTGTATATGCAGTAAAGCATGCTTGTTTTACTCACTGTGAAACCTAAGGAGTTACTCCTCTGCATTGTATTAAAAGACTGTTTGATCCTGTCTTCTCTTATCCTCCCCTTCTTCCACTGTCTCAGATTTATCTCCTGATAGAACGGAGCCTTGTGGGCACTCTGCACATGCTCAGTTTCTAGTGGATTGCTAGAGGTTTTTTTTTTCTTGGAAGGGTGCATGTGATCAACACAGGGCCAATCAACACTGTCCAGACAGAGGGTTAGGGGTCCTGTATCCTGATAGGACTGTCAGTAAAGAATTAAAACTCGTACAAGCTTTAACCAGGCACCCATAGCAGTCACAAGACTGCTTTATACTGCCGATGAGAAGTTATTTAGCAGTCTATATTTACTAAAATTGCATTTCCATGTTCTTTGTAAGGTGGGAGACCAGATTTAGTGAATGCAGGCTCCTGAGTTTAGTAACGCTTTAAATGTTAGACTATAACCGAATATGTAAAAAAGGAAGTCGAGGATGCAGAAATTCAAAACAGATTGTAAGAGATGGGACAAACTCGCACATTTTTTTTAGATATATTAATAGTAAAAAGGTCAGGTCTGAGCATGTAGGTCCTTTAGAATATTTTGTAAAGTCAGTGATTGGGGACAAAGAGAAGGCCAATTTATTACTTTCTTTTAGCTCTATGTATACAAAGGAGCATGGGGAGCTCATGTTCATAATGCGGATGATATTGACACAGCCCCAAATGGTCCACTATGGCTCAAAATTGATATGTGCCACCCATGGATCCTTAAAGAATTGAGCTCTGTCATTTCAATGTAATTTATTTTCTTTTTTTTTAATTTTCAGGTACTTGTTATTGACTGGCATAGTACAGGCAGTCCCAGGTTACAAACAAGAGATTCTGTAGGTTTGTTCTTAGTGTTACTGAACCCAGGAGCCTGCATTGACTATGTCTGATCTCCCACAGTACACAGAGCATGGGAATGCAATTACTTTAGTAAATCTAAACGCTGAATAACTTTTCTCATCAGTAGTATATTGTGACAGGAGTTACTTTGGGCGGGGGAGCTTGTGGAACCCAGAAACCCTTGTTTCAGCTCCCCATGCACCTCCTGTGTCCTAAGTAACCCTGTGTCTATTAGGGGCACAGTAATGTAGACAAAAACTCATCCAAGCTCTACCGCATGTAGAATGATGAGCTGAATAACGGTGCTCGGCTTGTTGTGTCCCATAAACATTGAAATGGCAAGAAATGCCAGCAACTCGATTGCTTCTTCTTAAACCTTTATTGAGCACCAACAGCAGTGCAACATCTAAAGCACTAACATGTGTCTGCCGGAGCCTTCCTCATAGCTATAGGGGCACAGGGTGACTGAAAACCCCAGTCTGATCTGTACTATTTGGACTCGCTGTACAACAACACTGGAATGTGGTGGTGTATATGTGTGTGTAATATATATACAGTATATACTCGAGTATAGGTCGATCCGAATATAAGCCGAGGCCCCCAATTTACCACAAAAAAAATGGGAAAACTTATTGACTCGTGTATAAGCCGAGGGTGAGACATGCCTGTCCATCCCTGTGTGTCCGTCCAGCCGCCCTGTGTGTCCGTCCAGCCGCCCTGTGTGTCCGTCCAGCCGCCCTGTGTGTCCGTCCAGCCGCCCTGTGTGTCCGTCCAGCCGCCCTGTGTGTCCGTCCAGCCGCCCTGTGTGTCCGGCCTACCTGTGTCCTGAGCCTGTGTCCTTCTGCACATACGGCGGCCATGCCAGGATCGCCGCACCTCTTCTCGTCTGTGACAGACGGCGGCCATTCCACTGTTCAAAAGCCACGCCTCCGTCTGTGATAGGCGGAACACTCAATTTCCCAGCAGTCTGTGTTCCGCCTATCACGGACATCCTCTCATCCTCGTCCGTAGTATGAGGATGAGCGGATGTCCGTGATAGGCGGACCACTGACTGCTGGGAAATTGAGTGTTCTGCCTATCACAGACAGGGAGGCGCGGCTTTTGAATAGTGGAATGGCCGCCGTCTGTCTGCACGACACGCTGATCGGGTAGACAGACGGCGGTGACTCGAGTATAAGCCGAGGGGGGCACTTTCAGCCTAAAAAAAGGGGCTGAAAATCTCGGCTTATACTCGAGTATATACGGTGTGTATGTATGTATGTATGTGTATATATATATATATATATATATATATATATATATATATATATATATATATATATATATATATATATATATATATATATATATATATATATATATATATAAATTTTTTCTCTATCATGTGCTCTCTGCTGGGCCGTTTGGGGTGTGGCTGTATTTAATGATCTGTCTGCCTTAAAGTATTATGGGATATGTTTTTGCTGATAGGAGGGAGGGGGGAATTCCTCCTCCAACAGCTATCCCTGCTGATTGGCCAGTCTACTGATGAGAAGTTCGAATGTCTGTGTGCCTGTTCAATTAGCTCATGTTCAGCAGTCAAAACGAGTACTGCCTAGTTTGTGGTTGCAAGCATCTGGAATATCTGATATCTATATCTGATATTCAGACTGAAGAAAATGGTATATGATGAAAGCACTCAAGCCGGAGTTTGGGATGTTTCGTTAAATATACATCAGTCATGTGACTTCTATCAGTTCTTGGTGAAGCTTGTAGAGGGAGTTTTCATACTGCTCTGAGCGGCAGTGCTGATTGGCCCTGTGCTGATTGGCCCTGTGCTGATTGGCCCTGTGCTGATTGGCCCTGTGCTGATTGGCCCTGTGCTGATCGGATTGCACTCTCCCAAGAATAAAAAGACCTCTCTAGCAGTACACACCAAACTGAGCATTTGCAGACTGACTTCAAAGGCTCTGTCTTATCCAGACATGTTCTGGAGTCAAAGGAGAATCTGTGCATATACAGGATCAAGCAGCCTTTTTACACAATGCAGAGGATTAACCCCTTAGGTTCCATGGTGAGTATAACAAGCATGCTTTACTGCATATACACTGATTTTCCTGTTGTGGTTTCCAACCATTTAAAAGTCAGCAGCTATAAAAATGTAGCTGCTGACTTTTAATAAACATACTTGCCTGTCCCACGGTCCAGCGATGCAGACACACAAAACCTTACTCCCGTCCACGGCACTGGCATTGTAACAGTGGGCACTCCACATGTGCGAGTTGTGAATGGCCGGGCAATCTTTTGGGAGCTGTGACGTGTCCCAGAAGATTGCAGGGAGGGGGGAAGAGGTGAACTTCTTTCCGGCACCAGGGGAGGAAGTGGGAGCTGGGTGCCTGTCAAAACTGGGTACCTGTGCCGCGCCCCCCCCCCCCAAAAAAAAAGACATGCCAAATGTGGCATGTCAGGGAGTCACCAGTACTTAAAGTGTAAGTTTCATTGTTGGGTGGAACTCCGCTTTAAGTTGACTTTGTATGTAAGCTTGAACAGGTAAATTTTTTTTTTTTTTTTTTTTTTGTGTGTGTAGCTCCAGCCAAAGAAATTGTACTTTTTTTGGATAGCACAGGGAAGGGTTAACACCTAATATTTGTTTTTTGTTTTATTTGCCCCTGTTCATAATATTTCACCTCGCTTTCTGTCCCTGTGACAACTGGATTTTGAAATTTTTGGGTTGTTGTAGAAACAAGGATTGTTAACAAAGCTTCAGTGGAGACACATTTTTCCCATAATAACCCTTACACAAGAGTGAATTTCCCTTCCTGGGGTAGATTCTCACTTCCTGTTGTCTCCCTCTGTAAGTATAAGTCGTATGCAAGTCAGATGTTTGTAACTCGGGGACTTCCTTTACCACTGGATTGGCGTAAGGCCAATGCGGTGCCTAGATTTAACCACTTGCCCACCAGGCCTTTTCAGGCACTTTTTGTTTACATGTGTAAATTGGTATATTTTTTTTTTCTAGAAAATTACTTCTAACCTACAAACTATTTTTCTAACAGAGACCATTGGGAATAAAATGGTGGTCGGTGCAATTTTTTTGTTACATGGTATTTGTACAGCGGTTTTGCAAAAAAAATATATACTTTAATAAATTAAAAACAATTTACCACAATTTCTTTCTTTAATGTGAAAGGTGTTGCGCCATGTAAATTTATAACCAACATTTCACGCTTTAAAATTGCGCACGCTTGTGGAATGGCGGCAAACTACAGTACTTAAAAATCCCCATAGGTGACACTTTAAACACCTTCACAGGTTACCTGTTTAGAGTTAGAGGAAGTCTATCGCTAGAATTATTGCTCTCGCTCTAACATTTGCAGTGACACCCCACATGTGATGAGATTACCGTTTACATATGGTGTGCGACTTTTGTATTCCCTTCTGAACATGAGCATTTTTTTTTTTTTTTTTTTTTTTTTTAAATTTAAGCTTTTAGCACTTTTATTTCTATTACAAGGGATGTAAACCTCCCTTATAATGGAAATAAGGATGACCGTTCCTCTTTATGGAGATATCTGGGGTCAAAAAGACCTCAAATCTCCTTTTTTAGCTTTTTTAAAAGCAAAAGATCAAAAATTAATTTTTTTTGCTTGGAAAAAAAAAAGATTTTTGTTTACTTCACGCCTAAACTGGAAGTGACATCATGACAGTTGGAGTGTTTTTTATTTTTTAATCGCCTATAGAATAACTCTTGTTCTACCCCAGGGGCGCTGTCCTTGAATTTATATGGACCATTCCAAGGCTCCATTCACATCTCCACGTTCCGAATTGCAGATTGAATCGCCGCTATTCTACCTGAGATTTTCAATAGCGGCAAATCTCGGGATTCCTGTGCGTTCCCATTGCATGGCCCTGTTGATTTTAATAGCACCCCAAACAGAATTGCCAGCGAAATACAGGAGCTTCTTTTGGGCGATAGGCGTCCCACGATTCTATTTGCTCTTTTTAGGCTAGGTTTACACTGCTGCGATGCGGGAACGCTGCAAATCCACTGCGGGTTCCCGCATCGCATGTCTCCCGGCGGCAGTTAACACTGCCCTATGTGAACTGCTGGGAGTGTCAGTTAAAAGTTAATGACCCCTCCAAATCAGTTCACATATCGCAGTGTGATCTGCAAACTCGGACAGGAATCGGATCGCATGGTGTGAACACCCATGCGATCCGATTCTGCTGCGAACCAAAAAAAGGGTCTTGTACAAATTTGGGCCGGATGCGATGCGAATTCAGCCATACTATCTGTGTGGCAGAAATCTCATCGCACAGAAATCGCATGTGATTTGCACTGCAGTGTGAATCACATCCGATCATGGACATCGCAGCAGTGTGAAGCTAGCCTTAGTGTGATTGCCCCCCCCCCCCCCATGCGTGGCGACGTGAACGCTGCCTAAAGAGCTTTTGCATATTTTAAAAGCGCTGCATTTTATTCGTGTGTATGTATGTATATACAATGTATGTATGTGTTAGGGATGTACCGAATGGGTTTTTTGGTGCCGATACCAAAAATGAAAAATACACTAGGCCGAAACGGCACCGAAAATGACTGTTTTTAAACAATATTTTTATACAGGAGATGGTCAGAGACTGGGGACATGGTACGGGAGGTGGTCAGAGACTGGGGACATGGTACGGGAGGTGGTCAGACTGGGGACATGGTACGGGAGGTGGTCAGAGACTGGCGACATGGTACGGGAGGTGGTCAGAGACTGGGGACATGGTACGGGAGGTGGTCAGAGACTGGGGACATGGTACGGGAGGTGGTCAGAGACTGGGGACATGGTACGGGAGGTGGTCAGAGACTGGGGACATGGTACGGGAGGTGGTCAGAGACTGGGGACATGGTACGGGAGGCGGTCAGAGACTGGGGACATGGTACGGGAGGCGGTCAGAGACTGGGGACATGGTACGGGAGGCGGTCAGAGACTGGGGACATGGTACGGGAGGCGGTCAGAGACTGGGGACATGGTACGGGAGGCGGTCAGAGACTGGGGACATGGTACGGGAGGCGGTCAGAGACTGGGGACATGGTACGGGAGGCGGTCAGAGACTGGGGACATGGTACGGGAGGCGGTCAGAGACTGGGGACATGGTACGGGAGGCGGTCAGAGACTGGGGACATGGTACGGGAGGCGGTCAGAGACTGGGGACATGGTACGGGAGGCGGTCAGAGACTGGGGACATGGTACGGGAGGCGGTCGGAGACTGGGGACATGGTACGGGAGGCGGTCGGAGACTGGGGACATGGTACGGGAGGCGGTCGGAGACTGGGGACATGGTACGGGAGGCGGTCAGAGACTGGGGACATGGTACGGGAGGCGGTCAGAGACTGGGGACATGGTACGGGAGGCGGTCAGAGACTGGGGACATGGTACGGGAGGCGGTCAGAGACTGGGGACATGGTACGGGAGGCGGTCAGAGACTGGGGACATGGTACGGGAGGCGGTCAGAGACTGGGGACATGGTACGGGAGGCGGTCGGAGACTGGGGACATGGTACGGGAGGCGGTCGGAGACTGGGGACATGGTACGGGAGGCGGTCGGAGACTGGGGACATGGTTCCGGGAGGCGGTCGGAGACTGGGGACATGGTTCCGGGAGGCGGTCGGAGACTGGGGACATGGTTCCGGGAGGCGGTCGGAGACTGGGGACATGGTTCCGGGAGGCGGTCGGAGACTGGGGACATGGTTCCGGGAGGCGGTCGGAGACTGGGGACATGATTCCGGGAGGCGGTCGGAGACTGGGGACATGGTTCCGGGAGGCGGTCGGAGACTGGGGACATGGTTCCGGGAGGCGGTCGGAGACTGGGGACATGGTTCCGGGAGGCGGTCGGAGACTGGGGACATGGTTCCGGGAGGCGGTCGGAGACTGGGGACATGGGTACGGGAGGCGGTCGGAGACTGGGGACATGGGTACGGGAGGCGGTCGGAGACTGGGGACATGGGTACGGGAGGCGGTCGGAGACTGGGGACATGGGTACGGGAGGCGGTCGGAGACTGGGGACATGGGTACGGGAGGCGGTCGGAGACTGGGGACATGGGTACGGGAGGCGGTCGGAGACTGGGGACATGGGTACGGGAGGCGGTCGGAGACTGGGGACATGGGTACGGGAGGCGGTCGGAGACTGGGGACATGGGTACGGGAGGCGGTCGGAGACTGGGGACATGGGTACGGGAGGCGGTCGGAGACTGGGGACATGGGTACGGGAGGCGGTCGGAGACTGGGGACATGGGTACGGGAGGCGGTCGGAGACTGGGGACATGGGTACGGGAGGCGGTCGGAGACTGGGGACATGGGTACGGGAGGCGGTCGGAGACTGGGGACATGGGTACGGGAGGTGGTCGGAGACTGGGGACATGGGTACGGGAGGTGGTCGGAGACTGGGGACATGGGTACGGGAGGTGGTCGGAGACTGGGGACATGGGTACGGGAGGTGGTCGGAGACTGGGGACATGGGTACGGGAGGTGGTCGGAGACTGGGGACATTGGTACAGGTGTTTTTTTTTTTTTTTTTTTTTTTTTAATTGGTTGGACTAGTCTTTTTTTGATCAGACTATGTAACCGTGTCGAGTAGTTTCAGCCTTAGCTGCGGGGGAGAGGTTTGAGGGGGTGCCCAATTGCACCTAAATACAGGTGCAATGTGGTGTAGACGATGGACGGTCTTTTAATAAGATGTGCTATGCCTGTATAACAGGGGTGCTCAACTTTTTAAAGTGCCAGGGCCATTTAAGTGATTTTGTAACCAGTCAAGGGCCACAGTGTAATGAAAACAAGCACTTACTGTCCTGAGCCCCCTCTATGGCTCCTTTTCACACTGGGTGAAATCTACTTACTCAGCGGGGGATCTGTCTGCTGACTGGAGTGAGTGAAGGACAGGTCTGTGTCTGCTTCGCATATGCAGATCAGGCACAGACACAGCCCGCTCTATTTGGACCCTCCGATCCTTCCAGACGGCAGATCCCCTTCCCTTTTTGTTTTAGCGGATTGGATAGGAGTTAGTCAGTTGTAAGTGGACACATGTCCATTTTACATTTGCCATTCCATGGAGGTGAATGAAGGTTCCGATTGTGTCCACCTGAAAAACTGGACCAGTCAATTGATGTGCTGCACAGTGCACCTGTGGCTTTCCTGTGTATTACCTGTGCTTTACCATAGACTTCTACTCTATCTTGTAGGAGTGGTGCACTTTCAGAAAGCACAACAAAACCCACAGGCTATAATAGAAGTCTATGGCTCAGTGCAGCTAACCCACTGAAAAGCGGCAGGTGCAGATCTGTGTGAAAGCAACCTAAAAACCATTGACAAACTATGCCCATTAAAAAGCTCACATATCTTTGCCAAGGGCTAAAACGTATTCTCATGAACTGACCTTTTATTATCCCTTTTTGCAGGCATTGCTGATGGTTGAGTTCTTTTCTGAGTCCTACTGAAAGCACTGCACCTGGGGCAGGAGCCGGTGTACTATCACATAGTGTCCCCCATCGGATAGTGTCCGCTGTGTACTGCGCATGCGCAGTACACAGGACACACAGCTTCCGAAAATAGCCGAAGATGAACGGTGCCTGCACCATGAGTCCAGGTTCTAGCCCCACCATCCAAGTGGACATAGAGTTAGAATAAAAAGCCGGGCACAGCAAGGCAATGCCCGAAGCGTGGCAAGTGGCCCTCTAATATGTCCAGCCCTATGTCCACTTGGATGGTGGGGCTAGCACCTCGACTCACGGCGCAGGCACCGTTCATCTTCAGAGATTTTCCGAATCTCCTTCTGCTCCATACTGCGAAAGCGCTGCGCCTGCGCAGTATGGGGCGGACACTATCCTATGGCCAGTTGCTATATGGCAGAACACCGGCGCTATAGAGGAAGCATGAGCTTACGTGGCTTCTGCTTCCACAGCCGCTTGCTCCTCCAGCTTCGGCTTTATCCACAATACTAATGCTCTGGGATCTGGGCTTGCCATCCCACAACAGGTGATGGTGTGCCCAACCGGTGGCCCACATGTTGTATGTTGTCATGTTTCAGCAAAAGGTCAATTTTTTTACCTGCAGAAAACTAGCCTGGCTATGCTGTCTGCTATAGATGTAACTGGCTGCAGATATACAAAACCCTTTGGCAGGTGAACTGCTCCCATATATGTATTTAAGCTGTGTATTTAGTTGTTTGCCTGGAATTGAGCTTTCAGTGGATTGATTTGAGTTATTTAAGATCATGTTTAGAGCCCTATGAGTAGGATTGATTTTTTTCAGTAGTATTGATTTGGCATTTCTACTACATGCGCTATTTTAGAATGGTAAAATGATCTAGTTGCGTAACATGATTTCCAGTACATGCCTATCAATATTGGAAAAGCATATGAATTAAATCAAGGCTTTAGTAAAGGATACAAAGAAATGCTCATACCGATTTTGTTTTGTTCATAGTTTGCTTAAGATTGCATGTAACGTAGTATTCTAATGTTTACCTTTTAGTCTTGCTCTATTGTACAGGAATCTCTACAGCATTGAAGCGTACTCTAATTTCTATAGACACTTCAGCAGTAACCAGCTGAGATTGGAACTGTTAATGGGCAAGCTGAATGTACCAAGTTGATTGGGTACAATCAGGCTGTCGGATTCTCTTATGATTGCTAGTGGCTGCTATAGCCACTAACTATAATCCACGGTCTTCTCCATTCGAATTGAGCAAATGTGGCTGCAGGAAAGAAATTTGCACTGTGTATTGGCTGGCCTTGGCTCAAAGGGCTGACACTTCCGCTGTGGGTCTGAGTGATGCTGTGCTGATGATCAAGGGAAGCCAATATAAATATTTGGTTGGTTATGGCAGCCAAGATCAGTCTAGTAGTGGATAAAACTTTCTTGAATTCAAAATGGCATTTCAGGCCTTCAAAACTACCAGGAAATGTAAAGAGTTGCAGACTGGGGATTGTGGGGAGGTCTCATTAGTTACATATGCAGATGAGTGCACATAAGCAAACGTGTTGGCATGCGTAGCAATGCTGCATTGTGTTTTACATTTACTGCAATTTTTTTTAATTTTTTTTACTTTATACTATACACTATATTTTTTACTTTATTCAGTATATAATATATCCAGTATTACCCCTGTGCTGACATGCATTAAAGAGTGGGTTTCTAGTCCAAGGCTAAAGGTTCAAAATGTTTGGCATTATCCTTATGTGAATGGTAGACTGGACAGAACCAAGTCATTTTGCAACACTATAAACTTTTGTTTTATTTCTGCACTGGTTGCATTCTTCAGCGGTCACACACATTTTCTTTCCTTGTCTGCATTTTTTTCATGGACCATTATGCCCATAGATACAACTGAAATGTCTGTTGGAAGAGCAAGAAACTGAGGGGAAAAAATATCAGTTTTACAAGACCCTACATCAGGGGTGCCCAACCTTTTAAAGCACAAGGGCAACTTAAGCAACCAGCCACGGGCCACAATGAGTGGAGCGAGCAGATGACAGGTCCATGTCCACCCTGCATATGCAGAGCAGACACGGACATGGCTCACTCTACTCTATGGGCCCTCCGATCTGATCTGCCATGATGGAATGGGACGGATCCCCCCTCTTCTGTTTTTTTTTGGATTGGGGGTAGGTGGGTGTATACGGCCACAAGCCAGTTTACATTTGTGGCTCAAGAGGTGAACAGAGGGTCCGATTGGCATGATCGGGCTGACCCAAAGGGGCTTTCACACTGATGTGCTGTGGTTTACCTGTACTGCAAGTGCAGTGCAGTACACCTTTGGCTTTCCCGTGGGTTAGCTGCACTTTGCCTTAGACTTCTATTATATCCTGCTCACCACAGCTGTAGGTAATAACAGAAGTCTATGGCTCAGTGAGGGTAACTCGCAGGTGTTCTGCGCTGCACCTGTGGATCAGTTTGAAAGCAGCCCAGTAACCAATGCAGAACAGATGTGCCCATATATACACGGTGATTTTAGTAGTAAACTTACCTTTAATAACAGTCTTCCATTCAGGTATTGCCGGCTGTTGATGTCCCAGGCAGAGTGCATTTGGTATCACTCCGCCTGTACCAGGAGTTGGCGCTATACAGGAAACATCGGTTTATGCAGCTCTGTAGCCACTTTCTTTCTCGACCGCCGGCTTAATTGACAACATTGATGCTCTGGGATGGAGGGTCAGCAACCCACAATCTGGGATTGCCATCCTGCCATTAGAGAGGAGGAGGTCGAGGGCCACATCAGAGGGCTCTGCGGGCCACTATGTATACTTGGTTTTTATCTGCTGTATACACTTTTTTTATAATCTGGTCCTTCTATTTAAAAAAAAAAAAAAAAAAAACCTGCAGCAGCTAAAAACATGTAAACTGTTTCCAAGATCTGTAGTTCTGTTTAGCTAGTCTTGTGATCCAGGCTCCCCTAACAGACAATATAGGTTGACTATGGATGTCGTAAGTGCTGAATACTGGGCTGGAAGAAATTAAGGTTCAAGTGATTCTAAAGGTACAATGTTTTCTACCTTAAAGGGGTTGTAAAGGTAAATGTTTTTTCACCTTAATGCATTCTATGCATTAAGGTGAAAAAACATCTGACAGTGCCTGCGCTCCTAGCCCCCCCGTTTTACTTACCTCACCCCTCGAAAATCCCACGCTCGTCCCCCGACATCCTTTCTACCATTCAGCCTGGCCGCTGATTGGCTGGAGTGGATGGATGGAAAGCAACACAGCCATTGGCTCGTGCTGCTGTCAATCACATCCACTGACGCGGAGCGCCGGGGGGCGGGGCCGTGTGATACAGCGAGTGTCTATAGCTGCCGGCAGTATCATGGGAGCGCGCCCGCAGGGGCTTTTCACCATGCGCGGGAGCTCGCATGAAGGTGAGAAGCACCTGCGGGAGGAAGCCAAGACACCCGCCGAGGGACCCCAGAAGAGCAGGTTCGGGGGCCACTCTGTGCAAAACGAACTGCACAGTGGAGGTAAGTATAACATGTTTGTTATTTAAAAAAAATAATAAAATAAAAAAATCACTTTACAATCTCTTTAATGCATTCTATGCACTAACCACTTCAGCCCCGGAAGGATTTGCCCCCTTCCTGACAGGCAAGTTTTTGCGATACGGCACCGCATCCCTTTAACTGACAATTGCGTAGTCATGCGCCCAAACAAAATGAATGTCCTTTTTTCCCCAAAAGTAGAGCTTTCTTTTGGTGGTATTTGATCACCCCTGCTGTTTCTTATTTTTTTTTTTGCTATAAACAAGAGGAGACAATTTTTTTTTGGGGGGGGGGACTATATTCTTTTTGCTATAATAAATATCCCAAAAAAAATTTCTTCATTGCTTTAGGCTGATATGTATTCTTCTACATATTTTTGTTAAAAAATCGCAATAAGTGCATATTGGTTTGCAGAAAAGTTATAGCGTCTACAATATAGGGGAAAGATTCTGTGATTTTTATTTTTTTACTAGTAATGGTGGTGGTCTGGGATTTTATATTTTTAGATTTTTATATATATATATATCTCTCTGCGCTTTCTCCTTATTGGACAGTGCAGAGAGGCAGCAGGAGCCCTTGGCTCCTGATGGTGTCGATCACAGCCAATGAGGAGAAAGTGGGGGTGGGGCCAAGCCATGCTGTTTGTATCGATGAACACAGAGCTGGCTTGGTAGAGTGCACACACACATGCCCCCCCCCCCCCCCGTAGCAAACAGTTTGCTATGGGGGCACTCAGCAGGGGGGAGCAACACTGTTGGGGGACCCCAGAGGAGGGGGATTGGGGCTGTTTTGTGCACTGTAAGGTACAGAGAATGCATTAGGAACCTATCGGACCACTTTAGTTCCTCAACCTTCATTGGTTGCTTTTTCTGTGGCATAGTTTTTATCATCATGGACTATTGGCGACAAGCGGCATGTCAGACGGTAAATACAAAAGTTGGGTGACATCAGTGACCGAATTGATGAAACGTTTTTTTTTTTTTTTTTTCTGAGCTTCGGTGAAGATTCTTCTTCTGTAATGACTGAAGGTGCCTAAATCCCTAGAGGGCCAACATTTGTACAATGATTTGGTGCCATACAGTAGTACAGAGGATTTGAATCCACAAACGGGAAAGCTGTAGGAAGACCTGTGTGACTGAATTTGTGGTGTGACCAGTCATTTGCCATCATCACTTTTAATGTGGTGGGAGCGTTATGGCTATTTTGACCAAGTCAGTGTGCATTTGATATATATATATTTTTTTTTTTATACAAAAAAGTAAAAGTGAGGGAAGAGCTGCAGACAAGCACATCACTGGATCGAATGAGGGCTCAGGTAAGTAAAAGGGGAAGGGTGAGGGGGGGTATGCTGATCCTGGAGCTGCACAATTAATCATCAATTTTGATCTTGACTAAAGTATTTCACAATTCTTTCTATGCAAAGAATTCTCTGCTCTTCTGAAGCCACAGCCCTCAAAAAGGAAGAAAAAAAACTGGGCAGTCTGCCAAGAATTGAAACATGCTTTATCAGTTGAACTTAAGTATAAACATAATTTGTCAATGGAGTAGACTTTGTGTGTAAGTGAAAAGTTTAACCACGTAAACACTAAACTTTTTTCTGACATTGGTTGTTGGTTTTGAGTTAAAATAATAATTTTTTTTTTTTGCTAAAAAATTACTTGGAACCCCCAAACATATATTTTTTTTTTTAGTAGACACCCTAGAGAATAAAATGGTGGTTGTATGGTGGTTGTATTTTATGTCACACTGTATTTGCGCAGCGGTCTTTCAAATATAATAAAAAAAAAAAATAAAAAAAAATACTATAATGAATTAAAACAAAAACTAACCAGTAAAGTTAGCCCATTTTTTTTTTTTTTTTTTGGTATAATGTGAAAGATTTTACATCGTGAGAATCGTGATCTTTTTATTCTAAGCAAAAATATTGTGATTCTCATTTTGGCCAGACTGGTACAGCTCTAGATCCTAAACATTTATTTACCTTGATGCAAGGAATTGGGTAAAACAATGTTTAGGTTTTATAACCACGTTAACTTGTCAGTGGTCATAAAGTTCTAGCTGATCGGTATGTGTGTGTATATACGTATTTATATTTCTTTACTTTCAGCATATTTACAACACAGGAAAAATGTGCATGTATTGCAGAATTGTACAAAAGAGGTTTTTTCTTTTTTTTGCCTTTAAAAAAATGATACATTTTATTGTGGTTTAACAAATGTTTTCATTGTTCTTGTGGGTCTATGCCGTAGGTTCCCATCTCTGGGATGTTTTTGTAGATAACTTAACTTTACAATTAAAATTGTTTTAACTAACCATTTTTTTTTTGTTTTTTTCTCCAGCTTCCAATTAAAGCCGGGCAGCAGAATACACACACCAAAGTCAGTATGGAGCACAACAAAGAGTGTCTCATAAACATTTCAAAGTACAAATTCTCCCTGGTCATAAGTGGACTTACACACATTTTAAAAAATGTAAACAACATGGTAAGCTTCTAGAGCATGGTTCCAAAAAATATTGCATTAGTTATTGATGTGCAGTTAAGGCGATTTGCTTCATAAGTTCCAGTTTTCCATATAGATTTTGCCTGCTGTCACCTGCTGGAAAAAAAGATTACCCCCATAATATTTTATTTGATTAGCCAATCTGGCAGTCTTGCGATCCATACCAAACAACTAGAATCTTGACCTTAAGTTCAGTATCAGAGCAGCTTGACTAAGAACACACCCTATCCTGTTTGTTGGACAAGATGTAGCAGCACAGTTATGTTTCATCCTGTCTGTTTGCTTGCTATCACATGTGCACTGCAGCAGAGCTTGATTAGCTTAGATTGCTAGTCCCCCCTTCCTTAACCACTTTCAGACCGGACCAATTTGCTGGTCAAAGACCAGACCACTTTTTGCGATTCGGCACTGCGTCGCTTTAACTGACAATTGCGCGGTCGTGCGACGTGGCTCCCAAACAAAATTGACGTCCTTTTTTTCCCACAAATAGAGCTTTCTTTTGGTGGTATTTGATCACCCCTGCAGTTTTTATTTTTTGCGCTATAAACAAAAATAGAGCCACAATTTTGAAAAAAAACGCATTATTTTTTACTTTTTGTTATAATAAATATCCCCCAAAAATATATAAAAAAACATTTTTTTCCCTCAATTTAGGCCGATACGTATTCTTCTACATATTTTTGGTAAAAAAAATCGCAATAAGCGATTGATTGGTTTGCGCAAAAGTTATAGGGTTTACAAAATAGGGATAGTTTTATAGCCTTTTTATTAATAATTTTTGTATTATTTTTTTTTTTTACTAGTAATGGCGGCGATCTGCGATTTTTATTGTGACTGCGACATTTTCGGGGACCCATCGGACATTTTTGACACATTTTTGGGACCATTGTCATTTATACAGTAATCACTGCTATATAAATGCAGTGATTCCTGTGTAAATGACACTGGCAGTGAAAGGGTTAACCAGTGGGTGGCAGTGTAGGGGTTAAGTGTTCCTAGGGGTGTGTTACTAACTGTGGGGGGGTTGGGCTTTCATTTAGTGTACACTGATCTCTGCTCCAATCACATGGAGCAG
This sequence comes from Lithobates pipiens, assembly GCF_037356315.1. Classification (NCBI taxonomy): domain Eukaryota; kingdom Metazoa; phylum Chordata; class Amphibia; order Anura; family Ranidae; genus Lithobates; species Lithobates pipiens. Next base: position 406,730,706 of record NW_027507748.1, read on the forward strand.
AGATCAGCGTCACTAGTTGCTAGGCAGAATGGAAAAATGTTGTTTATACAGCATTTCCTCCATTCGGCCGCTCCGTGAGACGATCGCGGGGATGCCCGCGGCGATCGAGTCCGCGGGTCCCGCGACCGGACTCACGGGGGTCCCGACCAGCGCGGGAGCGCGCCGGCGGCGGCACGCTCCCGATGGCACGGCGACATCGAATATTGGACGTACATGTACGCCAATATGCCTGCCCGTGCCATTCTGTCGACGTACATCGTCGTGCGCTGGTCGGGAAGTGGTTAAAGTGGAACTTTACCTAATGTGTGAGCTGGAAAGATATTTATTTGGGCGTTCATAGCCACATGGTACACCCTAAATAAAGGTATAACATGTATAACCTATCTAGCTCTGAAAAGAAGAAATCGGCATACATTCCTTTTCTGAAGCCGATCCGACTTGATCCCACACCAAGCTGTCAGTTGCCGCTTCGCTGTGGAGGCGAGTGCAGAGGACACAGTTGACAGCGAAAGCCCCATAGTAAGTCTACGGGTGACGTCACGTCACATTCATTTCACAGCCTTTGTCGGCTGTGTCCTCTGCTAGAGCTTCCGCTGCATTAGAGCAGAGCGTCTTAAAAAAATAAAGTATGTATACTGATTTCCTCTTGAAAGGGCTAGGTTAGTGTTAGATCATGGATGTCTGTGGATGTAGCAATTTAGTGTTGGGGTGGACTTATCCTTTAATAAAGAAGAGACATACTATATCACTTTTGCCTTAATTATCCGTCCTGCTTTTTTTCAATGTAAACTAGCTGTGCATACATACTTCAGGTTACAGTTTAAGCATCTGCCGAGATGAACTCTGACTCATGCGCAAGAGTAACGTTATCCTGGTCCAGCTGATCGAAGGTGGTAGTATATTTATACTAGTTACTCCTTTGGTCACGTGCATAGGTTTTTTTTTTTTTTTTTTCTCTACTAAGACATATATATATTTTTTTAAATCAAAGTGGTAACCTGGTCAAAATTTAAATGGATATGAACCAGTAATTTCCTTCAAGCTGTACTTTGTTGTGGGAATCGTTAACCTTTGTGGTTGCGGACATGTTCCAAGCTGAGGAGGACATCCCAGCCCCTTGTGTTTATAGAAAAATCTGATTGCTGATTTCCTGGGCAGTGAACACTGTTTTCAGCCTTGTCTAGTCATGTCCATAGCCTCAATGGTGCTCTTGTAGAATGAATTTAGGTATACATTATATTGCCTTGTCTTTTTGCACTTTAAAAGCTACATAAAATGTACAGTATACTTCTATTGACAGTTCCACAGGCTTTATGCATTCTGAACTATATTGTTTTAAATTTCTAGAGGATATTTGGAGAAGCTGCTGAAAAAAATTTGTATTTGTCTCAACTGATTATATTGGATACACTGGAAAAATGTCTTGCAGGGGTGAGTATTTATTTTTTCTATTTTTTTTAATTGTTTAACTTCTTAATTGGTTGGTTTTGTGATTCGGAAAAACCACACTTTAGATATAAATAGTTGTTGTATTGTACATGTACTGGTTTGATCACTACCATATTCTTAGCATTGTTCATTGGGAACGCAGTATGGTTACACAGGTAATGACTAAATTTCTTCATTACCCTAGTGCTCCATGGTTTTGTGTATAGAACACTTTAGGTTATTAAATAATACTAATCAGATGCAGTTTAAAAGATGAAGTGGAGGTGGGAATTTGCATTCTGCAATTGATTAGTGATCATTGCTGGACCTTGCTGCAGAAGTGCTTTTGATCTGTAGCATTTTTCCTCATTTCTCCTAGGTACTTTTCTGCATCTTGCTAGTTAAAGCAGAGGGTCACACAAAAATTGAACCACTGCTTTTCGAACCACGTTCCCCGGTGTCACATTTGATAACTTTTAGGGGGGTGCAGATACTTGTCTAAGACAGGTATTTGCAGCCACTTCCGGTCATAGGCTCCCACGGAAGTCTATGCCTCTTTCTGTACCACCATACTGTCTGCTGGGACACATACGGGTCCCAGAGACGGTGCAGACCACTCTCATTGCGCTATGCGACTCATGCATGCGCAGTATGGAACCGGGAAGTGAAGCCCCAATGCTTCACTTCCTGATTCCCTCACCAAGTTTTTCTGCTGAGTTTTTCCTTCAGATTTACCAAAACCATATAATATGAGGTCAAACCCTAAAAGTTTTAAATTTGTATGCAATCAGGCAGGCCCTTGTACTACATGGTTTTGGTAAACCTGAAGGAAAAACTCAGCAGAAAAACTGATAGTGTGTATGGGGCTTTAGTGTTCCTTTATTGAAAGTCAGCAGCTGGAGTATTTGTAGCTGCTGGCTTTTAATAATTTTTAGGTGGACTCCCTCTTTAACTACTGGATACGTTTTGGAAAGGACTGCCTTGTGTCAAATAAAATGAACTGGTAATTGCCCATTACTACCTTCATTCTTGATTTAAAGGCTTCACCTTTTGGAAAAAGATACTTTTTTTTTTTTTTTTCAGTAAAAGAAAAGTGCATTTTTTCCCCCAAAGAAGCCTGCAAAGCATTGCTCCCCATGATCAGTGAATCATGGGAGCAGTGTCAGGCTCTTGCAGACAAGTTCTACAGCTTTCTGCCTGTACCTCTGTCAGTTTGAAAGCTGCAGGGCTTGTGAATAAATTATGACAGTGACCATCAGTGCCCATTCAGTTCATTGAGAACTACAAGACAATACCTTGTTCCAAGTTTTCATAGAACAAATGTTTCTTTTTTTTTTGATTTTTGTTTGATTGTTAAGTCCCTTTCTTGGAGTACATCATGAGATAAGCATCTTCATGTCAATTAATATAGGATTAAGCTTTTACCTTTGTAGTTGATAGAACACTGGCAAAAAAAAACAAGACAGGAAGTCTTGGGGGTACTTATTTCAGAGTATAAAATGAGCACACAGTGTGACCAGGCATTAGGAAAAGCGAATAGAATTCTAGGATGCATCACTAGAGGGATCACCAGCAGGAGGAAGGAGGTTCTGATTCCCTGTTATCAGCGTCGTCAAACTGGTGGCCCTCCAGCTGTTGCAGAACTACAAGTTCCATGACACATGTGCCCTATATAGATCTTTAGCTAGACCTCATTTATAAAGAATACGGTGTCCAGTTCTTGCTTACAACAAGATATTAAGATAGAACTAGTCCAGAGACGGGTAACAAAAATGGTTAAAGGTCTGGGGGATAAAACCTAAAAATAAAAGATAAAACCGAGAGTGACTTCAGTAACTTAATATATACAGTTTGGAGGAAAGAAGGGAAAGGGGAGACATTACTGAAACCTTTTTAAATACATCAAGGTGGGGAATGAGGTTCAAGAAGGCAGTTTTTTCAATATAAATTAATGTGGGTGGTTATGGTGCTCTACTCGAACCTCAAATGACCAATAGTTTCAATGTATATTACAGTAGAAAAATTTGTAATAAAATAGATGAAGAGTGCTACACCTAAGAACGGTTGTTTGCGGTGCCGGGCTACAAAAGTGAAAAACATTTGATATGAAAATGTGCCACTAAATATAAAAATAAAATGCTATGTGCCAATATTAGTGAATTCCCATAAGGTGCATATTTTGCATGAGAAAAAAAACAAAGTTCCACAGAGTATAAAACCCAACAAGTACCTATTTAGCATGTAAACTTATACACCTATTAATGATGATGATAATTAATATACCTTCAGTGATAAAAATTTATATGCATTCCGTGATAAAAAATAAGTTGATATCCACTATAAAGCTGAAAGTGACAAATGCCTAATAATGTCCCATAGAGATACACAAATTAAACAGTAATTATTATGTCTGTTGGTTAATGTCCGTAAACGGCAGTAATGAAGTGTGAAAATATCCAAAAAGATAGTGACTGGTGCAAGTGATTCTTAGGAGATGAGAAGCCCGGTGCGATTTTCATGCAAGAGATGAATTTTGCTCTCGCCAACTCCCCAGCCCCTGCAGGGGTGAAAGCGCCTCCAGTGTGTTGGCCCCTGTGTCGCTATATAACGCTGGTCCAGGTGCTTTGCATCTTGTCTCAGGAATGCATTGTTTTAGTTGGTAATTGAGGAAAAGAAAATGCCCATAGTGTGATAATGTTAACACAATCCACTATTAATATAATAGGAAATCTATTCACAAAATGAAAAGTTAAAAAATCGCCGTATGCAAATACGTTCATGTGCTGCCGCTTGAAGAGTCTGTGTACGTCCTATGGCCACGCCCTAAGCGTTGACGAAACGCGTAGGGCGTGGCCATAACATTATTAGTACTATTTTTACTGAAAGGGTAGTTGCTTGTAATAAACTTCCAGCAGAGGTATGTTGAGCCCTCCCCCCCCCCCCCAATTAAACAATTCTTCAGTTTTCGTTGCAAGCCCTGAACCAAAGAAATAGGGGCAAGGTTTCTGTTTCCCATTATGTACTCCATAAAAAGGATTTTACAGTTAAACCAAAATCCCATTTTCTTTATCATACATCCCGGGGCACAGAGTATCTTAATTTTTGTTAGGATAATGATGTCCCCAAGGACTGAATATAAAGTGCTGGCAGTTTAGTAAATCGGCCAAACTAGACCAAAACAAGTTGGAACCTTGTGAAGCAGCCTTGCATAACATTCTGACCCAAGGTGGCCTCCTCAGTTATTCTACCATCCACTTGGTAAACTTAAAATAGTAACAGAGGATTAAATAGCAGCTTTACTTGAGCTACCAAAGCCTGATATCTGATAGCCCAGGAAGTACCCACACTCCTGGTAAAATGAGCCATCACTAAAAACAATGGAATTTTGTCCATTGGACCATAAGCCTGAGAAAAAAAGCTGACAGTTCTAACTAGAAATTATGGACTTGGAAGCTGTGCAACTCTTCCTTGGGCTTTCAGGAAGCACTGTACTGTAAGGGAATCTGACAAGTTGCAGCAGTCTACTTCAAGTAACACCCCATAGCAGGAACCACATCCAAAGTGTGAAGAGCTTTGTCTCCTGGCATCTGCATGCGCCGTAGACAGTGGTGCCCGTTTTCGGGCAAATATCTCCTAAACCATACAGGTTTAGGAGATATTGCTTGGACCTACAGGTAAGCCTTAATCTAGGCTTACCTGTAGGTCAAAGTGGTTTGTAAGGGTTTACAACCACTTTAAGTCCCCAGTAAGCAAGTAGTTTAAGTCACCTTTCAAGCCTTCAGTAGGGTCGGAAATGAAAAAAAAAAAAACAAAAACAAAAAAAACCTGAAGCCTTGCCTAGAATGGAGAGGGTATGCCTAGGAGGGGGCTTGCAATGTTCTTTGAGTTTTTTTTTTCTGGCCAGTGTCAAGTCACCTGAAGGTGGCAGCATAACCCTGTCTCAGTGGATATGAAGATGTTCTGTGTCCTGTGAAAACGTATTAATTCAACTTTTTGGTGTGTTTGTTCTTAATTGCATTATGTTTTTAACATTGAAAAAAAAAAATTATTTATAATTGCCTGGTCTCTAAAAAGTGTCACTTGGTGTCAAATTTGTCTGTTGCAATACCGCTAAAAAAACGTTGATCACCGCCATTACACGTGAATTTTGTTTTTTAAAAATATTCAATAAATCTATCTCATAGTTTTTAGACGCTAACTTTTTGCTCAAACCACTCAATGTCTAATCAATGTATGCTTATTGGGATTTTTTTTTTTTAAACAAAAATATGTAGCGCAGGGCTTGACAAATTTTCTTAGAATCTAGAAGCCAGCTGAAAAAGTTAGGAGCCAGTTATTTAAATCCTCTGCCCAGCGCCCAGAACTGCATGTCTGGGGCATCGGGCAATAAGAATTGCTCATGCCTGATGCCAAGAGCAAAAAGGACAATATTTAAAAAATAAAATAAAATAAAATCAACTTTTGTTTTGTTATAAGATTTTGCAAATAAGTTTTTTTTTTATTTTTATTTTTTTCTCCACTGATGTGCTCTGATAGGCTACACTAATGGGCACTGATGGGGCAGCATTGAGGTTGGAACTGATAAGCACCAATAGGCAGCACTGAGGTGCCACTTATGGGAACTAACAGGTGGCACTGATGGGCAGCACTCACAGGTGGCACTGGCAGGTGACACTGCTTGGCACTGGCAGGTGGCATTGGCAAGTTGCACTAATTGGCATTGGCAGGTGACACTAATTGGCACTGCTTGGCACTGGCAGGTGGCACTAACTGGCAGGTGGCACTATGTGGCATTGGCAGGTGGCACTGGCAGGTGGCAATGGTTGGCAGGTGGCACTGGATTGCACTGGCAGGTTGCACTAACTGGCAGGTAGCACTTGGCAGGTGGCATTGGATTGCACTGCCAGGTGGCACTGCTTGGCACTAACTGGTAGGTGGCACTGGCAGGTGGCAATGGGTGGCACTGGCAGTTGGCACTGATTGGCATGTGGCACTGGATTGCACAAGTTGGCACTGGCAGGTGGCACTGGCAGATGGCACTGGTTGGCATTGGCAGGTGGCACTCACAGGTGGCACTGGATGGCACTGGCATGTGGCAATGGTTGGCAGGTGGCACAGGTTGGCACTGATTGGCAAGTTGCAATGGCAGGTGGCATTGGCAAGTTGCACTAATTGGCAGGTGTTGCTGGATTTCACAGGCAGGTGGCAATGGTTGGCACTGGCAGGTGGCAATGGTTGGCAGGTGGCACTGACTGGCACTGGCAGGTGGCACTAACTGGAATTGGCAGTGGCACTGCTTGGCACTGGCAGGTGGCACTGCTTGGCACTGGCAGGTGGCACTGGCAGGTGGCATTAACTAGAATTGGCAGGTGGCAATGATTGGCACTGGCAGTTGGCACTGATTGGCAGGTGGCACTGGATTGCACTGGCAGGTGGCACTGGTTGGCAGGTGGCACTGGATTGCACTGGTTGGCAGATGGCACTGGATTGCACTGGTTGGCACTGGCAGGTGGCACTAACTGGCACTGGCAGGTGGCACTAACTGGCACTGGCAGGTGGCACTAACTGGCACTGGCAGGTGGCACTAACTGGCACTGGCAGGTGGCACTAACTGGCACTGGCAGGTGGCACTAACTGGCACTGGCAGGTGGCACTGGCAGGTGGCACTGGCAGGTGGCACTGGCAGGTGGCACTGGCAGGTGGCACTGGCAGGTGGCACTGGCAGGTGGCACTGGCAGGTGGCACGGTTGGCACGTGGCACTGGCAGGTGGCACGGTTGGCACGTGGCACTGGCAGGTGGCACTGGCAGGTGGCACGGTTGGCACGTGGCACTGGCAAGTGGCACTGATTGGCAAGTGGCACTGGCAGATGGCATTGGCAGGTGGCACTAACTGGCATTGGCAGGTGGCACTGGATTGCACTGGCAGGTGACACTGGAATGTTTCACAGCCGATACTGTAACTGTGAAATTGAATGCTCTGCAGTGTGTGAAAGAGGAGCTGACAAATTCAGCGTGATGTCAGAGGTGGGCGGGACCCAGCAGCTATCCAGCCAATGACTGGGCTGCTTAAGGAAGGGGCGTGGCCACATACACGTATCAGCCCGCCCAGATCCCATCCCATTGGCTGGTGTTGGATAGCTGGGTCCCGCCCACCCCGTTGCCCAGCCTCAATTTTGACAGCTCCCCTCTACACACAGTTTCACACACTGCGGTGCTGTTCTGCCAACAGTGTGTGGAGAAGGGAGGAGGATGTCAGCGGCTGCTGAGCTGCTCTCTCCCTGCTTCATCCCGACTACCAGACAGTGCTCTGTGTCTGGAGGGCCTCCACTTTCCAAGACCCCACAGCCAGCCCTGTAGCAGAGGCGCCTGTCAGTGACAAAAACCCAGGCGCCAGGGCACAATTTCTAGTCACAACGGCGACCTGGCGCCTGGGATTTGTCGAGCCCTGATGTAGCAGAATGCATATTGGCCTAAAATGTAAAAAAATTATCTAATTTCTTCATCAAATGTTTTATAGCCGAAAGTAAAAGCTTATTTTTTTTTTTTTTTGTGCAAAAAATAAAAACCTCAGAGATGATCAAATACCACCAAAAGAAAGCTCTATTTGTGGGGGAAAAAATCTATTTTTATTTGGGTACAGCTAGTGCCAGGACAAGGTCACCCGGGGCCCAGGGCATAGATGGAAAACTGCAAAGTTGGGTGACACTGGCTGAGAAGGGGTTAACATCTAGAGGCAATCAAGGGGTTCATTGTTTAACAATGTATGCTTTTACTACTGATTTTTGTTTCTTTGCCGTGCAACCTTCTGGAGCTGCAGTATTTAAGGTGGAAAGTTTGGGGGGGGGGGGGGTGAGAATATGACGTTGATGTTTTTTCTGTCCACCAATCAGTGGAATGTATTGTGTGATGGCAGTAGCGCTGCCATAACCGTACCATTTTCTGTGGCCTCACATCTGAAGCAGGACTATGAATGGTGCGGTATGGTTCGGTTGTATAGAGCCGCTTTCATAGTGGAAAAACTCAAAGTAGTACCGTACTGAACCGCTCAGAGGAAACGAGGCATTAGTAATCTATCCTTAGACATGTAAGGGTGGAGATGTGCCAAAAAATTAACTGTGACTGAAAACATTTCTTAAAATTTTGGTGCAGTAGTGGTACTGTTGGCTCATTTCTTGAAGGTAGAAGTTGAGTGCATTTCTGTACTTGTAAAGTTTTTCTAGAATTGACCCCATTTGTCTGGTTGAATGACTTTCAGCCCACTGGAAAAAAAAGGTATATGTCCAGCTTTATTTGCTTTTGCGGACTGCACAAACCTTGCTAGGCTCACTCTCTTAAAATGACCCTGTCCAGGGGATGGGAAGACCTTACAACAGCAACACGCTATAAAAGGAGGTGTTCCTATGTCCCTACAGTACAGGGTTTTAAGTGATTGGCAGGAGGAATCATGGCATCTAATGGGCACTCTATAAAACTCACCTGGGATTATGTGTTGACAGCTTGGGTTCACAAGGTATAGGAAGCACACTGGGGGAGCCAGCGCTGAAGCAGTGTAGAGAGGTAACAGCACAAAATGAAAAATGAGAATTGGGCTGCATTCACACCTGAGCATTTTCAGCTCATAAAGCGCCTGGAAAAATGCCCAGCATGCAAAATCCTGTTCATTTCAATGGTGCCTCCGACATCTGAGCTTTATTGTTGCCTGAAAAACGCCCTAAGATCAGAAAAGAACGTGAGCTTCTTTGGGGCAGCTTACAGGTGTTTTTCTGCCTTTTGCATTGGCGACCTGAACAAAATCACGGTAGAAACACCTGACTTTGAAACGCACAGGTGTGAATGCATCATTACAATGAGAGGAGGTTTTTTATTTTTAAAGACTTTGCAAATTAAAATGCTGTGTTGCATGACCCTCACTGTTTCCTTACAGTGGGGATCCTCTTTTGGTAATGCAGTATGGCACACACACACTTTTTCTTTATGCTATGTCCCAGGACGCAGGGTATCTTTATATTCATTACAACAGGGCTTGACAAATTTGCTTGGAATCTAGGAGCCAGCTAAAAAAAGTTTGGAGCCAGGTCCGTGACAGCAATCCGGACCTGTCCCTGGCCTGACATGGACACGAGTGAGGGGAAGATAGTCCCACCCCCCCAACCTGTCTCCAAGTCATTGCCCATAGCTCTTAGAGGGACATTTTATTTATTTATATTTTTCAAATGACCATTTTTTTTTCAAATTGCGTTTTAGTGTAAATATGAGATCTGAGGTCTCTGACCCCAGATCTCATATTTAAGAGGACCTTTAATGCTTTTTTCTATTGCAAGGGATTTTTACATTCCTTGTAATAGGAATAAAAGTGACACTATTAATATTATTATTATTATTATTTTTTTTTTTTTAAAGAACAGTGAAAAAAATAAAATAAATGTTAAAATAAAAAAAAAATTTAAACGCACCCTGTCCCGCCAAGCTTGCGTGCAGAAGCGAACGCATATGTGAATAGTGCCCGCATATGAAAGCGGTGTTCAAACCACACGTGAGGTATCGCCCTGATCGGTAGAGCGAGAGCAATAATTCTAGCCCTAGACCTCCTCTGTAACTCAAAACATGCAACCTGTAGAATTTTTTAAACGTCGCCTATGGAGATTTTGAAGGGTAAAAGTTTGTCGCCATTCCACAAGGGGGCGCAATTTTGAAGCATGACATGTTGGGTATCAATTTACTCGGCGTAACATTATCTGCGCAAATACGGTGTGACAGACAGTATTGCAACGACCAACATTTTATTCTCTAGGGTGTTGTATTTTTTATTCTATATAATGTTTAGGGGTTCTAAGTAAAGGGAAGAAGATAGGCGGGCAGTGAAAATAGGTAGGGGAAGCTCCATTAGCATTGCTGGTTGTCACACCAAGGCCACCACAAGAGGGCGCCAGATTCCAGAAGGAACCATAAGACCGCAGAAGGCCTCAAAGCTGCGGCCTCAATTACCGGCCGGCGGCGGCGTGGCCCGACGCGATCACGCTGGGGGTGTCCACGGAGACGGGATACCCCCAGCTGTGCTGCCCCAGGTTGCTAATTCTAGTCGCAAATGCGACCTTGCGCCCGGGTTTTGTCGAGCCCTGCATTACAATATTGTAGGGTTGTACTGCCACCTTCAAGTCATTTTATACTGTAAAAACAGAGGCACCTCCCACCACAGCTAGGCAAAGCTTCAGCTTTTTTTTTTTTTTCCTACTGTAAAAACCAGAGTACCCAGAGGTAGACCACGCAGACACAGAGGACATGCAAACTCTGTGTGCTGGTAATGCTGTGGTTGAGTTTCTAACCAATGACCCTAGTGCTGCTAGGCGGAAGTGATAATCACTTGGCTCACTGTGCTGCATCCATGGATGTTTTAAAGGACTCCATTTAGCAGCTTTCTTAACCAGGCTGTTGTCAGTACACATATGCATGATCTTATGGCTTAAGGCTGCATTCACACCGTTTTTTTGCGGCGTTTTTTACCGCGGCTTGCCGCGATTTTGTGCAGAGCAAAAGGTCACCAATGTTAAAAGAAGAAAAACGCCCAAATCTGCTCAATTCGAGCGACAAAAAAAGGGGTCCGGAACTTGTTTGAGCTTCAGGCGTTCGGCTTCAGATGACATGGAGTGGAGATGTGAACCATCTTCATTGAGAATAATAGAATTTTTTTTCCCCTCTAGCGTTTTGTAGCTTCAGGCTTCAAGCTACAAAAACGCTCAGGTGTGAATGGGGTCTTAGTGTTGGTCATTGAACTTGCCCTGTAAGAAACAGATCCTGCTTTGAAAGATAATATCCAAAAGATAAATGTGGGTACCCTGTTGCCATTTAACAAGCTCAAGCCTACGTTGAAAAAACCTGCCACACCCTCTACTATCAAACATTCCTTTCCCCAACCACAGGCCTAAAGGCTCCACGCTGAGGCTCCACTCCCAGTTTTGTAAGAAGACTTTTACTTCTGGGCCTTTTTAAGCCATGGCACAAGCCCTCCTCACAATGATGGGATGCCCCCACAATTGGTGATTTTTGCAGAGGTTGGCAGACGAGTGCGTCCAAAATATAGCGGCTCGTGGTTACAAGCTAGAATTTCAGAGCCTTTACCCTCCATGCCATTATTCTTTCAAATGTAGGTTTGAACCCACATAAAAGGATTGCGCTTTTTAAAACTTTCATTCTTCTACGATCACAAGTAGTGATCATACTAGACACGGAGAGTAAGGGGTTTCAAGATTTTTTTTTTCTTCTAATCTCTAATTCACAGTTCCGATATGGAATGGTGAGGTTTGTCCCATCCTGGATTTCAAGAGACTGAACAGGTTTCTCCAAGTAAAAGTTCTGGATAGAATTGGTACATTCAGTGCTTGCCTTCTTCCAGCAGGAAGATTTCCTGGCATCAGTGGATCTCAAGGATGCTTATCCGCATATTTGAAACTTTCCACCTCCTCAAATGTTCCTGCGATATACTGTGGACGACTGAAATTTTCAGTTTGTGGCCCTGCCATTCAGCCTGTCCACTGCTGTGAGGGTATTCACCATAGTTCTAGCCCTGGTCTTGGATCTTCTATGTACGCTGGGTGTTTGTCAAGTTAACTGGGCATCTTGCTTCTCAGGGAGCAGTCCCCTTCGCTTTGGGAAATCGGTGACTCCAAAGGTGCAATTTCAGCAGAAGTTTGGATTGGTTTTGATCTGCAGGTAAGCGCTTGTGTGAAAGAGGCCTTAGATCAGCCTTCCTGAACTGGGGTGCTGTAAAGAGTCTTTAGAAGTGCCACAACAAAAGTATAAAACTCTGCTTCTGGTTCTGGCACCACAGTGACAAGTGGAGACAGATTTTTCCGCTATATCATCAAAGATCCGTATGTAAAATCTAAAGACAGTTAGGCTGCTTTCACACTGGGGCGGTATTCAGGCGTTACAGCGCTAAAATTAGCGCCTGTGTAACGCCTGAAAAAAAACGGCCCCTTTAACTCCAGTGTGAAAGCCGGAGGGCTTTCACACTGGAGCGATGCGCTGGCAGGACGGTGAAAAAAGTCCTGCCAGCCGCATCTTTGCAGCGGTGAAGGAGCGGTGTATTCACCGCTCCTACCCATTGAAATCAATGGGACACCGCGACAATACCGCGGGCAAAGCGCCGCTGCAGCGGCGCTTTGCGGGCGGGTTTAACCCCTTTTCGGCCGCTAGCGGGGCTTAAAACCACCCCACTAGCGCCCGCACACCGCCGCTAAAACGACGGTAAAGCGCCGCTAAAAATAGCGGCACTTTACCGCCGACGCCGCTCCCGCTGCAGTGTGAAAGCAGCCTTAGTCTCTCTTCCTGGGCAGTATCTGAAATGTCTGTTTGTGATCTGAGCCCACACCTCATCTTATTGCTCTGATCCCAGTGTGTGTCAGCAGCTGCGTCTGTGACTCGTCTGCCCGGTGTCAGCAGTGGAGTTTTCAATGGTTTCATTTGAGCTGGATCAGCTGTTTAGAGGAGCCTGCTAGTTATTGTACTCCTTTCTGTTCCTGCTCTCTCCTCTATACAAGCCAGGAGCAGTGCTCACAGTTTATGGCCTTTCTATGTGTCGGCAGCTACAACAAAGTATATCAGCTCTCAGCTTTTTAATATTGAATACAGGAGGGTTAACTATATAAGGCTACATGTCAATGCTGCTCAACACTGGCTTCTACTAGGGGTCCTGTTATTGATTCCATTGATTTTGTCAGCTCTATATATATGTATACAATGCAGAGTTTAGTAGTCACTAAAGCTGTGGCCATACTTAATTTTCTTCCATTCAACCAGCTGGTTGGACGAAAGAAAATTAGATTTTTTTTATTTTTATTTTTTGCTTCACACACTCGGGACAGCCCACTGAAAAATGTGACAAGTGCAAACACTCAAAAAAGCCGGATGTGCTTCCTTGTGTGAACGAGCCCTCGAACTGGCATGCCCCAAAATTGTGCACAATTGGGGCAAAGGGTGTCTCGATTGAAAAACTGCGTATTAAATGTTTTCTTCGTTCCATCTCAACCTGGACATTTTGTTGCCTTCTTTCTGTCGTAAGCTTCAGTTACTTGGGAGCAAGGCTCTTTACACCATGTGACCATGTCGTTCATATCAGGTGTTACCTAAAGTTGACAACAGCACATTGTCCGTCTTTTTTGTTGTTGTATAATATATGTCCAATCGTCTGAAGGTGGCATCCTAACCCTTATTGTAATGGATATGAAAATACCCTGTAGTGTGATGTACTCCAAGAAAAGGATTTTACAGGTAAACCAAAAATCACGTTTTATCGCCCCCTCCCCTTTATCACCCCAATTGTATATCTCATAGCAAATTGAAAGTTCTTACCGCTTTCTAGGCACTTGGTTTAAAATGTCTCTGGTGTGACTATCCAAATATAAAAATTGACAGCTCCATACCTGTATGCATGAGTGAAGAGTTAGAGAGCTATAAAAAGGATGTTTTTTCCCAGTGGGCTTTATATTTTCTAAAATACAAATGGGCTGTTATATGCTCATTCTATGCAGGCAGTGCATAGTTTTTTAGTCTTTTATCTCACGTTTCAGATCTACACTTTCTCGTTTCAGCAACCAAAAGACTGTATGCGCTTGGATGAAACTATGCTTGTTAAACAGCTGCTACCTGAGATCTGCCATTTTATTCACACACATCGAGAGGGCAACCAGCATGCAGCCGAGTTGCGGATTTCTGCTTCAGGAGTCTTGTTCTCTTTAAGCTGCAATAACTTCAATGCAGTTTTCAGTCGCATTTCTACCAGGTGAGAAGCAGTAAATTGTAGCATTAAGGAAAAAACTCAAAATACACTATCTCACTTTTTTTTAATCGCATGAATTTGAAGTTTTTTTGCAAACTTCCTCCTTGGAGCATCCTTCCACAGAATGGTAACGTAGCTGCACAGCTAGGGGACAATTCCAAATGAAACTTTTGTTGTATATTCACTTTGGCTTATATGATATTGACAGCAACCAGATCTTGGATATATCTTCTGTCCAAACTTTGGTTACAATTTTCCACAAAAGTTAAAACCCAAGTAGAGTCCCTTAAAGAATTTGATCTTCCGCAGCAGTTATTAATGGTGCAAAAAGCCTTAATGAGCAGCCAATTATGTAACAGACTACTGGCATTCTGTAATTGGTTGCTGCGGGTTAAAGCATGTGAACGCTCAGTTGCGTTCCAGAACGTAAATATAGAACTCCTAATTGTGACAACTTTTTTTTTTTTTTCCCTTAATACATTTTTTTTATAGGATGTATGTATGTTTTAAATGATAGGCTCCAGAAAAGATATGTTTTTATGTTTAACAGCTCAAAATGTTTTATTTCTAAAATAGATTCTCCAGGGATTTATTTAACCAAGAGAGCTGTAGGTTTATAAGGTGCTATTTGCCACATAAAATTAAAGAGATTGCAAATGGTCTTTTCCAAATAAAAAAACTTGTCATACTTAACTTGGTCCTTGATCCTCCTCTTTTGGGCTCCCCAGCTGGGTACTGTGGGGGCACTCGTTTGCGCTTGAATCCCGATTTACGCACTGTGTCCATAGACACTCAGCACGTGGCTCGGCCCTGCCACCCACTCTCTGCTCACTGGTTGTGATTGACAGCAGCAGGTGCCAATGGCTCTCTCTGCTGTCTCAATGTCTAGTTTAGAGCAAGAGATAGAGCTGCAGGAGGGGGAGCTGCACACAGGTTTTCTACCCTAATGCAACTTCATTAAAGTAACACAAAAAAACTACCTTTTTAACAATTACTTTAAATTGGAGCTTTAGCCTAAATATCCTAATTCAGTGATAAACTTGATTTTCATTTTGCTTTTTCTCTTGTTTTTAGGTTGCAAGAGCTGACAGTTTGTTCAGAAGACAATGCTGATGTTCATGATATAGACTTGATACAGTACATTAATGTGGACTGTGCAAAACTGAAAAGGCTGCTACAAGGTTGGTGAATTCCTATGGCGCAATTTTTTTGGTATGTCAGTCATTTCTCCACCTCCTGATTGAACGCTGGCAAATGGCAAAGCTTGATTCAGCCCTGCATACCCCTCCCACTCCTGGCATTTTTTATTTTTTTTGCTAGTGTTTGTAGATGATGGACCTGTCTGAGTCTTTTCTCCTAAAATGCTCAAAATCAACTACCCACTGAACTGTGCTACTGAGCCTCGGTGCTCTAGATCAGTTTTTTTTCAACCTTTTTACGGTGAAGTACCCCGTAGGTCTAAAAAACCTTCCTAAGTACCCCTATCTCAAAGTAATTTCTATTGTTTGGGTGTCATGGTTTCTGTGTGTGTGTGTGTGATGGTTTTTGTTTGTGTGCAATATCATTCTTATGTGTAAAAATTCAAAAAATAAAGTGCAGTGCTAGGTTTAAAAACACAAGATGATTCTGTGCATTAAAACATAGATGAAAGTGAATTTAACACTGTATTAAAGTGCAATATGACCATAAACATTAGCATAAATTCAAATAAAGTGCAACTATACATTGCATTTTTGATGAATTGTATTATACGCAATAAAAATATTTAGTTTTAATGTGCTCCCGTGCGACAAATACAAGATGAAAACACACACATAAAAAATTGCAAACAATATGCAACTTGTAAAGTGCAACACTAAGCACTAAGTTTGGGAACAAAAAGAGAATAACAAATGTGAAGAAAATATAGCACAATAATAAATGTGTAATGTGATCATAATCTTAAGTAGCATAAATTCATATAAAGTGTAAGTATACAGTGCAAATGTGATGGATTGTTATATACAACAAAAATATTTAATTTAGTGCAGTCCCATGCGACAATGCAGAAGGAAACCAAAGTCGCACAAGAGCGCAAAACGATATGGATGAAAAAAAAAAGATTGTTCATAGTTCGCTGAAATTCAATATGTGACTTCGCAGTGCAGCGTATAACGTATTGAGTGCTCATCACCGTGTTTCCTGTCACCTCATTAAGATAAAAGGCTTAACAGAAATCCTGCAACCTCCCTTATTTGGGGTAGTTAAACAGCGCTTTTGGTGAAATCCAAGATTCTCTGATGGAAGACTTCAGCTTTCCTCTCCAGAAAGATCCATGGGCATCCACTCGAATCCCAATGATGTGAACAGCAGGATAATATAAAAAAAATAAAAAGGCTCCAATAGTATAAAATGTCTTCTCAAGTCATTTTAAGTCAAGTCATTTTATTAAAAAACAGCAGTTGCAGTACGAAAAGGCAAAATATATAAAAATTGCGGTAATAGTCCTTGCAAGGATAAATGGACATACAGGTCCCTTTAAAATCCAATCGCGTGTAGCGTCCTGACTATCCATTCATCAAATATGACATCAGGGGTATGATGTCATATTTGACGAAACGTTCATCAAATATGACATAATTTCAGCTATCTATGAAGATTTTTTTTTTTCAGATCCATGTCGTTTTGCACTTCTGTGCGTTTTTTATGCGACTTTGGTTTCCTTCTGCATTGTCGCATGAGACTGCACTAAATTAAATATTTTTGTTGTATATAACGCAATCCATCACATTTGCACTGTATAGTTGCACTTTATTTGAATTTATGCTACTTAAGAGTATGGTCACATTTATTATTATATTTTCTTCACACACGTTCTTATACAGAGTCTTTGTGCCCAAACGTAGTGTTGCACTTTACAATTTGTATGTTTACACGTTTGAGTTTTTTTTTATTTATATGACTGTTTGTTTCCATCTTGCATTTATCGCATGGGGTCGCAATAAAACTAAATATTTTGGTTGCGTATAATACAATTCATCATATCTGCACTGTATAGTTGCACTTTATTTGAATTTATGCTATTTAATGTCTATGGTCATATTGCATTTATTGCAATGATACAGTGTAATATTTACTTTCATATGTTTTTATGCACAGGATCATCTTGTGTTTAAACCTAGCGCTGCACTTTATTTTTTGCATTTTTTATTTTGTGCCGTGTATCTGGGTTGTAATGCTTAGCGGCAGGTCTTGAATTAAACAATGTGAAAACTGTGTCAATTAATCTATCACTTAGCGCAGATATATAATTTTTATTTCTATCATTGTATGTGTGCATGCCGCTGCAATGACTCACACTCTCACAAATTAACACAATGACACCCGCACAATGCCAAACTAGCACACTTGCAGGCACACACTCAATACCAAATTAACACACTGTCAGATTAACACACTGGCAGATAAACGCACACAGAATTCCAATTTAACATACTGGCAGATAATCGCACATAATCCAAAATGAACACACGGGTAGACACATGCAGCCTTGTCAGTGCAATGCCCACCAAATGCAGCCTACCATTGCCTGGAACACGATCTCCCGCTGTGTCACGGATCTTGGATTTGAATTGCCCATATGGGCGGCCGCTGTAACATCCCTGTGATGCACCTCACGCTTTCAATTTCCTGCGTTGGATCAGTGTTCCATCACAAGAGCAGGTATAAGAGGCGGAACTTTGTTACAGCACTTGCCCCCGGCATTTTGGACCCAATCTCTGTGACATAGCGGGACACACCCTCTGTGTGTCCCACACACAAGGAGGGGAGAACCAGTGGCGTCACTAGGGTTGGTGGCGCCCGGTGTGGTAAAACATGGTGTTGCCCGTCGCGCCCTTCCCCCTCCACATCTCATTACAGACCCCCCTGCGCTAAGTATAGACCCCCCCTTCCATCGCTGCAGAAGACCCCTCCCCCTTTCAGGTAATCCACCCCCCGCTCCATTTATACAGACCCCCACCCGGAGGATTTAGTGGCCCAGGGTGAACATGGCGCTGGCTGAAGAGCCCTGCCTCCAGGATCCTCCGTGGCCCTCGGGATGGTGTCATCCAAGGCCCCCCCCCCCCCCCCCCCCCCGCCAGTCCACTGAGCCGCCCGGAGAGTTGGTTGCTCAGACATTCACTCTCTGGGTGGTGGGCGTGCGCATAGCGAATGGAGGCAGCCGCAGCAGGGTTCTGGGTCAGTTTGTGCTTCTTGTGGGAGAAATTATTCCACATTGTGCTAGCCAGCTGGGACTACATTTGTATGGTTGCCATGTTGGGTTTATAGGATTTTTACCTTGTTTACATAGGACCTGTTTTGTCTAGTTTAGTAGATTTTTGTTTCATGGCCCTGCGTGGCCAGAAGGGTCGAGTGGGTATTGTGCTCTTTTGTACTCATCAGTGTATGAATGAGTGCGTGTGTGTGCGTGTGTGTGCGTGTGTGTGCGTGTGTGTGCGTGTGTGTGCGTGTGTGCGCGTGTGTGTGCGCGTGTGTGTGCGCGTGTGTGCGTGTGTGTGCGCGTGTGTGCGCGTGTGTGTGCGTGTGTGTGTGTGTGTGTATATATAATACAGATTGGCAGACTCTGCAGCGATCACTTAATTAGGAAGGCGCCTGAGCTTGTGGCTTTGTCCTCTTAAAGAATCTATTCCTTGTACAAGGCTTTTTTTGTTGGACCTCCAGAACTCCTTCCTGTATAAGATGGTCTTGAGGTTTCATTTGAATCAGGACCACGTTTTGCTTTGAATTTGGATGCAAAACATCCTAAGGAGACTAATCTTCACAGCCTGGATGTATCTAGAGCTGTAGCAGTATCTTGCAGTCACAGCCTCAATTTGTTGATGTGGCACATTGTTTGTTTCTGTTGCCTGAAGACCCCTGAAAAGGGGCTTGTTGTCCCTTGATCCACAGTTTAAGTGGTTTTGATAACACCTGAGTAACTTGAAATGTAGGGTTTCTAACTTTCTGTGAAGGCCCACTTCACCTGAGGTGTCAGTGCTTCGTGGTCTTTCCAGCATCCGGTCTGGTGGTTGCCAGTATTGGTTGAAAAGTTCTCCATGTGGGCCCTGTATTGGCCTTCTGAGTATATTGCTTTTTTTTTTTTTTTTTTTTTTCATTTGTGTAAATGGGTTTGTTCTTGGTGGGCTGAGTTAGCTCATGTTTGCTTTTGCTAGTCCCTCATGGGATTACTTGGGATGTCCCAGTGGTCTGACAGCCTTTCTCAACCTTTTTACCCCAGGGGAAACCTTAAAATTTTAAAGTCTCGGGTAACACCTGGTAAAACCCATTCATTGGGGGTCAGTGGGAACAATGTCCTTACTTTGATGTACCTTACTTAGGGGTTATGCAGTGGGCACAATGTCCCTTACTTTGGTGTTCCGGGAGAGCTATAGATAGCTATAAAGATCATTGGTACCCTGGTTGAGAATGGCTGGTCTAAGAGTTAACACTGTAATGTACAATTAAGAAAATGGGTCCCCCCCCCCCCCTAAAAATGCATTTCTTGGAGTACATCATAGGTCACCCCCCCCCCCCCCCCCCCAAAAAGCTTAAAAAAAGTCAGCAGCTACAACTACTGCACCTGCTGACTTTTTTAATATCTGGACACTTATTCAATCCAAGCATGTCTGCACTCCAGCCAGTTTTCGGATAAACTCAAGTGCTGCTGCCGCTGCCATCGGTAGTGAAGCCCTTCGGCTGCACTTTGACTGGCTCGGCGAAGGAAGGAGGAGGGGGGCTAAACTGATGGAAATCCTAGCAGAGCAGTCTCCCGAAAGTCGGCATGGGCCTTTGTTAAAGCTCTCTGAATGCCAGCCACAGCTCCTGTCATAAATAAAATTGTTATCTTGCAGTCCTGTTTACTCCTGCTTTTGCTTTGCTTCCGCTTCGCTTCAAAAATGATACCCCATGTAGCGTCAGCGGTACTTCAAAGTGTCTTCAAATCCTCCATAGAAGTCTATATGGCAAAGCTCACTTGAAGCCCCACGCAGGCATAAACAGGTCTGTAAGAGAACCATTTTATTTAGTGGCAGGTGCTTTGACTGGCATTCAGAGAGCTTAAACAAAGCGTGTCTGAAGCCATGTTTTGAAGCAAGTGTAAACTATCCCTAATGCAATCAAATTAATATAAAACTACAGCAATTTGCAAATGTATTCTAGTTCCAAAAAGTCAGTTGATCATATATGTTTTGTTTTTCAGAGACGGTTTTCAAATTTAAATCCCTAAAGAAAGTGGCTCAGTTGGCGGTTATCAATAGTCTTGAAAAGGTAAAAATTACTGACAATACATTCTGGTACTCAGTGTGTTAAACACTCATTAGAAATCTGTCTCCTGACTTTGCAACAAATGATGACACTTGCAATAGATAAATGTAACTGTAAGATGTATATGAAGCTGTTGCGGAATTTTGTCTGACACCATTTACTCCCAACACGGAAGAGGTCTTATTTACCTCCGCTTTTCTTATCTATAATATGGCACTATGTCTTCAAGTGCATCTAAACCCAAAGGTTTAATATATTGAAGCTTGCTAGTCCGTGGTTTGTTGGCTGCATTAATTCCATTTTTTTTTTCATTCTTTTTATTTTTTTTCCCCTGGTAACCCTGCAAATAACACTGTCACTTCTTTACTGTATGTGGAGGCAGCTATAGTTTCCCTAGGCTGCTGTTTGGATATGAACTTCAAACATTTTCCATATCTGTTCATCTCCATTAAAAAGGGAGCAGGGCAATCGGTAGATTACATAAGATGAGGAAGATTTTTGCTAAATTTGATGCAGTTCGTTATCTATCAACTTGTGGTAATGCTTTTTGAATTTGTGACAGCCATAGCAACACAGTATGAAATTGGCACAAATAAGAACTACAGAATCTGTGGTACATATTGAAACTGCTAATAAAACCTGTTGCGGTGCTGTCCTGTACTTAGGTGCAGTACATTATAATGGGCCAAACGCTTTACGGAATTGTTCCCTACAGTGTTTTAGGTGTCCACTGTGCTTGTAAACAACTGCTTGTGCTTCATTGCACATATTTTAAATAGACCATTTTTATCCTTGCTTTCTGATACATTTCATTCACACAGGTATGCTGACAGTCATCTGAAAACATTAAAGGGGTTGTAAAGGTAAAATTTTTATTTTCTACATAGGTTCCTTTAAGCTAGTGCATTGTTGGTTCACTTACCTTTTCCTTTGATTTCCCTTCTAAATGTTTTTTTGCTTTGTCTGAATATCTCACTTCCTGTTTCTCCTCAGTAAACTTCTCACCATCATCCGAGCTGGTGGTTAGTCAGCCAGAACAGCTTACTGAACAGCTTACTGGGGTGAAACAGGAAGTGAGAAATTTAGACAAAGAAAACAAAGAAAAAAAACATTTAAAAGGGAAATCGAAGGAAAAGATAAGTGAACCAACAATGCACTAGCTTAAAGGAACCTATGTAGAAAATAAAAAAATTACCTTTACAACCCCTTTAATTAAGCCAATCTTTAAAAATTGCATTAGGCTGGACTAAAAGACACTTGCAGCTTAATCATTGGTCGGTGAATTGGAATCATAAACTGTTTAGTGAGCAAGCAGGTGATCCAGGAAGCCTGCTTAATGCTGACCTGTTACTAAGTTCTTTAGATTCTCAGTGACAGTGTTTGGACTGGTTATATTGCTAGGAGAAACTGGGGATGGTGTAAAGAATTAGTTCACCTGATTATTATAGGTAATTGTATAGCGCTGGCAATTTTATGTAGCGCTTTACACATATATTGTACAATCACATCAGTCCTTGCCCTCAAGGAGCTTCCAATCTAAGGTCCTTAACTCACATTCATACATACACATACTAGGGCCAATTTAGACACAAGCAAGTTAACTTACCAGCATGTTTTTGAAATGTGGAAGGAAATGGGAGAACCCGGAGGAAACTTGCACAGGGTGAACATGCAAACTCAATGCAGGTAGTGCAGTGGTTGGAATTTGAACCCATGACCCTATTGCTACTTTCATATGCAGGTTTTGAGGTGCCTGTAGATAACTGCAGCTTTGACTAAAGTTGGATAATGCCCTTGTCAACTATGTACTTTTAAAGCCTGGCCATAAAACACTCTCAGGTGGTATCGTACCACTCTGTCTTGTTGCTAGGGCATTGCTGGACACTCTGTCATTAATGCTAACACCTACCGTGAAAGGGGCGAGCACTCAAACCACCTCACGTGCTCCACACAAGAAAATCTATACCTTTTTGTCTTAAATTTGTCCTGAAAATAGCTATACTCTTTCTGGCATGTGAGGGTGCCTATGAAGCGCAATTTTGCTGACTCGTAGCTGTATTTCTGCACTGAGAGATCTAAGGCACTTCTGCCTCTTAATGCTAGCTAGTCTCATGAGATATGGAGTGAGATTTGATGTCAATACTATACGTCTCACTGTTCTTTGCGGGAAACCCAAATATAATGACGCAAAAGCCCTGTCTCTAACCAGGTGACCACCTCCACACAGACACACAGTGCAGAACAAGGTGGCAGGATCCGCTGCAGGGAGACTGTAGACAATGCTGGGGATTAAGGCAGTTGTAAAGTCTCAAGGTTGTTCACCCTAATGCATTAAGGTAAAAAACCTTCTGTGTAGCTGCCCCCCTTTTTCTTACCTGAACATGATTGTTCCAGCGATGAGCTGAGCCCAGCAGCTGTTGTCTGGGGCTAGATTGATAGAAGCAGGAGCTATTGGATCCCACTGCTGTCAATGGAATCCAGTGATGCGATGCTGAGTCCTGCTGTCTGTCTATAGACGCAGCAGCAGGATTCGGAGCGACTCTCCTTGGGGGCACTCGAAGAGGAGGAGCCAGGAGCTCCGTCGAGGTACCCCAGAAAAGGAGGATTGGGCCATCCTTGCACAGAGCAGTTAAGTATAACATGTTTGTTTTAAAAACAACCCTTTACATTCACTTTAATCCTTTCAGTTTTTTTTTTGTTTTTCTTTTTTACCAATGACAACTAATGAACTAAATTTCTTTCCAAGCTTTGCTTTTTTCCAAGGGGTTTGTGCACATAGTTTTTGTTTTTTATATATATATATATATTTTTTTTTTGCAGGCATTTTGGAATTGGGTTGAAAATTATCCCGATGAGTTTACAAAGTTATACCAGAGGCCTCAGACTGATATGGCTGGTAAGTTTTCTACTGGGCAACTGGTGTAGTGCAAATAAAGATGCAGAGCTCTGTGCATACTTTGTTCCAGTTAAAAAGTTAGACCTCTGTAAAAACCCAGTTCATAAAAGGTTAGTTTACTTTATTACCAGTGTCCAACAGTCCTGTAGGTGCCGTAAAAGTTGATGCTAAATGTCTTGACTCAATGGATGAGAAATAAACATTGTTCAGACTCAAATATAAGACGCTCAGCCACTATTATATTTTTATATCCCCTTTAATCTCACCTTTGAGTAATGTCTATTTTGGAATATAATTTTGAACAATATGTTAATGCTGATAAATGTTTGTTTCTGTTAAGCAGACTCCAAAAAGTAGTGCTTGTTGGTTTACAAAAAAATTAAAAGCTGTGTGAGAGCCCTCATTAAAGCTTTGACAAGCCATGCAGATAAGGCATTTTATCACAATTTTAGAACCCTAGGACATGTTTATTAAATCCTCAACAGCTTTCGAGCCTCATTGTCTAGATCCATATCCACTGCAACCTACCCTATCCATTACTTACCTATCCAGAGGAAGATCTAACACCCCTTTTTCCTTTTGACATGGGAAAGATCTAGAGTGCACGCTCAATCAAAATGAAAGATCACATACTATTCTTTGCACATAAATCATCCATTTCCAGCAGAGTCCAGGAAACTGGAAATAAAGTTACTTTTGGTCTTAATAGTTTCTGCTGCCCCCTTCACGTGTTTGGGCACAGGGGGAAAAAAAAGTAGTAAAATCCCCTATATAACTACTGCCAGCCTTAGTTCTTGCTAGTCTCCTTATGTGTAGGATGCCTTTTCTCTCCTTTCAGATAAGCTTAGTTATTACATGTGGCTGTCTTTTTTGCTTGATCCTAGGTTTACACTTGTGCATGTGATGTACAGGAATCACACCGTATTCTTGTGCATATCACTTGTGATGTCTGTGGTGCGATTTGAGCCATTCAAGCACCAATATTTGGTGCACCCCCCCCTTTTTATTTTTTTATTTTGCCGCACCTGAATCGAATGGCGTGTATGTTCAAACATTCAGATTCTGGCAATCTCACTTCATTTTGCGAGCTGTTTTGGGTGTGTTGCATGAATGGAGTGTGATTTCACTACTTTAGGGTAAACGTACAGGATTTGCTGCGTTTCCAATATCAAGGTGAGCCTAAGCTCAAGATTCTTCTGTCAGGATTCCTAGCTGCTCCTTAGCCATTGTGGCTCTCCTTCAGCAGCTTCCTGGATTGGTTAACTCCTCGACAGAGCCTTGGTGGACCGTGCCTGGATGAAGATGTGGGGTTAACCTGTAAAGTACTGGACCTGCATGGGTGCTCACTTTTACATGTGAATCAAGTTAACCGTTGGGTGCTATATAGGTCCAGGGTTGCGGTCTGCTGGTAGCAAAGCCCTGTCCCTAAATACACTTTTATGGGTATGCCCATAGGTGGTTTGTCAGTCCTGGATGCCCAACAAGGGGTTGCAAGTGGAGGTGAGCTAGTCGCACTAAGACCATTCTACAACTGGTCAGCAAGAGCTTGTCCCATTTTCCTCAGGATCCTGCCATGTGGAGGTCCACGGATATTGCTGTGACACTTTAAATATACATTGGTTTTCGTTCTGTTGCATGCACCTCATGTGTGTGTTAGGACACATTGTATTGTCCGTTGAGGGACACCGGTCCCAGCCCTCTGTGTTTTGTAATTGATATACTGCTTTGCTTCAAAACTGGGACATGGAGGGGGCGGGTAGGTCATCTTTGGCTTGCCTACAGTTTTTTGTTTAGATTCCAAGAAAGATTTTTTTCTTGGAGTGCAAAAATCCTATCTTAATCTTTCTGTTGATACCTGTGTAGCAACTTTATTGGAAGAATTTCCCACTTTACTTACATGGGAGTCCTTAGTTTTTTTTCCGTCAGTGCCTAAGGTGTTGGGCACGAGTAAGGATGTGTTGTACTGAGCTCCACAGGCAGTAATCCTTGATGAGAGCAAGCCATCCTGACCGGGTCCATTCTGATGTCTCCGTAATGGACTAAATGAATGGTACCCAGGCCTCGTGATCCGAAGACACAAAGTTTTGCTTGCGAATGCTTTTGAGAGCTGGGCCCTGGGATCCAGTACTTTTTGGTAGTAAGGCAAATAAGTTTACTGGCAGGGTGCTGTCGCAGGTCCAGGATTGTGGGACAGCCTGAGTGTTCCCGAAGTTTTCCTTTTAGAGCCTATCGTGAAGGGCGAAGATTTTTTTTTTTTTTTTTTATCTCTGATAAAACCCTGCTGCGAGGATAAGGTAGGGGAGATTTTCTCAGGAATCTCTCCTTCCATGTATTATGTTGTCATGTCTGTGTCACGACTGGGGGCTGTATAAGCACTCACCATTCTGACGCTGGAAACGGCAGAAGCTCCACTCTCCTCTCCTCCTAAGCCAGCTCAGACCCTCAGGTAAGAGAAAGGGGGGGGATCTGATCACTTCCCGGGCCCCCAAATTGGCGGTTTTTGTCTGATTTGATGGCAGCCAGCTGCCTTGTTTTTGTGAAAAAGTGTTTTTGGCAGACCGTGGCCACTCGCTGGAGCGGAGGATTTACCCCCCCCCCCCCGCCATTATGCAGGATGCTCGCGTGGGAAAGCAGCTTCTTTTTGAAAGAGGGGAGCACGCGGGGTGGCGTGGCTAACTTCATCAGACGCCGGCCACACGTGCAGGCAGTATTTTAAAGCCCTGTAAGAGAAGCTGCTGCCTGGCGGTGGAGGACAGAGCAGAGTGGTTGCTGGTCCGGTTTGGTGACACGGGCATTCCCCTTTTGACAACATTGTGCTGTATAGCTAGGATTAATAGCAGTTATTGTACTGTAGCCTAGCAAGTGTTACATTCTGTTGCTGGTATTGCCTATGCTTTGTACTGTAAGCTATGAGTGGCAAGGGGGCCAGGAACTCTTCTAAGGGGTCACAACAAACTAAAACCTTGTCTAAAAGAATGTCTTCCTCCTCTGAGTGTTGCGGCTGGTCAGATTGAGCCGTCAGGGCATGCTGTTAATTGCAGTCGCTCAAGACGCTTCAGCCCCTGAGTATGTTACACATGAAGTGTTGTCTTCTACACCTTGTGGCTCTGCCATTCGGTCTAGCCACAGCTCCTCGGGTGTTCTCAAATATTCTGGCTCCTGCTTTAGTCAGATTAAGGGCTCAGGGCATAACAGTCCTAGCCTACTTGGACGATCTACTCTTGGTAGATCATTCGTTTTCAGGGCTAAACCACAGTCTGGTGACAACGGTAAATTACCTGGAATCTCTAGGCTGGGTTCTCAACCTAGAAAGAGCCTCTTTGAAGCCATCAAGGAGAGTACAGTACCTGGGACTAATCATGGATACCAGGCAGAGAAAAGGTATTTCTACCTTAAAAGAGAATCAGTTCCATTGTAGAACTAATTCATCTCATCAGGACAAAGAAAAAAAAGCCTTCCATTCGGTTGTACACGAGACTGTTGGGGGAAAAATGGTGGCCTCCTTCAAGGCCATCCCTTACGCACAGCTTCATTCAAGATTGCTACAAAGCGCAATCCTGTCAGCCTGGAACAAGAAGGTTCAGGCCTTAGATTTTCTAATTCAGCTGGCTCCCGACATACGTCAGAGCCTAAATTGATGGTTGATATCCAGTAACCTTCAAAGAGTAAAGTCATTTCTACCTCCCACCTGGAAGGTAGTAACTATGGATGCCAGTCTTCTAGGCTGGGGAGCGCTCCTGGAAGAGGATTTTGTCAAGGTGAAGTGGTCCAGGTTGGAAAGGACCTTGCCTATCAATATTTTGGAAATTCGGACAATCCGTCTGGCTCTAAGAGCCTGGATGGTCAGACTGAAGGGCTGTCCTGTCTGGATTCAGTCGGACAACGCCATGACTGTGTCTTACATCAACCTCCAGGGGGGCAGGAGGAGTCGTGCAGCCCAGAGAGAGGTGAATTATGTTCCGTCTTGGGCAGAACACACTGTTCCTTGCCTTTCGCCAATATTCATTCCTGGGATAGAGAATTGGCAGGCGGACTACTTGAGCCGCCAACAATTTCCAGGAGAATGGTCCCAGCACCCCGACATCTTCCTTGTGATATGTCAAAGATGGGTTACTCCGGATGTGGACCTGTTCGCTTTCAGATTCAACAACAAGGTCGACAGCTTTGTGTGAAGGACAAGGGAACCGCTAGCTTGCAGAACAGACACATTAGTCTTCCCATGGGATCAATTTCCTCTGATCTATGCATTTCCTCCAGTTCGGCTTCTTCCACGTCTTCTTCGCAGGATCAGGCAGGAACAACAGGAGGGGATTCTAGTGGCCCAGAAGGCCTTGGTTTGCCAAAATCATAAAGATGGCAGTAGAAGCTCCCTGGACTCTGCCATTACGGCCGGACCTTCTCGCGCAGGGTCCGGTATTCCATCCTGCCTTACAGGCGCTAAATTTGACGGTCTGGCTATTGAGACCCACATTCTGAGGGATTGTGGGTTGTCTCCTTCAGTTATATCTACCTTGATTAATGCCAGGAAGCCAGCTTCCAGGGTCATTTACTATAGATTCTGGAGGGCGTATGTTGCCTGGTGCGCTTCCAGGGTTTGGCAGGAAATATGTTTATAGGTAGAATCCTTGATTCCTTGATTTCCTGCAGATGGTTATTAGAGCTGAATCTGGCCTTGAATACCATCAAGGGCCTGATCTCGGCCTAGTCTGTGTTCTTTCAGTGGCCTTTAGCTTCTCACTCTTTAGTGCGTAGCTTTGTGCAGGGGTTAACACGGATCAGTCCTCTGATCAAGGCACCTCTAAATCCTTGGGATTTGAATTTGGACCGTCGGCTTTGCAAAAGCAGCCTTTCCCTTACGGGAAATTCCCTTGGTTCTGTTGACTAGAAAGATGGTCTTTCTGGTTGCCATTTCTTCTGCTAGAAAAGTATCTGAACTAGCGGCTCTATCTTGTAAGTAACCATATCTGATTATGCATAAGGATAAGGTGGTTTTATGCCCTCATCCTGAATTCCTGCCAAAGGTAGTGACAGGTTTTCACATAAACCAAGATATTCTTCCTTCATTCTTCCCAGAGCCTCGATCTAGGGAAGAGAGGGTGCTACATTCCCTAGATGTAGTAAGAGCAGTCAGAGTGTATTTAAAGGCGACCGCTCAGGTTTGTAAGGCAGATATTGTTTATTCTGCCGGATGGTCCAAGGAGAGGACAGGCAGCGTTTAGATCCACTATAAGTGGTTTTGTCAGGTCATTACCCAGGCTTATGTTTAAAGAGGAAGATTCCTCCTTTTCATATTAAGGCACACTCAGCTAGTGTGATTAGTACCTCCTGGGCGTGGGCATCATCAGGCCTTTGTGGCTCAGATCTGTAAGGCCGCGACATGGTCTTCAGTTCATATATTTACCAGATTTTATCAAATCAATGTTAAGGGTCAGGAGGATTCTGCCTTTTGGCGTAGTGTGCTGCAGTTTGAGTTCTCTGGCCTCCTTTCTTTTTTTGTGGTGTCAAACCCCCCCCCCCCCCCTTCAGTGGCCATTGCTATTGGACATCCCATGTAGCAATTACTAAGGCTCTGTGTCCCCTGGTGTAAAAAGAAAATAGGATTTTTAAAACGGCTTACCTGTAAAATACTTTTCTTTGATGTACATCAGGGGGACACAGAGGTCCCTCCCGTCTTCTTATACTCTATTTCTTGGCTACAAAACTGAGGACTCCCAGTAGTGGGAGGGGTTATATAGGGAAAGTTCACGCCTTAAGGGGCGTGCCAGTGTCCAGCACCTGATACGCCGATATAACCCATGTAGTAATTACTACGGCTCTGTGTCCTGTGATGTGCCTCATAGAAAAGGATTTTACAGGTAAGCGGTTTTAAAATCCTATTTTTGACTGCTCCCTCCCTCCCTCCCTTCCTCCATGCTCCCTAACCAGCCAAATGCAAAAGGGGGTGGATAATACATCTTGATTGGTGGTGGCTTTGCCATCTGTTCTAAGACACAGGTTGGAGGGGCATGATACATCTTGTGACTGGCAGAAATCTGCCCATACCATGTTGTTTCTACAAAATATTAGATTTTATTTCCCAAAACGTCTTTCGGGACATCACCTGAGGGATCATGGCTGCTCTTTCAACAGGAAACACCTCCTCATTCCAAGCTTTAAAGAGGAAGTCAACCCTGATGGGTTTACTTCCTCTTTGTCTCCCTGCAAAGGTAAAGCATAATGCATAGTAGCTCACTATGTGTCGCTTACCTGACACAGGAGCCAGCAATGTCACTGCTGTCCCCTGTAGCATGGAGCGTCCATCTTATTCCGGGTATCGCTGCTCTGGCCACTCAGTGCCGGAGCAGCGATGATGGCACTCCCGTGCATGCGCCTGGGAGCCGCCACTAACGGCAAATCGCTGTTAGAGGCATGCCCAGTGCGCCTGCGCGCCGCTGTCTACGGTGCCTGTCTTTTTGTAAATATCTCCTAAACCGTGTATGTTTAGAAAATATTTCTTGGACCTTCCTTAATCTATGTTTACTTGTAGGTCAAAGTGGTTTGTAAGGGTTTACAACCACTTTAACAGGAGGCCTACACTCGGCTTCCTTCAGTTTTTGGTGTTTCCTGCAGCCAGAGGAACACCTCTGCTGGGAGCCATGATCTCTCAGGGCTTTCCTGGGAGACAAAAGGTTCTCATCTGTTAGTGTTTTTTTTTTTCAGTTTAGGAGAGTGATCCTCCCACTTGCCTTTTGCTGGTTGGTCCCGTGGGCTCCCTTTTCCCCTTCCGTTCTCAGGGAGAGCCTGTACTGCCTGTACTGCCTGGGGGTGCTGCCCTTTTTTTTTGCTTCAGATGGGGCAGTTGCGTTGGTTCCTCTGCGGTACAAGCTGAGCAGCGCCCATTGTTCTAGAGGCTGAGGAGAGCCCTCAGCTATGTCCTGTGCAGTGTACAGGAAGAAGCGGCATTTCCGGGGTAGACGCAGCAGTATTTCTGGCTGCAAAGTGCAGGGGGCAAGAGCAGGGTCACCTGGTGCTCTTAACTTCGGGTTCCGGGTCAGTGCAGCAGCGTTTTTGAATCTTGGAACCGTGACCGCAATGCGCTCTGCGGTGGAGGATGCAGCAGATAAGGGGCCCTGCCAAGGCACCAGTAAGGCCAAGGTAAGGGACTGTCTTCCTTTTTTTTATTGTGGGCCGTTTTCTCATATTGGTATTAACAACCAACCCCCCCCCGGGTGTGAGTTCTCCCTGGTGCATGTGCAGTGGCTTAGTCCTGCCTAGCATAAGGGATGCCACAAGGTGGTGGGGGTGGCTTGTTTGGGCACAGGGAAGTGAGAGGTTCTTTCCTAGTGCACCTGGGTGTTTGTTTTTACCTATGCTGTACAGCAACGTTTTAGTGTGGTCCGTTTTTGTTTTTCTTCTGTTTGTCCAGTCAAAAAGCGCTGTTCAACCAGTCAAAAGATGCCCTGTCTGCAAAGAGGACCTAAGCAAAGCAACCGTTGTGCAGATTTAGTCAGAGAGGAGTCTCCATCCATTTGTGGAGAACTGGTTTCAACCATTCAGGATGAGCTCTGCGCAACCTGTCAAGCCTGAGAGAAGAGCTGGGGCAGCTCAGGGGAGCTTAAGGCCCCGCTGCCATCTTCTGAATCCCAAGGGGTTTCTTGATACAGGCGGGAGGTCCAGTCTCCCAGGATACTTCCCAAGAACCTGCTTCCCTCGCTCCATATGGATCAGACTCAGAAGAGGAGGAAAATGAAGCAGATGCCATCTCTAAATACAAGTTGTAACTAGAAGAGGTAGGAGGACTCCTGAAAGTACTCTACGCTACCTTGGGGATAGATGAGGACAAAGGGCTCTCGCTGCATGACAGCATGTACGCTGGGCTGGGAGATGCAAAAGGCTGTACTTTTCCAGTTTATTCCATAATCGCAGACATGATTAAAGAAGAATGTCTGGAACCAGAGAAGAAGCCATATTTTTCTCAGGCCCACAAGAAGATTCCCGATGAGGAAAATCCTGACTATCTGGAACAAGATTCCAAAACTAGATTTCGCTTTCTCGCAGGTCTCGAACAACTGACCTTGCCTTTGAAGATATGGGCACGCTAAAGGAGCCCATGGATAAAAGGATTCACCTACTTCTTAAAAGGGCCTGGCAATTGGTGATTAACAATCTGAAGCCAGCAATTGCAACAATGTGTTGCTAGGAATTTAGAGCACTGGATTAACCAGATGAAGGCCCACGTTACTGCGGATTCTCCAAAACAAACAAGAGATTTTAGACTCCTTTATAACCTTATCTGCATCAGTGTCATGCATTGCAGATGCCTCGGCAATGTCCATACACATGTCTGCTAGGTCCGCAGCATTAAAAAACTGCTAGGAGGGCTTTATGGCTAAAAACCTGGCCCGGGGGCGCAGCATCAAAAAAACAGGCTGTGTAGCATTCCCCTTTTTGGTTCAGATCAGGAATCCATTCTTGGCAGAACGGCCGATAAAAAGAAATTGCTTCTGGTCAACAAGCAGGTGCAAACCCATAAGCGTTTTCTTCGGTCTCAGAAAACAGCAGGAAGGTAAAATGCAGGGAAAAAGGAAACCATTATCTTTCCAGAAGCCCAAAGGTAGGAGTGGAGTGCTCTTCAATCCTCCTGTTACTTCCAGAAAGTCACAGTGACTCCTTCCTCCCAGTCAGAGGAAGGCCCCAGCAGTTTCTTTTGCGCATTACACCAAACAAATTTATTCTAAACATCCTCTCCCAGGGATATGTGATCGAATTCACGGAACAACCTCCAAAAAGATTCTTGGTGACAAACGCACCAAGGGATCCAGCCAGGGCTCTCGCCATGAAGTCCCTAATCCAGGAACTGAGATCCCAGAGAGTCATTGTTTCAGCCCCTACAAGGGAGTTCTTCCAGGGGTTCTACTCACACGTATTCCTCGTTCAGAAACCCTTAGAAACATTCTGGCTCATCCTAAATCTCAAGATGCTAAATTGATTGGTAGAGTAGAGAAAATTTTGGAAGGATTCAATTTTTTCAGTTTTTATTGCTGCCAGGTCTAAAAAAGTGTTGGTTTGGCACTGAAAGTAGGGGAAAAGGTGGTACAGTTCAGAGCACTCCCATTTGGCCTGTCATCGTCCCCAAGAGAGTTCACAAAAGTAATGGCCGAAGCATTGGCACCATTGCATAGAAGGAATCTCAGTGATTCCTTATCTGGACAGCCTGTTTTTGTTCCAACCAGAGAAAAGCTTCAGCAAAACTTGATCAGAGCTCGTACCCACCTACAGTCCATAGGTTGGATCTTAAACCTCCAGAAGCCGAATCTGAAACCCTCGCAGGTGGTGTTATTCTTGGGGTACCGGATCAACTCAATGGAGCAAAAGATCTTTCTTTCAGAAGAAAAGGAGAAAAAGCTGGTGGGAAGTAGTAGTGTGGATGTCAGTCCAACTCCTGTCCATCAGGAAGGTCATGTCAGCATTGGTAACCCTGACCCCTTCCATATCAGCAATTCAGTGGACAAGACTTCACTTCAGACCCCTGCTTGGGTTCTTGTTAAAAGTCTGGGATCACCAGCAAGATTCGCAAAAGTCTGGGATCACCAGCAAGGGAGCTCCCCACCTCAGTGAAAAGGAGTCTTTGGTGATGGAAGAAGCGGACAAGGTTTTCATCAGGTCTCTTATGGTCCTTCCTAGTCCAGTTAAGGTCAACAAAGGATGCTAGCTCCTGGGGTTGGGGGGCTCACTTGAGCGGTCA
The DNA here is from genome assembly GCF_037356315.1 of Lithobates pipiens. NCBI lineage: Eukaryota > Metazoa > Chordata > Amphibia > Anura > Ranidae > Lithobates > Lithobates pipiens. The sequence goes on from NW_027507748.1 coordinate 406,763,812, forward strand.
ATGGGCTCAAGGCTCATGGTCCACAGGAGTAGCAATAAGATCCTTGAATTGGAGGGAACTAAAATCAATAAAAATGGCTTTGACATTTGCCAGAGAAGTGTGGGGGGGACTTCATATACAGGTCCTGTCAGACACAGCCTTTGCAGTGTGGCCTACATAAAGACGGGAGGCACCAGAAGTTTTTCGGTGCCTAGCAGGAAGTATTCTAAGATGGGCAGAGCTCCATATTCTATCCTTGTCTGTGGTCCATCTAAAAGGAACCCTAAACAGCGTAGTGGACTTCCTCAGCAGAAACCAGGTGTATGAGGCAGAGTGGCGATTGAACACGGAAATCTTCCATACAATTGTGAAGAAATGGGGGCAGCCAAAAGTGGATCTCTTTGCGACTCAGGAAAATGCACAGGTGTCTTCCCTCCCTGAACAGAACGGAGTCACCCCTGGGGTTAGATGCTCTGGCACACAGTTGGAATTTTCACCTCTGCTACGCCTTTCCAGCTCAGGTTATAAGGAGAATCCAGGAGGATACGACCGTAATCCTCAGTGCTCCCTCTTGAAAACCAAGAGGGCTTGGTTTTCATCCCTTATTTATATGCAATTCAAACCATATTGGCACCTTCCGTTGAGACAAGATCTGCTGATGAAAGGTGCCTTACTTCACCAGTAGGTAGCAAAGCTAAAGCTTGCAGCTTGGTTTCTGAACAGCAGCTCCTAGGGAAGAAGGGGTTTTCGGATAGATTGGTTACTAGCAGAAAAGCTGTTACCAGAGCAATTTATTCCAAAGTTTGGCAGTTTTTTTTTAACTCCCAGTGCACTGCATCTAGCAGATCCTTAAGATATTTCATCTATTTTGGAATTCTTGCAAGAAGAGGATAAGGTCCTAGCAGTTAGTACCCTTAAACTTCAAGTTGCTGCGCTGCTGGATTTTTTTGAAAAATCAATCTCATCTTCAAGGCCCTCGCCCTGGTCCAGACCGATGGTGATCAGAAGCTGTCCAAAATGGGACTTATCGGTTGTTCTACAGGCCCTGACCAGGAAACCATTTGAACCTATTCATTTGGCCTCCCTTAGACTGATTTACTTCAAAAACTTTTTTTTTGGTCGCTATAATGAAAGTTTGAAGAATTGGTGAGCTTCAAGCCTTCTCAATCAAGGAGCCATTTTTTTTCCTATCTTTTCAGACCAAATTGTTCTGAAGACAGATCCTAATTTCTTACTGAAGTTCGGTTTGGTCCAATATCGCGCTCAGAAGATGCTTCCTACGTTTTGCCCTAATCCATCGGGATTAGACATCCTTGGATGTTAAAAAAGCAGTCTTGAGTTACATGGAAGCCCCTAACGACTTTAGGCGTTCAGACGCAATATTTGTTTCATATGCTGGTACTAAGAAAAATGGACAAGCTACAAGAGGAACTTTTGCCAGATGGTTGAGAATGGTGATCACAGAGGCCTTTTCCCTTTTCAGGCTAGGAGAGTCCAGTTGGTATTCGGGCTCATTCTACAAGAGCTTTGCCAGTGAGTTGGGGAGAAAGAGGTGGTGCCACCCCCTAACAGATTTGTAAGGCAGCTACATGGATGAGTCTGACGACCTTTGCCTGTCATTATAGGTTGGACCTCCTGACAGCTGAGGACCAGGCTTTTTCGGAAGGAAAGTCTTGCAGGCTTTTGTCCCACCCTAAATGGGTTAAGCCTCAATTATCCTCTCGGGTGCTGTCCTGAAAGACGTTTTGGGAAAATTCAAGTTAGACTTATCGGTAACTTGTTTTCCAATAGTCTTTCAGGACAGCAATAACTGGTGTTTTTTTTTTTTTTTTTTTTTTTTGCTGTAATACTATGATATAACTGTCACTTATGTGTTGCAGCTGGGGCTGGAGGTTCTCTACAAACAACTGAAGGAAGCTGCGTGGGGGCCTCCTGTTAAAGCTTGGAATGATGAGGTGTTTCCTGTTGGGGAAGGAGCCATGATCTCTTGGGTGCTGTCCTGAAATACTATTGGAAAGCAAATTACCGATACTGACTTAAATTTTCAAATATATATTTGACAATTTAAACTTTCTGCCAGCTGTACGTCATATGTTGTCCTGGACTTTGAGTAGGGATATCTGAAAGATGCGTGCAGCCGCGGGCATCATTCAGATATAATTCTTTTCCACTGCCGATTTCTTGCACCGTAAAAACAATCATAGTGGCTGTTCAGCCGCTTGATTGTTAAAGGCGTCCCACCAGCGGCGCACCGGCTCTTCTACAGTGGCGGAAGTTAACCTTGGAGCATACCGCAGCCCAGATGGCTTAAAGGTGTTTGCGTTTTTTTTTTTATCCCAAGTTTTCCAGGCTAGAGAAGACCCCACATCTTTCTGTAAAGAGGACCTGTCATGCCCTATTCCTATTAAAAGGGATGTTTACATTCCTTGTAATAGGTATAAAAGTGATCAAAAAAATGTAAGTGAAAGTGTAAAAAAAAAAAAAAAAAAAAATTTTTTTAAAGCACCTTCATCTCTGCGTTCAAACCACACGTGAGTTATTACCGCGAATGTTAGAGCGAGAGCAACACTTCTAGCTCAAGACCTCCTCTAACTCTAAACCGGGTAACCTGTAAAAATGTTTAAAGCGGAGGTCCACCCTAAAGTGGACCTTCCGCTCATCGGAACCCTCCCCCCCTCTGGTGCCACAATCGGCACCTTTCAGGGGGGAGGGGGGTGCAGTTACCTGGATAATCCAGGTAACTGCACCCACTTCCGGGATAGCTCTCTGCGGAAAGGGGCGTAACTTACGCCCCTTTCCGCAAGTGCCCGCCCCTTCCCGCAAGTGCCCCGCTGCCTGCTGGGAAACACACAGATCCCAGAGGCAGCGGGGACCGTCCTCATTGCGCAGCGCAGCTCGCGCATGCGCAGTAGGGAACCGGGAAATGAAGCCGAAAGGCTCCATTTCCTGATTCCCATACCCAAGATGGCGGCGGCAGCACTCGAGTGTCGATCTAGAGATCGGCTTCGGGTGCCGACATCGCGGGCGCGCTGGACAGGTAAGTGTCACTATTTTAAAAGTCAGCAGCTGCAGTATTTGTAGCTGCTGGCTTTAAAAAAAAAAAAAAAAAAAATGCGGAGTCCAGGTGGACTCCCGCTTTAAACCATCACCTATAGTGATTTTTAAGTACTGAAGTTTGGCGCCTTTCCACAAGTGTGCACAATTTTAAAGTGTGACATGTTTGGTATCTATTTACTCGCTGTAACATCTTTCACCTTACCTAACCACACAAATAAAATTGGGCTAAATTTTGTGTGTTTTTTTTTTCTTATTTATGAAAGTATTTTTCCCCCAAAAAAATGAGTTTGAAAAAATGCTGCGCAAATACTGTGACATAAAGTTGCAATGGCTGCCATTTTATTGCCTAGGGTCTGGTTAAAAACATATATAATGTTTGGGGGTTCTGAGTAATTTTCTAACAAAATGATTTTCACTTGTAGGAGAGTAGCTCCACAATTGCCCGGGTATGGAAGTGGTTAAAACTGTTTATTGATATTTTTACTCTGTATCCCAAAAGATGTTTTTTTTTGTTTTGTTTTTTTGTTTTTTTAGTAACATACTTGCGTTTTTACAAAGTATCTTTCTTCAAGTACAGAGCCACCCCTATCAAATGATCTCCTGCAGCCTATTACCTTTTGTACCACCACCCCTCCCCTTTTAGAATGTAAGATCTACAAGCAGGGCCCTCCCTGTATTAAAACTGTACTGTAATTGTGCTGTGTAAACTGTTGGCACCATATAAATCATGTAAAATCAAGTGGTTGTATAGTTATCACTGCGATAGCCAATCAGAGGTTTGGAAAGCAATGGTGATTGAGAGCACTAGTCCTCCTGGCTTCTAATCGTTAGCATGAGACCTGGAACCACGGAAGATGGTCCACTTCAGTAAGGCTGCATATGCTTGTCATGAAAGGGTTAAAGTAAAGAAAAAAAATAAGGAATGACAGTCTACAAAATGCTTTTTTCTCTCAGCATCATGTTTGTTTTTTTTCTAGATTGTGCAGAGAAATTGTTTGACCTTGTGGACAGTTTTGCTGAAAGCAACAAGAGAAAAGTAGCAGTTTGGCCCCTGCAAATAATTTTACTTGTTCTGTGCCCAGAAATTATCCAGGACATTTCTAAGGAATCAGTAGAAGAAAGCAAAATGAACAAGGTGAGCAAGACTGGACAATATTTTGTATGATTTTATATTCATTCCTTTATAGATGGCCAACTCGTATCATATTGATCATTGATTACAAATAATTACTGCATTATGGAAAAGGCACAAAAGGATACACCCCTCTGCATCTTTTCACATCACGGCTCAGTTTATTTGGCAGAATTTGAAAGTTTTTTTTTTTTTTTTCAATATACACGTACTATAAAGTACAATTGTAGTAATGTGATACCTACTTAAAGCGGTTCTTCACCCTAAAGGGGAAGTTCCGCTAGTATTATCCCTCCCCCCTCCGGTGCCACAATCGGCACCTTTCGGGGGGAGGGGGGTGCAGTTACCTGGATAATCCAGGTATCTGCACCCACTTCCGGCCAGACCGCCGCATGGCTCCGCCCACCGCCGCATGCCCCCCCCCCCCCCCGTTGTGTTCTGGGAAACACACAGTTCCCAGAGACACAGCGGGGAACCAGCGCAGCGCGACTCGCGCATGCGCAGTAGGGAACCGGGCAGTGAAGCCCTCTTGCTTCACTTTCCGATTCCCTGACAGAGGATGGCGGCGGTGGCTGCAGCGAGACGAGCGATCGCTCGTCATTTGCCGCCGACATCGCTGGAACCTGGGACAGGTAAGTGTGATATTATTAAAAGTCAGCAGCTGCAATATTAGTAGCTGCTGGCTTTTAATATTTTTTTTTTTTGTGCAGCTCCTCTTTAAGGTAGCAAGGGGTGCTACATAGGCAGGGTAATTTCTTATCAGGACTCGAAAGAATGCAAATACGTAATCAAAACATTTAGTGCTATGTGCACAATGAGTTAGTGTGCAGTGCATATGCAAAGCTTTACAAATAGAATACAGTTCTATACATAATTTAGAATTTTCTTTACAGACTACACTGATCGGCACCAAAATTCACTGGTCAGCTCTTGCAGAAGTGATGTAATTCATGTCTTTCCTGTTCATTCTAGCTAGGGGAGATAAAAGAATGCCTTGTTTCCCTCCCCTCTACCCATTGACACCTGCCAAACATGCCAAAAGGGAGGGTCACCCTATCTGGGGTTCATGGCTCCCTTCCACCCGACAACCAACAGTTGACCTGTCCGATTTTTACTCGTTTCTGTAGCAGCCATTATTGTGTATTAAACGCCTTATTGCTGCAGACATATGAGGTTATATTGGTGGTGGTGAAAGGGGTAGACTACTTGGCTTCAGCTTCCAAGTGTGCCAACGATGTTCACTCTGCAAATCTGTCTGGTGCAAATAAATTTCCAGTCGCATCTATCTTCTACTACACGTGTGCCAGATGCTCAATTTATTCCTATGGTTGGGTTTGGTTCCAGCCATAGCGATTGATGCAGCAAAGAGGCTATTGCACAATAGAAGCTAGATACTACCAGTACTTGTATAGACTTTGCATTGCTATGTGATTTCACTGAAAGGAGTACAAGATGATTCTCCTTTTAATGCCTATCCCAGCAGAACAGACTCACATTTTTGCTCCCTCACCACTTGCTTTCTACATAATGGGATGTGTTCTCCTGTTCCTTGGGATTCTTATCTCTCCTAGGGTTATACAAGTAAACTGCAAGTAGACAAATGTTAATGCATTGTTTTACCTGTAATAAGTTATTTTGCAGTGAAAGCTAAATATTGCATGGCTGCATGCCCTCAAATGCAAAGGAGGAATAGAGTGGATGCATCTAATTTTGTTTTTTAAAGCAACTTATTTATGATGACAAAAGATGACCCAATAAGTACACTAAATTTTTTATAAACAAACTGGCTTTTTTGTAATTTGAAAGTACATTATTGTACTATCTTCCTGTATTGGTGGTGATAAACGGCCTAGCATGTGCTTAAATAGCTTGGCTTTTTTTTTTTTTTTTAATGTGCAATATCTATCTTGTAATGCCCGGTATTATATTTACTTGAAATTTTCTGTATACAGTTTTGATTTTATGCTAAGATACGTTTGCCTTTTAATAAAGATGTAGTGAATAAAAAATGACCACTGACTGATCATGTAAAGGTGTGCTCGTTCTATGTAAAGGGTGGAAAAAAAAACACCGTTATATGAAATGAAAATATCTAGATTGACCTATATCACCTGGATAAGTAAAATATCTTAAGGCTATGTGCATAATCAATTTGGTGAGGTTATGGTCCTTGTCCTGTTTTAGGTTTGGCAAAAACAAAAATGGTACATGAAGACTAATGTAATTTTTTTAAGAACCACATACTTGTGTGCAATTTTGTTTTATCATACAAATCTTATTTGTTTTAGAAGTTGTTTCTTGAAAGCCTCAGGAAAGCCCTAACTGGCCATGGAGTAGGAAAACCACTTACAGAGAGTGCTGCAATTGCTTGTGTTAAGTTGTGTAAAGCGTCCACATATGTCAACTGGGAAGATAATTCTGTCATATTCCATCTGGTTCAGTCATTAGTCATCGACTTAAAGGTGAGCACAAACATATATTGGTGCTTTTTCTTTAGCTTCTGCATTTTTGTAACAATTTTCAAAGTATCTCAGTATAAGCCTTTGAGCCCTGGTTCACACTGTCTAATGGTGTGCGACTTGTCATGCGACTTTGAACACTAAAAGTCATATGACAAGTCGCACACCATTAACTGCAATGGAACCCTTTTCTCAAGTCGATCCTACTTAGAAAAAAGGTTCCTACGCTATTTTGGGTGGCTTAGACACGACTTGCATTGACTTCTGTTTAAAGAAGTTGTATGCAAGCAGCGTTGAAGTTGCGCAGGGGTGTTGGATTCAAAGTTGCTGCATTGTGCACAAGGGCTGACTGATTTTTGCATTCTGTTTCAGTTGCTTAGAATCATCTTTGGGGTTTTGAGATGAGTAATCGTACAAGTCCAGGGCTATTTTCTTATCGAATTCTATCCCCGTGTCATATTTCATTCACCTTGGCTATGGTAGTGTTTGAAGCAAGGCACATTAGTAATGGCCCTGGAGGGGAGATGGTGTGCAAATTGTACCTGCCAAATTTGTGTGGTCGAATCTTTTATGACCATGGGAAATATATTTGTATTTGTGGCTGCACACTTGACAATACAGTATGCTGTGTTACATGGAAATATGTAGTTGAACATTTCTGATTTAGATTTTCTCGTTATCAGTAATTTTATTTAAAGTGGAAGAAAACCTGAACTATTCTTGACTGTTCCCTCCATCTACCTATCCCATCTGCCCTGTATAAAAAAACAAAACAAAAAAACTCCCAAAAAGAATCTATTTATTTACCTATTGGTTCCCAGCACAGGATCCTGCAGCTCCAGTGTCAATTTGTAGCTGCTACAGGGGAGTGGAGGGAGTGCTCCCTTACACAAAGGAGCTGGATCGGCAGGATCAATTGACCAGACTGCAGCAGATAAAAGAATGGGCAAGCACACAGATCTTATACAGTGTAGGTAGGAGGAGGGGGAAAGGAACATTTTTAAGAGTAGCTATAGTTGGTCCTTTTTACACTTTGAAGTGGAACCTTACCCTTAACCTGATTAAAAATAAGGATGTTTAGCAAGGAACATACATTCCACATTAACCACGTCTGGTCCGGGCCAATTCTGACATTCCTTTCCTACTTGTAAAAAAAAAAAACACTTTTTTATTTTTTATTTTTTTTAAGCTGGAACTACTTGGAACCCCCAAACATATATTGTTAAGCAGAGGCCCTAGAGAATACAATTTGGGCGTTGCATATTTTTATGTCACAGTATTTGTGCAGCAGTTTTTTCAAACTTCTTATTTGGACAAATACACTTTAATGCAAATGCACAAAAACACAATATAATAGGCAATTGTTTAGTAAAATATGATGTTTCGCCACATAACCTTTACAAATGACCAGTTTAGTGTTACACTGGGTCTGTTGATAAAATAATTGCTCACCCGGCATTTTGTGGCGATACCTCACGTGTGGAACTTGCTTGCGTGTTTGCATTTGCACTTGAGCACGGGATAACGGGTGCTTAAATAATTTTCATTTTTAACACACTACTTTTTTTTTTTTTTTTAATATATAAACTTTTATTGCAAGGGATGAACAAAATCCCTTGTAATAACGTGGACTCTGACAGGTCCTCTTTATGGAGAGATTTGGAGACTATCCCCACAGCAGATCTCTCCTCTGGCCTCCAGTGCAGCTGATAAGACACAGATTGGTCTGAGTGGCTGCTTTACTGGCCATTAACGGCCAGGTAAATAAAGGACAGACACAGGAAGTTACTAAATTCTTGTTGCTTTCCATTTACCACTGGGTGCTCAGAGCTGGATGCCACCAGTCGCATCCTTGCTAGGTTCCCCTATCGCAACCTGTAAAAGTAATCCAGCGGTTCGTTAGCTGCTAGGAAAATGTTTATTTTGTAGGAAATCACAGCCCAACAACATGCTATCTCTATCATTGCTGCAACGATGACTGAGATCACCCTTCCCATCCATGGGCATTTCGAAACAGATGGACGGGAAAGTGGTTAACGTAATACTAAACGCTAAAGGTGTTTTTTGCCTGGATCCTCATCTTCTCGTTTCCCTCTTCGGCTTGCCTGGCTTCTCCATCCTGTTGAGTGCCCCCACAGCAAGCAGCTTGCTATGGGGGTACCCAAGCCAAGCTGCAGCTCCCTGTTGCATCAAAACTCATGTTCCCCTTTGCTGTGGACATTAATGTCTTGTACACAATGCTTTTATCTTCCTTTTTTTTTTTTTACTTGTGTCTAAATGTACCTTTTTATATAATTTTTCTTGTTTCCATGAATATGTATCGCACCTATAAAGACCCCCATCTCTTCACTTTTCCTATTGTACACACTTGGGGATGCTGGTGCCATATACGTAGTGTTCTGGTCATGATTACGTATTTACCATAGTTAACAAAATTACTATGTGCTGTAAATTTCCTCCAGCATTGTTCCTGTTTTTGAAGGCTGCCATTTTGATGAAGCCCAGAGACCCTGAACAGTAGTAATTCTTTAGGCTTGTCAGCAGATTGGCCTCTACAAATATGGCACAGTGCCTAAAAATAGAGAGCAACTGTGTGCGGAGCAGGGTGTGCCTGGTTATTAACAGATTTTAATGGTATAAATGCTTTACATAGTTTCAGGCTGGTCCCTTTTACAGGTATTGCTATCTAGCAGGACCTAATTTTCCACTGTAAAATATGTAAAATCTAAGCCTGTTGGATACATTAACCACTTCAGCCCCAGAAGGTTTTACCCCCTTAATGGCCAGGCCATTTTTAACGATACGGCGCTGCATTACTTTAACTGACAATTGTGCACTCCTGTGACACTGTACCCAAATTTGATGTCCTTTTTTCCTAAAAATAGAGATGTCTTTTGGTGGTATTTGATCAACTCTGGGGTTTTATTTTTTGCACTATTAACGACAAAAAAAAACGAAAAAAAAAAACTGTTATAATACATACCCAATAAAAAAGCAAATTTTCTTCATCAATTTAGGCCAATATGTATTCTGCTACTCATTTTTGGTAAAAAAAAAAAAAATAAGCATATATTGATTGGTTTGTGAAAAAGTTATAGCCTCTACAAAATGGGAGACAGATTTATGGCAATTTTTTTTTTATTTATTTTTATTTTTTTTAAACTAGTAATGGCAACGACCAGCAATTTTTAGCGAGATTGTGGCGGACAGATCAGACACCTAGCTGACACTTTTTGGAAACCAGTGATATCACCGTGATCAGTGCTAAAAATATGCACTGACACAATATAAATGACGCTGGCAGGGAAGGGGGTTAACATCAGGGGCGATCAAGGGCTAACTGTGTGGGGGGATGGACTCTGATCCGTTTTCCTGATTAGCAGGAACACTAGATCAAAGTTTCTATGCCTGACAGCATGGTGGTCTGCTTGTTTACATTGGCTGTTCTGTCTCTGCGGGAAGCGATCGATGGTGGCCAGCGGACATTGCATACGCAGTGCCCGCTGATTAGCTCCCCCTGTGGCCAATCAGCGCGTGATCGCGGCCCCCAGTGACTATTGACGACAAAATTGTGTACAGATACGTAAATTTACGCAACAGAGCTGTCTTGCGGTATATGTACAGCAGGCGGTCAGGAAGTGATTAAAGACTTTCAAGCTGGTAATTGGAACACTAGATCAGAGTGTAGTGCTTCTTTGTGTTTGCTTTTGTATGTGTTACTGGGTAAAGCACACTCTAGTGGCATGATGGTGTGTAAACTGATCTTTCATCCTCACCCCTAAATGTGTTTTTTTTTTTTTTTCTCCCATCAACTGTGTGTGTGTGTATGTATATATGTATGTGTGTATATATGTGTGTATATGTGTGTGTGTGTGTGTGTGTGTGTGTGTATATATATATATATATATATATATATATATATATATATATATATATATATATATATATATATATATATATATATATATATATATATATATATATATATATATATATATATATATATATAAAATTTTTACTGTATGTCTGGGGGGGGGGGGAAACTATTTTCTTTTTTGGTCTAATACATAGTTAATAAAAATCATGTAAAACAAACGTAAAAACAAGTGTTAGACTGCCTTAGTGACTTAAAAGTTTTCTGTCCACAGAACTTGCTCTTCAATCCCAGCAAGCCTTTCTCAAGAGGAGCCACAAATCAGAATGCAGATGTAGACCTTATGATTGACTGCCTAGTTTCATGCTTTAGGATCAACCCTCAGAACAATCAGCATTTCAAAGTATGTTCATCTTTTTGTGGTGTTATTGATATAGTATATGTATAATAAGTTATCTTCCCCGTTCAACTTTCTCTATGATGTCCCTTACTTGCTCAACAGTTGAATTTCACTTAACTGCACTTTGGCACCAGACTGCAAAATACTATGGCTTAAAGGCAAGCGCTCGTGGTTAAATTCTTTCTTCATAGTATCACACAAGCTGGGGGTGAAATAACATGTTATTTCCTGTAATGTCCTTGGAATAGTCTTTGTTTTGAATATAAGTTGGAGAAAGCAGCAGTGCAGTCAGTCCTAATAAACCAAGTTATCTGTTATTCACCCAAGGAGAAATGGGTTCATTTGATATGCTTGTACAGTATACCAACATTAATACACAGAAAAATAGCCACCACATACTTCATTGTCCCTTAGCATTTTTTACAGTCTAAAGCCTTGGTGCCCACTCTGCAGTCCGAGGTTTTCATGTGACCGTTTGGTAAATGATGTTCAGACCTCAGCAGCATGTGGGAACATCTATAAGGGTAGTAGAGATCAATACCATTACCCTAATGTAACATGTTCCCAGATTTGTGTGGTCTTCTAGCATATCCCCAGCCAAAATCATAGCATGTCCCCACACTCTGCCCCTCATTTCCTCTGTTAGGTCTGCAGTTTGACAGTCTTCTCAAACATATATTGAACATTATGCGCAGCACTTTGATGTCAGGGACTGCATTTTAGGCCCCCTTTAGCTGATAAGTTGACAACCACTGGCTTAAAGTACCCCAAAAGTTCTGCCACATGTGCATTTATCCTAAAATTCCTCTTCTGTGCAAGTCTCTGATGTTTAAAATTTCACATCGTGCTTCTCAGTTGGCACTGGGCACAGAGCCTGGCCTATTAAGTTGGCACCGCACATGGAACTATAGTTTCCTGCTTACGTTGCAACAGTGGCTGCTAGCAAAGTGCTAGTTTCTGTGATTGGCAGGCAGTTTTCCTCTGCTGGCAATGCTTAGCCCAGGAGAGTAGTCCCTACATGTGGAGGTTTTCAATGATCTGTTGGGGAATGCTGAGTATGTAGCTTCTAGCCTCCATTTCAACAACATTATGGACAGATTTGCATCTATAGGTGCAAGGATCCCCGGGCAGAAGCAGTGGATGTTCTGATGTTTTGTCAGGATCGCAGTGGAGGGTTATTCTTGTTTCACGCTGGCCCAGATGGAGGTGGTATGCTGACCCGATAACTTCTGGCACACGCACCATGGGCCCAGCCTCCAGATTTACTGTGCTAAGGACTGATTTGCCATCCTGCTTCACGGTTACTGACTTTAAAGGCACGAGGGTAAAAAATAAATGTGCAGTCCTAATGGGAACGGTCACTAGATTAAATGGGACCATATAGTGTCCATGGGAATCTTTAACACAAAAACACACTTAAAATATGGTTAAATTAATCTACAAATGTGATAATGAAAAATATAAAAATAAATAAAATGAATTAAAAATTAACCCAGAGTCCACAAGTGAAGAAACTGTGCGTGTGATTAGTCCAGACAAATAGAATAATCCTCATGCTTCAAAAGTTGAGACATATGCAAGGAGAATAAAAGCAAAATATCCACCACCAACTGTATGGAGGCTTACCGGAATGTCAAAAGGACATGCCTGATAATTTGACAAGGCTTGTGATGAAATTACACCAATGGATAAGGGCACCCGCGTAGGCAATCTCTGGCTTTTAAAGCGGTTGTAAACCCTTACAACCAACTTTGACCTACAGGTAAGCCTAGATTAAGGCTTACCTGTAGGTCCAAGAAATATTTCCTAAACCTATACGGTTTAGGAGATATTTACCCGAAGACAGCCACCGCTGTCTACGGCGCATGCGCCGTAGACAGCGGCGCGCAGGCGCACTGGGGCAGGCCCGCAGATCGCGGCGATATGCCGCGAGTGTCGGGTCCTGTGCGCATGCGCGGGAGTGACGTCATTGCGGCTCCGCCGAATCACAGCGCTGGAGCCGCGAGACCCGGAAGTCGCTCTGGGATCCATGGCAGCGGCGAAGAGGAAGACAGTGGACCGCTTCGGGGGCTTCATTCTCAGGTAAGTTATTCATAATGAGCTAGTATGCTATGCATACTAGCTCATTATGTCTGTCTTGCAGGATTTTTTTTTTCAGGATTTTTTTAAAAGGGTTTACAACCACTTTAGGGTGATCCCACAATTCTTCAGATGGTTTACAATGGCAGTAGCCCAGGGTGTACAATTTCGGAATGAGGTGGATCAAATTTCTCTCATAGTCATATAAGGCGGACAAGAAGAACAGAGTGCTACATGGTGTAATTCCGTTTTAGTAAAAAGTATTTTAAAATAAGGAACGCATTCACAATTGAGAAGATATACAAGTGCTTTTGGTAACAATGATGCAATGGAATCGGCGGGGCTCGTCCTGGTGTGTTTCGTCTAACAAGACATCTGGGGGTGCCAGCCTGCTGACTTATGCGGGTTTAACCACGCTTCCAACAAGCAAATGTCAGATAACCCATCGCCACGCTATCAATCGCAAACATTGTAGATGACCAATAGTCTAGCCTCGCTTTGATACGATGGCAAGGGAAAACCTGTGTCTACAACATCATTGGCTAAAGATTCATTGACGGCTGTCGAGGCAGTGACACCCTGCTGTCTTTGAGGGGAAAAAAATGGAATAAGAAGAAAAAAAATTCAATTAAAAATGTTTAAAATATTACTTTTCTGATGGCCACAACGAGGTTGACATTGAATGGGGTCAAAAAAATGATGCATGATGTTGTTATAATACCATACATGATAAAATTGTATAAGTTATGTAAAATGTTAACCCAGGCATTCCGAACGTATTGGTTGGTAATAAAAAATTAAGCCCCATTAATGAAGGTGTTAATGTCCCACTCCACATTCATACCGAGTTGGGAGTAGGACTAATTCCTAGATCCAGAAGGTTTTTGAGGCCTGCTACTCCTAGTTTCTGTCAATAACTAAAAATTCTATAACCTTTTGGATCTCGATTGTGGCACTGTCGATAATGATTAGGCACACTGATTAATGTCGACACTCTTGATTTTGGCTGTGTTCATTAACACTGGTGGTGAATGAACGGATCGTTTGGCCTACATACTGTGTTTTTTTTTTTTGCAAAATCTTTTTTATAAAATTTTTCATTTGCATACAAAATTAGCCCACGCAGGTGCCAAACCTTTGCCTACGCAGGGGCAGTTCTTCTGATGCGGCAACATACTGCAACAGAGCGCAACATACAACATCAACAAGCTAACTTATACTATAACCCCAATGTGGTGGTGGTGGGGGGGGGGCTCAGTTCAGGAGAATCTGTGCTCAAATTGGTACCAACAGGATAATGCAGCATGAGCAGTTGGGTCAATATACTAACAGACTAGAGATGTTAATCTAGGAAATGGTTACTGCATCGGTTGCCATGGTGTTATCATCTAACCAACAGGTCCATACCTTTTCAAATTTTTGTGGACAACCCCGCCCGAGTAGGTGGCTTTATACAGCGGTAAACTGGCATTCACTAGGCTTTTCCAGAATCTGACAGAGGGAGGGAGACAATTGTTTCCAGTTCATCGTAATGGCCTTATGAGCATAGTACAATAGCGGGGATATGAGTATTTTCCTGGCTCTGAGCATTGACAGTTCTACTAGCCCCAGCAGACAATTTTTAGGATCATAAAAATTTTCTTGCATCAGGGGATACAGAGCCATAGTAATTACTATGTGGGTTATATTGGACCGACAGGTGATGGACACTGGCATGCCCCTAAGGCGTGTACTCCCCTATATAACCCCTCCAATTACTGGGAGTCCTCAGATTTTTCGCCAGTGTCTATCACGAGGTGACCAAGGTTTTGGTCACTAGTAAAGATGTGCTGTGCTGAGCTCCCCTGGTAGTAATCCTTGCAGGGTCTAGCCATGCTGACCGAATCCATTCTGATGTCTTGGGCTAAATGAATGGTACCCGGGCCTCGTGTCTGAAGAAACAAGGTTTTGCTTGCGAACGCTTCTCTTTGAGAGCTGGGCCCTGGGATCCAGTACTTTTTGGTAGTGAGGCCGTAAAGTTTTTACTGGCAGGGTGCTGTAGCAGGTCCAGGATTGTGGGTAACCCGAGGTTCACCCGGTTCCTGAAGGTTTCCTAAAAGGTCTCGGAGCCTACCATGAAGGGTGAAGATTGGGTCTTTGTCTCTGATAAAACCCTGCTGCGAGGAAAAGGTAAGGGACATTTTCTCAGGAATTTCTCCTATGTGTAATGTTGTCATTCCTATGTGTCACCACTGGGGGCTGCATTGAGCACTCACCGTCCTGACGCTGGAAAAAGCAGAAGCCTTCATCCTCCTCTCCTACAGCCAGAACAGACCCTTTGGTAAGAAAGGGGGGCTGGTCTCTTCCTGTGCCCCCAGATTGGCTTTATTCCCCTTCAGGGGACATGCCAAGACAGTTGCTTCTTTTTCAGAGAGATAAATAAAGGGCAGACCGCGGCCGCTTGGTGGAGGATTTACCCCTCCCCCGCCAGGCTGCAGACGCCGCTCGGGCGGGAAAATACTCTTTTGACAAGGGGGACATTATTCTGTGTGGGGGGGGGGGCATAGCTAACAGCGTCAGACGCCCGCCACGCGTTCAGGAAGTGTTTTAAAGCGCTGTTTGTGAAGCTGCTGCCTGTCGGTGGAGGGACAGAGCAGAGAGGTTGGGTCGATCAGGTTTGGTGACACATGCATTTCTCTTTGATACACTGTACTGTAAGAGGCTAGGATTAATAGCAGCTATTGTGCTGTATTATAGCCTAGCAAGTTTACATTCTTTTGCTGGTAGTGCCTCTGCTTTCTGTTTTTAAGCTATGACTGGCAAAGGGACCAGGAACTCCTCTAAGGGGTCAATGGTTACACAACAAACTAAAACCATTTCCAAAAGAATGTCATCCTCCTCTGGGAGTGTTGCAGGCGGTCAGATTGAGCCGTCAGGGGAAACTGCAGTCGCACAAGTCGCTTCAGCCCCTGAGTATGTCACATGAGGTTTTGTCTTCTACCATTGCCAATTTGGAAAAGATTGATGCTATTTTATCCCTCCATAGTGGGGTTAAATGTAGCAGATCCCCATCTAGTGCTTAAGACCCTCCTTTGGAGGTTCAGGATGCTGGGGATTAGGCAGCTCTTCCCAAAGATTTGGAAGATACTTGTTTATCCTCTTCTCAGGACCCTAATAATATAGGAGGAGTAACATCACAAGACAGGTTGCTTGTGCACTCTTACTAAGTTGGTTCGTTCAACTTTTTTGCTGCCTGCAGCGCAGACTCTTGATCATCCCATCTCTAAGTTAGGATCATTAAAACTTCCTCCGTCTGCGGATGCCTTTCCTATTCATGCATGGCTAAGGACGCTTATGTATGCTGAATGGGAACATCCGGATAAACAATATTATCCCCTTAAGAGATTCTCCACACTTTATCCTATGGAAGAAGATTGCTATAAGAAATGGAGGGGGTCCAGCGGTTGATGCTGCGATTGCCTTAGTGAATAAGAATCTTCTTTTGCTAAAAAGTTGGTCAGCTGAAGCGCCGTGTAAAAAGCTCTTAGCTGGTTTCCGACTATTTAGAGATTTGGATAAATACCTACAAAAGATCTCGAATAGCAAAAGCTCTTTTACCAGTGAAGGAGAAATTCAGACATTTCTCCTTTTAAGTACACTTCTTATCCTGTACCAGGGGCATCAGTCTCTAGGCAGTCTCGACGTCCTCAAATGTCAGGTTCAAGGGGAAAACCACTAGGGCAGCACCAAGGTCAGAAGAGATCTTGGGGCAGAAAGCCCACAAAACAGAGTGCTAAAGTCTCCTTATGAAGGGACGCCCCTGCTCGCTCGGGTGGGGGGAAGGCTCCTGCATTTCTCAAGGAGCTGGCAGGAACAATGTCAAGACAGATGGGTGGCTTCTGCCGTTTCTCTAGGTTACAAACTAGAGTTCTGAATTTTTCCGTCTCCTAAGTTTCTAAGGTCAAATGTTCCCAAGGATCCAGAGAAGGCTCTCCTTCTAGCACTGGATCGTCTATTATCCAAGTCAGTGATATCAGACGTTCCCTTAGAGGAACAAGGCACAGGTTTTTATTCAAACCTCTTTATGGTTCCAAAGCCAAACGGGGGAACTAAGACCTCCAAGGAGGGGAATTTTTGGCTTCTATCGATAGCAGAGATGCATATCTCCACCTGCCAATATTTCCCGCTCACCAAAAATTTCTATGCTTCGAAGTAGAAAATCATAATTTTCAGTTTGTGGCCCTGCCATTCGGTCTAGCCACAGCACCACAGGTGTTCTCAAAAATTCTGGAGCCTCCTTTAGACAGATTAAGGGCTCAAGGCAATAACGGTCCTAGCCTACTTAGACGATCTGCTTTTAATAGATAATTCAGTTTCAAGGCTAAAGCACAGTCTGGTCACAACGGTAAACTACCTGGAATCTCTAGGCTGGATTCTCAACCTAGAAAAATACTCCTTAAAACCAAGGAGATTGCAGTACCTGGGTCTTGTCATAAATACCATGCAGAAAAGCCTTTCTACTCCAGAAAAGAATCGGTTCCATTGTAGAACTAATTCAACTTATCAAGGCAAAGAAAACGCCTTCCATTCAGTTGTGCATGAGACTATTGGGGGGAAAAATGGTGGCCTCCTCCGAGGCCGTCCCTTAGGTGCAGTTTCATTCAAAATTGCTACAAAACGTAATCCTGTCGGCCTAGAACAAGAAGGTTCAGGCCTTAGATTTTCCAATTCGTCTGGCTCCCGACGTGCGTCGGCCTAAATTGGTGGTTGATATCCAGCAACCTTCAAAAGGGAAAATCGTTTTTACCAGTCCCTTGGAAAGTGACTACGGATGCCAGTCTTCTAGGGTGGGGAGCAATCCTGGAAGAGGATTCCGTCAAGGGGAAGTGATCCAAGTTGGAAAGGACCTTGCATATCAACATTTTGGAGATGCGGGCAGTTCATTTGGCTCTAAAGTCCTGGACGCTCAGACTGAGGGGCTGTCCTGTCAGGATTCAGTCCGACAATGCCACGGCTGGGGCTTACATCAATCACCAGGAGGGGCATGATTAGTCGTACAGCCCAAAAAACATTATGTTCTGTCTTGGACAGAACACAACGTTCCTTGCCTATTGGCAGTTTTCATTCCAGGGATAGAATTGGCAGGCGGACTACTTGAGTCGCCAACAATTATTTCCGGGAGAATGGTCTCTTCACCCCGACATCTTCCTAGCGTTATGTCGGAGATGGGGTGCTCCGGACGTAGACCTGTTCGTGTCCAGATTCAACAACAAGGTCGACAACTTTGTGTCACAAAGGATCCGCTAGCTTGCGGAACAGACGCATTGGTCTTCCCATGGGATCAGTTTTCTCTGATCTATGCATTTCCTCCAGTTCTGCGTCTTCTTCGCAGGATCAAGCAGGCATTCTGGTGGCCCAGAAGATGGCAGTAGGAGTCCCTTGGACTCTGCCATTACGGCCAGATCTCGCGCAAGGTCCGGTATTCCATCCTACCTTACGGTCCCTAAATGTAACGGTCTGGCTTTTGAGACCCACATTCTAAAAAATCGTGGGCTGTCTCCTTCAGTGGTATCTACCTTGATTAATGCCAGGAAGCAGGCTTCCAGGGTCATTTGCTATAGAGTCTGGAAGGAATATGTTTCCTGGTGTGGATCCAGGGGTTGGCACCCCAGGAAATATGGCATGGGTAGGATCCTTGATTTCCTGCAAATGGAATTGGAAATGAATCTGGCTTTGAATCCTATCAAGGGCCAGATCTCAGCCTTGTGAATATTTTTTTTTTTTCATTGGCCTTTGGCTTCTCACTCTTTAGTGTGTAGCTTTGTTCAGAGTGTAACGCGGATCAATCCCCCTATCAAGGCACCTCTAAATCCTTGGGATTTGAATTTGGTCTTATTGGCTTTGCAGAAACAGCCTTTTGAACCTTGAACCCTACGTGAAATTTTCTTGGTTCTTTTGACTAGAAAGATAGTCTTTCTGGCTGCCATTTCTTCTGCTAGAAGAGTATCAGAACAAGCGGCTCTGTCTTGTAAAGAGCCATATCTGATCGTGCATAAGGATAAGGTGGTGTTACGTTCTCATCCTGAATTCCTGCCAAGTGGTGACAGGTTTTCACTTAAACCAAGATATTGTTCTCCCTCCTTTCTTCCCAGTGCCTCGATCTAGGGAAGAAAAGGCACTACATTCCCTTGATGTAGTGAGAGCGGTCAGAGCATGTTTAAAGGCGGCTCCTCAGGTTCGTAAAACAGATGCTTTATTCGTACTGCCAGATGATTCAAAGAGGACATGCAGTGTCAAAACCCACTATTTCCAAGTGGATTCGCCAAGTCATTATTCAGGCTTATGGTTTAAAGAAGAAAATTCTTCCTTTTCATGTTAAAGCATACTCAACCAGGGTGATTAGTTCCTCTTGGGCGGTGCATCATCAGGCCTCTGGCTCAGATCTGTAAGGCCGCGACTTGGTCTTCAGTTGATACGTTTGTCAGATTTTATCAAATCGATGTTAAGGGTCATGAGGATATTGCCTTTGGGCACAGTGTGCTGCAGGCTGCAGTATGAGTCCTCTGACTTCTTTTCTTTTTTGTTGTCTCCCCCTCCTTCAGTTGCCATTGCTATGGGACATCCCACATAGTAATTACTATGGCTCTGTGTCCCCTGATGTAAGAAAAGAAAATGGGATTTTTAAAACTGCTTACCTGTAAAATCCTTTACTTTGATGTACATCAGGGGACACAGAAGTCCCTCCCTTCTTGGTATACACTTGTATTGCTTGGCCAAAACTGAGGAGGGGTTATATAGGGGAGTACACGCCTTGGGGGCCTGCCAGTGTCCATCACCTGTCGGTCCGATATAACCCACAAAGTAATTACTGTAGCACTGTGTCCCCTGATGTACATCAAAGAAAAGGATTTTACAGGTAAGCGGTTTTAAAAATCCTATTTTTTCACTGGTTATACAGAACCAATTTGATAGCGGCGTGGGATATTGGCTCCTGCTGCTGTCAAATCCTATCCGCTGAGGAAGGGGTGGGGCTGAGCCACAATTTGTGTGTCTATGGGTGAACATCGCTTGGCTTGAGACCAAGCCCATACGTCTGCCCCTACAGCAAGTGGCTCCCTATGCTGCGACACACAGAAGAGAAGGCAAGAGCGCTGGTGGGGGACCCCCAGAATAGGAGGTTTGGGCCACTCTGCAATACCAGTGCACAAAGCAGGTAAGTGTAAACAATTTTTTTTTTTTTTTGGGCAATAGTAAGTCTATAGAATCACTTTGGGTGTGAGGTCTAGGGTGGCATTTTGATCTGCAGGTAGACCTCTGTTATCTAGTGTTTTTCAGTTGATCCAGTCAGGGAAGGTTTGCTGTGTTGCTCACCCCTCAGACTGCTTTTGGATGTTTCAATAGTATGAGACTTCCTGTCTCTCTCAAAGATAACAGGATTTTTACACTGGCTGTGGAATTATTTTTTTGAGTCTACTGGGGGTCACTAGCCCCACCCCTCTGAGTTGGTGATCATTGTCTGTTAAACGTTGCTATATAATTAAGGCGTGTTGGTACCAGGATGGTGTTATCATCCTGGACTGGCTGACCATTTCTGTTTGTGTCCACTCTTCAACTGAAGTTTAAAAACAACTAACCCATTCAGTTTCATTGAGCATATTGTAAACTAGAATTTTAATTTGCAACAAATTAGCTAGTTTGTGTTTGGAATACACTAGTGTCTAGAAGGAACAAGCAAGAGGCAGCATTTATACTTGTACCTGATGCTGAATTAATGCTGGAGATGGCAATGCTGAAAATAAAAACACATCAAGACCAGTTCTACAGATTTTGGAACTTCTATAGTGTATTTTATCTTTTTTTTTTTTTTTATTGTATACAGTATGTGACAGACTCACCTGAGAAGGGGGCTTTTGGAGAGAACTTGGAAACCTTTGTTTCAGCCACCCATGTTGCTCTTATGTCTAGGTTACCCTGTGTCTATTAGGTGACCAAGCAATATGGAGCAGTAATATTTACTCACAATATCTCCCAGGAAATCTAAAAAGACTATTCCTGGTTTATTTGATTCGTAACTACACATGTTAATTGAAAGAGCTGATCACATTGGCCTCTGTAAAATGTGGTAAACTTCTACTACTGGTGGGCTCCTGCTCTTGTCCTGTGTTTATACTTATGATAATGTGAATTGTGCCTTCTGAGCTAGTAGACGACAAGGCTGACCTGAATTGTCAAACGTCTGAGTCACTAAGGCTGGTTAAATGATTAGTTGGCTCATATTCATTTATTTCTGGTTACAGTTTGTATTAGGGTAATATGATCAGGAGGGGGGAATCTCCTCAAGTGTATATGACTGTATTCTTGTTCTAATAAACAGTTCTATTTCTGGTGTACTCCAAAACTGGTGTTGCCTGGTTCTTGGGGTAAATTGGGCAGATACACTGGTCTCATGTTCCAGAGCTTAGGAAGTGATATACTGATGGAAGCACTCAAGCGGAGCATGGGACATTCTGTCGCACAGTATATCGCGTTTTAGAAAAGTTTCATGCTCGTATTAGATGAAACAATCTTAAAATATTTAACTGCCGTTTTGAATATCTACAGTCAATTTAGTTATTCCAATAAAACTTCAGTCTTAATGAACGTGTTTATTCATAAAACAAATGATGAGATATTGCTTTTGTGAAAGTTTGGGCAATTTTGAGAGTTAAAAGCAGTTTGTAATTTCCTAATATACATTTTTGAATTATCGATTTATGTTTGGCTTTTACAAGTGCTTTCAATTTTATTTCTAACGATAATCTTTTGTTTTTTTCCCCCTTGTTTTCCTTTCATAGATTTGCTTGGCACAGTCCTCGCCATCAACATTTCATTATGTGCTGGTGAATTCTCTGCACCGAATTATCACAAATGTAAGTAGCTTTCTAAAAGGTTTGTGAAATGGTAAAATTTTCATATAACAATAAAAAAAAGTATATTTGCTGTTTTTCTAAATGAATCCAATGAGAATTATTCTCGCCCACTACACTTAAGTAAATTAATACTCCTTTTTCTCCATCATTCTTTGAAGAACACAGCTTTGATTGTAAGTAACCTAGTGCTTTTATTCACACCTACAGCAAAAATGGACACTAGGCACATAGAAAACTGATTATTGAAGCATTAAAATTACAAGTATGATAAGAGCCTTAAAATGAGACTTGTTTTGCACTAAATTCAGCGCTTACTCAAACCTCATATAAGGCATTACTTTGGCTTTAAAGAGCTTCTGTTTCTCCCAAAAAACAAAAAACTAAAATATATCTTAAAGGGATTGTAAAGTGAATATTTTTTTTAAAATAACAAACATGTTATACTTACAGTACCTCCACTGTGCAGCTTGTTTTGCACAGAGTGGCCCCGAACCTGCTCTTCCCTCGGCGGCTGTCTCTGCTTCCTCCCGCAGGTGCTTCTCATGTTCATGCGAGCTCCCTTGCATGGTGAGAAGCACCTGCGGGCGCTCTCCGTGATACAGCCGGCAGCTATAGCCGCTCGCTGTATCACACGGCCCCAGCGCTCCACGTCAGTGGATGTGATTGACAGCAGCGCAAGCCAATGGCTGCGCTGCTTTCCATCCATCCACTCCAGCCAATCAGCGGCCAGTCTAAACGGTGGAAAGGACAGCGGGGGCGAGTGCGGGATTTTCGAGGGGTGAGCTGGGGGCGCAGGCACTGTCAGATGTTTTCACCTTGATGCATAGAATGCATTAAGGTGAAAAAACATTTACCTTTACAACCCCTTTAAAATAACTTTTATGCCTAGCAGGATGACTTCCAGGAGCAAGCTGGTCATTGCCAATGCGCAGGGTTTGTCAGACAAACCTAAATAAGCTCAATTGGTCCGTCAAAAAATGATGTACATAATGCACATAAATTAGAGGGCCTTAGTGTGAGCATGACTATGCCTTTATTTGTTTTGCTTTTTATTTGGCTTGGTAGAGTTTTCTACTGCCGTATAAACAACTGTTGGTAGAATGAGGCTGGATGTTGTAAATCCTCCAGGTATCAAGAGCGCAGGTTTTCCCAGATCATTAAAGGAGATTTCTTGGTTTTTGGCACTTTCATTATTAGCCTATCATGGACCAAACAAATTATTTGCATGCCAAGGAGGACTGGCTGCTGCTTTAAGCTGTAATATACTGGCTTGTGCTATGTACAGCAAGTGTTTTCGCAGCAGTATCCGAGACTGTCGGATAGAGATAGTTGATTGTGCCACATCTTCACCATTTAGGAGAAGTCTTTTATTTATTTTTTCAATCAGTTATCTGCCAAGGTGGAGATTGTGAAGTCATCCGCCTACCTCTCCACCTCAGTCAGGGAAAGCTTTGTATTCATAAAAAAAAGTAAACTTCAGACAAGTACACGTGCTTTCTTGAGCCAGGGGACCTTGCGGGCACTGCAGGATTTCAGTCCTTCACGGCGTAATGTTACCAATTGTTTTCTTGGTCATGATGGTGCCAGCTGCTTGGAGATCATTGACAAGATTCTCCCGTGTAGTTCTGGGCTGATTCATCACCGTTCTCATCATTGAAACTCCACGTGGTGAGATCTTGCATGGAGCCCCAGACAGGGAGATTGCCAGTTATTTCTTCCATTTGTGAATAATCGCACCAACTGTTACCCTCTCACGAAGCTGCTTGGCTATGGTCTTGTAGCCCATTCCAGCCTTGTGTAGGTCTACAATCTTTCCCCTGATATACTTGGACAGCTCTTTGGTCTTTGGCCATGGTGGAGAGATTTGAATCTGATTTTATTTTTTTCCTGTGGGCAGGTGTCTTTTATACAGGTAACAAGCTGAGGCTAGGAGCATTTCCTTTGAGCCCACGTTCACACTAAGGGCGGGTTTGAAATTGATTTGAAAATTATTTCAAACCGGCATTTCAGTCCGACTTCGGGAGCGATGTGGGTTCATGCACAGATTTCTATTTAAATCGTCCCCAAAGTTGCCAAAAGCAGTGCAGAAACTTCTTTTGGGAATCGGTGCAGTACTGCAAAGTCGGCATTGCACTGTTTGCCAAATGTCAAATGGGCTGTAAACATCGGCTCCTAATCTTAACTCATTAAATGTATAAAAGACACCTGAGAGCCATACATTTTGCTGATTGATAGGGTATCAAATACTTATTTCACACATTAAAACTCAAATCAACTTTTTTTTGGGATATTTGTTATTCTGTGTCTCACTGTTAAAATAAACTTGCCATTAAAATTATAGACATCCTTTCTTTGTCAGTGGGCAAACATACAAAATAAGCAGGGGATCAAATCTTTTTTTTTCCCTCACTGTAGGTCAATTGTGATATCCTGTCTGTTTCTGTTATACAGGACTCTGCTTTTCAGTTCAGTCCTGGAATATCTTGGGATTTCTTGTTGGGGTATTGGTACTAGACCTATGGCAGTTTGTCCTCACCATTAGGGGTGCGTATCTTCACTGGTCTCACGATTCGATTCCGATTATCTGGTCAAGGATTCAATTTGATTCCGCGATGCATCACGAATACCGATGAGCTCCCACTTCCGCTTGGGCCTCCTAGGCTGCCCTTCCACCCTGCAATTTTCTGGGACACATCACAGTTCCCAAAAGATTGCACGGCTATACAGGACAGTGCAGTGAGACATGCGCACCTGGCGTTGAAGCTGCAAGTCAAACGCAGCCACCTGTGCCCGTCAAACGCAGCCTCCACTTCACTAACCCCACTCCACAATGCACAGGCCACCAGCCGCTGGTGCTGACAGTTCCTTGACATTCCTGTTTGGACCTTCCATTACACTAGGAGTTAACAGTGGAATGTGTAACAGGAAGCCCAGGGACCTATCAGCAAGGAGCTTGAGATTTAAGTAGAGTACAAACACATTTGTATTCTACTTACTGTCGTTACTTCCTTTTAATAAATGCTGTGTTACAAATGGCCCACTGTATGTGCTTTTAAAAAAAATATATATATCACTTCATACCGAATTTCACAGTAGTAAGTACAGTTCAATACATCCCGATCATGTGACGCCCATCCCGCCTCTCCTCTCTCCTCTCGCGTTTCACGTCTGAGTGCTGATGTCAGCGAGGAATTCTCAGCCCTGCCCGCTGACTATAGCTATCCTATCAGAAGAGGCGGGTGGGGCTGATAATTCCCCACTGATGTCAGGACTCAGACGTGAAACGTGAGAGGAGAGGCGGGCATACCAGGAGTCACATTATCTGGATGTATTGCACTTCTGTGAAATTTGTTATGAAGTGATATATTTTTTTTAAAAGCACACACAGCGGGGCCATTGTAACACAGCATTTATGAAAGGGAAGTAGTTTTAAAAATACGCTTGGGAGGGGCGGGGCAAGTCGGGATTACATCACCCGCAATCTATTTTCCGGTCCTCAGGCATCAATGCCGCATCGGGGACACCCTAATCGTGATGCAGCAATTAATTGCAGTACCCCTACTCACCATGCGCTTGATTTACTAAATCTGAGAGTGCACAATATGATACTGTTGTGCATAGAAACCAATCGGCTTCCAGGTTTTTTTTTCTTTTTTTTGTCAAAGCTTAATTGAACAAGCTGAAGTTAGAAGATGATTGGCTACGATGCACAGCTGCACCAGATTTTGTGCACTCCAGTTTTAGTAAATCAACCCACATGTGCCTCAAGACTGCCTTAAGTAGCTAGTCGACTTTGTACTGTTTAAAGAGGAAGAAAACCCTGATGGGTTTACTTCCTCTTTGATTCCCTGCAAAGGTAAAGCATAATGGACTACTATGCATCCCATAGTTTCCATTATGTGTCACTTACCTGACACAGGAGCCAGCGAAGTCACCGCTGTCCCCTGTAGTTACATAGTTACATAGTTAGTCAGGTTGAAAAAAGACACAAGTCCATCCAGTCCAATTATGTAGTACAGAGCCTCCATCTTCTTGGTGGGTTTCGCTGCTCCAGCTCTGTCATTCGTCAGAGCCACAACGACGTCACTCCCGCGCATGCGCACCGCCACTCGCGGCATATCGCCGTTAACTGCGGCGCGCTCAGTGCGCCTGCACGCTGCTGTCTACAGCGGAGCCTTTCTTTTGGCAAATATCTCTTAAACCATGCAGGTTTAGGAGATATTTCTTGGACCTACAGGCTTACTTAATCTAGGCTTACCTGTAGGTCAAAGTGGTTTGTAAGGGTTTACAACCACTTTAAGGCCCCCTTTACACGGGCGTTTCATTTTTTCATCCATCCGTTGATGGATGAAAAATTAAGCTCAGTGCATCTCTATGGGCAAAAACAGATGTAAACGGATGAACGTCTGTTTACATCAGTTTACATCCACTAACGTCAACCTCCATTTTTTTTTTAAACCGTCTGAAACCCTGTTTTTCTTCCGTTAAAAAAAATTTTAAACGGACAAACAGTCCGTTTTTATGTTTACAAATGGACAAACAGTATGTTAATTAACGGAACGCTCGTGTGAAAGGGGCCTTATGATTTTTTCCTTCTATTTTCCTGCATTTGGGTGCTATATATCAGTCTGTACCCGTTTGGTTTTCCTGACAGAGTTGTGATTATTCCTTTAAGCTGGGTACACACTGAGAAAACCGGAAGAAAAATTTCCGTACAAGGCGTAATTGTTTTGAAGCCATAAACAACAAAAGCCTCTGCCGTAAGAAAATTTTCATACATTATGTCCTTCCTCTGTTTCAACTTAATAGGCCGTTTTATCATGTTTGAATGTTTAACATTGATGGGAGCTGTCGTCCTTAATCAGTGTAGATCTAGTTTCTTCAGTAGCAAGACATTTGTCCACACCTCCAAATTTTTTAGTCTTATACATTCTTGCTCAGTGGTTTCTCTGAGCTGAGGTACTGCTGCACAATAAGCCTCATGTAGTACCCCAGACATCCTACAGTGAGGGGAAAATCGCTGTCGATCTCCCTGGGTCTGGGGCTCCGTGCAAGATCTCAACTCTTGGAGTTTCAATGATCATGAGAACGGTGAGGTATCAGCCCAGAACTACTCTGGAGAATCTTGTCGATGAGCTCCAGCGTGTTCACACAGCCCACGTGCAGAGCCAGCCAGGAAGTCGGAACTGCGCTGTGCTAATCACAGGCAGTGAGACATTTCCCGATCTCTGCAGCCGCGCATTGGGACAATGCCTCACTGCCTTTGATTAGCGTAGTACAGTGCTGACTTCTGGTGGGCTGTGCGAACACGCCGGAGCTTATCCTTTATCTCAAGGCAGCTGGGACCATATTCACCAAGAAAACAATTGGCAACCTACTATGCCGTGAAGGACTGAAATCCTGCAATGCATGCAAGGTCCCCCTGCTCAAAAAAGCACATGTACAGGCCCATCTGAAGTTTAATGAATTTCTGAATGATTCAAAGGAGAACTGAGTAAAAGTGTTGTGGTCAGATGAGACCAAAATTGCGCTCTTGCGCCTCAATTTGCTGTGTTTGGAGGAGGAGGAATGCTGCCAATGCCCCAAGAACACCATCCCCACCTTTAAACATGGAGGTGGAAACATTATGCTTATGGGGCGTTTTTCTGCTAAGGCAACAAGACAACTTCACTGCATCAACAGGACGTGGCCATGTACCATCAAATCTTGGGTGAGAACCTCCTTCCCTCAGCTAGGGCATGGGTCGTGGATGGGTATTCCAGCATGAACATTACCCAAAACACATGGCCAGGGCAACAAAGGAGTGGCTCAAGAAGCACATTAAGGTCCTCTGGACCTTAATCCCATGGAAAATATTTGGAGGGAGCTGAAGGTTTGAGTTCACAAACATCAGGATAAAAACCTTAATGACTTGGAGAGGATCTGCAAAGAGAGTGGGACAAAAGCCCTCCTGAGATGTATGCAAACCCGGTGGCCAACTGTAAGAAATGTCTGACCTCTGTGATTGCCAACAAGGGTTTTGCCACCAAGTACTAAGTCATGTTTTGTGAAGGGGTCAAATGCTTATTTCACTCATTAAAATGCAAATCAATTGAATACCTTTTTTGAAATACGTTTTTCTGGATTTTTTTGTTCTGTCACTCGCTGTTAAAATAAACCTACCATTAAAATTATAGACTGGTCATTTGTCAGTGGGCAAACCTACAAAATCAGCAGTGGATCAAATACTTTTTTCTTTAACTGTTCAGGGAACAGCTTTTCTACAGCCTGCTTTGCACAATACTATATTCAGACACAAAGCTATAGCCCCGCCAACTCACTCCAACTCTCTCTGATTGGCTAATTGAGAATGACAGCAGCAGGAGCCATGCGCGCCACTGCTGTGTCCCAGCCAATCAGGAGGGAGAGTCCCGGACTGACTAGGCACTAGAGGACATCGCTGGACAGAGCTAGGGCTCATGTAAATATTAGGGGGATGAGGGGGGCTGCTGCACACAGATGTGTTTTTTTATTTTTTTATCTTGATGCATAGAATGAAGAAAAATAAAAATCTGAGTTTACAACCACTTTAAGGCACCCCCACCAAGCCCTACAGAAAACTTGTCTCTCTCTCTCTCCCTTCATTAAAAGAGTAAAACAAGTTACTTTTCAGTTAGCAGTTATTTCACCACAAAAAAGACAGTTTATTTTCTAATTTTTGCATGCGCCCTCCTCTAAATGAAGAATCCCACTGCACTCCTCTACCATGGCGTCTTGCTCCATAGACAAGTTCTCATAGACTTAAATATTCAGTCACGATGCTTCCTCATTATTCCCTAAATTTATAAATAAATTAAATGATTTAGTGAACAGTCAGATAAACTGTTTCTTGACCCTAAATATTTTATGGCCATTGTGCATTTAAAAAACAAAATTGTCTGCTTTTCCCAAAATTGACACACCTGTGGCTTTTCTTAACAAACCTCTGACTATTCCTGGAGAAGACATTCCCCACTGACAAGTAATTGGCAGTAATTTTGTTTAGTTTAGTTATCGAAAGAGAAAGTAAAAAAAAAAATCGTACATTTTGGATTGACATCGGAGCACTAATAGAGGGGAAATCTAATGGGACACTAGTCCTAGTGACCTTGGTGATGCACAAAGATTTCTTCACTTTTGGAGGGATTTCCTCATACTTCTGTTTTGCCTCTGGGACAGGAGGTGAAGGGAAATCTCCCCAGTGGACACATATGGCAAATACAAACATGGGGTTATAACTTTCCCTTACTCTTTCCAAAATGGGGGGGTTGGACTTTTTTTTTAGTTACACTTTAAAGTTGATTATACAACGATTGTATCATCAGATTGTAACCAGTATGGTTACCATAACACTTGAAAAATGAATTATTTTTGTTTTGCTTAAACAGGATCTTCATTCTTGAGGGAAAAAAAGTAAGAAAAAAAAGATACCTATCCAAGAATTGCCCTCACTCAAACGGGTTCTTTGCTGATCTTTTGAGTTTCCAACATGTTTACTAAGGGGAGCCTGCTG
The DNA here is from genome assembly GCF_037356315.1 of Lithobates pipiens. NCBI lineage: Eukaryota > Metazoa > Chordata > Amphibia > Anura > Ranidae > Lithobates > Lithobates pipiens. Next base: position 406,793,211 of record NW_027507748.1, read on the forward strand.
AGACTCCTTGCATGCATGAGCTGTGCTGAGCTGTATGAATGGTCCCGCAGCCTGCTTGAACCTCCTGTGATGTGTCCTAGGAGGTTGCGGCTAGGGATGAGATGGGATGGAGGATGAGATCGCCTAGGTGGTCAGAGAGCGGGAGTGAAAGCAGGTACCTGCTAAAGATACCTGTTCCTCCTGCTAAAAAAAAACAAAACTCCAAAAGTGAGGGGTGGGAGGGGGGGGGGGGGAGCGGACTACGAGGAGAAGACTAAAAGTAAGTGTGCACCAACACTACACTGACATGTAGGTACACACAGGCACACAAACCCCCCCCCCCCCCGATTCCCCCCCCCCGTCACAGTGTCACTGATTGCATTGATCATTTCTTTACTGATCAATGCATTCAGTGTCAGTTGTAACAGTTAAAACTGTCAGGGCAGTTAGTGTTAGGTCCAGGGTAGCTCCCTATCACCCCCAATAAAGATTTAACCCCCTGATTGCCCCTAGAGTTAACCCTTTCACCCCCTTTTGCCAGTGTCACTAAGCGATCATTTTTCTGATCGCTGCATCAGTGTCGCTAGTGTCGCTAGGTAGCTAGTTTTTTTTTAGGTGCACCGCCAGGTTTTTATAGCGCTAGGTACCCCGATATACTACCCAATAATGGTTTTAACTCCCTGATTGCCCCTAGTTAACCCTTTCACCAGCGATCACAGTACAAGTGTCACTGGTGACGCTGGTTAGCCAGTTAGTTATTTAGGTTCCCCATCAGGTTTTTATATAGCGCCAGGGACCCCCATATACTACCTAATAAAAATTTGAACCCCCTGATTGCCCCTAGTTAACCCTTTCACCACTGATCACCGTATAAGTGTTACGGGTGACTCTGGTTAGTTTGCTTTTTATAGCATCAGGGCACCCACCATTTATTACCCAATAAAGGTTTAACCCCCTGATCACCCGGCGGGTGATATCAATTAGGTTTTAGGGTCAGGGTCTGCGTCGCCCCAGGCAGCGCTAGGTTAGTGCCACTCCACACTACGGGAGGTTTATGCTTTGCGTAGTGGTATAGAATCTGAACAGATCAATATCTGATCTGATCAGATCTATACTAGCGTCCCCAGCAGTTCAGGGTTCCAAAAAAACGCATTGTTAGCGGGATCAGCCCAGATACCTGCTGGCACCTGCGTTTTGCCCTTCTGCCCAGCCCACCCAAGTGCAGTATCGATCGATCACTGTCACTTACAAAACACTAAACACATAACTGCAGCGATCGCAGAGTCAGGCCTGATCCCTGCGATCGCTAAGTTTTTTTGGTAGCATTTTATATTTAAATCCGGAAGGCAGTGCTTGGTTTTCGGGGTCCAGTACGTGGCTAGGCTCCCAAAAAGTCCCCCACATGTGGTATCCCCGTACTCGGGAGAAGCAGCAGAATTTATTTTGGGGTGTAATTTGACTTATGCTCATAGCATGTGTGAGCAATATATCATTTAGTGACAACTTTGTGCAAAAAAATAAAAAGTTTGTAATATTCCCGCAACTTGTGGCAAAATATAAAATATTCCATGGACTCAACATGCCTCTCAGTAAATAGCTTGGGGTGTCTACTTTCCAAAATGGGGTAATTTTGGGGGGTTTTGTGCTATTTTGGTATTTTATGGCCTTCGAAACTGTGATAGGTAGTGAGGAGTAAATTAAAAAATTTGCACCCTTAGAAATCCTGAAGGTGGTGATTGGTTTTCGGGGTGCCGTGCGTGACTAGACTCCCAAAAAGTCCCATACATGTGATATCCCCATACTCAGGAGAAGTAGCGGAATATATTTTGGGGTGCAATTCCACATATAACCATGGCATGTGTGAGCAATATATCATTTAGTGACAACTTTTTGTAAATGTGTTTTTTTTTTTTTTTTTTTGGTCATTATTCAATCCCTTAGGACAAAAAAAATAAATATTCAATGGGCTCAACATACCCATTAGCAACTTCCTTGGGGTGTCTACTTTCCAAAATGGGGTCATTTGGGGGGGGGGTTTGTACTGCCCTGCCATTTTAGCACCTCAAGAAATGAGATGGGCAGTCATAAATTAAAAGCTGTGTAAATTCTAGAAAATGTACTCTAGTTTGTAGACGCTATAACTTTTGCGCAAACCAAAAAATATACGCTTATTTACATTTTTTTTTTACTAAAGACATGTGGCTGAATAAATTTTGCCCTCAATGTATGACTAAAATTTAGTTTATTCGATTTTTCTTTTAACAAAAAGAAGAAAATATCTTTTTTTTTTTTTTTTTCAAAATTTTCGCTCTTTTTCCATTTATATCGCAAAAAATAAAAATCGCAGAGGCAATCAAATACCATCAAAAGAAAGCTCTATTTATGGGAAGAAAAAGACGCAAATTTCGTTTGGGTGCAATATTGCATGACCGCGCAATTACCAGTTAAAGCAGCGCAGTGCGAAATTGGAAAAAGACCTCTGGTCCTTAAGGTGTTTATTGGTCCGGGGCTGTAGTGGTTAATTATATGTAAAAAACTTACAATAAGGAAATTAAATCGGGAGGGGACCAAATTCTTTCGCAGCACTGTTTAAAATGACTTTATGCAGTCATTCTACATAGTCTAGATTACTCTAGGGTCAACACAAGTATTGGACTTCTGTCTCCTGTTTCCATTACTGCAAAAATGATCTCGTTGTAAGGAAGCTTTTAGAGTAATAGGACACAACAGGAAGTTATTTGCCCATGGTGCTCTAAAGGTCTTTCATTTAGAATGCTTACACTGGTGTATTCAATACCACTGACTCATCAATTTAACAACCTTCAGTGACAGAAATATGGATGAAGCGTTTTAAACATTATAATGGTTATTGGTTGTAACAGGTAAACTAGTTAATTATAGTAATATTTATACAGGTTTAAAGACATTGTACGCTTTCAAATGGTTCTATTGTTTTAACTAGGTATTAGTGTAGTGTCATTTGTTTTGTCAAAAATGAATATCTCATGCTTACCCTTAAAAACCAATTGCTAATCAAAAAAGAAAGTAGGTGCTGCTACTTATAAAAACTCCAAATACTTGATTCTAAACACATATACAACAAATAAGTGGGCAGTCATAAAAATATTAAAATGTAAATGCTCAAGTGTCCACTTGTATTAGCAAAAAAGAAAAAAAAAATCAACAATATTTTTATAACGGCTTACCTGTAAAATCCTTTTCTTGGAGTACATCACAGGACACAGAGCCACAGTTATAACTCTATGGGTTATATGGCATCTTCAGGTCATGGACACTGGCACACCCTAAACAAAGTTCAGTTCCCCATATAACCCCTCCTCGGACCTTTGTGTCCAGTGATGTACTCCAAGAAAAGGATTTTTACAGATAAGCTGTTATAAATATCCTTTTTTCTTTATCGTACATCACAGGACACAGAGCCACAGTAATAACTGTATGGGATGTCCCAGAGCAATGCCTCCTGAGGGGACGGGGCACAAACAAAAGTAGGGTGCAATCAGACCTGAGAGCCTATACCGCTGCCTGCAGCACACTGCGCCCAAAGGTTATATCCTCATGCTCTTGATAGAATCTGGTGAATGTACGGACTGAAGACCAGATTGCGTCTTGGCAGATTTGAACCTGGAGGCTTGCATCACCAAGCCATGGAGACTTGGTGATGCACTGCCATCGCAGCACTGACAGCCCTGGTGGAGTGCGCTTTGACCTGAGAAGGTGGAACCTTCTTCAAGCCATGAGCTTGAATAATTGCCCGCTTAATCCATTTGGTAGTAGTGGATTTGATGCTGTCCTTTCCTAGGACCTTCAGGCAACACAAACAAAACATGTGTTTTTGAATCTGAACAGTCGCCTTCAAATAGATATTGACTGCTCTCACTACATCCAAAGAGTGTAGTGACTTCTCTTCCTTAGAACAGGGTTCTGGAAAAAATGAAGGTAAAACAATATCCTGGTTTAGGTGAAAACCTGAAACTATCTTTGGCAGAAATTTAGGATGAGGACGCAATACTACTCTATCCTTGTGAACTTTTAAATATGGCTCGTTACAAGAAAGACCTTAAGTAGATTCTGATACCCTTCCTGCAATAGAAATAGCTACTGGAAAAACTAGCTCCCTTGTCAAAAGGACCAAAGGAATATGTCTTGTCGGCTCAAAAGGCTGTTTCTGTAATGCCAACAGAACTAAATTCAAGTCCCAAGGGTTCAATGGTTTAAGCCACGTTATTCCCTGTATAAAGCTTTGGATCAAAGAATGTTTTCAGCGGATGCTGAAACAATACTGATAAGGCCGAGACCTGGCCCTTGATAGTACCCAAGGCCAGTTTCATTTCTAGCCCCATTTGCAGAAAGGCAAGAATTCTACCTATGACATACTTAGGATGCCAACCCCTGGATTCACACCAAGAAACATATGCCTTCCAGACTCTATAATTACTCTGGAAGCTGGCTTCCTTTCATTAATCAAGGTAGTTATCACTGAGCCTGAAAGCCCACGATTCTCTAGAATGTGGGTTTCAATAGCCAAACCGTTAAATATAGCGTTGGTAAAATAGGATGGAACACTGGTCCCTGTGATAGCAGGTCTGGACGTAGTGGTAGGGTCCATGCGGCCCCTACCACCATCTTTACTATTTCTGCATACCAAGATCTTCTGGGTTAAGCTGGGGCCACAAGAACTACTGACTTCCTTTCCTGCTTGATCCTGCAAAGAAGTCAAGGTAGCAGCAGAATAGGAGGGAATGCACAAATCGGTGAGAACTGATCCCACGGGGCACTAACGTATGTGTTCCGCATGCGAGTAGATCCCTTGTTCTTGATACAAAGTTGTCGACTTTGTTGTTGAACCTGGGCGCAAACAGATCTACGTCCAGGATCCCCCATCTTTGGCATATAGCCAGGCTGATGTCAGGGTGAAGGGGCCATTCCCCTGGGAACAACTGCTGGCGACTTAAGTAGTCTGACTGCAAGTTCTCTACCCCGGAATGAAGATTATTGAAATGCACGGCACATGTTTTTCTGCCCAGGTTAGGATATGGTTTATCCCTCCCTGGGCTGCACAACTTCTGGTACCCCCTTGTTGATTTATATAAGCCACTGCTGTGGTTCTGTCGGATTGAATCCTGATTTCTGCAACCTGAATGACCAGGCCCTTAGGGCTTGACGCGCTGCCCGAACTTCTGGAATGTTGATGGGCAAGGTTCTTTCGGTTCTGGACCATTTCCCTTGGACAGATTCTTCTTCCAGGACTGCTTCCCAGCCTGAAAGGCTGGCATCTGTTACCACCTTCCAGGTAACCAGTAAGAAGGGTTTCCCCTTCTGCAGATTTTCACCTATCCTCCACCAGCGGAGGCTCTGGCGCACTTTTGGCGACAAATGCATTGGAAAATCTAGTGCCTGAATCGTCTTGTTCCAGGTCGATAGGATATTGTTTTGCAGCAGTCTCGAATGAAACTGAGAATAGGAAACTGATTAGAATAAAACCACCATCTTCCCCAACAACCTCATACAAAGGCGAATGCAAGGACCCTTCTTTGCTCTGACCCCTTGGACCAGCTCCTTTATGGCACTGACCTTTGCCTGGGGTAAAAACGCCTTCTTCTGGGCTATATCTATGACCAGACCCAAGTACTCTAATCTTCTTACTGGCTTTAAAGAAGATTTCTCTAGGTTGATAACCAACCTAGGTATTCCAGGTAGTTAACTGTGGTGACCACTCTTTAGTCCACTCAGGGTACCGACTGGTCTATTAAGAGCAGGTTGTCCAGGTATATGCTATTATTATTATACGTTGAGTCCTTAATCTGGCCAGGGGAAGGGCCAGAAGTTTTGTAAACACCGAGATGCAGTAGCTAGACCGAAAGGCAAGGCTACAAACTGAAAATTAAGTCCTTCTACTTGGAAACGCAGATACTTCTGGTGAGCAGGGAAAATAGGCACATGCAGGTATTCATCCTTGATGTCGATCGATGCCAGAAGCTCCCCCCCTTGTAGGATGGAGACTACTGATCGGATTGATTCCAATGCGAAGAGTGAATCTTCTGGAACCAGTTTAGATCTTTGAGATCTAGAATGGCCCTGACATCCCCATTTGGTTTTGGTACCGTGAAAAAGTTTGCGTGAAACCCTGACCCCTGCTCTTCCACAGGAACCACCATGATGACCTTTTACGACAAGTCGGTTTAATGCTAGAAATACTTTTTTTTTTTTTTTTTTCTCTAGCTCTTTGGGGACATTTGACATGAGGAAGTGAGGAGACAGGAATTCTTGGAACTCTAGTTTGTAACCTAGAGCTATTGTGGAGACCACACATCTGTCCCGAAATTCTTTCTGCCAGACCTTTTGAGAACTGCAGAAGTCTTCACCCCCCCACTTGAGCGAGCTGCGGTGCCCCTTCATAAAGAGGCTTTAGCGTCCTGTTTTGCGTGTTTCCTCCCCGCAGGAATATTACCGGTATATCGAGCCACACCAGAAAGGCAGAGGGAGATTAGGGAAGTAAACAAGTGGCTGAAGAGCTGGTCTAGTAAGGAGGGGTTTGGGTTCCTGGAGGACTGGGTCGACTTCAGTCGATAACCGGTAGTATAGAAGGGACGGACTTCACCTAAATTAGGAGGGTGCAGATCACCTGGGAATGAAGATGGCCATAAAGTTGGAGGGGTTTTTAAACTAGGCGAGGGGGGGGGGGGGGTCCCAAGGTAGAGAGAGTGGGCGTGGAACATATTCCAGAGGGTAATATTGGGGGCATTAGTGGTAGGTTCACCAAAGCACATAAACCCAAGGTAAGTATAGTAGCCTATAAGTCCTATTTGCAATCTCGGAACACCCAATAAGAGGATAAAATGCAACCGTTCCAAACTACATGGCATGTTCACCAATGCCAGGAGCCTGGCGGACAAGATGAGTGAACTAGAGATACTGTTGTACGAGGAAGATTTGGATTTTGTGGGAATTTCAGAGACCCGGTTCAACCGCTCTCACAATTGGCTGGCAAACATTCAACGGTGTATACCCTTTATCTCAAGGATAGAGAGGGTAAAAAAGGGGGAGGGGTATGCCTATGTATCAAGAATAATGTACAAGTGAATATTAGAGATGACATCACTAAGGGAGCTAGGGAGGAGGTGGAGCTTCAAAGGGATGAAGCTAAGGGGAAAATACTGGAAGTATGTTATAGGCCCCCTAACTTGAGGGAGGAAGGGGAGACAGATCTCCTATCACAATTTGGATTAGCAGCAAGAATGGGAAGTGTTATCATAATGGGGGATTTTAACTATCCAGACATAGACTGGGAGAAGGGAACCACGTATTCATCTAAGGCTCGCCAGTTCTTAAGAGATGGGTTTGCTATAAGGGCATTAGCCAATGCATCCCATTGGGTAATAAATTTAAAAGAGCGATCAAAAGTCCTGGATGGCTTAGCGCCAATATAAAAATGCATATAAAAGCAGAGGAGAAGGCCTTCAAAAATGCAAGGACTTGGGGATCGCCATCAGCATTTAGACTTTATAAAGAATGCAACAAGAAATGTAAGGGTGCAATAAGGACGGCTAAGATAGAACATGAAAGACACATAGCAGAGGAGAGCAAATACTGTATTTATCGGTGTATAACACGCACCCCAATTTAGGAGGGAATTTAAAAGAGAAAAACTTTTAGGAGGAAGTTTAATGAAAAAAATGTACATTTAAATGCCCATCCATGCATGCAGCCTTGTCAGTCGTTTTCAGCCTTGTGTTTGCAGCCTTCCATTTGCAATCTTGTCAGTCATTTGCTGTTTAAAATTGGCGCTGGTAGTTCTCGGCTGTTCTCAGCAGCTTTCGGGTATTTTCGGCCGTTCCCGGCTATTTTCAGCCACACACGGCCGTTCTCGGCGGCTTTCCGCCGGCGAGAACGGCCGAGTGCGGCCGAAGATGACTGAGTGCGGCCGAAAATACACGGAAGCCGCAGAAAGCGTTGGCAACAGCGGGGGATCGGCGTATAACACGCACCCCTGATTTCCCCCTGATATTAGGGGAAAAAAGTGTGTGTTATACGCCAATAAATACAGTAAAATCCCAAGAAATTCTTTAAGTATGTAAACCGTAAAAAAGGAGGACAAACCATATTGGCCTCATAAAGAATGAGGAAGGACATCTGGTTACAAAGTATTGGGATATGGCGACGGTATTGAATTTATTATTATTAGTCTTCACGAGGGAATCGGGGGGGCTTCAGTAACCAAAACTGCAGTGTTTAGCCTCATGACACATCGCAGGAAGCACCGCCATGGTTAACAGAGGACAGAATTAAAATCAGACCTGGGGGCGTGGCTTGAAGCTGTGAGGCCGCACATCCTCGGAGCTCCGTGACTCGGTCAGGCAGGGTGAGCTATACAGCGCACGGACCGACATCCCGATCTATGTCCGCAACGGGCCAACATCCTAGCACACTGCCCGCACAAAAAACCGCAGACATTTCTGCATATTTCCTGTGCAGTCTCCCTTCACAGCCGAGGGCCGCCGGATCCAATATGGGGCCGCCGCGCACACACGCGGCAGCCACAGCTCAGGCCAGGAAAACATTGGAGGACCTTCTTGCTGCACTACAGGATCCGCGCTCCTCGGGACACGAGGCAGACTCACCGATCCCCTCCCCAGACATCCCGCCAGCGGAGGACATTCAGAGGACCCTGGACCCTGACCCACCTGGCTGCCTGCCTATGGAGTCATGGCGGGAGATATTGGCACTGCTCCCCACCAAGCAGGACATCGCCGAATCCACCACCACTATTGTGAGTACTCTCTCCAAGGAGATTAATGAACTTAACAATCACATAGATTCAGTGGACTCCGGGTGACAGCAGTGGAGGCGGTGACAGACACCCTAGAAACCAGGGTGTTGGCACTAGAGGGTGCCTAGCAAGGTTATAGATGCCATCTTGGCATACTGCAGCTCTCCGTCGATGACAGAGAAAACCGTAGCCACAGAAACAATGTACGGTTACGCGGTCTCCCCGAAGCCACATCTGGGGGGAGACCTTAGAGCTACCGTTACAGCCATCTTTAACAAATCGCTGGACAAACCTCCAACAGCGGAGCTTAAACTGGACCGGGTTGACAGGGTGCAGGGCCCCAGGGGTAGAGACGCCTCCGCACCTAGAGACGTTTTGACCAGGGTCCATTTTTACTCCATTAAGGAAGAAATCATGCAGCGTGCTTGGTCTGTGGGCCCTATAGACTTTGACGGGGCCAAGGTGCAGGTGTTCCCGGACGTTTCCCGCCTCACGCTACGGATGAGGGGTATGTTGCGTCCCCTGTTGGAAGTGGTAAGAGACGCCGGGGCCACTTATCGCTGGGGGTCACCCATTCCGCCTTATTGTCCTCAAGGGTGGAGACACCTTCACCTTGCGATGGCCAGACCAGTTCCCGGACCTGCTTGCTTTCCTTGGGGTGCCGGAGACCCCCATCCCGAATTGGCTGGATTTCCCGCTCACGACGCACTTCACAAGACCCCCTCCGCCCAGACCCCAGAGACCCATCAGAAGCAGATACCGCTCCAGATCCAGACGGGAACCCAGAGATGCCCTCGTCTCGTCTGAACCGTGACCTACATGCCGAAGACCCTGCCCTTTGTGATAAGTAGACTTTTTGGTTTTGTCACCGCTGTCTAAGGGTATAACCTGCAGTTCAGACTAAGCAATATGCTACTTTCAACACAACAGACAGTTGGTGAACTATTCTACCTAGTGTCACGGTGGGGGTTCTGACCTGTCAATTGCCTGCTAACTGTCCTGAATGCACGATACTTGGGGTGCCTGACTTGGATCTCGGGGCGGAGGAGAGGACCGGCTTTTAGGCCTCCCGTTTTGCCTCCCCTATACCCCGTCCTGAGCCCATACCCCCCACAATTGACTTGCTAAGACTTGGTTGATTTTTATGACGAACAAGGTGGGTGGGTGGGTGTAAAACACCCGGCTGGGGCACTCTGAGTCAGAGGACTGGTCTCGGGGATAGGGGGGTTTACTGACCGGATCGGAACTCAAGGGCACAGTTAGCTGGTTCGCAGACAGCGACATAGGCTATGCACAGTTGTTGTTTTTTTGTCGGTGGGGATGGCGACAGGTATTGGCTAAACATAAGTTTTTCGTAGTTTGAAGTGCTTTACCGGTTTAATGGGCTCCCTTGCTTGACCACATGGCTCCTATTGCTCCAACTACATTAGTCTTCCACGCACCATCCATAGGCTACGCTAGTGTGCGCGTTGTTTAATTTGCAGTTTAGGACACCCTCGCAGTTGCCCCTTGCAACTGTACTTGCTTTGGTGCCACCTTTTCTCTCCTCTATACTTACGTTTCCTTCTACCCTGCCCCTCTTTCTCTCTCCGCTCTGCACCTCTGTAACCCCCTACCCAATTCTCTCTACTTTTTTACTGATATTGCGGCGGGGTCTCTCCTATTCTTCTCTCCAAACCACCACCCCCCACTTTTTTTTTATGTGTCCTCTCCCATGTGATCATGCCACCCACAGGAGACAGTGTTTCCGGCCTTCCCTCGGGGGAAATTAAATTTACGTCCCTTTCCACTCCGGAAAAGCGGCCCAGGCTCCTCTCTGACCTTAAAAAAATCCTGCACTCAAATAGCGTTCCTGCAGGAAACGCATTTTAAACAGCTGGCAGTGCCCAGGCTGAGTAACAGGTAATTTCCCACAGTGTACCACGCTCCCTCTCCTATTTCGAAATCCAAAGGGGTCAGTATACTGATCGCGAAATCGCTCCCATGGACCTTAATAGAAGAAAGGGCTGACCCTCTGGGCTGGTTCCTTCTACTGAAGGGCAAGATTGGACATACCATTGTGACCCTTCTGAATGTGTACTTCCCCAGCTCAGGACATGTCCATTTCCTTAGGACACTAGCCCCCATCATCATTGAAGCTAGGGAGGGGGTGTTCCTAATGGGTGCGGACTTTAATTATGCGCAGGAGCCACTGCTGGATGTGTCCAGGGGTGCTTCGCACCTCTTTTTCCCTTCTCAAGAATTTGAAGACGGAACTGCTGGGTTTGAATTTGGTCGATACCTGGTGGGTTGCACACCCGGACAGTAGGGACTACACATACTTCTCTACGGTACACCATACGTACTCCAGGATCGACTACTTCCAAATTCAGCATAAGGACCTTCCTCTGGTCACCTCCACACCGATCATATCTCCTCCTCAGACCATGCTCCGATACACATCAGTTTAAACTGGGATCTGGGTGCCCGTGCACCACCCACCTGGAAACTTAATGAGTCCCTTTTGCAATCCCCTGCGATCCGTAAGGAGGTGGGGGAAGCAATTGCACAGTACTTTAGGGACAATGTTACGCTGTCTATGAACCCATTGTGTATTTGGGAGGCTCACACGTGTGTGGTGCGGGGCGTGCTGATCCAGATGAGGGCATGGAAAAAACGGGAAAGGAATAAACTAGTCTCTGATCTGTAAGGTGCGCTCTCTTGAACTCCGTCATAAATGGTCCTTAGCGGCAGCCCTCCTGGAAGACCTTACCCAGGCCAGGAAAGAGCTGAGAGATCTATTTCAGAAGACAATCCAAAGTCTGACATGGTCGAGACGCACATTCTTTGAGTACTCCAACAAGTCAAGTGCTATGCTTGCGAGGTCCCTGAGGGGTCCGAGACAGCGCACATTTATTCCGCATGTCACCACCGCTCTAGGAACCAGAGTCCATACCTCTAGGGACATTGCCCAAGTATTCCACGACTACTACCAGAAACTTTACAATCTTCGGGAGGGAGAATCGGGGGCGGTGACCAATGCCAAACTGCGGCGGGCGAATACATCCATGCATCCGGCATGCCTACGCTTCCCACTGATATCCGTACCTCGTTGGAGTCGGATATCTCGGCCAATGAATTTCGGGTGGCAGTAGCGCAAACAAAACCTCATAAGGCACCGGGGCCGGATGGCTTCACCCTGACCTATTACACGATCTATATGGCCTCTTTGACCCAGCATTTTGTGATGGCCTACAATCACCTGAAAGGGACCGTGGCTACTCCGACAGACTCCCTGCGGGCATTTATATCATTGATCCCTAAGGAGGGAAAAGATTTGTCCCAATGCGGAAATTACCGTCCCATAGCGCTTCTCAGTGTCGACATAAAGCTCTTTGCGAAAATACTCTCAAACAGGTTGATACCATATATACCAAATTTAATCCATTTTGACCAGGTAGGGTTCGTTCCACAATGGGAAGCTGGAGACAATACGGCCCGAGTCCTCAATTTAATCCATGCGGCGCGTGTACAGGGAAAGCTCTTGCTTATGTTGTCAACGGACGCGGAGAAGGCCTTTGACAGGGTGGCCTGGCACTTTATGCAGGCCACCCTGGAACATATAGGTCTTGGCCCCAACATGATGAGCTGGGTAATGTCGCTTTACTCCACGCCGTCGGCAGCGGTATGGGTGAACGAGTGGTGCTCGGACTCTTTCCCCATCACTAATGGGACGAGGCAGGGGGTGCCCTGTCTCCCCTAATTTTTATTCTGACACTGGAACCACTTATGTGTTACGTTCGGAATGACCCGAATATTACTGGCATATCCAAACCCTCGGCACACCACAAAATTGCGGCGTACGCTGACGATCTAATTTTTTTCATCTCCAATCCACACATTTCGCTTCCCAATATACTCGAGGCTCTCCGGCGATACGGCAGCCTGTCAAACTATAAAATCAATTGCGCCAAGTCGGCTGTATTGAATATATCGGTCCCGGATGGTGAGGCCAAGAGGCTACGCTCTGCTTTTCCATTCTACTGGGCTGAAAAATCTATATGTTACCTGGGCGTTGACATCTCAGCGGATTTGGCGCAATTGTACCCGCTTAATTTTGTCCCTCTCCTTAATAGACTGAAGTCTGATTTGGGAAACTGGCATGCCTTAACACTGACCTGGTTCGGGCGCTGTAATGCATTCAAATGACGGCCCTCCCGCGGATCTTATACTTGTTCCAGACATTATCGATCCGGTTACCCCCAATTTTTTTCAGACAACTGCAGGTGCTGCTCCGGGACTTTATTTGGGCGCGCAAACCACCTAGAGCCGTTTGCAATTGCTTGCCAGACCAAAGGACAAGGGGGTCTGGGTCTCCCAGATCTGAGACAATACTACAGAGCGACTCTGCTAGCTAGAGTAGTTTATTGGCATTGTAATGGCCCACACAAACAGTGGGTGGAGATGGAGATTGAGGATGGATCCATTCCCCTATTGACCTCCCCGTGGCTCCTGTCCTCCCTACCAAAAGACCTCAGATCACCCCGTAGTGGGAGCTACGTTGGCTGTTGTGCGGAGGTTGCTCCGTTGCACACACATTGCTCCCCTGCCGTCACCAATGACTCCGGTTATAGGTAATCCAGACTTCCCACCGGGATTTACCAACAAACTGCGACAGTTGACAGTGGTGGGGAAACAGCGTCTGGGAGAGGTGTGGCCCTCGGGAGGGCTCCCGACCACGCAAACTGTCGCCGAGCTTTCTGACCCTCCACTTGACTTGTTTAATGCTTATCAACTTCGTCCCTTTCTTCTGGCCATACAAAGGGCCCCCTACACTCCTAGAGACCTGACGCCCTATGAATCCATCTGTCAAAAAAGGGAACCTGTGCGACACACCCTCTCCCTCCTGTACAACCTATTGAGTAGTCAGGAGGAGGAGGAGTCGACCCCACCATTTATCCACCAATGGGAGAGGGACTTAGGCATCACATTTACCCCACAACAGATAGGGAAGATCCTGACCTTAGTACATAAAGCTTCCATCGCAAACCAATATCAAGAATCAGGATACAAGATAGTCTCACGCTGGTATAGAGTCCCATACCTTCTGAATAAAATGAATAGATCGATCCCGGATGTTTGTTGGAGGTGCAATTCAGATACGGGGACCATGGGCCACATTTTCTGGGCATGCCCGGCCTTGAGGAACTTTTGGGTGGAGGTGACAGGGACGATAAAGACTCTCACAAATGTAGATATCGCAGACAACCCAGCAGCATGCCTTCTACACTTGACCGAATGGCCTGTTCGAAAAAAAAAAAAAAAAAAACCCTCACGATGCAACTCCTGAACGCCTCCCGGGCCATCATTCCCGCACTGTGGAGGCAGCCTCAGCCCCCATCCAAGGTGCTGTGGTATTCCAAAGTCAATCATATTCTCCGGATGGAAGAATTGACCGCCACCCTTCACAACACTGAAGAGGCATTTAGTGTTAAGTGGAGGCCCTGGAGGTATTTTACTGGTACTCGAGACTACATTCGGGAGGTGAGCAGCGCCCCTGTCCCAGAAAACGACTGAACATCTAACCTTTATCTACGTAGGCCATGTCTGCCCTGGGTGGCATTCCCCCCCCCCCCCCCCTCCCTTTTTGTCTTTATTTTTTTTTTCACTGCCGCCACCCCCCCCTCCTCTCTCTCTCCGTCTTTGCACCCTCTTCTCCCCCGTCCTCCCTTTTGACTATGCCTTGTCTCCTTACTAGCCTTCAGGACCCAGAAGAACCCCAGGGCAGGGTTCTGGACACGACCGTCTCATATTTTACTCTGGTTTACATAGGTCATGATAAGCTGGCTCGCTGTGGTCCCAGTTGTTCATGATTACATTTGTCCGAACGGAGCTGCATTAGTTATACTGTACTACATGTCAGAGGTGGGGTTTCTCTTTTCTGGATGAAACCGTAGGACTCCCCTCTGAGAACCCAGAGTTATTTGGCTGCCTATTTTTTGTTACCATGTAATTGTGACTCTGGGTCATGCTGTATGGTTGACTGTTATATTTATGTTCTACTTATACATAATAAAATAATTTTAAAAAATTTGACTTGAGAAACGTAACATTGATCACCGGGACCAGATGGCTTGCACCTGAGGGTACTTGGGGAACTCAGTCAATTGCCAGACCGTTGTTCCTAATTTTTACTGACTGGAATGGTACCAGCTGATTGGAGAAAAGCCAATATAGCACCAACATTTAAAAAAGGCCCAAAATTCCTGGGAATTAGACCAGTTAGCCTAACATTAATAGTATGTAAAATCTTGGAGGGGATGATAAGGGACACTATATACAAGTCTTTAGTAATGACAACGGTATCATTAGCGGTAATCAACATGGATTCATGAAGAATCATTCTTGCCAAACCAATCTATTAACCTTCTATGAGGAGGTGAGTTGCCAACTAGATAAAGGAAGGCCCTTAGACGTGGTGTATCTGGATTTTGCAAAAGCATTTGACACTGTTCCCCATAAACATTTACTGTACACAAAAAGGTTTGTTGGCATGGACCATAGGGTGCGTACATGGATTGAAAACTGGCTACAAGGGCGAGTTCAGAGGGTGGTGATGGTACTTGGAATGGCCAGGGGTGGGTAGTGGGGTCCCCCAGGGTTCTATGCTGGGACCAATCCTATTTAATTTGTTCATAAACGATCTGGAGGATGGGGTAAACAGTTCAATCTCTGTATTTGCGGACGATACTAAGCTAAGCAGGGCAGTAACTTCTCTGCCGGATGTGGAAACTTTGTAAAAAGATCTGAACAAATTAATGGGTAGGGCAACTACATGGCAAATGAGTTTCAATGTAGAAAAATGTAAAATAATGCGTTTGGGTGGCAAAAATATGAATGCAAGCTATGCACTGGGGGGAGAACCTCTGGGGGAATCTAGGATGGAAAAGGACCCGGGGGTCCTAGTAGAAAGAAGCAGCTTGGCATATTATATGCCATTGCTGAGCCTAACAAAGCAAACAGAATATTGGCATGCATTAAAAAAAGGGGATTAACTCCAGAGATAAAATAATTCTCCCGCTCTACAAGACTGTGGTCTGGCCGCACCTACAGTATGCTGTCCAGTTCTGGGCACCAGTGCTAAGGAAGGATGCACTGTAAATTGAGCGAGTACAAAGATGAGCAACAAAGCTAATAAAGCGTCTGGAGGTTATTCGTTATGAGGAAAGGTTGCGAGCACTGAACTTATTCTCTGAGAGGGTATATGATTTCAATATACAAATACCATACGGGTGACCCCACAATAGGGATAAAACTTTTTTCGCAGAAGGGGGTTTAACCAGACTTGTGGCCACTCATTAAAGTTAGCAGAAAAGAGGTTTAACCTTAAACTATATAGAGGGTTCTTTACTGTAAGAGGCAAGGATGTGGAATTCCCTTCCCTTCCATTCCGTAAAGACTGAAGGGAGAAGGAACAAAGCTGGTGCAATGGAGTAGAGAGAGACCACCAGATGCCAGTACAGTTAATAGCACCACTTTGGCAGCGTAAAAACGGGTGCAAAAACCAATGGGGTTCTGTCTTCTTTCAAATCCAGAGACAGACCGAAGCTCTGTAATCTGTTGATGACTAAACAGTCCTAGTACCAAAAACTGCACCCCATGCTGCCACATGCTATGCTTTATAAAGTAATGAAGCAAGAGGCCCATTCTATCCACCCAATCACAGAAAGAATAGACCATGCCGAGAAATAAGATGTGCAAAAAGATTAAATTTGTGTGATATGACCAAGTAGCACTGGAGTACCCCTAGCAGAGAAAAGTAGAAAACTCCTCAAATTGATATATTAAATAAATGTAAACAGTACAGAGCAGGTGTAGAAGAGGTTTGTGGATAACCCCCATGCTCCATATTGAAAGGCGAGAAAGGTCTACCCTCCCATGATCCACATGGAATCTAGGCAGGCAGAAACATTCCAGGTCATTGAAAGACATTTAGCAAAAAAGGCAAAAGTCGGCAAATAAAATACTCTGTAGCATTGAGGCTTTATTAGTGAATAGCTACTTGAACAAAGACAGTAAAGGCTATTAATGTGCAACGGGTATCCTGGAGGACTCAACCATGGCAGATAACATGAGTTGAAACCGCAAGCAAAATACGGGGGCTAGTCATCCACAAGAAATAACCACCTTCACATTCAAGCTGGGTTCACACATGTGAACTCGATGTGGGTTTTCCCCGCATCGAATTCACATGACAGGCAAGTGTGACCGGCTCTCAGTGGAGCCAATTCACACATGTCCGGTGTGGCCACGGTCCAGATTGAAAAATGGGTCCGGAGCATTTGAAGCTAAAGTTCAGACCTGATCCAGTGAATGGACACGCACCAGACCCCAGGCACCTAACCCACAGCTGCACCTGTGTGAACCCGGCCTCTTACAGTAAGGAGCCCCAGGGTACATCAATAGAAATTTCAGGGAATCTGTGAAGCCAACAAGATAGGCATGGCAACATTCCTTCTATTGCTCTCTAGAGAATTGATCAGTAGATTGCTGCAAAGATTGGCTTCTGTTTGACCATCTACAGTGTGTGCATGGGAGAGTGTGGACCCACCGGGAACCATGTCCATCACCAACTAGTCAGGCAAATCTATAAGCTTGGTATCAAGAAAGTGTAAAACATCCGATAGGCCTCGGGGTCATTGAAGGAATAAAGGCCATTGTGCAGATGAATAGTTGAGCAAAAATGTGTACCCTGCCAAGCTCGATTGGGGAAGAGGCTGGTTTGGTCAGTAAAGATACCGATGACGGTGTCTTATAGGTCCACCGGCCCTGTAGCCTCCAGAATACCACAGAGCTTTATATTGTTTTGCCTGTGGAGATTTTCTAGATCGGTGGTCTCCAAACTGCTGCCCAGGGGCTGGACGTGGCCCTTTGCCTGCTTTTAATTGGCCCTTGGGGTACTATGTAATCTACTGATACAAAAAATAAATAGGGTATTATTCCTCACTGACCCAATCAAAAGGAACCAATTCCTCCATCTGACACCAGTGGTGGGGCACACTTCCTTCCACTGACACCAAATGGGCACTACTCCTTGCACTCACACCAACAATGGGGCACTATTCCTCCCACTGTCACCAACAATGGGGCAGAATTTCTTTGATACCAACGATGGGACACTAGTCCTCCAACTGACACCAGCAAGGGGGCACTATTCCTTCCACTGAATCCATGTGGTTTGCCACGTTATTCAGCCTATACAAGATAGTCTGTCGGTGGATAGTGTATTTTCAATATCCTGCACACTGTGTCACTATAGTGATATCTTGGAGGGATGTTTCAAGCCTGGCTGCAATCGTTTCCATGTCATGTCTCATAGTAAGGCCTGATTCACACCTGTGCAGTTTTAGTGCTCTTTGCATTTTACAGATTTGCACTACAGTCCATTTAACGTGGTTTCCTATGGAACACGTTCTGTAGTGCAAATCTGCAAAAAGCACTAAAACTGCATAGGTGTGAATCCAGCCTAAGGGAGAGCATGATGGCTAACATTTCAGCAGGGAATGATATAGTACACGAGGCAAGGGCAGACAAAGCTCTGGTCTCGATGCTCATAGCTGAAATGGCTAGGCTGTTACAGGATGTCAGGCAGCTTATCCCTCAGCATTGCTAGCATGTCTGAAAGGCCAGAGCCCTGGTGGAGGTAGCAGAGCGAGGCAGCCCCTGTTCTACTTTGTTTAGTGGATGGAGGTGCTTTGACATCTTGTCCCTGAAGGCTGAGTAAGTACATGGTGTAGCAAGAGGGAAAAAAAAGCTCTTTATATCGACCAATTGCATTGTTTTCCCTTGCTCCTGTCCCTGTTTTGGCATGGGTTGGGGGGGGGGGGGGGTGGGCTGGGGGGTGGTGGCAGACTCTCCCTTAGCTCCTGAAAACTATATTCTGATTGTAGCAAGACTGAATTGTTTAATGTGTTTTTTGTTTTTTTCCTTTCATAGTCTGCACTGGATTGGTGGCCCAAGATTGATGCTGTGTATTGCTACTCAGGAGAGCTCCGCAGCATGTTTGCTGAAACGCTCAAAATCGTCATGCAGTTACATACAGCAATCCGCCTGACGCCGGTAAAATTTTGCATCTTATGATTTGTGCATATTCAGTCATTGAATATTCTGTTTCCATCGAGTTTCTCTACATTCAAATAGAAAAATAAAAAAAGATTTTATAGCAACAGAGACCACCTTCATGCATTTAAGAATTGCCTTAAATTTTTAAGACTGCATTTGATTTCATTTGGCTTTGAATGTTTGTAAACCTCTTTAATGTGTGTTAAAACAATGGTGACCCTCAATGCCTTTTTTAAAACTATTTTGGTGCATGTAGAACAGTGAGTGATTCAGCCTACTTGAATGAACTTCTGATTTTTCACCCTCCTAGAAGTATACATTTTTAGACTTTAAGCTAAACATACCATTTATTAGAGTAAAAAATGTATGACATTTTTTAGATGAGGGCTTAGTTGGTGATTATTGGCCAATAGCGATGCTTCATTTTCTACGTGCCTATTTTTTTTTTTTTCAGTGTCTGCGATCGGGCACATGATCAGTTGCCAACCAGTCACTGTTTTGCATGGCAGTGGGCTTCTGCTGCTGTCAGTAGGACCTATTGTAACTACCACAGAAGAAGCTTCAGGCTTTTTTGGGTCCTCTGTGTATAGTTACCACAGTAGTCATGGAATTTAATTCCATATGCAAATAGGTAGCGTTTCTCAATTAATAGTTTCATATAGGTATGTGTAGCTAGGTAAAGAGAATCTTAGCATACTGTTTTCCATTGTTTGTTTCTTGTCAGAATAATTACTTTTTCCATGTAAATGGCACACAAGTGTAACTGTCCATGTCCCGATTTAATTTGTCTGTTCGACTCTTCGAGCAGAGAGCACTTGACAATGGCTAGGAATGTCTGGGAGTGGTGACTCATCCATAGGGTTCCAATGGCTGATCTATTGGGGCTCCCTTCTCTCCCCTGCATCTGCTGCTGGCTGACGCTTGGTAGTTGGATCACCTGACTGGACCAGGTCAGCCTGAAAATAGTTAAGTGTGTACAGCTTTCTTACACAGGTTAATCAGCATAAATGTTAGGTGTCAGCCTGGAATACTACTTTAAAATTCCTCAACAAATTCAAATTCCTGAATTACACATGGATTCCACAAGGCCAATTGTTGCCTCTCTAAGACGATCAATACCTGACATCCATAGACATACAAGATGCCTATCTACATATTCCCATTTATCCACCTAATCGGTGCTTTGTGTGCTTTGCAGTGGCAGATGGTCATTTTTTTTAGTTGCACTGCCTTTTGGCCTATCCTCTACTCAAGTTAATTCCCCAAGATCCTGGAAGCCTTTTTTGCCCTTCTCCAGGACATCCAGTTAACAGGTTTTTAGATGGCCTTCCTTGAATGACCCTTCATCTTTCTAGCTGCCTGCAATCATCCACATAATAATTCAGATGATTTCAACTGGGTAATGAGTTTTCAAAAATCTGCTCTCTAGCCTTCTCTTTGCCTGAAATACTTAGGTCTGGTCCTGAACACATCCAAAGAAAAGGTATTTCTTTCAGAGTATTAAGTTCTCTTAACTCAAGAATGAGATCATCTATGAGAGTTGTCTCATAGTAGTCTCCTTTAAATACTTGTGCAATTTCATTTGAGACCTCACCATCATAGCATCCTGGAGCCAATCGGGGTGCAGTCACGGTGCCACAATGTATGGCCTACATCTGCCATCAAGGGGGCCCCAGGAATCTTGCAGCCTTAAAGAAAGCAAGCCACATGATCTCATGGACGGAGACTCACTCTTTAGAGATCTCTGCAGTCCAGATCCCAGGAATGAAAAACTGGAAAGCAGATTACCTACGTTGCCACCGCCAGGATCAAGGGGAATGGACATCCAGACATTTTCAATGTAATTTTTCAAAGGTGGGGGACCCAGAATAAGGACATCCTTGCCTCTAGGTTCAACAACAAACCACCTCTGTGGCCAGGACCAAGGATCCTTTAGCCCTGGCATTAGAATATTTGCTTTTCCCCCAGTGAGATTTATACCTAATCTGTGCCACAGGTTAGAGCGTGAGAAACCAATGATTATCATTGCACCAAACTTGTCCAGAAGAACCTGCTACACAGACATGCTTAAACTACTAGGGAACAACCCCTGACCTCTTAAGAGGCCAGACCTGTACAGAACCTTTTCTTCATCATGCTCCCTGCATGGCTGTTGAAACCCAAGTCTTAACGGATAGAGATCTCCAAGTCTGTTAATTCACCCCTTGCTAATAGCAAGAAAAGTCACTTCCATAAAGATATGATATTGTACTTGAAAATCCTTTTTTTCCTGGGGTGAACACAGGCACTTCAGTCCCAGTTTACTCTGCCCCTTTCTTTTTGGCTTTCTTACAATTAGGTCTTGACCAAAATTTGTTTCCTGGGTGTTTGTGGACCAGGCCTCTGTTGCCCAGCTTTGTATGGCCACCACCTAGTGTTCTGTTGAAACCTTATAAAGTTCTAACATGTGGATGTCTGTTCCTCTGTGAATGCAGCTCTTGCCGCAAGGTTCTTACAGCAGCACTCAGTAGTTGGGTTTGTTGAACCTTGTTGGTACAGTTTTTTTTTTTCCCTAGTTGCTGCCCGGTCTTTATTGCTTGGGGAAGTCCCAGGGTCAATGAATGCCCTTTTTCTGTACTGTGGAATAAAGAGTAATTTTGACTTCATGTAAATACCATATCTTGGCGTACAGGACCACAGGGCACCCTCTTCCATTCCTTGGTTACTTTGTATTGCTTGCTACCAAACAGAAGACTTAGAAGTAGGGCAGGGTGTTAGGGGCGGCACCTAGAGCGCTTGTCTTTTGAAAGCTTTGCAAGTGTCCAGTCATCTGAAGGTACGACCCAAGGTCTATGAATACTTTGCCTGTGTCTTGTACTGTACTCCAAGATGTTGAATTTAAAGGCAAGTTAAAGCTCCTCTTTTTTTTTTTTTTTTTCTAGCAAGCCCTATGTTCAGGTTCAGCCATTTGTGGGCATGTATTGGCTCATCCAACCCAGACTGATATTGCAGTATAGTTATGAGTCACATTGTTTACCTGCTGTATCTGCCTTTACCTCCATATCCCTTAGGCACAACTTTGGAGAGATCTTGGTTACTGGCACTGTTTAACTTGTATTTCAATTTCTTCCTTTGCTTTCTCCTTTGTTAAATTATTATAATAGAATTATTTAGAAGTATTGGTAAAAAAAATCAG
This sequence comes from Lithobates pipiens, assembly GCF_037356315.1. Classification (NCBI taxonomy): domain Eukaryota; kingdom Metazoa; phylum Chordata; class Amphibia; order Anura; family Ranidae; genus Lithobates; species Lithobates pipiens. The sequence goes on from NW_027507748.1 coordinate 406,815,254, forward strand.
CCTTAGTTGGATAGCCTTTTTAAAGAGGCCGTTGATCAATTTCTAAAGGTTTGGGGACTTAGATTTTGTCACATGTTCAAATGCCTATTTTGTGTTTACACTGAGTGAGTATGCTAATTTACCACTAGTTGCATATTAAGTCACTCATCCTTATTTGTTGGAATTTTTCCTCAGAGTCTTACATTTAAAGAGAAAATGCCATACCTTAAGTTTAAAGAGAAACCAACCGATGTGGAAACTAGAAGTTACAAATACTTGCTATTGTCCTTGGTCAAGCTCATTCATGGAGACCCAAAGTTGCTATTGTATGTAAGTAGATATGTTGTGGGGGGTGTGTTTTATTTTTTTTTATTTTTATTTTTTTTATTTTTTTGTGCTTTATATTAAATTGCATTTCTAGCCAAACATTTTTCATTGTAAATTAGGGAAGGGTTGGATCTCCTTGGAAGTCTCTATTAAAAACTCAAGAAAACTAATAGATATGTAAAAAGTTTTGTTTCCTAGAAGGTACCTTGAGATGCTTTGAGCTCAGTTCAGATTTCCTGTAGCAGCACCTCTGGATCCCATAAAACAGAGGCTTTCAGATATGCATATGGATGGACTTGTGTCTTTTTTCAACCTGACTATGTAACTATGCATTCCTCTTCCATGCCCTGCTTGTTTGAAGAGTCCAATGAGTGAATTGGGGGAATAAAAGAAACAAGAAAAACGTAGGGAAAAGGGGTAGGGCCTTTTGGGCGTTTGGCAGGGAGGGGGTTACACAAGTTGCCAATAATGTGGTTGTATAGATTGTGTTTTTACAAGTCTAGTAGCCTGTGGTCAAAACCTCTAGGGAAGAATGTCAAAATCCAGACCTTCCAGGTTGGTCGTAAGCCATACGTTTTTTTTTCATTGACTGGTATCCAGTACACTTTGGTTTTGACCTCTTAAATAGAAATGCGTGTTGATAGCCAGGCTTGTGTGTCCTAAAGCGTAATTGGAAATTGAGTCCCTCAGGTTTGTGGTTTAACCGCTTTTCCAGCCACGCTATAGCCAAATGACGGGTACAGTGTGGCCATCCTCCCGTGATCGCGTCTAGTGCATGGACGGCATGCTCTGTGATCCCTGTGTCCTTGGGCAGCAGTAAAACCTGAAGGTGAAAGACTTCCAGCGTCCTTCAATGAACTCAAAGAAACAATATTTTTAAACTCGGTGTAAAATCCGAAAGTATGCAAATAATTCATACTAGAGAAAACATGCTTAAACAGAAACTTCCTGCCTGTCCCAGTTTACAGCTTTTTGAAAGCTCAGTCTTTGTTAAATCATCAGTAACTTTACATGTTTTTCTATCGATATTCTAGAACCCAGGAAAACCCGGCCCTGACACACAGAACAGCTCTGCAGAGCTAATAAATGGATTGGTGCAGCTGGTTCCACAGACAAACATGCCTGAGATAGGCCAGGAAGCCATGGAGGTGAGGTATCTGGTTTCACTGGTTGAGCTGAGTGAAACTGAATCATGTTAGTGTGAAATTACAATTGCTTAGTAAGTTTTGCTGGGTGTGGGACAGAATCTGTCTTCAAAATTGTGCAAAAATCTTTATTTTTATTTTTAATCAAACGGGCTCCTTATTGAACTTAAAATGAACAAGAACAGATTACAAGGAAAATGATTCACTTGTACAACTACAAACTTCAACCAGGTATATATACATCCCAGATGTTGACCTACAAGTGTATTACATGGAACCAAATTAAACATAGACAATCTCCAATGAGTTATTTGCTATGCCTAGCTTAGACTAAACTGGTCTGTCTGGACATTGTATAAGCTGTATCTGAACGAGTTCCAACGCTTTAAGTCCAGGAGTGTCTACCCATGGTGCCAATAACCTTTCAAACTTTCCTAAGCATCCTCTGTGTTGGTACACAGTTTAAAAAAAAAATAAGGTTATGTCCAGTGTGTTAACCACATATGGTGTGAAGGAGAGTCAGATTTCCAAAGCAAAAAGTATTTTGCAGGCTTGGAAGAATGCGATTTACCAATACTCTCATGGGCTCCTCAGGTATTAGTTTGCTTAACATACCTAATCCCCTGTCCCATTTACATCTATAACACAAGGGGTCAGTGAGCATGCCCATTTTATGCAGTTCAGCAGGTGAGAGATGTGATCTCAGTACTATGTAGAACTGGGATAGTTTTTGTGAGGAGATTAAGGAGCTAGTTACCACCACCTGTATCTCCCCACTGATCACCTGACAGTGATCCCACATCTCTCTTAAGCCTTGATGGGATAGCTATCCAAATAGTCACTCAGTAACATATTGTAGCACTGATATATAAGACCTTTAGCATGTTTTACTGAGGAAATTGGTCTGAAAATTGTGGACCTGATCGCAAACCCCTGAGTCTAGTCACCCTGAGCCCTAACCACCGTAAGAGCTATAGGCTGTTAATTCCTCGACCCCCTGCAGCTGTTTAGCATTAAACCAAACTGTGTGTAAAAGGTTGCAAGTGGTAAAGATTTTATGTGATTTAACAAACAATCCAGTTTCTAAGCCACTAGGGGTGAAATCTGCTCCAGTACATCTTAATCCCTTCCTGCAGAGCTTACGCAGATGTGCGTACTCGACTTTCGGAGGGTATACCGAGATGATGCCCGCACCATCCCGGTACAGTTTTTTTAGAGCCGGCGATCGGTTTTCCAGCCATAACAACTGATCCGGCTAAAAGCCGCTCAACTGTTATGCCGGAGGAGCGAGAGGGGACGCCGCCTCCCACCGCTCTTACCGAGCTCCCGTTCAATCGTGAGCCCCGATCGAACATCCGCTGCTTCTGGCGGCTAGGGAGAGACTGGCTTGAAGCCGTAAGCGGCATCATTCCAGTTTCCTAATCGTAAACCACGTCATGACGTGACTTCCCGTTTAATAGGCTGCCAATGGTGCCGGTTTAAAAAAAGAAATACAGTATTCAGAATCGCCGAAAATGGCGATCTGAATACTTTGAAGTGTAAAGGAGGGTTCGCGGGTCTTTTAGACCCATTATCCCTCCATAAAGAGTACCTATCACCACCTATTACTGTCACAAGGGATGTTTACATCCCTTGTGACAGCAATCAAAGTGATCAAAAGAATTTATTAAAAAAAAATTTTTTTATCGCGCAGCAAAGAAAACGCTTACGGAAGTCGTGTCCGCACATGTAAACGGTGTTCAAATCACACATGTGAGGTATCACTGCGATCGCCAGAGTGAGAGCAATAATTCTAGCACTAGACCTCCTCTGTAACTCTAACCTGGTAACCGGAAAAAAAAATGAAAATGTTGCCTATTGAGATTTTTGGGTACCGTAGTTTGTCGCCATTCCACGAGTGCGTGCCGTTATAAAGCATGACATGTTTGGTATCTATTTACTCGGCGTAACATTATCTTTCACATTATGCAAAAATATTGGGCTAATTTTACTGTTTCGATTTTTTTTTAATTCATGTTCCTTTTCCCAAAAAGTTGCGTTTAAACCACCGCTGCACAAATGCCGTGTGACATAAAATATTGCAACAATCGCCATTTTGTTCTCTAAGAGTCTCTGCTAAAAAAATATAATGTTTGGGGGTTCCAAGTAAGGTGGCATAAAAAACTCGCCGGTAAGATGTTGCAACTGGGCTGCAATATAATACAGCCAGGGATTGGAGTGCCAAGTCATCCTTGTCCTTGGGGTCTTGAAGTTGTTGCACTCTAATGTGTGGGGGGGGGGGGTATATTCTAAAGATAGATTCAACTATTCTGAAGGATTTTAATGGGACTACCACTGGTGAATTGTGCTGGGGATACAGCAGTTGGGGCATCGAAAGCATCTTATTTAAATTGATCCTGCTTGTTATTGACAGTCGCAGTTTACTCCAGGTGTTCACCCCATCTCTAAACCTGGACAGTAAAGGATGTATATTGAGGTGGCAATAGTCCAATATGTTAGCAGTAACATCCCCAGATATTGAAACCTTAAGATGGTAGTTATAGGACAGGCTGCTGCGACTGACTGCCCTGTTCCGCCATCCAATAACAATAAAGCTGGATTTGTAAAAAAGAGCAGCAGCATGTCATCTGCATATGACATGAGTTTCTCATGCAATTCACCATATCTAAACCCAGTAATCAATGGATTGGCACAGATCAGGGCAGCCAGTGGTTAAATGGCAACTGCAAATAGCAACAGGGACGCCCCCCCATACTACTCATCATAAAAAAATAATGGCCCTTTAAGTGTGTGCAGGACGCCGGGCACACAGGTGCTATGGGAAGCATGACATGAATGCAAACAGGAAGCTCTATTGGCTTCCCTTAGAACAGGGCTTGACAAATTTGCTTGGATTCTAGGAGCCAGCTAAAAAAGTTAAGAGCCAGGTTGGTAATGGCAATCCGGACCTGTCCCTGGCCTGACATGGAGACGAGTGAGGGGAAGATGGGCGGGGGCCCATCGGGTCCCCCCCCCCACCTGTATCCAAGTCATTGCCCATAGCTCTTAAAGGGACATTTTTTTTTTTTTTTTTTTTGTTTTTCAAATGACAAAAAAAAATGTAATTGCATTTTAGTGTAAATATGAGATGTAAGGTCTCTCTGACCCCAGATCTCATATTTAAGAGGACCTGTCATGCTTTTTTCTATTACAAGGGATTTTTACATTCCTTGTATTAGGAATAAAAGTGGCACAATTTTTTTTGAAAGCAGTGAAAAATTTTAAAATAAAAGTTAAAAAAAATAAGAAAAAAAAAAATTATTTTAAACACACCCTGTCCCGCCAAGCTCGCGTGCAGAAGCGAACGCATATGTGAGTAGCGCCCGCATATGAAAACGGTGTTCAAACCACACATGTGATATATCGCCGTCATCGGTAGAGGGAGAGCAATAATTCTAGCGCTCCTCTGTAACTCAAAACATGCAACCTGCAGAATTTTTTAAAGTCGCCTATGGAGATTTTAAAGGGTATATGTTGGTCGCCATTCCACGAGCAGACGCAATTTTGAAGCGTGACATGTTGGGTATCAATTTACTCGGCATAACATTATCATTCACAATATAAAAAAAAAAAATTAGGCTAACTTTACCGGTCTTATTTTTTTAATTAAATTGTTTTTCCCCAAAAAAGTGTGCTTGTAAGACCGCTGCACAAATACGGTGTGACAGTATTGTAACAACCGCCATTTTATTCTCTAGGGTGTTAGAACCCCTAAACATATATATTTTTTATTCAAAGTAAAGGGAAGAAAATAGGCAGGCAGTGAAAAGAGGCAGGGGAAGCTCCCATTAGCATTGCTGGTTGTCATACCAAAGGCCACCACAAGAGGGCGCCAGATTCCTGAAGGAAGCATAGGACCTCAGAAGGCCTCCCGGGCCCAACACTATCACGCCGGGGGGAGGGGGTGTGCACGTAGACGGGATACCCCCCAGCTGTGCTGCCCCAGGCGCCAGGTCGCTAATTCTAGTCGCAAATGTGACCTGGCGCCCGGGGTTTGTTGAGCCCTGCTTTAGAATATCCTCCGGGCGCAGAGCTCTGTGCCCCGAACACTCCCACTGTAGCATTGTTTCCTGTTGTGGTTAGTAAATGGTGGGTCCCGCGGCGTCACTTCTAGTTTCTCGAGTCAACCTGGCCGATCTGAAAGTGAATAGAAGGCAACTTGCTGTTAAGTGGTTTTATTTTCTTTTACTTGAAATGTGGATGTGATTGGCTTACTGTGATTGGCACAGTGATGCTGCAATTGATGGGCACAGTTTTATCCACACTAACAGTTTAATTTTTCAGTTTGTTTGAGCACCAGCCGCCGCAGTATATAATACAGAATAGCCTCATTGAGACACCTGGCAAGTACCTTGGCTAGATTTTTAACATCGCTCTGCCTGTAAGACGCTGGATCCAATGGGTTCTTACCCGACTTCAGGAGTAGAACAATGTTAGCCCTTGACTCGGGTAGACATTGGGCTTCCTAAGCAGCATTAAAGACCTGCAGTAGTTTTGGCAGTATAAATTCCCCATGCCTTGTGTACACTTCAACTGGGATATTGTCATTCCCAGGAGTCTTGGATGCAGGGAACTAGGCAGCCGGCCTTTGCACCTCAACCAAGGTATTGAGTCCGCTTCTTAGTGATAATTTCAGGGCGGTTTACTATGCAACCATCAGGCGATTATGTGACTTATGGTGGGGGAGGACTAGTGAGACATAGCTATTCTAGCAACAAAAGCCTTGTCTTCTCCAACTCTATATAGAACTTAGAAAAAAAAACGTTTACTTTCCGCATCTGAGGTTTTCAACCAAACCAGAGAATACTGGGCTGTTATCCATGCCTCCCTTATGGAATCAAGTGAGGTAAAAATATATTGTAATTCCAACTGTTGAACCTGGCTTTCAACCTGTAAAACAAACTTTTTTTTTTTTTTGGGTGAATGTTATAAAGATTCCTCCTTTAAATGTTCTTTGAAGGTCTCCCAGCATATTGGTTCCTCCCCAACACCTTGGTGACAAAGAAGTTCTATATCTGGGCATCTATACTCTCAGGAGAGGAAAATATTTCTCACCAAAAGGCGTTTAATTTCCATAGGGCTTTAGGAAGGGATGAGGGCTTTTGGGCCCGGAGCCAAACCACCAGAGGGGAATGGTCAGACACTCCTCGCGGTGAATATTCTAAGCATGACACCAAGGGGATGCTAAAGGTATTACCCGGGTAGAGGTCTATTCTAGATAGGGAGCCGTGGGATTTGGAGAAACTACAAAACTGTCCAGAGGGTATTTAAATTGCCAATGGTCAGTCCAGTCCAGTCCACTTCTGAGATTGTTACCCAAGGCTGTGGTTCTGACCCTGCTTGGCCGGACAACATGTGTTTCTAGGTAGGAATTGAAATCCCAAAGAAAAAAACACTGGGGTATCTCGTTTGTCAGCCAGGTACGACAGTAACTCCCTTATGACTGCTCCCTAGACGGTAGGTGGTAGATGTAAAAGTTAGCACATTAGTAATGGCATACAGTTCGCAGTGTAGAAAAATAAAACGACCATCAGAGGCCAACCTAGAACTCAACTCCAAAAAGCCCAAAGCCCTGTGAATCAGGACATATACCCCGTGTGAATAATTTTGATGTGTGGAGTGATGGCTTCCCAGTAACCACAAGTAATAAGGCATGAGACGGTGTCCTAAGTAAGGTGAGTTTCCTGGAAACTATCAGAGGCTTGAATCGCTTTATACAGGAGGAGATCATGGTCCTCTTCAAAGGGTCATGAACATCCCAGATGTTCATGACCCAAGGATTATGTCAGCCATGATACAGCAACAGTAATATCATATGCAAGGAAGAACGAACATGAGCACATCCAACTTTACTAGTCCAAGTTAGGTCAGAAATTGGAGTAGAATTATGGTTATAAAATTCCCAGGCAGCTGCCTGGAAATATACAGCACTGAAAGTCTATAAGAAGAAGGGGTACAAGGAAAAGAGTAAATGGCAATATAGTGTGCTCGGGGGGTGTAGGTGCAACTCTGTTGCACGGAGGAAGCCTGCGGATTGGTGGAAGAAACTCAAATGTCAATGAAATGACGTCATCGCACCTGGATGTGGAACCAGGGTGTCCCCACATTGAGATACATGCATACACACACCGCACAAGGAACAGCCGACTGGCTTCATCTGCACTCTGTAATAAAGTGAGGGAATATTGGCAACAGAAAAATTGAAGCGACCTATAGCTGTTTCACTCTGGCAAACACAGCTACCAACTACCAGGCTAAAACAGTGCAAAATTGACCTACACAGTGAAGGTAGAGCAGTAAGTCATATAATTTAAACTATTTTCAACTTTGCAATATCTGTACTTGCTTTGCTCCCTTCTGATCAATCCGTGCTCAAGTTGCAATGTTCAATGGCTTGGATACTAGCATGAGGGATATTAGAGTTCTAGAAGGAAGGAGGTCAGAAAAGCTGTTACACACATCAGAGGTTGAAATAACTACTATACCTGTGCATCACTTGCTTTCTATTCCACCTCCTCATTTGCTTCTACTCTTACCGCTGAATACCAATAGGGAAAATCCGTCCCTTACCAGCCTATATACAGCAACTGCCAATACAGCAATAGCTATATCTCTTTCTACCCCCCCCCCCCCCCCCTTTTACAAGGACATTCAATGTAGCTGGAATGTATCTTTTGACTTCAAGCAAATAAAAGGGCTTTGTATGAGCAAACCTCACTTGCTTATTACATAGCTGCTATCTACTTATAGAATAACTGTCTGATATGTGATTTTGTTTGAGGCCCCCTGGCTATATTGCCCCTATTGCAAAAGCTACCACCAAATATATTTGCATCGATGCATAATCTTTTGAGAAACATTAGACTTTGAAATTGCCATCCTGCAAAACAAGGGCTCTTTAGCAATATTACTACCAGCAGAGATGAATGTTCAAGGTCTAATTTCTAACTGCTACAGTGTATCTTTCAACAAATGGCAACATCACTGCACCCTCAAAGTATTTCTGAGAATACACAGAGCTGTGATATATTGAAGCTTCTACTATCTGTAAGACATTACATACCCTTTGGATACAACTATGGATGTCATATCTACTACTACTTGTTTAATGTTAGTTATACTGGGGATCCTGAATCGCACTGGGCAACCACCGTGATTGGTTTTATTATAATGTCTTGTGTAGTACAATTTTAGGAAGAATTTTTGATAATTGCACATGTTAGTCTGTCATTTTTAAAAACTTATTTTCATACTACACTGGTCCTAATTTGCCTACTTAAACAGTTTGTACTCTTCCTCTGTTTTTCTTTTCTCTTTGCTGTTTTGTACCAAACAGTTCTTGTATAATCAAAAATATAAATGCATGAAATGTAGCATTTGTAGTAACCGTCCACCCTATAATCTGTTTTTCTGTTCCCCCCCCCAGGCTTTGTTGGTTCTACATCAGTCAGACAGCATTGAACTTTGGAATCCTGATGCACCAGTAGAGACATTTTGGGAAATTAGGTGAGTAAAAAGGTTTTCCTCTTAGCAGTAAATACTTGGCTTTGGTTTATATTTTAATATCCATAATGGTGTTACAAAAAATCTTAATTTTTCCTTAAATGCTTTGTTCATAGACCATATATAAGTGCTTGACCTGATTATTGGGGCGTTGAGGATTAATCGCTGTTGATGTGTTTCTTTAGACTAGGTTCACATCTGCTTCTAATGTAGGGCGTGTTTGCGAAGGCACAGCAATGCCAGAACCTCGATACAAAGGGTCCCAATACTGGAAATAATCCAAAGCGCAGCTCCATCAGACTACAATTAATAATGGTTGATCTAGCAATGTCATATATATATATAATATTTTATAATGTCCAAGGGCAACACGGACACTAAAGAAAAAGAGAACAAATACTAATCCTAATGAACAAACTAATATAGAGCCAGCACGCCAGAATCAATTCCAAACAGCACTTTAACTTAATGGCTTTTACCTTTATCGCTCCTCCGCTCCCCAAAGACACACTGACTCAGTGAACCCACACTGCTTAAATATTTGGCAATGGTGCAAAAAACTGCCAGGAGCCCTATTAGTCTTATCAAAATCGGCTGGAGTTCATAGGCGGAAGCCCGCTGTCATCACTATGGAGACAGTACGCCTAGTGAATCGGCGTCATGACAAGATCGCCGGCAAAGATGTCAAATACGAATGGAATCCCTCGCATGCGCATAAAGGTACAAAGGTATAAGCGCAATAGACGCTGCTCCATAGTACAGGTGCCATGTCAAAATCGCACGCAAAAAGTCTAAGAATGGAGCTCCATGCATGTGCATAAAGGCACCAATAGGCACTGCGCCATAATACAAGCCCCGGCGATATAGTGGTGTAAAACGAAACCTTGCGTATGCGCAGACGGACCCCATCAGTTCCACAATGCTGGCCAAAGACCGTAATCCCCATAAATTAGCCGAAAACATTAATAAATAGCAGGAATGATAACTGCGGGGACATAGGCAGGAGCCTGACTCATCTCTATATTGTGTAACCACCTAATGTAAAGTCCAAATTCAAGTACCATAAATAAAGGTCAAAGTAAGAGTGTCCCCTCTACGCCACCACCGCAACACCACCATCAAGGGTGGGTGGAAGGCAAATATATTTATATATACCTAACTACCCCCTGTTGTTTTCCAAGCCAAGTGGGACTTACTCGGACCTTCATAATGGAGCCAAATCCTGTAACTGCAGATCATATCACCCATCCACATTCCAGGGTTACCATGGAAAATATGGGTCAAAATAATTTCAATGAATTTTTAAAAGAATTACACAAAACAAGTGTATAAAGCATGAAGCTTATTTCATTGATTCTCCCAAGTTAATCTAACAACTAAACGTAAAATAAACATTACATTATATTTACATACAAGGCAGATCAGCATATTCCATTTACAGCATTTCAACGAAGAACATATGGGTTGACAGTGGGAAAGAACGAGGGAGACAAAAGGCAGAGAATATAGCAGAAAGCATAACTCACTCAAGGCATGGGTCTCATCTCACTCAGAGAAATGATCTGTAACTAAGTGAATCATTAAGGCCAGGTGCTCTGGTAGCATTTCATTTAAAAATCCATTTGGCTTCATGTTGAAGCAACTTTTGATCGATATTGCCGCCCCGAGGGTCCTCTCTGACCCTCTTAAGGGCTGTAAAGGATACCATGGACATGTCGTTTTTATGTTATAATGCCACGTCTACCTAATGGGGTATAAAGTAAGTTTTTCCTGATATAATAAATGTGATCGTATACACATCTCCAAAATGTCTCCAATATAAAACAATCCGCATTTACAGAATGCTATATATACAATCCCCTTAGTCTGGCAGTTAACAAAAAATGTCATATTATAAACCTCCCCATTAGGCAGCATGTAAGATGAGCCATCCAGCCACAGTACCCACAACCATTGCACCTGAACATCCCTGGTGGTTCATCCAAGCCATCAGTCAGTTCCTGAAAATGAGTATGGACCAGCCTATCCTTCAAAGACTGGCATCTCTCCTATAGGTGATTTTGGGGAGCATCACCAATATATTTACTGATGATACGATCACCTGTTAGGAAGTGCCAGTGGCTGCCAATGGGCTGCCACACAATCTAACGATTACTAGAATGTCATTATTCTGGTAATGTCCGTTCTGATATTCATCCCTTCCAAACAATAGTTTTGTTCTATCTCTGAGGGCTTTTTTGAAAGCTCTTCAGAATAGTTTTACTATACCCATGTTTGCTGAATTGATCTCTCAGCAAGTTGGCTTCAGTTCCAAAAGAGTCTTCAGTCGAGCAATTACGTCTAAGATGCAAATATTGCGAATACGGAATGCTATTAATGGCTGGGGATGCGAGCTCGCTGCATGCAGTAGAGTATTTCCAGCAGTGTCTTTTCTAAAGAGCGATGTGTTTATGGTTCCATCCTCTTATTTAAGAATCGTTGGATCCAAAAATAAGGATTTAAGGTCATACTCCATAGTAAATTTTAAATTAAAACTATTATCAGCTAACCGCTCCATAAATCTCTTTTTATTTATTTATATAATCTTTATTTATTTTCCATAATAATTTTTCCATTCATAAACTTTATACAGTTAAACACTCCGTTTTCCACATTAACATTTCCCTCCCCCTCTCTCCCCCCCCCCCCCCCCCTCACGTACATAACAGGAAGAAGCAGTGGGCCCCTCATACCCAAACTATGACCGTGTTACTCTCTATACCACTAACTTCTTATCACCTATACCACATATTCTCTCTCTCCTTCTTCCCTCCAGACGTCATTCTCTCCAGTTCTTTATACTGTGTAACCCAACTTGTCTAACCATGGTTTCCACATTTTATTAAATTCCCTAAAATTCCCTCTCCTTACATATACTACTTTTTCCTTCCAGATCGTCTCTGTTATTAGTTGTCTCCACTCCGCTACCGATGGGGAGTTTTTTGCCTGCCACCTTGGCGCTATTAGCTTCCTTGCCTGGAACATACATCTCATTACTGCTTTATTTATACAGGCCGGCCCTCCTATTCCTTCATTCAGGCCCAATAGGCACATTCTGGGGTTCCCATCAACCGACACTCCAAATGTTTCATTCAAGTCAGCAATAACTTCTGACCAGTAACGGAACAGTTTAGGGCACCTCCAGAACATGTGCATCAAATCCCCTGTCGCCTGACATCTCGGGCAGCCATCATCTTCCCTTCGCCTAAACCTGTATAGCCTCTTCGGTGTATAATAGGCTCTATGTAGCAGCATTAGATGTGACACCCTCTGGGCTGGTGAGACAGATATCAAGTGTCCTCCCTCCAGTATCCTCATCCACTGCTCATCTGAGAATGTTCCTACTTCCTCCTCCCATTTTATTTTACTTTTAAGTTTATCTGGAGTTTCTATGCTCCCTTCACAAATATATGGATACATTTCTGCTATAAACCCTTTTGCACTATCTTCAGATTTTAATCTATTATAGATGGGGGATTTGCTCCACACTGGCCCCGGTGCACCAAATTGTTTCGATAATGCGTGTCTGATTTGTAAATATTTATAAAATGAGTGTTTTGGTAGATCATATTCCATTCTCAGTGTATTAAATGTTTTTATTATACTTCCTTCATACAACTGGGCCAGTCTGTCAATCCCCCTACTTTCCCAATCTTTGTGCCTCTCTATCATTCCCATTTCCTGTAGGTTCAGATTATTCCATAATGGGGTTTCTTTGGTCATCCCTTCTAGACCCTTTATCGCTTTTACTGCCTTCCATACTTTTAGAGCGAGTTTTATTGTGGGCGTTCTATAGGGAAATGAGTTTGCCTCCAAGGCCTCTACTATGGTTTTATGAGGTGTCCCAGTAATCATTAACTTCCTATTTATATCTCCACTAAGCTCATTGCTCGTCCCCAGATGTTGCAATTGTGCAGCTAAAAAGTAGCTTCTTGGGTGAGGTACTGCCATTCCTCCTTTCCTTGTCGGTAATTGCAGAATTTGTAGGCCTATTCTTGAGGTACCTCCGCTCCATATAAGTTCTCTAAATAGTGTTTCTATTTTTTTAAACCACTTTATATCTATCCATAACGGCACATTATGCAACAGATACAATAACTGTGGCATCCATAGCATTTTGATAAGATTGCATCTCCCTGCAACCGAAAGAGGGAGTTTCTTCCAGATTTCGATTTTATTTTTAAATTTAACTAATAAGGGGGCGATATTGTCACTTATATACCTTTTTGCATCACTTTGTATGTATATTCCTAAATATTTTATTTTCTCCACTACTTCTAACTGCGGGATTGTCGATATAGTTTGACTCTCCAGTGTATCTACAGGCATCAGAGATGATTTTTCCCAATTTATTGTTAATCCCGAGAAGCTGCTAAAATCCCCGAGGACTTTCATCCCCTGCCTGGTTGACTTCTCCACGTCCCCCAGATAGAGGAGAATATCATCGGCGTATAGCGCGATCTTTTCTTCCCTCGCTTTTCTTTTAAAGCCTTCCATATCAGCATTAGATCTTATTGCAATGGCTAATGGTTCCATTGCAAGGGCAAAGATAAGGGGTGACAAAGGGCACCCCTGTCTTGTACCTCTTTCTAATAATATCTTATCTGAATACTCGTTGTTAACCCTAATTCTAGCACTAGGACCATTGTATAAGATTTTTATCCATTCAATGAATGAGGAGCCAAAGCCAAATTCTCTCAGAACTCGCCAGATGTATCTCCATTCAAGACTATCAAAGGCTTTGACTACATCCAAAGCCATAATTGCCCTTTTCCCTATGTTTTCCGTTGGTATCTGTAAATTAAGGTATAGTCTTCTAATATTCATGCTAGTTGATCTACCGGGGATAAATCCTGTCTGATCAGGATGTATTAATCTGGAAATAATTTTATTCAGTCTGGCCGCCAGTACCTTAGCTAGTATTTTTGCGTCCGTGCACAAAAGTGAGATAGGTCGGTAAGATTTAGTTTCCAACGGATCCTTCCCCTCCTTGTGCAGAACGATTATCGTTGTCTCCGTCATCGAGGTAGGCAATCTCCCTTCCTCCTTTACCCTATTTAACACTCTGAGAAACTCTGGAAGCAGTACTTTCCCATAGTATTTATAGGTTTCCAATGGAAGACCGTCTGGTCCTGGAGACTTCTGGTTAGCCATTGCTGTCACTGCAGATTGAATTTCTTCTAATGTTAATGGGGCTTCCATTGTCTCTCTCTCCTCCTCGGTAAGGGAAGGGACTTTAATATTTCCAAAAAACTTTTCCATCTCCTCGTCTCCCCTCATCCCCTGCGATCTGTACAGTTTTGCATAGTATGATCTAAAAGTATCTATAATCACTGAATTCTGAGTTGAGATTTCTCCCTTCTCTGTTCTGATCGCGGGGACGATGGATGGCGAGGAGTTGGTCTTCACTAGGTGTGCCAGCATCTTCCCGACACTTTCCCCCTCCCCAAACGCCACTTGTTTCTGGAATAGTCTTTTGTTCTCAGCTTTCCTGATAATCATTGCTTTATACTTCTGCTGTGTATCTAACCATACCTTTCGTTTCTCTGGGGAGGGATTTACTATATATTCTCTTTCTGCTCCTACTAACTCACTTTTAACGGTATTCTCCCATTCTCTAGATATTTTCTTAATTTTTGCCACCTGTTGAATAAGGATACCTCTGAGGTAGGCCTTTAATGCGTCCCATATTACTCCACTTGCAGCGGTATCCTTATTGAGCTCTATGAACTCTTCTAGCTGGGATAGTACTTTGCTTGCATCCCCAATAATCTCAAGCCATACTGGGTTCAGTTTCCATACTTTCGGGGGACTTCTCCCCTCTAAGTTAACCGATACCGTCACCAATGAGTGATCCGACACCCCCCTGGGTTGGTATACTATTTCCCTTACCACTTGGTTAGCTTCTTCGTTCCCCAACACTAAATCTATTCTTGAGAGTGAAGAGTAAGAACTTGAAAAACACGAATATTGTAGGAGGTCCGGATTCCGAACTCTCCACAAATCAAATAGTCCCCCTTCTTGCATAAACCTGGATAACCGACTCTCACCCTCTCTCTGCAAATTTGTCCCTGATGGGAACCTATCCTGATTTTTATTTATAACCTCGTTGAAATCTCCCACTGCTACTACTGGGATCCCAGATTTACCTACTATAAATTCCATTAGATTATATAAAACATCCAGTTTAAACGGGGGTGGAATATAAATATTTGCAATGACATACTCCCGATTTTCAATTACACAATGCAAAAATACATATCTCCCTTCTTTATCGATGCTGGTCTGCCGACAGTTAAACGCTACTTCTTTTCTTATCAACACAGCCACCCCTCTTGAATAATTGGTGTGGACTGAGTGAAACTGAGTGGGAAATTTCCTGCTGTAGTTCTCCAACTTGGAGTTCTCAGTTAGATGCGTTTCCTGTAAGCAGACCAACACGATATCACATTTTTCGAGGGCATCAAACACCGCTGCTTTTTTAACTGATGTACCCATCCCTCTAACGTTCCAGGAGCCAATATTCATAACTCTATCCTGCATACCTTTCCAGAAAACAGTAAAAAATGACAGGAAAAAAGGGATTGTCTCAATATTATAATTGATCTCATAGGGATGTTCTCTATGCCCCCTCTGAAAAAAAATTGCGAGATGTGAGGGAACAAAAGGAGAGAAAAAAAGCCTACTCAAACTAAAATTCCTAATAACCTTGTGTATCCTTTTGAATATTGTGATACCATTCTGTCCCAAACTTCCCTTTAGTGAAAGAGAAAAGATAAACTTTTCATATATTCCCAACGTTATTTTTAATTTATCCTCTATTACTGTGCAATCTTTGCCCTTTTCCTGTCTAATATTTCCCTTTTTATTCCTTGTTCCTACTCCCCACCCCTCCCCATACCCTTCTGGGTTACCCCTAGGGGCTTTTCCTGTGACCGTTACAACCTCACCCATACCTTCAAACTCCCTTCTCTTCCCCACCCATTCACATACTACCTTATCCCCCCTCCCCCCCTCCCTAACCCAACTTCCCTTAAACCCAACCTGTGCCTCATTTTTTTTTTTTACCCTTCCTAATTTCATTCATGTAATCCTTTATACTGTGGGTGTCCCACCTCCCACCGTTGCATGTGTATATACATTGTGCCCGTAATTCAGGTGCATTGTACCCACTATATCTCCCCGTCCGAACCCCCCCCCCCCCCCCCCCCAACGATATCAGTCAGGGGTGAGGGGAAGAGAGAGCAGGAGGGAGCAAGGAGAGTAAAGGGATGGACAAACCAAGAAAAAAAAAGCAGACTAGACAAAAAAAAAAAAGGGGAGAGAGGAGAAAAAAAAAAAAAAAGAAAAAAAAAAAAAAAGGAAAAACAGAGAAAAGGAGGAAGGGGGGAAGAGGCTTTCCTTCCTCCCCCCTAACCCTTCACCTCCTTATCAACCGATCCCCCTTTTCCTCCACCCAAGCTGACACACCAGCAGGAGAATCAAAAAATAAAGTCTCTCCCAAGGCTGCAACTCGTAACCGGGCTGGGTACAGCAGAGCATATGTAACATCTAATTTCTGAAGTCTGCGCTTGGTTTCAGCGAACTCTGCTCTGCGCTTCTGTAAGTCCGGGGAAAAATCAGAATAAAATGAAACTTTGGCCCCTTTATAAGTGATACTACCCATTTCTCTGGCCTTTCGGAGCACAGCCGCTTTATCTTTATAATTCAAGAATTTCAGTAAGATGGATCTGGGTTGGCCCCCTCGGTTCAGGATTCTAGCCGGGACTCTATGCGCCCTTTCGATTGCGAACTGTTGGGAAAAAGTCTCTCTTCCAAAGGTTTCAACAAGCCAATTTTCCAGAAATATAATTGGATCAGGGCCTTCACATTTTTCCGGGAGTCCTACCAGCCTCACATTGTCCCTCCGGAGCCTGTTCTCCATTTCATCCAATTTCCCTGCGAATTTCCCCATCTGTATTTTTAGGTCTTTGACCTCTTGATTCAATGGGTATACCTCATCTTCAATCTGAGATATTCTCCCCTCTGCTGCTGTTATCCTATCAGCCGTGTTTTGAAGATCTTGCTGCATCAAAGCTAGCTCCTCCTTAATGCCTCTTGTTTGTTCACATAGCTCTACTAGAGATTGTTTACACACATTAACCGCCCCCAACACCTCCTTTAATGTGGGTTCTCCTTCTCCATTAATCAAATGGTCCTGCATAGACACTGTTTCGGATCTCCCGACAGTACCCACCGTTTGTTTAACTGCGTTCTTTCCCCCTACCAGTCCTGATTGCCCTTGGCTCTTTCTATCTGTTGAGATTTTTACTTGAGCTCCCTTAGTTGGCGTATGTTCAGAAGTATGCGCATATTTTTCTAGTTTTGCTGCTGCTGATGTCCCTGTTGCCATGGCCTGGGAGCTCTTTTCCTTGTCTTTATCCTTAGCTGACCTTAAAGATTGCGTTCCAACATTCTTTTGACCTGCCAGCTCTTCCCCTCTCCTCCTTGCTGCCATAATTGATTCGGTATATAACCAAAGAACACAAAAAAATTAAAAAATAAAAAGGGGGGATTGCTCTCTTCTCCTCCAGGGAAAGAGGGAGGGAGGGGAGGGGGGTACTCACAACGCAGCCTCCGCAATGCCGTGGGGATCCACTTTAGTTATATAGCCTCCAAAAGCTCCGACAATTCCCACTGTCCAGCTAGGATCCCCCTCTCTTAATAACAAGAGCAACAAAAACAGGTGCGGCACATTTTTTTTTTTTTTTTTTTCTCCTTCCTTTTCAAAGCCTGGTCAGATCTTACACATTTGTTAGCAGGTTAATTCATGAAAGTTCAGACAATATAAGTTCCACTCCTCCACACTTTCTATTTTCCCTTTGGAGCACTATAGGTAGCTGGCAGGCATATTATACTAGGTAAAGAGAAATATCTCTCAAGTACTTTCCACATACTGATATATAACCTCTGATACATACAGGAGATGCCAGACAATATTGCAGGTGGCCACCAGAGGTCTCTCTTCACTGCTTATTCCACTGCTTAGCTGTTTGGTTTAGGATTTTTTACCTGGTATGTGGTATGCCGAGACTGGCTTCGTTGTGTTTATCGAGCTGTCGCCTCGTCTCCCGAGCCCTCACCGGGATTTCACTAGACCACACAGGCAGTCCCCTCTGCAGCGCCTCCACAGCCCCGGATCGACCAACAGCTCCTCCGCTCCAGTATACAAGGAGGATCCCCACGGACAAGACACCAGGTACCAGCCAGTCTGTGAGAACAGCCTATGGGAGCAAGTTGACTAAAGAAGTGTATACTAACATCCGTCCTCCTCTCTCCTCTCCTCTTGTGGGCATCACAGCTCAAAGCGCTGTTAACCGGGCACAGGCATCAGCTGTCAGCGTTGCGGTGAGAGCACACACCACTTTCACCTCTCTCACTCCTCGCACGCCGCCGCCATCACCATCCGGTCACGCCCCCCCTGGATTGCTTTCTAATGAATGGCTGGACTGGAGAAGCCCATAAATCTCTTTAAATCCTCTACACTTGCATCCCAAACCATAAAAATGTCGTCAATATACCTGTACCAACATTTGATGTTGGCCAGGCATATCGACAAATCACTGTTAGAAAAAAAGAACGCGTATAGGCTGGCATACGGTGGGGCACATGTCCCCATCGCCACCCCCGACACCTGGAGGTAGTGGGAGCCTGCCACAATAACAATTTGATTTTGAAAATGTTGGGTTGTTGTGGAAACATGGATTGGTGTGGAAAAACTTTAGTGGAGGCACCTTTCTTTTTCATACATCGTGGGATACAGAGTCAGGCTAATAAGCATTACCTGCTGGGTTATACTCCATCTCCAGGTGAATGGACACTGGTAGACCAAAGGTCTTCAGACAGGGTGATCCCCTATATAACCCCCCTATACAGGAAGCACTTCAGTTTTTTATCAGTGTCTGAAACGTAGATGGCAGAGTTTGTTTGAACTCCAGGTCTCTAGTCCAACAAACGGTTCCAAAGATTAATCAAGGGATTGACCGATTGGAACCATTTGACACAGGCTTTTATTCTTTTGATAAATGGTACCCAAGCCTCACAAAGAAGACTAAAGATGCTGCAAGCTTTTGCCTGTAACATGGCCTCCGGGCGCTGGACCCTGTGGAGTGGAAATCCTGGACACTGCAGCGCTAAGGCATTTCCTGCAGTGTGCCAAGGGAGTGGACCCTAAACATGAAAAGGGCACCCGGTCCTTGAAGGTCCAAGTGACATGAATCGGCCGTGAAAGGTGAAGATTGGGCCCTTGGCTTCTAAGTGGCCCTGCTCCTGAAACCCTTTATTTTATTATCTTAGGGTGTCCCATCGATTGTAACAATCAGTGAAGCTAGCTAAAGGCTTGCACACCTGTTTGCAGTGACCGTATTGGGGAGTTCTGGGCTAGCTGTGGGTGTTGGTAAAGTCCCCCCCCCCTTTTTTTGTCTGGCTGTTTTTTTTTTACCTGTATGATGGTGCGCCATTTCGCCTTGGTTCGACATGGCATGTGCGTTCGCAGGAGAGCCGTTGGGCTCAGCAATTTGGCGACCATGACACAGATGGCTTCGCCCGCACATGTGCTGTAGCCTTTATCTGGGTGCACGAAGATTCGCGCCCTACGCGAATACAGTCGTGCCCGCTCGCCGGGACTGTGCACATGCGTGCGCACCACACGCATAGAACGTTCCAGCGCACACAAACCTATTTAAGCTGCACAGGCCAAACATGCGGTACTTCGAGAAGGCAGCTGTGGGACACAGAACAGACTCTGAACAAATACTTGCAGTGGTTAATTTTTCCTTACCCGTGTCACGTCAATCACTGGGAGTTGCTTGGCAGGCTAAAGGCGCTTTGCAGGATTGTTGCATAGGGGCTTAGTGAGCCCTATTAAAGGGTCTCCCTTCTGAGGTGTTTTAATTACACCCAAGTACTCTTTGTTTGCAGGCATTGAATGTCTTCCAAAAAGAGGAGCAGGACTAACACCACAGGGAAGGGCTCACATACGTTATCAGTAGTTCCTGATGAACCTACTGGCATCCAGGTTCAACAAGCTACAGCAGTTTGTTTCTCGAAACCAGAGATCCTCTGGCAATTGGAGCAGATGCTCTGATAGTTCCATAGAGCCAGTACTCCCTGGTTTATGCTTTTCTTCCGATCCCTCTCCTTCCACATGTTGCGTGGGATTTGGAGAGAGGGGTTTCCAGTCATTCTGGTTGCACCAGCCTGGCCCATAAGGCCCTGGTTCCCAGAGATTGTGAGACTGACAATAGACGGCCATGGACACTTCCACGTCGCCCCAATCTACTGTCTAGGTCCTATATTCCACCCTAATTTTACAGTCTCTAAATTTGACAGCATGGCTATTAAAGCCAGGGTGTTAAAGCAGTGGTCATCAACCCTGTCCTCAGGGCCCACTAACAGGCCAGGTTTGCAAGATAACTGAAATACATCACAGGTGACAGCATTTGCTGCTCAGTGATTGCAGTGTTCTAGTCTGCATCTCCCCAAGGTTATACTTAAAACCTGGCCTGTTGGTGGTTCCTGAGGACAGGGTTGATGACCACTGCATTAAAAGACCGTGGCATCTCAGGATCAGTGGTGTCTACTCTAGTGAATGCTATAGAAGTTGTCACTAGGAAGATTTATCATAAGGTCTGGAAAACTTGTATTGCTTGGTGTGAAGCCAAAAAATGGCATCTTTGGAAATATGTGATTGGGAAAATTTCTCTTTTCTACAGTCAGCTGTGGAAATCAAATTGGCTTTGAGTGCAATCAGAGGTCATCAGCACCATCAGTATTCTTCCAAAGGCCTTTAGCTTCCCATTCACTGATCCGAACCTTTATGCATGGGGCAGCTCTCTTGCACCCCCCACCCCCCCAATTGGGTCACCTATGTGTCCTCGGGACCTTAACTTGGTGCTTTCTGTGTTACAGAAACAGCCATTTGAACCTATTAAGGAAATTACATTAGACTTGCTGTCACACAAGCTAGCCTTCCTAATGGCTATCACCTTGGCCACAAGGGTGTCTGAGTTGTCGGCCCTTTCATGCAGGGAACCACTTTATCCTTCAACACGACAGTCTTGTTACAACCTGTTCCATCCTTTTTGCCAAAAGTAGTGTCAGCCTTTCATTTAACCACTTGCTGCCCGCCATATAGCAAAATGACGGCAACAAAGTGGTTTCATATCCCGACTGGAGGTCATATGACGTCTTCGGGATATATCATATCAAAAGGATGTTTGAGCAGCCGAGGATTTGGCTTTTGGCCGCAGTGTACTGCGGGCTGCCATTTAAGTTCTGATGGCTATTGTTTGGCAGGGTGTCCTTGTAAAAATGTGTATATATATTTGGTGAGACAAACTTGTGATTGTAAGACGAATTTCCTTAATTAGTTCTGAGTCAGCGTAAATCAAAAAGTGTGTTTTATTGTACACACTAAAGTAGAAAATAATACTTACAAAAAGTAGTACAATGATAAAATTCTAGTATCGCTCTTTCGTTTCAAAGATATAACAATAATTCTTCAAGCTTGACCATGTGTTCTAAAATGGCAGAATAACCCTTTGTGTGCTGAGATGCATCTTTCAAAGCTAGAGGAATCCAAGACAAGGTCTTCTCTTCAGCCTTTTGATTATATCAACCAAAGCTTCTAAATTCGCGCCAAAAGAATAAACCCTCCTTCACAAGGGTGTGGGCTAAAGAGTGGTTACCATAGCAATCTACCATCTGGTGTACCATTCTAATGAAGTGGGGGGAAGGAAACATCTAAACATATCAGTTACATAGGCATATATCTGTTAAAAGCATATATAAGATTTACAATATTCATCAAAATCCTGATAGGTTTTAAATCTTTTTCAATCACCGCATGTCATAACATGGAGATTAATTGAGAGTTTTTTTCTTTCACACAGTATGGAGAATTCATATTCTAAATAAAGTATAATAAAGCCAATTAAAATTTAGATATTAAGAATATAACAGTCCTCCCTCCACTTAAGGCTGTTGCTCTGAGACGGCCCAGCAGGTAATGAGTATTAGCCCGACTCTGTGTCCCATGATGTATTGTAGTGCTTTTTAAGGACGTTTTCCCACGCAGTATTCAGTAATTTTTAACGAGAATATTTTTAAGATACAAAATCAATCTATATGTCAGTCTATACATGTGAAACTTATTCATGGAGACAAGTGATCATACAAAATAGTTACATTTATTGGTTGACAAAAGATAAATATTTACATGAAATTAAAATACAGATTGCATTACATGAAAATCTTGGCAATTAATGGAAACACCCACAAAATGGGTGTAGTACCTTGGACTTAATATCACCATGATAACTTCTCGGTAGAATCAATAACCTTTTTATAATTAACAATTAAACAGAACGTCTGTATTTCGCACGCCCAACTGTTATTATACTGCAGTGGTTAATGTGAAATAAATTGGATGTTTGTCAATAAAATTGGCAACTATGCAAAAAATATTTAATGAAAAACGAAATTTAGAGAAAAAAAATCTAAAAGACGGTTATTGATTCGGGAGACGATTATCAATAGAATATTCAATACTTCAATATTTTAGAGAACATACAAGATATAATCAACATGGCATATTTACCCATTCCAAAATGGCTACTAGTCTAGATTGTTCCAAGGAGCAGGAATCTCATTGAATGTAAAAATATGTATTCATGCATGGTGCATGAGTGTCATTCTGTCTGGGAGTCTGTTTATCTCCCAGTGTCCCTTCTCAGGGTGGGTCCCTGAGCTTTTTTCCATGGCATTTTTCTTGTTTCTTAAATATCCTCTTAAACAAAAAGATCATAAAATGATGCTAAGTTCTGCCCAAAAGGTATGTGTTCCCTCCTCATTGGTGGGCAAAACGTAATAATTAACTTTCCCCCGGAGCCTAATAATTATGGTAATAGCGCCTTCAACCACCAGGTGCCTCACATGTGTTTGATGTTTATCTCTTTAAGTTAATATATTAAATTTTTATAATATGCATTCGTTTTTTTTATAGATGTTCTAACAAATATATTTCTAGTGTTCAGTGATGTTAGTAACCAACATAATAGAAAATATGCTTAACATAATTATATAAAATGGTTATCTATATATGTATATCTATAAAAAATGTAGTCCATTTAGAAAGGGCACAGGTTATAGATATCAATCAATATCACATATTATATGGATAACTGGTTAACTCTGATATATCCAATTAATATTTATCTAAACATATGTTAAATTTGTATACCGTTATAACCACAATTATATGTTTTTCATAATACTAATTGCTAAAACACTTCTACTTATAATCACACTTTCATATATATTTCCTTTATAACAAAGTTCTTTAGATCATTAGATACAAAAACTATAATCTCTCTTTTGTGACCTACAAATATCACATATAATTTGAATGACTTATAAAAGATATGGATGACTCTGGTATATTCCTTTCGCATCTCTAACACCATGTTTTGAGATGGACTTTGAGCAGTCCAATAAATGCTTAGCTGTGTCCACAAGTGCCTAAAAATTCACACACTAGGTTTTGTTGGATAAGGTGTCAGCTATTGAATTTTGTCTTCATGGTTGTATATTGTCCAAACAGTCTTTACTTTAGCACAGTGTTTTTTTCTAGTTGAGGGTTATTTCCATGTGATAAATACTTAGTCATTCCCTATGCAAGTTTGGTCTTGTCAATCTAACCAACAAAGATAAGTACACATCATCTTGTTTGGTGACAAGAGTTATCATTGTCCCAGTCTCTTGTGTCAATACAGGGTTTGTAACAGATATAGATAACTAATCCCCTGAACATTTAGAAAATCATGTGAGATCATGTATTTTGCTTTAAAGGTCTCCAAAAGGGTAACAGTTCAATAATATCAAAATTATAGTTCATCCACTTTTTTGATGCCTTTTGAAATCTCTCATCTCTGCCAGTGAATATTAAATGCATTTCTTCATGAATTCACAACAGTATGAAAAATAGAATTTTTACATCCTACTTACCTCTAAAGCCTTTTCTTTGAGTACATCGTGGAACACCGAGATCCCTCCCCTCTTTTTTGAGGATTTGGTGCTTTCTACAAAACTGAAGTGCTTCCTGTTTGGGAGGGGTTATATAGGGGATCACTTCCTGTCTGAAGAGCTTTGGTCTACCAGTGTCCATTCACCTAATGATGGAGTATAACCCAGCAGGTAATGAATATTAGCCAGACTCTGTGTCCCATGGTGTAAAAGAAAAGTCTTTTACAGGTAAGTATGACGTAACTATTTTTTCCCATAACTCTTACAGCAGGTGAATTTCCCTTCCTAGGGGTCGATTTCCTGTGGCTTCCTGTTGTCTTCCTCAGTTTGTAAGTCGGATGTTTGTAACTAGGGAACAACCTGTAATTGGTGTGGGAGAATCTCGGAAGCATTGTGCCACTTATAGACTTATTACTTGACCCAAAATGAATAGAAGTATGTCAAAGGTAGTATTTTTTAGCTTTTTAAGTGCTGTCTGGGAATTTTAGATTATAAAGATCTTTTTTGTATGTTTTTCACAGTTCACAAATGATTTTTTATATCTGTAAAAAGTTGACTGGTCATCAGATGCTCAACAGCACAGAAGTCCTGAAATGGCTACGAGAAATTTTAATCTGCAGGAATAAATTTCTTCTAAAAAATAAGGTATCTACAGAAATACTATGTATAAATTTACTCTTGTGACATTCTTTGCTATTTTTTTTTCCAATAGACTTAGAGTGATTGTAAAGGCTAGTTTTTTTTTTTTTATATATTTAATTTAAACAAACAATACTTACCTGCTCTGTGCAATGCTTTTGAAGAGAGCCTCTAACCTTGCCATACACTGAATCTTTTGTTTCTATTAATCCTTTTATCCCGATGGATAGCTTTTCTGATTTACCAACAACTTAGTAAAATGAGAGCCTATCTTATATTTTTCAAACAGAATGTATTATCAAAGGGGGTTACTGTATATCAGCACAAGTGTTGGCCATTTGACGACAGACAGGCTCTTCTCCCTGCACAGCCAGAAAACCTACTAGGATGGGGGGTGTGCTTCTTTGCCTAGTGTTATCAGTTTGAAATATGAAAGAAGGAAACTGGCAGGGTTACCAAGTGTTTTACTCAAAGGATGAAATACAAAAGGAAAAATGTACTTTTTAACACATGTTATACTACACTGAGCGTTTACCTAGTATGAGTGAACAAAGTCTAATCAGTATGACCGTTTAGTATTTTCCCTTTTTAAAGTATTATAAAACTTTAAGAATTTTAAGGAATACCTTGTAACTGACATATGTAACTTTGCATTGCTTACTTTTTTTTTATATGAAAAGACTGCTTACCCGGCTCTCTTGCTTTAAAACACGTGGAACAAGCACATAGAAATCAGAATCCAAACAAATCTTCATCACTTCTTTTGGGCCAACAATTCTGCACTTAAATCAGAGGATAAGCTGAGGCAACTAGCATTTTTACGAGTGAGAAATATGGAAACTGTCATTTCTGTTTTTGAAAATCTTGGCTGCCTGGCCATTGTACCAAAGCTATAGAATTTTTAAGTCCTAGACCAGGAACCCGTATGTACATCATGAAAGTACAATTTAATTATCTGAAAAGAAAAAACAAAACAAAAAAAAACACTATTTTGGGTTATGGACTAAGATGGTAAAGGCCTGGCAACCAGCATTTTCAAATGAAAATGTCAGCAGTGGCGGCCTCCACATTTATGTTTGATTCTAAGAACAGGTGTAATGGGGCTTCCATTTTCCTCTATTCCTCAGTTACACCTGGTGTTCAGACTGAGGTCGCCTATGTATAGCGTAACCTACCGGAGGAAAAGTTGACACTTGGTATAACATCAAATGGCAGTCTTCCTTTATTAACCAGTTGCCGACCGCCGCACGCCGATGTACGTCGGTACAATGGCACGGGCAGGCATAAGGACATACATGTACGTCCCTTGCCTCCCGCGGGTCGGGGGCCCGATCGGGCCCCCGCCCGGTGCCTGCGGCGGTCGGTATTCGTACGGGAGCGATCCCGGACGAGGGGACGGCCATTCATTCATGGCCACCCCCTCGCGATCGCTCCCGACGAATAGAAATCCCCGGTGACATCACTTCCTCTCCTGTAATGTAAACACAGGAGAGGAAGTGATGTATTCTCTCCTCCGTGTCGGTATTTTTCGTTCCGACACGGAGGAGAGCGGATCAGTAAGTTGCACCAACACTCACACACACAGTAGAACATGCCAGGCACACTCACACCCCCCCTTTACCCCCCGATCACCCCCCCAATTACCCCTGCCCCCCAGTCACAGTGACACCAATGTCATTTTTTTTTTTTTTTTTTTTTTTTTTTTGCATTGGTGTCATTTGTGACTGTAATAACTGTTAGGGCAGTTAGAGTTAGCCCCCTTTAGTTCTAATGTACCCCCCTAACCCCCCCAATAAAGGTTTAACCCCGTGATCACCCCCCGTCGCCAGTGTCACTAAGGCTGGGTTCACATTGCAGCGGTTTATGAGAACGAATGTGATTCGCACCGCACTGCAGTGCAAATCACATCCGATCTCTGTGCGATTCGAGTTCAGCCATTCGCCGCACCCGCCACACCCGCCGCACCCGCCGCAAATTCGCACGGGACCCTTTTTTTGGCCCGCAGCAGAATCGGATCGCATGGGTGTTCACACCATGCGATCCGAGTTTGCAGATCGCACTGCGATATGCGAACTGATCTGGGGGTGTCAGTAACATTTCACTGACACTCCCAGCAGTTCGCATAGGGCAGTGTGAACTGCCGCCGGGAGGCATGCGATGCGGGAACCCGCTGCGGATTCGCGGCGTTTCCGCATCGCTCCAGTGTGAACCCAGCCTAATAAGCGATCATTTTTCTGATCGCCGTATTAGTGTCACAGGTGACGCTAGTTAGGCAGGTAGGTATTTAGGTTCGCCGCAGCTTTTTATAGCGCCAGGGACCCCCATATACTACCGCATAAAGCCCCCTGATTGCCCCCTAGTTAACCCTTTCACCAGTGATCACCATATAACTGTTACAGGTGACGCTGGTTGGTTAGTTATTTTTTTATAGTTTCAGGGCACCCGCCATTTATTACCTAATAAAGGTTTAACCCCCTGATCACCCGGCGGGTGTCATTTGTGACTAATAACTGTTAGGGCAGTTAGGGTTAGCCCCCTTTAGTTCTAAGGTACCCCCCTAACCCCCCCAATAAAGGTTTAACCCCGTGATCACCCCCCGTCGCCAGTGTCACTAAGGCTGGGTTCACATTGCAGCGGTTTATGAGAACGGATGTGATTCGCACCGCACCGCACTGCAGTGCAAATCACATCCGATCTCTGTGCGATTCGAGTTCAGCCATTCGCCGCACCCGCCGCACCCGCCGCAAATTCGCACGGGACCCTTTTTTTGGCCCGCAGCAGAATCGGATCGCATGGGTGTTCACACCATGCGATCCGAGTTTGCAGATCGCACTGCGATATGCGAACTGATCTGGGGGTGTCAGTAACATTTCACTGACACTCCCAGCAGTTCGCATAGGGCAGTGTGAACTGCCGCCGGGAGGCATGCGATGCGGGAACCCGCCGCGCATTCGTGGCGTTCCCGCATCGCTCCAGTGTGAACCCAGCCTAATAAGCGATAGTTTTTCTGATCGCTGTATTAGTGTCACAGGTGACGCTAGTTAGGCAGGTAGGTATTTAGGTTCGCTGCAGCTTTTTATAGCGCCAGGGACCCCCATATAGTACCGCATAAAGCCCCCTGATTGCCCCCTAGTTAACCCTTTCACCAGTGATCACCATATAACTGTTACAGGTGACGCTGGTTGGTTAGTTATTTTTTTATAGTTTCAGGGCACCCGCCATTTATTACCTAGTCTCACTAGTGTACCCCTAAATTTAGGGGTGTCTACTTTCCAAAATGGGGTCATTTGGGGGGGGTTTGTGCCATCTTGGCATTTTATGGCCTTCAAAACTGTAACGCCCTTAGAAAGCCTGAAGGCGGTGCTTGGTTTTCGGGGCCCCGTACGCGGCTAGGCTCCCAGAAAGTCCCACATATGTGGTATCCCCATACTCAGGAGAAGCAGCAGAATTTATTTTGGGGTGTCATTTCACATATGCCCATGGCATGCGTGAGCAATATATCATTTAGTGACAACTTTGTGAAAAAAAAAAAAAAAAAAAAAAAAGTTTGTAATTTTCCCGCAACTTGTGGCAAAATATAAAATATTCCATGGACTCAACATGCCTCTCAGCAAATAGCTTGGGGTGTCTACTTTCTAAAATGGGGTCATTTGTGGGGGTTTTGTGCCATCTTGGCATTTTATGGCCTTCAAAACTGTAATAGGTAGTGAGGAGTGAAATCAAAAAATTACGCCCTTAGAAAGCCTGAAGGCGGTGCTTGGTTTTCGGGGCCCCGTACGCGGCTAGGCTCCCAAAAAGTCCCACATATGTGGTATCCCCGTACTCAGGAGAAGCAGCAGAATTTATTTTGGGGTGTCATTTCACATATGCCCATGGCATGCATGAGCAATATATCATTTAGTGACAACTTTGTTAAAAAAAAAAAAAAAAAAAAAAAGTTTGTAATTTTCCCGCAACTTGTGGCAAAATATAAAATATTCCATGAACTCAACATGCCTCTCAGCAAATAGCTTGGGGTGTCTACTTTCTAAAATGGGGTCATTTGTGGGGGTTTTGTGCCATCTTGGCATTTTATGGCCTTCAAAACTGTAATAGGTAGTGAGAAGTGAACTCAAAAATTTACGCCCTTAGAAAGCCTGAAGGCGGTGCTTGGTTTTCGGGGCCCCGTACGCGGCTAGGCTCCCAAAAAGTCCCACATATGTGGTATCCCCATACTCAGGAGAAGCAGCAGAATTTATTTTGGGGTGTCATTTCACATACGCCCATAGCATGTGTGAGCAATATATCATTTAGTGACAACTTTGTGTAAAAAAAAAAAAAATTTTTTTTTTTGTCATTATTCAATCGCTTGAGGCAAAAAAATAAAATATTCAATGGGCTCAACATGCCTCTTATCAATTTCCTTAGGGGGTCTACTTTCCAAAATGGGGTCATTTGGGGGGGTTTTGTACTGCCCTGCCATTTTAGCACCTCAAGAAATGAGATAGGCAGTCGTAAACTAAAAGCTGCGTAAATTCCAGAAAACGTACCTTAGTTTGTAGATGTGACAACTTTTGCGCAAACCAATAAATATACAATTATTGACTTTTTTTTTACCAAAGACATGTGGCTGAATACATTTTGGCCTAAATGTATGACTAAAATTGAGTTTATTGGATTTTTCTAATAACAAAAAGTAGAAAATATCATTTTTTTTCAAAATTTGCGGTCTTTTTACGTTTATATCGCAAAAAATAAAAATCGCAGAGGCAATCAAATACCATCAAAAGAAAGCTCTATTTGTGGGAAGAAAAGGACGCAAATTTTGTTTGGGTACAACATTGCATGACCGCGCAATTACCAGTTAAAGCAGCGCAGTGCCAAAGTGTAAAAAGACCTCTGGTCATTTACCAGCAAAATGGTCCGGTCTGAAAGTGGTTAAAATCTTATATGAATGACAGCTTAAAAGAACCAACACGTTTCGACTGTCATTTATGTAATTTCAATAAAGTCTGCCATTTGATGTTTACTGAGTGCTGACTTTCTCCATCGGTATATGATTTTTAAGAGCAGGTATGAGCTTTGTACAAAAATCTATATTTCAAATCTAATTGTAACGGATACTGTATGTTCCCTGGGGTTTTCTCAGTACTTGGTAAATCATACTTCTGATCCTTTCTTGTAGGAGTGTGCTGCTGTCGGAAGTGCAATTCCAATATGTCGTCAAGCCCACACTAAATTAGAGGTTTGTCTGTACATGTTTCTCTGGAGCCCAGACATTGAAGCTGTTCTAGTGGCCATGTCCTGTTTTCGAAGCTTGTGTGAGGAGGCTGATATACGTTGTGGGATTGATGAAGTATCTGTTCATAATTTCTTGCCAAATTATAACACTTTCTTGGAGTTTGCATCTGTAAGCAACATGATGTCTCTGGGTAAGCTTATGAGTGTATCTGAGTTTGTATTATATTTTATATGTAGAAAATTCTGCTCAGGTTATTTGTTCTATATTTCATTGTGCTATGAAAACCAATTGTCTTACCTGTGTCAGCAGGTTCAGAATGCATAATTTAAATAGCTTTTTCAAAATTTCAGGCTGGTATCAGTAAGGATGCATGCATGTGTTGGAACTCTCATGCCACCCCATGTGCCTTTATTTTCGGCTCTTTTGTATTGTTTTGGTCTGTATACTTGGCATTGTATTTGGGTTCTTTCAGCATTTTTATGTTAAAGCGGAGTTCCACCCTAAAGTGGAACTTCCGCTCATCAGAACCCTCCCCCCTCCGGTGCCACAGTTGGCACCTTTCAGGGGGGAGGGGGTACAGATACCTGTCTAAGACAGGTATTTGCACCCACTTCCGAGCATAGACTCCAATGGGAGTCTGTGCCTCTTCCTGTCCCACTGCGCTGTCTGCTGGGACACATACGGGTCACAGAGACCGCGCGGACTATTCCCATCACTTCCTGATCCCCTCACCGAGAATGGCGGCGGCAGAAGCCGAGAGCCGACCAATCTGCCTCAGCTGCCAACATTGCTGGACCCTGGGACAGGCAAGTGTCCATTTATTAAAAGTTAGCAGCTGTAGTATTTATAGCTGCTGGCTTTTAATAAATTTTTTTCGGGTGAACTCCCTCTTTAAGCCAACATTAATTTTAAAGTATATAGTACTTTTTTCTAAGACCATTTATATGGCTGACTTTGCTACTTTGTGTACATTTATAGGTAGAGCCGCTCTACAGAAACGTGTCATGGCCTTGCTGAGAAGAATAGAACATCCCACTCCCGGAAACACCGAAGTGAGTTTGTGTGTGTGTGTGTATATGTGTGTGTATGTGTGTGTGTGTGTGTGTGTGTATGTGTGTGTGTGTATATATATATATATATATATATATATATATATATATATATATATATATATATATATATATATATATATATATATATATATATATATATATAATATATAATATAGAATATATACATTTTCTTCTTTCTAAGCATGCATATGTTTATCTTCTATTACTGTTCCCAGGCTTGGGAAGATACGTATACGAAGTGGGAGCAAGCCACGAAGTTGATTCTCAACTTCCCAAAGACTAAGTTGGAAGATGGCCAGGTGATGAAAAACACAGCATATTTTCATACATTTTAAATGCCAAATCTAGCCAAAACCTTTACCATTATTCTCAACAGGATAGAAAAAGGTTAGAATGTCCAGACTTTTATTGCTTTTGGTGAACCAAATATGAACTTCCCCCTCCCTCATCTGCCTAGAGACTCCCGTACAAGAAATTAGAGGAGGAACCAATGTTCGCTATAGCAGGAGAACACTGACCGCAGTATCATTCTGGCAGAGGTTTTGGGGCCTGTTAACACAGCAACCGACATCTGGCGTACACCAAACCGCAGCAGTGTGGTTTAGTGTGCAGCAGCTGTCCATTCTGGCTGCAGCGAAACCAGCAGTAGGTGGTAGAGTGATGCGGGTTTTAGTGCATCACACAGCTCTTGTTTTCTTTTGTACTTTGAACTGCAAGCAACACTTCGTTGATGTCATTGTACAGCAGTGCAGTAACATGATATCTTGTCAAGTGTGCTGCGATAAAATGCAGCATGTCTGCATTTTATCACAGCTCACTTCACTGAGCTGCACATCAGTTGCATTGTGAACAGAACAACTAAAACAATTGCTTTGTGTCCTAGCTGTGACCTGTTTTCTTCCAGGGTGATAAAACACAGGTCAATCTTACTATATGTGAACAGGGCCTTACACATTCCCATTTGTAATAGAAAATGTGCCTTTGTCACACTATGTGTGCGTTTATCTTATTATACATATAATATATATAATTAGTGGTTGTAGTGGGCAATCCCACATGTCTTCCCATTTTTTGCTGTCCAGCTCCTGCACCTCCGCCTGCCACCGGTCCTGCAGCCCATCCAATCCAACTTCAATGGACGGCAGCAGTGCCTGGCATTTTTGAGATATGGAGATTAATATTATTTAGCAGAGTTTTGAGATCGCCATGCTCAACCCAGAGCTGAACCGATCTGAATTGTGAGTCAAAGGCGTGGCCGAGCTGCGGGAACCTGAAAAAAGAATTTGGGAGTTGGAATTTGTTTTTCAGTCTGTCAAACAACCCAAACCATTGCAAACATCCTTCAAGTATTGATGCCCTTGCCAGCCCACAGTTCGGGGTTTTGTAAAGATTCAAATTCTTCAGCCTGGGATTACACCAAAGCGGTGTGTCGGGACCATATGCCTTTCACCAGGTTAGGTTTTATTACTACTGTGTGCCAAGCCCTGACAACCGCATTCATAGCTTGTGTTTAAGGTTATCAGTGAACCCCTATCCCCCTGTAGAGGGCGTTGCAAAGGACCTCGTTGGATCCCAGATGTGCTGCCTCAAGGAATACTGATGCACTGGTATCTGAGACCAGCCAATTGTGGGCATGGGCGAGCATAGCTGCCAAATAGTACGCGTGAAAGTCGGGGCAAGCAAGTCCCCCGTGTCCAAGGCCCGCGTAGAATTTTCTTGCTAAATCTGCCCGGATGTGATTGCCACAGAAAGGTAGCCATTAGGGAATTATTTGTTGGAAGAGGGATTTAGGTATCCAGATCGGGGAATGTGTATACAGTAGAACTGCATTTTCATTTGAATTAAATTCATTTTTCCTGTAAGTGTTAGTGGAAGATTTGACCAGGCCTTTAATTTAGATTTACACCATTACAGTACCGGGGACAGATTAAGCTTACTGAAATCCTGGATATTGGAAGAGATATTGATACATAAGTATCTGATGGTATTTGCCCATTGTAGATGTAAGTTAGAATTACTCTGCTGTTTCGCCCCTGGATCTATGGGAAGAATGAGTGGCTTGCTCCAGCTGGTGTGGATGCCAGAAAAAGTAGCAAAGCGGTCCAGTATTTGAAGTGCTGCTGAAAGTGAGGGGCCAGGATCTTGCAGAAAGAGGATTGAGTCATCCCCGCATACAGTGCTAATTTCTCAACTATTGATCCGACCTGGATCCCTGACACCTCTTCTGACTTCCGCAGGGTCTCCGCCAGAGGCTCCATCACCAAGGCAAACAGTGCAGGGGAGTGAGAGGGCACCCCTGCCTCATCCCCCTCTTAATTGGAAAGGGGGGGGGGGTGAAAGCTTACCGTTCAGTTTATTATTGGTTGTGGGGGATTTGTAGAGTAGACAATCCATTTCTGGAAGGTTGGGCCAAAGACGAAAACCCTCTAGAACCTGTATCATATATGACCATCTGACTGTGTCAAATGCCTTCTCTATGTCAAGAGACAACAAGACCCGAGAGGCATTCTCCTCGGACGGGAGATGGGTGAAGACTCGTCTAAGATTTATGTCTGTGGACTTGCTAGGCATAAAACTGGTCTATGTTGACAAGGGACAGTAGCACCTGCATAATCCTATTGGCGAATACTTTAGTAAGTATCTTAAGGTCATAATTCAGTAGGGAGATGGGCCTGTAGGATGAACAGCAGAGGGGGGTCTTTTCCCGGTTTGGTTAGCAATACAATGTGTGCCTGATACATACTGTCTGGCAACCCTCCGGCTCCCAGGCACTCTGCACCACTCTCTGATCGCGTGTTAGGGGCTTATCTAGAGTATTTCTCTCCTCTTCAGAGAGAGCAGCCAAAGTAATCCCCCCCCAATACCTCTAGTATAGCCTCAGTGGAGATGGGGTTTGTGTTATCGTATAATTTTCTATAGAAGAGATCAAATTTGTTCAGTATGCCCTCAGGGTCTGTATTTTGAGCACCCTTGCAAGTCTGGATTTTAGGAATTACTGTTTGGATTGAGGGTTCCGCTATCAGGTTGGCCAATAATTTTCCATTCTTGTCCCCTGACTCAGTTTGGCGACAAACTTCCTCGTCTATCAGACTGCAGCTGCGAGGTGTAATGGAGCCTCAAGGCTCTTCTCGCCTGGTCTAGGGAGGAATAGTATTCAGGCTATGGATGAGCTGTGAAGAGCCCCATCGCCACTTTTTCATTCTGCTCCAATTGAGTGGTTTGTGCTGCAAAACCGGATCTCACTGCCTATTCCCCTCGAGCATGAGCCTTGCCTGCCCCCCAAACCACATCAAGGGAGACCGAACCCTCATTGACAGCCCAATATTCAGTAAAGTTGGGTCCCACTATTTCCTGGATTTGAGGGTTGTCTATCCAATGTGAAGCCAGCCTCCATAATCCCGGCTCACGATAGGTGCCAAGAGTTAGGAACCGCTCCAACAGGGAGTGATCGTTAAGGCCCTCCGGGAGGTAGGAGCCTGCCCCAAAATGTGACAGTCGAAACAGGCCCAAACAACAAATCTATACATGATACCGATTTATGTATAGCTGAGGTATGTGCATAAGTCCTGTCCTCCGGATGCCTTCACTGCCAAAGCTCCTGAAGACAGAATGTCTGCCCATAGCACTAGATCAGGATGGGCAGATCTAAAGGGGTTAGAGGTGTCTATGTTATGATCTAAAATGGCATTAAAGTCCCCCCCCCCCCCCCCCCAAACTATAATTTTGTGAACCTGGTGGGGGTCGAGTTTTGTGAAAATGGTATATAGAACGGTGGGATCAAATGGAGGAACACATTAACCATTGCCCAGCGTTGAGCATTCATTTCAAGAATCAAAATAACATAGCTCCCCCCAGGATCAAGTAAAACCTGTTCCACAGAGTAAGGTAGGAACTTGCTTAGTAGGATGGTCACCCCCCTTGCATAGGAGGAGTATGTGGCATGAAAGCCCTGTTTAACCCATGCCCTTTTAAGAGCCAGGATCTTACTGCCCATGAGACGGGCTTCTTGCAGAAATAGAACATGAGGTTTATGATACTGCAGGGACTTAAATAACCGAGATCTTTTCACTTTGTCATTCAGACCTCTGATATTACAAGAGATCAAATTCGGGTCTGTACCCATTTGAAATAGAGTACATTTACAACCTTAGGAGCTAGGAAGGTCCATACCCAGCAGTGTCCCACCCTGAAGCCAGGGGGAGAGGCAGTCCAGATGATGCAGGTATCCAGTTATTCTGAGGGGAAAAGAAGGAAGGAGAAAAACATAGTCCAGCAAGAAAAACAATGTAAGAAATCTGGGTGGTCAATTAAAACTAATTGAACCATTTTCATATTACTGGGTTTAGTAACTCTTTAAGTGTTCCCTTCACTGGAACTTAATGAGCAACCCCACACCATAACCCCCCCTCCACCAAATCATTTAGACCAATGCACAAAGCAAGGTCCGTAAAGACATTGATGAGCGAGTTTGTGGTGGAGGCGCTTGACTGGCCTGCACAAAGACCTGACTTCAACCCAATAGAACACCTTTGGGATGAATTGAAGTGGAGACTGCAAGCCAGGCTTTCCCGTCCACATCAGTGCCTGACCACACAAACATTCCCATAGACACCTTGTGGGCATCCTTTTCAAAAGAGTTGAAGCTGGTATAGCTGCAAAGGGTGGGCCAACTCCATATTGAAATCTACGGACTAAGACTGGGATGCCATTAAAGTTCATGTGCATGTGAAGGCAGGTGTCAAAATACTTTTGGTAATATAGTGTATGTGCTTGTTGCTTTACTTTTTAGTGATGTGCTTTTTCTAAGTGTTTGAGAGCATAATGAAGAAAAATAATCACCTGGGATCTCTGTTCTAAAACTGACTGGTAATTCATTTGTTCATGGGTTGATTTTTGCTATGCAAAAGAGCAATTATGGTAACCGAGCTTACATGTTTTTTTTTTTTTTTTTTCAGGTCACAGAAAGCCTTCATAAAACCATTGTCAAGAGGCGAATGTCTCATGTAAGTGGAGGTGGTTCCATAGACCTGGCTGACACAGACTCGCTACAGGAGTGGATTAATATGACTGGTTTTCTTTCTGCACTTGGTGGAGTCTGTCTGCAGCATCGCAGCAATGTGGGACTAGTTACTTACAGTCCCCCTATGGGTCCTGTTAATGAACGAAAAGGTTCCGTTATCTCAATGGTTTCTACTGAAGGAAATGCAGAAACTCCAGTCAGCAAGTTTCTTGATCGGCTTCTCTCATTAATGGTTTGCAACAATGAGAAAGTTGGAATTCAAATTCGGACAAACATCAAAGACCTGGTTGGTTTAGAGTTAAGCCCTGCTTTGTATTCAATGCTGTTCAACAAAATGAAGAACAACATCAGCAAGTTCTTTGACTCCCAAGGGCAGGTAAGTAAAATGTGTTTTATGAAGAGTTAATGTGTTTAACGTGTGCTGATTGTTTTTAGTTTAGCAGTGTAATCCAAAAAGCAAGCATTGCATCTTTATGCAGCCTGCTTATACATCAACTTTTGCCTTTTTTTTACCTTGGGTTTCATTAGAAAAAACTTTATTACAGTGTGTCCTGTTTGCATTACAGGTTTTGCTCAATGACACAAACACTCAATTTGTTGAACAGACGATTACTATCCTGAAGAACTTGCTTGATAATCACACAGAAGGCAGCTCTGAACATTTGGGACAAGCTAGTCTAGAAACCATGATGCTAAATCTAGTCAGGTAACTGTATAACTAATATGACAACCCTACTTAAAGTGTAAGTAAACCCCCCTATCGTTTTCAGCCAAGGAAGCTGCCATCTTTGCCTCTGTTTAATATAAAACTACCATGATGCTGCGCATGTGATCAGTCATGACACCAGCCATTGGATGGTTTAACAGTTTGATTGAGAGCACAACCAATGGGAGTGTTATGTTTCCGGCATGCCCCGGAAATTAAACTGTTTTGTGGATGAGTTTACTTCCGCTTTAAAGCAAAAACCCATCAGATTGATAACCAAATTGTATGTTTAGAGAACACCACAAAATACCTATAAAGTGCATTGTATGGAGGTGTTGGATGGATTAGATAGAATGGTGTTATATTTTTTTTCTCATGTTCTCGCTTTGAATTCTACAATAGGCAGCCTATTCTTGCCTTGATATTATAATCTGCGGTCTATTTTTGCTTTGACCTATAGTTGCCCTCGCCCCACAGTCAGCAGCTTATAGTTGCCCTCGCCCTAGAGTCTGCAGCTTATTGTTGCCCTCATCCTACAAGCCCCTGATTTTACACGCAGGGTAAACGATTTTTTGCCGGCAATTGCTGGTGTTAGCACTTCAATCATCATGCCACCATGTTTGATCTGGTGCCAGGGTGATTGAAGTGAATTATTTCTATTACGTTATTGTAATAAATAGTTAAACTCGCCATAATGCAGAATCAGTAGGAGCCCTGAGTTTGTCTCTTGCCACTGTCGCCTGCCACCAGATGTGGAATGTCTCTTGCCACTGTCGCCTGCCACCAGATGTGGAATGTCTCTTGCCACTGTCGCCTGCCACCAGATGTGGAATGTCTCTTGCCACTGTCGCCTGCCACCAGATGTGGAATGTCTCTTGACACTATCGCCTGCCACCAGATGTGGAATGTCACTTGCCACTGTCGCCTGCCACCAGAAGTGGAATGTCACTTGCCACTGTCGCCTGCCACCAGATGCGCAGTGTCACTTGCCACTGTCGCCTGCCACCACTGCATTAGTGGCAGCAATGGCCCATTTAGCACAGAGGCAGGCTCCGAATGAAGGCAGGACATCGGTGATGCGGGGCAATGAGATGTCATCTCTCTGCTCCCCACCGCACCTCCGACATTGACGTTGCCAGGACACCGGCTGTGAGGGAGGAAGAGCGTTGATGCAGGGACATCTCTGCTTGCCTCCTCGCTTCTTCCATCCACCTGGCTCCCATATGCTGGCCGCTCGGCTGTCTCACGCCGGCCACCCGGATTTTTCATGTCGCCTGCCCAGGTGTCTCATGCCACTCTCAGCTGCAGAAAGGCCACGGCCCTGTAGTTGACCCCTGGGCTAGGGAACGTCGGTGCACAAGCATTTTCAGATCTCTCCAGAGATGTTCAATGGGTTTCAAGTCTGGGCTCCGGCCTGGTCACTCTAGGACAGGAAACTTAAAACTACAGCTCTCCAACTGTTACGGAACTACAGATCCCATGAGGCATTGTAAAACTCTGACATTCAGACATTACTAGGCATGATGGGCATTGTATTTCCTGGACAACTGGAGGGCCATAGTTTGAAGACACCTGCTCTAGGACATTTACAGTGTAATCCCGCAGCTACTCCTTTGTTATCTTGGCTGTTTTTCTACGGTTGTTGTCCTGTTGGAAGATGAAATTTTGCCTTAGTCTGAGGTCCAGAGTGCTATGGAGCAGGTTTTTATTAAGGATGTCTCTGTACTTTGCTGCATTCATCTTTCCTGGGGTATTTGTATAATTTTGAGGAAAATAATGAATTTAATCCATTTTGGAATAAGGCTGTAGCATAACATAAAATTGGAAGAAGTGAAGCTCTGTGAATAGTGTAGGTAGTGTTCCTCATTTGCAAATTTGAGCATCCTCCTTCTGGCAAAATTTTTGTAAATGGTACATATCCATTTAATGAGTGAAAATGCAGGAATATTGGCTACTGACGGTTTTTGTTTTTTTGGACACATTTTTTCCCCAGCCTGATGATTGGGGAAAGAGAACCACAGCACACTTATTAGATCATTGCTATGTTCTCTTACTTGAAGACAAGTTCAGCCTTTTCCCCCTGCCTGCCGATTTTAGAAAATAAAGAACAGCAGCATAATAAGGTCATCCATGTGCTCTACAGGCGGTCCCCTACTTAAAAACATCTGACTTACAAACGGAGGGAGACAACAGGAAGTGAGAGGAAATCTACCCTTAGGAAGGGAAATTCACTCCTGTAAGAGTCAATATAGGAAAAAAGGTGTCTCCACTGATGCTTAATCCACGTTTCCCTAGCAGCCCAAAATTTTCAAAATCCAATTGTCACTGGGACAGAAAATTAGGTGAAATCTTCTGAACAGGGGCACAGACGGCAAAACAAATGTTAACCCTTCCCTATGCTATCCAAAAAAGCTTAAAAATAGATTTTTTGGCTGGAGCTACACTTAGAAAATGGACCTGTTCTGACTTTAAGATTCAACTTAAGAACAAACCTACAGTCCCTATCTTGTTTGTAACCTGGGGACTGCCTGTAATCTTTGAAAGCAAGTTCAGCCTTAAAAATGACAGCACTATGCAAAGCAAAAAGCATGATTGGCTTACACTGCTGGCCCTCAGATTTCAAATTCTAATATCATCTGTATGTGAAAGTAAGTGTATTCCTTTTTTTTTTTTTTCTAAACGAATGTATTAGTATGTATATGTAACGTTTTTTTCCCCTGGACTTTCTACTTTAACCTATTTTGTCCTCATTGAAATGTGGCTATATCTATACCGTGACTTCTGATTAGATCTTGCCATTTCTCGATTTTCAGATATGTACGTGTTTTGGGTAACCTGGTTCATGCCATACAGATCAAAACCAAGCTGTGTCAACTGGTGGAAGTAATGATGGAACGGAGGGACGATCTTTCTTTTTGTCAAGAAATGAAGTTTAGGCGAGTTTCTCAATGACATTTGAAAAGCAATAATTGCTTAAAGCGTTACAATGTGTATAGTTAGTATAATATTTAGTTCCCTTTTTTTTAAATCTTTTATTTACTCTTGGTATTTTTCAGTGGTTGTCCTAAAGCCTACTTTGAACAGCAGGTTAGCCACATACACCATATTCCAGCAGCAAGAATTCTTATGACTGAAATAACAGATACATTCGAATATCAGCTGCTTAGCCTGTACAAAGTATTGACAGGCTTACAGCAGCCATCGCAGTTCGCACGTAGCCACACCATGCGCTTACCTGAGGCTAGGGACAGATCCGAACATGAATGCAATCAGGTGTGTCCAGAATCGGACACTTGTTCCTAATCCACTGATTCTTGTTACCGGAATCCAGTGTATGTGGCAAAACGGCTGTGTAAAGAAGCCCTTTAAGCGACCTTGCTATAATGTTCATTCAGGGAAAAGTAAGCTGCCATTCACAAGGATCTCCTGCATTTTTGTTTTATTCAAATGCAGGAAAAATTTGGGGAACTGTTTTAATACTTTCCAGATGTTTCTCCTGCATTTAAATGTACATGTGCTTAAATGCATTTTTGTAAAAAAACAAACAAATCCTTTGAGCCTTAAAAAGCTCACTTCTAACTATATGCCACTATCAAGCTGCAAACGTTAAACGCGTCTCATACATACGTGCATAATAAAATAAAAATTACATAAGCTGTGCTAGATGGGTCCTATACCTAATAATCCATGTCTTGATCTATAATTCTAGATGCACAGGTGAGTAATAAAGTGCATAAATAAACACACAGCTGGTATAAAGTGCAGGTGCAATCTGTGGCAGCAAATAATGCGCACACAAATGTAAACGCACAACTGAAAAAAAAGTGCACAATTGCAAATAGTGCCAGAACCACAATCATTTGATTAAAATATATAAACCTAACCATTACCTGGTATACATATAACTCATATTAAAATAAAAACAAAATTGCAAAAGTAAATTAAAAAAAGTGTGTGCGTGCGCGCAAGTGCATACACCATATGATTGTCCTTATATGATTAACATTAAACAGTCTTTGTAGCAGCCTAT
Source organism: Lithobates pipiens (assembly GCF_037356315.1). Lineage (NCBI taxonomy): Eukaryota > Metazoa > Chordata > Amphibia > Anura > Ranidae > Lithobates > Lithobates pipiens. The sequence continues at coordinate 406,856,038 of NW_027507748.1, forward strand.
GTTAGGCTGTGATGAGAAACAAAGTACTGATAGTGGTGAGATAGATGCAACATGACGTGATCTCCAGTGATCAAATTAACATGCTTCTGCATCCAGCCATGTTTCTGAATCATGCATAGGTGAAATCCAGAAACCCCTTATGGTAATGAGCTCACCTTGGGTACGCACATGTATAAGGTGCATCAGTGCACTGTACTTCATGGAGCCTAATAGTATGGGTATGGCTTGCATTTTCTCTAGGCAGGTATACTGTATCTCTCTGTCCTGACCCCTCCCCTGTGTGCCGATACTCGGGGTGCGGCATATCTTCCTCAGGGTGTTTTGTAGTATCTAATCTGCCTATGGACAAAGTTCTGTTTTCTTCTAAACACAATTAGCCAAAATGCACTGAAAGGCAAGTAAATGCATAGTGTGCATTCCACCATCTAAAATCTTTGTGTGTGGAGTAATTATCTATAAACACATGCATATAATCATATGAATGCAGTTTCCTTTGTGAAAGAGGCTCGTCTGTGGAAAAGGGCCTTCCCGACCCACCAATACTCTCCTTGCTGGCACTCCCTGGCAACTCCTTCTCCTGCCTCTGACAAAAATGTACCCTGGACTTTCAAACATGTGGATCATACCTGGAACATTACTAACATTACTGTTCCTCCTAACATGAAGCGGTTCTTTGCACAGGCACTGTTGCTTGCCTGTGCAATAAGGCAAGCGACAATTTAAAGAGAGTAAACACAGTTGATTGATAATAAATCGCTTCAGCCAAACACCATGCATGAAAAACATTTTTGTGTTATCAGTCATATTCTCTGAAAAATGCCAAGAAGTCATAAATTCTGCCATCACAACTGTGTGTGTGTGTGTGTGCACACACACACACACACACACTCTGAGTATATATACATATACATATATATATATATATATATATATATATATATATATATACATATACTCAGAATGTAAACAATACTTATAAAAATTAAAAAATAAAGTGACAATAGTGCAATAAATTACTGTAGTGCAAATTCATGCAAATCAAATTAACATGATTGAGTCATAAATTCATTTTGTAATGAATCCTGGATATACACAGTGACAGTGAAAATAAAGTGCATAAACGTGATGCACTGATCAAGATACTCATCAGTCAGTGCAACATAATTAAATCATAAAGTCCATATCAAAATAATTATTGTATTGTGATTCAAATGTATTGAGGTGTCCACACACTGGTGCTCCCTCCTAGGTAATAGCCACTCACCTCTGAGCATGTGACCTCACAATTAAATTCAGTCAAAACACACGTGTGGAACCACCTCTGGGTTCTGTGATTGCTGTTGGATCCTGGGCTGCCCAATAACACTGTCTCCACATACAAACGGTGTAAGAAAAAGCTGGATACTGTGATACCACTTAAAATATACAAATTTATTGAACAAAAAAGCCCCAGTCCGGGGTACTCACATGGAACAGGTGCTTAAGTGCAACACTATCAAAAGCCGAAAACCATTGAGATCGTACTTAGATCGTAGGTCCCTCCGCCTTGAGACAGACCAGCTTTCTCCTGCACAGTCTTGTCCCCTCCCAAACATGCGTCGATACATATCCCTGTATTGACACGTGTTTGGGAGGGGACAGGACGGTGCATGGGATGGGAGCTGATCATTGCCAGCAGCTGTCAATATAGTATTTTCTTTATGAATGGTAGCTCGCAAGATTTTTCTAATTTTTTGATGGTGTGACATTAAATGTGGCATCTTCCACCACAAAACAAAAAAACATGTAAGAAGGGATCCGTGGCTGTGGCACTGCAGAGATGTTGGTGACCCAGCATGTGCCTGTTGTGGCTAGTACCCAAGTCAGCAGTTGCAGTAATGCCAGTGGTATACAGCACCTCAGCTAATTTTGTTAGCTGTTCAGCTCCTGGTGATGGGGGCATGGTTTCCCCCATGTCCCTGTGATTCTGCTACTGTGCATAAGGTGCTGGTGACTGCACACATTACTCTGTGGTAGACATTGCAGACTGAGGGTACTTCTGGGGCCACGCAGACAGTTAATGTCCCCTTTGGTACACTCCCTAGCTGACACGTTCTGCCAAGATTTTTCCCTATCTTTCCTATTTTATTGGTTTTATTTCCAAGGAGGAAGGATCCTCCCTTTAAGGATCCCAAGGACAGGGAGACAGTCTGTTTCCCAACTAGATTTATGGTGGCGGACTCTGCACTATGCCTGATGTTGACACGGCTCTGGTGTACTGGATTCTCACTGGGTGGGCTGGGCTCCTACGCCAAGGCCTGGAGAAGGAATTTTTTTCCCCTGGTTTTAACAGAGAACTGGCAGCCTCAGGTACTCTGTGATGTGTCCATGGATGTGGCTTTTTCCTTCCAAGCTTTCTGTCTTACTGCTAGTACTTTTCCAGGTTCTCTGGCTTCATTGTTGGGATGTGGACCAGAGGTCTGAGCAAGCCCTGGCTAACTTTCCTTCCAAGGCAAGCAGCACTCTTCACTGCCATCCTAGATGATCTTATTAAGGGTCTTACAAGTGTCAGAATGCCTTTCTTCTCTGCTGGCAGGGTCCTTCCTCCTCTGCACACATGCATTCTTTCCCCAGTTTCCTCGGTTAACGACTCAAAGTCCCTCAGGCCCCCACTGGAGGGCTCTGAACGAGCTTGGCTTCACAAGCTGGACCTCTCAAGCAAGGTTCACGGACAAGTACTTCTTGGTATGTTGGATCGCCCATGCTTGACTCCAGGGTGGGGGGTTGTCTCTGTTGGTTCACAGTCTCGGGAGCCTCCATGCTCTCCCAAAGTGGGTCCCTGAACTGATCTTGCAGGACTGCAAACTGCTTTTCCCCAGTTATCTTCCAGGACAGCCCTTGAGAGATGGAGTCCCTCCCATCGTCACAGGAAACACATTGCCAATCAGTTCAAAAGGCGGACCTTCAGGTCCCTGGTCAGTCATTTGTGTTTCCTCCGTCGGAGGAACATGTTGCCAGGACCAGGAGGACTACATCTCTCAGGGGCTGCCTGAAGAGGGTGAACCTGCGCTGGGGGACTGGGTCCTGTCCGGTAGGTTCTCTGCTAGTCCATTTTTTCTTTTTTAGGGCTCGGGTACCATCCAGCATTGTAGGAGCAGACCCGCTCCCTTCCTCTCTCCAGTGCTGAGGTGGCCAGCGTCAGGATGATGCTAGTTCCCCCTGAGAGCAGTGCGGCAGCCTGTGTCCTCCTCTGCTCTCTTTGCTGATAGCGGTGGGGGTCGGTGACACTGTTGCGTGATTTCCGCCAGAACTGCGTCATCCCTGTGTGCCGAGACTTCCGGTTCCGGGTCTCTGAAGGCACAGGGAGGAAGAGAAAAGCCCACGCTGTGCCTGTACGATCCCGCCAGCGTCCAGCTGCACCGGATCTCAAGGGGGACCATGGAGGCTAATCCCCAGGATGCTCCGGTGGAGGCAGGCACCAGTCCAAACCAGGTAGGCTGCTGGGCACATCATTACACTGGTGGTTGGTGGTAGTGCTAAGGCTGGGACTTGTAGTACACCAGGGCGGTGTTCACTTAACAAGTCGGGGGATTGTGTGCGGTGGTGGTACAGCACAGGTGTTCCCTAGCGTATTATTAAGTCTAATTACTAAGGATGCCCTCTTTCTTGTTTCAGACTAAGGAAGCCCCAAGGGAAGATAAGTCTGGCTGCAAAAAATGTCCAAACTGTGGAAATAGGTTATCTTCGGGTTCTGGTAAAGCCTTATGCAAACAGTGTATTGCAGGCATTCTTAAAACAGAGGCAGATTCCCTCTTGGCTAAGTTTCTTGGCTCCTTTAAAGAGGAAATGGCTTCAACTTTTAAATCCCTTCGTGATTTGATTACGGACATAGGTACAGCTGTTTCCACCACTAAGGCAGCTACAATCTCCTCCTCGCCATGCCTTATGACACCTAGTTCCGGGGAGCCCCGTATAGTCAGGGAGGATAGCCCCTCGTTAGTCCTGAATCCTCTGACGTTGATTCGGATCAGGATGAGGATCAGGCTGTAGCCAACAAAGGCGCAAAGTATAAGCTTTCTCTTGAGGAGGTAGAGGAGCTTTTGAGCACCATTTATGATACGCTGGAAATTGATGAAAAAGATACTCAATTATCCAGGCATGATTTAATGTATGAGGCTCTGGGGAAGAGGAAGGCGAAAGTTTTTCCCATACATAAAGTACTTTCGGATCTGGTCCTTAAGGAGTGGTCTGAACCAGACAAAAAGTCTTCTTTCCCAATTCCTTAAAAAGAAGATTCCCTTTTGATGAGAGCCCAGAGGTGGTCTGGAATAAGAATCCAAAACTAGATGCACCTTTTTCCAAGGTCTCAAAGCAATCTGACTTAGTCTTCGAAGACATGGGTCACCTAAAGGATCCAATTGATAGAAGGACGGATGTGGTCCTAAAGAGGGCCTGGGATGCCTCCATGGCCGGGTTAAAACAGGCTCTAGCCACATCTTGTGTGGCTATAAATTTGGAGCTCTGGCTATCACAGCTGCAAGAGCATCTAAAAGCAGGCACTCCTAGGGCTGAGCTATTAAAGACCTTTCCTATGCTCTTTAAGGCCACGAGTTTTATCTCTGATGTCTCCACTGATTCAGTGAAATTTACGGCTAAAACTGCCGCACTTTCAGTGGCAGGTAGAAGAGTGGTATGGATGAAGACATGGGGTGGTGACAGGGAGCCCAAATCTCTCTTGTGTAGTGTCCCTTTTACAGGGGATTTGGTCTTTGACCCTGAATTAGATACCGCCTTAGAAAGGACGGCAGACGGGAAGAAGACTTCCCATCAAAAAAGATTTTTCAAGAAAAAATTTTCATCCCTTTAAGGAACCCGCCAAAAGGGAGGAGTTCAAGCCTAAAAGCACTGGACAGGTCAAAAAGGGAAGGGAAAAGGGGGCTTACTTTTTAGCCGCCCCAGTCAGGCCCCTAAGCCCCAGTGACATCAGGCTCCCTGTGGGGGGAAGGTTATCGAGCTTTCTTCCACAATGGGAGAAGATAACCTCAAACAAGTTTTTTTAAACATAATAAAGAGAGGGTATGCGCTGGAGTTTCGCAGCTGCCCACCCTCAAAATTTCTTGTAACAAAGCTCCCCAGCCATTCAGAGAAGGCCAGGGCTTTACCTTTGTTAGGGGAAATGGTGAATCAAGAGGTATTGACACCAGTTCCCATTCAGGAGCAGGGGGACGGTTTTTACTCTCATATATTTGTGGTAAAAAAGCCGTCCGGGAAGTTCAGACTGATTATGAACCTCCGCCCTCTGAATCTCACCATCCGGTACAAGAAGTTTCAGATGGAGTCGATCTACTCAATAAAGAATCTCCTCCAGAAGGGGGTTTTTATGGCTACCCTGGATTTAAGGGACGCCTATCTGCATATACCTATAAGGAAGGAATGCCAGAAATGTATTCGCATGGCTATTCAGATAGATGCAAAGATTTATCATTTTCAGTGCAGAGCTCTTCCATTCGGACTGTCAGCCTCCCCGAGAATTTTTACCAAATTTCTCGGGGAAGCACTAGTTCCATTAAGGCTTCAGTTGGTCTCGATCATTCCATATCTAGACTTACTACTGACGGCCCACTCAGAGTAAAAGCTCTCTCAGGACTTAGTTAACATAGCTCAGTCTAGGACAGCTGGGATGGATTATCAATCAGGAAAATCCAAGACTGTTCCTACTCAGGAGATCTTATACCTAGGCTACAAAGTCAGCTCAGTGGAGCAAACGATAGTACTACCGGAGGAAAAGATTTTGAACCTGTGGCGCAGAATCTCTTTTCTCCAAACCTCTTCCAAGTGCACAGTAAGAGAGATCATGTCAGTGCTAGGCCTCATGACGGCAGCCATTCCAGCTGTGCAATGGGCCAGGTTCCATCAAAGAGACCTCCAGGGTTTCTTGCTAGATCACTTGAAGGGCAAGGAGTTGGAGGAAGAGGTATCAATTCCCAGAAGAGTAAAGCAGTCCCTCTGGTGGTGGAAGGACGCAGGGAACCTAAACAAGGGGGTTCTCTGGGTCTTGCCCATCACCTCTACTCTGACCATAGATGCAAGCAGTTGGGGTTGGGGAGCTCATCTCAACTCAGACTGGGCCCAGGGCCGGTGGACTCAGGAGGAGAGGCTTCTCTCCTCCAATTGGAAGGAGTTAGCGGCAATCCTCAGGGCTATGTTGGCCTTCCAGACCTTGCTACAGGGTCATCATCTACAGGTCCGCTCAGACAATATGTCGGCTGTAGCATATCTAAACAAACAAGGAGGTACCAGAAGTCCTTGTTTAATATCAGTGGCCAGGCACATTTTTCAGTGGGCAGAGTCCAATCTAAAATCCATTTCTGCGATTCATTTGAAGGGGGAAGATGAACTGCACTGCGGACTTCTTGAGTCGACAACAAGTTTCGAATCAAGAATGGTCGCTACATCCAGAAGTTTTCAATCTGATAGTAACTGGGGAAGGCCAGTAGTGGATCTTTTTGCAAACAGGTCGAATGCAAAAGTCCAAAATGTTTGCTCTCTATGCCCAGGGGATCGCCCCTTGGTAGTAGATGCTTTACAAGCTCCAAGGTCTTTCAGCCTGGCATATGCGTTTCCGCCTCTCCACCTTATCCCGAGGGTTCTAGCAAAGTTCCTTGCGGAGGAGACTTGCTTAATCCTTGTGGCACCATATTGACCCAAAAGGCCATGGTTTACAACGCTGCTACAGCTGTCGGACCAGCCTCCACTGAGACTTCCCTGCAGGCGAGATCTCCTGTCGCAGGGACCTCTTTTTCACCCTCAGGTAACCTTGTTGAGCCCCTCGGCGTGGTTACTGAGGAGGAAATCTTGAGAAGTAAAGGTCTGACGGATAGGGTGATTCAGACCCTGTTACAGAGTAGAAAACCAACTACCAGGGCTATATATAGAAAAGTCTGGAGAAAATTCAATAGTTGGTTGGACAACTGTGGGAGGAAGGGCATGCACACAGCTGATATCCTTCAGTTCTTACAAGAGGGGGTAGACAAGGGGTTAACCCCTAGTACTATCAAGGTTCAGATAGCTGCCTTAAGCGTGTACTTAGAAAGACGTTTGCAGGAAGATCCTTTCATTTCTAGATTTTGTAAAGCAATCTCTAGACGTAAATCAGTCAGAGTCAACCAAACTCCTTCCTGGGATTTAGCTGTCGTTCTGAAAGCTTTGTTAGGATCTCCTTTCGAACCTATATCAGAGTTCTCTCTAAGATTGGTCACGTTCAAGACAGTCCTGTTGTTAGAAATCACTTCAGCCCGTAGGGTTAGTGAGATGCAAGCTTTTTCTATAAGAGAACCGTTCCTACAGATCTTGGAAGATAGTCATTCTAAAGACAGACCCTGGGTTCTTGCCAAAAGTGGCATCTAAATTTCACATGTCGCAGGACATCGTCCTTCCTTCTTTCTGTCAGAATGCATCAAAAAAGGAGGAAACTTTTCATTTGTTGGATGTTAAACGTTGTATTTTAGAATACCTTAAAGTAGCAAGTCCGTTTAGAATCTCAGATTCCCTCTTTGTCCTTTTTTCAGGTCAACGCAAAGGACAGAAGGCCTCAAAAGCCACCATAGCTAGGTGGATCAGGTTAGCTATAGGAGAGGGTTATAGAGCAATGAACAAAGACTCTCCTGGGGGTGTTAGGGCCCATTCCACAAGGGCATTGGCGGCTTCCTGGGCAGAAAGGGCTGGTGCTATCCCGGAGCAAATTTGTAAGGCGGCCACGTGGTCAAGCTTTTCCACCTTTACAAAACATTATCGACTGGATCTAATGTCCAGTCAGGATCAGGCTTTTGGGAGGAAAGTCCTCCAGGCCGTGGTCCCACCCTAATCTGGTGAGTACTTGGGGATCCTCTCAGGGGCTGTCCTGAAAGACAACTGGGGAAAACTGGAGTTAGTCGGTAACTCCTTTTCCAGTGGTCTTCCAGGACAGCACGATCCCACCCTTTATTTTTTTCATAAGTTTAATACAATAACGATATTGTTTGTTGTGGTTATGTTGTTGTTTCTTACAGTTCCATCCTTCGGTTCTTGGTAAATGACTGACCAGGGACCTGAAGGTCCGCCTTTTGAACTGATTGGCAATGTGTTTCCTGTGACGATGGGAGGGACTCCATCTCTCAAGGGCTGTCCTGGAAGACCACTGGAAAAGGAGTTACCGGTGAGTACTAACTCCAGTTTTCTCTTATATTCACTGACCGACACAGCTCCTCTCTGTAACTAAATGGGTTGTTAGCCCTATCACTGGAGATACTAGGCAAGTTGTAATACAACACTTCAGAACTTTTAGTGACGTCCATGGGGCGGTCCCTAGGGCACAACCCCACAGCCTGCTCAGGCAGAACTCAGTTTTTTCTTGCCTAGTGACGGAGATGGACCTTGGAACCCTGTGGGCCCATAGGTCCATGTTTTTTTGATGCAGAAGCTTGGCTTTTTGCGCAAGATGAATGATCCTGTGATCTTCTATCAACAGCTGGCTAGGTGACAGGCTGGTTCACTTATCCTTGTAGTCTCCCCAGTCCAGCGAGCGTGTGCAGGTCGCAGCTAAGGCTCGACAGGCCATGACATACCTCAGCTCCAGAGGGGGTCGTGAGCTTTATGCTCCGGGGCGTAAATATGACCGGGCTACTGATGTCTGCGTCACAGTATGCCAAGGCCAGTAGTCTTCCCTGTACTTATCAGGAGTTGACTACCGTGGAATGTCTCCCAGCTTCAAGACTGGTAAGTACAGCTCTCCCTGCCTGGCAGGGTGGAGCAGCTGGGAATTCCCTGGGAGGTCGATTTGGGGGCCCCTCTCACCCCCTCTCTTCTCTCCCCTGTCCCCAACTCCCTCCTCCCCTCACGGGGGGTGGGGGCTGTACATGTGCTGAGCGGTGTGTCTGGGCTCTCACCTGGGGGTTTTAGCTGTGCTGGGTGCCTGGGTCCTGAAGCTTAGTCCCACTGGATGCCTGTGTAGTCATGCCCCTGTGTTGGTGCAGCGCTGTGCCTGCCACATGTTCTCTCTAGTCCCTCATAGCGCTGTTCGGAGACCATTTTAAGTATGGGCAAGGGTCAGACTGGCTTCAGGCGGCCATTTTCCTGGTGATTCCCCATTGAGGACATCGGCGGCCATTTTCTTGTAGCCGGACCAAGTTTGTGTTCTAGCGGCTGCCCTTGCGCCCTCTGCTTCCTGTTTGGTCATCGCAAAGCACTGGGGAGGTTATCCTGTGTTCTGAACACGTGTGTTTGATTGCCCACAGATCGTGCGACCAGCCGGCCACCAACAGTTTTTTTCTATCTCTGCATCTAGGAGTGCTGGGGATCATCAGGCATTGCGGTAATACAGTGCAGAATGGCCCAGGGTGGTGAGTCCATTGGGTTAAAGCCCCTAAGCCAGCGGCAGCAGGAGGGTGGGACTCACTGTCTTAAGTCCCCTTCGGGTGGCAGACAGGGTAGGGTCAGCATGGCTTCAGAAACTAGAGTTTCTTCCCCCGAAATACAGGCAGTTGCAACCGGGTCACCTGCAGACTATGCGGTCCCTATGGACACCCTTACGGCGGTCCTCAATTCGTTCGTTGTCAAGATTGAGGCGGTACGTGTGAAGAAAGGTGCTAAAAAGCGGCCCCTGCCCCTCCCCCCCTCCTCTGGGGAGAGCTCTGACGCAGACTTGGGTCCTGCTGAGGCGGTGACCTCTGCTCTGTCTTGTCAGATGACGCTGACCAGGACCGTTCGGAAAGTGAGGATGAGTCCCCGTCCGGGTATGTGCACAACAAAGCACTAGTTGGAGCACTTATCACAGCTGTGCGTGATATCCTGAAGATTCAGGAGCCAACGGATCCCTCTGCTGATGTACCAATCCCTTTTGGGTCCTGCAAGCCAGCACATTCACCTAAGGTGTTCCCGTATCTGACTTATTTTGACAAGTTCATTTACAAGGAATGGGGTTGCCCGCAACGGACCTTTTCGGTCCCCAAATACATGGCAGTGCGTTAACCCTTTGAGGAAAGCCTTCTCAAGAAATGGTCGGCTCCTCCGGTCATGGACCCCCCCAGTATCCAGGTTAAATAAAGTAACCACGATCCCGGTTGAGGGGACTCCTGCATTCAAGGATCCCATGGATAGGAAGGCCGAGGCGGTGGCTCGTTCCTTGTTTATGGTTGTGGGGTCAGCCGTGCCACCTGTACTGGCATCCGCACTTGTGTCGCAGAGACTGACTGAGTGGGCAAAACTTTTGCACCGTGAATTGGGAGAGCAACAGGCCTCCCCTGTCTGTGTGGAACTAGCAGACCAACTAGTGCAAGGCCTTAAGTATGTTTGTGACGTGGCCCTGGATACCCTCCCTCTGTCATCCAGGGCTTTAGCATCAGCTGTGGTGCTGAGGCGCCTGACTTGGTTAAAATGCTGGTCTGCTGACCAGGCATCCAAGAAAGCCCTGACGGATCTTCCCTTCCTTGGAGACCGGCTCTTGGGAGCTTTGTTAGAGGACATTAATAAAAATGCCACTGGTGGTAAGCGTACTCTACTCCCACAGGCCAGGAAGGCTAAGGAGCCACGCCGCAGGCAAAGGCCCTCTTTTTCCTCTCACAAGCGGCTTTTGTCGACAAAACATCCCCAGCCCGACAGGACGCCCACGGATAGTCAGAAACGTCCCTGGAACTGCAAGCCTGCAAACAAAAGTGCTACCGCATGAAGGTTTGTGGGGGGTCACCTTCGGGAGTTTGCAGCCCGGTGGTCCTCCCGGTTATCTGACCAATGGGTCTGCAATCTGATTTCCACAGGCTACAAGATAGTTTCTCTCTTGGCCGCCAAACGGATTCTTCCCCTCCAGCATACCTGTGTCTCCGGTTTGCCAGGAGGCCCTGTTGTGGGCGGAAAGGGACTGGGTGAATCGAGGGGTGATTGTACCAGTTCTGGAATCGGAACACTTCCAGGGATTCTACTCAAATCTGTGGTTCCCAAGAATGAAGGGGCACATCTGATCTTGGACTTAAAAGCCCTCAATCACTTTGTATAAATGCAGAGGTTCAGAATGGAATTAGTTTGCTCAGTAGTCGCTGCACTCCATCAAGGGGACTCCCTGGCGTCCTTGGACATCCAGGATGCGTACCTGCACGTACGCATATGCCTTTCGGCATCAAAAGTTTCTGCGTTTTGCAGTCAGGGAAGCCCATTACCAATTTGTGGCTCTTCCCTTTGGTCTGGCATCAGCCCCCAGAGTCTTTACCAAGGTAGTGGCTCCAGTATTAGCAGCACGGCAGGTCGCTCACATACTTCAATGGGCAGAGCGACATGTACCAGTTTTGTCGGTAATTTACATTCCCGGAGTGGAGAACTGGCAGGCGGACTATGAGTCGCCAGATGCTGGACCCAGGAGAATGGGTGTTGCATCCGGAGGTATTCAGGTTACTGTGCCTGAGGTGGGGCACACCAGAGGTAGATCTTCTGTCCCCCCCATCTCAATCAGAGGGTGCCAAGATTCGTGTCCAGGACAAGAAATCCGTGGGCGGACGCGTCCGACGCGCTGGTGGCTCCGTGGGCTTTCTTCCACTGAAGCTATTACCTCATCTGATTCGCAGAGTGGAAGCCAAGGGGATCCCAGTAATACTGGTGGCCCCAGATTGGCCTTGGCGTCCATAGTACGCAGCACTATTAAAGGGCAAGTTTCAGCTTTGACTGTCTTTTTTTGCAGTGACCCCTGGCGTCTCACTCATTAGTGAGTACCTTTGTTCAGGGGGTCCGTCATGTAGTCCCTCTGTTGCGTCCGTTACCCACATGGAATTTAAACTTGGTGTTATCGGCGATTCAAAAACCGCTGCTTAAAAATATCAGTGTGTTCCCCTGTTGACTCTTTTTTTAGAAGGTGGTCTTTCTATTGGCCATCACATTGGCTAGGAGGGTCTCGGAACTGGCGGCCTTGTCTTGTAAGTCGCCTTATCTGGTTATCCATAGGATAAGATGGGGTTGTGTTCGCAACCGTCCTTTCTACCGAAGGTGGTCGCGGCTTTTCACATTGAGGACATTGTTACCATTTCTATGTCCTAGGCCAAAACACCCTAAGGAGGTGGACCTTCACACTCTGGGCATGGTTCGGGCTCTGAAAGTGTATTTGTCTACCACTGCTTCCTTTCGGAAGTCATTCGTTGTTTGTCTCAGTAGCCCGTCCCAAGAAAGGCATGACGGTCTCAGCCACCATTTCCAGGTGGCTCAGACAGATTGTAGTACAAACCTACGCCTTAAAGGGGCAGGTGCCCCTCTTTCTGGTTACGGCCCACTCTACAAGGGCAATCGGAATGTCTTGGGCCTTCCGACATCAAGTGTCTGTCGCTCAGGTGTGTAAGGCGGCGAGCTGGTCGTCTGTCCACACGTTTACCAAGTTCTACAAGGTAGACGTCAGTGCATCGGCTTATGCCTGTTTTTGGCTGCAAAGTTTTGCAGGCGGCTGTATAATTGCAATTGAATATGCAATATTTTACTTTTTTTTTTTTTTTTTTTTTCCCCCCCTGGTTTTTCGATAAAAACACAGTACCTTTTTAAGTTGATGTTTCATTACGTTCCGCAGTTTGGTGTGGTTGTGGGTAGTCATTCTTGAGGGTACCCTGATTTTGTGGTGGATTTCTCCATGCACGGTTCTTTTTTGTGGGTAAAGTTTCACTTGTTCCCACTTGTCATGGTGGATGAAGTGTATGCTGTTTTCCCACCCCTCGTTTGGCACTGCTTGGGGACGTCCCAATGGCTAAGAGAGGAGCTGTGTCGGTTGGTGAATATAAGAGAAAATAGCCTTTTTTGTACTCGCCGTAAAATTCTTTTCTCTAATTCACTGACCGCCACAGCACCCGCCCCTCCTTTTTCTTTGTTCTACTGCTTGTTGATGTTGCTAGCAGGCAGGAGGGTTGATACCTAAGGGACCGCCCCCATGGGTGGAACTGAAATTTCTGAATGCACTTTTTTTTCTTTTAAAATGCACACTTTAATCTTGAGCATTAGCTTAATAATTATCTTAATGGCTTGACATGACTTGTGTTCGTAAACTTGTGTTTGAACACATGACTTGTATTTATAGACATAGGGCTATATGCTGCCAGGAAACTCGCAATCTTTTTATTAGGGCTGCCCTAGAGCATACTCATGACCACGTCCACGCCATGAGAATCCATTTTTTTTCATAATTGGAAGGAAAACACTGCGCTGTGATTTGTTATATGTGAAGAATGGCCTCAACATTTTTTTTCATAGTTTATTGGGTGGTGGACTTCTGTTATACAGTGAAGTGTTTTTTCTTCTAGGTCCCTATCACTCGAGCTTTCCAATCAGGTCTGCCTGTCAATTTTTCAGGCGGACCTGTTCGGGAGTGCCATTCACCTCTATGGAGCGGCGGATGTCAACGGTGACATGTCCGTTGATATCCGTCAATATCCCATCTGATCGTGTCTGTGAAATCCAGATGGATGTAGACCCTATTTGCCATCTGTCTGGAGGATCCGTTTGGATGAAAATGGATAGGTGGTCTGTTAAAATCCAGTCTCCTCACAGAGCGGGGCTCTGACAGGTCCTTCTCTGTACAGCGAGCAGAGTCGGACCTGCCATCTGCCTGATCAGTGTTTATCAGCGGATCAATCCCCTGCCGAGCAAAGCAGAGTCCCTCAAAATGGACCGCCCATGTGAAAGAGCCCTTAAACCACTGACATTGTTTCATCTGAAACTTCTACCAATATGTGAATGATTACTCCCTTGTGCCACCTAGCAGTTTCCGATCAGTGTTTTAACTCGGGGTTCATACCCAGATTGCAGTGTGTGAGGCCAGACCGTAATGTTTTGTTCAGGCATTGGATCCTGTGTCAGGGGCTCATCTTGATACAAAGTGTGACGTGTGAATTTAGCTTCAAGATTTAAAGACTGCCTTGTATCAACTTACAATGTTCATATCTATCCCTTGTACTTTTTCTTCAGAAGGTTTCCAAGGTTTCTATTCAAACAAATGGGGACATCTGCCTAATACTGGACTTAAAATTCCCTAAACCAAATTCTTTTGTGTACAAAAATTCTGGATGGTATTGAGATCTGGTATTGCTTCCCTTAGACAAGGGGAATTTCTTGCATCAGTAAGCAGACAAGATGCCTATCTCCATAGTCCCATTTTCCAATCACACCAACGCTTCCTGTGTTTTTATGTGGACTGGTGCTTCTAGTTTGTGGCCCTGCCTTTCGGTTCTCCTTTTATAGCCCGAGTGTTAACAACAAAAGTGCTTTCCCCAGCTTCTGGCGGTTCTGCAAACCCAGGGCTTTAATGTCAAAGGTAACCTAGATGACCTGTTAATAGACTCCTCAGCAAGACCTTGTCTGCCAACGTCCAAAGAATCCAGTTCTTAAAACCTTTGGCTGGATAATTATTTGTTCAAAGTCAGATTTTCAGCTGTCGAACCTTCCTGGTTACTTGGGTCTAATCTAGGACTCAGGCCAAGCCAGAATCTTAATCTCTCAGATTGCCTCTCTAAGATTCAGCTCTCATACTCACTGGTCACACATTTTTGTTTCTGCATAACATTTCTGGCCCTCATGGACACCTCCTTCAAGGCAGTTACCTTTTTGTCCTGTTTCACTCCAGACCTTTTGTCTGCAGGAGTGGAGTGGGAGTGAATCGCCCAGTGTGTCTGTCCAGCCAAGCAAAGGTCTTCCAGGCATGGCGGATCTCCAATCCAGCCCTGTAATTGGGAAAGTCATTCTTTCACAGAGCTTGGAATATGGTTCCGCAGAAGGGTATGGTATGGTCTCTGCTAAGGATGCGCTCAGGCGTGTTCGCAACTAGCACGCACAGAGCAGGAAGTTGGCACAGCACTAATCATAGGCAGTGAGACATTCCTTGATCTCTGCAGCCATGCATTGGGAAAATGTCTCACTGCCTGTGATTAGCACTGTGCAATGCCAACTTCCTGGCGGGCTCTGCACATGCTAGTTGCGAACATGCCTGAGCTCAACCTTACTCTCTGTAAAAGTCAAAACTCCCATCTACAAGGGTATGCAGTCAGAGTGTACAGTCAAACACAGCAGCTTACATAAATGAAGGGGGACACCAGAAAGCTCAGCAGCCCTAAAATAAACAAGGCTAGTATTCATGGGCTTTGTACCATCGCAAGCGCTGTTTTTTTTTTTTTTTTTTTAAGAAGGCTTTTTTGCTTGGTTATAAATAGCTGTTGCACTGGTCTAATGCTTCATTCGTGGCGCGAATCCGTATTTACGTTGTAAACTGGAAAGAGAAAAACAACCTAAATTGCTTTAGGCCAAGTTTACACTAGCTTCCTAAGCAGGTGTTTTATTGATGTTTATGGTGCTCCACGAACGCCTGTCAAAATTGTGTGCGTTGCTGTGCACTGTGTTCACTTGCTTGCGTTTGCATCATGTTGTGTCAAAATTGACTCTACCTGTGCCGTTTAGCAGACTTTGCCGCTTCCCATTGGCTTCCATTGATGTCAGTGTAAATGCTCTTCAAACGTATCACAGATGCGTTTAGAAAGTAATACTAGCCGAGAGGGTATGTCTGGTAAGCGTTTAACGTGTCAAACGCACCAAAAGTGCACCATTAATGCATCTTAATGTATATGGTGCATTAATGGGCGCTCAGATTTCTTTGCATGTCTAAATGAGCCCTTAGTTTGATTCACATTTTTTTTTCTTTTAATTACTTTGGTTTATATAATTCTGTGGAGTAGGTAATATTTTCACTTTTATTTTTAGAAACAAGATGGTCGAGTATTTGACTGACTGGGTAATGGGAACATCTAACCAAGCTGCCGATGAGGATGTAAAATGCCTCACAAGGTATTCAATGCAATTGTTTTTCCAGCAAAAAGTTGAAACTGTTTATATAGGCTCTTGCACATGGCCCACTGAGCCTGTTCAGTGTAACTGAAGTTGTATTTCCTCCACCCAGGTGCAATGTCATTAACATAAATAGCTGTGTAATACTGTATTTGTGTATAATGATGAGCTCCGGCGTGTTCACATACTCCACGTGCATAGCCCGCCAGGAAGTCGGCACTGCGCTAATCACAGGCAGTGAGGCATTGCCCCGATGCGCAGCTGCAGAGATCAGGCAATGTCTCACTGCCTGTGATTTGCGCAGCTGCAGAGATCAGGCAATGTCTCACTGCCTGTGATTTGCGCAGCACTGCGCCAACTTCCTGGCGGGCTCTGCACGTGGAGTATGTGAGCACGCCAGAGCTCTATTAAAGGAGACGTATAGCCGAAGTTTGTGTGGCTGCACTTCTATGGATCACAGGACTGCAGTTCATTCTGCACTCTTGTGACCTGTTTTCAGCTGACAGGCTAAAGCCTGTTGTCAGCTGATATCACTCAGCTGCTCCAGGTTCGGGAAAGATCCTGACCATATGGTCGGGATCCACCCAGATCCCTTGACCGGCACTTGGCTCATCCTTTCAGTGATGCACTGAGAGGCTCAGCCAGCCCCTCCCACCCCCACCACAAGCCAGGGCTCCAGTGAGTGCTGGATGGAAGAGCAGAGAGCAGCTGACTGTCATGGCTCTGGTCAGAGCTGAGGGGGCATTTGATCACTCAGTTCTCTGGGTAGAGTCAGGAGGGGACAGCTGCAGCTCAGAGCAATGCTGCAGCCATCTAGGTGAACATAATGTTTATTTTGTTGGTTCCCATACTTCTCTTTTAGTGACATGCTGTGCACTGCACCTGGACAGAGAAAATGTGGCTGCAGTTATCTGAATTGGCTCACATGGCCCATGTGTAAGATATTGTGATTTCTTTTCCTTCCTGCAGAGATTTGGATCAAGCAAGCATGGAAGCAGTGGTATCTCTTCTTGCTGGCCTACCTCTTCAACCTGAAGAAGGAGATGGTGTGGAGTTGATGGAAGCAAAATCTCAATTATTTCTCAAGTAGGTACATGCTTTTACTCACAGCAGAGCATTCCTCCTGTTTTTATTATTTTTAATATCTATATAGTGACATATTTGAAAGTATTTTACAGAGCACATAGAAGCATTTGCATCGGTTTAAAAAGCACCTGTACTAGGAATAATGAATAGCTTGCCTTTCCTGACCTGTAGCCTGAAAAGTTTTGTTTCCTAGCTTTCTTGCTTTCTGGCTGTCATGCTGATTAACCACTTCCCGCCCAAGGTATGTCCTATGATGTCATGGACTTTGAGTGGGTATATCTAAATGATGCCTGCAGCTACAGGCATCCTTCAGGTATTGTCTTTTTTCAGCATGCCATTCTGTGCACCGTAAGAACAACCATAGTGGTAGTTCAGCCGCTTGATCTTCTTGGGGAGGGGGGGGGGGACATGTCCCCTCCTGCCACCCTCCGGTGCTTCTGGCAGCTCACCCCTGTGATTGGTGGGCCGGAGAACAAATCGGTCACTGCTGGAAGTTGAGCATAGAGATTTCTGCTGACCAGATGGTCCCCAGTCATCTCTATGATCCTTGGAGGCTTGAGCACCATGTTATGATGTCATGTCCGGGCCGGTTAAAGTAAACAGTGCCGGGGATGCAGCTGGAAAGTCCGAGACAGTTAATTTTATTTATTTTTTTGATCTCGGCCTTTCCAGCCTGAAAGAGATCCCACATCTCTCCGCAAAGAGGACCTGTCACACACTATTCCTATTACAAAGGATGGTTACATTCCTTGTAATAGGAATTAAAGTGATCAAAAACATATTTTAAAGAGAGTGTAAAAATGAAAGCAAGATAAAGTAGTTCGTGCCCACATACGTAAACGGGGTTCAAATCACACGTTTTAGTTATAGCCATGTGCGTTAGTGCAAGAGCAACATTTCTAGCCCAAGACCTCCTCTGTAACGCTAAACAGGTAACCTGTAAAAATGTTTAAAGCATCACCTATGGAGAGTAAGTGCCAAAGTTTGGTGCCATTCCACGAGTGTGCTCAATTTTAAAGTGTGACATGTTGGGTATCTATTTACTCGGCGTTACATAATTTTTCACATTATGAAAAAAAATTGGACTAAGTTTTACTGTTTTTTTTTTTCTTAGTCATGAAACAGCGTTTGAAAAATCGCTGTGCAAACATAAGTTGCAACAACCACCATTGTATTCCCTATGGTCTCTGCTAAAAATACATATCTAATGTTTGGGGTTTCTGAGTAATTTTCGAGAAAAAAAAATAGATTTTTTACCTGTAGGAACAAAGTGCCAGAATTGGCCCAGATGGGAAGTGGTTAAACAGCTTTAATGCGTTATGTTTTGGGTTTTGACCAAGTTTAATGCAATTAAGATTAGAACTCCTTTTATTGCATTCTTGTTCTGTTTCAGTAACGCAAAAGTTATTGAATCCATTGGCTCAACCTCGAGGACAACCAGGATTTTAGTAAGAGAAAAGTTAGCAGTGGCCACCTATGCATTTCCCTTAGTACAGGTATGAAATTATCCCTAGTATAGCAGTGTTTTTTTTTTTTTTTTTTTTTTTTAACTAACCATTCAGGGGCAAAGACTATAATTGAACCAAATCCTCAAAGTGAGAGTATCAAATTTTTTAGTAAAATTTACATTTTCATGTCAGTCTAAAACCAGCTATGATTTTGTAAAGCTGTATTAAAATTTCACTTTCTTTTTTTTTTTTTTTTGTATCCAGTGCAAAGACAGTGTTTTATGTACACTGCTCTACCAAAAACTGAGGTAAAACTGCAAATCTGTTCAGTGCAGTTTTGGGGTGTACACAATAGACCTGTTCTATTTTAAATACCGGTCTTGGTTCCTATCTGCTTAAACCCGGAGCTTGTACTTTGCTAGGCACTTTGCAAGCATATATAGAAAATACATTAGAATAGTCAGTCTATCTACAGAACAAAAAATGCCAAGAATTGGTCAGAACAGTAGTTGACATGGACAGGTTTTTCTTTTTTTCAGATAATATCTGCATGTCTCACTTCGCAAATCCAAAGAATAAGAGACTTATTCCTTTTTTTTAGCATAGTGGCCAAAGGTATGCAAAGCTTTCCTTTTTTTGCACATACTTTACTGTGCTTCTCAATGGTTTAGTGGAAGACCTTTTGATTTTCTTTTAGGGCATGCTTACACTTCAAAATGTGCCATTTGACACACTTTTTAAAGTACTCTGCCAATCAAAGTACATTTCACTAAAAAAATTTTTTATCTTGCAGTCCTGTAAACACTATTTGCTTTTGGATCAAAAATTGTACTCCATGTCATTTTCTTGGTGCTTCAAAGTGTTTCCAAAGCCTCCCCATAGAAGTCTGTCACAATGCTTGCTAACCACACCTGCAGCATTTAAGATACATTTATTCAGTTACCTTCACTTTGTTTTTGAGGCCTTGGAAATATGAGGCATCCCAGGATGCATTTGAAAATTAACAAGTGAACCAGAAAGACCTATTTGGTTGTCACTTCTTTATGTGTGTGTTTTTTCTGGGAGTTTCTGGTGCAGATGTTACATCTAGTGTGCATCAGGAAGGTAACTGGGTCCAGAGCGGAGCAACTAGCAGATGATACATAATGTGCAAAGTGCCAACGCTATAGCAGAAAGTGAGCGGAGACCTAGGACTGGGTGGTGGAGGATCAGCAGAACTACCACAGCAGGAGAGCCTAGCAGAAGTCACATGTGAGCACCATGGGAAGCAATATAGCAGTGAGAAGGAACTAGAGAGGAGGATCCGCAAACTAGGGGATCAGCCGAGCGGGGGGCTACTACTGGGGAGGGGTTCAGCTGAGCTGGTGACTACTGCTGGGTAGGGGTTCAGCTGAGCTGGTGACTACTGCTGGGTAGGGGTTCAGCTGAGCTGGTGACTACTGCTGGGTAGGGGTTCAGCTGAGCTGGTGGCTACTGCTGGGTAGGGGTTCAGCTGAGCTGGTGGCTACTGCTGGGTAGGGGTTCAGCCGAGCTGGGGGCTACTGCTGGGTAGGGGTTCAGCCGAGCTGGGGGCTACTGCTGGGTAGGGGTTCAGCCGAGCTGGGGGCTACTGCTGGGTAGGGGTTCAGCCGAGCTGGGGGCTACTGCTGGGTAGGGGTTCAGCCGAGCTGGGGGCTACTGCTGGGTAGGGGTTCAGCCGAGCTGGGGGCTACTGCTGGGTAGGGGTTCAGCCGAGCTGGGGGCTACTGCTGGGAAGGGGTTCAGCCGAGCTGGGGGCTACTGCTGGGTAGGGGTTCAGCCGAGCTGGGGGCTACTGCTGGGTAGGGGTTCAGCCGAGCTGGGGGCTACTGCTGGGTAGGGGTTCAGCCGAGCTGGGGGCTACTGCTGGGTAGGGGTTCAGCCGAGCTGGGGGCTACTGCTGGGTAGGGGTTCAGCCGAGCTGGGGGCTACTGCTGGGTAGGGGTTCAGCCGAGCTGGGGGCTACTGCTGGGTAGGGGGATCAGCCGAGCTGGGGGCTACTGCTGGGTAGGGGGATCAGCCGAGCTGGGGGCTGCTGCTGGGTAGGGGGATCAGCCGAGGTGGGGGCTGCCGCTGGGTAGGGGGATCAGCCGAGGTGGGGGCTGCCGCTGGGTAGGGGGATCAGCCGAGGTGGGGGCTGCCGCTGGGTAGGGGGATCAGCCGAGGTGGGGGCTGCCACTGGGTGGGGGCCTACTACCGAGTGGGGGGCTTCAGCCCAGGTGGGGGCCCACTACCGAGTGGGGGGCTTCAGCCCAGGTGGGGGCCCACTACTGAGTACGGATCAGTATCTCTGTAGGGCTACGGAGTGGGGGGGGGGAGATCAGTATCTCTGTAGGGCTACGGAGTGGGGGGGGGATCAGTATCTCTGTAGGGCTACGGAGTGGGGGGGGGGGGGGGGGGATCAGTATCTCTGTAGGGCTACGGAGTGGGGGGGGGGAATCAGTATCTCTGTAGGGCTACGGAGTGGTGGGGGATCAGCAGCGATGGATGTACTAATGAGCTTGGAGTAATATTGATTTGCCATTACTACTGTGTTAAAATCAAAGCAAGTGTGAATGAGCCCTTAAAGTGGTTCTAAAGCCTAAACATTTTTTACGTAGAGGACCTATTACCTATTGCACAAAGCAGGCAAGTATAAACCTAATTAAACACTTTTATTTTTTTACAATCATTTTAAATGTGTTCGTCTCAAAGGATTGTTGAAGCATAGTGGGGACAACAGTGTATAAACAAGTCTCCTTGTACCATGGTCCTAACATTTGAACAAAAGTAATATACCCGTTCAAACCACATCTACCTCAATTCTAAAAAAGTTGGGATGCTTTATAAAATCTACATAAAAACAGAATGCAATGACTTGCAAATATCAAACCCATATTTTATGCATAATAGAAAACATAGTAAAGGTTTAAACTGAGAAAATGTACTGTTTATCACTTTAACCCCTTTAGGACCACCCCACACAAATATACTACCTGTACTTCCTGCACTGAGTCTGGGTCACGTGCCACCAGTGACCCGCCAATCAGCGGGTCCAGCAGATCGTTCTCCGGAGAGGCAGAACGGTGGTCTGTGAGGGGTAGATGGAGATCTTGTGTTTCTGCTAAGAAACACGGTTTTCGATATTCCTCCAGTCAAAGCACCCCCTAGGAGCACATTTAACCCTTCGACCGCCCCTGATTATAACCCCTTCCCGGCCAGTGCCATTAGTACGCGACAATGCTTTTTTTTTTCTAAAGCACTGATAGCTGTGTTGGTGTCACTGGTCCCCAAAAAAGTGTCACTTGGTTTCCGATTTTGTCCGCTGCAGTCCCGCTTAAAATCGCTGATTTCCGCCATTACTAGTATAAATAAATAAAAACTCCATAAATATATCCCATAGTTTGTAGATGCTGTAACTTTTGTGAAAACCAATCAATATATGCTTATTGGGATTTTTATTTTTTTACCAAAAATATGTAGCAGAATGCATATTGACCCAAATTGATGAATAAATTCGATTTTTAAATATTTTTTTTGTTGTATATGTTTTTTTTTTTCTTCAAAAATTTTGGTTTTGTTTATAATGCAAAAAATAAAAACCGCTGAGGTGATCTAATACCACCAAAAGAAAGCTCTATTTGTAGGGGGTAAAAAGGACATCAGTTTTATTTGTGAACATTGCATGTCTGCGCAATTGTTGGTTAAATTAACACAGTGCCTTATTGCAGAAAATGGCCTGGTCATGAAGGAGGGTATTCCTTCCGGGGCTGAAGAGGTTAAAGATTCTAACGTACATCTTGCTCAGTGCTCCCTCCTAGTGGCTCATGAAAGCAACTTCTTCCTTAGCCCAGCCAGATTTACTAAGAAATAAGGGATTTATTGTAGCAAGGGGATTGCTCACATTTCTTTAGTACAGACTTTTATTTAATTTCAAAAAACATTGTTGAGCAGATTATACCTGCTATAGTATATTCATTCATAATTGTGATGTTCATTTGTACAAAATGTTGACATTTTAAATAGATACATGGAGAATAGGCATTTACACATAAAACGGCAATAATATCTTAATAAAGTTTTATCAAGGTACTCTTCCACTTATGAGATTTGTAATACTGTTCTATTTTTTCAGATACTCCGATTTTTGTCCCATCTGGCTAGTAGTTGTCCCATCTGGCTAGTAGTTGTCCCATCTGGCTAGTAGTTGTCCCATCTGGCTAGTAGTTGTCCCATCTGGCTAGTAGTTGTCCCATCTGGCTAGTAGTTGTCCCATCTGGCTAGTAGTTGTCCCATCTGGCTAGTAGTTGTCAATGTTTCGGTTTCTACCGACATGTATATTCTTTATACTTGACATTTCCTGTTATCTTGTCTATGTTGTAAAAAATTAAAATGTCAGTTATCAAAAATGTTGCGCTGTCTTCTTAAGAAAAATATAATTTGCGTGTAATATCGGTGCAGGGCACAAAGCAACCACCCAAGTCATAAAAAAATCTAAGGTGATAAACGCTTCTCAAGTGAAAAAACATTCAATATTGAAACAACTAAAATTGTCTATAATGCTCAGTTTACACCTAAGCAATTTTTTTTTTGCAAAAATGCACTACAGTCAATTTAACATAGTTTCCAATGGGATAGGTTAACATCTGTTTATTTTTTTCAGCCACTTCTTTTTGGAAAGGGTCAGGAACTTTTATATAAGCAAAAGGGTGCGTTTTTGGTTCAATAAACTTCAATGGAGAAGCTGTAGAAAAGCACAGTTTTTTTGCAGCTATTTGCATTTTTGAATCCACCCAACAACAAATTGACCAAAAAAAGCATAAAAAAATGTGTGTGCAAAATGCACTGCAGAAATGGATCAAAAGCAAATGGCATAGGTGTGAACCTGAACCGAGCTTAAATTCTGTGCATGCACAGATTATTAGTGGAGCATGTGGCTGCAGCTGACCAGATTTTGTTCCTGTTTTGTTCCAGTTGGAGATATCAAATTATTCACTTATATCACATTCCAAATTAAGCATATAATGTGATATAGAGCCATGCATTTTAGAGAGCTAGGCTAAGAAAGATCAGACTGCTCAAATGTGGGGCGTTTTTACATCTACTTTCAGAAGGAGTTGCGATGTCAAGGCTGATCATGATGGTTTTTAAGGAGTATATGTGCAAAGTGGGATATCTGAAGTTTCTTATTGTACATCACGGGAGATAGAGCCATAGTAGTTACTGTGTGGGTTATAGGCCACCTTCAGGTGATGGACACTGGCTCGCCCTAGAATAAAAAGTGCACTCCCTATATAACCCCTCCCACTGGTGGGATTACCTCAGTTTTGTCCGCTAAAGTAAAGATGTGCTGTGCTGTGCTGAGCTCCACTGGAGCAATCCTTGCTGGGGCTGGGAAATGCTTCCTCCAGCCAAACAGCAGATCTTCCGGTAAGCTAATCACGCCCCCCCCCCCCCTCCCATGCTGATACTCTCCCCCTCGTGGGGTAAAAGTACTCGGACAGGAAGCGCTATCAGTGCGCCGCTCCGTGGATTGCACCCCCCCACGCCATGCTTCATTCTGTAGGCCGCTGCTCACGTGGGAAAACCCCCCTTTTTAAAATAGGGGTGGAGCCGTAGGCAACACAGAGGGCGGGGCTTGTCGGCATTCTCCGATGCCAGGTGCACGAGGAGGAAAGTTTTTAAAAGCACACTGTGTGCTGCTGCAAGCTGTGGAGGGGGCACAAGAGCAAAGAGGTGGCATTATCAGGTTTGGGTAGACAGGCATTTCACATTGCTACTGCTGCATTGGGCTGGGCATTAATAGCAACTGTGCTGAACTCTAGCTTATGCAGTATAAGCATTCCTTCTTATAGTACCTGTACTGTACTGTTTTGTGCATCAGGCTATGGTAGAAGGGAGGTAAAAACATCTGACAGGGCTCTAGAAAGACTTAGTCACACGGAAGCCTAGATCCATCCCAGTAAGATGGCATCCTCCCCTGAGTGCCCGTTCACACAGGGGTGACGCGACTTGCAGCGCGACTCACAGACGCGACCTGCACACGACTTCAGCGGCGACTTGCAAAATAACTTCTGTATAGAAGTCAATGCAAGTCGCCTGAAGTCGCCCCGAAAATACTACAGGAACCTTTTTCTAAGTCGGAGCGACTTGAGTCGCTCCTATTAGAACGGTTCCATAGTACAGAACGGAGCGCGACTTGTCAGGCGGCTAAGTCGCCTGACAAGTCGCGGTAGTGTGAACGGGCACTTAGTGTAATATGGCTGGTCACGGTGAGCTGTTAGGAGAATCAAGTGTGGCAGCTGCTCTTAAACACTGCAGGCCCTGTGTATATTGCCAAGTTTTTTTTCTTCAACCATTTTAAGCTTAAAGTAAAGGTTTGATGCTTTAATCGCATAACAAAGTGGGACTAAGTGCAACAGGTCCCCGTCCATTGCTCAGGACCCTTATATTGAGGAACAAGCAAGAAATATATGTTCAGAATGATGGTGAGTCAGGGGCTGGTCTATCAGAATCCCAGAAAAAATACAACAAAAATATGGAAGCCTGGTGCTTGAAAGCACAGCTAATACCCCTAGGGATTTAGATCCAATAGACCAAGCAGTAGTTAACATATATATATATATATATATATATATATATATATATATATATATATATATATATATATATATATATATATATATATATATATATATATATATACTTTTTATTAATTTACAAGATACATAGGTAGGTAATGCATGTAGCATATAAACAAGGTACTTGACGATGCTTGATATAGAGCAGGCTTTAGACGATATGTACAGTAGAGAATATGTCAGCCATAACGAGAGTCAGCTGTAGACAGGTGCCATAAGGCTGCCTGCTACAGCTACCCCCTTGTGGTGAACTGAGGCTGTGCAGACCGGCAATGTAAGTACTATATCTCTTTGTAAAGGCAGGCAATCACAGGAGATAACGGGTAACAAAATACATAATGCATGGTTACGAATGAATACATATAAGTAATATAACAGGTATGGCAACAGAATGTAGAACAAAAAATATGTATAATATATATAGGCAACAAGATACCTACAAACTGTAAAGAATTAAATATGAAAATTATTCTCCAAAAGGGGGCTGAGAGTTAAATGACTGAAGGAAAAGGAATGTTTGCCAGACAGAACATTGATTATAGATCAAATTCACACACACACCTGACTGGAAGCCCTCAAAGGGTTTAAAATTAAATGCCTCATTGAGGCCGGGAGTTACGGTAGCTTTGAGGTGGAAAATCCACCTCAATTTGCTTTGTAGCAGCAGTTTGTTGTAGTCACCACCTCTCGGGTTAGGGGGGGATATGATCCAAAGCAAGAAACCGTGTTTTGGGATTATCATCAGGGTGGACTAGGCGACAATGTCGTCCGATGGGCAAGTCCAGGTCTTTAGTGTGAATACTAGTGATGTGACGATAAATTCGCTTTCAAAACGGTAACTTGGTTTTTCCTACATAGTAGCAGCCACATTTGCACGATAGGAGATATACTACACCTATCGTGCGACAATTAACATAGTGCTGTGGATAGAAGGGGTGCCCATTGGGTAGGGTGACCTGTTTATCAGTATTAATGTATTTACAGTATCCGCAATTGCCGCATTGGAAGGTGCCATGGAATTTAGTGGTGTTAAAAGTATTCCTGGAATATTCACTATGCACAAGTTTATCGTGTAAAGAAGGTGCTCGCCTATATGTAAGAAGTGCCTGTGGGGGTACAAAGGGTGCAAGGGAGTGATCTGTGGTGAGTATCTGCCAGTATTTGGATAGAATGTTTAATCTGATGATGCTGTGAACAGTACATTGTAATAATGCGTAAAGGGGAATTGGGTTTAACGTGTTTTTAAAAGATCACTTCTAGATCTGGCCTTGGCCTTTTTGTATGCAATTTTTAGTGTTTTGTTGCAATAGCCCTTAGCTAGGAGTCTACTTCTCAGCAAGGCAGCTTCCTGTTCAAAAAAATTTTGGTGGAGCAATTTTGTCATGCTTGCAAATGAGATGGATTCCAATAATGGTTTAGGGTGAAAGCTATCTGCTGAGAGAATAGTATTGCCAGCAGTTGGCTTTCGGAATAATTTGCTCTGCAAAGAGCCATGGTTATCCTTAATGATCGTTAGATCCAGAAAGGATATAGTGGACAAATCATATGACATAGTGAAACGTAAGTTACGTCTATTAGTGGAATTCAAAAAATTGGTGTAATAGGTCCACGGGGCCGGTCCATAGTAACAAAATGTCATCAATATAATGACGCCAGGTTGTCACGTGGTGACAGAAACAAGTTGCTTGTGGGTCCATGAAGAGTAAGCGGTCCCACTCCCCCAGGTACAGATTGGCGTATCCCTGGGCACAAGTAGTGCCCATGGCAAGGCCCTGTACCTGGAGGTAGTGGGAACCACCAAATGAAAAAAAATCGCGAGTATGAATTCTAAAGCCTGAATTATAAACTCCGACAACTGGGAAGAGTATAACTGACTGGTGAAAAGGAAATGCCGAATGGTGGCAAGGCCTAGGTGATGAGGGATAGAACTGTATAAGGCCTCCACGTCTATGGCGGCCAAGTTGGTCTCGCCATCGACGTGGAGGCCCTCAAGGATACGGAGTAGGTGAGAGGTATCTTGACCGTAAAAAGGTAACGCAGCCACTAGGGGCTGTAAAAGTTTGTCAATATATTTACTAAGGTTGTCTGTGAGACTACCACGGCCAGAAACAATAGGTCTGCCAGGATTTTTTTTTTTGCATTTTTATACACTTTAGGAAGTGCGTAGAATGTGGCTTCTCGAGGAAAAGCAGTTTTAATGAAGTCATAAGTGGATTTATCAATAACATTGGTGAAAAGCTGTATCAACCAAAGAATAAAATTGTTGAGTGTACCCCTCAATGAGGGAACTCGAAATTGGTTTGTACCAGTCTGTGTTAGAAAGAATATCAAGACACATCATTTCATAATCAGTCCTGTTTTGGATAACTATATTGCCCCCCTTGTCTGCCAGTTTTATAACAATAGAAGGATTTTGTTTTAGATTTTGAAGTGCAAGATATTCGTGTTAAGTAAGGTTCTTGGTGCTGCGAGAAGTGGATTTTAAACTCCTTAATTCCTGAGTGATAAGTTTCCAAAACAAAGCTGCGTTAGAGTTGATACAGGGGGTAGGGTATCGACTGGACTTCTTTTTTTTATCGAAATATCAGGCCTGTCAGGTGGTGGACTCAGGGCGCTATCAACCTGGGCAAGTATTTTATCAAGATCAAGGGTATCAATGAGATCAGTAGGTTCGTTTTCATCTAAAAGATCAATAAGATCTTGAACAGCAGCTGCTTCAATGGCTGTGTGTTATGAGGGGTCAGTGAGTGGTGTCTGGGAATAGATGGATTGTAATAAAAGTTTGCTTATAAAAAGGTGGATATCTTTGATGACCGAAAATGTGTCAATTTCTGAGACAGGGCAAAAAGTGAGCCCTTTTTCTAATACTGAAATCTCGTGAGTGGAAAGATGGTGCGAAGAAAGATTGATAATATTTGAGGATGAGGTGACAGTGGTTGTTTTTTGGACTTGTGAGGTTGGGATTTGATGTGAATGGGTTGTGTTTTTTGAGACGCGCGCACCCGCCCACCTGTCGGGTGGGGGTAGGTGATGAATTAGATCTCGTAGGGGTGTGAGCAGGTAGGTTTTGGTCAAAATTAGAGTGTACCGGTTGCTTGCCCAATGTATGTGAGGGACCCTCCACTTCAGAGGAGTCCTCACATGACATGGTTTTGGTAAGGCCGCGTTTTTGTCTACGTTGGCCATTGGGTACAGACTGTATATCCGCGACAGGAACATGCAAATCATGTGCCCGATCGCTGCTATATGATGGTACAGGTCTGGGCGCACCTCGTGCTGAGGCATTAAATGGTGCAGCACGCTGTTGCTTCCAGCCATTTATATGCTCGTTCCTCCTGAAAGGCCTTTTTATCTCTGAAATTTTATCTTTCTTAACAAGCATCTCCTTGTTGAATTTGTCAAAGCGATCTTTAAGCTGTTTGTCAAGTGTGTCATATAATGATCTTTAAATTTGGCTAATTGCTTTTGAATAGTATTTAATTTAATGTCAGTGATGGTCATTTTACGTTGGTATTCCTGAATCAGCAGTTCATAAGTTCTGAGGAGCATTGTTTTAAGGTGGTCTCCCAAGAGGATTTAAATTCAGGTGCGATGTCAAATGTGGGGAAGAATTGGATACGTAAGCCAAAAGGATTGATACCTTCTGTGAGATAATCCTGAAATGATTTAATGTGCCAATGTAATGATGCCTTTTTTTTTTAAACTGTGTGTAAGGTTCAAAAAGGTAAATCTCACTTCGGACTCAACAGATTCCGTAGATTCAAATTGACTGGCAGTGGCATTCATGCGAATGTTCCACTCGTCACCTAGGAAGGCCGTCATGTCTAAAACACAGATGTACTTACAGTACTTGAAATGTCTAAATCAAACTCAACAAGATAATACCAAAGGAAAAAATGGGTGTGAACAAGCCCTAAATGATAAAGAAAACAAAAGTGATCAGTACAACAGTATGTAATCAGACTAAATGTAGAAGGTGCTAGACTAACCAGCAGACTGCACGATATTGGGGGATTTGTGTGGGTATAACCTCACACTGAAGGCAAAAAACAAGAAATATATGTGCAGAATGATGGTGAGTCAGGGGCTGGTCTATCAGAATCCCAGTAGTGTGTGTGTGTGTGTGTGTGTGTGTGTATGTATGTATGTATTAAAAATTAAACATAAAGTTGCGCTAAATATACATGAAAACTAGTAAGTGAAAAGAGTAATAAAACTCAGTGTAAATTGTATAGAAAGAGCAAAAGAAATCAAACAAGCACCATATACAAAATTCAATCAAAAAAAAGAAAGTTCTTATAATTAAGAAATCCTGGTTCCAACTAAAAAATAACGAACAGGGAGATCAGTCCTTTTCACAAATTCGGTGAAACCTTCCTGGCTTTGCCACTATCGCTTCCAGACCGGAAAAAAAAAAGGTTTGACTCTTACCGCAATGGATGGACTCCAAATCAACGGAGTCGTTAGCGCTGGCAGACAGCCCTCTGCAGGGTTCGTTTGTTCGTAGTCCGTCCCCACACACTACTGAGGTATGAATGAGTACGTGCAGATCGTTCGAAGGTCGTTGGCCCCAGTCGAAGAGTTCCTGAACTCGTCGGAGGTCCTACTTTTCCTCTTGATCACCACGGGGAAGAAACAAGGAGGTCGACCGATCACTCTGAATTCCTGGAGTTATCTAGAGCTCTCCAATGAATCGTAAAGTACAAAGGTTTTTCAATGCGCAAACCTGCAGTGAGACACAAAACACTCGGGCCTCCCAGCCGCGAGCGAAGGGAGGGGGGAAACGAAAATGGACTCCGATCGTGAACATACCGTTAAACAATCGACAAATTTATTAAATAAAAATAGATACACAGCAGGCCAAAGGTATGACCCAAAAGGCCGAATTACAGCGAATAAAAAGTATACATAAAAAAACGGTTAAATTAAAAATAAATATACACCCGTGCTAGGGAATATTCTAAGCTTGGTGGTATCGGCACAAACAGCCCAGTCAGGCAACGCCACAGATGTGGCATACGTCAATCACCAATGAGGAACAAGAAGCTCAGCCGCCGCACGGGAGGTCCCTCACATCCTTCAGTGGACAGAGCGACATGTATCGGCCCTGTCAGCCATTTACATCCCGGGAGTGGAGAACTGGCAGGCGGACTATCTAATTGGCCGGATGCTCGACGCAGGAGAATGTGCGTTGCATCCAGAGGTGATCGGGCTACTGTGTCTGCGATGGGGCACACCAGACGTGGATCTTTTAGCCTCCCTCCCTCAATTGGAAGGTACCGAGATTCATGTCCAGGACAAGAGATCCTTGGGCAGATGCGTCAGATGCGCTGGTGGCTCCGTGGGATCAGTACCAGCTGATCTATGCCTTTCCTCCGTTGAAGCTATTACCACGTCTGCTCCGCAGAGTGGAGGCCAAGGGGATTCCAGTAATACCAATTGCCCCAGATTGGCTCCAGCGTCCCTGGTATGCAGACCTAGTATGCCTGGTGGCAGATGCCCCATGGTGACTGCCGGTAAGAGAAGACCTTCTGTGTCAAGGTCCGATTCTCCATCCTGCTTTACCGTCGCTGTTTAACGGCATGGCTATTGAAAGCCAGGTGTTGAGTAACCAGGGTCTTTCGGACTCAGTGATCCCAACTATGCTGAGAGCCCAGAAATCTTCTTCTCGGAAGATATATTATTGTACCTGGAAGGCCTACATCTCCATTTGTGAGGAGAAAGGATGGCATCCGCGATCCTTTTCTATATCCAGGATCCTGCTGTTTCTTCAGCAAGGAGTAGACCAGAAATTGGCCTTAAACTTTTTTTTTTCAATGACCCCTGTCATCTCACTCTCTGAGCACTTTTCTTCAAAGGGTCCGACATGTAGTTCTTCCGTTGCATCCAACGTTACCCCCATGGGATCTGAACCTGGTGTTGTCGGCGCTTCAGAAACTGCCATTTGAAAATATCAGAGATTCCCTTGTTGACTCATTCCCAGAAAGTTGGTCTTTCTAGTGGCCATCACATCGGCCAAGAGGGTTTTTGGAACTGTTGGCTTTGTCTTGCAAGTTGCCCTATCTGGTTATCCACAAGGATAAGGTGGTGTTGCGTCCGCAACCTTTTTTGCCGAAGATGGTTTCCGCGTTCCACATCAAAGAAGAAATTGTTACCATCTCTGTCTTCTAAGCCGACACATCCTAAGGAGATGGCCCTTCATGCCCTGGACGTCTTTTGGACTCTGAGGGTGTATTTGTCTGCAATGGCTCCCTTTTGGAAGTCCGACTCCTTGTTTGTTTTGGTGGCTGGTCTGAAGAAAGGCATGGCGGTCTCATCGGCCACCGTTTCCAGGTGGATCAGACAGATTGTAGTACAGGCCTATGCCTTGAAGGGGCAGGTGCCCCCTTTTCTGGTCATGCCCCAGTCCACAAGGGCAATTGGAACGTCTTGAACTTTCTGACATAAAGCGTCTGTCGCTTAAGTGTATAAAGCGGAGACTTGGTCGTCCGTTCACACTTTTACAAAGTTCTACAAGGTAGATGTCAGCATATCGGCTGATGCCTGTTTTGCAGGTGGCTGTGTAATTGCAATTGCACATAAATTTTTTTCCTGTTTTTTGGGTAAAAACAATACTTTTAAGTAAATGCACAGTTGCATTTGTTACCGCAGTTTGTAAAGTTTATACTAGTTCCCACATGCCATGTTGGATGAAGTTTTATGCTGTTTTTCCCACCCCTCATTTGCCACTGCTTTGGGACGCCCCAATGGTCTAAAGAGAGGAGTTGTGTCAGTCGGTGAATGTAAAAGGAAATAGGATTTTTTGTACTCACCGTAAAATCCTTTTCTCTGTAATTAAGACTGACACAGCACCGCCCCTCCTATTTTTCTTTAAGTTATACTGCTTGTTGACATACTGAGGCTGCATGGCAGGCTGAGGGCTTGTTACCTAAGGGACCACCCCTTGGGCGGAACTAGAAAGTTCTAGTTTTATTATCACATGTTAACATGTAATGCCTAGTCCTCTCCTGAAGGTATTATAACAACCCAATGGTCTAAAGAGAGGGGCTGTGTCGGTCGGTGAATTGCAGAGAAAAGGATTTTACGGTGAGTACAAAAAATCCTATTCTTTCCTCTGAAAAAGTTCTCAATACTTTATTCTATGGAGGAGGGGCTTTATGAGGAGTTCCAGCTATTAACGCTGCTATATCCTCTGTAAACAAAAACCTGATTTATCCAGTAGACATTGCTTATATGCTAAAGGGTCCAACAGATAAGAAGTTGGCGTTCCTTAAAAAAAAATAAAAAAATTATATGTGTATATATATAATGTATATATATGTGTGTGTGTGTGTATCTCTATCTCTCTCTCTCTCTCTCTCTCTCTCTCTCTCTCTCTCTCTATATATATATATATCTATATCTATATCTATATATACACACACAGTGCCTTGCGAAAGTATTTGGCCCCCTTGAACTTTTCAACCTTTTGCCACATTTCAGGCTTCAAACATAGATATAACATTTTAATTTTTTGTGAGGAATCACCAACAAGTGGGACACAATTGTGAAGTGGAACGAAATCTATTGGATATTTTAAAGTTTTTTAGCAAATAAAAAACTGAAAAGTAGTGCGTACAAAATTATTCGGCCCCTTTTTACTTTCAGTGCAGCAAACTCACTCCAGAAGTTCAGCGAGGATCTCTGAATGATCCAATGTTGTCCTAAATGACTGATGGTGATAAATAGAATCCACCTGTGTGTAATCAAGTCTCTGTATAAATGCACCTGCTCTGTGATAGTCTCAGGGTTCTGTTGAAAGCGCAGAGAGCATCATGAAGACCAAGGAACACACCAGGCAGGTCCGTAATACTGTTGTGGAGAAGTTTAAAGCCGGATTTGGATACAAAAAGATTTCCCAAGCTTTAAACATCCCAAGGAGCACTGTGCAAGCTATCATTTTGAAATGGAAGGAGTTTCAGACCACTGCAAATCTACCAAGACCTGGACGTCCCTCTAAACTTTCAGCTCAGACAAGAAGACTGATCAGAGATGCAGCCAAGAGGCCCATGATCACTCTGGATGAACTACAGAGAACTACAGCTGAGGTGGGAGAGTCTGTCCATAGGACAACAATATAGTCGTACACTGCACAAATCTGGCCTTTATGGAAGAGTGGCAAGAAGAAAGCCATTTCTCAAAGATATCCATAAAAAGTCTTGTCTAAAGTTTGCTACAAGCCACCTGGGAGACACACCAAACATGTGGAAGAAGGTGCTCTGGTCAGATGAAACCAAAATCCAACTTTTTGCCCACAATGCAAAACGATATGTTTGGCGTAAAAGCAACACAGCTCATCACCCTCAACACAGCTCATCACCCTCAACACACCATCCCCACTGTCAAACATGGTGGTGGCAGCATCATGGTTTGGGCCTGCTTTTCTTCAGCAGGGACAGGGAAGATGGTTAAAATTGAGGGGAAGATGGATGCAGCCAAATACAGGACCATTCTGGATGAAAACCTGTTGGAGTCTGCAAAAGACCTGAAACTGGGACGGAGATTTATCTTCCAACAAGACAATGATCCCAAACATACAGCAAAATCTACAAAGGAATGGTTCACAAATAAACGTATCTAGGTGTTAGAATGGCCAAGTCAAAGTCCAGACCTGAATCCAATCGAGAATCTGTGGAAAGAGCTGAAAACTGCTGTTCACAAACGTTCTCCATCCAACCTCACTGAGCTTGAGCTGTTTTGCAAAGAAGAATGGGAAAGAATTTCAGTCTTTTAGGCCCCTTTCACACTGGGGCGGTGCGGCCGTCGGCGGTAAAGTGCCGCTATTTTTAGCGGCACTTTACCGTCGTTTTAGCGGCAGTCTGCGGGCGCTAGCGGGGTGGTTTTAACCCCCGCTAGCGGCCGAAAAAGGGTTAAAACCGCCCGCATAGCGCCGCTGCAGCGGCGCTATGCCGGCGGTATTGCCACGCTGTCCCATTGATTTCAATGGGTAGAAGCGGTTTAGGAGCGGTGAATAACACCGCTCCTTCACCGCTCCAAAGATGCGGCTAGCAGGACTTTTTTCACTGTCCTGCCAGCGCACCGCTCCAGTGTGAAAGCCCTCCGGCTTTCACACTGGAGTGAAAGGGCCGTTTTTTTTCAGGCGCTACACAGGCGCTATTTTTAGCGCTGTAACGCCTGAATACCGCCCCAGTGTGAAAGCAGCCTTAATGTGCAAAACTGATAGACTCGTACCCCAAGCGACTTGCAGCTGTAATCGCAGCAAAAGGTGGCTCTACAAAGTATTAACGCAAGGGGGCCGAATAATTTTGCACGCCCCACTTTTCATTTTTTTTATTAAAGTTTCAAAAATCCAATAGATTTCGTTCCACTTCCCAATTGTGTCCCACTTGTTGGTGATTCTTCACAAAAAATAAAATTTTTATATCTTTATGTTTGAAGACTGAAATGTAGCAAAAGGTTGAAAAGTTCAAGGGGCCTGAATACTTTCGCAAGGCACTGTGTGTATGTATGTATGTGTGTGTGTGTGTATGTATGTATGTGTATGTGTGTATGTATATATATGTGTGTGTGTGTGTGTATATATATATATATATATATATATATATATATATATATATATATATATATATATATATATATATATATATATATATATAATTTTATAATATGTATGTGTGTATTTCGGCCGCAGGTCCAATCATTCAAACCCATGCTGGCGTTCAGAGGCCTACGGCCACATCACCCTGAAAGTGCCCGATCTCGTCTGATCTTGGAGGGTTAGGCCTGGTTAGTACCTGCATGGGAGACCACCTGGGAATTCCATGTGTTTATAGAGGTACTCCATAGTTATTCCTGATCAACAGGCCCAAGGTTTGGCTGGCATATCAGAACGTTATGTTTTACAGTTATCGCTATGAAAGATTCTATTTGCCAGGCCTCACGGCTCATGCTAAGGCTGGTACATGTGCATAGAATCCTATGGTTGAAAGATGGTCAGCCTAAGCGCCATACAAAAGTTCTTGGCCAGTTCCCTTTTTATGGTGAATGGTTATTTGGAGACTATCTGGATAAGTATATCCAAAGAATTTCTAATGGAAAAAGTTCTCTTTTTTTCCAGGTTAAGAAGTTTAAGTATGTTTCTTTTAAATGTGCTTCTTCCCCAGTGCCCAGGGTATCTGCCTCCAGGCAGTCATGACATCCTTCAACTGTCTGGATTCAAGAGGTAAACCTCAGGGTCAGTTCCAGGGTCAAAAGAGGACCCAGGGGAGCTAACCAACAAAACAAAATACTGAAGCCTCATGAAAGGACGCCCCTGCTCGCTTGAGTTTGGTGGAAGGCTTCTACAGCTTTCAAGGGTCTGGCAGGAGCTTTGTTCGATTTCCTGTCTCATTTTCTCAGATCAAAATGTTCCCAGAGATCCAGTGAAAAGAAGTCTTTCTAGCTTGGATCATCATCTCTTGTTTCAAAGAGTGATATCGTGGTCCCCTTGGTAGAGCATGGATTAAGGTTTTTTCAAACCACTTTTTTTTTTTTTTTACGGTTCCGAAACCATACGGGATGTCAAACCTATTTTGGAGCTCAAAGATCTAAACTTTTCGCATGAAATCCATCCAATCAGTAGTCTCCGTCCTACAAGGGGGAGAATTTCTGGCATCAATCAACGTCAAGAATGCTTTTTTTTCCATGTGCCATTTTTTTTCCCGTTTACCAGAAATTTACGCTTCAAGGTAGAAAATCTTCATTTTCAGTTTGTAGCTCTGCCTTTCGGTCTAGCTACTCCACCTCAAGTGTTTACAAAGGTCCTGGCTCCTCCTTTAGCCAGGGTAATGGCTCAAGGTATAACAATACTAGCCTATTTAGATCTTCTCTTCATAGATCAATTCGGTAGCCCACTTAATCAAAACTTTGGTCACCGCAGTTAGCTACCTGGAATACCTAGGTTGGTTTCTCAGACACGAGAAATCCTCCTTAAATTCGTCATGCAGTACTTGGGACTGATCATTGATACAGCTCAAAAGAGGATGTTTGTTTCCCCAGGAACGGATTTGTTCCATAAGAGAACTGATTAAGTTACTCAAGTCAAAGAAGAATCCTTCTATTCGGCTTTGCATGAATTTGTTGGAAAAGATGGTGGCTTCTTTCTAGGCCGTTCCTTATGCACAGTTTCTTTTAAGACTGCTGCAAAACAGTATCCTGTCAACAGGGAACAAGAAGGCCCAAGCTCTGTGCTTCCTAATGCGTTTATCCCCCAGTGTTTGTCAAGAGCCCCAATTGGTTGATATCCAAGAATCTTCAAAAATAGGAACCCTTTCTACCAGTTACCTGGAAGGTGGCACAGTCGCCAGCCTTCTGGTCTGAGGAGTAGTCCTGGAAGAACCATCTGTCCTAAGGAAATGGTCCAAATCAATGATGACCTTGTCCATCAATATTCTAAAGACTCAAGCAGTACGCCTGGGCGCTTAAACTACGGAATTGTCCTATCAGGTTCCAATCCGACAGTGCCGCAGCTGTGGCTTTTATCATTCACCAAGGGGACACGAGAAGTCGTGCGGCCCGGGAAGAGGTGAATAATAATCTATCTTGGCAGAAAACATTCCTTGCCTATTTACAATTTTCATTCCAGGAATAGGAATGGACAGGCGGAATACTTGAAGTCGCCAACAATTGTTCCTGGGTGGTCTTTTCACCCCGACATTTTTCTGTTGATATATCAGAAGATGGGGCGTTCCGGATGCGGAACTTTGTGACAAGGGATCCGTTGGCATACGAAACGGATGCGTTGATTTTTTTTCTATGGGATCAGTTTTTACTGATCTATGAATTCCCTCCTGTACTTCTGCTTCAGCACCTTCTTCACAGGATTAAGCAAGAAGGGAAGGAAATGATTCTTGTGGCCCTGGACATCTTGGTTTGCCGAGATTGTAAAGATGGTGGTGGGGGACCCTTGGACCCTACCACTATGGCCAGACCTTCTCTTGTGAGGTCCGGTATTCAATCCTTCCTTACAAGCGCTAAATTTAATGGTTTGGCTATTGAGACCCACATTCTGAAAGATTGTGAGCGATTAGCCTCAGTAGTTCTACTTTGCTAAATTTCTTGGAATGCTCAAGAAATCTGTAGGATGTGTGTCGGTGTAGATCCAGGGGTTGGCACCCTAGGAAATGTCATTGGTAGGATCCTTGAATTCCTACAGATTGGTTTGGAATTGAAGCTGCCCTTGAGTACTATCGATGGGCAGATATTGGCCTTATCTGTCTTTCTTTTCGTTAACCACTTGCTTCTGTCTCTCTGGTTTGTAACTTTATTCAGGGGGTAATGTGGATTAATCCTCCAGTTTGCTCACCCCTCAACCTTGGGACTTAATGTTTGTCCTGTCAGCTTAGCAGTCTTTTTCTGGAGCCAGTACCAGATATTCCCTTGGTCCTCTTGACGGGAGAAAAATAATTTTCTTGGTTGCCATATATTCTGCAAGAAGAGTGTCAGTGTTGGCTGCTCTTTCTTGTAAGGAGCCATATTGGTTCATAAGGATGATGCTGTATTGCGGCTTTTCATTTAAACCAGGATATTGTTCTGCCTTCATTTTTTTCCAGAACTTTGTTTCTGTGAAAGAAAAGTCACAATTTTCTTTGTGGAGAGAGCGGTCAGGGTCTATTGAAAGTGACCGCTCAGAATCGATTTTACAGGTAAGCTGTTATAAAAATCCTATTTTTCCAAATGGGGGAAGTTTCCAGTGCTCCTGTAAATACGTAAAGGAATTAGCACAGTCTAAGTAAAAAAGACTGTGTATGTATTCTAGTGAACTGGCAAAGGCTGAAGAGTTTTCTGATACCAGGGGGAACATAGGGTTATGTAAAACACCTGTTGGCAGAAGGTGAAGCGAGATCAATTGACTAGAATACTTGACTGAATTCCCTCCCCATGGCAGCAGTACGGCAAGAAGTTCCTCGTACTAGCTTACTAGCGGTCAGTTTTTTTAATTGGTGTGGGTGGTGTGGTGTGGGCGTGAGCTCCACCCACATGGCCACGACATTCATTCACACAGCTCTGTGTGAATGAACTACATGTCCCAACATCATTTATTGCTTGTAGTTTTCAATGAACTACCACACCGCTGTGGAGTATCGTGGCAGTTCATTGATGCTTCCTGCCAGTGTATCTGATTACCTGTATGGGAAGTACAGGCACACAGATACACAGATCTGCAAGAGATCTGTATGGAGATCTGCTAGTGCAGTGCTTTCCAGGCTCCTGAAGAAAAAAAGTTAATGCACATTATTTTTTACCTGCAAAAAAAATATGCATTCATAATTTTTTTTTTTTGAAGTGAACTTATTGTTTATAGTATTTAAGTATTGAACAGATAAGAGGCCTAAATCAACCTGGTCTTAAGGGTTTGTTATATGCTTGTCTTACACATCTTTATTTCATTTGTTTAGGTATTTCACACTGTTCATGAACCTGCTGAATGATTGCAGTGAGGTTGAAGATGATGGCACACAGACGGGTGGCAGGAAGAGAGGAATGTCTCGGCGCTTGGCTTCCTTAAGGCACTGTACAGTATTAGCTATGTCTAATCTTCTGAACGCCAATGTGGATAGTGGCCTTATGCACTCAATAGGTGAGTCGCTATGGCTGGCTGTTTATCCTTTATCATAAAAGCAACGTTTTAGATGCACATTTTGATTGCTGCATGCTTTGATCCTAGGTCTTGGCTACCATAAGGACCTACAGACAAGAGCTACATTTATGGAAGTCCTTACAAAAATTCTGCAACAGGGAACGGAGTTTGACACATTAGCTGAGACAGTTCTAGCCGATCGATTCGAAAGGCTGGTGGAATTAGTCACCATGATGGGAGACCAAGGAGAATTGCCTATTGCCATGGCTTTAGCCAATGTGGTTCCTTGCTCACAGTGGGTCAGTTATAATGTTTAAGTGTAATGGAGCAACCAAAGGGTTTTTTAGTGGTGACATTATAACCGTTGTATTTATCTATAAATAATCTAAATATGACCTAGATTTTGTTTCTGCTTAGGATGAGCTGGCACGAGTCCTTGTGACGCTCTTTGATTCCCGACATCTACTGTATCAACTTCTGTGGAACATGTTTTCTAAGGAAGTTGAGCTAGCGGATTCCATGCAGACACTTTTCAGAGGAAACAGCTTAGCTAGTAAAATCATGACGTTCTGTTTTAAGGTTTGTATTTCCAGTAAAAACTGCATGCAATCCTTTTATTGAATGCATTTGTATGTATGTTTTTATATTTTATACACTTTTGTGGTATTTATTTTAAAGCTGTCACCAGAAGTGAAGGGAAATCTCTTCAATGGGCATGCAGATAGCAGTAAAAACTTGTAAAATGCTGTAACTCCTCTCCACTCCAAAATACATCCTAAACTTAAAAAAAAAAAATTTTGCTGATTTTTGTCGGGCACTGTAACTATTTAAATTTGCTATATTTGTTAATAATCAAACATCTTCAATGGGTGCTTTAAACACATGTAAAAATATAAAGCCTAATTAATAATTATCAGTAGAACACATTAGTGTGGTATTTAACTTGCAAAGGCTGCTTGTTTTACAATCTCTCAAAGGCCATATTCTAATTCCATGGCTATTAGACTACTTCTCTGAATTGGCAATCTCTGCTCCTGTCAAATTTCAGATGCAGACATTTTGGTTTCCAGCCAATTTTTGAAACTGGTCTTGTTCCAATGGTTTCCTATATTGCTTTCAGGTATATGGGGCCACGTATCTTCAGAAACTTTTGGAACCACTATTGAGACTGATCATAACCTCTCCTGAATGGCAACATGTCAGTTTTGAAGTGGACTCTTCAAGGTTTGCCTTTATTTAATCTTATCCGCACCAAATGCTTTGACGTTTCTCATTACCAGTTTGACAAGTTCATCATTGTATATTACTTGGCATACAGGGTCAAAACATTAGAATATTGCTTTCTCTTTCGTTCACTGACTGACACAGCTCCATTATTCTTGACCATAGGGTGCTGTGTCAGTCCGTGAACTTCAGAGAAAAGGATTTTACGGTGAGTACAAAAAATCCTATTTTTACTGTAACATTTGAAGCCCATTTGTACTTGTAAGGAAACTGGCAACTGAATGTTTTATTCATGAAAACAATATTTGCAGGTATTTGTCATGTAGCCTTTAATATTAAATATCACCCTATAATTTTACATATGTGAGACTGCTTACTACTTTCATACTAAACTTTTATATTTCCATTTTTTTTCATAGCATTACTTTTGAAATACTTTCAAATATTTTATTTGCCCTTTTCAACTAATATTACATGGCTTAGTGTTTCTCTCTTGGGATTTTAATTATGTCTTTGAAGGTTGGATGGAGTTGAAAGCCTTGAAGAAAACCAACGGTGTCTACTGCAGATGACAGAGAAGTTCTTTCATGCCATTATAAGCTCCACCCATGAATTCCCTACTCAGCTGCGCAGTGTGTGCCATTGTCTGTATCAGGTATGCTGAACTGTATATAGCTGCTATATTTTACAAGAATCAATTACTGACTCTAACCCACTTTTCTTTGTGCGAATACTTTATCTGTAATGTAATGTTCCTTCACTTTTTTTTCACTTCCTTTTAAACCCCATAATAACCATAAACTCTTTGACGGAAGCCCCTCTGAATGATGTCCAGCAGAGTAGGGGGTGCAGCAAGTGGGACATAAATATATATTTTACATGTTGCATCAACTCTCCAGTTTAAAGACCTGAAGCAAGCACTTTTCTATCAAAGCAGTGCTCCACCTCCCCCATGGAAAAATATACTGTAGCTATTGACTTTTAATATTAGAACACTTACCTGTCCTGGAATACAGAGTGGGTGTTGTCACCCCAGCCAATGTTTCCATCGGCTTTCGGGTGCTGCTACTGCCATAGCCTGTAAGGGAAACTGGCAATGAAGCCTTGCAACTTCACAGCTCATTCCCTACTGCACATGCGCGAAGCACGCTGTGATTTCTGCCCTGGTGGCAGGGAAGGAGGTGGTGGGCAAAAATGTTTGAGAGGTCGAGTGTCGAGAGGTACATGTCAAAAACAGCCACCAGCTTATTGCGCTTCGACCGACTGTAAAATTTCCTGCCCCCACATGCACCAAAAGAGTGGGATGCTAGTGGCATCAACCTAATATAGCTCATCCTTATTCTCTATCCATCTCTGGGGTCAGCTGATGGTGTGGCCAGCATAAACCTAGTTTTAGCAAATTTCATATAGAAGTTTTGCTCTTAACACAATATATTCTGGTTTATGCTAAAACAATACTATTAGAATAAATTTCGGGTATGCTACTTTGCTGCTTCTACTGTATTGTTTAAATTCTTGGATAACTGTGAACTCTGGTTCAATAGAAGCAGTAATGATGTTGTAATGATGTCCTGGTCAGTGTGTCCCTCTTCCCTAAACAGTGTATCCAGTTTTAAAGGCAAGCCTACCTAATGGATTTTGCGGAAACAAACTGAGGCAAGTATGTTGACCAAACCAACAGCTGACTCCATCAGATAGGTGGGTCGAGAAGTGCTTTCTCCAGGTCTTGAAACTGGTGGGTTGCTGCAATAATGTGTGCATGTTTCATGTCCCTCTTGCTGCACCACCCCTACTCCGCTGAGCATCATTCAGTGGTGCTTTCCTTTTGAAGAAATTAAAACATTTTCAGCAGCCTGAATTGTTTTTCTTTTCTTTAAAGTAATCTCTGGGTGCCATTTGCTATAGTCCTTAATGGTAAAGCTGTTTTAGGTGTTAGTCGTTTGGTTTTATTGGTCATTATTGCAATTGTTTAATAGTGTTGCGTGACCATTTAACAGTATTACATAGAGTATGTTCCAGTTCTTATTTTTACAGGTAACCTGTCAAAGGATGAGTTCAAAAAAATAAATGTACATATTCTTGAGCATCCACGATGGCCCATGATGAGACCTACGGCTTTCTGCTTGAACCTTTGTGCAGGTTGGCAGCTTGAAAGCTGCAGGGCTTATGAATGAACTATGAGCACGTTCATCAGCACCCTTGCAATTCATTGAGAACTACAAACCTTCTGCTGTGGTGGAAGACGGAGCTTGTCCACAGCAAATTCATTTTTAAAAAGTGACAGCTGGTGCAGGGATAGGAACACCTGTTTGCTGCCATGGAGGGGAACTTCTGGCGCATTTTAGATCCTAAATATGGGTGTAACGTGTTCCAAAAAGGTGAAGTTAGCCTTTAAAGATCACAGCAGGACTCCATCCAGTAGCGGAGAATGTACAACTAAGACTATTACTATTATTGAGTTTTGACAAATTTCTGTGCCTAATACTGCTTAGAAATTCTGAGCTCTGTGTTAAGGCAGTGATGTCTTACTATAGTGGATAGGATACTTGGTGGGACAAGTAATAATACTACTTTAAATGGTAGAATGCTTGCTACATCTCAGGAAAGGGACCTTTTTGTGTGGCTGAAACTCATCTTAGTTGTAGCATCCTATTATGTTTTGACTCAGAAAGCATATTTGTTCTGCTGTTCACTTTATTATTATACAGGATTTATATAGCGCCGACAGTTTATGCAGTGCTTTACAAAATTAGGGCAGACAGTACAATTACAATACATTTCAATACAGGGGGGAATCAGAGGGCCCTGCTCATTAGAGCTTACAATCTAGGACTTTATAAAATTCTTGTAAAGTGCAAGCATGGACGAAACATGGACTTAATACTAAAATGTGCAGTATGTACTGTGTTCATATAACGCTACAAATCTGGCCATGTATTTAATGTCCATACGTGTAAAATTCATGCCAGTAACTGAAACAATAGTTTTCAGAATCAGGTTGGATGTATTTGCACTTGTCCTTCTGTTATCCTTGGTGTAATGTGAAACTGATACCCAGACTGCACTGTCTGTTCACAAGAATTTAACCCGCAATCTTCATGGCGACGTTTCTTTTTCTACATTGATCTACATAATTGCTTAGTTTTTCTGTAATTTAGGTTTTTTAACATGGAATGTCTAAATTCAGAAAAGATGGCAATCATGCCTGATTTTACAGATTATTTTTGGTAATGTTATTTAGAACTGTGCAAAGCTCTGAACAGTTTTACAATGCAACCTGCAGTTTCTTAGTAAACTTTAAAAGCCTAACAATGGCTTTTATTGTTAAAGTGGTTGTAAAGCCACTTTGTAGTGTACATACAATCCCCTCTGTTAGAAAACGTACTATGCTCCAGTGTATGTTCTTTTAAAAAAAATATGCTGATTTGTTCCTTATTTCATAGCGCCGCTTGCAACTCACATGCTCGCTGCGCGTTCTCCCGTTCTGACAGCTACAGTGGGAGGGGTTGAGAATCCCCTGCTGACGTCAATTGGGACAAGAGGAGGAGAGTAGTGGGCAGTCACCCGAACGCCCTACGAAATAAGGTACAAAGAACTTGCGCTGGAGCATAACATTTTCTAACAGAGGGGATTGTATGTACATTACACAGTCATTTTGGCAGTGAGAGGGGAGGGCACTGTCACTAGCTGACAGTCAGGGGGGAGAGGGGAGTGAGGACAGAGGAGAGACAGCATTTGTCAGAGGCACGTAACTGACCATGGTGTCGGCTCAGCAGCCATAATAAACCATGGTCAGTTTACAGAGGGGAAGGCAGAACCAGGCAGGATCAGCCAGGTATTTCAGGTGATAGGGACAAATTACACAGCACTGTGCTGTCATTAATGCTTTTAAAGAACAGGATCCATTTTTATTTTTTAATTTTAAGGGTTACAAACTGCTTAAGTATTTGTATCCTTTTTATTAGTCCAGGTTTTACCAATCGGCATACTTGAAAACTTAGCTGTGTAGGTGAATTTGTATTCACTTATACAGGTTGTCTCATGTAGCTCGACGCTAGTATTTAAATAAATTAAATGGCTCTTCACATTGTACCTGGCTGAACACTCAAATAAATTGGTCC
Organism: Lithobates pipiens; assembly: GCF_037356315.1. Lineage (NCBI taxonomy): Eukaryota > Metazoa > Chordata > Amphibia > Anura > Ranidae > Lithobates > Lithobates pipiens. Next base: position 406,899,977 of record NW_027507748.1, read on the forward strand.
TAAAACAGTTTTGACTGAAGTTTGAAAAAGCATTGATCATTACATTCATTCAGTCCCACAGTGCTCTTATATGCCTTTTTGGAGCTAATCAAGCACATTTTCTCTTAAGTGGTTTCCTTGTCTAAATACTTTAGTTTATCATGTTAAATATGTATCTGTCATATTGTTTAAAGAGGGATTCCAGGTACAGGCAGTCCCCAGGTTACAAACATAGGTAGGTTCTGTAGTTTTGTTAAAGCGAAGTTCCACCCAAAAGTGGAACTTCCGCTTATATACTTACCCCCCCCCCGTCACATTTGCCACCTTTCAGGGGGGGGGAACAGGGCCGTGGCCCAATCTCCAGGAAGTTTGACCCCCCCTTCCCCCCTCCTTCCCCCACCGTCTGGCCAATTAGAAAGTGCAGCACGCTTTGCGCATGAGCAGTAGGGAATCAGCAGTGCTAGGTTCCCATACCAGGAATGGCGGCGTCAGTACCCGGGAGTCCATCGGAAGATCGGCTGTTATGCTGAAATAGCCGGCTCCCTGGACAGCTAAGTGCCCTAATATTAGGTTAGCAGCTACAGTATTTGTAGCTGCTGACTTTTTACAGTTTTTTTTTTTTGGCTGGACCTCCTCTTTATGATGGAATAGTTACATTTTTTAAGTTAAACGGCAGCCACATAAAAATTACGTTTTTTTGGATAGAGAAGGGTTAACACCTCTAATATTTATTTTGCAGGGAGCGCGTTACATGCAGGGTGCAGCGTGTCATTCTCGCCTCTCCTCCTAGGTTCTGACCTCTGCACCCACCATCCCCCCCCAACCAAAGAAAAACTTCCTTACATCTGTTCTCCCACCTTCCCCAGCTTCGGTACTTCCCTCCCCGTATAGCAAGTCCTCAAAAAGCCTGGCCATAGGATGCAGCCCACTGGTTGGTAAAAAAAAAAAAAACATTGCTGTCCAAGCTGGTCAGGAACCTCCACCGCTGACAGCTATGCCGGGTCGACCGCACATGGGCTTAGTGCACCGACGCTGCTTGATGGACTGAACAGGAAATGTTTACTCTAGTTCCCTTGGAGACGGCCCGGCCGTGCATGCGCTCACATAAAGCTGGTGCCACTTATGGGACTAAGGAAAAGGATGTTTAATCTTGTCTGGGAGATGGGCAGTGGGAAAAACAGGCGGCGGGCCACATGACGAAGCCTGCTGGGCCGGCTTTGGCCTGTGGGCCTTGTGTTTGCCACCTGTGGTTTGTAAGAGTGAGTCGTATGCAAGTCAGATGTGTGCAACTCGAAGACTTGCCTGTATTGTTTGTTTATTTTTTTGCATTGGTCCCTCTTGAATGCCCCTGGAAGTTGGAAATTACTGAATTGGACACGGTTTATCCAATGATTTCCATTTGCTTCTGTGCCCCATGCGCAGTGGCTGGCCTGGATGCATTGCAAACCAAGGAGGTCAGATGCTAGACACGCGAGTTGCATTATCTGAATGCATAGCGTTCTCTGGACAAGGTGGAAAGCGTGATATCACCACTACTGTAGGAACTGTAGAATGATTATTTCTTGAAAACATAATCTGCATTATTATGAATGATGGAATGTCTTTAAGGAAAACCTCTGCTGTTTCCTAATGTACTATAATGGCTATCTATTTCAGGTTAACAAATACAGTTCTGCTTTGTCTTTAAATCTCAGACTATAGAATTGAGGGGGATGAGTCCATAGGGCTCTGTTTTTATGATCTGCTTTATCCCTGAGTTTACAACTGTAAATTGTAAAAATTAAAAAAATATGTAACTATAAATTGATAGCTGTAGGGATACAATGTGTGTCAGGGGTATTTGTGGCAAACATGTAAACAAATGTTAAAAGAAGCCTTATTCACTGATGAACCAGACTAAGTATGCAGGTTAGGAGTTGTAATTTTATTTTGCCCTTGCTACATGCTTGCATATGGTTAGTGACTTGGGTAAGGTAAGCAAAACCCAAGCAACTAGCAAATACAGAAGGTCAGAACTTGCGGTTTTTGAATTTCTGCTTTATTCGTTATAAAGTGTTAAAGGGGTTGTAAAAGCTTGTGTCTTTTCACCTTTGCATTAAGATGAAAAAACACTTTGCAGTCACCGGCCCCCTAGCCCCCCTGTTTTACTTACCTGAGCCCCGAAATTTCCGTCGGCGTGTCCCCGCCGCCCCTCTCTCCACTGCTTCCCGGCTCTTGATTGGACAGATTGATTTCAGCGAAGCCATTGGCTCCCGCTGCTGTCAATCAAATCCAATGACTGGAGCCTCTATGGATGCCTAATGCTGGACATGGGCGCATGCCTGCAAGATGACCCTCTCGGGAGACCTTTCCTCATAGGGGGTTATCTAATGTGGGGAGGAGCTGCAAGAGCCGTTGAGGGACCCCAGAAATGGATGTTCAGAGCCGCTCTGTGCAATAGGAGCTGCACAGTGGAGGCAAAAAAAAAACAAAACAATCCTGTAGTATCACTTTAAGCAAATTGGAAATGCTTGTGTATCTTTAAAGAAAATTATCTTTTTTTTTTTTTTCTTCATGTCATTTCTTCATGTCATACTTGTCGTCTATGTAAAGCACACAGTTGTGCACATATAATCAGCAAACCCAACCTCTGCCAAATGTATGTATCTTGTTTCTGTTAAAGCAGAGGAAGATCACAGCCTCTGCCCAGGGTCTGTCTTTTTTTTTTTTTTTTTTTTTTAATATCCCCCATTTATACTTTATGTACACATGAGATATAGCTCAGAATGCAACTTAAAGCCTGACTCCAGCCACTGTGTTTTCTTTGTTTGACTGCTTGCCATCCATAGGCCACATATAAATAGCCTTGATTTTTGAGCAGTTTGTGCAAGTTCAACCCCCCCCCCCCCCCCCCAAAAAAAAAAAAAATTTTTAGTTATTAACTCCTTTTTGTTTTGATCCGCTCCTCAGTCTAGCAGATTCCGCTTGCTCAGCGGGGGTTAGCTCTGCTGATTCCCACTGAGCAGGCAGATGACAGGTCTTGGCTGCTCCACTGTGAAAAGCGGGCACAGTCCCTCTCTCCTCTATGGGGAAATAGGGTGGAAACCGACCACCTGTTCATTTTCATCCGATACGCCAGACAGATGGAAAATAGGACCACCATCCACCTGGATTTTGCGTGCAGGATTGGATCAGAGGCGTGTGTCGGCAGATGTGTCGCTGACATTCGACACTCTATAAAGGAGGCTGCAAGGTCCGATCAGGTCTGCCTGAAAAAGACCTGATTGGATTGCCTGTGTGAAAGGACCCTAATAAGGCTGGTTTCGCACATGCTGTCTGATCAGGTCTGCCTGGCTTTTTTTCAGGTGGATCTGATCGGACCATCCATAGACCCGCTGGCGTTCCGATCTGATCCCGTCTGCCAAAAACAGCTTGTCAGATGGGAACACACACGATCTGTTTCCACCTAACAGCCCCATAGAGAACAATGGGGCTGTGTCCACTAACATGGACCTGTCATTCGCCTGCTCTGAGAAGTTTGCTCAGTTCATTGATGCTTCCTGCAGCTCAGTAATTGAAAGCCCAGAGGTACCGTATATACTCGAGTATAGGCCGACCCGAATATAAGCCGAGGCCCCCAATTTACCCCCAAAAAAACTGGCAAACTTATTGACTCGTGTATAAGCCGAGGGTAAGACATGCCTGTCCATCCCTGTGTGTGTGTCCGTCCATCCCTGTGTGTCCGTCCATCCCTGTGTGTCCGTCCATCCCTGTGTGTCCGTCCATCCATCCCTGTGTGTGTGTGTGTCCATCCATCCATCCATCCCTGTGTGTGTGTGTCTCCATCCATCCCTGTGTGTGTGTCTCCATCCATCCATCCATCCCTGTGTGTGTGTGTATCCATCCGTGTGTGTGTGTGTGTGTGTGTGTGTGTGTCCAGCCTACCTGTGTCCCGAGCCTTTGTCCCGAGCCTCCGTCCCGTGCCTTGCCTCCTTGCCTCCGTGCCTCGCCGCTGTGCCTTGCCTCCGTCCCGTCCCGTCCCGTGCCGTGCCTTGCCTTGCCTCCGTCCCGTGCCCTCTTCGTCGGCGCCTCGGCGGCCATTGTAAAATTCAAAAGCTGCGCCGCCGCCTTCGCCTGTGATAGGCGGAACACTGAATTTCCCAGCAGCCTGTGTTCCGCCTATCACGTACATCGTATCATCCTCGTCCGTAGTACGAGGATGATACGATGTCTGTGATAGGCGGAACACAGGCTGCTGGGAAATTCAGTGTTCCGCCTATCACAGGCGAAGGCGGAGCCGGAGGCGCGGCTTTTGAATCATAGAATGGCCGCTGTCTGTCTGCTCGACACGCTGATCGAGCGGGCAGACAGCGATGACTCGAGTATAAGCCGAGGGGGGCACTTTCAGCCTCAAAAAAGAGGCTGAAAATCTCGGCTTATACTCGAGTATATACGGTATGTGCAGAGAGCTTTAGAAAATGTCTGCAGGAGCCTGACCTTGCACCTGCAATCTACTGATTGTGGGTGCAATACTTTGCAGGCTCATGTGCACCAAAAATAATTCATTCTTTTACCTGCAAAACATGCAAGTATTCTTTTCTTAATGCTGAACTTAACCTTTAAATCCTAGTGTAGAACTAACTGTCTGTGTTTAAAAGCAGTGTGGTTTGCCTGTCCACATTTCATTGATATATGATCCTGTTTCCAAGATTTAGCTGAAGCTTTGGTTTTGCTGACCATACAGAAACTCACACTTCCGAAGAGGGAACATGGGAATATTTACTGGTTCTTTTGTGATGAATTTTACATGAATTGTCTATGCTACAATGCCATCCTTCCTGTAATTTATATTCAATTCATTTCACCCGACACTGAATGCAGCCAGTAAAAAGCCTGTTAAAGTAATTAGTAGTGATTATATATTTTTTTTTAGGTTATAGAAATTTGGTCTAGTATTAGGTATTAAAAATTTTTTTTTTTTTTTGTTCCTTGCTTATCTCTTCATTCAAAACCTACAAATTATATGAAAAGTATGTTTCGTTATCTTTTTCTCATGTAAAAAAAGTTGTCTTAAATTTCAATATTTTTGTTAATTTGGCATCATTTATAAATGGTCTCTTCGTTGTGCATCTTCAGGAATGTAAAACACAGATTGTCAGATATAAAGGCTTTAGCGGTCACCTAAAAATCAAATTTGTGACAGTAAATCTACACTTTAAAATGTGATGTCTACTTTCAGTAGCACGGTCTAATATATAGTTTATTATTTCCTTAAGGTATTGTATTTACATTAACAATGAAAATTTATTTCAATCAGACAATGTTATCTGTTTGAATATAATACAGTGCATCCTGAAAGTATTCACAGCGCTTCACTTTTTCCATGTTTTTGTTGTTACAGCCTTATTCCGAAATGGAATCAATTCATGATTTTCCTCAAAATTCTACAATACCCCATAATGACAACATGATAATAGTTTGGAATATTTACAGATTTATTAAAAAGAAAAGCACATGTACATAAGTATTCACTGCCTTTTCCATGACGCTCAAAATTTTAGCTCAGATTTTCACTGATTATCCTTGAGATGTTTCTACAACTTGATTGGAGTCCACCTGTGGTAAGTTCAGTTGATTGGACATGATTTGGAAAGGCACACACTTTTCTATATAAGGTGATAACCGTGCATGTCTGAGCACAAACTAAGCCATGAAGTCCAAGAAATTGACTATAGACCTCATCGACCAGATTGTATTGCAGCATTGGGGGTCTCAATGAGCACAGTGCTCTCCATCATCCCTAGATAGAGTAAGTTTGGAACCACCAGGACTCTTCCTAGAGTGGGCCCACTGTCCAAACATTTTTTGGGGGATACTAGCCTTAGTCAGGGAGGTGACCAATAACCTGATGGTCACTCTGGCAGAGCTCCAGCAATTCTCTGTGGAGAGAGGAGAACCTTCCAGAAAAACCACCATCTCTGCAGTGCTCCACCAGTCAGGCCTGTATGGTAGTGGCCAGGTGGAAGCCACTCCTCAGTAAAAGGCACATGACAGCCTGCCTTGGGTTTGCCAAAAGGCACCTGAAAGACTCCATGAGAGACAAAATTCTCTTGTCTGATGAAACAAAGATTGAACTCTTTTTGGCTTAAATTGGCAAGCGTCGTGTCTGGAGGAAACCAGGCACCCCTCATTATTTGGCCAATACCATCCCTACATTGAAGCATAGTGATGGTAGCATCATGCTGTGGGTTTGTTCTTTAGCGACAGTAACTGTGAGATAAACCTTCTCCAGGGTGCTCTGAACCTTGGGCTAGGCTGAAGGTTCATCTCCTAACAGGAAACCAACCCTAAGCACAAAGTTCAAGATAACAAAGGAGTGGCTAGGGGACAGCTGTGTAAATGTCCTTGAGTGGCCCAGCCAGAGCCAAGACTGGAACCCGATAGAACATCTCTGGAGATTGAGAGGTCCTGCCAAGAAGAATGGGAGAAACTGGCCAAACATAGGTGTGCGGAAGCTTGTAGCATCATACTCAGACTTGCAGCTGTAATTGGTGCCAAAGGTGCTTCAACAACAAAGTATTGAACAAAGGCTGTGAATACTTAGTTTTTATTTTTATAAATTTGCAAAGATTTCAAACAAACTTCTTTCACATTGTCATTATGGGGTATTGTTTGTAGAATTTTGAGAAAAAAAAGAGTTTAATCCATTTTGGAATAAGGCTGTAACATAACAAAATGTGGAAAAAGTGAAGCGCTGTGAATACTTTCCAGATGCACTGCAGCATGTGCTTGACTTGATTGTAAGCCACTGAAAACTTAAAACAATCTTATTCGCTGTAGACTGTTAAGGGATCCGATTTTGGGTATCCCAATTGTTGTGGACATCTATATTGGTTTGCATTTAACTTCTACTTTATTAAAAAAAAAAATTTAAAATCTTTTTCGCTTTAGATGCTTTTTACCAGTGGTCGCCAACTTTTTGGACCTCATGAACCACAAAACTCAATGTTGAATCCTGCAGACCACAAAGATGGATTTTTCAAGCCTTATACACGCAATGCTCTGGTTATTGGCTGGCAGCACACATTGAGAACCACACTGGAAACATTAGGTGGTTTACATTTGCCACATTGGTGATTTGCGGCAGAACCCCTGGGGACCACCACAATTTTCTTCTGGACTATCAGTGGTGCAATGAGCACTGGTTGGTGACTGCTGCTTTAATCTGCTAAATAGCCTTAACAGTGCCAGCTGTGGTGCTGGTAGTGCCTATTTACTGACATTTTTCTTGTGGTCAAGAACATTGAAAACTGAACACAGGTTATTGAGCGTGCAGCAGCAAGTTATTGTAGCTTAGGTCAGAAGCGGCTGTCAAAGGGGCTCAAATGCAAGCTTTATGCAGTGTAAATTATTCTTTGCTGATCCACACAAGTTCTTATAATTCTTGAATAAGTTTGATGTTAGACTGTGTATATGCGCAGCGCTTCTCCATTTCATAAAAGACACTGGCAGTGATTTTTACAAAAAACTTGGGGGGGGGGTTGCATGATTATGTAAAATTGGTTTGAGTGGCAAAGCTGATTGGTGCTTCAGGAGAAATAAGTGCTGGCAGGAACCTTATTTATTTTTATTTTTTTAAATATGCTGCTTTTAATGTGGTTATAAACCCATAAATATACCCAGTGAAGTGACTAGCGTCAGATGATATACTGAGATGAAACAAATCCTCCTGAAATAGTAGTACTTGTTTATCTGCAGCCATCTAAAGCACACATTATACACTGCATTTCTGAGCTTCCAGAGGCGCAGGGATCAAGGATCTGATGTCAATACCTGCATAGCATAGAGCAGGGAACAGAGTGTAATCTGAGTGGAGAGAAAGGACATTTTGCACTGTCTAATAGGGAAAGACACACAGCGTATGCTATTAATCACCTGGTGTGTGTGTGTGTGGGCATAGACTCTCAAAAGTGACTTGTGCAGATTGAAAAGGAATGACAGAGCAGACCGAAATCACACTAGGTGCTTTGGATCAAGGAAAATACACTATAGCAGGATATGCTTTGTTCATGCTTCATTTCCTGGGTTTAAGACTGCTTTCACACACTTTATTCATCTGCTGTTTCAAACAAAGATGGGTTGTTGTGTGTAAATTTCAGTTTCTATTATTGCACTCTGTAAACAGAGAAACAAAGAAATTCCCACAAAACCCAGGATTTACTGTAAAACTACATCTGTAATACATGATAGTGGGCTGCAAATAAAGGATGAGCTTGAGATGTTTAAATATTTGATTATTTTTATTTGCAATTTCAGCTTGAGCATTATACCTATCTTTCTACATTTTTAGGCAGCACCAGCAAAAGTTTAACTTTAACTTTGACAGTTTGTAATTTGCTTCCTTGAAAATAATTGCACCACTTTATTGTAGATGTTCTCTGGAATCCAGCGATGTGGTAACATTTCTATTGGCAGGGCTCTTTATGTTGCAATTTGGCTATTTTTTCCACCTGTTATAATTCTTATGGGATGTTGCTGGAACATAATGCCACAATTTTGAGTGTACGATTATTTACATTACTCAGACTATGGTTGTAGGTTAAATTGGTCTATTTCAAGGTAAAACATCTGAATTTGGTTTGTTTATTGACATGAAAAAAAGAGCATTTCCAGAAATAGTAGAATTGATTGCAATTGTGTAATAGCATCCTCTGTAATTTTTGAAAATCAATCAAACATGATTTTTTTTTCATTACTGTGTGTTACATTCTGCTTCGTAAAACATTGTGAGAGACCACATTGTGTTTTTGCTTTTATTTAATTTTTTTTTATTTATTTTGCTTTGTGTAGTTGGTGTTGTGACTTGTTTGTGCTCATCTCTGTCCTGTAGGCAACATGCCATTCCCTACTGAATAAAGCTACAGTAAAAGAAAAAAAGGAAAACAAAAAATCAGTAAGTTTGTAGAACTTTCTCTTAGCCATTTTCTTCCCCAACACAACAAAAAATTTGACCTCTGGAACCAAAAATAAAGTTTAACAGTTTTCATTATGTTTTATTTGTTAAAGCATCTTCACTCCAGTCCTTCACTGTCAAAATCATTCTACTAATTCTGGCTCAGAAAGCTTTCATTTCAATTAACACACTGAAATTCTTTTGTTTTGCTCCTCCTCTGTGTGACTGATACAATGGAAAAGGAATATGGCTTTAGCTTTACAGCTTGAATATTGTTGACGATATGTAATGCAGGGGTTGTTCGTATACTTTTTTCTACACCTTAGGGTGTGCTCATCTGCTGCTTTCTAGATGCTTGGGGTGCATAGCTCATTCTTTTCTGAAAAGGGATCTTTCTTCTACAAACTGTAAATGAAAATGATGTGCCATATAAATTGTTTTCAATTTTCCATTGGCTCAGCTTTAGACCTTTGCTAGCCCCAATTGTACAGCATAAGGTAAGGTGAGTACTGTGTTATGTTAATTATTCCTTTTATAATTACAGTCATTTCTGTTTTGGTAGCTTAACATTTATGTAAACCCAGTCAATTAAATTTTCCTTTTACTCTCCTTTGATCTGTTAATTTATACCTTTTTTAAAAGCATGTTATCTGTTTTATTTTTGATTAAGTGGCGACAAAAATTTGATCTTGTCAGATCCAGGGTTGGCTACATTGCTCCTTCATTGATGGTGTAGGAGCAAGTATAGCCACACTAAGACAGGAAGTGTTACTGTCAAATTTACCAGATGAAAATAAAAGCCTTAATGAAATCTATTGCTGCAACCACATCTAGGGATAGGTAAGCTGCATTATTTTTTTTTTTTGTTTTGGTTTGGCCTTTGTGATGTAGAGACCTGTGAGTGAGAGTGGTATAGTACAGAAAAAGACACTGGACAGGACTGTCTCCTCTCAGGCCACAAAACTGCTGTGTGTTGTCAAGCCTCAGGATTCAATGAACTAAAGAAGAAAAAAAAAAAGAAAAAAACTAAAATGTGCAGGCTAACTATTTAAGTCCATGAACTGTATGCCACCTTAAGAATCGCTGCCATTTGTGGTTTCAGTAATGCTGGATAGTATAGCTTCCACAGGTGGACTGCGGCTCATATCCTGTACTGTCATTTATCCTTCACACTTTGTGTTTTGTGAATGGTTTGCATAATACACGGTATTCTCTGAAGAAACAAAGGGAGAAGAGGGACAGACTGTATGGCTTCTATGTATGAGAGCTGTAGCTCTCCTGTTGCAGTGTTGGAAATATAGCGATTGCTATACCAACCAGCATTAGCGAATCTACAAATAATATACTAACCACACGCCTCATAAATCTTGACTACTATTTACCTGGCACTTTAAGAGCTGTTCTTTTTAATAGAGAAATTCGGAAATGCAGAAAAAAAATTACACGCCTAGACTTCTGCAGGACCAATCCCAGCTGTCCCCATCGGCTCTACCACAAGAACTCTGGGATCAAACACAGCTGCCTGCCCAGAGAGTGGTGACTGTCGGTCACATGTTCCCTGCTCTGCCCCTCCAGCGCTCACTGGAGCACTGGTCTGTGGAGAGGGTGGGAGGGGCTGGCTCAGCCTCTGTGGCATGCTGAGCGACAGAGCAAGTTGCCAGTTTAGGCATCTAGGATGATTACAATTGTAAAGTCAGGCTCAATCCAGAGCCTGGACTGGCTGACTTTAGCCTGTTTTTGGCTAAATAGAGGTCACAGGAGTGCAGAACGAACCACACTCCTGTGATCCATAGAACTCTAGCCAAAAAGCTTTGGCTATACTCCTTTAAGAGCTGAGGACGTTTATGGCAGATTAACAGGCTTTTTCTGTAATTACAGGATCTCATTCTAAAAAGACTGACCTAGGAAAAATTAGCATTTATTGCATAGTTAAAATGCCCATTTTTTTTTTTTTTTTTTTTTTTGTTCTATTGTTTAGCCTTGCTATACAATTAAATACAATCATGAAGCCATAGCTGAAATTTTTTTTATAAAAGTGAATTAAAGTTAACAGCTCTTTTTATTCAGTGTTTTTTTTTGTTTTTTTTTGCACCTATATTGTTTGAGGAATAAATAGAGCCAGGCTTTGCATTTCCCAGTTATTAGAATTTTATAGTGGCCCCATGAGTAATAAGGAGAATTCTTACACGGACAATTTCTTAATCCTCTATCCCAGCACACAGAAATTGGTACTAAGCCCAGGACCTTGCATTCACTTTATCTGGTCTCCCACAGTGCACAGAACATGGAAATGCAATTGTTTTAGTAATTCTAAACTGCTAAATACCCTTTCTCATCAGCAGTATATATATATATATCAGTTTCTGGTAAAGCTTGTAGGAGGAGTTTTAATTCTCCCCTGATTCTGATGAGGCTGCAGGACCCCTGACCCTCTGTCTGTATAGTACTGATTGGCCCTGTGCTGATCACATGCACTCTTCCCAAATTAAAAAAAAAAACTCTAGCAATACACACCAGTCTGAGCATGTGCAGCTTGCCCCCAATGCTCTGTTCTATCAGGAGATGGCTTGGGGACAGTGGAAGAAGGGGAGGATCAGAGGACACGATCAAACAATCTTTTTACGCAGTGCAGAGGATTAACCCCTTAGGTTCCACAGTGAGTATAACAAGCATGCTATACTGTATATACAGACTGATTGTACTGTTATGGGTTTTGTAACACTTTAATTATTACATGGTTTATGCTGGCACCTTCAGGTGAGTGAACACTGGCTAGGAAAAGGCAGTTAACCCAGTCCATGCATAACCCCTACATGCTCAGCTAAGTCTCGTGCTAGTATCTTTCCTGTGCCCCCTCACTTGCAGGAAGTGATGTATGTTGGTTAGACTCTTCTAGAGAAGATTTTTTCGCCACCAAGATTGTTTGCTCACCAGTACCCCACGGAGTAAGAATTCTGCAGAGAATGGGCTTTTTTTGGCTGGTTACCTGGCTTTCCTATTTCAATAAAATCTTGACAGTCCTTGTGAATAATTTCCCAGCCTTTAAAAACACCACAGATTAGAGGTTGGAAGCCCTTTTTTAAGGTGTACTCTTCTCCAGCGGGAACATATCTGCAGCTTGTGGAGGCTGCTGTAGGAATGTGCCAATCACTTGAAGGAGAAGTATATCCAAAGCTATTTTGGCTATACTTCTAGGGATCACAGGAGTGCAGTTCGTGACCCGTTTTCAGCCGACAGGCTTTTTTTTTTTGTCCAGGCTTTGGATTGACTCAGACTTTACAATTTGGATCCATCTGGTTGTTGAATGGATCGGCAGCTGGTTGACCCTCTCAGCAAGCTGTTGGGAGACTGAGCTAACTGCTCCTGCCCCCTGCACAGCCTGGCGCTCCAGTGAGCGCTGGAGGGGCAGAGAAGAGAGACTGTGAGTCATTGGCTCTATGCTCACTACAGACTGTGAATTGAGAAATCGTTGGTCTTTGATTACTCAGTTCTCAGGTCTTGAAAGCTGCAGGGAACAGATGCAGCATATAGGGTCCATACTTTATTCACCTAGGTGAGTATAAATGTTTGCTTCTCTTTTAAGGTCTGGGAAAAACTGATGCTCGTTTGCAGAGAATCTGATCCTGAAGTATTTGGCATGTACTGTAAGATTTTTCCTGGGGTTTTTTTTTCCCCGTTTTTGAGAGCCTTGAGCTTATTTGTAGATGTTTTGAAGCCAAATATTACAGATCGCAAGCCAGTAATTCCTTAAAGTAGAACTATAGGCCAAACTTTTCTCTTTCGTTCATTGACGGACACAGCATCTTCGTTTTGACCTTAGGATTATATCGCCCCTTTAGGAGAGGACTAGGCAGAAAGTGTTAAAACAGTAACACTTGCACAATACCACTCAGGGGACGTTCCTACTGGCTATAACCCCTCACACTGCATCCAGCAGCTGTTTTTTTTCTGCCTAGTGTAGAAGGACCTGCCTCCCGGTGGGACCATTGGTCCTGGGAATTTTTTCCTTTTTTCTGCTTTTTGATTCCTGTGATCTACAATCAGCTGGGCTGGGTGACAGGCTGGATAATATAAATCCTGGTAGTTTTCCTAGCCTGGCCATCGCGCATGAGCAGGCATTTGCTATGCGCTGTGTCGGCCACTACATGCCATCTCTGATCTAGGGGCGGCCGGTGAGCTATATGCTCTGGGGCACACACATGACCGGGCTGCTGCTGTCTGTGTCAGTTTGCCGTGGCTGAAAGCCACCCCGTACTGCTCGGATGATGGTTCTGTCTGTGGAATGCATCCAGCAGTCCATGCAGGAGGGGGAAGTATGGTTCCACCTGTCTCAGCAGAATGGAGCAGCTGGGCATTCCCTTGGAGGCCGACTAGGGGGTCGTCTCTCCCTCTCCCTCTCCCTTCTCTCCATGTTCCTTCTCCCCTCCCCATGCTATGGGCCGCTGTGTGACTGGGCACATGGGGGTGCAGTGCACATACCTGGCCGGGGCGAGGACTCTGATTCCTGGCAGGGGGCTGCACAGGGTGTTGGGGGTTTGCTCGTCCTCTTCCCTGTTTCTGGGCCACGATGGTGTGTTTGTACTGTTTGACATGTGGGGAGGCCGCTGCACGCTCCATAGCCATTTTCCTGGGGTCTCAGCCATTTTTTTTTAGCCACAGACAGTTTTTTGCCCTTCAGCCATTTTCTGGAAGTTCGGCTGCAATTTTCTCTGCACCCTCAGGCGTTTTTGCTGAGGCAGCCAGCGGCCATTTTCAAGTAGCCTCAGGTAGTTTTTCCTCTAGCGCTGGGTGCGCATTTACTTTTAGAACAGCGTGGTTTCACTCAGACACCTCATGGATGACACAGGAGAGAGCGGACAGCAGCACAGCGCAGAACCTGGGTCATGGTGGTGAGTCCTCGGGGGGGGGGGGGGGTGGACATATTGTGTGACTTGCCTTAGGTCCCTAAGTGGTGACAGACGAGTGTGGGTCAGCATGGCGTTGGAAGCTGGCGCGTCTTCCCCAGACATCCCTTTTATTTCAACTGGTTCTTCTGCACCTGCGGTGCCTATGGACGCTCTGTCGGCCGTCCTGAAGGCCTTTCTTGCCAGGGTGAAAACGGTGTGCGGGCGCAAGGGGGGGGGGGGGTAAAAAAAACCCTCCTCCCCCACCATATTCTGGGGAAAGCTCTTATTCAGACTCGGGTCTCGCTGTGACAGGCGGCCCCTCTTCTGACGTGTCAGAGGATGCGGCCTAGGACCGTTCGTACAGTGAGGATGACTCCATGTCTGGGTCAGTGCAGGAGAAGGCGCTTGTAGGAGCACTTATTACAGCGGTTATGACCGGGCGTCGATCCCTTTCGGGTCCCACAAGCCAGCCCACATGGCTAAGGTGTTTCCTTACCCAACTTATTTTGATAAGTTTATTTACAAGGAGTGGGGAAAACCCACAGTGGACCTTTTCAGTCCCAAAACACATGGCGCTACGTTACCCCTTTGAGGAGCATTTCCTGAAGAAATGGACATCTCCGATTGTTGACACCCCCCCCCCCCCCCCCCCATTTTCCAGGTTAAATAAGGTAACAACGATTCCTGTGGAAGGGACGCCTGCTTTCAAGGACCCTGCTGAAAAAAAGAGCCGAGGCGGTTGCCCTCTCCATGTTTACGGTGGTGGGATCAGCATTGCAGCCAATGTTGGCCATGGCCCTGGTGTCACAGATGCTTACTGAATGGGCAAAATTGTTGCACCGTGAGTTGGAGAAGCAACAGGCTTCCCTGGTCTGCGTGGAGCTGGTGGGACCAGTTGGTGCAGGGCCTGAAGTATGTCTGTGATGCAGCCTTAGACACGGCCCCCTTGCTCTCTAGAGCCTCTGTATCAGCAGGTACAGAGATGTCAAAGTACAAAGGTTCAGGATGGAATCAGTTCGCTCAGTAGTCGCACTCCATCAGGGGGATTTTCTGGCATCCCTGGACATCAAGGACGTAATACTTGCATGTCCCCCATATGCATCAAGCATCAGAGGTTTCTGCGATTTGCGGTCGGAGACCAGCACTACCAATTTGTAGCTCTCCCTTTTGGCCTGGCGTTGGTACTGAGGGTCTTCACCAAGGTGCTAGCCCCAATTTTTTGTCTTTGCTAAGGCAGCGAGGGATCGAAATCGTGGGTTACCTAGACGACCTCAGTCTGAGAGCAGCTTCTGCCTCAGAATTAAGGGAAGATGTGACCATCACGATGCAAACTCTTAGAGTTTGGTTGGGTACTGAACCTACAGAAGTCTGTGCTGGTGCCTGGAGTACCTAGGCCTGCTTCTGGACTCCTCAGAGGCAAGAGTCTTCCTCCCTTTGGACAAGCTGCACACTCTTCAAGCTGGTGAAGTTTTTGGTGTGGTGGTCATCGCTGCATTTTTGGCTGCGAGTCCTGGGTCTCATGGTAGCCACTTTCGAGGCGGTACCGTATGCTCAATTCCACACTCGTCTTGCAAGAGGAGATCCTGTCCAAATGGGACAAATCGCTGTTGTCCTGGATTGTCAAATTCGGGTGAGCCAGCTAGTCAGGGATTCCCTGCTCTGGTGGCTGAGGTCGCCAGCCCTTCGGTCCAGGAAGTTGTTCCTTCCTCTTCATTGGACGGTGATCACAACGGTCGCCAGCCTGACTGGTTGGGGGGGAGTTTGGGGCGTACAGTCAGCCCAGGGTTGCTGGACCTAGGAAGAATCCCGCCTGGCAATCAACGTGCTGGAACTTCAGGCGATCAGGCGGTGCCTCTCAACCTGGTCGGAGGCTGCCGGGGGTGTCCGGTTAGAATCTAGTCAGACAACGGCACGGCAGTGGCGCATGTCAACCATCAAGGAGGAACAACGAGCTCGGCTGCAGCACTGGGGTTCGCTCACATCCTGTGGTGGGCAGAGCGGCGCGTGCTGTCGGCAGTGTATATTCTGGGCTTAGAAAACTGTCAAGCGGACTACCTAAGTAGTCAGATGCTGGACCATTGGGAATGGTCGCTACATCCGGATGTATTTCGGCTCCTTTGCCTAAGGTGGGGCATGCCAGATGGGGATCTCCTGGCTTCTCTAGTTCGGAAGGTACAGAGGTTTGTGGCTAGGTCAAAGTATCCCTGGGCGGACGCAGCAGACACGTTGGCTCCATGGGGGCATTATCGGCTGATTTAGGCTTTTCCCCCCACTCAAGCTTCTACCACGTCTGCTTCACAGAATGGAGGCTGAGGGGATTCCGGTAATTTTGATTGCCCCAGATTGGCCTCGGTGTCCGTGGTACGCCCACATATTGGTATGAATGGTAACGGATGTTCCTTGGCAGATGTTCATTGACGACTGTCAATGCGAGAGGACCTAAAGTCGCAAAGTATACTAGCCTTCGTTTCGGCCAAAGAATGTTTCGGCCTTTCATCTAAATGAGGACATTGTGCTTCTGTCCTCATGTCCTCAGCCGTCATACCCCAAAGAGGTGGCTTTGCATTCCTTGGACGTGGTCCAGGCTCTGCGGGTGTATCTGTCTGCTACAGCTCCTTTTCGGAGGTCAGACTCACTGTTTGCATCGGTGGCTGGTCCGAAGAAGGGACTGGCGGTCTCATCGGCCACCATTTCTTGGTGAATCAGACAGATTGTGGTTCAGGCGTATGCCATAAGGGGGCAGGCGCCTCCCTTTCCTGTCACGGTACATTCTACCAGGGCAATAGGTGCCTCTTGGGCTTTCTGACATCAAGCGTCTGTTTTCCAGGTGTGTAAGGCAGCGACCTGGTTGTCCGTACACACTTTCACAAAATTTTACAAGGTTGATGTGAGGGCATATTCAGATGCTTGCTTCGGCTGCAAGGTTTTGCAGGAGGCTGTTTAAGGTTGCAACTCCTCTGTTGAGCTCTGGTTGTTATGGGTGGACTTATATTCTTGCTTTTCATACCCCTCGTTTCTTTGACACTGCTTGGGGTCGTCCCTAAGGTCAAGATGACAATGCTGTGTCTGTCAATGAACGAAAGAGAAAATATGATTTTTGTACTCACCTTAAAATCCTTTTCTCTGAAGTTCATTGACGGACACAGCACCCACCCCTCCTCTTTGTACTGCTTTTGATGAACTGAGCTGCTGGAAGCAGTGTGAGGGGTTATAGCCAGTAGGACCGCCCCCCTGGGCGGTACTGTGTAAGTGTTGCTTTTTTTTAACACTTTCTGCCTAGTCCTCTCCTAAAGTGGCGATATAACACTAAGGTCAAGATGAAGATGCTGTGCCCCTCAATGAACTTCAGAGTGAGTACACAAATCCTATTTTTTTTTTTTTTTTTTTTTCAGTCTGGATAGAGCAAGAGACAGTTATTACCCCTGTAAAAAAAATTTGTCATCTGTATCCCATTGTGAATATTTCCCTTAACTTCCTGTCCCATAGCCCAACAAAGTGAGAAGAAATTCCTGTAAATTAAAGAAATACCTTGGGGTCCCCCAGGTCACCATAACTTCCCCATTGAAAGATTGTCCCTCTTTATTTTCTGGGGACAACCTGGAATTTAGGATTTTCTTTTTCTTTAATTATTAATGATAATGTTAAACAGGACAGATAGAGGCACAGATGGCAATAAAAACTGGCAGGAGTTCTAATCCCTCTCCACTCTCTTCAAACCTAAAAAGAAAATGTTGTACTTTAAGGGTCCAAGAGGAGTTCCTTTCATAAGCAACCAGTCTCTGCTCTTAATAAAAGCTCCACTAGTTTAGAAAAAGAACTGAAACCCCAAACCCTCTAGTCCTGGTGACAAATCCTCTTCCCAGTTAAGGGACGCTTCCACTCTATTGGGGAGGGACTCCTAAAGGCTTTTGTGGCCACTTGGAAGATCTCAGATTGCAGGGTCCCCCCAGTGTGGCTTTCAGAGAATACAAACCAGAATGTCTCTGCTTTTCCACATCTAAATTTATTTGCTGAAGAGTTTAGATCCGGGGAAAAAAAAGTTTTCTTTGCAGCCTCATGAAAGACTACTGTCCTGAGGGGTCATTGCATCTGTACCGTAGAGTAAACGTCAGTTCCCAAGCCAAATGAAGGCGTCCAGCCATATCCCAGACCTCAAGGGTCTAAAGTTCCTAAAAATTCAGGATGGAGTGTTCCCGAACAGTGATTGCTTCACTTGATCAGAGGGACTTCCTGTTATCAGTTTAACAAGGAGTATTACCTTCACAGCTCAATTTTCTGACCTCACCAATAATGTCTGTTTTTGCAGTGGATGATCGCCACTGCCAGTATGTGGTGTTGTGCTTCGGCCTGTCCACAGCCCCTAGGATCCAGTTGTGGGATTGTTGAACTCAAGAGGTTCCCATTGGGACATCTGGAAAATTGGGGGGGGGGGTGGTGAGAGAAGCATTGTCGTATGTCCCCTCTGGGGCATATTTTACCTTTAATGCAGGGAATCCATTAAGGTAAAACATGTTCTGCCTTTACATACCCTTTCTCTGTGTCCTCTGATGGATGTACTCAGAGAAAAGGATTTTACAGGTAAACATAAAATCTGAATATTGCCACGGATATTTGGAAGCGTTCTTCTGAGCTGAGTATGCTAGGGGTAACAAGGATAAGTGTAATTTTGTACAAGGTCAGTTACTGTTTGCCTTATGTGTATTTGTGAAAGTGTAAAATCAAATGTTGCGGTTTGCCTTTCGTAGTTTTGAGTAACTTTCTTTTTAGCGTATTTGCAAAATGAAGGTCTAAGGATAGAAGTATTAAGATTTTTAGCAAGCATGTCCTCACCAATAATTGTCTGTTTTTACTCAATGGTGTAAGTTTTTTTTACACCCATCAGTTCATTGTTTGTACGCTTTGACAAGGAATATTCATTTTTTTTTTTCAACAATCGCAATAAGGGCTTTTTCATACTGCTCTGTAGCAAAATTGTGGTAAAAATGCATATGCATCTTTACCACGATTTTCCGGTGTTTCCTATGTGTTTCCTGTGCATTTCTGGTGGGCTTTTGAGTTGCCTGCACCGGTGAAAAATTTACATGTGACTCAAAAACGTAAATCGTGGTGTGTTTTTTCCGCAATTTCAATAGGAAGCTGCATTTTTGGTGCGGTTTTCAACACCGCACCAAAGATGCAGAATGCAGAACTTTTCAAAATGCACCACACCTGTAGCGCAGTCGTGTGAAAAGTCCCCAAGGATTTAAAGGGAAACTTTTTTTTCTTGCAGAGGAAAAATGTATCTATGTAAAAGGGGCTCTATGGAAATAAGCCCTCTTTACCAAGGCAAAACATTTTAGGGTCCGATTACTAGAAACCTGTTCTTTTAGCTTTCATTTTAGGCTACTGTGTGGAAATAAAACTATAAAACTATAAATTGTGTTCTCTATTAGGATTGCCACATACGCAGTACTCTTTTTACATTATATGGACATTTTATTTTTAGATGAAGAAAAGGTTTTGGCTTGGCATGCATTTAAAAAAAAAAAGCTAGTGCAATCTAGTCCCAAAAACTAGTAAAAAAAAAACATGCCACTGTTCATAACATGTAAAGTAGGTCAAATATAGCAGCGACTTAACCATGCAATATAACCACAGTTGTTACAATGTAAAGCAAAAAAAAAGCCAAGCTTATTACAAAATAATGTGAATAACCAAAACGTTCAATGAATCATAACTGCATATTGTGAAAATAGGCCACATGACAGTGACAATTATTAAAGAGAACCTTCAAACAAAGTTCATCAAGAAATCCAGCACCAAGGACGATAATCTCCTGTGAGAACCATCACCTCAGGTAATATGGACACTCACTGACCCTCTAGCGCTAGGGCGGTGCTATGTGCTGACTTTGCCGCATTTACGCTGACCCCAGAAGCTTGGGTGGACTAACTTTGACTGAAAAGAGATTATCAAGCTTGTTTTACTATAAATGCATGTAAGTGCAATTTTAAATAAGCACGAAGTGATTTTACACTATTGAAGCGCTTTGTTTCCCTATATACTTGTATTCTTGGTAAACGTCATGACTGGTATGGAGATCAGCAGTGGAAGCGGAGTTCAATAGAAGTGCATTTCCATCTACAACATCCCGTAGAAGGTTATGACTAGGGCTGAAACAACTAATCGATTATGAAATTAATCGATTACTATTTTCATAATCGATTAATCGGCCAGTAACATAATGGGGTTGAAAAAAAACTAAAATGAACCCTTTATAGTACAAAAAGAGCAAATAATCGCTACTGTAGATATTACTCACTGTTCTACATTAAAAAAAGAACCCCTTACAGTAGTGTTTATCTGCTTTTTTTTCTACTATAAAGGGCTAATTTTAGTTTTTTTTAACCCCATTATGTTAGTAAATGTCTTAGACCTGGTTCACATCTATATATTTATTGGTGCTTTTTGCAGAAATGCACTACAGTTCATTTACATGGTTTCCTATGGAACACGTTCACATCTGAAAGGGTCAGGGAAAAACGCAAAATGGTGCTTCTTTGGTTCAATATACTTCAATAGAAAAGCTGCAGAAAAGCAGGTAATGCGTTTTTGCAGCAATTTGTGTTTTTTAATCTGCCCAAAAAAAAAGGCAAACATGCAAATTGCAGTAAAATCACATGCACAAAAATCAAAACGTACAGCAAAAAGCACTGCAGAAACATATCAAAAGCCAACTGCATAGGTGTGTGTGTACCGTGCCTTATGCTGGCCACACGGATCAATTTTCAGATGAGAATATTCAGACAAATCTTTATACATTCGCTGAATGAAAGAATTTTGTTTGAAATTTTTACTTGTTTTTAACATTCTGTTTTTAAAATAAATGGCATTTCTGAACGAAAACCACAAACACTGTCTGAAAATTCCTTTGACTAAGAAGTTTTCTGTTATTTCCAAATTTTCCCGTCACTGTGGTTGAAAATGAACATCAATTTGACCCACTTTTTTTAAAAAGGTTATTAACCGAATAATCGATTAATCAAAACAATAATTGGCCAACTAATCGATTATGAAAATAATCGTTAGTTGCAGCCCTAGTTATGACTATAGCTCGTTTGACCTCTCTAGAGATAGTGGGTCAATAGGATCTGGAAAGTGTCCCCATTACCTGAGAGAGTGGTTCTTACAGAAGTAGTTTCTATTATCCTTGGTGCTGGATTTCTTGATTGACTTTGAAGATTCTCTTTTAGTAATTATCACTTTTTCACGTGGACCATTTTCACAATATGCAGTTATGATTCATTGAATGTTTTGGTTATGCACACTATTTTGTAATAAGCTTGGCTTTTGTTTGTTTTATAGTGCAATCAAGGCCCTATTGTGTCTAGCCAATTCGATTCTGCTGCTAGCTTTATGCATGTTCCAAAAATATCTATGTGGGCTGTCCTATTTTATTGGGATGCCCTTGTAGTTGAGGATAGTAATGTTCACAACCACGTAAGATTACATTGAAATGCACCATTCTTGTTTTTATGCTACCGATCTTGCTTCTTCCTGTTGTAATTTTGTGATGGAAAATATCTTTTTCAGTTGCTGAATTGTTTTGAAAGGTGCAGCCTTCAAAGCTGTCAACCTGCTTATTGCTTGATGTAATGGTGATCTGTGTGTATGTGTGTGTATATATACACAGTATATATACAGTATATCACAAAAGTGAGTACACCCCTCATTTTTTTGTAAATATTATATCTTATGTGACAACACTGAAGAAATTACATGTTGCTGCAATATAAAGTAGTGCGCTTGTATAACAGTGTAAATTTGCTGTCCCCTCAAAATAACTTGACACACAGCCATTAATGTCTAAACCGCTGGCAAAAAGTGAGTACACCCCAAAGTGTAAATTTTTTCTGTGTGCACAATTATTTTCCAGCACTGACTTAACCCTCCTGGGCATGGAGTTCACCAGAGCTTCCCAGGTTGCCACTGTAGTCCTCTTCCACGCCTACACCATGACATCACGGAGCTGGTGGATGTTAAAGATCTTGCGTCCTCCACCTTCTGTTTGAGGATGCCCCACAAATGCTCAATAGGTTTTAGGTCTGGAGACGCGCTCTGTTTCAGTATGTTAAAGTACATGTTAGCAAAGTGTAACTTATCACATGTGTTGTCACATGAAAAGATATAATAAAATGTGAGTAGTGTTCTCACTTTTGTGAGATACTGAGTTCAAACATTTGTGTGTGTATGTATGTGTGTATATATATATATATCTCCATAGCATTATGACCACTGCCAGGTAATGTGAATAAATGTGATTATCTTATTGAATGACATCTGAAAGTGGATGGGGTATATTTAGGCAGAAAGTGAACCTGTTGTCCCTGAAGTTGATGTGTTCAAAGCAGAAACTATAGGCAAGTATGAGGATTTGAGCGACTTTTACATAGGACAAGTTGTAATGACTAGACAATTGGGTCAGAACACCTCCAAAACTGCGTCTGTTATGGAATGAGCCTGGTCTGCAGTGGTCAGGACCTACCAAATATGGTCTAAGGAAGGAACACTTGCAACATGGGAGACCAATGCTCATTGATGCATGTGGCGAGCAAAAACTGGCCAGTGTAGTCAGATCCAATAGAAACTACTGTAGAGTATTTTGCTGAAAAAGTTAATGCTGGTTTCGATAGGTGTCAGAACACACAGTGCATCAGTTTGTTTGCATATGTGGCTGTGTACCCCTGTCTAGTCAGGGACCTGTGCTGACACATGACCATTAGAACTGGACCATGGAGCAATAGAAGAATAATTTGAAAATTGGTTTGAGGAACATAAGTTCGAGGTGTTGACTTCATCTCCATGTCTCAATCCAATCGAACATCTGTGGGATGAGCTGGAAAAAATTAGTCTGATCTGTGGAGGCCCCACCTTGCAACTTACAGTACTTAAAGGATCTGCTACTGATAGCTTGGTTCCAGCTACCACAGTATATTTTCAGTGGTATAGTGGAGCTCATATGTCAAGGGGTTATGATGGGCGGACATAGTGTTGTGGCTGATCGCTCTGTGTTGTGCATATCATTTTTATTCATCTACTAAGGCCTACACCTGT
This sequence comes from Lithobates pipiens, assembly GCF_037356315.1. Taxonomy (NCBI): domain Eukaryota; kingdom Metazoa; phylum Chordata; class Amphibia; order Anura; family Ranidae; genus Lithobates; species Lithobates pipiens. The sequence continues at coordinate 406,922,867 of NW_027507748.1, forward strand.
TGGTTTATGGGCAAAAGGGAATGCTTTACATGGTCTGTCCCTGGTCTAAAATTTTTTATTTTTTTTGGGGGGGGGGGGGATATCAGATTTAAGAAGACTTTACGGTGCTTAGGTTTATTAAATGACCATTGACATATGATCCCAAATGTTACAGAAATAGGAATTTAACACCTGATGTTGAAGCAGAACTCCGGGATTTTCGAAAATCCCCCACGCTAAACGGTTATTACATTTGTGAAATTTCTTACCATTTAAGAGAAATGTCTGAATTTACAGGAAGTCAGCTCTGTGATTCAAAAAATGCAGCATCTTTAACCACTTGCTTACTGGGCACTTAAACCCCCCTCAGTCCCAGACCAATTTTCAGCTTTCAGCGCTGATGCATTTTGAATGACAATTGCGCGGGCATACAACACTGTACCCAAATGAAATTTTTATCATTTTTTTCCCACAAATAGAGCTTTCTTTTGGTGGTATTTAGTTACAGCTCGGAGTTTTATTTTTTGCTAAACAAACAAAAAAAGATGCAAAAAAATAAAAAATCACGTTTAATAGTTTGTTATAACATTTTGCAAACAGGTCATTTTTCTCCTTCATTGAAGTGCGCTGATGAGGCTGCACTGATAGGCTGCACTGGTGGGCACTGATGGGCTGCACTGGTGGGCACTGATGGGCTGCACTGGTGGGCACTGATGGGCTGCACTGGTGGGCACTGATGGGCTGCATTGGTGGGCACTGATGGGCTGCACTGGTGGGCACTGATGGGCTGCACTGATGGGCTGCACTGGTGGGCACTGATGGGCACAGTTAAGGCGGCACTGATGGGCAAAGATGGGCACAGATAAGATGGCACGGATGGGCACTGATAGGTACCACTGATAGATGGGACTGATAGGTGGCACTGATAGGTGGCACTGCTGGGCACTGGTAGATGACACTGATGGGAACGGATATGTGGCACTGGGGTGCAGCACATTTGTTAAGGCAGATTGTGGGCACTGCTGGATGGCACTGTGGGCACTGCTGGGTGGCACTGTGGGCACTGATGGGTGGCACTATAGGCACTGCTGGGTGGCACTGACGGGGGGGCACTTTTTATTAATGTGGCACTGGCAGGGGGCAGGTGGGCACTGACAGGGGGCAGGTGAGCACTAGCAGGGCTGGCCATGATCGGGACTGATGTCCCGATCACGGCCGCCGGTGAACGGCTTTTTTTTTTATCCTCACGCTGGCAGCGCGAGGAGGAATAATAGCCGATTACCGGCTCCGTTATATCACATGATCAGCTGTCATTGGCTGACAGCTGATCACGTGATAAGGGGTCGGGATCGACCCCTTGCACGGATCGGTGATCAGGCGAGTCTCGTAGACTCGCCGATCACGGGGCGCGCAGGCCACTCGTGCACGGGACTACGTCAATAGACGTAGTCCCGGAAAAGGAGATCCGCGCTGTAGCCGTCATTCGGCTATAGCGCGGGTCTCAAGTGGTTAATGGCAGCGAGCATCTCTCTCACATCCTCATCTCTCTCACTAAACTGTAATCAGACTACATTTCCCAAGAATCCTTGGGATTGCAATGAATGTGGTAGAGTACACTAGGCTAGTACATGTGAACAAGCCCACTTCAACATAAATCACACCTCTCATTCTGCAGCCAACAAGCCATGCTACTCAGTAACACACGGCATGGTGGGTTACATCCTTATAAATGCAAAGCATTTTAATATAAATGGAAATAATATTTAAAACATTTAATATAAATGCAAACCAGTGCAACGTGTCAGGGACCACCGGATCCGCATATCAGGGACTACCAGTGTAGAGCGGGGATTACTAGAAATCACTCCCGCTGTGTCAGGTAATGTATATGAAACACCAAGCGCTGTTGTCCCGCCGGTATTTTGATTGACCGTGCACTGTTCCAATACCGGCGGGACATCAGTGTTCTCATATATAATATCTGATAGAGCGGGAGACTCCCGCTGTGTCATACAAGTGATTTCTGATAGTCCCCACTCTGCAAGGAGATAGTGGGGACAGAGTGGCTTTGCTGTGAGTGGCAGGAGCAGAAGAGGAGGAGGGACGGACACCTCCTCCATGGGCAGCACAGACCAGGGGGCTGTTGGACCCCTTCCGCCCACATGTCTGCTTCCTCCCTGCTCATTTTTAGGGGACTAAAACTGGAAGTGTCAGACCACTGGCTGTGTATACGGGAGGGCTAGCAGCGGTCTTACAGTCATCGGGCAATAACTGTTTTTCAACAAGTTCAGCAGCCTATTACAGAGGAATTACAGAGCTCAGAAGAACACGGGTGACATAGTTGGTGAAGGTAGGAGATCAGCAACAAGGACATGTAAAAATAATAATTTGCCTGGCGTTCTGCTTTAAAATTGGAATTGTGTGAATGAGATGGCTTCCCATGTTTCATTGAAAACAAAATAATGATCCTTTTGTGTGATTGCAACACATGTTCACAGTGTTCAGTAAAGAATGGCCCTATCTGTCCAACTATTACCAGGATTTTAAACCAAACTCTACACAGCTTTTTTTTTTTTTTTTTTTTCTTTTGCCGTAAGGTGGATGTGTGTAACCTTGACTTAAGGCCTGCAGTTTTATCACCACTGTCATTGCTCTGCATTATTTTCAGTGACAAGTGACTTTACACTAATCTAGTCCTCTGGACAGGTGATTTTGGTGTTGTATTTATGTAGCTGGAAATCCCCTCATCACACAATGAACATATATCCCATTTACAACTACAGAAACAAAGTTCAGCTTTTTTAAACCCTGCCTGAATCAAAATCATTTTTTGTCAAGTTGCAACAAAAAATTCTGAATTAAGCTGGTCTTGCAGCTATTAATAAGCCTAACAGGTCAGTGGTGGAATGGATTCTGCTCAGTTTAGAGATCAGTGTACACAGTTTGTGAGCTTTCTTCATGATCAGTTTGGAAAGATGCATCAATTTGGAAAATATTCTGTGGACAGTATGTTTGTTTATCTTTTGCCATCTTATGTTTAATGAAGGCCTTCTTGGTGGGACAGTATCTAGATAAGCCTTCTAGGTAGCCAGTTAAACAGTGTTTGTTTTTTGGTGTCCTACAGTTAAATCTGCTTATTAACAGCTCAGTTACTGTGTATATGCTCCTCACCCATTGCCTCCTTTGATATATTTTAATTTCCTAAAATGTTAAACAACATATTGATTTGTAATAAAAGTATATCAGATACATTTTTTTAAGCTTTTTTTTACCACCATTAAACACACTGTGTTTTTGTTTGTGTTTTACAGGTTGTGAGTCAGAGGTTTCCCCAGAACAGCATTGGTGCAGTTGGAAGTGCTATGTTTCTCAGGTTCATTAACCCGGCCATTGTGTCTCCTTATGAAGCAGGGATATTGGATAAGAAGCCACCACCCAGAATTGAACGTGGCTTAAAGTTAATGTCTAAGGTAACTTACTGCCTTGTTCAGGGGGCTACACATTCTAGCATGTTTCTTTTATTTTCCTCTCCTCAGCAGTACTAAAATAAATCTTCTAGTGCTGTCTGTATCCTAAAGTGTGCAGGCCTAAACATTATGGAAATCGCAAATCTTTTTTTAAAGTGTGTGTTCACTTTTGCTGTCAGATTTGAGAAGAAAACCCCTTATTTGTATGTTGTGTTCCCATTCACACAGCATACTTAAAAATAATTGTAAATATTTCATACCTTTCTAGTTTCTTTGGAGTAGGCCTTTGGACAGTCAGCAAGCTACTCTGGACAATTTCAAAGTGAAAGTAGAAGGACAGAATGGTGACAGACTGAGTTTCACTCAACAACATACAATACAAATCATGCTTTTGAGATCTATAACCCTCTCTTGGTAAAGGCAGCCTAAAGCAGGGGTCTCCAAATTATGGCCTTCTAGTTGTTCAGGAACTACAATTCCCATCATGCCTCGTCTGGTCTGACTGACAATGTCTCATGGGACGTGTAGTTTCACAACAGCTGGAGGGCCATAGTTTGGAGATCCCTGGTCTAAAGTATAGTTACAACTGATGAGCTCCGCCAGCACAGCACGAGCAGGGTTAATTAAGGTAAACTTTAATTACTCTGTCCCATCAACAATGTATAGCAGGGGTATATGTTTTCAAAGAATGTCTAAAATATTTAAGTTATTCTATGTGAACGTAATAAGCATGTTACAAATATTAAAAAAGTGTAAGGGAGAAGGGGAAAAGAGAAACCTTCACACAAAAGACCTCAAGGAAAAGTGTTGGTTCTATTGGACTTTTTAGGCAAAAATAAAAAAATAAAAAACAATATATTCAAAAATATTATTTATTTAAAAAAAAAATTAGAACAAAAAAAGTGGGGAATTGTAAAAACATCAAGTGCTGCTTAATATCCTGTCAAAATTAGTACAGTCTAGACAAAATCCATATTCATTTCCATATATATCCAAAAAATGACAAATTATACATTAATACAGGAAGTAAATAAGACAGGGTATCAAGTACAGAACTAAGACTCAGATATGTTCTGGCGCTCATGTTACAAATATGAAGCAGTTATCCTTATGCGGCGGCAAAAATGGTAAAGTACACTTTAATATCAATCTCTAACTAGAGACCACTTTTTTCAGGAAAGGTACTAGTGCACATGTTTTGCATTCATAGACCATTTCTCTTGTGCTTGTTGAGATGGTCACTTACTTTGGGGTCGTGTACCTGGTAAACATTCTATGCATCTATGAAAAGTGCATTCCTAACAGATTGTATGATTTCTAGCTGAAGCCGCAAGTCAGTTTTTATAACCTCATGGGGGATCACATTTAATACTGATACTAAAAGCACGGGAGTTTTTTTTTTTTCCCCCTGTGTTTTTCATAATTTAGTTAGAATACCATCCATCCCAATCTAGTTATATATCATGTATCACCTAGGGAAGTTTTGTCAAAGCTGATCACTTTTGCCCTTTTCACTAGAGGATTACTGCTGATCATTGATTGTGTTCACCTTTTATTAAAAAAAAAAAAAAATGTAACGTTGAACTAACATACATCCGGCATTCCCTCCCGGTCCCCACTGTACTTAACTTCGAAGATCCTGAATTGTCTGTGCTCACGCAGCCAATCCAGCCATCTGTGGGTATGAAATCCTGCTCCTCTTCTCTCCTTTGTGCAATGCTGCAGGGACAGATCGGAGTGTGCTCTGTGATGTTGCTGACTAATCAGAATCACTCTGCATGGGCACTGATAGCTCAGCATCCCTGGGGGTAAGTACAACATGGGCAGGGTGGACGGTGTTGACCACATTTTTTTTTTTTTTTCAGTAAAGGTGAACTAACCCTTTAAATATTGATGAAATTTCAGTGCAAATAATTTCATGTTTAAATTATGTTGTTAGATTCTCCAGAGCATTGCCAACCATGTCTTGTTTACAAAAGAAGAGCATATGCGCCCTTTTAATGAATTTGTAAAGAACAACTTTGATGCTGCACGAAGGTAAGAAAAGATATCTGTTCTTAATGTTTTTAAAAATGTAGCGCTCTTTAATAAGACATAACATGATGAGATTGCACCGAAGTGAATAACATTTAAAAAGTCCATTCTTAGTCCACATACAGTGACTGAATGGTGAGTAATATGTTCAATCTGTTTTATTAAATTTCAAACATTCTTAAACAATAATTAATCAACACAGACAAAGCATATAGCAAATTCCAATGAGTGTACAAGTAAGCATTAATTTAACCAGTAAAATCACCATAACCTTGTAAATGTAAGAAAGAAGTAGTAGAAAGGGGGGGGGGGGAGAAGGAAAGTGTGTAGAGGGTAACTCAAGCTACTCATGTGAGGGCTCAGGGGAAATGAAACGGGCAAGCCTTAGCTGTATCTGATACAAAAGAATCAAAATTGGAGGCGAACCGGAAGTGTAACCAAACAGTCCACTTAATAGTGTGGAACTCCCTTTTATCAGCATCCCACCCTACCATACATTCCATATGTTCGATCCCGTCCACTTCGCAGGCCCAATCAGCTAGAGAGGACCACTGGTTGATGCCAAGATCTAGTAATAGACCAGGCAGCCATCAAAAAATGGTGAATTAAGCTCTTTTTGATTTGCTTGTAGGATCTCGGCAAAATAGATAAAACCATTACTAGTCCCCTACAAGTTTGTCATAGAGCTGGAGAATCCTATCCCAAAATGGGCTAACACGTGGTCACGTGCCTTAAATGTGTGTCATGGTGCCTGGGGCCTGCAAGCATATGTCCGATACATTAGGATCAAATGTATTTACAATGGTGGAGCATCGATACCGCCTAGAGAAAATACAATAATTCCGTACTTGGGCATGTGAAGAGATGGATAATGTAAAAAAGAGCGCCACTGTTTTGCGCCACTCCATATCATCCGGAGATAGTCATCTCCCTTTCCCATTTTGAAAAGAATGGCAGTGAATTTGCATTATAAATCTGAATCGGTATCTTATGCATCGGGGATAGCGATTGTTCTGGTCTGTAAACTTGGATAACAATGACTCAAAGACTGAATGAGGTCTATTCAAGTCGTCAAAGCTCGGTAGTTTGTATAAAAAGTGTGTTCATGGAGTAGATTCAAGCCAGGCCCCAGGAGGGTTATGACAGGAATAGATGCTGATAGGTATGGGAATCAATTTTCCAGCATGGAGCGTATGGCTCAATAGAGGAGCATCTGATTTTTGCCATGTAAGAAATTTAGACTTGGTACAAATCAGAGGGAAAGAGTTGATACCAAATAGTGAGGTCAAGGGGCTAGGTCTCGAACAGTAAACCTTTGGTAAGGTAGCTGTCCCAAATTCACAACATAACAGAAGCCACAAGGAACAGTAGGTCAGTAGGGGGTCTGTGTATCGGGTGTGTTCATGGAAGGGATGTGAGGTCAGAAGATATTGGGTCTTTTTCTAATGACGACCACAGTTTAGTGGAGGATCCGTGGTACCAATTGACTATTCTGATTAATGACGCAGCATCAAAGTAGAACAGTAGCTCAAGAAAGGCAACGACCCCTCTATTCTTGGGTAAAGCTAAAGTATTAAAGCCATTTCTAGGTTTCCCCATATGAAGTGCCGAATAGCTCCCTTGATCGATTGGAAGAAACCACTGGGAGGGGGGTAGGAATCGCCTGAAAGATATATAAAAATTTAGGCAGAATGTCCATTGATAACATTCATTCGGTCAAACCAGGAGATGTTTGTTTTATCATAAGATTTAAGGCACATTCACATTGTTTGTTTGTATTAGGGGCATATAATTGAGATCTCCCATGGTAGACAAAGTAGGAATTTTTATTCCAAGATATTTAATAGCCTTTTGCTGCCATTTAAATCGAAATGAAGATTGAAACCCAGATAAAGTAGGTTAGGGTAGGGAAATGTTAAGGGCGTCCGTTTTTATCGTAAATTACTTTGAGGTTACTAATCAAGCCAAACTCTCTGAATGCCTCAACAATGGCTGGCATAGAGATGTGAGGCTTAGTAAAATATAATAAGAGGTCGTCTGCATATAGTGGTAGTTTATAATAACGGCCAATAAAAAGATCCTGGATATTAGTTTTACCGAATGGCCATGGCAAGATGTTCCATAGTGAGTATGTATAATAATGGCGAGGGGGGAATCCCTGGTGGGTTCCGTTATGATTCCATATCGGGTCCGATAGGAGGCCATTAGAGCAAATCCTTGCCATGGGGTTGCCATAGAAAGCCAGGATCTTACATAGCATGTTATGCCCAAGGCCCACTTGTGGATATGTGCTCTCTAGAAATTGGCAATGAACCCTGTTGAACGGTTTTTAGGCATCTACCAAGATCAAGCAAGCTGGGATTTGGCTTTTTGGGCATATTCCTTCAAGGAAATGGTTTTAAGGATATTATCCCTGGCCTCCCTCTCAGGGGTAAACCCCACTTGGTCAAGATCTATCAGGTCAGGTATCGATGGCGATTGGCCCATAGTTTAGCGTATAAGCAAATGTCAGTGTTGGTGAGTGAAATGGGGCAAAAGCTACCACACAGTGTAGGATCTTTCCCGGGTTTTGATAAGGCTATATGTGCTTCCAAAGCTTGTCTCAGGAAAGGTATATCAGTGGGGGGATAGCATTAGCCATTTTTATAAGAAGCGGTATAAGGAAATCCTGAAAGGATTTATAAAAACGGGTCGAGTAACCATCTGGCCTCGGCTTTTGTTCGGCGTTTGAGGGAAGATATTGCCAGCACAAGTTTGTCCTCGATAAATGGTCACTCAAGATCTTGTACTACAGCTGTAGGGTTAGTCTGAAGTGATGTGGTAGCAATAAATTTGTCAATTTTAGATTGAAAATCCTCAGGCAACATGTTAGAAGGGGAGCGTAAAGGGAGATTGTAAAGTGTGGCATAGAATTAAAAAAACAGCTTGTTAATTTCCTTTAGTATGATAGGTAAGTTGGTCTTCAGGTAGTTTAAGTTTAGGAATTCTATTTTTAGCATGGAGGGCTCTGGCCAGCATTCTGCCTGGCTTATTAGCTTCAACATAAAGCAGTTTGTGTTTTGTCCCTAATGGACTAGGTCTTCTGTTCAAACAAGTTCAGCAGTTTGTCTCAGATAAGGCAAGACTGCTGAGTATTATGAAAAACACATACCTGTATAGCCAGGAAAAAGGTCCTCCCATCACCTCTTACCCGATGGTTTTGACCACCTAATTACAAGCAGTCAAAACACGCAATTCTGCTCCAAAGAGAGTAATAGTTCTCAGAGGACCTGATCCACCAGCATATGCCATCAATCTGAATTTCTCAGCATCAAGACAACCAAATCACATGAGGCAGTGAATCTCCTTGCTGCAGTGTTCTGCTAGATCCGTGACTCCATTTCACATTTGGATTCTCTCTTCTTGTTAATATCAACTTAACAAGTCTCTCATGTTAATGTCATGCCAAACCCTTGTCTTTACTGCACCCTACTGTTTATAAGCGGCAAAAGGCTTTGCAAAATGTGCTTTCTTGTCATTTTTTATGGCAAGCAGACACTGTTCTACCTAATTCAAGTGCTTTTTGCTGTTGCCACTTACCTGGTCTCCCCACAATTTTTCTGCATTTTATTTTAGAATGAATAAACTTGTTCCTCTTACTTATTCCAGTCTTGTTTTAAAATAAATGTAAAGTTTAGCTTTAATTTGTTACTCAAGTCCATCTAAATCTGCTAGTGCATCTCACGCAATCCCAGATTAACACCGTTGTGGTCTGTGGTTGTCTCCACTGCTCCTCCATCTACTGTGGAGGCTCAGACAGTAAGTGTCACTAGCTGGATCGGCAAGTGAAAATAAGGCCTCAGAGGAACTATACTCACCTTGGCCCTAGAGATGCATCGTCCCAGCTCTACCAGTGACATTTTCGGGTGACCGGCTTCCGGGTCTCAATCACAGGCTGCACTCAGTGGCCAGACGGGATGGCGTCACTCCTGCGCGTTTGTGGGAGCTTATTTGGATTCGGCATTACCGAATTTATACAGTAAGCGGCATGTACACGGCTTACTGTACAGGGGCAGACAGTATGGTAAGTAACTTTAATGTGGAAGAGACAAAGCATGTCTTTTCTACATTTAAAATTCCTGCCTCTTCACTTCTTTATTTTTAGCCTAAAGTTCCATTTTAAAAAAGAAAGCTCAGCAACCACCACATTTTAAGGATTGGTAAGCTGCAACATTTTTCTTTTTTGATTTAATACTGCTTTAAAGAAAATAGGGAAGCCTGAAAATAGGTTTGTTTGGGTTGTTTCTGTGCTTTTAAAGTTTTACTTATAATGCAAGATACAGCCTTATAACAGAAGGTATTTACACATTCTCATTTCTCACTCTATTGATAGTTAAGTGGGTGGACTCATGCAAATTTCCTGTATCCTGTTTTAACCACCAGTGTATCTAAAACTGCTAATGTACAACACGGATATAGCATCATTATAACTTGCAGTGCCTACTTGTTTTCCTTCAAAGGAAAATCATTACCTACAAGCTTAAAGTATAAAGGCTAAACTTTTTATTAATTTATTTTTTATGTTTTGGATACAGTGGAAAGGGATTAGAACACCTGTCAGTTTTCCATTGCTTCTCTGCTCCTGATCCACCCACTCTTTGTTCTGTTTGCCGTTATCACTGAACGCGAAAGAAAATCCCAAATTTTGGGTCGTCTACAGAAAATAAAGGGGAAATCTTCCAATGGAGACATTAATTCTGGTGACCTGGGGATAAATCTCCCCTATGGGACACAGATTGTAAAAAAAAAAAAAAAAAAAGTTTGATGGTTTTATAACCCTCCCTAACTCTTAAAATGTTCTAGCATGCAATTTCATAACCTCCATGAGTGGTTGCCTTGTGCAGCATGCTTACAGCAGAACTAAATGTAAAAAATGAAAAGTTGCAGATAGGAATGCTTTTTATTGCAGTAAAGTACGTGTGTCATTAGTTGTCCGCACCGGGAGTGTAGCGATGGCAACTCTAAGTAAAAATGTAACTTAGAAAGAGAAGTCCATGAGGTGCTATTCACTTCATTGTGCTTAACACATAGTAAGCCAGCAGATTTTAAAAAGTGGCTGAGTTCTTGGAATTAAGGTTTAACAGCTTTCATTGTGCGCTACTTTACTGATTAACTAAAAACTACATTTTTATAAGCTGTAAGAATTCAACATGAAAGCATCTCTAATCCCTGTAGTAATTTTTACCCCATAATTTCCTAGGTTCTTCTTTGACATTGCAAATAATTGTCCTCCGAGTGACACTGTTAATCACAGCCTCTCCTTTATTACTGATGGAAATGTTCTTGCCTTACATCGGTTGCTTTGGAACAACCAGGAGAAGATTGGACAATATCTATCCAGTAACAGGTGAAGATTACATTTTTTTTTTTTTTCCTAGTATCTAATTTTAGTGTCCATTTTTGTCTTCCACATCCTCCAAACAAAATTCTTATATTAAAAGTAGCAAGAATCTACTTGCAGTTGGTATGAACTCTACTGCAGGGACCTTAAACACAGGATTATATGTTGCAGTCCTGGGGATTGAAGGTTTTTTTTCTCCAACAATATTTTCATGTATCCACTGTTGCAAAAAAAAAATGACTGGCTCTACTATAGGTTCAAACCCCGATAAGATATTGTATGGAAATTGTATTTGTTTGGCCAGAGTGTATATTTGGACGTGGTCTAGTAGCAGTAGCTTGGCCATGCATATTTGCTGCCACAACAGGTGGTGAGAAGCTGTTCTTCAATAACTGATTGCATGGACAGATGCTTGTCATCCTGCTCATAAAGTTTCCATCTCTAATCTTTCCTTATGGGTAAATTGATAAAAACATAACCATCACCTTTTTAGTCTTGGTTTAACTCTGCAGAATGTTTCTTGATGTGAGCTAATGTTGTGCAATAAACACATCTTTCCATAGATGTATTTAGAACAGCCCCTCCAAGTAGGGTTCTATGTGCCCATAGTGTGGGTCAGGCATTCCAGTTCTTCCAGTTTGTGTTAATTTTTTTATGAAGCTGTTTGTAAAGGGTAAAATAAAATGTTTTTTTTGTTTTTGTTTTTCCCCCCCTCAATCTTTTTATTTCTAGAAATCCAAAGCAGTTTTCCTCTTTCCTTTACAATTTTGCTTACATTTTATTGAAAGTTTTTGTCAGTTTATAAATGAACATTTTAAGAGAGGGCTTTGCACAGTACACTACCATGCTGTGCAGTAGTAAGAGCAGTAATACTGTTACTCTGGCAATGCTCCCAGGCCTGGATACGGGGAAAATACCAACATCCCCTTCTCTCCTCCATGTGGCATTTTTTTTAAACTTTATGCAGATAGAAATACTAACAGCAAAAAAGCATTACATTTCATGTGAATTCTTGCAAAATGAAATGCCAGTTAATTTAATATATTGTAAACCAAGTGAGAGGAGTTAAATGTATCTGAAAAAAATCATACTGAGTCTTATGTTTCATTGCCTGCTTTTTAGGAGTAAAAAAATAAATAAAAGATATTACAAAGTTTAGTATGAGTTTTAGTATGTGCAATTGAAATAGACTGGTTAGGCTTTATATGAGACTCTAGCGTGAAATCTCACTTGTGTTTATTCTTAAGGGACCACAAAGCTGTTGGAAGGAGACCATTTGATAAAATGGCAACTTTACTCGCCTATCTTGGGCCTCCAGAGCACAAGCCTGTGGCAGACACCCACTGGTCAAGTCTAAATCTCACAAGTTCTAAGTTCGAAGAATTTATGACTAGGTAATTACAGAATCTTGCTAGAGATATGTCTGGGATGTTTATTTTGTTCAGACTAATAGCTATATACTCCCCCCCCCCCCCCCCCCCCCCCCCCAATTTTTTCTATAGGCACCAGGTACACGAAAAAGAAGAATTTAAAGCATTAAAAACTCTAAATATATTCTACCAAGCAGGGACATCAAAAGCTGGAAATCCTGTTTTCTACTACATTGCAAGACGGTAAGTTGTACTTGCTAGATATTGTCCAAATACAGCAGTCATTTTGTTCTTGCGTTGTGGGGGTTTATTTTCATCTAACATAATTTATTCTAAATTTTATATATATATATGTATATATATGTATATATATGTATATATGTATATATACACACACACACACACACACACACACACACATTTATTTTTATTTTATTCAAATCGGAAATCAGTGCTTCAGTTAAAATTAAAGTAAATGTTGGGGTTTTGGGGAGTGCTTTTTTTTTTTTTTTTTTTAATGAAAAGTAATCTTGCAGTAAAAGACTACATGTACAAAGGCTTCATGTACACGGGGCATTTTTACAACCTCTCCTGAACAGTTTAACTTGACAGATAGTAGCCGACATTTAAAATGTCCGTTTTGCTGCATTTACATGCCATGTTTAGAGGCGTTTTGTCTCTTTTGTGTTGCAATTTGAAAAAAAAAAAGCTGTTTACAGGCATTTGGCATTTTAAATGCCTCTGAACATCCGTTCTGAATGCAGAATCACTATCAGATCTGATTACGTTACAGTCATGGCAATGCGACACTCTTCAGCACTAGGTGAGGAGACTTATGAACTAGTGTAGCCAAAGTCAGGATAAAAGCTCTATTGCATAAAATATTTAAAACAAAGTCTATGAATGTATGTTACTTTTTATTTCAATAACGTAAAGTAACATTTATTATTTTGAGGCTTTATCTTTTACTACCATCTACTCGCTTCCCGCCCACAAATGAACCATGTGGGGTTTTTCCAGTATTTAGGACGGACAACTCCGTCCCCACCCACAGTATCTGAGCCTGGATTTGGCAACATAGGAACCCAAAGATGCATCATGGGATGAACGGGAGGAAGACGCAGGCATGGGTAGAATTAAGTGAACCAAATTCTTTACCATTGTATGAGTACAGGTCCACGTTTTTTTAATTGGTCTGCTAGTTACTGTATGTCCTTTACTGCAAACTGAATGTACTTTGTCCATTCCTTGTTTTTCCGGCACATCTATAGTGGTTTTTATATTGTACAATTATTGGTTATTCAAGCAGAGCTTATTTACATTGTAAATGATATTCTTATGTCTCCTGAAGTAAAGTTTTAACTGATGTCTGAATTTTAGAATATTTCAAGTGTTTTTTTCAGGTGTTTTTGAGCGGTTTTCATTTAGGCGTTTTACTGTGACCAATAAAAACCTGTGTAAGGTGTGGAGTGATGCTAGAAAAGGGAAGGGGAGCTGCTGCTTGAGCTGAAAACGCCTGGAAAAAAAAGCTAATTTCCCACTGTTCAGGTGTTTTTCATTGAAGTCTGAGGACAAAAACTCAAATCTGCCTGAAAAGTAGCCCTTGTACTTTGAGTGACAGGCATTTTGCTACTGGCGATAAAACCCTCTAATGTGAACAGGGGCCATCGGAATGAATGGCATTTTGCTTGCTGAAGTGTGACCAGGGTCTGAAGTATGTTCTTAGTAGAAGTTGCATAAAATATTTCAGCAATTTATCTCATAAAAATGGCTCTCCTATGAATATATATATATATATATAGAGATTTCCCTGTAAAGATTTCCCTCACTTTATGATCTGAAAACACTAGATATCACCCAGAGTGAAGGAAATATGTTCCACATAGGGAGTAGACAGCTATAAAACACTGATGTATGTACTAGAGCTGCACGATTCTGGCCAAAATAAGAATCACTTGCTTAGAATAAAAATATAAGGATTCTCGTGGCGTAAAATCTTTCACATTATATAAAAAAAAATAATTGGGCTAACTTTACTGGTTAGTTTTTTTTAAAATTCATTAAAGTGTACATTTTTTCCCAAAAAATTGCATTTTAACGACTGCTGCGCAAATGCAGTGTGACACAAAATATTGCGACAACCACCATTTTATTCTCCAGGGTCTCTATTAAGAAAATATGTATATTTGGGGGTTCTAAGTAATTTTCTAGCAAAAATAAATAAATAATTATTTTAACTTGAAACCAACAAATGTCAGAAAAAGGTTTAGTGTTTAACCACTTCCCGACCGCCGCACGACGATGTACGTCGACAAAATGGCACGGGCAGGCATAAGGGCTTACATGTACGTCCTTGCCTGCCCGCCGGTCGGGGGCCCGATCGGGCCCCCGCCCGGTGCCTGCGGCGGTCGGTATTCGTTTGGGAGCGATCCCGGACGAGGGGACGGCCATTCATTCATGGCCACCCCCTCGCGATCGCTCCCGACGAATGAAAATGCTCCGTGACATCACTTCCTCTCCTGTAATGTAAACACAGGAGAGGAAGTGATGTAATCTCTCCTCCGTGTCGGTATTTTTCGTTCCGACACCGAGGAGAGAGGATCGGTGAGTTGCACCAACACGACACTACACAGTAGAACATGCCAGGCACACTCACACCCCCCCGATCACCCCCCCAATTACCCCTGCCCCCCAGTCACAGTGACACCAATGTCATTTTTTTTTTTTTTTTTTTTGCATTGGTGTCATTTGTGACTGTAATAACTGTTAGGGCAGTTAGGGTTAGCCCCCTTTAGTTCTAAGGTACCCCCCTAACCCCCCCAATAAAGGTTTAACCCCGTGATCACCCCCCGTCGCCAGTGTCACTAAGGCTGGGTTCACATTGCAGCGGTTTATGAGAACGGATGTGATTCGCACCGCACTGCAGTGCAAATCACATCCGATCTCTGTGCGATTCGAGTTCAGCCATACAGATAGTATGGCTGAATTCATGTCGCACCCGCCGCAAACTCGCACGGGACCCTTTTTTTGGTCCGCAGCAGAATCGGATCGCATGGGTGTTCACACCATGCGATCCGAGTTTGCAGATCGCACTGCGATATGCGAACTGATCTGGGGGTGTCATTAACATTTCACTGACACTCCCAGCAGTTCGCATAGGGCAGTGTGAACTGCCGCCGGGAGGCATGTGATGCGGGAACCCGCCGCGGATTCGTTAGTTTCAGGGCACCCGCCATTTATTACCTAGTCTCACTAGTGTACCCCTAAATTTAGGGGTGTCTACTTTCCAAAATGGGGTCATTTGGGGGGGGTTTGTGCCATCTTGGCATTTTATGGCCTTCAAAACTGTAACGCCCTTAGAAAGCCTGAAGGCGGTGCTTGGTTTTCGGGGCCCCGTACGCGGCTAGGCTCCCAAAAAGTCCCACATATGTGGTATCCCCGTACTCAGGAGAAGCAGCAGAATTTATTTTGGGGTTTCATTTCACATATGCCCATGGCATGCGTGAGCAATATATCATTTAGTGACAACTTTGTGTAAAAAAAATAAAAATAAATTTTTTTTTTGTCATTATTCAATCGCTTGAGGCAAAAAAATAAAATATTCAATGGGCTCAACATGCCACTTATCAATTTCCTTAGGGTGTCTACTTTCCAAAATGGGGTCATTTGGGGGGGTTTTGTACTGCCCTGCCATTTTAGCACCTCAAGAAATGAGATAGGCAGTCGTAAAATAAAAGCTGCGTAAATTCCAGAAAACGTACCTTAGTTTGTAGATGTGACAACTTTTGCGCAAACCAATAAATATACAATTATTGACTTTTTTTTTACCAAAGACATGTGGCTGAATACATTTTGGCCTAAATGTATGACTAAAATTGAGTTTATTGGATTTTTCTAATAACAAAAAGTAGAAAATATCATTTTTTTTCAAAATTTTCGGTATTTTTACGTTTATATCGCAAAAAATAAAAATCGCAGAGGCAATCAAATACCATCAAAAGAAAGCTCTATTTGTGGGAAGAAAAGGACGTAAATTTTGTTTGGGTACAACATTGCATGACCGCGCAATTACCAGTTAAAGCAGCGCAGTGCCAAATTGTAAAAAGACCTCTGGTCATTTACCAGCAAAATGGTCCGGTCTGAAAGTGGTTAAGTGGTTAAACTTCCCTCGCGCTAAAGTGTACTCCTTTGAGCTGAAGGACAAATCAACGTTGATACTTAAGTCCCACTGCTAAAGAATGTTGTGATTCTTGGCAGACAGACATTTTTTTTTTCCCCCTTTCTTTTGAGGGCTGTCAGTTTCAGCAGAGCAGAGTGAATTCTCTGCATAGAAAGGATCTGGAAATACTTTGTCAAGATTGCAATGGGGGAAAAAATTGTGATAACGATTAATTGTGCAGCTCTAGTATGTACTAACCCTTCCACGCTGTACTCATAGTTGTATTGCCATTGATATTTCCCTTTTTTCTTGTGACAGGAGCACAGGAGGCATGGGTAGGTCCCTAGTAAGGGGTAGAGTCCACTGTTAAATTATAGTACTACTGTATAGTAAAGAGAAACTGGCAGTAGTAAAATGTCAAACAAATATATAATAATTAATCTGCATTCAACAAAAGCTAAGAAGCCTTCACGTTGGCCTAGTCATCATTTTGTTTGAAAGGAATACGCACTTCCAATTTTCTGTGCACAGTGTGTTTTTTTTTTTTTTAAGGGATATTAAAGGTTCATCTTATAAAAAGAACCAACATGTCATGCTTACCTGCTCAGGTGAGTATTAGGTGGGGGGAGCAGCACATAGGTTCATAGTGTTTTTTTTTTTTTTTTTTTTTTTTTTACCTTCATGCATTCTATGAAAAAAACGTTACAACCACATTAAAGGAGAAGTCCCCCATGAGCTCATTTGGCTGGGCTTCTTCTGTGGGTCACAGGAGTGCAATTCCTTCTGCACTCCTGTGACCCGTTTTCAGCAGAGAGCGAGCTGAAGTCCACTCTCTGCTGACTTCACGGGAATCCGTTCAGGCACCACGTCGTCCTAACAGTCTGGATCTGCCAGATACCAGTCTCAGCCTTTCGGTGAGCCTGATACAGGCGCTCCCCTCCAAAGCTTGACACTCCAGTGAGCACGGACTGACTGACAGAAACTCTGCTCAGGAAGCTGTGAGAACCAATGGTGTTCAATTGCTCAGTTTGCTCAGTTCTCAGTGTAGAGGTGCCAGGGGGCACCCACATCCACCTAGGTAAGTATCTACCCCCCCAATACTTCTCTTTTAATAGTCTGATGTCAGATTTAGCATAGTGACTAACATGGTGACATTGCAGCACTGTGGTCCTACATTGAGTCCGATTAGGCCGTTGTCTACAAATTTTCTTGTAGGTGTCCTTTGGGTATTTGGGTTTCTTCTCGGTGAATCTGACAGATTTTCCTTCAAAATTGAAGATCTGGTACACTTTTTCCTGCAGATCCAAGGAAAAGAAAATCTGGAAACTTAAAGTGGTTGGAAAGGTAGAAGGCTTTTTATCTTAATGCATTCCATGCAATAAGGTAAAAAAAAAAAACCCTGTGTGCCGACCCCCCCCCCCCCCCCCCCACACACTTACCTGAGCCCATTCTCAATCCAACAGTGTGCCCGAGAGCAGCCCTCACAGGGCAGATTGATAGATGTTGGTTCCTGCTGCTGTCAATTAAATCCTATGATGGGGAAGGGCCGAGCCACACTGGCAATGAGATCAAGCCTGCAGTTGTGCCACAATAGGAAATGGCTTCCATTGGTGGCACACCTGAAAAGAGGAGGAGCCAGGAGTGTTGGCAGGGACCCGAGAAGGCGAATTGGGGCTGCTGTTTGCAAAACCAGGAAAGTATCACGTTTGTTAAAAAATAGAAATTGCAAACCGTTTAAGTCCTATCCGTACCTATAGAATGCTGTCTTTTTAAAAACGGGCACATCTCAGACAGAGATTTCACTAAATTGAACGTCACCTCTCTCACATGATACCACGGAGTCCGTTATCTAGAAATTCATTGTTTACCCGCCTAAAAATATGGTTGATTAATACAAGGTTTCTTAGAGAAAATAAGGCTAAATGTTTTTTAATGTAGCTGATCTTTTCCTAAATCATGTTTTGCAATAAAATGGTGAAAGTTTTATATAGGTTTACAGTCTTGAAAATTATGCCCCATATCATTATTGGTGGGTACTACTCCTTCAGTCATAATACACTTTTGAGCTGCTGCCATAACCATGACATTTTTAGCATGCAGTTCTTTAAACGGTAAAGACATACAGAAATGTTTTAAACATTTATTGTATGAATATGCATGGATCAATAGTTTATGCATTAGTACAGAGATATTTCATGGTTCACATTCAATTTTTTATTAAAGCAGTGCTGGTTTGTAAATCTTTAATCCTTGGCAGAGTTGGAGACAGAATTGCAAACTTTGTCAGGCACATTAAAAAACCGTTAAATGATTCCCAGTTCCTCATTTGTAACATGCCATTAAACGGTTCTTATAACAAGGAAGAGTATCAAAAACAAAACTGCAAGCCACTTCTCTTTCTGTGCTGCTGAGGAGGGAGCAAGATCATTCAGTTGTACTGTGGTGGCTTGTATCTCTACAGACACAGTTGTGCTTGGCAGGGTTAAATTGTTATTTATTACATTATCAAAGCTCACAATAACTGTGGAATCATACATTTTAGTCTCTTCTATTTCATTTGAATTGAATTGATTGTCTATTTCATTCCCAAAATAATTAAAATCTAAATGAATCATTCCATCTGCAGAGTTTTCCTCTATCATTAGAGAGTCCTCTGAGCTTGCATGTAGAATGCTGCTTGTGTTAACTGGGGCTGCAGTTAAATCCTCTGGGTATCGTATTTTTTTGTATTGCTTGGGTTCTTGCACTTCTAAGAAAAGCGAATGATTTGTAGTAAACAATGGCATGTCGGCAGTAGTGACTTCATTTTGTGCTTCATATTCAGTTGAAAATTGCTTGGTATTCTTGTATCTTTCATTGGCACATGGAGAACCGATTACATTATTCTTTTCTACCCACGTCATAATATAGTTCATACCTTGTGTGTCTTGGCATGACCATGGGTTGTTGTACAGGGTGATCTCTTTTACATGTGTCAGGTGGTCAAAAGCATGGGTTGGTATGTAGGTGAATCTGTTGTTATGCAGGTACAGATTCTGAAGCTTGGGCATTCTCACAAATGTTTCTGGTAATATCTGTATTAAGGAATTGTTGGATATATCTATTGTTAGTATATTACTGGGCATATTGGTTGGTACAGTCCAGAGCTGGTTGTAACTTAGGTTTAGGAGCTGCAGACTAATCAGTGTATTGTTAATGAACACTGTCCTCTGCAGGCTGTTTTTGGAGAGATCAAGCACCTTTAGGTTCCACTGGTATGCAGTGTCCAATTTATAAAGCACTTTGATGCTGTTATTTGAAGCATATAGCTCCCAGAGAGACCTTGGCAAATGGGAAGGGAGGTTGCTGAGCAAGTTGTGGGAAAGGTCTAGAAACCTCAGGTTAGTGAACCTAGTCAATTGATGGTCTATATCAGACAGCTGGTTGTAAGACAAGTTCAGATGTGTGATATTGTCCTGGAGTCCATGTGGCAATGCAGTCAGACTGCTGCCCGAACAGTCAACATTTCTGTTTTTCAGGATGCAAGAACACTTCAAGGGACAGAGACAGAAGATGTTTGGTACAGAGCATAAAAGAAACAGAAGTCCTGGCGAGGGCTTGATTTGGCAATCCATGCTTACCTGCAATCAAATATTCAGTAGACATCTTAAATATACAATTTTTAAAACTATAGTTATCTCCATAGATTTTGTGTGGCTCGATTAATTACATAAAGAAGCAAGATATATTTACATTAGTTCAGATTATATAGGTTTGTCTTGCATTGTAATATGTAAAAATTAACAAATGCCATTTGTGGGACAAGTTAGCTTTTGCATTTTCTTTTTTCTGGCCCTAAAGATATTCAGTGAATGAGTTTGGCGTTCTACTTTTTTGCTGCATGTCTTGTTCAGAATGCTATTGCCATTTAACACTGGCTTCTAATGTTACTGCAGTAAATAGTACATTAGTGACATGAATAGATAATTGCATGACCTTTTAATGTGTTAAGTCATAAATAAAACTTACCACTTGGTCTTCCTATTCAGAATCAATACATAGCTAATGTAGACGGTGCTATTAGCTGATGGGCATTTATCCAGCTCTTAAGGATGCTTGCTTCTGGTAGTTGTGCTTGTGCCTTTCAGCTGCATTGTACTGCTGTAAGCTGGAGCTCTGTATCCATCTGATCAGCTATTCGGAGGACTGCAGAGCAGATTCTAGTGCTGACTCAAATTTATTGAGAGCATTGCATAGCCAATCCAGCAGCCAGGCTGATCTCTGAACTGGGAGCGAGCCATGGGACATAAAAAAAAATGCCCCTGTCTATATTCACACTTAATTGCAGTCCTCCTGAGTTGTAATAGCATTATGAATGATGAAATTAATTTTATAACCAGAATAATTTACTTTTATATGCTTTTTCAGAATGATATGCTACTTATAGCATTATGTAGGGATAACATTTTGACAGAAATATACATCCCATTTTGAAATGAACTGCTCACCTGCATTGTGGACATTGCATATTTCAAATATGTACATATTTTACACAGGTATGAAAATAACAATTTGTCTACCAGCTTTTGTGTCTGAAAACCCTATCTATGAGCTGAAAGAGCTCTGCAGGAAAAATAAAGCAGGACACATTTATGCATTCACAGAATTTCCACTAGCTTGTTGAGGTGCTAGCTTACTTGGTACCTTTTTGGGAGACAAAGTGCAGCAAAGTGTATTTCAAATAATTAACTTGATTTTTGACTATTTTTTTATTTTATGTTGAGTAAAGATGGTATGGCTAAAAGCCATAACCTTCTGCTTTGTTTACTTTGAATCTGAAGGTCTGTTTAGCAAATGCAGTTTTACTCTAAGGCTGCATTCACTGAGCGTATCCTTTTCAGGCGTTTTTTTTTTAGGGTGTTTGTCAGTCATTTTGCAGCGTTTTTGTTACAGGTGTTTTGAGGTCCAAAGGTCACCAATGTAAAAAAAACTGTAAAATGCCTGTAATCTGCATAAAAAGCTCATGTACTTTTTTTTTGCTTCAGGCGACACAACTCTCATATGTGAACAGGGGCCATTTAAATGAATGAGATTTTGCTTGTTGGGCATTTTGGAACTTTTGAGATGAGCGTTTTATGAGCTGAAAATGCTCAGGTGTCAATGCCGCCTAAAAAATTTTTTTTTTAGTAGTAGTAGTTATACATATATGCTTACAACCACAATGGGTGGCTGGAGCAGATGCAGAATTTTGAAGAAAATTAAAGCAGAACTAAAGTAAAAATAAAAAAATAAAAATTGTGAACAGGCAGGCTCTTTACTGCAGAAGAAAGATGCAATGTCTTCTCTGCAATTAAATCGACGTAACTGCCTGTTTGCAGTCCCCTGCAGGATGTACACTGAACTGTGCATGCACTGTCTCCAGCACGGTGCCAATGTTCCAGGTTAAAAAAACAACCTGCACTGGCTAATCAAGGCGGCTGAGGATCAGCACCCAGAAGAGGCCATGATGTTTTTGTTTTTGTGTTTTACTGCTTCCTTGGAGGGAATGCTTTTTTTTTTTTTTTTTTTTTTTTTTTTAGCACATTTTGAGCTTACTTTTTTCAGTTATTTTTACACAGCCCTTTTCATTTTGCATGCTTTTTCTTTTCTACTTAATTTTTTTGTAAATATACAGATTTTAGAGGCATCATGTAAGTTGCTACATGCAACCTCTTCCCATGTGAGAGTTCTTAGACCTAGCAGCCATTCCCAAGACGCTAAGCACGGTCACTTAACAGAGGGAATAGCACAGCTGCTTCCACTAGAGTCCATCTGTATGGATTTTAGTGCTGGCTAGGAAGAGTATTTAAACTGCTAACAAGGTGTCAATGGGTTGTGCATTATGCACACACGGTCACTTACTGTTGAGATATGATAGCCTTGTGCAAGGACGGCTATGTAATACTCCAACTTTGAGGGAATATGGATGCCAGGGCTATAAGGCTCCTTTTATTCTGGCAGAATGATCAACTCTGCCTGTCAGTTTTTTAGACGGGCTCAATCTGTCTATCCATTGTCTATATAGACCGTCGGGTGTCAACTAACATTTCTGCCAAAGTCTGATCCTATGTGCTAAAAAGGGACAGATGCAGATCGAATCAGATGGCTGTCGGGTGTATAGTTACATCCGACCACTATAGAGGAGAGCAGGCTCTGTCTGCTATGCATAAGCAAAGGGGGCAAGAACAAGCCATCCACCTGCTTAGCGGGAATCAGCGAACAGATTCCTCACTGAGCAGGTGGACTCCTCCTAGCTGAGTCCTCCCCATGTGAAAGGGGCCTAAGTGAATTCATTTCATACATATTTTGTATGTTAATGGAACTAATTTGATGTGTCAAGATTATCATACCAAACTTGCTATTCTTTGCCATGCATGAGAAGGAAGCAAAGCATGTACTGATATGTCTGTTATAGAACTTCACAAGAGCTCAGGTGGAGGTGGTGGTAAAAGTTGGTCCTCCATATCGTGAAAAGAATCCGTTATATTAATAGTATTTTCTTGGTATAATGAAATCTGATTGCAGTTTTCATCACTTGGTGTAACATCCATTAGTGACAGAGGTTGCAAATCCCTTTCATCTCCTGTGACAGGGAGCTCATCAATCTGTGGCGGCATTGGAAATTGTAGAATATCATCTGGTGGAGGTGGTAGGGATGTTTCATCGTTTAATATGTAGTCTTGAGGATGCTGTTTAGATTGTTGTCCTGCAGATCCAGCTGATGAAAAACTTGTTGTTTCACTTGATATGTATGGCATTGTTGGAGTGATATTGGTTTTACTGTCATCTTCATCTTGAGTATTTACGTCTTTATAATGTCCTTGAGATGTGTTTTCAGAAACATTACTTTTTTGTGGAGCCTGTAGTTCATTAAGTATTATTGGGGCCGAACTTGTGCTTGAGTGAGACCTTTGTCTACCCAGGATATCTTGATGGATGTTCCCATCTGCCAGTGGGGATGGTCCGGCCCAATTCTGGTCGGCTGTGTTCTCCTTTTTAAAGTGTTTCCATATGATAATGCCAGCTATTGCTATTAACATGAATATTAAAAGGATTCCAATAACAAGTGCCGCTAGCCAAAGGTATTTCTCTCCCTCTGATTCATCATGATCCAAATTACCTTTATCCATATTTTATGAATAATTTTACCTAGAATAACAAGTAATTTGGCAGAAAAAAAATGAGTTCTGTTTCATTGGTAAGAGAAAAATCTTGCACAATATGAAGCTCAACTTTTTATGACATTTTGATTAGAGATTTGAGTATAGTTAATAATAATGTTTCACTTCAAAATATGCCTGTAGCTAGGACTTTAAAGTAGTTGTAAAGGCAGAAGGTTTTTTTTCTCTTAATGCGTTTTATGCATTAAGATAAAAAACCTGTGTGTAGCAGCCCCCTAATACTTGAGCTCCCTCTCTATCCAGCAATTGTACAGCCCCAATAATACTTGATGAACTACAGGCTCCTCCTGATTGTCTGAGACAGACAGCAGTATTGGCTCCTGGTGCTGTCAATAAACATCAGCTAGACAATCAGGAGGGCCTCCGTGTCTGAATTGATACATGGAGCTTCTGCTTGGTTCAGGTTCCCCAATAGAAAGCTACTTTTTGGGGGCACTTGACAGGCGGGAGGGGCCAGGAGTACCAAAGTGGGACGCAAGAAGAGGAGGATCTGAGCTGCTCTGTGCAAAACCACTGCACAGAGCAGGTAAATATAACAGGTTTGTTATTTTTTTTATTAAAAAGACTTTTTTTCATACATCATGGGACACAGGCTAATATTCATTACCTGCTTGGGTTATACTTCATTAGGTGAGTGGACACTGGTAAACCAAAGGTCTTCAGACAGGAAGTGATCCCCTATAGAACCCCTCCCCTATAGTAAGCTTTTTTTTTTTTTTTTTGCCAGTTTCTCCAAGGTGGATGGCACAGTTTGTTTGAACACTCTGACCTCCAGGTCTCTAGTCCCACTAACTTGACCGATCAGATCCATTTGACACAGGCTTTTATGCTTAGATAAATGGTACCCGATCCTTGCAAAGAACACTCAAGATCCTGCAAAGTTTTGCCTGTAATGCGGCCCCTGTGCTTTGGACCCCGCGGAGTTGAAATTTTGGACAGTGCTAAGGCATTTCCTGCAGGGTGTTGTACAGGTCCAAGGGAGTGCACCCTAAACATGAAAAGGGTACCCAGTCATTGAAGGTCCAAGTGACAGGAACCCGTCCTGAAGGGTGATGATTGGGCCCTTAGTTTCTATGTGGCCCTGCGCGGCTAAGTGAAACCCCTTTTATTATTGTTGGGTGTCACAGTGATTGTAACAATCAGTCAAGCTAGCTAGGAGCTGGACATCTGTGTGCGGCGACCATACGGGGGAGTTTTGGACTAGCTGTGAGTGTTTGCAAAGTGTACCTTTTTTTGCTTGTCTGGCTGTTTTCGACCTGTATGATGGTGCACAACGGTGTGTTATTTCTCCTTGGTTCGCCGTGGCGCACATGTGTTCGCAAGAGTGCCACTGGGCTCATCAGTTTGTTTGGCAGCCATGGCGCACACGGCTTCGCCGCACATGCACCGTAGCCTTTATCTGGTGTGCACAAAGATTTGCCTTGTATGCAAAGACAATCATGCCCATTCCCCCGGGACCACGCACATGCGTACGCACGCACAGAACGTTCCGGCGCACAGCCAGCTTATTTAAGCTGTGTAGGCCAAGCATGTGGTGCTTCCAGAAGGCAGCTGTGGGACACAGCGAGCTCTGAACAGACAGTGGTTCCTTTTTCCTTAACCAGGTCACTTTATTTGCCAGGTGTTGCTTGGCAGGCTAAAGGTGCTTGTTGCATAGGGGCTTGGTGAGCCCTATTAAAGGGTCTCCCTTCTGAGGTGTTTTAATACTACACCCAAGTACTCTTTTTGCGGCTATTAAATGTCTTCCAAAAAGAGGAGTGAGACTAACACCACAGGGAAGTGCACACCTATGTCGTCAGTTCCTGATGAACCTAGATGTATCCCCTGAAAGACCAGAGGCTTCCTGGCCAATCTGAGCCGCTGTGCCTATCTGGTATTGTGCCTATAGTAAATGCTGCTGCTTCATCCTTTATCACTAAGGATGAACTTCTTCAGCTCTAGCCAGGTTAGAGCACAGGATTGCTGACATAATTGCCTCCATCCCACAGGGTGGCAGGAAGCGTAACACATCTCCCTCCACGGAGTCTCCTAGTCTGGAGCAAGAATGGGTTGAGGATGGGGAAGAGCTTAAAGCTCAGGATTCGGTGGAGTGCCTTCCGAGCAATCTGGACCAGAAGATATCCAGTCGATATCTGCCTCTCAGTCGCAGAGGCTTTTGAGACTGACTGACGGAAATGGTTTGTTTTGCCTTCAAGCTGCCTCTTGCAGAGCTGACTTAGGCCCCCCCCCCCCCCCCCCGGTCCTCTTTGGTATCTCTGAGGCCTCTTCAGGTCACACAGACTTTCCCTCTAAACCCCCTTTTGGAACAGGCAGTGTACGCTGATTGGGAACATCCTGACAGGAATTTTGTTCCTCCTAAGAGGTTTTCCTTTTATATCCCATGGATGAAAAGTTTGTTAAGAAATGGAGCATGCCAGCTGTAGCTGCAGAACTCTCTTCCTTAAAGCGGTAGTAAACCCAGTTTCAAAAAACACTTACATTCCCGGCATGCCGGAAATGCTAACTTTCACATTGGTTGTGCTCTCAACCAAACTTTCAAACCATCCAATGGCTGGTTTCATAACTGATCACATGTGCAGCATTATGGCAGTTGAAAAATCATTAGAGGCCAAGATGGCAGCTTCCTTGACTGAAAACGATAGAAGGGTTTACTTCCACTTTAAAAAAGAGCTTAAGTTGTCCGGTAGATAACGCACAGGGCTTAAAAGACCCTATTGACAAGAAATTGGAGTAATAAAGGCTTCCTTTTCTTTGGCCAATTCAGCTATTCAGCCAGCTGTTACAGCAATTTGTCAGGTATTTCTCAGTCCGTAAAAGGATCAGGTCAAATGGTCTGATGGGCCTAACTAGGAGGATGATCTGCCTGAAAGTAAGACAGATATTCCTCGAGCGCTTTAAAGCTATTGATGCTTTAAAGGATTCAATACAGCAGGTTTCTCATCCGGCTCTCTTGTCTGCACATATGTGCAGACTTTTATTGCTTAAGAACTGGTCAGCCAAGCTTCCTTGTAAAGAGTTAATGTCAGGTTTCCCGTTTCAGGGGGAACGTTTATTCGGTGATCACTTAGACAAATATATCCAAAAGTTTTCCGGAGCGAAAAGTTCTCTACTTCCTGTGAAGAAACGCAGCAGTCGTCCCTCAACAATTCCGAATGAGTGGGTCACCGCAATTATATCTTGCGGTTACAAGTTGGAGTTGTGTGGGTTCCACCTCAGAGGTTTCTAAGATCCAGCGTTCCCTCGGATCCTTCAAAAAGAAACTTATTGCTTCAGGCACTACATTATCTAGTGCAAGGAGTGATTGTAGTGGTTCATGTATTCGAAAGTGGCACAGGGTTTTACTCAAACCTGTTTACGGTTCAGAAACCAAACGGACACAAGGCCCATTTTATACCTCAGGTCCCTGAACAAGAATCTATTAATACCGTCCTTTCTGATGGAGTCTGTCCACTCAGTAGTAACCTCACTCCAGAGGGGAAACTTTCTAGCCTTCATCGATATAAAAGATGCGTACTTGCACGTACCTATCTTTCAGACCCGTCAGAGGTTCCTATGGTTTGCAGTAGAGGAACGTCGTTTTTAGTTTGTGGCTCTACCTTTCGGGCTTGCTACAGCTCCCCGGTGTTCACAAAGGTCCAAGCACTAGTACTGGGTCTTTTAATGGCCTAAGGGATCCTGGTGCTTGGGTATCTGGATGACCACCTTCTCAAAGATCACTCAGTACAGGCTCAAGTGGGGCGCATAATATACACAGTGCGGTATTTGAAACATTTAGGCTGTATCTTAAGTATCAGTCAGCCTTGAGACCAGCTCAAAGTCTAAAGTATTTAGCTCTGATCCTAAACACAGTGCAAGCAAGAGTATTCTTGCCACCCGTGAAGGATCTGTGACCTGAAGATTCAGGTGCATCAGATAAGGGGCACCAGACAACCCTCCATTCGACTCTGTATGAGTTTTCTAGGGAGAATGGTATCCTCCGAGGCAGTGCCCTATGCCCAGTTCCATTCCAGGCCCTTACAACAAGACATCGTGTTGGCTTGGAACAGAGGAAGAAAAGCCCTGGATTATCCAATGTGCTTATCGCCTCAGGCATGCTTAAGCCTAAACTGTTGGTTGCAGAATCAGAACCTGCGAAAGGGAAATCCTGTCTCCTGGTAACTTGGAGAGTATTGACTACAGATGCCAGTCTCTTTGGCTGTGGGGCGACCCTAGACGGGCTCACAGCTCAGGGGAAATGGTCAGGGTCAGAGCAGACCCTGCCCATCAGCATCCTATAATTACAGGCAGTGCATTTGGCCCTACGGTCCTGGGCGGTGGAGCTTCAGGACTGCCCCATCAGGGTTCAGTCCAACAATGTCACGGCAGTCCAACAATGTCACGGCAGTGGCCTATATAAACCACTAAGGTGGTACCAGGTGTCCTTCAGCTCTGAAGGTGGTGAACTACATACTAGACTGGGCAGAGAGACGTGCCAATTATATCGGCAGTCTATATCTCGGGAGTAGAGGTCTGGAAGGCAGATTTTCTCAGCCGCCAGCAGATCTGCCTGGGGGAATGGTCCCTACACCCAGAGGTGTTGCAGGAAATTTGCCAACGTTGGGGATGGCCAGAGGGCGACCTACTGGCATCCAGGTTCAACAAGCTACAGCAGTTTGTGTCTTGAACCAGAGAAACTCTGGCAATTGGAGCAGATGCTCTGATAGTTCCATAGAGCCAGTACTCCCTGGTTTATGCTTTCCCTCTGATCCCTCTCCTTCCACATGTTGCGCAGGATTTGGAGAGAGGGGTTTCCAGTCATTCTGGTGACACCAGCCTGGCCCAGAAGGCCCTGGTTCCCGGAGATTGTGAGACTGACAATGGGGCGACGTGGAAGTGTCCATGGCAGTCTAATCTACTGTCTCTAGGTCCTATATTCCACCCCAATTTTACAGTCTCTAAATTTGATGGCATGGCTATTAAAGGGCAGTGGTCATCAACCCTGTCCTCAGGGCCCACTAACAGGCCAGGTTTGCAAGATAACTGAAATACATCACAGGTGACAGCATTTGCTGCTCAGTGATTGCAGTGTTCTAGTCTGCATCTCCCCAAGGTTATACTTAAAGGGATTGTAAAGTGATTTTTTTTTTTTTTTTTTTAAATAACAAACATGTTATACTTGCCTCCACTATGCAGCTCGTTTTGCACAGAGTGGCCCCGAACCTGCTCTTCTGGGGTCCCTCAGCGGCTGTCTCGGCTTCCTCCTGCAGGTGCTTCTCACGTTCATGCGAGCTCCCTCGCATGGTGAGAAGCTTCTGCGGGCGCGCTCCCGTGATACAGCCGGCGGCTATAGCCACTCACTGTATCACTCGGCCCTGCCCCCGGCGCTCCGCGTCAGTGGGTGTGATTGACAGCAGCGTGAGCCAGTGGCTGCGCTGCTTTCCATCCAGCCAATCAGCGGCCAGGCTGAACGGTGGAAAGGACGTCGGGGGACGAGTGCGGGACTTTCGAAGGGTGAGGTAAGTAAAACTGGGGGAGCTGGGGGCGCCGAGACTGTCTCAGATGTTTTTTTACCTTAATGCATAGAATGCATTAAGGTGAAAAAACATTTACCTTTACAACCCCTTTAAAACCTGGCCTGTTGGTGGGCCCTGAGGACAGGGTTGATGACCACTGCATTAAAAGACCGTGGTGTCTACTCTAGTGAATGCTTGAAAAGCTGTCACTAGGAAGATTTATCTTAAGGTCTGGAAGACTTGTATTGCTTGGTGTGAAGCCAGAAAATGGCATCTTTGGAAATATGTGATTGGGAAAAAAATTCTCTCTTCTACAGTCAGCTGTGGAAATCAAATTGGCTTTGAGTGCAATCAGAGGTCAAGTATCAGCCCTATCAGTATTCTTCCAAAGGCCTTTAGCTTCCCATTCGCTGATCCGAACCTTTATGCATGGGGCAACTCGCACACCCCCCCCCCCCCCCAATTAGGTCACCTATGTGTCCTCGGGACATGAACTTGGTGATGTCTGTGTTACAGAAACAATCATTTGAACCCATTAAGGAAATTGCATTACACTTGCTGTCATGCAAGCTAGCCTTCCTTATGGCTATCCCCTTGGCTACTAGAAGGGTGTCTGAGTTGGCGCCCCTTTCATGCACGGAACTGTACTTGATCCTTCACCATGATATTCGTGTTATGACCTGTTCCATCCTTTTTGCCATAAGTGGTATCGGCCTTTCATTTAAATCAGGACTTTATTTTGCCGCCTTTTTTCTATCAGCCCCGTTTGGTGGAAGAGACTACTGCATTCTTTTTTTTACGTTGTCTGGGCAGTCAAGGTTTATTTGTCTAAATCTGTGGAGATCTGAGGAATAGACTTTTATTTTATTTTATTTTTTATTTTTTTTTACCAAAAGAACCGAAAAAAGGACAGGCAGCTTCCACTGCCAATTGGGTCCGTCAATTGGTCATTCAGGCCTACAGTCTGAAGCATAAAGCTCCCCCCTTTAGGGTGAAAGCTCATTCTTCCAGGGGTATAGGAACCTCCTGGGCTTTTTGCCATTGGGCATCTGTGGCTCAGATTTGTAAGGCTGCTACCTGGTCTTCAGTGCATACGTTCACAATTTTTTTTATCAAGTGGCTGTTCGAGCAGCCGAGGATTCGGCTTTCGGACGCAGTGTACTGCGGGCTACCGTATAAGTTCTGATGGCTATTGTTTAGCAAGTTGTCTTCCTCCCCTCAAGGCTATTGCTCTGGGACATCCCAGCAGGTAATGAATATTTGCCTGCCTCTATATCCCATGATGTATAAAAAAGAAAATAGGATTTTTGCGTCCTACTTACCTGTAAAATCGTTTTCTTTGAGTACATGATGGGAATGGGACACAGATCCCTCCCCCCTTTTTTGAGAATTTAGTGCTTGCTACAAAATTAAGTACTTCCTGTATGGGATGGGTTATATAGGGGATCACTCCTGTCTGAAGACCTTTGGTCTACAAGTGTCCATTTACCTAATGATGGTATATAACCCAGCAGGTAATGAATATTACCCTGAATCTGTGTCCCATGTTGTACTCAAAGAAAAGGATTTTACAGGTAAGTATGCCGTAAAAATCCTAGTTTAAGATGTGTATCCATCTGGAGAGATGGATATACAACGCTGGTGGATTTTTAAAGAAGGATTGCAGGTATGTATATTTTAACATGGTTACATTTTCCAGCTTGGACCAATGTAACTGCATATACCATACCTGGCTGATCTCCATTAAAATCACTAGGATGCTACTCCAGTGATCTCCACTTGTTCGGGGTCCTGTGCTGAGTGGCCACCCTACGGTCTCCTGAACATAGGAGGTCGGTCGCTTGGCAGCAGTGACATTTAGTGAATGTTTTGCAGTAATATTATCTATGTCAGTGATTTCCAGCATGCTTTTATGTATGAATATCCATACCTGGAATTCTTCTTTAATCTCTATTTACAGCACTGTTTGTTTTCCTCACTTTGGGGTAACTATGCATTTGTAGTAAGTTGGGTACGCACCAGTTGTATTTCTAACAAAAAGGTTTTGTCTTTAAAACGTAAATTTCTAAATGTTAGTGGGGTGACACTGACATTCATTTTTTGACCGTATTGACAAGAAAAGTCAAAGGACAGGATGGAAATTTGTTTTAAAATGAATACATTTCTAACAGTGTGTGTGGTTTTTGTTTGGTAAAGACTATTGGCTCCAAAATTGATAGTTAAACAAGCAAAGTACCTGAATAATATTCGTCAGAACATTGAATATACTGAGTTTTTTTGTTGTACAAATTTGTGTTTAAAAAAAAAAAAAAAAAAAATAGCCGTGTAAACCCAGCTTTAGACACCAGAATTCCACTTCCTCCTGTTAGCCTCTATTTTTACAATCTCTTTATGACTGTGAGGTGCCGTATGTACTGTGCATCCACATTTTCATTACAAGATTGCTTGCTTACTGTTGTGTGTTTGCATTTTTTATTTATTTTTTGTTCAAAAGGATATTCACCTTCCTGTGTTGGTGTGTAAATGCGTGCATAACTGTTTATTTTTCATGTCAAAATGCGTACATTGCACAGAGATCCTCTGCATGTTATATTTTGTATACAGGGTTTATTTTTCCTATTTTACCAAAAAAACAGTTATTGGGCAGTAATCTGAATTTCCATTGATAAATTATAGCTGTAGAGACCTAATCCCCAGTTTTTATTGGCAGCTATTGAACTAGTCAGCCCTGACTGCTGCTATCTTTTCATTTGCCAGATTTCCATCCTGATAACATGCTCTGAACCCAAAGTGGAAAAGTGCTATTAAACCCCAAACTAAAAAATCTAAATATTGCAGCTTACCAATTATTAGATGGGGTGGCTGTATTTTTTTTTTATAGGCTCTTCCCCTTGATCTGGCCAGTAACCACACTTCCTGTGCCTACACTCTGATTGAAGCAGCAAATGAGCACATTTTGGACAGCAGCATTGTCAGTCGGGGGGGAGGGGAGTGTTAGATGTTTTAGCAGATTTAGCCCAGGTTCACAACGTGTACCGTGCACCATTTAGTTCAGCTGAACTCGCACAATTTCATTCCTGCATGTCAGTCCCAATTTCGGACGATTTCAGACATCTGTGCGGGTTTCTGAACAGATGTCAATGGAAATCGCATCCCGTACAGAAACTACTTTTGGAAATGAGGACAGTGCCATTGCTGCTGACTTGGCGTGCGATTTGACATGCCAAATCACACCAAAGTGAACCAGGGCTTACACTAATAAATTTGAGCAAGACTCCAGCTTGCCCTTTATGATTAGTTACAGCAAACGGTCCGCCCCCCCCCCCCCCCCCCCCCCTTGGGATCAATGTTTCACTTAAATAAAATTGATAATTGTAAGCACCCTTATCGGTGGTAAATGGTTTGTCTCATCCCTGTAACTTGTACATCTGCACAAGCGTATTCTTTTGAATAACAAACTGGCTGGATCACCAGATCAAAATAGAAGAAAGCCTAAAGCCCCTTTTACACTACCGCAACTTTGATGCAATTTTGCTGCAGTTTCACGGAATGGACCTCAACTCTCATCAAAGTCAGACCAAAGTAGTACACGGACTACAAGTCGGCACAAGTCTGATCATTGGAGGAGAGCAGGCTGAGTTCTAGCACAGTTAGAGAAGACCATGCTGTGCTTTCTTGCTTAGTGTGGTCAGTTTTTAATTGGAAAGCAGAGGGACTGGCAGGAATACCAGGGATTTTGCACAAAGAAAACAATACAAGAGAACAGGACACTTCTTCGTACACATGCATTATACAGCTGGCACATATCCGGAATAAGAAATGTTGGGTTTGCATATTATTACTTGCAAGACGTAGTGGTTATTTTAGGGGTATGGACCATCGATTGCTCTCTATCGAGCGACGTGTCTAAAATCAGATGGGCATCTGTTCCCCTATCCATCTGGCACAACCCATAGAGGACAGTGGGCTGTGTCCACTTTTCACCAGCAGAATGGACGCAGACCTGTCATCCACCTACTCAGCAGGGATCAGCAGCAAGATCCCCTGGTGAGCAGGCGGTTCCACTGGCAGACTCACAGTGTAAACGAGGCCCAACTCAAAAGTAAGATTGTACTGTTATAATATAATATTTTGGAAATTCAGATAATTGCATAAACTGAGTTTAGGACTGGTTTGTTGAAGCAGTTTTTGGCTGAGGCTTCTTCTTCTACTATAGTAAACATATATATATAGTTGTGTGGAAGCCAGTTCGCTTGTGTTTGGTTTGTTCGGCATTCCATTGGATAGATGGGTTTGCCACCTTTGCTCCCTTGTAGAGCACCCGGGACCCCCAAAGCCTCTTCTTTTTCTCTTCATATTCCTGGGGATTAGCTCAGGATCTCCCTGTTTCACATCATGCCCCATACTATTGACTTATGACTAAGGTGATAATGAGGTTCAGGCAGGGGGAAAAGGGATGTACCAGTACTACCAGAACCAGTGACCAAGAACCTGATTGGTATTTGCAATTTAAAGCACAGCTGCCTATAGGGTACTACAGTTGCTCTACAGGGGATCAGGGGAAACTTGCAGCCACCTGGAGTACACCGCTAACCAGTGTTGCTTTGTACAGATGCATTTGATGATTTTATTACATAATTGTATTGTCTATTATCTAGACTACCACCTTGTTTCTAAAAGATTTCATTTAATTTTAACATTAACATTTAAAATCCTTAGTTAACCACTTGCCGCCCGCCCTATAGGCAATTGACGGCGGCAAAGTGGTTTCATAATCCTGACCGGACGTCATATGACGTGATCAGGATTATGAGCCGCTGCGCGCCCCCGGGGGCGCGCATCGCGGCGATCGTTGTTGCGGGGTGTCAGTCTGACACCCGGCAACTACGATCTCGGTAAAGAGTCTCCAACGGAGACTCTTTACCATGCGATCAGCCGTGTCCAATCACGGCTGATCACAGTGTAAATGGGAAGAGTCTGTCAGACGCGAGTAGAGGAGAGCCGATCGGCTGCTCCTCTGACAGGGGGGGGGGGGGTCTGTGCTGATCGATTATCAGCACAGCCCCCCCGAGGATGCCCACACTGGACCACCAGGGACGCCACCAGACCACCAGGGAAAAGGTAATAAAGGTCATAATCCTCCCTAGACCACCAGGGATGCCAGTCAGCACAATGGGTGCCAATCAGTGCCCATAATGGATGCCATTCAGTGCCCACAATGGGCATCACTGATTGGCATGCATTATTGTTTGGCACTGATTGGCATCCATTACTATAGTATAACACTGATGCCGCCTATGAGTGCCCACCTGTGCCGCCTATGAGTGCCCACCTGTGCCGCCTATGAGTGCCCACCTGTGCCGCCTATGAGTGCCCACCTGTGCCGCCTATGAGTGCCCACCTGTGCCGCCTATGAGTGCCCACCTGTGCCGCCTATGAGTGCCCACCTGTGCCGCCTATGAGTGCCCACCTGTGCCGCCTATGAGTGCCCACCTGTGCCGCCTATGAGTGCCCACCTGTGCCGCCTATGAGTGCCCACCTGTGCCGCCTATGAGTGCCCACCTGTGCCGCCTATGAGTGCCCACCTGTGCCGCCTATGAGTGCCCACCTGTGCCGCCTATGAGTGCCCACCTGTGCCGCCTATGAGTGCCCACCTGTGCCGCCTATGAGTGCCCATCCGTGCCGCCTATCCGTGCCGCCCATCCGTGCCGCCCATCCGTGCCGCCCATCCGTGCCGCCCATCCGTGCCGCCCATCCGTGCCGCCTATCTGTGCCGCCCATCCGTGCCGCCTATCCGTGCCGCCCATCCGTGCCGCCTATCCGTGCCGCCCATCCGTGCCAATTTGTGCCACCTATCAGTGTCCGTCCGTGTCGCCCATCCGTGTCGCCCATCCGTGTCGCCCATCAGTGCCGCCTATCAGTGCCACTTCATTGGTGCCACATTGGTGCCCATCAGTGCCGCCTTATCAGTGCCCATCAGTGTAGCCCCATCAGTGCCCATCAGTGAAGGAGAAAACGTACTTATTTACAAAGTTTTGAAACTGAAACAAAAAAAAACATTTTTTTTTTCAAAATTTTCGGTATTTTTTTATTTGTAGCGTAAAAAATAAAAACCGTAGAGGTGATCAAATACCACCAAAAGAAAGCTCTATTTGTGGGAAAAAAATGATAAAAATTTCATTTGGGTACAGTGTA
Source organism: Lithobates pipiens (assembly GCF_037356315.1). Taxonomy (NCBI): domain Eukaryota; kingdom Metazoa; phylum Chordata; class Amphibia; order Anura; family Ranidae; genus Lithobates; species Lithobates pipiens. Next base: position 406,958,142 of record NW_027507748.1, read on the forward strand.
GCATGACCGCGCAATTGTCATTCAAAGTGCGACAGCGCTGAAAGCTCAAAATTGGTCTGGGCAGGAAGGTGTTTAAGTGCCCTGTATTGAAGTGGTTAAAGGAAGTACATGATCGGTTTTCTATGTGGTTCACTTGAGGCATTATTAAACAAGGCTGAAATTATAAATTTATGGAAAACCTTTTCAGGGATGCTGTCATATATTGTACTAGGAAAAAAGAAACTTTAATGTAAACTGGTTGTAAAGACAGAACATTTTTTACCTTAATGCATTCTCTGCATTGAGGTAAACATTCCAGAGGAGTATGGCCCCCTCACCCCCCCCCCCCCCCATACTTATCTGACTCCTATCTCAATCCAGTGCTGTGCCTGTCTGCAGCAGCACTGGTGGCTCTATATAAATAACTTATAAATATTAAACTATATCCGTATACAACTCAGACATTCTGCATTTATTGATGGCTAATACAGAACAAGACTCCACTATTGCTGTGAAGTTACACTGAAGGACTGTCATCACTGAATTAATTGTAGTTGTCAGCAATTCTGTTTTTTTATTTTTTCACATACCAGTGACCAAAAGAGACCCTTGATCTCCTAAAATATTGCGATTGTGTTTCATTTTTGGTGCTACGTGCATGGTATAGTCCAAAGACCATACAAGAAAAAGACTTGAATTTGGAGAACTGTCGCTTTGTCCGTTGTCCCGTTAATGACTTTTTGATGGATTCCCTTTAAGGTATACCTTGGCATAAAACTAGTCTAATAATATATAATGGACCCCCCACTTCTAAATGTAAAATGACTAATTTGAACCTAACCAAATTAAAATGGGAAGAAAAAGATTTTTACCCCAGACCCATAGGAAGCCTTATAGACACCAGTGAATGCAGACTGATGGGATGAGGGGGTCTGCTTGTTACTTCATGGTCCACTTTAAGCACTCTGTATTATGATTTGTTATAATGCACAAACTAATGATAGAAGTATGGATTGTATAGTAATTTTGTGACAACACAGTTTACAGAAATGCACTAAATATGCACTGTATAACTATAGATTTTAAAACCTAAACTAGTTTGACCTTGTCATCAGACATTTCTATTTTTACTTTGTGGGTAACTAACTTGTGTAAACTTAAAATGGCTTTTACTGGAAAAGTGAAGTAAATTTGGTAACAGCCTCATTTGTAACCTTTATACAAAATCCCTACCAAAAATGAACTTGCAGTTCAGTGGATGAAAGGGTCATAAACAGCCCATATTTTCTAGAAAGCATTTTCCTGCACTTACTGTCGGACAATTCCCTTTGTAGTCAGTAATACTTGTAGACTGTACTAACTAAAGGATTTCCATGTCTCTCATCTGCAAGCAGTGAGATTTGATTCTGTTATGCCCGTTTCTTCTGCTTTATGATGACACTACCAAATACTGTTTAGTTTTGAATATAATGTAGGTGTAAGGTCTTTACTACTATTACCCCAGTAGGGTCCCCAAAATAAATGAATAATGCTATGGAGACAGTGAACAGTGTCAAGTAAAAGTGTACTTACCAGTTTATACAGAGGTTGTCTGCTGTGTGTTAGTCAAACGAAGTGAAATTGACAAGACTGTTTTAGTGAAGTGCAGTTGTAACAGCTTGAGTCACATCAAAAGGAAGTTCTTGAGTTTCAGGAAATGTGTTGATGTGAAATCGCTTAGCCATTTTTAAGATGGTGGCTTTTGCAATGTGTTTACTGGAAGTGTGTTGCTGATAAGGGTTAAGGCAAAGACTGTTACCCAATAGTGAAGGCAATAGTAACTTATCATAGCGTAACTTATCATATACTGTATCTACACACAATGATTCCCAGTGGGTTAAATCAAATTACCAGGAAGGGACAGGGTTAAGCTTAAATGTCTTCCAATTCCAAATTAAAATGTGTAGTAGTATTTATTTGGGTCAGGCATAAATTCTCATTAAGTCTTTTAATCCGGTAGATGCAATCTATTGCATAGTAATTGTTTTTAGATTTCTTTAGTCGGTGAAATTTTATACTTTTCAATTGTTCTAGAGACTACATAAAGTACATATGACTTTGCCAATGTACCAAAATGTCTTCTTTCATTTTAACCTCACATGTCTCGCTTTTGAAAAGATAAGGTTTTGTTTTATTTTGGTCAACAGGTAGTTATCTGTAAATATGCCACTACGCACATTATTTCGCAAACTCAAATTGACATTCGAAAGAACCTGCTTGAGGCGTCCATCCTATAAGTGTGCGATTTCCCAGATCTATAAAATTCTCCCTTCCTGAAAAAGTGTGAGCATATTCTGAGGCAAGAGTCACCTCTGAAGACCTGTCGCGTTATATGGTCACAGATCTCTAAAAGCCCAGTTTGCACCTTTTTGTATAGAGAAACTAGTACAAAATCCTCTTTTTGTACCAAACCCGTGAACTTCTATACTCCATGTGTCTCTCAGCAAGTAAGTGCTGCTGGCACTGGAAGAAGCTGGGAACAATACACCACATCTACTTGTCCTGCCCCATACCCTATTGGCGGACCATCCCAACCCTCATCCATTCCCTCTTTGGATCCTGGGTCCCCTTTAATCCTGAAAATGTTCTTAGTTCTCCCCCTCAAACTTTTTCTAAATCCGCTTTAAAAAAAAAAAAAACACCTGCAACTCAACTAACAACTGTGAGTTGCTAAGTTGCGCTGTAAGTTGCATACAAGGATCCAAAATTTAAAGCGGATGGAATACCTTAACACCTGAATAGCTCCTTACACAGTCACAACCGAGTCTCAGAATCTCCTCTTGGGGACTGAAGTAAATATTATACAATAAATATTATTGTACCTGTATATTTGTCTAATTCCTATAGTTAGTCAATTGAAACTCTGACCACATGTTACTATTGCTATCACAATAATACAAGGTTCGCTATGAAACCAAACACATGGTTTATAAGTAATAGTCTTATTTATTTCCCAAGGAAATAAGAAAGCTAACTTGAAATACTAGAGAAAGATATTACAAATCTAGACCAACAATCAGGACATATAATACAAGAACATCATAGATACTTATCACAAGGCTTGTTTCTTCCAGCTATGCTCAGATGCTGAAAAGGACCAGAGCCATGAGGCTTGGGCCCAAGCCATGATCTGAAGGTGAAGAGAGGGGACAAATTGCCTGTGTGTGTTCTTTATTCAAACATACATGCCCACTCGTAGCCACCCCCACTTGCCTCCTCCCCATAGATATTCCTAATGTCTATCCATTCTCCAGGAATCATGCTGTATTGTCCACTAGGGGGCAGCGCTTGTCCATGAATCATCACTGTCCGACCTGGGTCAAATGTTCATAGATATTTGGGTCTTTGATCTTCTGTATCTCAACTCATCAATTATCTCTGCCAGTCATGCTCGCCTGCAGAGCAGTTAATCAGGAATTCTCATAGACAGATCGGAGTCAGTATTGCCATGTAGAGTTGGGCTTAATTGGCTACACTCCAACCTAGGCCACCTGGCTGTATCAACCAGGAAGTAAACCTTCAAAAATATTATACTAATTCATGTTGAACTCCAACAGGGACTCCCTCACTTGATCTACCCTAGAGCCAATGTCTCCACTGTGCATGCTCAGAAACGCATCACAGCTCCTTTTCTGGTGAAAGTAGATCTCTATTAGAGTGTTTCCTTCTTATTTAGAAAGCTGCCGAAGTGCATACACCTATGGTCTTTTTAACATTTATCCATGGACTTTTTAGGATGGTGTTTACTAAGGGATGTTTTTATTACATTTGAGGTTAAAATACCTTTTGGCGCTTACTTTTTTACAATTTTGCTGTGCATTGTTTCTTGCCCGCTGTTAGCTGACATTACTTAGCCAGTCCAGGTCCATCAACCCGGATGCCTGGATTGGCAGCTAGCTCAACCTTTCAGTGAGCCACTGGAAGACCTGACAGTCACTGACTCTCTGCAGACTGAATACCGAGAACTGAGCGATCGGTATTCTTTGATTGCTCAGTTCTCAGTGTAGAGCTGGTTAGTAAGTATGATTGATTGTTTTTGTTTTGTTTTTGCATTCCCAAGCTTTTGTTTTAAATTTGATTGCTTTTGATGTCATGCCACCTCTCTATCATATTTCCTAAAACTCCTAATACTCATTCTGCATGGTTGTCCTCTGTTTTGGTTTTCTTCATTTTCCAAAAAATTGTTGCAACAAATCAGATCTGCAAAATACTAGCTGTGCCCTCTTGGCAAATACCTTGGGGTGTTTACTTTCCCGAAATTAGTAATTTGAGGAATATTTTTTTTTTTACTATACTGGTATTTAACCACTTGCTTACTGGGCACTTAAACACCCTTCCTGCCCAGACCAATTTTCAGCTTTCAGTGCTCTCACAATTTGAATGACAATTACTCAGTCATGCAACACTGTACCCAAATTAATTTTTTGTCCTTTTTTTCCCACAAATAGAGCTTTCTTTTCCCACAAATAGAGCTTTCTTTTGGTGGTATTTGATCACCTCTGGGGTTTTTATTTTTTGCGCTATAAATGAAAAAAGACCCAAACTTTTGAAAAAAACGCATATTTCTTTGTTTCTGTGACAGAATTATGCAAATTATTAATTTTTCTTCATAAATTTTGGCCACATTTTATACTGCTACATATCTTTGGTAAAAATAACCCAAATTAGTGGATATTATTTGGTCTTTGTGAAAGTTAGAGAGTCTACAAGCTGTGGTGCGAATCGCACAAAATTGATCACATCTGATGTACTGGTGGCCTATCTCGCTTCTTGTGACCCGAACAAGTCAGGAAAGTACAAATACCCCCCAAATGACCCCTTTTTGGAAAGTAGACATTCCAAGGTATTTAGTAAGAGGCATAGTGAGCTTTTTGATGTTGTCATTTTTTTCTCACAATTCTTTGCAAAATTAAGATTTTTTATTTTTTTTTTCTCCACAAAATTGTCATTGTAATAGCTTATTTCTCTCACGTGGCATGTGTATACCACAAATGACACCCCCAAAAAATTCTGCTACTCCTCCTGAGTATTACAATACCACATGTGTGGGACTTTTTCACAGCCTGGCCATCATGTGTTCTAGGAACATAAATTACACATCTAACTTGTTGACTATTTATTACACTTTTGACGCACCAGGACAATGACACGTGACACTGATGACAGATGGCACTGATACGTGGCAATGATGACACTTATACGTGGCACTGATGACACGTGGCACTGATGACAGATGGCACTAATATGTGGCACTGATGACAGATGGCACTAATATGTGGCACTGATGACAGATGGCACTAATATGTGGCACTGACAGATAGCACTAATATGTGGCACTGATGACACGTGGCACTGAAGACACGTGGCACTGATGACAGATGGCACTAATGGCACTAATACGTGCCACTAATACGTGCCACCGATGACAGATGGCACTAATACATGGCACCGATGACGCGTGACACTGATGACAGATGGCACTGATAAGTGGCATTGATGACACGTGACACTGACAACAGATGGCACGTGACACTGACAGGTGACACTGACAGGTGGCACTGATGACAAATGGCACTGATGACAGATGGCACTAATACGTGGCACTGATGACAGATGGCACTAATACGTGGCACTGATGACAAATGGCACTGATGACAAATGGCACTGATGACAAGTGGCACTGGGGGCGGGTGGCACTGCTGGGGGCGGGTGGCACTGCTGGGAGCGGTTGGCACTTTTTTATTTTTTTTTTAACTCGAGGCAGAACTGTCTGTGTGAGGAGGGAGAGCGGCGCTGAGAGATGATCTCATATGTTTACATATGAGATCATCTCCCATTGGACACACCGATCACGCTGTAAACGGCCGCTGTGATTGGCCGTTTACAGCGATCTGTGTTTGCCTGTCCCCGGGGGACACGGCGAACACAGAACTTCCGCGATGCGCGCCCGCGGCGGCGCGCATTGCGGAAGTAAACATCAGGACGTCCAGGGACGGCCACCCAGACAAACGCGCCTGCTCTACGGCTGTCATTCGGCTATAGGGCGGGCGCGAGGTGGTTAAGGTCCTACAAAACTGTGTTAGATGGTCAAGAAGTGAAATGAGGAAATAACTCCCTTTGAAAGCCTGAAGTTGCTTATTAGATTTTGGGCTCCTGTATGTGGCTAGACTGCCAAAAAATTCTCACATGTGGTATCCTCTTACTCGGGAGAAGTAGAAGAATGCGCTAGCAGGTTTCAGGGCTGATCCTGCTGACGCTGCGTTTTTTTGGGGACACTACTATTGAGGATGCTAGTATAATTCTGATCAAAGAGATTGAATTTGTTTAGACACTATACTAGTAATGGAAGGTTTATAGTGTCTGATAATGTTACTGGCAATTTAAAAATGTATTTGTGGTGGGCAAACTGACACCAAGGCTATATGGCATCACACGTGACACTAATACAGTGATCTGAATCTGTACACTGTACTAATGACACTGTGACAGGGCAGTGAAACTGGGGTCAATCGGGGGGGTTTAAAAAGAGAATGTGGCGGGAAAACTGACGCTATCTGGGATTGATGCTTACGCTATCTGACGTCACCCTGGACACTAATAGTGATCAGTAAAAAAAAGCTGTACACTACTGACAGGGCAGTGAAAGGGTTAACAGGAGGGGGGTGATCAAGGGGTTAAATGTGCCTAACTACATGTGTTAGTGTCAGTGTAGTACTTACACTCATTGTATGATCTCTGTGTTTGTAAACACAAGCACAGGAATATTTGTGATTTGCTAGAGCTGATTAGCAGGTCCAAGACAAAAATCATTGGCCTGGGCTTTGGTAATTGATCGGTGCTGGATCGCATCGCAGCATCGCCGAGCTGCCAGGCACATTCCCTCCGACTCGGGGACACACTCGGCACACAGCTGCCGCCTTGTAGCAGTAAACCTAAAGTGACACTAAATTATATCCATATTTTCCAAAAAATAATCCATACACATTCTCTGGTGACCTTTTAATGGATTTTTTCATAAAATCATTTGAGTGTGTGTGTTTTTTTTTTTTTCTTTTTTCTTTTTTATAACACATCTGCTTATAACGAAAACAAACAATTATAATCGATAAAGCAAAAGCAGCGCTCATTCGGTGTATAGCACACCTTCCGAACAGTTAAAACGTGATTGCACCCTATGAAATGTGTGTCCTTTATAAGCTTTCTCCTCTGAGTGTGTCTTTGGGTATTGAGTGCATAAAGTAATCCTTCACGCCACCTCATGATACCGCTCCCCTCAATGTTTGCACTCCCCAGATATATAAAGTAAATGTGCTTTTTGATCATAACCTTCACATCATCATGTCACTCCTGATCTTCCTCCAGCCTCAGTATCTCATGATGTATTGGTAAATTAAGACGATGATTTTTTTTTTTTTTTTTTGCCTTTTTGTAATGTACAGTGGGATCTTTAGTTCCTCTAATTTTCTCTCCTCGCTTTTCAGAAAAGAGCAATGCATTTTGTGGTCATGTACACTGCTCTATGCACTCTGCAAGTTCCTAGCCTAGTGATTGCGAACCTTGGCCCAAATGTCTTTGAACTGAATTTCTCATGATGCTTAACTACACTGCAGAGTGAATGAGCATCATGGGAAATGTAGTTCCAAAACATCTGGGGTGCTAATGTTCGCCATCACTGCCCTAGTCCATCTTTTTAGCGTGCAAGAGGAGCTGGCTACATTACAACAGTTGGGACCATGAAGAAAGAACATGGCCACCCTGTAACTGGAAGTCATATCACCACTCAAAATAGGGATTTGGAGTTTGGGGATCAATTGCACTTGTAAAAAAAAATTAATAATAAGTAGGCAACACATTAAAACAATTTTTATAGTTTATTACTTTAGAGCAGCATTTTTCAACCAGGAATCTGTGGAACCTTAGAGTTCCTTCATAGGTTGATAGGGGTTCCCTGAGCAATAAGTAATTTCTGCTTCTCAGATGAGTAACCAAAGACTCCATTAATCTTTTTAGTTACCTCTAAGGAGAGATTCTACCCAATGACCATAAATATTAGGCACATTCTTCCCACTTATCACACTAATGTACTGTGAGCTGTAAATATAAATGTTTACAGGAGTTCCCTGAAGTCAAAATGTATTTCAAAATGCAAGTAAAACTGAACAAAAGCACCTTTGCATTACTGTATACTACTGTGCATGCAGGCACGCTTTAAAGCCAGCCGTAGACTGTTTGCATCCCGGCCAGTTCAGCAGGAACCGACCGAGATTCGAAACATGTATGAGCAGGCTTAATGTACGTAAGTTGATCGATCAACTTGGGTACAACCAGCCTGTTGGAATTTACATACAATAATTGCTAGCAGGTATTATAGCCGCTAGTAGTAACCACTGTGTTTTTTCCGTTGGGGACAGCTGCCCCCACCGGAAGAACACAATAGCTGCTTTTTATTTTTGTTAAGGTGTCTGAGTTTAATTAAAAAAATTAAAATAAATGCACATATATTCTGCTTAACTGAAATGGTAGACTCGAATGTCAGCGGTGAGTCAGTTAAGCGAGGATAGCCTGATCAGCAGACTTCCAAAACGGTCCAGGGAATCCAAAGAGCTCCAAGAATGAATCCAGGGAATCGTGCCTGGTAATGATGTCAGCAGGGTCCTTCTACTGGCCCTTTGGATGAGAGTTTTTGGCTTTCCAGTCTGACTGCTTTAACATTTGAGTTCCAGCCTCACGGTTACCTGCACGATTCCCTGGATTAGTTCTTGGATCTCTTTGGATTCCCTGTATCATTTTGGAAGTCTGCTGATCGGGCTAGCCTCGCTTGATTGACTCGTCGGTGACATTCCAGTCCACCATTTCCGGTAAGAATATATACCCCTTATCTCGGGTGGAGGACACCTTATCCCTGATCCTCTACATGCCTGCTGAGGCCTTTGTACCCCACTTGTGAGCAACAACTTTTCTTGGTGGACGCCATATGTGTTTACCATAGGTTTGTTTCACCTTTGGGACTTGCTCACCTGTGCTTCTACTCATTATATACATGTTCTATATTCATTATATTTAAGATTGATTTTTATCACAGTTTTATTATTTACACACAATACTTGATTGTTCAATGTTTTATATTTTTAGCGCTATTTTTTTCACTGATCTTGCATTGAATTTTTGCCACATTCTTATGTAGCAGCTGTAAAATCCCCTATTCATTTTAATGCCACCTAATAAAGTGGTGCGGTTCTGCTGTGATAAATCGCGTAGCAAACCGCATCGCATGAAGTTTGTCACCCAAAAGCAGCTCCTGAACTAGGCGACAAGCTGCACGTGATTGCAGCATGATTAATCACACCAGAACTGCACCCTGTTTTTAAGTGCCATTAAAATGAATGGCATCTAAAATTGTAATTGCCCCCATGCTCCAGGGGACCTGTATGGCCCCCCTGTATGCCTTGATAATAGGGTGGCAGCATGTAGGTGAACCGATCCCTCCATGTAGTCTCTGAATACTTGCCACTTCTCCTCCCTCCTGCAGATATTCAGCGGGTGTGGGAGTGAAATGGAGGACATCGGTTCGTCCACATGCCCTTGGCCCCTGTATGCTTTCCTGGCCCCACCTCCCACAAACTGCTGCGGGGAACTACCAGGGTCACAAAGGTCAAACTTGCGATTGGGCTCTGGTGTTCTGCCACTGTGGGAAACCTCAAGATGGCAGGCAAGTGTCCCGCTGTGAGACCATATTAGAGTGTCTCACAATGGGAGTGACAGGTCCTGGGATTAGTGGGAAGTGCCTCGGTCGGGGGCCAGGGGGGTCCCTTCATGGTTCCTTGCACTAGGGCCCTGAAGGTTCTAGTTACACCCTAAATATGGATGCAACATATTCTAAATGTGATATTTTATATTTAGGGTTTCCTTTTTTTCCCCTTCTAATCATAAGGGGCTCAGAAACGCCCTCTGTATATTTTACAGGCAATAATGGGTACTTATTATAGTGATATAAAGGCTTTATTCGTTCCTCTGATGCCCCATCTGACTGCAGCCAGTGCAGATTGGGGCAGTGCAGTTTACCCAGCTACTGAGTCTTTGAACCCCAAAGTGTTCAGAGCGTAGTGCATCCTAGTTCATTCACCAACAGTGGTCTCGTACTTACAAAAGAGACAGGCGAGTCCAAGGACCGCAAAGGGGATTGGGCTTAGCAGAACTGGTTTTGCCAGACAGCAAAAATTCCCCTAGGATGAATTCTGCATAGATGCTTGGTGCTTGGCACTGTTAGCTTGGAAGGGTTTTTTGATTGTACATATCCATCTTAATAGTGAAAGGAGTGTGAACCCAGTAATAACATAAATGTCATTGTGGCACCATCCCATTAGTTTGCATGCCAAAACACAAATTTTTTCCCTGTAGGGGAGGGAACCATGCCCAATGGATAGGGGAGCTCTCAATCCACAGGGTAGAAAATGGACTTAGAATGTGCCAAACCGATGAAAAAAATAAAATACTGTGCAGAAAACCTTGCATCATAAAAACAAGATGCCATCTTGCTAAAGCCACATCATGGAAAAAGGGTGATATGGTTGGACAGACAATTCTAAACAGTACAAGCATGTGAAATCAATGTGTTTTGCTACATTTGCTTCTTCGGGATTCACGCTTGAATATGGCAGCAGAAAAGATAAAATATCCAGCTTAAAGAAAAGCTAAAGGTATTAATACTCCCCTGTCCAGTGGTCCCTGGCCGGCAATGTCTGATAGTTGATCTAAGGGCCTCTTCATTGGCCATCATGGGATTAAATCACTCGAGTCATCCTGGCATCCAGTTTACAACACCAGAGTAGAGGACGGCATTTTATTGCATGTCTCTTACAGCAGAACGTTGGTTCCATTTTAAGGGCGTTCTTTTTACACGGTTTTACGTTAGGACAGTTTACATAAACATATGGTGTATTGTGAAGTGAGTTTTAGCTTTTTGCATTCTTATGCATTTTTGACTTGTCTAAGAAAAATTTGATTGTTCATGATACATCATGGAGGAACCAGACAGTAGCCAGCTGAGGAAGTTTAGTCTGGTACACATAATAAGATTATTGTATGAATGATTGTCTTTTTTTTTTTTTTTTTTTTTTGCATGCTAGTCTCTATTTTGACAATGAAGAGGTTACTAAAGATTTAACAAAATAAAAATTTGTAAGTGGTGTCCTATCGGATAGTTTCATATGACCTGTCCTAATTGGCTCTCGAAAGCTGTGTACTAACGATCAGATTATTGTACAATCTCTTCATGTGTACTAGTCTTTAGAGACCAACAAACTACAACCAGTCACCATGATGATCTCTATTTCCTAGTCTTATTTTGTCAATATATGTTCACAAATGCAAAGTAAATTGTGTATAAATTTATCGTCGAAACAAACCCAAACAAATCCTGGCTGCCATTGCTCCCACAGTGCTGACTTGTATGGTCTCTCAATGTCACTGATCCATATGCTCTCTGTGTTGCAGTGCTCACCCATATGCTCTCTCAACCTCACAGTTCTGAACCACATTTTCTCTCAATCTCGCAGTACTGACCCATATGCTCTCTCAATCCCCCCCCCCACTTTTTTTTTTTTTTTAACAAGAATGTAGTGCAAAACGGGCAGTGACAGATTGAATTAGAGGTTTAATATAGTTTGCCATTTCCTTGCACAACTTAAATGACGTTTGAAAACTTATATTTTATGCCTGGCAACACCACAAAAGGCAAATTAAACAAGATATTTGGCACCATCATGTATATTACTGTGATTTGGTATATTTAAATGTTTTTTTTTTTTTGTTTGTTTTTTTTAAGTTGATTTTTGCAAAACCAGTATCGGCCTTTTTCTATACAGGTAAAAGGTTGTAATATAAACATTGCACGTACCCAGTTTGATTTTGTCGAGGTCTAAAAAAAAAAAAAAAGAAAAAGTAAGAGAAAAAAAATTGCATGTAATTAACCCTTCCTCCCCCAGGCATGAGTTCAGCATCTTTGAATACAAACGCAACCGTAAAAGCATTCAATACAAAATTTTAATGAAAGGTTGAACATAATTTTACAGCATAATAAGTATAAATGTTATATATTAAATATTGTATCCTTTAGACCTCTACTGTAGATACAATAGTCATTTCATCATTTGAGCTTGTTTTTTTGTCCTCCGTGGGATCTTTTATTTTTTCTATTGTTTGCACTGTCATAAGCTTGTGCTTCTCATCATTACTGTTTGTCTCACCCAAAGAAATTTCATCCATGGTTTGATTGGCTGTTTGAGATTTTTTTTGCCACGTCTCCATTCCAGAAGGCCACAAAATGCTTGATGCACTTAAAAAGTCCCCGTTACTTCTTGCCTGACGCTTTGATTGTGTTAGCTTGGTTTTAAGACTGGAAACTTTATTTGCCAGGGCCACAGAGCATATGATCAGTGAGGCACAAATCAGAACTAACACAGCTATTATTATGGCACAAATCATTATTGCTGTTTTATATTTATCATCTTTGCAGACACTTGGTGTGTTTGAGGAATGGTTGCCAGCATATCGATTTGTAAACCAGAATGGTTTCTTTCTTGTGGTGTATGGCGCCATTTTTGTTGTCTTTGTAGACTCAAATGCTACCGTTTGCATGGTGTTTGTGTTTTTAGATGCTTTCTTCTGCATAGTTGTTTTCTTCTTTGTAGATTCAGCTACCATCTTTAGTATAGTTGTCATTCTTGAGTATCCTGGTGTATACAAATCCTGGTTTACTGACTGGCTTGCAGTGTTAAATGAGGTTACATTAGTTGTATCAGACGAGTTCAAGCCCAAAATGTTGGATGTGCTATTAACATCTGTTAAAATAGCCTTATCTTGTAAATCTGTAGTATAGGTCTTATTTACTTCTGCTTTACAACTGAAGGAAAGCAGCAATATCGCAAGATGCAGAAGGAACAACATCCTATTCAGAGCTACCGTTGGTTAGCTGTAGGGAAAACATTGTATTGTTAACACCGCTTTGTAGCTTGTAAAACATGCATGTATATTTATAATGAAAAAATAAATACAACAAAATGCGTTATTTTGGTAAATAGGGGTGCAGCGGATCAAAAAACTCACGGATCGGATTGTCCCTCGGATCAGAGTCACGGATCGGAGCATTTTTCCGATCAGCAAATAGTAATTGAATTTGCAAAAACCTGTGAAAATTCCACCACCATATAGTCCCCACTGTAATATCCACGTCGCCTCCCCCACTGTAATATCCACGTCGCCTCCCCCACTGTAATATCCACGTCGCCTCCCCCACTGTAATATCCACGTCGCCTCCCCCACTGTAATATCCACGTCGCCTCCCCCACTGTAATATCCACGTCGCCTCCCCCACTGTAATATCCACGTCGCCTCCCCCACTGTAATATCCACGTCGCCTCCCCCACTGTAATATCCACGTCGCCGCCCCCCCCACTGTAATATCCATGTCGCCCCCCCACTGTAATATCCATGTCGCCCCCCCACCCCTCACTGTAATATCCACGTCGCCGCCCACCCCCCACTGTAATATCCACGTCGCCGCCCACCCCCCACTGTAATATCCACGTCGCCGCCCACCCCCCACTGTAATATCCACGTCGCCGCCCACCCCCACTGTAATATCCACGTCGCCGCCCACCCTCACTGTAATATCCACGTCGCCGCCCACCCCCACTGTAATATCCACGTCGCCGCCCACCCCCACTGTAATATCCACGTCGCCGCCCACCCCCACTGTAATATCCACGTCGCCGCCCACCCCCACTGTAATATCCACGTCGCCGCCCACCCCCACTGTAATATCCACGTCGCCGCCCACCCCCACTGTAATATCCACGTCGCCGCCCACCCCCACTGTAATATCCACGTCGCCGCCCACCCCCACTGTAATATCCACGTCGCCGCCCACCCCCACTGTAATATCCACGTCGCCGCCCACCCCCACTGTAATATCCACGTCGCCGCCCCCCCCACTGTAATATTGGCTGGGTATCGCCAAGTATGGCTGGGTATGGGGGGATGGCTGAGCATGGATGGATGTGACTACAATTGTCACAGAGCAGCGCTGGGGGCGCTACAGAACGAGTCCCCACAGCGCTGCTGCCATCCGATCTCTCCCCTCCACTGTACATATCAGTACACAGAGGGGAGAGAGGAACCGGTGTCATGTCATGACGCCAGTTTGCTTACAAGTGATCGCTCCGTCATTTGATGGAGTGATCACATTGTAAACGGCTGCCGAGTGTGCCAAAGTCGCAGCCTTTCCTAAGGCCGAGGCAGCGGAGCGCCCCGCAGATCGCGGGGTGTGCCGATCCGAACAGGTTGACCCATTCGGATCACGGATCGGTGACAATCTGTTGCACCCCTAATAGTAAAGCTGGACAAAGTGCAGAGTAAGCTTTAGATTTCCAATCACTAAAAGACAGTGAAAGATGCAAGGGTACACTCCAGTCAAAATGGGAATTTCCAGTTGGAAATATAATCCTTATATGCCTTGAGAGAGCATAGTCTACTTTTTCAGTGGTTAAAGCCCAACTTGTACCTCCCCATCCCTCTCATTTTCTTTACTGATATAAAATATATACAATAAGTGTCTCTTACCGCAAAAGTGATGGGCCCCCTTCTTGCTCTGGTGGTGGGTAGGTCATGAATGCTGCAGAATGGTGCCCTCATTACTGTGGATTCAGGGTGGCCTGATAGCAGGCCTCCAGGGGTTGAGCCTTTGACTCCATGGGATCATTTAGTCTGGAAGAGAAGTGCTATCCAGTGGCAGAGCATTTCTTATTGTACGTCACGGGACACAGAGCCATAGTAGTTACTATGTGGGTTATGGGCCACATTCAAGAGATGGACACTGGCACACCCTAAATTAAAAAGTGCACTCCCTATATAACCCCTCCCACTAGTACCTCATTTTTTTCGCTAGTGTCTAAGGTGTTGGTCATGAGTAAAGATGTGTTGTGCTGAGCTCCACTGCAGCAATACTTGCTGGGGCTAGCCATGTAGCTGGATCCATTCAAAGTCTTTTTGGCCAAATTGAATAGTACCCGGGTCTCATATCTGAAGAAACAAGGTCTTGCCTGTAATGCGTTTTTTTAGAGAACTGGACCCCGGGATCCAGTACTTTTTGGTATTAAGGCCATAAAGTTTTACTGACGGAGGTACAATTACTGGTCCAGGATTGTGGGTTTCCTCATGGATCCCCAGCTCCTAAAGGTTTATTGGAACCTACCATGAAGGGTGAAGATTGGGTCTGTGGGTTTACCACAAAAAGGTAAGTGGAGTTTTTCGAAGAAATAAAAAAAAAAAAATTCTTCTTTCTCCAATTAGTAAATGTTGTCATGTCTATGTACCACCACTGGGGGCTGTATAGAGCACTTGCGTC
The DNA here is from genome assembly GCF_037356315.1 of Lithobates pipiens. Taxonomy (NCBI): domain Eukaryota; kingdom Metazoa; phylum Chordata; class Amphibia; order Anura; family Ranidae; genus Lithobates; species Lithobates pipiens. Next base: position 406,973,563 of record NW_027507748.1, read on the forward strand.
TCATGCTTCTCAGAGAGCCCATGTTGTGTCCAGGAAACAGCAATATTATCTTCCTAGGGGGTTTTGACTCCCCATCAGACGCACCCTCTGTGCTGTTTTTTTTTTTCTTCAGGGAAAGAGTGCTCCAAAAAAAAAAAAATCAGCATGCCACTCGGCGGCTTCCAGGCCCCTCCACCATTTCTCTGTTGATTGGATCGGAGCTTGTGTGGGAAAAGCTGTCTTTTGAAAGGACAGAGGAAGGGCCGTAGTGACAAAGGTGGGCTTAGCACGGTGTTGGCGTCCCCCCAGCGCAGGAAATGTTTAAGCATTTTTTTCTTTTAAAATGTGCTTCTACGGTGGCGGGGCCATCAGCCTCCAGGCAGTCGTGACGGCCTCCACCGTCAGGTTCAAGAGGTAAACCTCAGGGTTAGTCCCAGGGCCAAAAGAGGACCTGGGGGAGGAAACCCACAAAACAAAATACTAAAGCCTCTTTATGAAGAGGCATCCCCACTTGCTCGAGTCGGGGAAGGCTTCTACAGTTTTCAGGGTCTGGCAGGAACAATGTCAAGACAGATGGGTGGCTTCCTTAATTTCTCTAGGTTACAAACTAGCGTTCCGAAGGTTTCCATCTCCTCGCTTTCTCAGATTAAACGTTCCCAGAGATCCAGTGAAAAAAGTGTTGTTTCTAGCTTTGGATTATCCCTTGTCTCAAAGAGTGATATTGGTGATCCCTTTGCAAGAGCAAGGATTAGGTTTTTTATTCAAACCTTTTCACGATTCCTAAACCTATTGGTGATCCCTTTGGAAGAGCAAGGATTAGGTTTTTTTATTCAAACCTTTTGACGATTCCTAAACCTGATGCCGCGTACACACGGTCGAACTGTATGACGGACTTAGTCCGTCATACAATCCGACGGACAATCCGGCGTACTTTCCACTGAACGGACTTGACCACACACGGATACACAAACAGTCCGACGAAAGCTTGCGCGATGACGTACAGCACGTACGACGGGACTAGAAATAGGAAGTCCAAGACACAGCAAAGCCCTGTAAATCCTTTCTGGGCATGCACCATTCTTAGTCCGTCGGACTAGCATACTGACGACCGTATTGTCCGCTGAAACCAAAGTACGACGGAAAGATTTTTGGAAAAAACGAAATTCTTAGTACTCCGGACTGCACGCTGAAAAAGTCCGCTGAAGCCCACACACGAGCGGATTGTCCGCTGAAATGTGTTTCAACGGACTAAGTACGTCAAACAGTTCGACCGTGTGTACGCGGCATAACGGGGATGTCAGACCCATTTTAGATCTCAAAGATCTAAACCGGTTTGTGAATACCGTTCTTTTCGCATTGAGTCAATACGGTCAGTAGTCTCCATCCTAGAAGGGGGAGAGCTTCTGGCATGAATCGACATCAAGGATTCTTTTCTCCATGTGCTAATTTTCCCCGTTCACCAGAAATTTCTACGCTTCAAGGTAGAAAATTTTAATTTCAAGTTTTTAGCTCTGCCGGTCTAGCTACTGCACCTCGAGTGTTTACAAAGGTCCTTTAACCAAGTTAGGGGCTCAAGGTATAACGATACTAGCCTACTTAGACTATCTATGCTTGATAGATCATTTGGTAGCCCACTTAAAACCAAAGTTTGGTCACCACAGTCAGCTACCTGGAATACCTAGGTTGGATTCTAATCTAGAAAAATCCTCAAAACCATCAAGGAGATTGCAGTACTTGGGGCTGATCATAGATTTAGCTCAGAAGAGGGTGTTTTTGCCCCAGCAAACTATCAGTTCCATAAGGGAACTGATTCAGTTGATCAAAACAAAGAAGAATGCTTCTATTAGACTTCTATTAAACTGACTGAAATTGTTGGGAAAAATGGTGGCTTCTTTCAGGGCCATTTCTTGTGCACAGTTTCATTCAAGACTGCTGCAAAACAGTAGTCAACTTGGAACAAGAAGGTCCAAGCTCTGGACTTCCCAATGCGTTTATCTCCCAGTGTGCATCAGAGCCTCAATTTGTGGTTGATATCCAATAATCTACAAAAAGGAAAATCCTTTCTACTAGTTACCTGGAAGATGGTAACAACAGATGCCAGCCTTCTGGGCTGGGGAACAGTCCTGGAAGAAGCATCTGTCCAAGGGAAATGGTCCAAATCAGAGATGACCTTGCCCATCAATATTCTAGAGATTCGGGCAGTACGCCTGGCCCTGGAGGCTTGGACGCTCAGACTACGGAATTGTCCTGTCAGGATCCAATCTGACAATGCCACAGCTGTGGCCTATATCAATCGCCAAGGGGGCACGAGAAGTTGTGCAGCGCAAAGAGAGGTAAATCATATTCTATCTTGAGAAAACAACATTCCTTGCCTATCAGCAATTTTCATTCCAGGGATAGGGAATTTGCAGGTGAACTACTTGAGTCGCCAACGATTGTTCGTAGGCGAAAGGTCCCTTCACTTCAACATGTTTCTGTCATGCCAAAAATGGGGAGTTCCGGACATGGATCTGTTTGCATCCAGGTTCAACAACAAGATTGATAACTTTGTGACAAGGGATCCGATGGCATACGGAACAGATGCCTTGGTTTTTCTGTGGGATCAGTTTTTCACTGATCTATGCGTTCCCTCCTGTTCTTGCTTGATCCTGCGAGAGAGCGCAGAAGGGAAGGAGGTTTCTACTTGGTTAATACTAAGAAGCCAGCCTCCGGAGTCGTATACTATAGAATCTGGAAGGCATATGTCGCCTGGTGGGAATCCAGGGGTTGGCACCCCAGGAAATATGTCATAGATAGGATCCTTGAATTCCTACAAATAGGATTAGAAATGAAGCTAGCCTTGAGTACCATCAAGGCCAGATGTCTGCTTTAACTCTGTTTTTTTTTTTTTAACGGCCACTTGATTCACACTCTTTGGTTCATAACTTTATTCAGGGGGTAACGTGGATTAATCCTCCAGTCAGGTCACCCTTGAACCCCCTTGGGAATTTAGTCCTGTCGGCTTTACAGAAGCAGCCTTTTGAGCCAATACAAGATATTCCCTTGGTCCTCTTAACGAGGAAAAATTATTTTCTTGTTTGCCATATCTTCTGCAGGAAGAGTATCAGTCGTCTGCCCTTTCTTGTAAAGAGCCATATTGGTTTATTCATAAGGATGAGGCTGTTTTGTGGCCTCATCCTGAATTCCTACCGAAGGTAGTATTGGTTTTTCATTTAAACCAGGATATTGTTCTGCCTTCATTTTTTCCAGAACCTCGTTTTGTGGAAGAAAGATCACCACATTCTCGATGTGGTGAGAGTGGTCGAAGTCTATTAAGTGTCTGCTCCGATTCATAAAACAGATGTTTCGTTGTCAGACGGTCCTAAAAGAGGACAGGCAGCCTCGAAATCTACGGTTTCTAAATGGATTCGTCAAGTGATTGTTCATATTAAAGCGCATGTCTCCATGGCTGTTGGTGCTTCTTGGGCAGTGCATCACCATGCCTCCATAGCTCAGATCCCCAAGTTTGCAACCATATTCTATCAAGTAGATGTAAAAGATGATGTGCATATCGCCTTTGGGTGCAGTGTATTGCAGGCTGCAGTATGAGTCCTCTAGTCTCTTGGTGCCCTACTTTTACTGTGTCTCCCTCCCTTCGGTTGGCATTGCTATGAGACATCCCACATAGTCACTACTATGGCGCTGTGTCCCGTGATGTATGATAAGAAAATAGGATTTTTATAACAGCTTACTTGTAAAAATCCTTTTCTTTGAAGTACATCACGGGACACAGAGGTCCCTCCCTTCTTTAGTATACACATGTATTGATTTGCTACATAACTGAGTTACTCCCACCAGTGGGAGGGGTTATATAGGGAGTGCACTTTTTAATTTAGGGTATTCCAGTGTTCGTCACCTGAAGGTGGCCTATAACCCACATAGTAACTACTATGGTGCTGTGTCCCATCATGTACTTCAACGAAAAGGATTTTACAGGTAAACTGTTAGAAAAATCCTATTTTTCTGTTTGGTACAGTGCACTGGAGTATTACAACTGGAGCTGTTTTTTTTTTTTCTCTCTCTAAACCTGGGCTTTAAAGGCTAAGGGTTTTTATTTTATTTTATTTTTTACTTTTTATTTTTTTTACAAAGTTTATGCTTTCGTGCACAGGAGCCCTGCAGTGAATTGTGCCCGCAATGTACTTCTGTATGGGTATTCTGTTAGAAAGCCTGAGGACTTTTCAGTAGACACTGGTTTCTTAATAGTTCTGAGAGAAGAATCCCTCCCTCCTTTCACAGGCGGGGGATGGTTTGGGGAAAGGTGCTGGAGCAAGTTGCAAAATAGGGGTGTAACATGCTCCAAAAGGTGAACTTATTCTTTAAGATTTTAATTTGCTCATGGATGTGCTTTACCTGTCTGCCACACTCTGCTCATGATGCTGGAACACCCTCATTCCTGCCTAAAGAAAATGTAACATAAACACCTGCCATTACTGAGACATTTACAACCATTATGGTTCAACTGTATATTTGAAGCTTGAATCTGGTTAAGTAGGAAGCGGAGAGGAGAATTTGCACAGGATTCAAGAACCAAGCAAGCCTACTGGCCATCATTGGAGCTGTTTGTATCTGTTCTACAGGGGATTACATAAAAACCTCAGGTGAAAGAAGTCTTCTTGAACTTTATTAATTTAGCATTTTTATGCTCAATGGGTAGTAGTAGCTGCTCATTGAGGCTGGATTAACACTGGTTCGATGCGGATTCCCGCATAGCATCTGAATCGCAGGCAGTTCACACTGATCTCTATGAACCGCTGTGGGTGTCAATATAAAGTTAATAAAAAAAAATGTGGCACTTTCTCAGTGACCAAATTGCTAATGTTCTATAAATCCTCAAGTGATAAAGAAATGATATCCAAATATACACAAACAAATAAAACAATTCATCAATGGCCAAAAATTATAGTGCTGGTTGCAAGGAGTCTTCAATACAGAAATTCTCATAAATCAGTGTTATTAATCGGATTAAAGTAATTGTATATAGTCATATAGATGTGCCGAATAACAGTGATTGTTATGTCAACAAAGCACTGCATTTAAACCTGCCTAGTTCTCCCGACTCCATACCCTTGAAGTCACGTGAGCAGTAATGTAACGCGTAGGGGGGAGCTGGGTGAGAATCCCTTCCGGTCGCGGCCGCGACCGGAAGTCCCTGATATGTGAAAGCTAACGATTGTGAGTCTGTATGTGAGTTGCTACATTTTTAAATGATGATTTGTATGCTACACATGGAGAATTATTTCTATTACATGAGAAACCTTATTGGAGAAAAGTGTATCTGAGAACACTGTTGGTGTGATCTAGCAGAGGATTACAAGGAAAGAACTTACTGCTGTCGATACTTATGAGAGATTCAGCACAAATGCGACTAGACCCGTAGGGGTCTTCCTTTGAGGTGAGAGGCTGGGCACACTTTACACACCGATATTGAAAGCACTATTTAGGAATTGGATATATTGGTCTGCACTGTGATCGGTTATGAACTTTTCTGTGCACTGAAGATTTACTGCACCAAGCACTTTATGGACTTTTTGTTTTGTTACAAGTTATTATTGCACTGTTTTATTGCACTTTAAGTATATTGAACTCATTGGTTATTTTTGCACTATTAATTTTGACTATACATTATTACTTCGCACTGTGATAACATTTATTTATGAAATTTCTGTATTGAAGAATCTATGAACCTAGCACTTTATATTTTTTGGCCATTGATGAATTGTTTTATTTGTGTATATTTGGATATTTCAAAATCACTTGAGGATTTATATAACATTAGCACTTTGTTCACTGAGATAGCGCCACGTTTATTTTTAATGAGCACTGTATGCAAACACATTTCGTGTTGGCAGCTACTCACTGGTGTTGTTGGTTTGTGCATTAGTACATTCGTACTAACCATATAAAGTTAATGACACCCTCTAATCTGTTAGCAGAATGCAGTGTGAATTGTGGAATTTGATTGCATGGGCTTGAACACCCATGGAGTCTGATTCCAGCTTTGACAAAAAAAAGGGTCCTGCACCATTCTGGTGCAAATGCGATGTGATTTCAGCCATACAAACTGTATGGATGAATTCACACTGTACAGGCATGCGGTGCGAATCACATGTGATGTCTGGCTGCCCATCAATGTCCATCACTGCTGTCAATGCCCATCTGTGCCCAGCAGTTCAGTCCATCAGTGCTGCCTCATCAGTGCACATCAGTGAAGGCGAAAAATTACTTGGTTACAGAATTTACTGGCAGAAAAAAAAGTAAAAAAAATGATTTTTCTAAATTTTTGGTATTTTTTTGTAAAAAATAAAAAACCCAGCAGTAATTACCACCAAAAGAAAGCTCTATTTGTGTGAAGAAAATAATAAAAAATATGTTTGGGTACAGTGTAGCATGACCGTGCAATTGTCATTCAAAGTGTGACAGCGCTGAAAGCTGAAAAATGGCCTGGGCAGGAAGGGGGTGTAAGTGCCGGGTAGGCAAGTGGTTAAAGGCTAACCCATGGCATTGGGGAAAAAAACAGGCTTGATATATGGAGGCTTCTGTTGCATGCTGCTAATGGCAGACTGTGTACTTTGATTAAAATTGAGAGCAAATGGTGGGACTTTGAAGAACACAGCAGCACACAAAGAAATACTGTTTGTTCATGTTGTATAATCTAATGATCAAATGCTTTTGGAGATTATATACCCATTAAAGAGGAAGTAAACCCTGATGAGTTTACTTCCTCTTTCATTCCCTGCAAAGGTAAAGCATAATAGACTACTATGCATCGCATAGTAGTCCATTATGTGTCACTTACCCGACACAGGAGCCAGCGAAGTCACCGCTGTCCCCTGTAGTCCGGCGCATCCATCTTCTCGGTGGGTCTCGCTGCTCCGCCGCTGTCATTCGGCGAAGCCGCGATGACGTCACTCCCGCGCATGCGCACGGGAGCCACCACTCGCGACATATCGCCGTTGACCGCGGCACACTCAGTGTGCCTGCGCCCCGCTGTCTACGGCGCATGCGCCATGGACAGCGGTGCCTGTCTTTCGGCAAATATCTCCTAAACCGTGTAGGTTTAGGAGATATTTCTTGGACCTACAGGTAAGCCTTAATCTAGGCTTACATGTAGGTCAAAGTTGGTTGTAAGGGTTTACAACCATATTAAGTTAGATTATACAACATGAATAAACAGTATTTCCCAGTCACTTGACTCTTTTTGTGCTGCTGTGTGCTTCATACAAAGTTCCACCATTTGCTCTCAATTTTAATCAATGATAGGAATGGAGGCAGTTACCCCTTTCATCCCTGCCTCATTTAAAGTCCCAAAATTCCTTTTCTTTTCTCATTATAGACTGTGTACTTTGTTTCCATGCCAGGTCAGACAGTAAAAAGCTTTTATTGCAGAAGAGATGTAGTAAGTATCTTCCATAATAAGCGTGCCTGATCGTTTTCTTTAATTCTGATTTGTGCTAAAACCATGGAACATTTATATAACATATTTCAGAAAATAATCATCTGGGAAAATTGGGTTCTATACTTTTGGATAGGATTAGGAAGGATTTGACTTAACCAATTATCCTTTAAGAAAATGCAACGAAAAACGTGATTTAAATTATATCTTTACTGCGCTGCTCATATACTTATTGGAGGAGGAAATGGTTGAGACAGCGCCTGCCACTTCTACCAAAAGCGGTAGCTTTTCATTTCTCCTTTTTAGATGATATATCCTATCCCTTTGATTATTCCCCCCCAAAGTGTACAATTTCAGTACTGGTGCTAGAAGCTTTTTTTGTTTCAGCTGGTAGTTGCCTAAAATTTTCAAATTAAAGGAAGCTGTCAGGATGGGAGCTGCTGTTGCCGAGGCAGGTAGGCAGTCGGTCAGCAGGTCGAGGGCTACCCAAAGTCTGCAGCTAATTTGCCAGTTGTCTGACCTCATGTCACTGTCTTGCAAATTATGTGATTGGTCAGGTAAATAGGTAAAGGGCTACAACTGTCTGCCATTCCAAGCATAGGGCTAAGACAAAGTAAAGCCAAATAACAATAAAAATCTTTCATAGGGGCAAAGTATATTCTATATTATAATATTCTGAATTAGGCTGATGATTAATAAATTAACCAAATTAACACTTGTAAGTGTGTTTTAACTTACCTTAAGTCTTTGTTTAGAATTTAGATAAGGTTCCCTGGTTTCATTTGTTAGACTGCTCTTCCGTGCAAAATCTTTTTGTATGCTGGAGTAAAAGATTATTTTTTTCTGCTTTAGTAAAGTTTCCGCAGTCAAAACCACAGATGAGACTTCCTGTTCTGTGTTTGCTCATGCTGAACTTTGTTCCAGCATCACAAAAGGGACCTGCCCATTGCTTTGGGCTGTATGAAATGCTAGCGTTAATAGTGCAATCTTAATAAAAAAAAGTGTGCAAAAAGTAATCAGTGATCTCATCCTTTCGTAGCTGGCAGTGATTAAATGAACACACACACACACACACACACATTCTCAAAATTAGAGAACAATTCATGAACACTTGATTTTTTTCAGAAATTATGTAATCTTCATTGCTCAACATTTGATAGAATTTTTTTTGTGGCTATATCATGCTAATGGAGTGTTTTTCAAAATAACCAAGGCACTTCAACAACAAAAAAAATATTTTTTAGAAAACACAATGATCAAAATTAGAGAACAGCAATGACTGTAGCATAGAGAAAGATTACAACTAACATTTCTGAAGGTTACAACAATTAGAAAGTCTACAGGCCCTTGCTTTCAATGACTTCAGCACATTTGCGGCCACAGGATATCACTAGTCTCTCACACTGTTCTGGTGTCATTTTGTTCCCCTCTTCTTCCAGTCTCTTCCACAGTTCGGTGACTGTAGTGGGTTTCTTGGCCATAACTTTTTTTTTTTTTTTTTTGCCAAGGATTTTCCAGGTTCTGATAAACATTTGCATTTACTCTGCCATGTAGCTGTATAGAAGGCCGAACTTCTTCTGCAGATAATATCCCCCAAACCATGACACTTCCCCCTCCCACATTTCACTGACTAATTTACACACTTTGGTTTGTCTTTCCCCAGTTTGACAATCAACATAATGCTTCCCATCAGACCCAAATAAATTTTAATCTTGCTTTCATCACCAAAGTGAACTTTGGACCAGTTCCCCTCTGTCCACACAACATGCTTCTCAGCAAGGGTTAGTCTAGCCTTTTTGATTCTTTCTGCTAATGAGAGATTTGGTCACTGCAGAGTGGGCCTTCTCATTATTCTGTCCTCTTGCATTTGTCTTTTGTGGACGATCAGATTGAGAACTTGAATGAGTTTGTGACCTTGTAAACATCCAATATTCCACAAATCACAGATTTGGAATGACAAGCTTCTCTTGCAGTGGCTGGAAGGGTCCTCCCTTTGGCCTTCATCTGGACAACCTACTGCCAGAGGTTTTCATTCACTTTAGAACGGCTCACCATCTTAAAAAGTCAGTGTAAACTGGAAAGTTAAGCTGCCAGTTAAATAGGGTTTGTCAGATAATTAAAATTAGCACAAGGTGCCAGATTACCACCAATAACTGGGAGGTGTCTCAAAGTGTTCTCTAATTTTGATCGCTGTCCTTTTTTCTAATTTTATTGAGGTTTTTTTATTTTGTGCTTCTCATGAAATATGCTTAACCACTTCAGCCCCGGACCAGGACCAGAGGTATTTTTACAATTTCGCACTGTACTGCTTTAAGTGGTAATTGCGCCGTCATGCAATGTTGTACCCAAACAAAATTTGCTTCCTTTTCTTCCCACAAATGGAGCTTTCTTTTGATGGTATTTGATTGCCTCTGCGATATTTATTTTTTTACGATATAAAAGGAAAAAAATGAAAAATTAAAAAAAAAAAGATTTTTTAATTTTGTTATAAGAAAAATTGAATGAACTAAATTTTAGTCATACATCTAGGCCAAAAGTTATTAACCACTTCCCGACCAGCGCACGACGATGTACGTCGACAGAATGGCACGGGCAGGCATATTGGCGTACATGTACGTCCAATATTCGATGCCGCCCTGCCATCGGGAGCGCGCCGGCGGCGGCGCGCTCCCGCGCTGGTCGGGACCCCCGTGAGTCCGGTCGCGGGACCCGCGAACTCGATCGCCGCGGGCATCCCCGCGATCGTCTCACGGAGCGGCCGAATGGAGGAAATGCTGTATAAACAACATTTTTCCATTCTGCCTAGCAACTAGTGACGCTGATCTCTGCTCCATGTGATTGGAGCAGAGATCAGTGTACACTAAATGAAAGCCCAACCCCCCCCCCCCCCCCACAGTTAGTAACACACCCCTAGGAACACTTAACCCCTACACTGCCCCCCACTGGTTAACCCTTTCACTGCCAGTGTCATTTACACAGGAATCACTGCATTTATATAGCAGTGATTACTGTATAAATGACAATGGTCCCAAAAATGTGTCAAAAATGTCCGATGGGTCCCCGACAATGTCGCAGTCACAATAAAAATCGCAGATCGCCGCCATTACTAGTAAAAAAAAAATAATAAAAAATTATTAATAAAAATGCTATAAAACTATCCCTATTTTGTAAACGCTATAACTTTTGCGCAAACCAATCAATAATCGCTTATTGCGATTTTTTTTTTACCAAAAATATGTAGAAGAATACGTATCGGCCTAAATTGAGGGAAAAAAATGTTTTTTTATATATTTTTGGGGGATATTTATTATAACAAAAAGTAAAAAATAATGTGTTTTTTTTTCAAAATTGTCGCTCTATTTTTGTTTATAGCGCAAAAAATAAAAACCGCAAGGGTGATCAAATACCACCAAAAGAAAGCTCTATTTGTGGGAAAAAAATTACGTCAATTTTGTTTGGGAGCCACGTCGCACGACCGCGCAATTGTCAGTTAAAGCGACGCAGTGCCGAATCGCAAAAAGTGGTCTGGTTTTTGACCAGCAAATTGGTCCGGTCTGAAAGTGGTTAAGCCACATGTCTTTAGTAAAAAAAAATGTCAAGCGTGTATTTATTGGTTTGCGCAAAAGTTATAGCGTCTACAAACTAGAGTACATTTTCTGGAATTTACACAGCTTTTAATTTATGACTGTCTATCTAATTTCTTGAGGTTCTAAAATGGCAGGGCAGTACAACCCCCCCCAAATTACCCCATTTTGGAAAGTAGACACCCCAAGGAAATTGCTGAGTGGCATGTTGAGCCCATTGAATATTTTTTTTTTTTTTGTCCCAAGTGATTGAATGACACAAAAAAAAAAAAAGTTTACAAAAAGTTGTCACTAAATGATATATTGCTCACACATGCCATAGTTATATGTGGAATTGCACCCCAAAATATATTCTGCTGCTTCTCCTGAGTACGGGGATACCACATATGTGGGACTTTTTGGGAGTCTAGCCGCGTACAGGACCCCGAAAACCAATCACTGCCTTCAGGATTTCTAAGGGTGCAAATTTTTGATTTGACTCCTCACTACCTATCACAGTTTCGACGGCCATAAAATGCCAAAATAGCACAAAACCCCCCCCAAATGACCCCATTTTGCAAAGTAGACACCCCAAGCTATTTACTGAGAGGCATGTTGAGTCCATGAAATTTATATTTTGCCACAAGTTGCGGGAATATTACAAACTTTTTTTTTTTTTTTTTTTGCACAAAGTTGTCACTAAATGATTTATTGCTCACACATGCTATTGGCATAAGTAAAATTACACCCCAAAATAAATTCTGCTGCTTTTCATGGGGTATGGGGATACCACACGTGGGGGACTTTTTGGGAGCCTAGCCACGTACGGGACCCCGAAAACCAAGCACTGCCTTAAAGATTTAAATATAAAACGCTACCAAAAAAAACTGTTAGCGATCGCAGGGATCAGGCCTGACTCTGCAAACACTGCAGTTATATGTTTTGGAAGTGACAGTGATTAATCGATACTGCACTTGGGTGGGCTGGGCGGAGGGGCAAAACGCAGGTGCTAGCAGGTATCTGGGCTGATCCCGCTAACGATGCGTTTTTTTGCAACCCTAAACTGCTGGGGACGCTAGTATAGATCTGATCAGATATTGATCTGTTCAGATACTATACCACTACGGGAGGTGTATGCTTTGCGCGTTGGTGTTAGCGGTACTGGCACTAACCTAGCGCTGCCTGGGGCGACGCAGACCCTGACCCTAAAACCTAATTGATATCACCCGCCAGTGATCAGGGGGTTAAACCTTTATTGGGTAATAAATGGTGGGTGCCCTGATGCTATAAAAAGCAAACTAACCAGAGTCACCCGTAACACTTATACGGTGATCACTGGTGAAAGGGTTAACTAGGGGCAATCAGGGGGTTAAAACCATTATTGGGTAGTATATGGGGGTACCTAGCGCTATAAAAACCTGGCAGTGAGTGAACCTAAAAAAATAACCAGCTACCTACCGGCACCAGTGACACTAATGCAGCGATCAGAAAAGTGATTGCTTAGTGACTCTGGCAAAATGGGGTGAAAGGGTTAACTAGGGGCAATCAGGGGGTTAAACCTTTATTGGGGGGTAGGGGGCTACCCTGGACCTAACACTAACTGCCCTGACAGTTTTTACTGTCACAACTGACACTAAATGCAGTGATCAGTAAATAAATGATCACTGCAATCAGTGACACTGTGACTGGGAGGTGGGGGGGGGCGATATCGGGAGGGGATTTGTGTGCCTATGTGTACCTACATGTCAGTGTAGTGTTGGTGCACTTACTTTCTCTGTTCTCCTCTCAGTCTGGTCAAAAAGACCGCCCGAGGAGAATGACATCACTTCCTCCTTGCCTGTGTTTACACTACACAGGCGGGGGAAGCTTCTCATTCGCCAGGAACGATCGAGAGGGGATGGCCAGAAACCAATGGCCATCCCCTCATCCCGGATCGCTCCTGAAGCGAAACAGACCGCCGCATCCAGCGGGAGGGGGTCCGATCGGACCCTCCACCCGCTGGAAGGCAAGCACGTACATGTACGTACTTGTGCCCGTCGGTGCCATTCTGCCGACGTACATTGCCATGCGGTGGTCCTTAAGTGGTTAACAAAACTGTTCTTTTACTCCAGTTTAGGTCATTTCAAAAGGGACTAAGCAGATACCTTGAAATTTAGGAAATTGTATGCTCTCTAATTTTGATCTCTGTGTGTGTGTATATACATACATATATATATATTTTTTTTATGCAAGCGGGTTTAATCACTCACCGGCTATCTGTATCTTTTGCAGAGCTCACTGTAGATTTAAAGTGATTGTAAAGGAAAACATTTTTATTTAAATACAATAGCAAACATGTTATACTTGCCTGCTCTGTGCAGTGGTTTTGCACAGAGCAGCCTTTCTGCTCGCCAAGTGCCCCCATAGCAAGCCACTTTCTGTGCGGACACTCCTGTATGCTCACTCCCGAGCTAGTTTTCTATGTCCATAAGACACTGCTGCCTGGCCCCATCTCCCACTTAACTGGCTGTGATTGACAGCAGCGGGAGCCAATGGCACCTGCATCTCAGCCAATCAGGAGGGAGAGACCTGGGAGAGCCTTGGATCTCATGCACATCGCTAGATTGAGATTGGTCTTAAGTATTTGAAGGGGGCTGAGGGGAAGCTGCACACTAAAGGTTTTTTTTACCTTCATGCATAGAATGCATGTAGGTAAAAAAAACCTTCAGCCTTTACAACCGTTTTACAGCTGATTACAGCATACTCTGCAACATGTTCTTTGCATAGTCAAATTTTATCCATTTTTATATATTTATTTTGCAAAGTCCCATTGGGAGATTTACTTTCACCTCAAGTTCTGTAGAGGTTAACAGGAAGTGAGAGCAGATCCTGTTTCGGAAAAGATTCCACCCCTAGTCCCTTTAGGCTTCATGCACAAGGGAATGATTTAACTTGACAGTAAACCACGTTTCAAATGTCCATTTTTTTAACCACTTCAACCCCGGAAGATTTTACCCCCTTCCTGACCAGAGCACTTTTTACAATTTGTCAATGTGTCGATTTAACTGGTAATTGCGCGGTCATGCGATGCTGTACCCAAACAAAATTTGTGTTCTTTTTTTCCCACAAATAGAGCTTTCTTTTGGTGGTATTTGATCACCTTTTGTGGTTTTTACTATTTGTGCTATAAACAAAAAAGCAACAATTTTGGGAGGAAAAACTATTTTTACTGTTAGCTAGAATAAATATCCCCGAATTTGTTTTAAAAAAACAAAAAACAAATTTCTTCATCAGTTTAGGCCAATATATATCTACACATTCTTGGTAAACAATTGCAATAAGTGTATATTGATTGGTTTGAACGAAAGTTGTAGCGTCTGAGAGAGATTTTTGGCATTTAATTTTTTACTAGTAATGGCGGTGATCTGCATGTGTTTTTTTATTTTTCTTGGGATTGCGGCGGACAGATTGGACACTTTTGACACATTTTTGGGACCATTGACATTTATACAGTGATCAGTGCTATAAAAATGCACTGATTACTTTGTAAATGTCACTGGTAGGGATGGGGTTAATACTAGGGGACAATCGAGGGATTAAATGTGTGTTCCTTCAGTGTGTTCTAAGGCCTCATGTACACTGCTTCTGCTAAACGCACTTTTAGGAGCAGTTGGGCATTTTTTTTCAACTGCTCCCGAACTCTCCTCTGTTATCTTATCAGTACATGTACAAAGGGTTTCTAGGCAGTTTCGTTTTTGGAAAGCAAAAAAATTAGATCAGATGCTGAGTTTCGAGGCATGTAAAGCGCCAGACACTTCTAAACGCAGTAACGCATGTTTATCCGTGTTTCGTTTACAAACGTTTTTGTCTATTTTGAAGGAAAAAAAAACTTTTTTTCAAACTCTTCTAAGCGCAAATGCGTCAAAATGGACGTTTCAATCTGTCAAGTTAAATTGTTCAGGAGAGGTTGTAAAAACGTTCCGTGTATATTATACCTTAGGCCTAATGCACACTGAACATTTTTACAGCTGTAGTTTTTGGCTTCAGATATTTTTTCTGCAGCCAGTAAACCCCCCAATATGTTATCCTATGTGTCCAGGCATTTTCTGGCTTGAAATAAACTGAGAGCTAGTTTTGTTTTAAGAGTTTTTCATCTGTAAAAACACTAACTTGGGTAAAAGCTTAAAAACGCGGCTTTTCTGTGTTCATCAGCGTTCTTGAGCCATAAGCTTTTTTGTGGGAGTATAGTTTTGTATAAAAAATAAATAAAAGCTACTGCAAAACTCATTCTACTGCTACAGCTTTCTACTGCTAACACGAATGGTGTTTTTATAATGTCCAGTGACCATGAGGCCTTATGGGTACAACTCAGGCTTTTGGATTTCAAATATCTTCATATCCTGTTAACAGTGGTCTTCAGAACAAATGTAGGAGTGAATCTCCCCAGCGGGAACAGCGACAATAATAAAAAAAAAAAAAAACCCCCGATGGGTTCTAACCTATTTTCTGCTTTATCCACCTCTAATTAAAAAGAAATGAATTTACATGCTCTTTAACCACCTCCCGCCCAGCCTATAGCAAAATTACGGCTGGGTGGTAGTTCAGTTCTGACTGGACGTCATGTGACATCTTTCAGGATAACTGCCGGCGACACGCCGGTGGGGGCGCGCAGGGTGACGATCTGTCTGACACACCGCTACACTAATCTCGGTAAAGAGCCTCCTATAGAGGCTCTTTACCAGGTGATAAGCCATGTCCAAAGACAGATTAAACAGGAAAAGCATCTACTTTTCCTCACTCATCTGACAGATGCAAGTAGAGGAGAGCCGATCAACGAGAGCAGCAAACCCCCCACACACACACACACACACACACACACACACACACACACACACACACACACACACACACACACACACACACACACACACACACACACACACACGACCACCAGATGGATGACCAAGTATGCCCATTTCTAATGCCTGCCAGATGTCTCCTTATCAGTGATGCCTGTGAGTGGCAGTCAGAGCCGCAGAAAACATACTTATTTACAAAATTTTATAACAAAACTTTTTCACATCCCTAAATTTGGCGTATAGAAATTATAATCGTAATAAAAATTTGGGACTTTTAAGGCACAGCATTTTAGTAAAATTTTTAAACATATTGTTTTTCTTAAGATTAAACATATAATCACAAGCTTATGACATACAATTACAAAAGTAATTTTCAACCACTGCAGTGATTTATAGAAGTTTTCCCGCTCAATGTGTTTCATGGACATGGTCCTCTTCATCAAGATCTAGCAGACTTTGGTTGCTGCCATCTAAATAGTGATAAAATTGATCTTGAATAATCATATCAATATAGTACTTTTCCACACATCGTGCCATAACTCCTTCCCAAGGATTGCAACATAAACCCAGATATTCCTCACAGTTCAAATGTATGCAGTTGTGCTCATAAGTTTTTCAGAATTTGATTTCTTGGCCATTTTTCAGAGAATATGAATGATGATCATGACATTCTTGGTTAGTGTTTGGCTGAAGCCATTTATTATCAATCAACTGTGTTTACTCTTTTTAAATTATAATGGCAACAGAAAATGCCCAAATTACCATGATCAAAAGTTTACATACCCTGTTTTTTTTTGGCCTGATAACATGCACACAAGTTGTCACAAAGGGGTTTGAATGGATATTAAAAGTAATCATCCTCACCTGTGATATATTTACTTGTAATTAGTGTGTGTATAAAAGGACAATTAGTTTCTGGACTCCTGGCAGACCCTTGCATCTTTCATCCAGTGCTGCACTGATGTTTCTGGATTCTGAGTCATAGGGAAAGCAAAATAATTGTCAAAGGATCTGTGGGGAAAAGGGAGTTGAACTATATAAAACAGGAAAGGGATATAAAAAGATGGGCAAGGAAATGATTGAAAATCGGCAGTGTTCAAACTCTAATCAAGAAGTGGCAATTGAGGGGTTCTGTTGAAACCAAACCATGGTCAAGTAGACCAGTGTTTCTCAACTCCAGTCCTCAAGGCGCCCCAAACGGTCATGTTTTCAGGCTTTTCATTATTTTTCACAGGTTATTTGATCAGTTTCACTACCTTAGTAATTACCACAACTCTTTCATCTGAGGGAAATCCTGAAAACCTGACTGGTTGGGGACCCTTGAGGACTGGAGTTGAGAAATGCTCAGACCATCTAAAATTGCAGCCACAACTGCCAGGAAAATTGTTTGGGGTGCAAAGAAAAACCCACAGATAACGTCAGGTGAAATACAGTGTTCTCTGAAAACATGTGGTGTTGCTATTTGATGATGCACAATGAGGCGGTACTTGAAGAAAGATGGGCTGCATGGTCGAGTCGCCAGAAGAAAGCCATTTCTACGTAAATGCCACAAAGTATTCCGCTTACAATACACAAAACAGCACAGACAAGCCTCAAACTGATGACCCCAAAATTTAGCTTTTGGCCCAAACCCCAAACGCTACATTTGGAGAGGCGTCAACAAGGCCTATGATGACAGGTAAGGAGGTGTATCGCTGATGTTTTGGGGATGTGTGAGCTACACAGGCACAGGAAATTTGGTCAAAATTGTTGGCAAGATGAATGCAGTATGCCATCAAAAAATACTGGAGGAACATTTGCATGCATCAGCCATAAAGCTGCGCAAGGGACATTCTTGGACATTCCAACATGACAATGATCCAAAACACAAGGCCAAGTCGACCTGTCATTGGCTACAGCAGAATAAATTGAAGGTTCTGGAGTGGTCATCTGTCTCCTGACCTCTATCATTGAGCCACTCTCAAATGTGCAGTTCATGCAAGACAGCCCAATACTTTACAGGAACTGGAGGCTTTTTGCCAAGAGGAATGGGCAGCTTTACCATCTGTGGATGAGGCGCTTTATCTTCTCAAATACCACACAAGACTTCAACCTGTCATTGATGTTAAAGGGGACAATACACGGTATTAAGGACTGGGGTATGTAAACTTTTGATCAGGGTCATTGTGGTAGTTTCTGTTGTCATGATTTAAAAAGAGTAAACACAGTTGATTGATAATAAATGGCTTCAGCCAAACACTAACCATGAGGGAAAAAGGTTGTGTTTATTTATATTCTCTGAAAAATGGCCAAGAAATCATAAATTCCGCCCGGGTATGTAAATTTATGAGCACAGCTGTATGGCATAGGGGTCCCAAATGGGGACTCTCTCCCCCTTCTCCAACCTCCAGTTTAATTTATCATTTAAATTGTTTATTAATTTCACAGATTTTCTTCATTAGCAAGTACTAGAAGTACTTACCTAGCTTTTTAGCATTTAGCTATTTTTGTT
The DNA here is from genome assembly GCF_037356315.1 of Lithobates pipiens. Taxonomy (NCBI): domain Eukaryota; kingdom Metazoa; phylum Chordata; class Amphibia; order Anura; family Ranidae; genus Lithobates; species Lithobates pipiens. The sequence goes on from NW_027507748.1 coordinate 406,991,869, forward strand.
TTGCATTTAAAATTCTAATTTACATATACCTTGATTCTAGAAACCTATCCATAAGCTTGAAATTCAGTATATTTACCTGTGATATTTTATGTTGAACTATTTTGTTAGAGAAAACTAAATAATAAAAAATAAATAAATCATGTTTCCTAGCATTGAGCTCTCTTACCTAAAAGCCCAACTATAGTTTGTTTTCTTTTCAAAAGGGAAGGAATCTTTGGAAGTCTTCGCATCTATGTCCCAATTTGTGCGTTTCCCTCTCGCTTCTAAAACCAGGGAGTTATGGAAGCAGGGACACTGATAACAAAAACAGTTATTGTCTGTGCTTTTCTGTCCGGGTGTAATACACATCTTCTGTTTCTTGTACAGGCATCGCAGGGACAGGTAGTGAGGGAAAATATTTGCAATATTCTCACAAGTGGAAATAAAACCCTATCGGAACGCTTATTGAAAACGAGAAAAAATGTTTGGCTGGAGTAGGGTTTATATCCTTTTAGTGATTCCAATAGACAATTATGACTCTTTTTTTTTTTTTTTTTTTTTGCCTTGCAGGTTCAAGACTGGCCAAATAAATGGAGACTTGCTGATCTACCATGTTCTTCTGACTTTAAAGCCATACTATGCCAAGCCATATGAGATAGTGGTAGATCTTACTCACGCTGGGCCCAGCAATCGCTTTAAAACAGACTTCCTTTCAAAATGGTTTGTGGTTTTTCCTGGCTTTGCATATGAAAATGTGACAGCAGTTTATATCTACAACTGTAACTCCTGGGTGAGGGAATATACAAAATACCATGAAAGACTGCTAACTGGTCTTAAAGGCAGCAAGAGGTTAATTTTCATCGATCCATCTGGAAAGTTAGCTGAACACATAGAGCATGATCAGCAGAAACTGCCAGCGGCCACACTTGCTTTGGAGGAGGACCTGAAGCTGTTCCATAATGCACTTAAACTGGCCCACAAGGACACTAAAGTGTCAATTAAAGTAAGTGGAGTTTAATATGTATACATATGAAATTGAGCAAGCCAAATGTTGAAATAAAGGAAATGGCATTTGTTAACACAAGCACCTACCTATAAACTGATCATTATAACATTGCAAAACGTATATTGAACAGTGTATGCATTTTAAGGCCTTATGCACACTGGGCATCAATTGCCACTAAAGGGCTTTTAACTCTGTGCCCCCCCCCCCACCCCCCCTTGCCTCTAAATGGCCTTCTGTATTAGCCTGTGTGTCCTTGCATGTATAGGCATTTAGCGGCAGGGAAGAAACCCAGTGCCAGCGTAGACTGAATGAACGCTGGACACACCTGAAAGCAATTGCAACGTGTGGCTTCAGGAGTGTTTTTTTTATCACTGCTTTTTCCTCTCCTGGAGTAAAGGCATCCAGGGGAGGAAAAAAGTTTGGTGTGCACGAGGCCTAATTCTGAATTATTCCCTACTTGTTTGTGCCTCAGTATTAATCATGAGGTCAAATGGAATCCTCTGAAAGCGTTTTTGCCTATAATATCCTGAGTTAAAAATAAATGCCACATTTTGCAACCTCATGGTAAATTCCTTTTTTTCAAAAAAAAGTCACTTTTACCCTGTTTTCTTTGTGTTTTGTAGGTGGGCTCTACGGCTGTTCAGGTCACTTCAGCAGAGAGGACGCGGGTTTTGGGCCAATCTGTGTTTCTGAATGACATCTACTATGCTTCTGAGATAGAAGAAATTTGTTTAGTGGATGAAAATCAGTTCACGTTGACTATTGCTAATCAAGGAACACCACTCACATTCATGCATCAGGAGTGTGAAGCCATTGTCCAGTCTATCATTCACATACGGACTCGATGGGAACTGTCACAACCAGATTCCATCCCCCAACACACTAAGATCCGTCCAAAGGATGTTCCTGGAACACTACTTAACATAGCATTACTCAACTTGGGAAGCTCTGATCCAAGTCTACGGTAGTCGTTTACCCCTGTATTGGTTTATTGATGGTTTTAGTACACATTTTATATATTTATGCATATCTACTAGGTCATTAGTCAGATTTTTTTTTTTTTCAATGCTGAAAACATTAAAGCGATCGTCCATACAAAAATGAAAACTTGCCAATCAAAGCACTCAATGTAATGAGGGATTTAAAGTGATTGTAAACGTGTGTGTGTGTATGTATGTATGTATGTATGTATATATGTATATGTGTATATATATATATATATATATATATATATATATATATATATATATATATATATATAAATTTTAATAACCTTTACTTTTTGGTTTTGTAAATAGCAGCCCCAAGCCGCCTCCTCCTTGGGTCCCCTGCGTTTCTTCTAGATTATCGCATCCTTCCAACTAACCCCACCTCCCCTGCACAGTGCCCACATTTGCAATTTGCTTGCTATGGGGGCACTTGCGTGGGCTCGCTCCATAACTGGCTTTGATCTTTAGCATGCTGTGATTGACACCAGCAGGATCCAAAAGCTCTGGGTGGTAGCCTCCTTAGAGGCAGTCCTGAATGCTCCATTTCACTCCAGACCTGTGCAAATAAACCTGGCTGCGTACAATATCTGGACCTTTCAATAAGCAGAGCCCGGTGCCTTCATGGCAAATAACAGGCAGGCCCTATGCCATGAGTGCTCAACCTGTGGCCCTCCAGCTGTTGCAGAACTAAAAGTTCTATCATGCCTCTGCCTTTGCGAGTCATGCTTGTAACTGTCAGTGGCTTGCAATGCATCCATGGGACTTATAGTTTCACAACAGCTAGAGGGCCACAGGTTGAACATTCATGCCCTACACCTTCCTTTTTTGGCTTCCAGGGCATTGCCGAGTATTAGTAAAAACAGAAACTGCAGCTAGAAGCACTCTTTGCTCCACAGTAAGTTAATAATCTTGCTGGACAATAGCAAAACACTTGCCCAGGAAGGGAGTGGAAGGCGTTATCTTTCCTGACCTTTTTTTTTTTGCCTTTGTCCCATTCTCTTGTAAGCAACAATATAACCCAGTTGTTTCTCAATATCTGATCCTGTATCCCTCAACCTCCGGAAGATTTAACCCTCTTCCTTACCAGGCCACTTTTTGCGATAAGGCACTCCATTACTTTAACAGTTGAGCGGTCAGGCAACTCTGTACCCAAATAAAAATTGTATGCAAATAGTGTCCAAAATTTGATCACCTCTGCAGTTTTTAGTCTTTGCACTATAAATAAAAAAGACTGACAATTTTGAAAAAAAAAACTTTTTTTTCTTTCTGCTATAAAATAGATGCATAAAAATACTTTTCTTCATCAATTTAGGCCAATAAGCTCTGCTACATATTTTTGGCAAAATAAATCCCAATAAATGTATCTTGATTGGTTTGCACAAAAGTTATAGCATCTACCAACCTATGGGATATTTTTTTTTTTACTAATAATTACGGTGACTAACGACTTATAGCAGGACTGCAATTTTGCATTGGACACTGACACTTTGGACGCTCTTTGGGGACCAGTGATACTATAATACAATGATCAATGCTAAACATATGCACTGGCACTGTACTAATGACACTGGCTGGGAAGGGGTTAAACATCAGTGGCGATCAAAGGGTTAACCTAGCGCGTGCCTAGCCTGTGTTTTCGTGTACATTCGGAGGTGCTTTTACTAGGGAAAGACATGGATCCCAGTCTCTACTACAGAGACACAGGATCCATGCCTTCCCTCCTGTCAGAATGGCGATCTGCCTTGTTTACATAGGTAGACCGCCACTCTGCCTCTGTGCAGGAGGATCGGCGGGTGCTGGCAGACATAGTCGCAGTACTGGCAAGTCGGCTTCCACTGACGTCGCACGTGTGCGCCCTTTACCCGGTAGTGTCGGATCGTGTACGTCCAGTTAGGTCCATATATATATATATATATATATATATATATATATATATATATATATATATATATATATATATATATATATATATATATTTGGACACAGGCACAATTTTCATACTTTTGGCTCTGTATGCCACCATATTATAATTAAAATGAAATAATCCAAACTAATTTGAAGACTTTTAGCTTTAATTCAAGAGGTGAACATAAATATCAAGTACCAATTTTGAGAACTGCAGCCATTTTTATACATGTTTACCCATTTTCAGGGACTCAAATGTACTTGGATGAATGAATATAATCATCAATAAAATGTTTTTGTTTTGTTGAGAATCTACTGGCAATGACTGTCTGAAGTCTGGAACCCATGGACATTACCAAAGACTGGGTTTCTCCTTTCTGATGCTTTACCAGGCTCTAAATGCAACTGTCTTCAGTTGTTTTTTGTGGGTCTTTCTGCCTTTAGTTTTGCTTTCAGCAAGTGAAATGCATGCTCAGTTGGATTCAGATCAGGTGATTGTTGGCCATTGCAGAATATTCCACTTTTCCTGTAAAAGCTCCTGGGTTGCTTTTGCAGTGTTCTCGATCATTGTCCATCTGAAGTGTGATGCGCCGTCCAATCAACTTTGCTGAATTTGGCTGAGTCTGGACTCACAGTATATCTATGAACACTGCAGAATTCATGTGGCTGCTTCTCTCTTCTGTCATCATTAATAAACGCCAATGTCACTCAGTGCCACTGGAAGCCATGCATGCCCATGCCATCACACTGCCATCACAATGTTTTACAGATGACATGTGCTTTGGATCATGAGCTGTTCCAAACCTTTTCCACACTTTTTTTGTTCCCGTCATTCTGGTACAGATTAACCACCTTCAGACTGGACCATTTTGCTGGTAAATGACCAGAGGTCTTTTTACAATTTGGCACTGCGCTGCTTTAACTGGTAATTGCGCGGTCATGCAATGTTGTACCCAAACAAAATTTGCGTCCTTTTCTTCCCACAAATAGAGCTTTCTTTTGATGGTATTTGATTGCCTCTGTGATTTTTATTTTTTGCGATATAAACGTAAAAAGACCGCAAATTTTGAAAAAAAATATTTTCTACTTTTTGTTATTAGAAAAATCCAATAAACTCAATTTTAGTCATACATTTAGGCCAAAATGTATTCAGCCACATGTCTTTGGTAAAAAAAAAGTCAATAATTGTATATTTATTGGTTTGCGCAAAAGTTGTCACATCTACAAACTAAGGTACGTTTTCTGGAATTTACGCAGCTTTTAGTTTACGACTGCCTATCTCATTTCTTGAGGTGCTAAAATGGCAGGGCAGTACAAAACCCCCCCCCAAATGACCCCATTTTGGAAAGTAGACACCCTAAGGAAATTGATAAGTGGCATGTTGAGCCCATTGAATATTTTATTTTTTTGCCTCAAGCGATTGAATAATGACAAAAAAATTTTTTTTTTTTTTTTTTTTTTTTACACAAAGTTGTCACTAAATGATATATTGCTCACACATGCTATGGGCATATGTGAAATGACACCCCAAAATAAATTGTTGCTTCTCCTGAGTACGGGGATACCACATATGTGGGACTTTTTGGGAGCCTAGCCGCGTACGGGGCCCCGAAAGCCAAGAACCGCCTTCAGGTTTTCTAAGGGCGTAAATATTTGACTTCACTCCTCACTACCTATTACAGTTTTGAAGGCCATAAAATGCCAAGATGGCACAAAACCCCCACAAATGACCCCATTTTAGAAAGTAGACACCCCAAGCTATTTGCTGAGAGGCATGTTGAGTCCATGGAATATTTTATATTTTGCCACAAGTTGCGGGAAAATTACAAACTTTTTTTTTTTTTTTTTCACAAAGTTGTCACTAAATGATATATTGCTCACGCATGCCATGGGCATATGTGAAATGACACCCCAAAATAAATTCTGCTGCTTCTCCTGAGTACGGGGATACCACACATGTGGGACTTTTTGGGAGCCTAGCCGCGTACGGGGCCCCGAAAACCAAGCACCGCCTTCAGGCTTTCTAAGGGCGTTACAGTTTTGAAGGCCATAAAATGCCAAGATGGCACAAACCCCCCCCCAAATGACCCCATTTTGGAAAGTAGACACCCCTAAATTTAGGGGTACACTAGTGAGACTAGGTAATAAATGACGGGTGCCCTGAAACTATAAAAAAAATAACTAACCAACCAGCGTCACCTGTAACAGTTATATGGTGATCACTGGTGAAAGGGTTAACTAGGGGGCAATCAGGGGGCTTTATGCGGTAGTATATGGGGGTCCCTAGCGCTATAAAAAGCTGCGGCGAACCTAAATACCTACCTGCCTAACTAGCGTTAACCTGTGACACTAATACAGCGATCAGAAAAACTATCGCTTATTAGGCTGGGTTCACACTGGAGCGATGCGCGAACGCCATGAATCCGCGGCGGGTTCCCGCATCGCATGCCTCCCGGCGGCAGTTCACACTGCCCTATGCGAACTGCTGGGAGTGTCAGTGAAATGTTAATGACACCCCCAGATCAGTTCGCATATCGCAGTGCGATCTGCAAACTCGGATCGCATGGTGTGAACACCCATGCGATCCGATTCTGCTGCGGGCCAAAAAAAGGGTCCCGTGCGAATTTGCGGCGGGTGCGGTGGGTGCGACACGAATTCAGCCATACTATCTGTATGGCTGAACTCGAATCGCACAGAGATCGGATGTGATTTGCACTGCAGTGCGGTGCGAATCACATTCGTTCTCATAAACCGCTGCAATGTGAACCCAGCCTTAGTGACACTGGCGACGGGGGGTGATCACGGGGTTAAACCTTTATTGGGGGGTTAGGGGGGCACATTAGAACTAAAGGGGGCTAACCCTAACTGCCCTAACAGTTATTACAGTCACAAATGACACCAATGCAAAAAAAAAAAAAAAAAAAAAAGCAATTGGTGTCACTGTGACTGGGGGGGCAGGGGTAATTGGGGGGTGATCGGGGGGTAAAGGGGGGGGTGTGAGTGTGCCTGGCATGTTCTACTGTATGTGGGGTGTGTTAGTGCAACTCACCGAACCTCTCTCCTCGGTGCCGGAACGAAAACTACCGACACGGAGGAGAGAATACATCACTTCCTCTCCTGTGTTTACATTACAGGAGAGGAAGTGATGTCACTGGACATTTTCATTCGCCGGGAGCGATCGCGAGGGGGTGGCCATGAATGAATGGCCGTCCCCTCGTCCGGGATCGCTCCCGAACGAATACCGACCGCTGCAGGCACCGGGCGGGGGCCCGATCGGGCCCCCGACCGGCGGGCAGGCAAGGACGTACATGTAAGCCCTTATGCCTGCCCGTGCCATTCTGCCGACGTACATCGGCGTGCGGCGGTCGGCAAGTGGTTAATGTTCATTTCATCAGTACAAAGAATTCTTTTCCAGAACTGGTCTGTTTTTTGTTTGTTTTTTGGCTAAGTCTGCTCTGACTTTTCTATTCTTCAGGCTTATGAATGGGTTGCACCTTGTAGTGAACCTTCTGTATTTTCTCTTGTGAAGTCTTCTCTTGGTTGTAGACTTTGACAATCATACGCCCACCTCCTGGTGAGTGTCCTTCACTTGTCTGGATGTTGTGAATGGGTTTTTCTTTACCATGGAGAAGATCCTGTCCTTTTTATGTTGCAGAGTTTACCAGTGCGTTCTTTCCTCAGAATGTACCAAACTTTAGATTTGGCAACTCCTGATGTTGCTAACTCTCTAATGAATTTGTTTAGTTTTTGAAGTCTTACAATGGCCTGTTTCACTTGCATGGACAGCTCATTTGAACGCATGGTGTAAGTTCACAGCAATAGATTGCAAATGCCACTCTTAGAATCACCTCCAGACCTTTTTACCTGCCTAATTGATGAAGAAATAATGGAGTAGCCCATACCTGGCCATGAAACAGCATTTGCTTTGATTGGCCAATTACTTTTGGACCCTTGCAAAAGGGGGTTGGCTATTTTTAAGAGCTGTAATGCCTAAACCATCCCTCATATTTGGATGTACATACCCTAAAATTAAACCTGAGTATATGCACTTTCAGCCCATAGCCATTATAGAAGTATAGCTTGAATATGTTTTGAAAAATACCTGAAAAAATCAAATTGTGCCCATGTCCAAATATGTATATGTAAGTTATATGGTTGGCAAGTGGTTGACCACTGACGTAGTAATAAAAACATCCGATTTACCAAGTGATTATTATAAGAACAGCAGCCATGATCTTGTTGCCACTTCTTCCTTTTTTTTTTTTTTTTTAGTCGGAGATCAGTGGTTTTAGAAAAGTGATCTGGGTGGATTTACAGCCACCCGATCGCTTTTTACAGTGCTGTGAAACGCTGCACCCCACAGTGTTTTTGGGCTCTCCTGTCTCTATGGCAGTGTTTCTCAAATCCAGTCCTCAGGCCCCCCCAACAGGTCATGTTTTCAGGTTTTCCATTATTTTTCACAGGTGATTTGATCAGTTTCACTGCCTTAGCAATTACAACAGCCGTTTCATCTGAGGGAAATCCTGAAAACATGACCTGTTGGGGGGGCCTGAGGACTGGATTTGAGAAACGCTGCTCTATGGGAAGCCTGGGACGACTTCCCACAGAGGAGATGGAGGAGCATCTGTCTCCTGATCACCTCTGTGACAAATTAACCCATAAGCAACAATTTCATCACTTCCAGTTTCAGAGCTGTAACAGCCAGGGAAGCAGCCAACCCAGCGCAATCTGTGCTTAGTTGGTTTGGAGGGCAGGGGGTCTAATAGACCCCTGATATCTTTATAAAAAGGACCTTCCACTGCCCAGTTATCAAAAGCAGGCTTGTTGGGCCCCTTGTAATAGCATTAATGTTAAATGGAAAAAAAAATACTTAAAAAAAAAAAAAAAATCCTGCACACAAATGTGTGTAAGTTTGTCACATATGTATACAGTGATTTCAGCACACATGAGTTGTCACCTCGAACGTTTGAATGTGAGTAATAATTCTAGAGCCACAATTAATGATAAATTCTAAAGACTTGGGTACAGAAAAAAAAAAACACTCTTCCCCATTGAAATGAACTGAAAACGCACCAAAAACTCACCTGCGGTATGGTGTCTTTTGAGTCGTGGCCTTTTTTCACAGGTGGAGGCTTATGTCCAGCAACCCGCAAAATGCACTGGAAAGGCAGCAAAAAGGCGAAATGTGTGTTATTGCATTTTTGCAGTAGAACAGTGTGAAAGCAGCCTTAAAGAGGAAGTAAACCCTGATGGGTTTACTTCCTCTTTCATTCCCTGCAAAGGTAAAGCATAATGCATAGTAGTCCATTATGTGTCACTTACCTGACACAGGAGCCACCGAAGTCACCGCTGTCCCCTGTAGTCTGGCGCATCAATCTTCTCGGTGGGTCTCGCTGCTCCGCCGCTGTCATTCGGCGAAGCCGCGATGACATCACTCCCGTGCATGCATACGGGAGCCGCCACGCATGGCATATCGCCGTTGACAGTGGCGCGCTCAGTGCGCCTGCGCGGCGCTGTCTGCGGCGCATGCGCCGTAGACAGCGGTGCCTGTCTTTCGGCAAATATCTCCTAAACCGTGTAGGTTTAGGAGATATTTCTTGGACCTACGGGTAAGCCTTAATCTAGGCTTACCTGTAGGTCAAAGTGTGTTGTAAGGGTTTACAACCACTTTAAAGTGACATCTATGGATAATTTTAGTTACCATGGTCTGTCACCATTTAATAGGCGACTTGATGCAACGTCTTTTATATCTTACAAGAAATTGGTTGTTCTATTCTGTTTGTGTGCACTAAAATTCATTTTAGTGATTTTTATTTTTATTTGTTTTTCCCTGAAAATTTGGATTTGATAAATGGCTGCACAATTATGTGACATAAAGGGGGAGATTTACTAAAGCTGGAGCATGCAAAATCTGGTACAGCTTTGCAAAGAAACCAACAGTGTCCAGTTTTTATTGTCAAAGCTTAATTGGACAAGCTGACGATGGAAGCTTATTGGCTACCATGCACAGCTGCACCAGTTTGTGTTACAGTTTTATTAAATCTCCCCTAAAGTGTTAAGTTTGTAAGGGCTCATTTACACTTGCTTCGGCTTCAACACACATTAATGGCTAGTTTACCCTTGCTTCAAAACAAGGCTTCGAACAGGCTTTGGAAAAGCTCTTTGAACGCTCCTGTCACTAAATAAAATGGTTAGCTTACAGTCCTGTTTACACCTTGCTTTTGCTTTGTTTCAAAAGTTATACCCCATGTAGCTTTAGTGCTGCTTCAAAGCCTCCATAGAAATGGCAAAGCTTGCCTGAAGCCCCACCAAAAGCCTCCACAGAAGCTCCAAGCAAAAGCAAAGTGTATACAGGACTGTAAGCTAACCATTTTATTTAGTGTCAGGAGCTTTGACGGACGTTCAGAGAGCTTTAACAAAGAGTGTCCAGAGCCATGTTTTGAAGCAAGTGTAAACTAGCCCTAAGGCTATTTATGGGATCTGTCATCCAGAAACCCCCAAAAAATTTGTTCAGAAGCCCATAAAAGCAAAAATCCTATTTAACAAATTATTATTAAATTGTTTAATTTTTAATTCCCCAGTGGCATATAGCACTTGATCCCATTCTGATTGGTTGCAAATGAAACTAAAACACACCTCTCTATGCTAGCTGTAGCTTCATCCTCTTTTGCAAGCACTGTAAATATAACTGTTTTTTTTTTTTTTTTGTGTGTACCTAAAATCTGTCTTGTCCGGTCTTATATAAGAATGATAGTTTAATGTGATGGTATAAAAATTGAAGTAAAAATGCATAATAAAACATGCTGCTGTCAACCCTTAGGGTCCCGTTCACGCCACTAAGGTGGCTAATGTGTGCATTGCTGTGCTGCAGTGCACCTGTGTCAAGTGGTTTTGGGTTAGCCATTCAGAAGGAATACCACTGCATCACATCAGCGCATGTAATGTGCATTGCTGGGATGTTACTGCTGCACAATAGTGTGAAAGGGCCCTTCATTTTTATTCTTTTATATTTTTGTGTTAAATAGCATTTTTCTCCTTCAGTTTATAGCCTGTTCCTTGTCAATTGAAAGCCTACACTTTAGCAGATTTAATGTTGTATATGGAAGTTTTGAACAGTATTAGTGTCTCTTTAAATATGCGCTAGAATTTTTAGTTTCCAAAGTAGTGATATGTATTCCAAATGGCTGCACCCCCTGAGAATTATTACTGTGATATTAATCTGGATGCTAGCAAATTCAGCAGGAACAGGACCTTGGGTGTCATATTTCCTGTAAGAGTAACTCTGCTTTTGCGAAATAAGACGTACGTTTCAGGGATTTTAACAAACTTCACTGTAGGCGTCTACCCTTTTCTACTGAGAATAAAAAGCTGTTGGTTTCACCTTGTCTTTTTTGGATACTGATTCTGAATGGGAGTGGTTAGTTCATTATAATCAGTTGGAGAGTTATGAGAAAACTTGCAGTGTCCCTTTTAGAAAATCCATACCAGACCCTTATCTGAGCACAAAGCCCTGGAAGGTCAGGAGAGGGTGGGGACGTGCGAGCCCCCCTCTCCCCCGCTCCTGACCTGTACCCGGCCACATGCCCTCAAAATGGGGGGGGGGGTGAGTGCTTTGGGGTAGGGGCACCTGCGCCCCCACCCCACCCCAAAGCAACTTGTCCCCATGTTAAGGACAAGGGCCTCTTCCTGACAACCCTAGCCATTAGTTGTTGGGGTCCGCGGGTGGGGAGCTTATCAGAATCTGGAAGATTCCCGGCCCCCCACCCTATGTGAATGGATATCGGTTACATTATACCCTTACCCATTCAGCTAAAAAAAAAGTGTGAACAATAAAACATAGTACACAGGTTTTCAAAATGTATTAAGGCAACTCCGGCATCACTTCTGATTTCTTCTGCCCTGTTGGGGTCTTCTCTGCTGATGTCTTCTAGCCCTCTCCGGTTCTTCTCCCTCTGTCCGCTGTCTTCTGCCTCTGCCGGATGTTCTCTGCTGTCGTCTCGCTCTTGCCAGGTCTTGTCCGCTGTCTTCACCCTCAGTACTTCCAATGTTGACTCAATGCTCTATCCTGCTCTGATGCTGGGTGCACAGTGTGCCACTACTTATATTGGCATGGGGGTGGAGTCACTGGGTGATGTCATCTGGAGGCCCACCCCTTATGACATTACTGGCTAGGGCATGATGTCATAAGGGGTGGCCTCCAGTGACTCTGCCTCATTCCAGTGTAAGTAGTGGCACACCAGAGGCAGAAGACAGAGGGGGAGGAACCGGAGAGGGCTAGAAGACATCAACTGAGAAGAACTGGCAGAGGCATAAGACATCAACGGGGGAGGCAGAAGAGCCAGAGAAAGGGAGAAGTCGTCGGCAGCCTTAATTACTTTAAAAACCTGTGTACTGCATTTTATTTTTTGACACTTTTTTTTTGTGAATGGGTAGGGGTACAATGCACCTGATACTCATTCACATAGGGTGGGGGGCCAGGATCTGGGGGCCCCCTTCATAAAGGGGGCTTCCAGATTCCGATTGAGCACCCTGCCTGCAGACCCCCGAGAACCAACAGCCAGGGTTGTCGGGAAGAGGCCCTTGTCCTCATCAACATATGAACAAGGTTCTTTGGGTGGGGGGTGCAGGGCCCCCCTGCCTCAAATCACACCCCCCATTTTGAGGGCATAAGGCCTATTATGGTTCTGGGGGGGGGGGGGCTCGCTCATCCCCACCCCCTTTCCTGACCTGCTAGGCTGTGGGCTTGGATAATGGTCTGGTATGGATTTCGGGGGGACCCCCATGCCATTTTTTTCCCGGCGTGTGGGTTTCCCTTAAAATCCATACTAGACCAAAGGGCCTGGTTTGCTCTTGGAACACATGCAGTTTTTTGTTTTTTTACGTTATACATGGCGTTCCACCTAAAGATTTATACCAAACAGTGCCTGATAGTCAGATCCCTGTTTAAGTCGGACTTCAAGTCCCAGGGTAAAGTTAGATACAGAGTCGTACGACTGTCATGTTGTACCAGTGTGAAAGGGGTCTTAATGCCTCTAGACTCAGTACGTTTTTGACCACAGATGTGAAACAAGTGTGCAGCTGGTAAAGCAAAGGTCTGAAATGATCAGCATACTTGTTTCAAATCAGCAGCTTAAACTGCCACCTTTCTGCAGTTCTAAACAACGTCAATGGATTAATGTAACAGCCAGGCTGTTGAAGATAATTCAGTAACCACAGTTCACATGTTTTCTACAAAGATATTTTTTCGGTCATATTTTAAGGAAAAATGCCAGCAATGGTTAATAGCAATGGTTAATAAGATGTAACCACCTTGAAATCCAATAATGGTAAATCAATCTGTCATGAAAAATGTCAACTTACATTGATCAGTTGTCTTAATGGTTACTTTTAAATGGGTAATAATAATGTAATGTTTTTAGAATATTAAGTTTGTCCCTTTTATCTTTTCTTGCAGGTCTGCTGCCTATAACCTTCTGTGTGCCTTAACATGTACCTTTAATTTAAAGATTGAGGGGCAGCTACTGGAGACTTCGGGTCTTTGTATCCCAGCCAACAATACACTTTTCATAGTTTCCATTAGCAAAACCCTGGCAGCTAATGAACCACATCTCACACTTGAGTTTCTAGAGGAGTGCATTTCTGGCTTCAGCAAATCTAGTAAGTTAATGGTGCCCATATCATTTATTGTGACTACAGCAATTTGTCACATTTGCATTTAGTGCTGTTTATTGGATGAGCTATCTCCCCCCAAACGTTCTGCTGTAAATAAGAGAACTTTGGGTGAAGTGGATTATAGTGAACATCTTCAGCTGGAAGGGAATACAGAAGCTCATTGTGTTAATCATAGGCTGACAGCACAATCCCGCCTACTGACTGGTGGTGTCAGTTTTCTGTGTCTTTGGCAGTTAAAAATGGGGCCAACCCTTATCCATTGTTAATCAGTGAAGACATCCATCTCCCTCCTTCAGTAGTACATTTCCTATGTTTTTCTCTGGCCAAGATTTTGTATTAATTCCTGCTCTCAGTATTTATAGAACTAACACAGGTATATTAATGAAGCAGTGAACGTGGTATATTTGCTGCAGGTTAATCAAAGACTCTAATTTAAAAGGCATGCATCGGGAAGCTGTACAGTGCCTTGAAAAAGTATTAATGCCCCTTGAAATTTTTCACATTGTCATGTTAGAAACCAAAATCATAAATGTAAGGGGCACATAAATGTTAAGTGGAAGGAAAATGATAAATGGTTTTCAAAATGTTTTACAAATATGTGAACAGTGGTGTGCATTTGTATCCCCCCCCCCTTGCTACATTTACAGCTGCAAGTCTTTTTGGGGATGTCTGTACCAGCTTTGCACATCTAGAGTGACTCTTGCGCATTCTTTGCAAAATAGCTCAAGCTCTGTCAGATTGGATGGAGAGAGTCTGTAAACAGCGATTTTTCAGGTCTTGCCACCGATTCTCAATTGGATTTAGGTCTGGACTTTAACTGTGCCATTCTAACACATAAATATGCTTTGAACTAAACCATTCTATTGTCGTTCTGGCTGTATGTTTTGGGTCATTGTCCTGCTGGAAGGTGAACCTCCACCCCAGTCTCAAGTCTTTTGCAGACTCTAACAGGTTTTCTTTTCAGATTGCCCTGTATTTGGCTCCATTTATCTTCTCATCAACTCTGACCAGCTTCCCTAACCCTGCTGAAGAAAAGAATCCCCACAATATGATGCTGCCCCCGCCATGTTTCACAGTGGGGATGTTGTGTTCAGGGTGATAAACGGTGTTGGTTTTCTGCCACACAGAGCGTTTTGCATGTAGGCCAAATAGGTTCAATTTTGGTCTCCTCTGACCAGAACACCTTCCACATGTTTGCTGTGCCTCCCACATGGCTTTGCGCAAACCGCAAAAGGACTTCCTATGGCTTTCTTTCAACAATGGCTTTCTTCTTGCCACTCTTCCATAAAGGCCAGAATTGTGGAGTTCATCACTAAAAGTTGTCCTGTGGCCAGATCCTCCCACTTGAGCTGTGGGCCTCTTGGCTGTTTCTCTGATGATTTCCTTGCACAGCCTGTCCATTTAGGTGGACGGCCATGTCTTGGTAGGTTTTCAGTTGTGCCATTTTAGGATGATTGATTTAACAGTGCTCCATGAGATGTTCAAAGTTTGGGATTTTTTTTATAACCTAACCCCGCTTTAAACTTCTCCACAACTTTATCCTTGGCCTGTCTGGTGTGTTCCTTTGGCATTCATGATGCTGTTTGTTCACAAAGGTTCTCTAACAAACCTCTGGGGGCTTCACAGAACAGCTGTGTTTATACTGAGATTAAATTGCACACAGGTGGATGCTATTTACTAATTAGGTGACTTGTGAAGGCAACTGGTTCCACTTGACTTTAGTTAAGGGTATCGGAGTAAAGGGGACTGAATACAAATGCACGCCATACTTTTCAGATATTTATTTGTAAAACATTTTGAAAACCATTCATCATTTTCCTTCCACATCACAATGATGTGCCACTTTGTGTTGGTTTATCACAGGGATATTTAATTAGCGGACCTCCAGCTGTTGCAAAACTACAAGTCCCTTTAGGCAAAAGATTAGTTTTCTCTGATTTATGCATTTCCTCCAGTTCTGCTATTTCCGCGTCTTCTTCACAGGATTAGGCAGGAACAAAGGGAGGTGATTCTCATGGCCTAGAAGGCTTTGGTTCGCTGAGATCATAAGGATGGCATTAGGAGTACCCTGGACTCTGCCATTACGGCTGGACCTTCTTTCGCAGGGTCTGGTATTCCATCCTACCTTACAGACGCTAAATTTGACAGTCTGGCTATTGAGACCCACATCCTAAGGGGTCATGGTTTATCTCCTTCAGTCATATCGACCTAGATTAATGCCAGGAAGCCAGCTTCCAGGATCATTTACTAGAGAGTCTAGAAGGCATATGTTGCCTGGTGCGGATCCAGGGGTTGGCACCCCAGGAAATATGTTATAGGTAGAATTCTTGAATTCCTACAGATGGGATTAGAGATGAATCTGGCCTTGAATACCATCAAGAGCCAGATCTCGGCCTTGTCAGTGTTCTTTCAGTGGCCTTTAGCTTCTCACTCTTTAGTGCGTAGCTTTGTGCAGGGGGTAACACAGATCTGTCCTCTGATCAAGACACCCCTAGATCCTTGGGATTTGAACATGGTCCTGTCAGCCCTTTGAACCTTTATCAGAGATTCCCTTGGTTCTGTTGATCAGAAAAATAGTATTCCTGGTTGCTATTTCTTCTGCCAGAAGAGTTTCTGAACTAGCGGCTCTATCTTGTAAGGAGCCATATCTGATTATGCATAAGGATAAGGTGGCTACACCCTCATCCTGAATTCCTGCCACAGGTAGAGACAGGGTTTCACTTAAACCAAGATATTGTTCTTCCTTCATTCTTCCTAGAGTCTCAATCTAGGGAAGAGAGGTTGCTACATTCCCTTGATATAGTAGGGGTGGTCAGAGTGTATTTAAAGGCGACTGCTCAGGTTCGTAAGACAGATACTTTGTTTATTCTGCCGGATGGTCCAAAGAGGACAGGCAGCATCTAGATCCACTATTGCCAAGTGGATTTGTCAAGTCATTGTGCATGCTTATGGTTTAAAGAGGAAGATTCCTCCTTTTCATATTAAGGCACACTCTACCAGGGCGATTAGTACCTCCTGGGCGGTGCATCATCAGGCCTCTGTGGCTCAGATCTG
Source organism: Lithobates pipiens (assembly GCF_037356315.1). Classification (NCBI taxonomy): domain Eukaryota; kingdom Metazoa; phylum Chordata; class Amphibia; order Anura; family Ranidae; genus Lithobates; species Lithobates pipiens. Next base: position 407,008,474 of record NW_027507748.1, read on the forward strand.
TAAAGCAGCAACTTGGTCTTCAGTTCATACAATTACCAGATTTTATCAAATCGATTTTAGGGGTCAGGAGGATTCTGCCTTTGGGCGCAGCAGACTGCAGTATAAGTTCCCTGACTTCCTTTTTTGTTTTATCTCCCCCTCTTCAATTGCCATTGCTATGGGACATCCCACGTGGTAAGTACTACGGCTCTGTGTCCCCTGATGTAAGAAAAGAAAATAGGATTTTTAAAACCGCTTACCTGTAAAATCCTTTCTTTGATGTACATCAGGGGACACAGAGGTCCCTCCATTCTTCTTATACACTTTGCTTGGCTACAAAACTGAGGACTCCCAGTAGTGGCAGGGGTTATATGGGGGAAGTTCACGCCTTAAGGGGCGTGCCAGTGTCCAGCACCTAAGCCAATATAACCCACATAGTAAGTACTACGGCTCTGTGTCCCTTGATGTACATCAAAGAAAAGGATTTTATAGGTAAGCGGTTTTAAAATCCTATTTTTTGACTTTCCATAAAATCCGTTTCTCTGAGTTAATTGACAGACAGCACCCACCCCTCTATGGAGTTTTAATACTTCTGATACTTCTTGTTGCATAACTGAAGGCCTATAGCTTAGAGGGAGGTGTATATCACCTAGGACTGGCCATGGGCTTAGCCAAGTCTTTGTCTGCCTAGTGTCCTACTCCTGTAGGGTGTGATATAACCCCATGGTTCTGAATAAAGAAGGCTGTGTCTGTCAATGAACTCAGAGAAATGGATTTTATGGCAAGTGCCCCTTAGTTACAAACCTACTTAAGCATTTAGATATTGACTTATTTTTTTTATCAAATAACGTACACATAATGTTTGACCTTTGGGCCATTTTTCAGATACATTTCTGCTTTTCAGTTATAAATGGCTGATTTTATGTTTTTAATATTCCTGAAGAGTCAAACTTGGCAGGTACAATTGGGCCTGAGACACAGCAATCCGAAGATGGCCATAAAAACAAAGCTGAGCTTGTTGTCTGCCGAACGGACGATAAATTGAAAGGTCAATGCGTTTCTCGCCCCGGTTACAAAATTGAACTGTTGGTACTACGCATAAGTGACCCAGAAGCAAAAAACAAACAAGAACCTGATTTGTGTCCATTGAACGATTTATCATTTGAAATTCAGTCATTGCATGATGGCAATATCGTTTGCTCTCACAACCGTGTGTTTATTTTTTTAAAATGCTTTCAAGCGATTTTTTGACTGATGCTTGGCTAGCATTCGACAGTAGATCATGTCCACTTAGCTACTGACATCCCATGTTTTACTTAGAAAAATAGGCTTTTATTACCTAGTCCTTAATACTTTTATGCATTTCAGTACCTTGTGTGTAAAAGAATAGTTATGTGAACAGACTTCTATTTGTTTTATGCAGTAAAAATTTTCTCTTGGGTGTTACTTCCATAAGTGTGACTGAAAAAGTCTTTACTTTGAACCAAACTTAAATGTGGTTTGTGTTGCTAGATCACCATATTTGGACATTATAGAGTCTGTCTTGCTTTTTGTTTTATTTTTGGTGTACGGTGAGTTCCCTTTAAATACATCGGTCACTCAATATGGATTTCCCCAAATTGCCTTGTTTCAAGCCACGCTATGAAATTCAAATAAATGGCTGATCTGACATATGATAAAATAGGTGCGAGGAACTGGGAAAAAAAAAAAAATTGTTGTGCCACTGTGTAATGCAGTCTTACTTTCTTTACTATCTTTGGGAATCTTTTACTATCTTTGGGAATGCTAGCATTTTAACATGGGGTATTAAATAAACTGAAATTGGGCTTTCCCAGTCATCTCTGTAGAGCAACAAAGAACATTTTAAGAAATTAATCTCTCACATCTGAGGTTTGCGTGAGGGCCGTCACGAAAGGAGGGGGGTGTGGAACCCTCACCACCATTTTATTTTTTTCATGAACTTTGACAATGTAAAAAAAACAAAAAAAAGTTTAACTTATTTGGCTCTTGAAGCAAACAGTGGTCTTGCTCTTTCAAATAAATTACCTCCTAAAGTTTCCAGTACTGTAATGTGCAATAAGTAAAATTTGCATTAAATAAGTCAAGATTCTAAACCAAACTGGAGTCAGTTTTTTTTCTGTGTTATGCTAACGCTGGGACTTAAATAAATATACCACAGTTATCCATTTGAGCATCTGTGTATGTTTCATTTGTAGGCATTGAGCTGAAGCATCTCTGTCTGGAATACATGACTCCCTGGTTGTTGAATCTTGTTCGGTTCTGTAAGCTCACTGATGATGCGAAGAGGCAGCGTGTCAGTGCTATCTTGGATAAACTGATAACCATGACCATTAATGAAAAACAGATGTATCCTTCCATTCAAGCAAAAATATGGGGCAGTCTGGGACAGGTGAGTAGATTACCATCTCCCTAATACTATAGAAATCGCCTTGTCCTTGTTTAACATATCTTAGCTGCACTGGAAAAATTATTGGTGCCATCAAGTTTGATAGTCTAATTCAGGGGTGTGCAAACTTTCTAAGCAAAGGGCAAGTGGGATTAAACTAAGCCCCATGATTGGTATTAGGTGAAGGAATAGTGCCCCATAATTGATATCAATGAGAGGAATAGTGCCCTATCATTGGTCTCAGTGGGAGGAATGGTGCACCATAGATGGCAGTGCCCTATCATTGGTGTCAGTGGTCCGAATCGTGCACCATAGGTGGCGTCAGTGGGAGAAATAGTGCCCCGTTGGTGGGGTTTGTGGGAGGAATACGCGGTTCAGTATGCATTCCCAACACACTTTGGCTTTGCCGGAATGACTGACTCACTCCAGCGTGCATATGTGGTAGGACGCCTCCCCCCCCCCCCCCCCCCCGCTGGCCAATAAAGAAGCCTAAAAATTGGCATCCAAGGAGATTATGGTGTCTGGCAAGAGATTTTTACCGCTGCATCGCTTGGAGGCGAGTATGTTTGGGAAACTTAAAGTGAAACTCAACTCCCTATCTAGTACATTCTAATATTGCTTTAACATTTTTGCAACTGTTTTCATGTTTACTCCCTGCAAAGGCTGTCAGAGCTTGTTTTCACTGAGAAAATTAGCAGAACATGTAATTTAACTGGAGTACACAACTTTGTACATATGAGTGTATATATGCTTATAGGGTTTGCTCTTTCTGATCTGCTCTCAGCATGTAATCATATTTTATCCTACTGACCTTTTATTTGAGAGAGTAAATCTGAGTGAGCAAATGGTGTGTACATTTTTATCCTTGTAATTTTAGTATGGGGGGGGGGGCGATTTTTTTCTTTTTTTTTCCTCTCAATATATGGCTTGAAATTCTGTTCCTGCATCACACGCAGCTAAGTAATAGCATATTTTGCCACTGTACTTTAGGTAAATGTATACAAATGTATACAATTTTTTTGAAATCCATTAACATTTTGATTAGAATTGCTTTCGACATTCTCATCTTGTTTGATTGGCCATCCTATTAACATATAAATTGCAGATTGAATAAGCTAAAATTGAATGGATAATTTATTGCTGAAATAGAAATGTGTTCGGTTTTCTTTATTGCTGAAATAGAAATGTGTTCTGTTTTCTTTGACCTTTTTATTTTTTTAATAGATCACAGATCTTCTAGATGTTGTACTAGACAGCTTCATCAAAACCAGTGCAACAGGTGGACTGGGATCTATAAAGGCTGAAGTTATGGCTGATACAGCAGTTGCTCTGGCATCTGGCAATGTTAAACTGGTTTCAAGCAAGGTATGCATTTAATACTTAAAGGGGGACTAATCAGGGGAAAAAAACTGCTAGAAAGTAATCCTTTGAGTTGGCATCCAGAGTCTTTTGCCAAGAAACAGATTCTTCTAGCATTTTTTTTATTTAGCTGGATTGAACGTTAGGGAAACTTTGTACTGTAAAATTCTGGAAATGCAGCTGTTGAACGAAGCAACTCCTGTGTGCTTGCACATGAGTGGCTGCAAAATGGCAGACACAGAAGACCCCCGACTCAGAAGTCAGTGGTGATGAGGGTACTTACAAATGTATCCTCATCACTGGCATAGTGCACTCTAGCAGGTACATGTGTACAGCATTAGCCCACCCACCACACAGCAGTTGAGCTCTTTAAACGTATCTTTTAAAAGTTAGGCCGAGTTAAAAATGTGTCGTTTATTCCACCCCTCCCCCTCATCTGAGACCCCATTGGAGAGATTTTCCTTACTTTTAGACTTCTGTAGTCAGCATGTGTTTTTTTGCATGTGTCCCCGTTTGAGTCTGTCCATACCTTCCAACCCTGACAGCAAGTTATTCCACTTATATTTTCACATAGTTAAATTAGTCCACTAATGGACACTGGGAAGAGTCTGGCACTAATCGTTGGTGGAGGAATTATAATACATATGTATTTTTTGGACTATACAGGAATTTTTATTTGCACTTTTATACATTTATTACATTTTAGGATTCCAGCTGATTTTATTCCTAACATGCACAAAAAAGTACCAAGCATTATCTTCTGAGCTTCGCTTCATATACTTTCTTTTCAGGTGATTGGGAGGATGTGCAAGATAATAGACAAGACCTGTCTTTCTCCTACCCCAACACTGGAACAGCACCTCATGTGGGACGATATTGCCATACTTGCCCGATACATGCTCATGCTATCCTTCAACAACTCCTTGGATGTGGCTGCCCATCTACCCTACCTCTTCCATGTTGTCACATTATTGGTGGCAACAGGTCCTCTTTCTCTTCGAGCTTCCACCCATGGACTTGTGATCAATATCATTCACTCGTTGTGCACCTGCTCACAGCTGAATTTCAGTGGTGAGTACTTTTTGCAGAGTTGACATTGAGTAATCAAATGTGTTGGCCTTTTTGGAGATATGACTTGAAGTATACTGTAAAGTAACATTTACAAAATGCATCCCACCCTCAACAAAGATGGGTATAAAATGCACATGTCTGGCTGATGTTTTTGTGCAGCTTGATAAATGGCAGAGTGTTTACTGACCCCATAGCTCAAACATATTCTAATGTCTGTATACCAAAGTATTGGCATCACATACCTTTCTAGGGGCATTAGCCATTACGCTAAAGGCCGCAGAAAATGCAAGATCCAGGGTCTGTAAACACTGTCTTGCCCTAGGCAAGTTTGGCAGTTATGCATTTGAGGTATGTTTTATATCTTCTGAAGCTAAGGGTGGCGTTGGGGGTATGGGTGGGGCTTTGTATTAAGTACACTTCCCTCTTATTAGAAGGCACTGAGTTGTAATAAACGTTATCAGTTTTTGTTGTTTATGAAAGTTTTTATGTATTTTTTGGTCTGTTTGCCCACAGAGGAGACCAAGCAAGTGTTGCGGCTCAGTCTGACAGAGTTTTCCCTGCCCAAGTTCTACCTGCTGTTTGGGATCAGTAAAGTGAAGTCTGCTGCAGTTATCGCTTTCCGATCCAGTTATCGTGATCGCTCATTTTCACCCGGTTCCTATGAGAGGGAGACATTTGCTCTGACTTCATTGGAAACTGTTACAGAAGCACTGTTAGAAATTATGGAGGTATCATTTGGGAATCTTTCCATTATTTTTAATGACGTTTGTTAAAATTGTTCCATGTAAACAGGAATTTATTTTAAACAATCTTTGCTTTTCATTCACAATGCATAAGTCTATTCATAGATGTTTCAACATTTGCATACACATTTTAGCAGAACATTGTCCCAGGTTGCCTTTGAGACCCTTTTTGACCCTCACAAACCGTATTGGGCAATGGTAGATTGCATGACACGCACAGAATACTGGGTATGTTGGTGGGCTTAACAACACATCCTCATATGATGAATTGTTCCTGAACAACCAGATTGTTATATTTACTGTATTTTTTTGGCGTATAACACGCACCCCAAGTTTAGGAGGGAATTTTAAGGAAAAAACTTTTGGGAGGGAAGTTTAAGGAAAAATAACTTACATTTAAATGCCCATCAATGCAGCCTTATCAGTGTCCATCTGAAGCCTGGTCAGTGTCATTTGCAGCCTTGTCCTGCAGCCTGTCCATCAGTGCAGCCTTGCCTCAGTGTCCATCGCAGCCTTAGATGAATTTAAAATTGCCGCCACGAGACTTGCCGGGGCGGAGCGAACGCTGCCGAGATCGCAGGGACTAGACGGAGGCGAGATGCACATAGTCGAGTGTGCTCGGCTCTACTCAAAGTCACGCCCAGTCCCGCCCTGTGATGGACATAACACAGGTCCAATGGTGTGAATGGGTGTGACTAAGCGGAGCCAAGAAGAGCCGAGTAAAAATATTTTTACGAGAAAAAAATGAAAACAAATGATATAAATAAATGCCACGCTATAACCTGGACTAGATCAGTGTTTAGCGGTGAACAGTTAATTTATTCCTAAAATAGATTAGTGCCAAAACAGTTCATTAAAGCATGCCAAAGATATCTGTACAGTTAATTACCAGGTGAGGGTGACTGTCAGAAAATCATCCAGCAAGTGTTGATAGGCGATTCACAAGTGGCAATTACTCCTTCACCACACCTCCTGTGCAGTTCCCTATGGCTATTGCACTTACCAGACTGCTGGTTTGAGCGCTTATCATATAACCAGGTGCGCCTCCTCACTTAACAGAGGGTCCCAAATATATCTTGAACATGCAATCAGGAAGATGAAAAACTACATAGCGTAATCCCATCCAAATGATATTTTATTAAAGATTCTCCAAAAGCAACACTCACAAACATCACATCTGTTTAAAGCATATCGTAAGAATCACCGGACGCGCGATCGAATCTAACCTTGCACCGCTCCTGTGGTGTTCCCGGGAAGGATAGGGTGACACATGTCCATCAGTAGTCCGTCTGATCCTCTTCTGGGGTCCCCCACCGATGCTTCTAGCTTCTCCTGCCTTCAGAGTGCCCCAATAGCAAGCCACAAGGTTAAAAAACTGCATTTAGAACCTCTCACTTCCTGCCCAGGACTACATGCCCCATGAGGCATTGCTCCTCACACGTTCTCAGGCACTTACTGACGTATGGACAGTGTACTGAGCTCTGTGTGCTTAACTGTATTTCCCGATATGTAAACAAATAATGCATTCTGTATGCAGGCCAACTAATTGGCTCATAATTAATTAGTTGGTCAAAATAGTTGACAACTATTTTCATAATCGATTAGTTGTTTCGACCTTACTAAACATAGATGTCGAATAGAGATTCTTACTTTGAAAATGTCTCCATAGCTCATATTTACTGTGATGTAATAACTTGCTGCATTTTGTTTTAGGCTTGCATGAGAGATATCCCAACTTGCAAGTGGTTGGACCAGTGGACGGAACTTGCTCAAAAGTATGTTTTCACAACAAAATTAATTGGTCTTTCCTTTTAACATTTGCATATTACTAAAATCCATTTTCTGTCTACTCAGGTTTGCATTCCAGTACAATCCTTCACTACAGCCACGAGCACTTGTTGTGTTTGGCTGTATAAGCAAGCGTGTGTCTCATGGACAAATTAAACAGATTATCCGAATTTTAAGCAAGGTATTATATCATACTAGAGCATTTTCTTCTTCTTCATCTTCATTTTTAGAGCATATTAGAGCATATTAGAGCATTTTCTTCATATTTATATAGGTTAATTCTAGTTGCAGTTCTCATTTAAAGTGAACCTGTGCCTTAGAGTATGTATTTATATATTCATAACTAGTAAGAAATTCAAGCCCTTACTGACGTGTAACTGCAGTACAGTTTACCCTTAGGCTAGGTTCACATCTGTGTGGATATAGTGCCACTGCAGGACCCTCACAAATACTGGCAGCTGCAACCACCCATACAGAGAAATGCGGGTGCCATTCATCCTAATGGCACACCCTCTGCACTGAATCACAATTGTGCTGGGAAACTCGGTTCCCACGTGGGCTGTGATTTTGTTTCCTGCATTTGCGCTGCATGGCAACCTGTTCAAATGAACGGCCTCTCATGCCCGTGTAAACCGTGGCCCGCACAAGTGTGAACCTAGCCTTAAAAGTTAATGGCAGAAGCACTGAATTATTTCCAGTCTTTCAGGCAGCTCTACTCGCCCTGCATGCCTGTGAAGCTCCATGTCAAAATCAGCTGTATGTACACTCTCCCTTTCGTTTTTTTTTTTTTTTTCCTTTTTGATCCCTCCTTTTCCCATTGGCTGATTTTTTATTTATTTATTTTTTTCTTCTGTTGGCTGGCTGACCTCAGTCAACAGGATAAAGGAAAGTTCCAGCCAGTTTCGAGAGGAGGGAGAGCAGATTGTGTAAGACCAGGCTTAACTTTCAAAAGCTTGATTTTTTTTATTTATTTTTCCCCCTGGTTCGGTTCACACCAGAACTCTCAAACATCGCTAAAGTTCAGACCCGAACCCATTGAAGTCTATGGGACCCAAATTTGTAAAATAAAGTCCCGATTTTGAAGGCTTATATGCAATTTATTGGCCATAAAAGGGGTATGGGGGTCATGTATCAATACAAAATTTATTTTAACTGCTTCCCGACCAGCGCACGACTATGTACATTGGCAGAATGGCACAGACAGGCAAATTGGCGTACAGGTACGTCCATTTAAAATTGTCGCCGTGCCATTTAAAATTGCTTCCCATGAGTCCGACCGCGGGTCCCGCGGACTCGTTCGCCGTGGGGATACCCGGGGAGGTGCCGATGTAAACACGCCCCTAGGACACACTTAACCCCTATACTGCCACCTCCTGGTTAACCCCTTCACTGCCAGTGTCATTTACACAGGAATAGGTACATTTGTATAGAACTGATTGCTGTATAAATGACAATGGTGTCAAAAATGTCCGATGTGTCCGCCATAATGTCGCAGTCACAATAAAAATCGCTGATCGCCGCCATTACTAGTGTAAAAAAAAAAAATTATTAATAAAAATGCCATAAAACTATCCCCCATTTTGTAAACGATATAACTTTTGTGCCAACCAATCAATCTTATTGTGTTGTGGTTTTCTTTTTTTTTTTTTTTTTTTTTTTTTTACCAAAAATATGTAGAAGACTACGTATCAGCCTAAACTGGGGAAAAAAGTTTTTTTTATATATATTTTTGGGGATATTTATTATAGTAAAAAAAATTTTTCCCAAAATTGTTGCTCTTTTTTTGTTTATAGCGCAAAAAATAAATACCGCAGAGGTGATCCAATACCACCAAAAGAACACTATTTGTGTGGAAAAAAGGGACGTCAGTTTTGTTTGAGAGCAATGCCGCACGACCGCGCAATTGTCAGTTGGTGTCACAGTGCGAATCGCAAAAAGTGCTCTGGTCTTAAGCCAGCACAATGGTCCGGGGCTTAAGTGGTTAAAAAAAAAGTTGTTACAGGGTCAGAGATTTTAATGCTTCAAGTGGAACAATAAAAATTAAAAGTTCCTTTAAATATAGTGCCTGAGGACGCCCCTTAGTCTGCCTGTATAGTGGTGTATCTGTACCATGTATAGAACCTGCTGCAGCAAAACTGACATAAAGAAAAAAAAAATGTTGTTCAAATTCCGGCAATACAATCTCATTGCTGGCAATACAAAAAACAGTCCCCTCCCCCCCAATCCATCTATACCAGATCCTTATTCCAGTACCCAGCCTGGCAAGCGAGCCCCCTCCCCCTGAACCCTACCAGACACTGTTCCCTCAAAATGAGAAGAGGGCTCTGCTTTTTTCTGTTGCTGGCAATTGTTTTTGTTTTTTCACTAAGCTGTCAGAGGAAGCCCATTAAATTCTGAGGACTCATCCGTTAAGGATGCAGCGGCTGGCTTCCTGGTCCCGCTCCTTAACCAGCTATTCACTGTGCCCTGATTGGGCAGAGCTTTTCCCAATCAGGGCTTTGAATGCACTGTGCAGCATGAGGTGCTCAGTGGGTGTTCATCCTGCCATGCATTCCACAAATTTGGGTGTTCACGAATAGGCACTGTTTGGGCCAAACTTTTTCTTGGCCCAAACTGTCTGTTTCTCTCCTCTTCTCTTTATAAGAAGACTTAGAACTAACTTCGCCAATTTTTTGCTGCTCCAGAGGAATGCAGTTCTACATAGCTTAGGTTGAGCACCTACAGGCCTTAATATTGGTTGGTTAAACAGGAACCAGATGACATTCAGTCAGTGTGTACAGATGTCTTTCTGACAGAAGCTGGTGACCAGTTTTTGTCTAAGGGACATGCTGGAAAACCTTCATCTGATCAACCATTGGCTGCCATTGCTGATCAGTATGTTCTTGTTTGGGGGCAATCCTGACAGAGCACAAAAGCACAGCAGGGGAGATGGCTGCACTATCATTGTGTGTGTTAGTACAGTGATCTCCTCTGTGTTTTTGGTTTGGTTGTGTTGGACGAAAAAAAAAAAAATTCTGTGTACCCTGCAAAAAAAAAGCTTCTACTGTGTTATCCCGCTTAAAGAGGAAGTAAACCCTGATGGGTTTACTTCCTCTTTGATTCCCTGCAAAGGTAAAGCATAATGGACTACTATGCGACACAGGAGCCAGCAAAGTCACTACTGTCCCCTGTAGTTTGGAGCCTCCATCTTCTTGGTGGATCTCGCTGCTCCAGCGCTGTCATTCGTCGGAGCCACGATGACATCACTCCCGTGCATGCGCACGGGAGCCGCCACTCGCGGCATATCGCCGTTAATTGCGGCGTGCTCAGTTCGCCTGCGCGCCGCTGTCTACGGCGCATGCACCGTAGACAGCGGTGCCTGTCTTTCAGCATATATCTCCTAAACCGTGTAGGTTTAGGAGATATTTCTTGGACCTACAGGTAAGCTTTAATCTAGGCTTACCTGTAGGTCAAAGTGGTTTGTAAGGGTTTACAACCACTTTAAGCCTTTATAGAAGGACTCTCTAATTGTGTGTAATCTGAAATCCTAGTACTGAAGTTTGTATAAACACTAGGCGAGTCATCTAAAGCTCTAATCTCACACTTGTCACCTGCTGACTGGGGTCAGTGGATTGTGGGTGCAATGTCAGACTCCTGCAGACATTCCAGCTTTCTGCCCATACCCGTCTGGGCTTTCTGTTAGAAAGCTAGAGAAAGTGTCAGTGAAGTAAAAGGGTGCTGATTTTAATATGTGACAGTGGCCATAATGTAGAGGATCCCCCCGTCTGACTTTACAGCGAGGGGAAATCGGGGATGGGGGTAGAGGCGCTGGCTCATGTTTTATATTGCACCCTTAATATGGGCGTAACATGCTCCAAAAGCAAACTTTATTGACTGATTGTAATCCTGTCTTATGATGTATTTTAAAATTTGTCCCGGAGTCCTAGCCTAAATAACTTAAAGGGGTGTTCCAGCCTTAAAGATTTTTTTTTTTTAAGTCAGCAGCTGCAAACACTGTAGCTGCTGACTTTATTAAGGACACTTGCCTGTCCAGGGCGCCCGCGATGTCGGACCCCCGAGGCCGATACCTCCCTCGTATTGTGTCCCGGCACCGCCATCCTCAATAAGGATATTTTTATTTTTAGAGTGGCCCTCCACTTTAAGTGGCATGTCATGTGTAAATGAGAAGCCCCATCTGTTAAGAGCATGCATCGGTAGATTTAGAGTTAAGAGATAACCAAAAACATTATGCAAGTCCGCATTCACACCTCTGTGGTTTGTCGCTCGCCAATGTACGTCGACAGGAATCTCATTGTCTCTTGGGGCCCATCCACACCTATGCAACAATCTTCCATGCAACCAGGAAACAGTTTTCTTTTGGCAAGACATTGGGCATTTTTGGACCCACAGTCCTTTAGTTAATGGAAAAAAAACATATGAAAGCGCATGAAAAATGCATGAAAACGGACAAAAATTCTTATGTGAAGTGAAAACTTTTTGTGAAAATTTATTTTTTCTTGTTCATACATCACGGGACACAGAGGTCTATTTTACATCATGGGTTAGATAGCCACCTTCAGATGTTGGACACTGGCAACCCTAATTGTAAGGAGAGTTCCTCCCCTATATAACCCCTCCCATATGGAGAGTACCTCAGTTTTTTTCACCAGTGTCTAAGGTTTTTGGTCATGATGCAAGATGTGCTTAGAAGAAAGCTCTGTTTGAAGGTTCCTGCAGGGTTCTAGGAGCTACACAACTGGATCCATACCTCAGGCCAATTTATATTACATAAGATGGATGGTACCCGGGCCTTGTAGAAGAAGAAACTAGGTTTGCCTTTAATGTCTCTCTCTGAAGACTGGGCTCTGGGATCCAGTACTTTTGAGCATATATATTAAAAATGTGCAAAGTTTTTCTGGCAAGTCTTCTACAAGTCCAGGTAAGAGGCTCCTGTATGTAGGAACCCAGAACCCTAAAGGTTGGCACGCTACTACCTGCCGTGATGGGTGAAGTTTGGGTCTGGCTGTCCTCAGCAGTATCTTGCGGCAGGGATAAGGTAACTGAAGCAATCCTAGGAAAATACCTTAAGGATTAGCTTCTTTGAGTTGTTTCATGTCTTACCTGTTTTCTGCCACTAGAGAGAGTTAAAGGCATACCTTGTGTTACTTATATGCTTCCAGGAAATACAGCTCAGTGAAGCCGCCACTGTGTCAGTCACTCACCTCCTCCACTGCAGGCTCTGCCACTTGATAAGGGGATCCCACGCAGTCTTGGGGTCCCAAAGTCTTCTCTTTACCCTCGCGTTATTGTCCCTACGCAGGCGTGCAAGGGGCGCGCTTTTACTGTGGGGAAGGAGGGAGGGCGTGCTTGCGAGCGCCACACGCGTGCGCCGATTCACTGCGTAGGCGCAAGGCACTTGTTTTAAAGAGCCCAGGTCGCCAGGCACCTGTAAGCGGCAGGACACAGAGCTGGGCCACATAAGCATCTTGTGGTTCGAATACAGGCACACCTAGACACCTACTCGGCATCAGGTTGTGCAGTCTAAGAAAACATTACTATTGTAAGCTAGGCACAACAGTGTATGTCATTGATTTTAGTACCTCTTGCTTTGTTAGCTTAGGACTATATCTCCCTGAAAAAGTGTTTCAGGGGCAGGTAAAAAGAGCACCAAGAAGTCATCGTTGGGGTCGGGGGGCTCTAGACGTGCCTGCAGGGTAACATCCCCCCCGCGAGACTGGAGACAGCCATGCAAGGTGAGCCATTGCCACTGTCAGGCATTGCGGCCTCTCCCAATATTGCAGCCCCTGCATATGTCACTGAAGATGCTATGGAGGCAGCATTGGGTCATTTAGAACAAATGATTACTGCTTTTATCACAGAATCCTTAGCAGAAAACTGGTAGGTCTCCTTCCCCTGCTCTGGGTTCCCTATCAGATGATCAGCAGTCTGATGATACAACATTGTCGGGGGACAAGGATCATGAGCAGTCGGACAAATCAAGGGTTGAGAAGCTCTTCTATCTCGCAGACTCTCAGGCTACAGGTACAATACTATACAGAGGTGGTGCGTACCACATACAATTTGCCCAGTGCTGAACCAGCAGTGTCCTCTGTTTCGTCCCTGGGATCTCGGAATTCTCCACAGGCTGCTTTTTTCCTTTACCATCTATCGATTAATGGAAAAAACTATTGTATAATGGTTGGGCTCACCCGGATAAATCATTTTCTCCTCCTAGGAATTTCTCCCTGCTCTGCCCTATGGAGGAAAAATTCACCAAGAAATGGAGTGTGCCAGCAATAGATGCGGCTATTTCTTCTGTGAACAAAAGCCTAACTTGTCCTGTGGACAATGTTCAGGTGTTTAAAGATCCAACTGACAAAAAGGTGGAATCATTACTTAATTCCTCTTTTGCAATGGCTAATGCTGTGGTCCAACCTGCGGTTGTAGTAGTTGGTATGTGCCAATATTTGAAAGAGCAGGTGAAGCAGGTAGTTAATTTTCTTACTGTTGAACAAGTTCAAGACTATGCAGCTCTTCCGAGGGCCTTATGTTTTTCAATAGATGCGATTATGGATTCTATCCAACAAGCATCCCACCTTACACTCCTGCTGGTACACGTGTAGGTCCCTTTGGCTTAAACATTGGGCAGTTGAATCCTCCTGCATAAGATATTTAGCTGGGTTAATGTTTCATGGGGAATGCTTGTTTGGGGATTATCTGGATAAATATATCCAGAAGATTTCCAGTGGCAAGACCACCTTATTGCCGGTTAAAAAGAAAAATAAACATCCTTTTTAAACATTCTCTTTCCCCGCCTCTGGGCAGTGGCGATGGCCTTCCCAGTCCAGTACAAGTGGAAAGGTCCAAGACCAAATCCATGGGCAGAAGAATTGGGGTCAAAGGTCTGCTAAGCAGAATCCCAAAGCTGCCTTGTGAAGGACGCCCCGCTCAGCCGAGTGGGGGGAAGGCTTCAGGGCTTTTTTCGGGTGTTTGGCAAGAAAGACATTCAAGACAACTGGGTATCCTCCACGGTATCTATAATTTCGGGTATTTCCACCATCCCATCTCCTTTTGTCGGGTGTTCCCAAGCACCCAGAAAAAAAGAAGATCCTTGTTTTCTGGCTTTTGGATCGCCTGTTGTCTCAAGGGGTGATCATAGAGCTAGCTCCAGAGGAGTAAGGCTCTCTGTTTTATTCAAACCTCTTTACAGTCCCGAAACCAAACGGAGATGTCAGAACCATTCTGGATCTAAAGGACCTAAATCAGTTCTTAAACGTTTGCACGCTCCACATGGAGTCTGTCCGCTCGGTGGTCTCCACCCTTCAGAGGGGAGAATTCCTGGCATCAATAGATATCAAAGATGCATACCTACATGTGCCAATTTTTCCCGCCCACTCCCAAACAAAATTGGCGTCTTTTTTTTTCCCCACAAATGGAGCGTTCTTTTGAGGGTATTTGATCACCCCTGCAGTTTTTATTTTTTGCACTATAAACAAAAAAATAGCGATAATTTTGAAAAAATAAGTTTTCCTCACTTTAGGCCAATACTTATTCTTTTACATATTTTTGGTAAAAAAAAATCGCTATAAGCATTTGATCAAAATGGGGCTAGTTTTTATGGCATTTTTATTACTTTTTAATTTTTTTACTAGTAATGGCGGCGATCGGCGATTACTTTGCTCAGCCGTGCCGTTCTGCCGACTGAGTGCCCAGAGGGAGGTGAATCCTGTTCTCGCTTTGGCAGAGAAACATGTTCCTTGTCTGTCAGCAGCCTTGTCTCTGTCAGCAGGGTGGAAAATTGGAAAGCAGACTTTTTAAACCTCCAGCAGCTGGACCCAGGAGAATGGTTATTACACCCCACCATATCTCAAGCAATATTCCAGAGATGGGGTACTCTGGATGTAGACCTACTAGCCTCCAGGTTCAACAACACACTGGTCGTCTGTATCAAGAATAAATGACCCGCTAGCACAAGGTTCAGATGTACTGATGGTTCCGGGGGATCAGTTTTCTCTGATCTATGCATTCCGTCCAGTTCCGCTTCTTGCTCAGTTACTTTGCAGGGTCAGGTCAGAAGGGAAACCAGTAATCCTAGTAGCTCTGGCATGGCCCAGGAGGATCTGGTAGGCAGAGATCGTGAGGATGGTAGTTGGAAGGCCATGGGTGCTCCCACTGCGACCAGACCTGCTCTCGCAAGGACCGATATTCCATTCATCCTTACAAAGACTGAATTTGAAGGTTTGGCTGTTGAGACCTACAGCCTAAAAAAAGTGGGCTCTCTGCTGCAGTCCTAACCACTCTGGTTAATGCCAAGAAGCCAGCCTCCAGGCTCATTTATTATAGAATCTGGAAGGCATATGTCTCCTGGTGTGAGTCCAAAGGATGGCATCCTAGAAGGTATGCTATTGATAGAATTATTGCTTTTCTTCAGTTAAGAGTAGAGATGAAGCTGGCTTTGAGCACTATCAAGGGTCAGATCTCAAGTTTGTATTTTTTCAGAAATGGCTTGCCTCCCATTCCCTAGTCTGGGCCTTTATTCAGGGGCACTGGGTATAAATCCACCAGTCAGGCCGCCCGTGTGCCCATGGGATTTGAATTTGGTTCTGTTTTGCAAAAACAGCCTTTTGAACCATTATGTCATGCTTCTTTGTGTCTTTTGACCAATAAGTTTTTTTTTTTCTTGTTGCTATATCCTCTGCCAGGAGGGTATCGGAGTTAGCGGCTCTTTTATGTAAAGAGCCATACTTAATTATTCACAAAGACAGGGTGGTGTTGCGTCCTCACCCGGCTTTTCTTACCTAAGGTAGTATCAGGATTCTAAAGGTAAAAAATAGTGTAGCGCTTCTGTAATAGTGAATGTGATCAACACATACACAAAAAATTCCAAATAAATGGTCACATGAGAAAGTCCATATACATAAAACAAAGTCCAATGGAATGGGTATGAACTTCCGTGATGTAACTGGTACAAAGATGGTTAGGCCATTTCAAGGAAAGAGAGGGATCTTGCTAAACAGATATACCCATGTAAAACAGCTTGTCTGTAGACATCAGGGAAGTAAATAAATACTCTTACCAACTGTGTTGGACTCACACGGTCATATGACAGTTGAGTCTGTAAAGCTTGGGGTCCCAATCTAGGGCCAGGGGGTGGATCGATGAGGGTCCGTCAAACTGGTGAGAGAACTCCAACCGACTGTGTGCCAAGCGATGTGTTTCACGGATGGAACATCAGGATGGTTTCTTATCCAACTCGGACGTAGCACGATCAACACCGATACTCCGATCACCCCAAAATAGGGTGAAAGATGTTAGAGGTTTTTTAGGCCTTTTCTTATCAGCAGTCTTGTGACTTCTATCAGTGCTGCAGCAAGGCTTACCTGTAAAATCCTTTTCTTACATCACGCCCCCCTTCAGTGTGTATATGTATATATATAATATATATATGTATATATATATATATATATATATATATATATATATACACATCGGAATAATTATTGCTTTGCTACAAAACTGAGGTACTCTCCATATGGAAGGGGTTATATAGGGGAGGAACTTTCCTTACAATTAGGGTTGCCAGTGTCCAACACCTGAAGGTGGCTATCTAACCCATGATGTAATGAATAGAGCTCTGTGTCCCGTGATGTAATCCCAAGAAAAGGATTTTACAGGTAAGTGATTTAAAAAAATCCTATTACAGTTGTGGTTGTAAAGAGTAATTAAACCATGAGCCTAATTTTGTGGCACCAATAATTGGTAAAATGGTGTTTTTCATTTTTAGCTCCAATCTTCTAAAAACCCAGGTAGCGGAAAAGAAAAAAAATTGGTGCTTGCTTTTATTTTGTACAGAATGTAAAGAGCCGCCTGATAAATAAGAGATTGGTTGCCCTCTCATCACCCTTGTAGTTGTAGTCCAGTGCATTTAATGTTGTCTAGCTTTTATACCAAGTGTGATATTCTCTTTAAGGGACTGGAAAGCTGCTTAAAAGGTCCTGACAACTACAACAGCCAAGTTCTAATAGAAGCCACTGTGATAGCACTAACCAAACTGCAGCCGCTTCTGAATAAGGTAAGCATTTTATTTATTTACTACGATGTTTGACATTGGTCATCAGAATAAATATTGGTACCAAGTAGGTTGCTTTGGGTTGTGCAGTAAGTGTTAAAGTTATTTTTAAAAGCCATTCTCAAACTAAAACATTTAGCAGAGAAATGCATGCTAAAGACCTAGCTTGTTTTCGATTCAGTGCTTGAGTTTACCAGACCACCTTGCCTAGAAAATCTCCTTGTTGGAAGTAACCTGGAGTTCTGCGTTTCTGCAGACCTACTCTACTCACCTGTGTCTTTTATATAGTTGTTTCCTCACCTGGTCATTTGACTTGCTTCATGTACATGCTTCTTGCCACTGGAGATATGGGAGTTGCACTGTAATTACTATATTGTCTCTTGTAAGAACATTAATGTAGAGTTCCAAAGTTTATTGGTGTTTTTTTTTTTTTTTTTTTTTTTTTTTTCTGGCCTACCACCTAATTCCCTTAAAGTGGTTGTAAACCCTTCTATATACCCAGTTAAGTGACTGGACTTGGATGATAGAGATTAAACTAATCCTACATAATTTGTACCTGTTTATCTGCAATCTTCTATATATCTGTTCAATGTGCTGAAATTTTAAAGCTTCCCTGAAAGTCCAGACAAAGGGGGTGGATAGCTGAAGTTACTCTCTTCAGAGCTCAGTGAAGAAGGCTCTGAGAGCTGATTGGAGGGAAGAGAAACACCTCCTGCACAGAGCTGAGCCTGTCGATCAGCTGGAGATCCCTCCCCTGTCATCTTTTTTTTTTTTTCTCTTGGTGTCAAGAAAACTTGTTAGAAGTCACTCGTGCTGATAAAGGAACAAAGCAGCAGACACAAATTATGCTTAGTGCTCTTAAACAAGACATGTACACTATAGAGGGATATGCTTTGTTCAAATTTCATGTCCAAGGTTTACAGACACTTTATATGGTGGGTGGGATGTTCCATTGTCGTGGGCGTGCTGTGTCACTAGGACACTGCACAACGCTGATCTCCGTAAAGAGCCAATGCTGCGGCTCTTTACCCATGTGATCAGCTGCATCCAATCACAGCTGATCACCTATAAACAATGAAGTGCGGTCTCCTCGCCTTACACAGAGTGTGAGGACAGGAGAGCCACTCGGCAGCATCTCCTCACAGGAGAGACCTGTACAGATACAAACTGACAGTAAAATAAAATCCCCAAATTTTGGTTGTCCCTAGAAAAGTAATAGAGGGAAATCATCCAAGGGGAACTTTAGTTCTGATGTCCCGGAGTCCCCAAGAAATTTCCTTGACTGATTGGCAGGGATTTTCTTCTCACTCCCTGTTTCGACTATAGGACGTGAAGTGAAGGTAAATCTCCCCAATGGACAAAGATGGCAAAAATAAACCTTAAATGTGTTACAACCTTTACTCTATCCAAAATGAAAACGTTTCTTTTCAGTAGTTCTATTGTAGCAAGATGTCTGAGATGTGCAAAAATGTGAGCTCATTTTTTTTATTCCTGGCTACAACTTTGATTTGTTTACATCTGTTCTACTGAGTGTTTCAAAATTTCAGTTCATGCATGAGTAAACCAGTGCATGTATGTATACCGGGGATTTATGTAAAATGTTTGTTTAGTAAGAAGTTTAAAAACTACCCAAAGCTATGTTTTATTTCTGAAATGGTTATTAAATATTTTATGTAAATATCTCTTAGGATTCCCCTATGCACAAAGCTCTATTTTGGGTGGCAATGGCAGTACTCCAGCTGGATGAGGTTAATTTATATTCGGCAGGTACAGCACTACTGGAACAAAACCTGCACACATTGGACAGCCTTCGAGTATTCAATGACAAGGTAAGTTTGTATATTCTGAATTGAACAAGTTTCATTGAACGAACATTATACATAAATTTAAGCTTGCGATATTGTGAAGGGGTGCAATATAAGGCATACAAAGATGAGAATCAAAAGCAGTGAACCTTATTTTATAGCATTTACTTTGTTTTCCTTTTGATTTTGCAACTTCTGCGCTTGTAAAACTTGGCTGCAGTGTTTTTTTGCTTTACAATTGTTTTAGAATAGAAACGTTTCTGTATTCACAGCAGTTATTAATGTTAAGCAAGCAAAAAATGATTAGCTATGGTCAAAAGCATTGTATATAGCATTATTTTAATTGTACAATACAGAACATAGGCTCCTTTAAAATTTGGCCATTGATTGTATACTGCCACCTTCAGGTGAGTACACTGGCAAACAAAGCTTGTTAGATCAGCCCATATAACCCCGTCCCACTCCCAGCAATACACACTTTTTTGCTTGTGTCCTTAGGTGATGGTTGACCTATTTTACTGAAAGCAGAGTTCATGCTGTTGAGGGCCAAGGCCCAAAAGATCAGGGTCTCCCTGATGTCACTATTCCTTCGCTGCTTAAAGCTAGAAAATGTACTTTGCAAGATCTATTATCGCACTTGGAAGCCCTTTCGTTTTTTTGCTTTAGCTAATACTACATAGGGGTATACAGTCCTTTGTCCAGTCTGGGCTGTAGCTACATTTGACCTTGAGCACCCTGAGGGGTCATAGCTTTGGCCAAACTCTTTCAGAGAACATTGCTCCTTTGTATATAATTGTTGCCAGGGATCTCAGTTTGGGCCTGTTATCTCTACAGAAGCCTCCCTTTGAGCCCATTTGGGATATTCCCCTGGCGGTCCTTACTCATAAGTTATCTGACATGGTTGTCACAGTAGCGATTTGGGTATTAGAACTGGTGTCCTTGTCCTGTAAATAACTGTCTTTATTGTACATCACGGGACACAGAGCTATAGTAGTTACTATGTGGGTTATAGGCCACCTTCAGTTGATGGACACTGGCACACCCTAAGACAAGAAGTCCACTCCCTATATAACACCTCCCACTACTGGGAGTACCTCAGTTTTTTCGTCAGTGTCTAAGGTGTTGATCACGAGTAGGGATGAGCTCAGGCGTGTTTGCATGGACAACGTGCAGAGCCCGCCAGGAAGTCGACGCAGCGCTGTGCTAATCACAGGCAGAGACATTGCCCCGATGTGCAGCTGTAGAGATCGGGCAGTGAGACATTGCCCGATCTCTACAGCTGCACATCGGGGCAATGTCTCTGCCTGTGATTAGCACAGCGTTGTGTCGACTTCCTGGCGAGCTCTGCACGTGGTCCATCCTAATCATGAGTGAAGCTGTGCTGAGTTCCACTGGAGCAATCCTTGCTGGGGCTAGCTATGCAGCCGGATCCAAAGTGTCTTTTAGGCCGAATTGAATGTTACCCGGGCCTTGTGTCCGAAGAAACAAGGTTTTGCCTGTAAATGCTTCTCTTTTTAGAGAGCTGGACCCCGGGATCCAGTACTTTTGGTATTAAGGCCATAAAGTTTTACTGGAGAAGGCGCTATTGCAGGCCCAGGATTGTGGGTTCCCCGAGGGTCCCCAGCTCCTGAAGGTTTATTAAAGGAACCCACTGTGAAGGGTAAAGATTGGATCAGTTGGTTTTACCACAGAAAACCCTGTGTCGGGAAAGATAAGTGGAGTTTTCTAAGAAATTTTCCAATTTTCTTAAGAATGTCTGCTTTAAATTCGTAAATGTTGTCATACCTATGTGTCACCACTGGGGGCTCTATGGAGCACATACCTTCTCATGCTTTGCGCAAAAGATTAGGATGTGTCCGGAGCAGCAGGCTTCCTTTCTCTCCAGCCAGAAGCAGACCTCCTGTAAGTCTGGGGGGGTTCCTCACTAGACACGCCCACCTGTGCTGTATTCTCCCCCTCTTCACGAGGAAGACCGCTGGGAAAAATTGGCACGCTGTCCTACTCGGCGGCTTCCACGCTCTCTCCTCGCCATTCTCCCCCGTAGAAGTGATCCCATAGGCTCAGAGGCCTGTGCTTGCGTGGGAAAGCTCTTTTAAAAAAAAAAAAAAAAAGAAAGAGGGGGCCGAAGGTGATGGGGGCGGGGCTTAGCACAGCGTTGGCGTCTTCCAACGTCCAGCACTGGAATGTGTTTTAAAGCACCATTTTTACTGCTGCAAGCTGATGGAGGGACACAAGAGCAAGAGGGGCATGAAAGAAGTTTGGTGACACATTCCTTTTGACACATTCACTATTGAATCTGGCTGAGCATTAATGGCAGGGCTGGACTATTGTTTAAGCAGTGGATGCGTTCCTTCTGGTAGTACCTATGCTTTGTGCATTGGGCTTTGGTCGGAAGGGGGGTAAAACACCTTTAGAAAGACTTCTGTAGCCGCTAGGAAGCCTAAAAATATCTAAAAAAAGATGGCATCCTCCCCTCAGTGATATGCCTGGTCAGGGTGAGCCATCAGGAACATTGGTTGTTGCAGCTGCTTTTAGCACTGCAGCCCACGTATATATTACTGAAGAGAACAAAAGATTGATGCCTTAATTGTATACCAGAATTGGACTAAGCGTAATAGGTCCCTGTCCATTACACAGGACCCTCAAACTGAGCAACAGGGGGCGAGAGATGACGCTTTTCTCTCAGGGGACCAGGAAGAGTCCGATGAAGAGTCTACGGAAGGATCAGGTTCAGAAAGGTTGTTGGTACAATCTCTCACTGAATTGATCCGCTCCACATGTTTGCTGCCAGTAGCAGAGTCAGTCGATGAGCCCACTTCTTGTTTGGGTTCACTAAAGCCTCCCCAACTATTCATGCTTTTCCTATCGATTCATTACAGAAACAGCTTATGTATTCTGAGTGAGCACCCAGATAAAGTTTTTTCCTCCAAGAAGGTTTTCAACACTTTGTCCTATGGAGGAAGAGTTTAATAAGAAATGGGGGATTCCAGCAATTGACGCTGCTATATCCTCTGTGAACAAAAACTTGACTTGTCCTGTAGACAATGCTCAAATGCTGAAGGATCCAACAGATAAGAAGTTGGAATTTCTATTTAAAAACCATATTTCTCTGGTAGGTTCAGTGGTTCAGCCTGCACTGGCAGTGATCAGGGTATGTCAGTCCTTAAAAGACCAGTTTAACCACTTGCCGACCGCCGCACGACGATATACGTCGGCAGAATGGCACGGGCAGGCATATGGGCGTATATATAAGTCCCTGCCTGCCCGCGGGTGGGGGGCCCGATCGGGCCCCCCCCCGGTGCCTGCGGCGGTCGGCATTCCTTCGAGAGCGATCCGGGATGAGGGGGCGGCCATTCATTCATGGCCACCCCCTCGCGATCGCTCTCGACGAATGGAAATCCCCCGTGACATCACTTCCTCTCCTGTAATGTAAACACAGGAGAGGAAGTGATGTATTCTCTCCTCCGTGTCGGTATTTTTCGCTCCGACACGGAGGAGAGCGGATCGGTGAGTTGCACCAACACTCTACACACACAGTAGAACATGCCAGGCACACTCACACCCCCCCTTTACCCCCCGATCACCCCCCCAATTACCCCTGCCCCCCAGTCACAGTGACACCAATGTCATTTTTTTTTTTTTTTTTTTTTTTTTTTTTTTTGCATTGGTGTTATTTGTGACTGTAATAACTGTTAGGGCAGTTAGAGTTAGCCCCCTTTAGTTCTAATGTACCCCCCTAACCCCCCCAATAAAGGTTTAACCCCGTGATCACCCCCCGTCGCCAGTGTCACTAAGGCTGGGTTCACATTGCAGCGGTTTATGAGAACGAATGTGATTCGCACCGCACTGCAGTGCAAATCACATCCGATCTCTGTGCGATTCGAGTTCAGCCATTCGCCGCACCCGCCGCAAATTCGCACGGGACCCTTTTTTTGGCCCGCAGCAGAATCGGATCGCATGGGTGTTCACACCATGCGATCCGAGTTTGCAGATCGCACTGCGATATGCGAACTGATCTGGGGGTGTCAGTAACATTTCACTGACACTCCCAGCAGTTCGCATAGGGCAGTGTGAACTGCCGCCGGGAGGCATGCGATGCGGGAACCCGCCGCGGATTCGCGGCGTTTCCGCATCGCTCCAGTGTGAACCCAGCCTAATAAGCGATCATTTTTCTGATCGCCGTATTAGTGTCACAGGTGACGCTAGTTAGGCAGGTAGGTATTTAGGTTCGCCGCAGCTTTTTATAGCGCCAGGGACCCCCATATACTACCGCATAAAGCCCCCTGATTGCCCCCTAGTTAACCCTTTCACCTGTGATCACCATATAACTGTTACAGGTGACGCTGGTTGGTTAGTTATTTTTTTATAGTTTCAGGGCACCCGCCATTTATTACCTAATAAAGGTTTAACCCCCTGATCACCCGGCGGGTGTCATTTGTGACTAATAACTGTTAGGGCAGTTAGGGTTAGCCCCCTTTAGTTCTAAGGTACCCCCCTAACCCCCCCAATAAAGGTTTAACCCCGTGATCACCCCCCGTCGCCAGTGTCACTAAGGCTGGGTTCACATTGCAGCGGTTTGAGAACGGATGTGATTCGCACCGCACTGCAGTGCAAATCACATCCGATCTCTGTGCGATTCGAGTTCAGCCATTCGCCGCACCCGCCTCAAATTCGCACGGGACCCTTTTTTTGGCCCGCAGCAGAATCGGATCGCATGGGTGTTCACACCATGCGATCCGAGTTTGCAGATCGCACTGCGATATGCGAACTGATCTGGGGGTGTCAGTAACATATCACTGACACTCCCAGCAGTTCGCATAGGGCAGTGTGAACTGCCGCCGGGAGGCATGCGATGCGGGAACCCGCCGCGCATTCGTGGCGTTCCCGCATCGCTCCAGTGTGAACCCAGCCTAATAAGCGATCGTTTTTCTGATCGCTGTATTAGTGTCACAGGTGACGCTAGTTAGACAGGTAGGTATTTAGGTTCGCCGCAGCTTTTTATAGCACCAGGGACCCCCATATACTACCGCATAAAGCCCCCTGATTGCCCCCTAGTTAACCCTTTCACCAGTGATCACCATATAACTGTTACAGGTGACGCTGGTTGGTTAGTTATTTTTTTATAGTTTCAGGGCACCCGCCATTTATTACCTAGTCTCACTAGTGTACCCCTAAATTTAGGGGTGTCTACTTTCCAAAATGGGGTCATTTGGGGGGGGGTTTGTGCCATCTTGGCATTTTATGGCCTTCAAAACTGTAACGCCCTTAGAAAGCCTGAAGGCGGTGCTTGGTTTTCGGGGCCCCGTACGCGGCTAGGCTCCCAAAAAGTCCCACATATGTGGTATCCCCGTACTCAGGAGAAGCAGCAGAATTTATTTTGGGGTGTCATTTCACATATGCCCATGGCATGCGTGAGCAATATATCATTTAGTGACAACTTTGTGAAAAAAAAAAAAAAAAAAAAAAGTTTGTAATTTTCCCGCAACTTGTGGCAAAATATAAAATATTCCATGGACTCAACATGCCTCTCAGCAAATAGCTTGGGGTGTCTACTTTCTAAAATGGGGTCATTTGTGGGGGTTTTGTGCCATCTTGGCATTTTATGGCCTTCAAAACTGTAATAGGTAGTGAGAAGTGAACTCAAAAATTTACGCCCTTAGAAAGCCTGAAGGCGGTGCTTGGTTTTCGGGGCCCCGTACGCGGCTAGGCTCCCAAAAAGTCCCACATATGTGGTATCCCCATACTCAGGAGAAGCAGCAGAATTTATTTTGGGGTGTCATTTCACATACGCCCATAGCCTGTGTGAGCAATATATCATTTAGTGACAACTTTGTGTAAAAAAAAAAAAAAAATTTTTTTTTTTGTCATTATTCAATCGCTTGAGGCAAAAAAATAAAATATTCAATGGGCTCAACATGCCTCTTATCAATTTCCTTAGGGGGTCTACTTTCCAAAATGGGGTCATTTGGGGGGGTTTTGTACTGCCCTGCCATTTTAGCACCTCAAGAAATGAGATAGGCAGTCGTAAACTAAAAGCTGCGTAAATTCCAGAAAACGTACCTTAGTTTGTAGATGTGACAACTTTTGCGCAAACCAATAAATATACAATTATTGACTTTTTTTTTACCAAAGACATGTGGCTGAATACATTTTGGCCTAAATGTATGACTAAAATTGAGTTTATTGGATTTTTCTAATAACAAAAAGTAGAAAATATCATTTTTTTTCAAAATTTGCGGTCTTTTTACGTTTATATCGCAAAAAATAAAAATCGCAGAGGCAATCAAATACCATCAAAAGAAAGCACTATTTGTGGGAAGAAAAGGACGCAAATTTTGTTTGGGTACAACATTGCATGACCGCGCAAATACCAGTTAAAGCAGCGCAGTGCCAAAGTGTAAAAAGACCTCTGGTCATTTACCAGCAAAATGGTCCGGTCTGAAAGTGGTTAAACAAGCTTCTTCTCCAGTGCCTGGAGTATCTGCCTCCAGGCAGTCATAACGGCTTCCACCATCACATTCAAGAGGTAAACCTCAGGGTCAACTCCAGGGTCAAAAGAGGCCCAGGGGGAGGAAACCCACTAAACAAAATGACTAAAATCACCTTATGAAAGGGCGCCCCCACTCGCTCGAGTGGGGAAGGGAGACTTCTACAGTTCTCAAAGGTCTGGCAGCAATAGTGCTGAGAAAAATGGGTGGCTTCCTCAATACCTTTAGGGTACAAACTAGAGTTCCCATCTCCTTGTTTTCTCAGATCAAACGTTCCTAGTGTGTGTTTTTGCCCCAGGCAAAGATCAGTTCCATAAGGGAACTGATTCAGGTGGTCAAAGCAAAGAAGAATCCTTCTATTCGACTTTGCATGAGATTGTTGGGAAAGATGGTAGCTTCATTCGAGGCCGTTCCTTTTGCGTGGTTTCATTCGAGACTGCTACAAAACAGTATCCTGTCAACTTGGAACAAGAAGGTACAAGCTCTAGACCAAATGCGTTTATCCCCCAAAGTGTGTCAAAGCCTCAGTTGGTGGTTGATATCCAAGAATCTTCAGAAAAGAAAGTCCTTCCTACCAGTTACCTGGAAGGTGATGACAACAGATGCCAGCCTTCTGGGCTGGGGAGCAGTCCTGGAAGAAGCATCTGTCCAAGGAAATTGGTCCAAAACAGAAATTACATTGCCCATCAATATTCTAGAATTTTGGGCAGCACGCCTGGACGCTCAGATTACGGATTTATCCTGTCAGGATCCACCAGGGGGGCACGAGAAGTCGTGCGGCTCGGAGAGAGCTAAATCATATCCTATCCTGGGCAGAAGACAACATTTCTGGAATGGAGAATTGTCAGGCGGACTAGTTGAGTCGCTAACAGTTTTTCCCGGGAGAATGGTCTCTTCACCCTGACATCTTTCTGTCAATATGTCAAAGATGGGGGAATTCCGGACGTGGATCTGTTTGTGTCCAGGTTCAACAAAAAGATTGACAACTTTGTGTCAAGGACAAAGGATCTGCTGGTATGCGGAACAAATGCCTTTGTTTTTCCGTGGGATCAGTTTTCAACAATCTATTCGTTCCCTCATGTTCTGCTTCTGTGCCGCCTTCACAGGATCAAGCAGGGAGGGAAGGAGGTGATTCTTGTGGCCCAGGAGTTCTTGGTATGCATAGATCGTAAAGATGGCGGTAGGGGACCCATGGATCCTACCACCACGGCCAGACCTTCTCTTGCAACGGTCCGGTATTCCATCCTAACTTTAAAAATGCTAAATTTTTAAAATTAAACGGTTTGGCTATTGAGAGCCACATTCTGAAAGACTGTGGGCTGTCAGGTTCAGTCGTTTCTACTTTGGTTATTGCTAGGAAGCCGGCTTTCAGAGTCATATATTAGAGTCTGGAAGGCATATGTCTCCTGATGTGAATCCAGGGGTTGGCACCCCAGGAAATATGTCATAGGTAGGAACCTTGAATTTCTACAGATGGGATTAGAAATGAAGCTGGCCTTGAGTACTATCAAAGGCCAGGTGTCTGCCTTATCTGTGTTTTTTCAACGACCTCTTGCTTCACACACTCTGGTTCATAGTTTTATTCAGGAGGTAATGCAGATTAATCCTCCGCTTAGGTCACCCCTAAACCCTTGGGACTTAAATTTAGTCCTGTCAGCATTACAGAAACAGTCTTTTGAGCTGATAGAAGATATTCCCTTGGTCCTTTTGACAAGGAAATTCATTTTTTTGGTTGCCATATCTTCTGCAAGAAGAGTATCTGAGTTGGCTGCTCTTTCTTGTGAAGAGCCATATTTGATTATTCATAATAAGTTTGTATTGTGTCCTTTTCCTAATTTCCCAACGAAGGTAGTGTCAGGTTTTCATTTAAACCAGGATAGTGTTCTGCCTTAATTTTTTCCAGAACCTCGTTCTGCGGAAGAAAGGTCACTACATTCTCTTGATGTGGTGAAAGCAGGTCTGTTTGAAGGTGACCACTCAGATTTGAAAAACTGATGTTTTGTTGATTTAACCCCCTTCATGACCGGCCATTTTTTACAATGCGGCACTGCGTTACTTTAACCACTTAAATATGTTATACGTCGGCAGAATGGCACGGCTGGGCACAAGCACGTACAGGTATGTAGCCCTTTAAGTGCCCAGCCATGGGCTGGGCGCGACCCAGTCCTGAGCTCCGTGGCCGCCGGTGTCCCGCGATCGGGTCACAGAGCTGAAGAACGGGGAGAGGTAAATGTAAACAAACCTCTCCCCATGCTTCCTATTGAGGCTGTCACTGATTGTCTGTTCCTTGTTATAGGGAGAGACTATCAGTGACGCCAAGCCACGCCCCCTACAGTAAAAAAAACACACGCACACTTAACCCCTACACTACCCCCTAGTGGTTAACCCCTTCACTGCCAGTGAAATTTTTACAGTAATCGGTGCATTTTTAATCGCACTGATCGCTGTATTAATGCCAATGGTCCCAAAAATGTGTCAAAATTGTCTGTGTCCACCATAATGTCGCAGTCACAATAAAAATCGCTGATCGCCGCTATTACTAGTAAAAAAATATTAAAAATTATTACTAAAAATGCCATAAAACTATCCCTTACTTTGTAGACGCTATAACGCTTATTGCGAATACTTGTCAGCCTAAACTGAAGAAAAAAAAAGTTTTTTTTTTATATATATTTTTGGGGGATATTTATTATAGCAAAGAGTAAAAAAATATTGCATTTTTTTTTTCAAAATTGTCACTCTATTTTTGTTTATAGCGCAAAAAATAAAAACCGCAGAGGTGATCAAATACCACCAAAAGAAAGCTCTATTTGTGGGTAAAAATGTGGGACCCCCAATAACATGCTGAGCATGGCATCAATTCGACCACAATGAAGATTCTCTTCTGCTCGTTATCTTTTTTGACGTTTGTTTTTGCAGCATCCTGCTCTTTCAAACTTGACTTTTCTGCAGGAACCTCCAGCCGCTCGGGTTGATCTTTTGTCAGCCATTGTTTTTCCTTGGCCAGTACATCATCAGAACAGAGCATGATTCTTGTATCGAGGATCCAAAAGACATACCAGCACAATGTTTTTATTCTGTTCATGCTTCTCTAAGCATTTGAGGCTGTCTCTCATGACCTGCCTGAATGTTTTTATTTTTTTATTTTACCGTATTTTTCGGACTATAAGGCGCACCGGATTATAAGGCGCACTAGCAACGACCGGCTGATAAAATGGATATTTCCATATATGAGGCGCATCGGACTATAAGGCGCACCGGATTATAAGGCGCACTAGCAACGACCGGCTGATAAAATGGATATTTCCATATATATAAAGCGCATCGGACTATAAGGCGCACGGTCGATTTTAGGAGAAAATTTAGGCTTTTACGTGCGCCTTATAGTCCGAAGGTTTACGTCAAGATGACAGATACTGTTAACAAAGAACTCCAGCGATGTCAACAGGTCATATATAAGGCGCACCGGACTATAAGGCGCACGGTCGTTTTTGGGAGAAAATTTAGGCTTTTACGTGCGCCTTATAGTCCGAAAAATATGGTATTTTTTTTTGTTTTTTTTATGCCACGTGTGTTGGGTCGTTCATTCTCTTGAAGAAGCATCTTCAGCACTCTCACACATGGGATCACAGATGAGTCGTAATAACTCGCCTCTAGTGTCACTTCCTCTATTTGGAGGAGGGTCTCAATGACTGGCTACAATGTCCCACTGATCAGCAGTAGGACAACTATGTCCTCCATGTTTGCTTGAATAGATGCTCAGCGCTCACTTCTGCTCCAGCATTCTTTGCAGAATGGTAAAGTGTTGAATTCCAAAGTGTTGGAACAGCCTGACGTTGCTGCGCACCTCTTCAGCATGCCAATTATATCTCTCAAAGCTCTCTGACTTGACAGACCATCATTTACCACAAGTTGCAGGGTGTGTGCCATGCAACTGAGGTCGGACGCTTCAGAAAGCCTCATGCTTTTCACCATGTTTGCGCCGCTGTCACGAAGCACAAACATCACTCGGTCTTTGTTTATTCCCCAGTCTTGAAGCAGGTCTAGAAACATTTCTCTAATGTACTCCCCAGTGTGGGATCCTTGCATCACCTTTGTATTCAACATCAATTGCCTTTTTGTCCGTCCGCTGTCGAAGTGTAAGACTCGTTAGTGACACTGTTGGTCCTGACAGCAGTCAGTCGTGAATAGCCTTTACTTTCTCATCTACCTTTTTGGTGAATCTTTCCAGGCATTTCGGTTCGATAATACTTTTCACTCTTCAGTGGGTACCTTGGCTCAGCTATGGACATCAACCGCTGAGTTCCAAAATCAGACACACTTGTAAATGGCTGGTTATCCGTAACCATCATCTCTGTGAGTGCCTTGTCCAGCTGCTGGGATCTTCCATCAGAATTTAGCTGCTTAGCTTTTTTCTGAAACATATCTTTTATTGTTTGGTGGGATTGTGGTATTTCACTTTGTGATTGAGTTTTTCTCTGTGCTTCATTATATAATTCCACATGATGAACTCTTAGATGGGCCCAAAGATTTGACGTATTTTTGTTTTTTGCAGTTTATCCAATGCTCACATTGTTTGTGCATGTGTAGCACACTGCTGCTTTTCCTGGAGATGGTTGAGACGAGAAATATTCCCAGACCACACTTTCTTTTCCTCTCTGCATTCATCTGTATTGGAAGTTGAAAGAGTAAGGTTAAAAATGGCACCCTTCTGTGGATGGGCTTGCTGGCCTAGCAGTAGCACCCACTGTGAGTGGGCTTCCTGGCACCCTGCTGTGGGTTTGGAGTGCTGGCTAGCACTCTGCTGCCCTTAGGCCCAGTACGCGGAGGTGTAATGACGTGTGCCTGTCCTGCACTTCCCTGCGCAGTGTCTGCGGGCTTCTTGCCTCCAAAAAGATGGTCGCTGCCCGCAGCGACCAATATCAGTGATATCGGTCTAGTTTTTGACCAATACTGATGTTATGCTGATATCGGCCCACAGTAATCACCCTTACCGATAATAGGCTGATCCCTACTAACTGACACTTTTGACACTTTGCGGGAACCATTGACACAAATACAGTGATTAGTGCTAAAAATGTGCACTTTCACTGTACTGGTGGGGAAAAGGTGAAACGTCAGGGGCGATCAAACGGTTAACTGTGCGCCTAGCCAGTATTTTTGTGTACACTGTAGGCTGCTTTTACTAAGGGAATAGATTGATTTCTGTCTCAGCTTTGCAGAAACAAAGGATCGTCCCTTCCCTCCTGTCAGAGCTAAGATGATCCTTGTTTACATACAGTGCCTTGCAAAAGTATTGAAAAAAATTCCAGTGGTAGAATGTGGCAAGCTCATAGAGACTTATCCAGAGTGACTTGGAGCTGTGATATCCGCAAAAGGTGGCTCTACAAAGTATTAACTTTTGGTGAGTGAATAGTTACGCACATTGACTTTTTCTGTTATTTTGCCCTAATTGTTGTTTGCGTCACAATAAAAAATTTCTTCAAAGTTGTGGGCATGTTCTGTAAATTAAAAGATGCAATTACTCAAACATTCCATGTTAATTCCAGGTTGTGAGGCAACATAACACGAAAAATGCCAGGGGGCGGGCGTTTGAATACTTTAACAAGGCACTGTAGGCATATCACAGTTCTAAGTTTTACCATCACCAGGAGGACAAAGAGTCCCCAGGACCCCCAGATCTGCTTTTTCTGTGAATTATCATGGCAGAAGCGGTCCACCAGCAGTGCACGCCCCCTTCAGACGGCAGTGCCAGCTCAAGTGTGTGTGTGTGTGTGTGTTTATATATATATATATAGATATATAGATATATAGATATATAGATATATAGATATATAGATATATAGATATATAGATATATAGATATATAGATATATATAGATATATAGATAGATGCATGCTGCACTGTACTGCACAGAGAAGGTAAGTATAATATTTTATTTATTATTTTTGAATGAGACTTTACAATCACTTTAAGCACACACTGCTGCTGAGAATAGTATGCCTCCCATAATAGAACATATATATGTATTTTATAACTTACAAAACTACCTCTAATATATGCAAGTTAGTTGCTTGCATACAATTGTATATACCTTCATTATCTGTTGTTCTGGCAACCTGGAGTGCTGTGGAATCTCTCAGTTTTAGAATGCGAAAACTGACTTGACTGCTGGGATAGAAAATGTAAACGGGGTTAGTGTATTTAAAGCTAATTTATTTTTTCATTGGGAAAGAGTGGGAGAGGGTTGGAACCTCTGTCAGGTTTTTATTTCTGGCTGTGTCCCTGTAGCGGAAATTTTCCCTATTTGCCTTTTTTGTCCTCGTAAGAATTGTCTAGTATAAAACTGGGGAAAACTATAAGTCAATAGAACGGGAATAATGGGGAATTCTTTCATTCGGGACACTTCTTAGTGCATTGAGGATTACCTTTCTTGTCACATTTTCTTGTCACATTCCATTGTGTGTACAAGGAGGAGAAACATCCCATCTGGTGCACTGATAGCAAAAAAAATTCTGAGAGGGGTGTCATTCTGTACCATATCCAAATTTTTTTTTAATTATTTGTATTAATTTGCAAGGTAAACATAAAAACAACTTACAGCCTATTGGGCATACCCAGGCTGGTTACTACTATACCTCCCCTGAGTCAAAACAAACAGGAACAACCCCCCCCCCCCCCCAACCGACATACATCCACTGGCATGTACGTTTAACAACCCACTGTACGCTCTATCACCACTGCATATCTCGCAGGACAACTTCCAATTTCGCCCATACCCTACTGCATTCTTTAATCAGTCCTAGGATGAAATATACAAGTATTACCCTTCACCTGCTATTCACTCTCCTCCCCAGTAAGTAATAACCTGGGACCTCAGGAATGTCAATACCTCAGGGACACCCCCAATACCTTCCCGATACCTAATAGAACTATGCTAATCATCATTCGAGTCAGCGTTGGTGTCCCGCGACTCCGTCCATATATCCCATATTTTATGAAATTTGGTGCCGCAGCTGCACGACAGATAGGCAGCCTTATACAGTGGTAGAGCCGTATCCACTAAACTCTTCCAGAAATGAATTGAGGGGGCGGACGAGGCCTTCCTTTTAAGTACAATAGATTTACGGGCATAGTATAACAATAGTCCCAGGAGTGTTCTGATCGCTCGGCGTGGAGCCAGTGGCCTGACCAATCCTAGCAGACATATCTCTACGGATAACGGTATAGCAACGGTGGTGACTGTCAAAATAAAGTTGGTCACCTCTACCCAAAAGATTGCTATCTGAGGACAGCTCCAGAACATGTGTATGAAATCCGCCAAATGTGAGTTAAATCTCCAACAAGAGGCAGGGACAGAGGGATAAATTCTGTGAAGATGTTGCGGTGTGTAGTATACCTTATGCACTATTTTAAATTGCACCAATTTATCTCTGGCTGACACTAACTGTGAGAATGGATACTCCCATATGTCTTCCCAGTCCTCTGTGTCTAATGTAGGAAAATCTACCTCCCATTTTGCCCTAAGGATTTCCAGACCCGTATTAACGTTAGGGAGTAACGCTTTGTATATAGTGGATAGGGGTTTAGAGAGATTCTCATCCCTGAGCAGAGTCTCCAGCCTTTAGGTATAGAAAGCCACTGGGGCATTTCTAAACTGCGTCTGGAAAGCGTGGTTAAGTTGTAAGACTCTAAATAGGTGTGAATTAGGCAAGGTATATTGTTGCTTCAGCCTGTCAAAAGTCTGTATTTTGCCCTCAAAACAGAGCTGATCAATATATTTGATACCCCTACTTGTCCATACGCTAGGGTCAGGAATGGATCCGAATTCTGCTAAGTTTGGGTTAAACCAAAGAGGACGATGCGGAGAGATGTGTCCCGAGGGTACGGGGCGTATTGAGTTAGCTATTGTCCATGCCCTTATAACCGCTCTCATTGCAGAGGTAAGAGTGAACTGAGCTCTATGACCACGGTACAGTATGTTCCGTAGTGCCTCATATGATCCCAACCACGCCGCTTCCAGGACCACCGCCGCGTTAGACTCATCCGAGACCAACCAGTTGTGAGCGTGGGACAGGAGGGCCACCAAGAAATAGGAGTGTAGGTCCGGGCAAGCCAAACCACCCTCCCCCCCAAGGCCTCTGCAGCACAGTCAGCTTAAACCTCGGCTGACCAGTGCCCCAGAGAAAGGACACCAAGAGGGAATTTATCGTGCGGAATATTCTTTTAGGACTCCAAACTGGTGCATGTCTGAGAACATAGAGGAAAGCAGGCAAGAGCTTCATCTTAAATAAATTAATCCTCCCAATCAAAGTGAGAGGGAGATGCATCCATGCCCTCAGTCTAGTCCTCATCTTCTGCACCAGTGGCTCCAGGTTGAGGGCACAAAATTCAGAGGTAGAGGTGGAAATATGAATCCCCAGATTGTATCTGTCCACAGTAATGGCAGGTTGGGATCCGCTACCGCATTACCTCCAGGACTGAAGACATAAACTGCCACGCCACTGAATCGAATGCTTTTTCGATGTCCAATGTAACCATTACCCTCGTGGAAGACTCAGTGGAAGGTAGTTGAGGATGGGTAAACACTCTACGTAGATTTATATCTGTGGATTTCCCTGGCATGAAGCCGGTCTGGTCTATATCAATCAGGGATGGCAGGACCGTTTGTAGTCTGGTGGCCAGAATTTTTGTCAAAATCTTGGTCATAATTTACCAGAGATTGGTCTGTAGGAAGCACAAAGGGAGATATCTTTGCCAGGCTCGGGAATAAGCACTATGTGTGCCTGATACATAGGAGGTAGTTCCATCTGATTTTTGCTGTCAGAGAATACTTTTAACAATTTAAGAGCAACTAAGGGGGCGTACATCCCTGTACCACTCTCCGGGTAGACCGTCAGGTCCAGGTGTCTTCCCACTAGGGAATGAACGAATTGCCTCTTCTATTTCCTCCAGAGTAAGGTCCTTATCTAGAAACTCACAATCCTCCTGTGAAAGACTAGGTAGATTTAGGGAATAGAGAAACTCCCTTTGCGCTTCCACAGACCCTCCTGGGACCACACCATACAATATTTCATAGAAGGATCTAAATTCATCAAGTATCAGTTCGGGTGCGGATACCAGCTTACCATCCGACCCACAGATCTCCGAGACCACCGTCTGCATTTTGGAATCAGTCACTAAATTTGCTAAAAGTTTGCTATTTTTGTCACCGGACTCAAAATTTTTCCCCGCCATAGTCTTTAAGTCTAAATGGGTAGCCGCTGCAAGATGTAGGGACAAGGCCCGTCTTGCCTCAGCCAGCCGGGTAAAGTGGTCCAGAGTCGGTGAGCCAGAAAACGCCTCAGCCGCCTCGGCCTCATCCTCCTCGAGTGTCCGAACCTGGAAGGACATCTCAGAACGGACTGCCTTGATAGCCGAGATATATTCACCTCTGGTATTGGCCTTAAAGGCGTCCCAGACCATCTGTGCTGAGGTAGAATCCTCATTAATCTCCCAGTATTGTTGTAACTTAGGAGCGACCTCCTCCCCCACCCTCGAGTCCTGCAACCATTTGGGTGCTAAACGCCAACAGTCTCTTCCCCTGGTATCCGACAACTGCAAGGTGACCTCCAAAGTTGCGTGATCAGAGAGGCCCGCAGGTAAGTACGAGGCCCCCCTCACCGACGCTAGAGCCCCGGAGTTGCCAAAGACCAGGTCAATTCTGGAACCCGATTTATGAGTGGAGGAGGGGAAGGAATAAGCCCTAGCGTCTAGGTGCTTCCATCTCCAGATCTCAGTGTAATTAAATGTTTGAGCCCATTGCAGCAGGTCCGGCAAGTATACCCTATGTGGGTTGGACGAATCCAGGGACGGATCCAAAATAGAATTAAAATCACCAGCTATATACAGTCTGGAGAATTGTAGTGGAGCCAGAAGTTTACTCAGCCTGTACAAAATCTGTGTGTGAAAGGGGGGAGGCACATATATATTTACGAAAGCATAGGCCACCTGTCTAATCTCTAACAGTAGGATGATGAATCTGCCCCCCTGGTCAGTATGGAGGTGAACAACATTATAAGCTAGGGATTTATTCAGTAAAATGGCCACTCCCCTCGCATAGCTAGAGTACTTTGCATGGAATGCTTGTCTCACCCAGGGCCTGCACAATGCCAGTATCTTATTCCCCAGGAGATGAGTCTCCTGCAGAAAAAGGACATGGGGCCTATGATTATTCAGATATTTAAACATTAAAGCCATTTTAAGCTTGACATTAAGGCCCCGAACATTCCATGACACCATTCTTAATTCCATTGAAGCAATGAGAAATATGATACAGCATAGCAATACTTAAATAGTAACCAATTGACCTGCCAGTGGGTATGGTATACATTAATATAACATTCAAGACAGTGGATACAGAGCGCACAATGAAAAGAAAGAAAAAGAAAAATTAACCTCAACTCCCTACTGGCCATGAGTACCTTAACCTTAAAAAAAGAACCAAAAAGAAAAATTAGTACCAATAACAATGGCCAGTTTGATACCCAAAACCTAAACCAAACAGTTAAGTCTTCAGACTCCTTAGAACAAAAATAGTTCCGAAGTTGCAGTGGCGCTAAGCCGCTTACGCCTCCTCAAGGTGAGTGGAAACCTGTAATGAAGGGGAAGATCTGATATGTCCCTGAGTGTCATCCAGCCAGGGAGCTCCGAATTAGAAGGAGGTGTAAAAGAGGACAAATCCATTTTAGAACCAATTTGGAATCATCAGGATTCAACGT
This sequence comes from Lithobates pipiens, assembly GCF_037356315.1. NCBI lineage: Eukaryota > Metazoa > Chordata > Amphibia > Anura > Ranidae > Lithobates > Lithobates pipiens. The sequence goes on from NW_027507748.1 coordinate 407,044,923, forward strand.
GAGCAACGGTAGTGTATCCCAAATATCCTAGCAAAGGGGGAGGTCAGTACATCATCATCCAGAATTGAGGGTACCACTGCCCGCCAAAATGGGTAACTGCTGCCCGGTGAACTCCGGAGACAAACAGTAACAACAAGCTGATAAGAAGAGTCAGTTAGCCCACATCAGGATAACATCTCAGGCGCGCACAACCCCCCCTCCCCCAGTCCCCGGATCTGGAAGAAGAAAAAAGGAGTTGGCATGAAAACTGACAAGTATTAGTGTAACATGGGGATGCCAGTAAGGTTAACGTAGAGTGATCAGCTAGTCATTTGCTTCCTCAGGCGTGTCAAAGAACTTCACCGAACCATTGTGAGGAACCCGAAGACGGCTGGGGTACAGCATGCTGTATTTAATATCTTTTTCACGTAGGCGCCTGCGGACATCATTAAAGGACTTTCTCTTGTGCTGCAGGTCTGCCGAGAAATCCGGAAACAGAAGGATTGAGGAGTTGCTATATGGAAGGGAAGGGTGTTTGCGAGCTGCAGAAAGGATCCTGTCTCGGTCCCTAAAATTCAAGAAGCGGACCAAGAAGGGACGAGGATTTGCCCCAGGGATATAACGCCCTGTGGGAACACGGTGGGCACACTCCACAACGTACGTCTGAGAGAGGTCCGTAAGATTCAACAATTTTTTGAAGAATTCTAACACGAATTCCGCTGGCCGGTCACCCTCCTCCCCCTCCGGCAGACCCAAGACACGTACATTGTTGCGTCTCGCTCTGTTTTTCGCATCATCGGACTTGGCGACTAACAATTGTACCATGCGTTGTAGGTCCGCTATGGTGTTGGTATGGGTGGCTGTAAGATCCTCAGCTGCAGAGATTCTAGATTCTGATTCAGTCAACCTGCCCCTGATCTTGTCCAGGTCATTTCTGATAAGATTACATTCCTCCGCGAGACGGTCTATTCTCACCAGCATAGAGGCCTTACTTTGCTCGATAGCTGCCAATATCACCCCAGTACTGTCTTGGGAGGGGGGGTCGGCAGAGCCACACTCAGAGGACCCAGACTCCATTTCTAGTTCAGCAAGCAGTGACTGCAGCCGCCCTATAAGAGAAGTGTCTGGCTGTGCGTACGGTACAGGAGCCGAACAGCTGGGTGCAGAGGAGCTCTTAGGCCGGTGCTTGGGGCCCATGAAGGAAATATGTCCGCAATTGTCCATAGGCCTCCTCTCCCCACAGTTAATGGCCTCTGGTAGTAGGGCTTAGCCTGTAGGTCAGTGCAGCAGGGTCCAGGGAGCCGGATGGATGGCTGGAGTGGGGTAGGAAGGTCTGCAAGCGCCCCCAGACTGTGCACAAAACCAGCCCTCTCTGATAATCAACAGCAGTCAGCAAGGAAAAGAAAAGGGACCATGACAGTATACAAGGATCAGTCCAGTCACCGTTCTCCCTCCCCAGCTACTTGGTAGGAAAATGCCCTGCACTGTAGGGGGTACTAGGCCGCGACCGCAGCGGCATCAACAGCGCATAGTTGCCAACTGTCCTGAATTTCGCGGGACATTCCCACGATTAGGACATTTGTCCCAAATTAATTTTGTGCCGGGAAATGTCCCGCAAAATTCGGTTTGTCCCGGGAAATTGAATTTCCATTTTTTTTGCCGACGGCCGCTAGAGGTCGGCGGCAGGCGGAGACAATGTCTCCGCCGGCCGCCATTTTTAAGAAGACCAGACGTTGGTCTACACCTGTGGCGCTGCCCACCCCCGCTGCTAGTTTGTGTTTGTGTCAGTGTAAAGGGCGGTGCAACAGTTAAATGTCTGCGCGCGGCAACGGTGGCATGTCGGGGGCCAGTCTGTCAATGTGGATGTCGGGGCGGTGGCCAGTCGGATGTCGGGGGCCAGTGACAGTCATGGTATGTGGATGTCGGGGGTCCAGTCTGTGACTGTGGGGTCCAGTCTGTGAATGTGGGGGCCAGTGGTGTGTCGGGGGCCAGTCTGTGGATGTCGGGGGCCAGTGGTATGTCGGGGGCCGGTCTGTGGAGTATGTGGGGGGGGCGCTCTGTGGATGTCAGAGGGGCACCAGATGTAAGGAGGGGCTCCGCTGATGGACACAGATGTGAGGAAGGTACCTCTGATGGGGCACCTGATGTAAGGACAGACTCCGCTTGGGACACCTGATGGCATCTGGTGGCAGGCAACATGGCTAGTGACGCGCGCATGGCTACCACTGATTCTGCATTATGGTGAGTTGAATGATTTCATTTTATATTACAATGTAATAATAGAAATAATGCGCTTCAATCATCCTGACACCATAACAATTATGGCGCCGGGATGATTGAAGCGCCAACACCAGGTATTTGGAGTATCTTTATCTGCTGATTGTCAAACTCTGGAAAACACATATTGCTATTGTGGTGTAGGATCGGGGGGCTGCTGTCCCTCCTTTCCCTCTCCATCCCCCTCCTTTCCCTCTCCATCCCCCTCCTTTCCCTCTCCATCCCCCTCCTTTCCCTCTCCATCCCCCTCCTTTCCCTCTCCATCCCCCCTCCTTTCCCTCTCCATCCCCCCTCCTTTCCCTCTCCATCCCCCTCCTTTCCCTCTCCACCCCCCTCCTTTTCCCTCTCCATCCCACATTCATCTCAGACTCTAACCACACCCCTTTGAGCCACGTCCCATGTAAGCCACGCCCACTATTTTACGTTAACCGCGCCCGTTTTTCGCCACACCTATAAACGCATGCCACGCCCCCTAATTATACCACGACTCCGCCCACTGCCAAACAAAGTGTCCCGATTTTTTTTTTTTACAATGTTGGCAACTATGAAGGCAGCCTCACAGCTCCTCCTCCAACTCCAGAAGGAAGCCCAGGGATGCAGGAGCCCCCACCCCAGCAGCAGTAGTTCCCCCCCCCCCCCCCCCCCCGGCCTCCGACCCGAACGCGGAGCACCCTCATCGGACGGCCGCTCAGGAAAGTCCAGTCAGTGGCAGGCTTCACTAGGCCGCACTAGGCCTCAGCCCCAAACGGCAGCGCCGGCGGCCCCACCGGATAGCGGCCGCTCTCGAGGGCACAAGGAGGATGAGGGATGGTACAGGGGGCCCCTTACCTCTCCCACAGTCCACAGATGATCCCTGGAGTCCAACACAGGCCGGAAAGATGGCGGCAGGGCAGGGAGGATGATCAGCCTGTTTCCGGGCACCCACGTCCTCAAAAGGTTGCAATAATCACTCCGGATGATGTGCAAGGGCATCGGGTAAGTAAATCTGCCAGTATTCGCCTTTGGTTTAGCAGGATGGGAAAGGATTATAGATCGGATGGCCGGAGCTCCTCACACAGACATCTGCCTGCTCTCATATCCGGACACGCCCCCCCATATCCAAATTTAGATTTAAAAAACAAAGTGCTTTACTTCTACTTTAATGAGCAAGAAGTGCGGAAGCCAAGTAGTAAATCCTGCGTGCACTAAGTTCTTTTAGGCTAGTATTTATAGGTTTTTTGAAACCATTGCTTTTTGTCCGTGCTTAATCAGTATTCCGTGGCAATAGGAGATAAAGTAGGCTTAGTCTGTATAGAAAATGTATATACAAATATTGTATTTATTTTCTAATGGTAAAAGATCAGTGCTCTGGTTATATGCTTTTTGATAGTATAAAGTATTCTTCTGTTTATTGGCCTTGCAGTTTCTGTGAGATTTTGTAGTTTGGTATTTTAAAATGTCTTTTTTTCATTGTTTTTTTAGAGCCCAGAAGAAGTTTTCATGGAAATCAGAAATCCTCTTGAGGAGTGGCATTGTAAACAAATGGACCATTTTGTTGGCCTAAACTTCAACTCTAACTTCAATTTTGCACTAGTTGGGCACTTGTTAAAAGGTGAGTTAATTTGAATGTATTTTTAACCACTTAAGCCCCGGACCATTTTGCTGGCTTAAGACACTTTTTGCGATTCGGCACTGTGACGCTTTAACTGACAATTGCGCGGTCATGCAATGTGGCTCCCAAATAAAATTGCGTCCTTTTTTTTCCCCCCGCAAATAGAGCTTTCTTTTGGTGGTATTTGATCACCTCTGCGGTTTTTATTTTTTGAGGAGATAGTTTTATGGCATTTTTATAAAAAAAAATTTTTTTTACTAGTAATGGCGGCGATCAGCGATTTCTATTGTGACTGCAACATTATGGCAGACACATTTTTGGGACCATTGTCATTTATACAGCAATCATTACTATACAAATACACTGATTCCTGTGTAAATGACACTGGCAGTGAAGGGGTTAACCAGGGGGTGACAGTGTAGGTGTTAAGTGTGTCCTAGGGGCGTATTACTAACTGTGGGGGGCGTGGCTGTGTGTTACTGATCACTGATCTCTGCTACAATCACAGGGAGCAGAGATCAGTGTCACTTGTTGCTAAGCAGAACGGGGAGATGCTGTTTACAACGGCATCTCCCCGTTATCCCTCCCCGTGAGAGGATCGCGGGTATGCCCGCGGTGATCGAGTCTGCGGGACCTGCGGTCGGACTCACGGGGAATGGGGCCGGCACCTGCGTACGCCAATTTGCCTGTCTGTTCCATTCTGCCGACGTACATCGCCATGCGCCGGTCGGGAAGCGGTTAATAACACTGGAAGCAAATCGCTTTAGTGAAATTGAGATCACAGTAGATAGACATACGCTAAAGCTCCACTGATGGTAACTTTTTAAAGATTCTGCTATATTTTAGTAGTTTAAAAGTTTTGAGATTTGTTTAAACTATCAATATGCCATATTTATCTTTTTTAAAACCAAAATTTTTTACATGACGGAGGACTCTTATAGGTTAGCTAAGGAGACATCACAACAAATGCTTTTTCTGCCATGAGATGACATGTGGGTTATAGGCCACCTTTAGGTGCTGGACACTGGCACACCCTAAACAGGAAGTTGCCTCCCTATATAACCCCTCCATACCGGGAGTACCTCAGTTTTTTTTGCCAGTGTCTAAGGTGTTGGTCACGAGTAAAGATGTGCTGTGCTGAGCTCCACTGGAGCAATCCTTGCTGGGGCTAGCTATGCAGGCGGATCCATTCAAAGTATCTTTTAGGCCAAATTTAATGGTACCCAGGCCTCGTGTCCGAAGAAACAAGGTTTTGTCTTGTTCTCTTTTTAGAGAGCTGGACCCCGGGATCCAGTACTTTGATATTTTTAGCCATAAAGTTTTACTGGCAGGTTGCCATTATGGGTCCAGGAGTGTGGGTTCCCTGAGTGTCCCCAGTTCCTGAAGGTTTGTTAACAGTCAAGATTCGGTCTGTTGGTTTTACCACAGAAAACTCTGAGGCGGGAAGTTAAGTGGAGTTTTTCTAAGGAATTTTTAAATTTTCTTATGAAAGGGGAGACTTCTGCAGTTCTCAAGGGTCTGTCAGAAAGAATGTCAAGACGGATGGGTGGCTTCTTCAATAGCTCTAGACTACAATCTGGGGTTTTCAAGAATTCCCGTCTCCTCGTTTTCTCAGATCAAACGTTCCTAAAGATCCAGAGAAAGTTTCTCTCTCTAGCATTGGACCATCCTTTGGCAAAGAGTGGTCATGCTGGTCCCCATGAAAGAGCTGGGGTTGAGGTTTTATTCAAACCTTTTTTCACTGCAAAATTGAATGGAAATGTCAAAACCCATTCTGGATCTCAAGAATCTAAACCGGTTCTTGGCTATCCACTCTTTTTTGCATGGAGTCAATCCAATCAGTTGGCTCCATCCTACAAGGAGGAGAACTTTTGACGTCAATCGACGTCAAGGGTGCATACCTCCGTGGGCATATTTCCCTGCTCACCAGTATTATCTACTTCAAGTTAGAACATCTTCATTTTCAGTTTGTAGCCCTGCTTTTCGGTCTAGCTACTGCACTTTGTGTGTTTACAGAGATTCTAGCCCGATTAAGGGCCCAAAGTATAACGATTATAGTTTACCTAGATGATCGGCTCTTGATCGATCAGTCGGTAGCCCGCTTAGACCAAAGTATGGTCACCACATTCAAATAACTAGGATACCTAGGTTGGATTCTCAACCTAGGGAAATATTTCTTAAAACCATTAAGAAGGTTATGGGTCTATAAATACACCCAGAAAAGGGTATACTTGCCCCAGGCAAAGATCAGCATCATAAAGGAACTGAGTAAGGTGTTCGACACAAGATGAATCCTTCTCCTCTGCATGCATTAGGAAAAGATGGTGGCTTCATTCAAGGCCGTTCCTTATGCTCAGTTTCATTCAAGACTGCTGCAAAACGGTATCTTATCGACTTGGAACAAGAGGGTTCTAGCTCTAGTTTTTCCAATGTGTCTGGCACCAAAGGTGTGCCGGAGTCTCAGTTTATGGTTAATAACCAAAAATCTGTAAAGGGGAAAATCCTTCCTACAGTTACCTGGGAAGTGGTAACAACATACGCCAACCTTTTTTAGGTTGGGGAGCAGTCCTGGAAGAGGTAACTGTCCAAGAGAAGTGATCCAGATCAGAAATGACCTTGCCTATTAACATTAATGAAACAGAGCTATCTGAAATAAATCTGCTATAAAAGGTGTACCACATCCCCAGAAGGATAGAAAAATGGAGAAACCCCCTAGAAGTGGGACTTTATAGGTAATACCATATTCACATACGTAGGAAAATTATATATAAAAAATGTTTTATTATATAAAAAAAGTACATAATTACAATATCACAGAAACATGTAAATAATTAAGGATTATACTTTGAGGGACATTTAATTTACGGAGCTATCCTGTCGGGATCCAATCCGACAATGCTCAGCAGTGGCCTATATCAATCACCAAGGGGGCACAAGAAGTTGTGCGGCCCAGAGAAAGATGAATCACATCCTATCGTGGGCAGAAAACAATGTATCTCGCCTATCGGCAGTTTTTCATTCTAGGGATAGAAATTTGGCAGAAGGTCTATTTTGATTCGCCAGTAGTTCCCAGAAGAATGGTTCCTTCACCCCAATATCTTTCTGACAATAGGTCAAAGATGAGGGATCCCAGACGTAGATCTGTTTGCATCCAGGTTCAACATTTTTATGTTAAGAAAAAAGGATCCGCTAGCATGCGTAACAGGTGCCTTGGTGTTCCCATGGAATCAGTTTTACTGATTTATGCATTCCCTCCTTTTCTGCGTGCGTCCATGACTTCACAGGATCAAGCAGGAAGGGAAGTTGGTGATTCTTGTGGCCCCGGTGTGATCCTGAAAATCTTGGTATGCAGAGATCATAAGGATGGCGGTAGGGGTCCCATGGACCCTACCACCACGTTCAGACCTTCTCTCGCAAAGGTCTGGTATTCCATCTTACCTTACAAACACTAAATTTAACGGTTTGGCTATTGAGGCCCACGCTCTGAAGAAGCGTGGATTGTCAGGTTCAGTGATATCTACCTTGGTTAAATGCAAGGAAGCCGGCCTCCATAAGTATATATTTTGGAGTCTGGCAAGCATGTGTCTCCTAGTGTGAAACCAGGGGTTGCCGCCCCAGGAAATAGTTCATAGGTACAATCCTTGACTTTATGCAGATGGGTTAAGATATAAAGCTGGCCTTGAGTACTTTCTAAGGACAGGTCTCATCCTTATCTGTATTATTTCAACGAACACTTGCTTCACATTCTTTCGTTCGTAAGGGGACTTGAATTTAGTTTTGTTGGCATTACAAAAACAGAGTTTTTGAGCCGATACGACATATTCCCATGGTCCTTTTTGACGAGGAAACTATTTTTTCTGGTAACCATATTTGCCGCATGAAGCATATCAGAATTGGCTGCTCTTTTTTGTAAAGAGCCATATTATTGTTCACAGGGATAAGGTAGTATTGCGTCCTCATCCTAACTTTTTACCTTCATTTTTTCCAGAACCCTGTTCTATGGAAGAAAAATAACATTCTCTTGATGTGGTGAGCAGTCAATCTACTTAAAAGTGACTGATCAGATTCGGAAAATGAATGTTTTGTTCATATTGTCCTAAGGTCCTAAAAGAGGGCAGTCAGTATCGAAATCTACTATTTCTAAATGGATTCAACAAGTAATCATTCAAGCATATGGTTTAAAGAGGTAGATTGCACCCTCTCAAATGCACTCCTCTAGGGCTGTTAGTGCTCCGTGGGCAGTGCATTGCTAAGCCTCCATGGCTCAAATCTGCAAGGCCGCAACTTGATCTTCAATCCATACATTTACCAGATTCTATAAAGTAGATGTAAAACGGCATGAGGATATCGCCCTTGGGCGTAGTGTACTGCAGGCAGCAGTATAACTCCTAGTTTCATGTTTCCCTAATGCTGTTGTCTCCCTCCCCTCAGTTGGCATTGCTATGGTACGTCCCACATAGTAACTACTATGGCTCTGTGTCCCGTGATAAGAAAAAAAGGATTTTTATAACCGCTTACCTGTAAAAATCCTTTTCTTTGAAGTACATCCCAGGACACAGAGGTCCCTCCCTCCTTTAGTATACACGTGTATTGCTTTGCTACAAAACTGAGCTACTTCCAATGGGAGGGGTTATAATAGGTAGTGCACTTTTTAATTTAGGGCGTACCAGTGTCCATCACCTGGAGGTGGCCTATAACCCACATAGTAACTACTATGGCTCTGTGTCCCGTGATGTACTTCAAAGAAAAGGATTTTACAGGTAAGCTGTTATAAAAATCCTATTTATTTATTTTTGAACCATCAGATAAGAGATAAGTGATGAGTGATTGATCTGACTCACTGGTAAAATGTATATTCTGTTTAAAAAAAAAAAAACGTTTCAAAGGCCTTTTTACAATATATACATACAGTTCAAAACAACATGACTTGTTGAACAGGTGGTATAACAGCTCATGCTATACACACAAACACACACTTATTAATCTCCTCTTTCTCCCCAATATTGCAACCACATTGTACAATCAGCCAGAAGACACTGATGGTACTATATACAGTTTTCCATTGCAGTTATACAAGGAGACATATAACCATACTTGGTACCTTATCAAATTTTCACAGGCACGTTCTGCTAATAGGTTTGTTAGTATTTGAGTAGAACCTTCTTACCCAGCTCACTCTAGAAATTGAGGTTTGGTGCAGTTGAGTTTTTCTTTCTATTTTAATATGATTGCTTTCCTGGCATAAAACAAAACTGGACACCGCAATATCCTGAAATGTGTAGGTATCTCACTAGTAAAGAAAATGGCAAAGGCGTTGAATCTTATTTGTCCAGTAGAGACTAATTGTCAGGCAGGTTCAGAACACGCGTATGGCCATAGCCAGAGTTGCAGTAAGGACAATTGGCAGAGTCCAGCAATTTGATTTTCTATAATTTTTTTGGTGTGTAATACACATTATGTAAGAAAATAAGTCACTAGTTCTGGAATGCCAATGAGTGTTGGGCACTGTTTCCTCTACTTAAAGCAGAGTTCCACTCAAAAGCGGAACTTCCGCTTATCCGTCTCTTCCCCCCTCGGGTGCCACATGTGCCACATATCAGGGGGAGAATGGGTACCTTTTTTTTTTTTTTTGACAGATACCATTCCCCACTTCCAGGTGACGGTGCCGCGGCCCACTTTCTCAGAAGTTCAGCTCCTTCCTCCTCCGCCAGACCAATTAGAAAGTGCAGCGCACTTCGGGTATGTGCAGTAGGGAACCAACCAGAAAGGAACTGGGTTCCCTTTACCAGGTATGGCAGCGACAGCAGCTGATCCGACCTGGGATGCCAACACCGCGGGCTTCCTGGACAGTTAAGTGTCCATATGTTAAGTCAGAAGCTGCATTATTTGTAACTGCTGACTTTTAATTCTTCGTGGGGGGGGGGCTGGCTGGAATACCTCTTTAACGTAATTCAGGTGATAATATAGGCATTGCTTGTGTCCATTGTACAGTATGCTCATCTAAAGGATGAATCCTATAGTCCTAGGTGCTTGAGATTGTGAAAGAGAGCATGAAGAAGACACTTGCTTACTCGGGTTCAGACTCCATCATAATTTTGATGAAAATAAAAGTGATGAGTGTTTAAAGAGTAACTCCACTTTTGTTGAGGAAAAAAAAAACTATTTGTGAGATTGGGTGATCTGTGTACATTGCAGGGATTTTAACAGACTTTGTTGCAGTCATACCCGTTTCTGCTTTGAAGCAAAAGCTGCGTTTTTTTTGTCTGCAGAGTGAATCGAAAGGGGAGTGACTGTCATTAATCAGCTGAGGCACTTGCTGATGTGACAGTGGAAACTGGCAGGTTCCGCATCCCTTTTAGAAATGTTTAACCTTGCAGACTTGGTAAAATCAGTGAGCCATTCACAAGAGCAGGAAATTATATTTCTTGGGGTGATCCCTATACTAATGGTGTACAAATTGCCTCCAGGTTGCAATATTGAATTTTACAAGAAAAATTACAGTGCTGCAGATTGTAAAGCCAAGATCATTTTAATACTATTCAGTTACAATATGGCTTGTTTAGCAGTTGTATATGCTATAAAAATGTTTTATCCCGTTTAATGTCTAGCTTTAGTGAGTGTAACTATATATAGTTGGCATATCTCGAAGAATTGATAAAATTCCCAAGCATAGTTTAAATTCTTATAAGATGCTTAAAAGAATCAAACGTGTTGCCTTCACACAGTTGGTGCACATATTTCACCCAGTTTTATAACCCCCCCCCCCCCCCCCGGGCTTAACTTCAGGGAAGTCAGTCAAACAACATTTTCACTCGTGGGTTATGCTGGCATGTAAGGGGGTGTTCATTAGGGCTACCAAATGAAATTATCGAATCAATGCATCTCTGCGGCCATTCCTGATTCTGCATCTTTGCGGAGAACGGCTGTATTGATTGGCGAATGATGTCACCCTGCCATGCCCTCCCTCTTCTGGGAGAAAAATAACTGTGGTGGATTGGCGCGGGAGCTGAATAAAAAGCCCCGCCCTTTCCTCTTCTCTTTTTGATTCGAGGCGCAGCGGTGATGTCATCCCCAGCCTCTGGTGTTTGTCGGCATCAGCGCCTGCCATCAGCCAACAAGCATGCCACTGGAGCCCCGAGTTTCCCTGTCGGCTTGCAGCCAGCCATGACCTGTAGCCCCAAGCATACCCGCCGCAGCCAGTCAGCCTGAATCTGGAGCTCTGAGCATCCTGACATGTTCTCTTCCTCCTTATTGCAGTGTGCACATGGCAGCAGGTACCACATTGCACTAACTATAACATGAGTAGTGTTCTCTCAATGGGGGTGATGTCTCTGATTGGGAGGGTATGTCTGTGATGGGGTACTCTCTGGTGGGATGGTGCTATGATGGAGGTCTTTTTTTTTTTTATCTCTGAGGGTATATGTCTGTGATGGGGGACTCTATCTCTGTTGGGATGGAGCTGTAACGGGGGTCTCTGTCTCAGTCTGCGATTTTGCAGTGAAAGGGGTTTTTGTTTCAGTCTTCAGTGGAAAGCGGGATGTCTGTCTCAGTCTGCAGGGAAAAGGGGGGCAGTAATCTTGATGGATCGCGGAATCAAATCATTGATGTGATAATCGAGTCGTGAGACCAGTGAAGATGCCCACCCCTAGTGTCCATTAGATGTACATATCTACAGTACATACATGGTTTATCAAAGGTTCATATGGGCCTTGCACTTTTGCACAGACAACAGTTGCCATGTTGCCTGTGAGATAATTTTGGGATTTAAAGGCTATGTTCATCTTTAGAACATATTCACATGTTCCACCCGTATTAATTTTTAGCAGATTTATGCAGCCAGTTCTGGTTTAGGGGAGATATTTCTAAGTTTGCATTTTTTGCTGCCTTAGATTTTATCAGAGGGACTAAATTGTGGGCGTGCATATTCATTTTCATTCCTGGATATTTAGAGGTGTGTGTGTGTGTGTGTGTGTGTGTGTGTGTGTGTGTGTGTGTGTGTGTGTGTGTGTGTGTGTGTGTGTGTGTGTGTGTGTATACAGTATCTCACAAAAGTGAGTACACCCCTCAAATTTTTGTAAATCTTTTATTATACCTTTTCATGTGACAGCACTGAAGAAATAACACTTTGCTACAATGTAAAGTAGTAAGTGTACAGTTTGTATAACAATGTACATTTGCTTTCCCCTCCAAAATAAAATCAACACACAGCCATTAATGTCTAAACCGCTGGCAACAAAAGTGAGTACACCCCTAGGTAAAAATGTCCAAATTAGCCATTTTTCCTTCCCAGTGTCATGTGACTCGTTAGTGTTACAAGGTCTCAGGTGCGAATGGGGAGCAGGTGTGTTAAATTTTGTGTTATCACTCTCACACTAGTCATTGGAAGTTCAACATGGCACCTCATGGCAAAGAACTCTCTGAGGATCTGAAAAAAAGAATTGTTGCTCTACATCAGGGATATGCATCAGCTGTTGCAGAACTACAAGTCCCATGAAGCATAGCAAGACTCTGACACAAGCATGACACCCAGAGGCAGAGGCATGATGGGACTTGTAGTTTTTAAACAGCTGGAGGTCTGCTAATTGCATATCCCTGCTCTACATAAAGATGGCCGGAGCTATAAGATGATTACCAAGACCCTGAAACTGAGCTGCAGCATGGTGTCCAAGACCATACAGCAGTTTAACAGGACGGGTTCCACTCATAACATGTATCACCATGGTCAACCAAAGAAGTTGAGTGCACGTGCTCAGCGTCATATCCAGAGGTTGTCTTCGGGAAAAAGATGTATGAGTGCTGCCAGCATTGCTGCAGAGGTTGAAGGGATTGGGGGTCGGCACAAGAAAGCCCACAAACAGTTTGCTGAAGACAGGCAAACTAAGGACATGGATTACTGGAGCCATTTCCTGTGGTCTGATGAGACCAAGTTAAACTTATTTGGTTCGGATGGTGTCAAGCGTGTGTGGCGGCAACCAGGTGAGGAGTACAAAAACAAGCTTGTCTTGCCTACAGTCGAGCATGGTGGTGGAATTGTCATGGTCTGGAGCAGCGTGAGTGCTGCTGGCACTGGGGAGCTACAGGTCATTGAGGGAACCATGAATACCAACATATACTGTGACATAATGAAGCAGAGTATGATCCCCTCCCTTCAGAGACTGGGCTGCAGGGCAGTATTCCAACATAATAAGCCCAAACACACCGCTAAGTTGACCACTACCTTGCTAAAGAAGCTGAGGGTAACAGTGATGGACTGGCCAAGCATGTCTTCAGACCTAAACCTTAATGAGCATCTGTGGGGCATCCTCAAACGGAAGGTGGATGAGAGCAAGGTCTCTAACATCCACCAGCTCTGTGATGTCATCATGGAGGAGTGGAAGAGGACTTCAGTAGTAACCTGTGAAGCTCTGGTGAGCTCCATACCCACAAGGGTTAAAGCAGTTCTGGAAAACAGTGGTGACCACACAAAATATTCACACATTGGGCCGAATTTGGACATTTTCACTTAGGGGTGTACTCACTTTTGTTGTCAGCAGTTTAGACATTAATGGCTGTGTGTTGTTATTTTGAGGGGACAGCAATTTTACACTGTTATACAAACTGTACACTCACTACTTTACATTGTAGCAAAGTGTAATTTCTTCAGTGTTGTCACATGAAGATATAATAAAATATTTACAAATATATAATTTTTTTTTTTTTTGGAGAGAGAGATGAGAATATGAATAACACAATCTTTTAACTCATGGTTAGTGTTTGGCCCAAGCCATTTATTATCAATCAACTGTTTACTCTTTTTAAATCGTAATGACAACAGAAACTACCCAAATGACCCTGATAAAAAGTTTGTATACCCCAGTTCTTAATACCGTGTATTTCCCCTTTTAAGATCAATGACAGCTTGAAGTCTTTTGTGGTATTTGTGGATGAGGCTCTTTATCTTTTCAGATGGTTAAGCTGCCCATTCCTCTTGGCAAAAAGCCTCCAGTTCGTGTAAATTTTTGGGCTGCTTTGCATGAACTGCACGTTTGAGATTTCCCCAGTGTGACTCAATGATATTGAAGTCAGGAGACCAAGATAGCCACTCTAATTTCTTGTGCCTTTTGTAGCTCACACATCCCCAAAGCATCAGCGGTCCCATATGTATCACAGTAGAAATGATTTAGTTATCATCATAGGCCTTGTTGACTCCTTTCCAAATGACGCGTTTATGGTTGTGGGCCAAAAAGCCCAATTTTGGTCTCATCACTTCAAATAACTTTGTGCCAGAAGGTTTGAGGTTTGTCTCTGTGCTTTTTGGCATATTGTAAGCGGATACTTTGTGGCATTTGTGTAGTAATGGCTTTCTTCTGGTGACTCGACCATGCAGCCCATCTTTCTTAAAGTGCCTCCTTATTGTGCATCTTGAAGCAGTCATATATGCGTCCTATACTTCACCTAAAGTTATTTGTGGGTTTTTCTTTGCATCCTAAATAATTTTCCTGGCAGTTGTGGCTGAAATTTTAGTTGGTCTACCTGACCGTGGTTTGGTTTCAATAGAACCCCTCATTTTACACTACTTAGAGTTTGAACACTGCTGATTGGCATTCTCAGTTCATTGGATATCTTTTTATATCCCTTTCCTGTTTTATACATTTCAACTACCTTTTACCTGCAGATAATTTGCCAATTCTTTTGCTTTCCCCATGACTCAGAATCTAGAAACATCAGTGCAGCACTGGATGAAAGATGTAAGGGTCTGTCAGGAGTCCAGAAACTCAATGACCTTTATACAAACACACTAATTACAAGCAAACAGATCACAGGTGAGAATGGTTACATTTAATAGTCATTCAAACACCTTTGTGTCAACCTTTGTGCATGTTATCAGGCCAAAATCACCAGGGTATGTAAACTTTTGATCAGGGTCATTTGGGTAGTTTGTTGTGATTATGATTTAAAGAGTAAACAGTTGATTGATAACAAATGGCTTCAGCCAAACACTAACCATGAGTGAAAGATGTTTTTGTGTTCACATTCATATTCTCAGAAAAATGGGCAAGAAATCATAAATTGTCAGGATATGTAATGAGCACAACTGTGTGTGTGTGTATGTATGTGTGTGTGTATGTGTGTGTGTATATATATATATATATATATATATTTATTGTGTGTGCGTAATTAAAATATATATATATATATATATATATATATATATATATATATATATATAAAAATAGCACCCACTACCAAGGTACGTGCTAGAGTTAGGATTTTTGTGAGAGCAGGTACGTTTTTATACAGGCCGGAAGCGAGGCCTGTTTTGATCTGTATGGCCTGGGAGTGTCTCAGAGAAGGCTGGGGACTCTGACAGCATCACTTCTTGGTTACTTCCCTCTGGCTTCTAACGGAGTCTAGAAGAGAGGAGGGGAAGAGAGGTGGAGCTGCCTGGGGTGTTCAGGGAGACCTAACCAATCCCTGACTTGGATTGGCAGGGGGCAGGCCTCTTTGAAATACCCAGGGTCAGCCCAGTTGGGGAGGAGTTGTCGAGTAGAAGATCTGAGAATGGAGTGCTAGGCTGTCGGGGCCTTTGAAGGGCACTCCCAATTCTGGGGCAGAGGGGTGGCCTTGGCCCTGGGTCCTTGGGTACAGGAAGGCCTTTGAAAGGGAACTCCCAATTCTGGGGCAGGGGATGGCCTTGGGCTTGGGTACAGGAAGGATCCCATCAAGACCTCATGAATGATCTGGACAGTAGGCACAGAAAGGAGTCGGGCAACAGCAGGAGCTAGTTCTGCTGGGCAAGTCTTCAGGAGGGAACCACCAGTGTGTGCACAGCCGTGAGGGCAGGTGAATGACGTATGCTATCAGGAGTACTGGAGAGGCAAGCCAGAGAGGACTGAGAGGCAATAGTCATAGCTGAGTGTGCAGCCAGCAAGGATTGCAATGTCATGAGCAGTGAAGTCAGGCAGCTGCAGCCAGGAGGGCTGGGAGCAGTAGTCCCAAATAGGACAGCTATCACTAAAGACTTTCTAGGTTTGCTACAAAAAGACCTGCAATCCCTGCCTACAAATAGCAACTTCTAGGGCCTGACTCAGTGTTTCGGCCTAACCATGTGCAAGCTGTGCCTGGAGTCAAGTGTTGCGCAGGAGAGAGCGAGTTATAGTCTGCTAGCAAGTGTTGTGCAGGAGGAGTTTGAAGAAGTGTCGTGTACATAATTTTATCCCAAATTGACTGTTCTATGATTCTACTGGGCATACCATATATTCCCATCTCTATCTAAGTTCAAATCCCTCAATAAAAATACAAAAACAAACATATGGGGACTGTTCATTGACTCAAGGTGATTGGGATGTGAATGTTGGGCAGGGTGGCAGGTGAACCACAACTTTTAGCAGCTCTTATGGGGGTACCACTACATACCGTATTTATTGGCGTATAACACGCGCCAGCGTATAACACGCATTTCTAAGTTTAGGAGGGAATTTTAAGGAAAAAAAACTTAAATTTAAATGCCCATCAATGCAGCCTTATCAGTGTCCATCTGAAGCCTTTTCAGTGTCATTTGCAGCCTTGTCCTGCAGCCTGTCCGTCGTTGCAGCCTTGTCCTGCAGCCTGTCCGTCGTTGCAGCCTTGTCCTGCAGCCTGTCCGTCGTTGCAGCCTTGTCCTGCAGCCTGTCCGTCGTTGCAGCCTTGTCCTGCAGCCTGTCCGTCGTTGCAGCCTTGTCCTGCAGCCTGTCCGTCGTTGCAGCCTTGTCCTGCAGCCTGTCCGTCGTTGCAGCCTTGTCCTGCAGCCTGTCCGTCGTTGCAGCCTTGTCCTGCAGCCTGTCCGTCGTTGCAGCCTTGTCCTGCAGCCTGTCCGTCGTTGCAGCCTTGTCCTGCAGCCTGTCCGTCGTTGCAGCCTTGTCCTGCAGCCTGTCCGTCGTTGCAGCCGTGTCCTGCAGCCTGTCCGTCGTTGCAGCCTCGTCCTGCAGCCTGTCCATCCGTTGCAGCCTCGTCCTGCAGCCTGTCCATCTGTTGCAGCCTCGTCCTGCAGCCTGTCCATCCGTTGCAGCCTCGTCCTGCAGCCTGTCCCCTTGTGTTAATTGCAGATTTTATTTTTGTCCTGTGTATCTCGGCGGCGCCCGGTAGTTCTTTGGCTCTTCTCGCGGTCGCCTTCGGCTCTTCTCGTGGCTTTTGGCCATTCTCTGCGGTTTTCCGAGAAAGGCCCAATGCGGCCGACAGCTGCGGGAAAAGAGCCGAAGGTGGCTGAAAGCCGCCTAGAGGCTCAAAATCGTTCAGAAATCGCGGAGGATCGGCGTACAACACCCGCGATTTCCCCTGATTTTAAGGGAAGAAAAGTGCGTGTTATACGTCGATAAATACGGTATATGTGTATATATGTATATATATATATATGTGTGTGTGTGTGTATATGTGTGTATGTATATATATATATATATATATATATATATATATATATATATATATATATATATATATATATATATATATATATATATATATATTCCTAAGCAGAATATTTTGGAATTTCCCTGGGTTGAACGTTAACTTCCAAAACCCGCAAACTCCTCTGATTTTAAGAAAGGCAGAAAGCACTTGCTTTAGGCCATCGGAATATTTGTTGTGCTTGTAGACCAACCATTTCTCGTAAATTACCCTGCATGAGAACATTGATGTGTGGGCAGAGTATCCCTGTCTTGTGCCCTATTTCAGTTTTATGTAAGGAAATATGTGATTCTTGGAACAATGCCAGTATTCTGTAATTTCTTCCAAGCAATAAAAGTTGGCCAAAATGTTTTTTTCCATGTTTATTTCCATCGAACACAACTAGATATTGAAAGTAAACACAGCTTTACATTTTCACTCCCTTTCGGTAAGTGAATAACATCCTTTCATTTCTCTAAACCGCAAGTTTTTTTATGAAAGAAACACCTATTAAAGATAAAAAGTATCATAAAGCGCCACCTGCTGGCTTAAATGGAGAATTCATATTTACCAGACTAAGGCTAGGTTCACACTAGTACAGCTGTGTAATAATATTCTTAGTGCCATTTGGTAGTATGTTTGATACAGTTTTCATGATTTCTGTATTTTTTTTAGGACTGGATTTTATTCATAACTGACAAAAATACTCTAAATACAGATGTTCTTACAGTGTGTTTTTCATGTGTTTTTGGGGCATTTCCATTTGAAGTCCATGGGACCAAAATCTTGCCGAAACTGTACCAACGTAGCAGATGTACCTTTTTCCAAAAGTGCCCTGCATTGACGTGAATGGGCACTATTTAAAAGTAACATGATTTCCGTTATAAAGCAATACTGATTACCTGTCGCTTCTAAATCATTCTAGTGTGAACCAGGCCTAAAATTAATAAATATTAAAAAAAAAATGTATTTCTTCATTCCTAACCCTAAAAATAAATACATTTTACAAAAATGTTGGGTTTAAAGGATGTTTATCTTTGTATGAAAATCCCTGTATTGGTTCCCCCCTCCCCCTTATCTATGATACTCAAAATGAGACCTGGGATGTAGCACAATCCCACTTCCAGCTCTCTTCTATGCTGGGCAGTTTGCATTCAATTGTCAGTCTTGTTGCATTCAACATCTCAAGTCTCATAAATGGCTGACCGATATTGCCTCATCAGTTGTTTTTGGGAGACATCTGTTAATTTCTGGCCACCTTAGTGCCTGCAGGTTAGTTTGGAGATCTTCTTTTTCGGTTGTCGTTTCCTTACATAGTTAGCACAATAATCCTTTTGAAGAGTTTAGTATGAATTTTTCAGGTTTGCAAAATATTGCCTAAAAATGTTAGCTATTTCTTCTTATGGGAGTTATGTAGAAATGGCAGATTTGTAACAGACCAAAGAAAAAGACATGATCTATTTGTCCCGGTCGTCATGTAAACTGCATAGGTGCCTGTTTTACACGTCACCTACTTTGAGAAGTATTCCACATCCCATTTTTAACACTGATGAACTGTACATACTTTATCATTTTTAGGATATCGACATCCATCTCCTACTACTGTGGCAAGGACAGTGAGAATCCTTCACACGCTGCTCACACTTGTAAATAAACACAGAAATTGTGATAAGTTTGAAGTAAATACACAGAGTGTTGCTTATTTAGCAGGTAAGAAATATTTCAATGATCATAACCAACCAAATCTATATTTAATTGTATAATTTCTTAGATCTGCAAATTAAACCTGGTTAGAGATTTGATTTGTATACACAAATCTTTAATCCACATTGATTTATTTTATAGCTTTCTGCTCTAGAAATATAGCAGGTGAGCATAAAAGTTGCCTGTGTTTTCCAAAATCAACAAAACCAACACATTTGCTCTGCAGGAGCAATGGCTGGCTATATAGCTTAGTCGCTGACTTAGGAAAATATTCCCCAACACCCCCCCCCCCCCCCCCCCATTCCCCCAGCACACAAGCAACACATTTGTGGCTGCTGCATGATAGTGTAGTTATCAAATGATTCAAGCAGGCTGTGTACAGAGGTGATGCAGCGCTGCCTCACTGCCTATCAAATGCTGCCTGAAGAATGGTCCTGAGCATTAATCCCTCTCCAGAGTCCAAAGCTAGTGTGAACAAGCCATTTGGACTATTGTTTAGGTGCTTGAATCTCCTTTTTCAAAGTTCGGCTAGTTACTGCGATGCAGTGAAAGACCAGGATTCAGTTTAGTTTGTGTGCTTGCTCTCATTAAACGTAATATCTGAATCCTGCTTAAATAGTACTAAAGGCTTTGCTTTTTTTTTACCTTCATATATTCACGTGAGGATAAAAAAATACACCAGTACATTTATACAACCTCCCCTGTCACCAAATTCTCCCACTGTCCTTTGTCACCACTGCTGGATCTGGGACAATCTGCATAGGTCCACCAAATATCATTTTGTAGAGGAGACCTTGAGGGTAGACAAGTAATAGGTTCCTGCAGCTGGCAGTATGCTGGGAGGAGCAAACTGAGTTGTGGCTTCACAATTGCTGTGTGTTTGAGTGCACACAGCCACAGCCACTAACATCCAGCGTTATCTCCTTTACAGCCGACTAGCTAAAGTAGACTGCTGCAAAATGGTAGGTGGGAGCAGCTGTTCACTGACTGACCAGACTACAAAGAAAGGTGCATTTTCCTGGAAGAAAACCATACATATTAATGAAGTCTGGACTTCCTCAACTAAAATTAAACAAAACATTTTTGCATTATCTATTGTTGCCATTATTTGACAAATGAAAGTGTATGTTGGACTGACCTTCTTTTTTTTTTTTTTTTTTTTTTTTTTTGATTCCTAGCCTTGCTTACCGTGTCTGAAGAGGTGAGAAGCCGCTGCAGCTTGAAACACAGAAAATCACTGTTGCTGACAGATGTTTCGATGGAAAATGTTCCTATGGATACATATCCAGTACATCACAGCGACCCCACCTGCAGGTTATTACTTGTTTTAATACATGTGCACAGCTGGAACTTTGTAATATCTCTGATGCAAATATGGTAAGACAACATAGGAGCCTTCTTACTGATTTTTTTTTTCTTTCTTTTGTTTGTTTCTGCAGAACATTAAAGGAGAACCAGCCATGGTCTTCTCCAAAAGGTTCTGGCATGCATCTAGCTGCAAGCTACCCCACAGTTGGACAAGTTAGCCCACGGACAAGGAAGTCCATGAGTCTGGACATGGGGCAGCCATCACAGGCAAACACTAAGAAGCTGTTGGGTATGTTGAATATTACATTTTACTTGCCCATTATGCTTTATCTTCTGCAGTACAAGGCATTAAATAGTAAATCGCTCTTTCCTGTCCATTGAGGGACATAAGAGTCTTGAAACCTTTGGGTAATAGTTATACTGTCACTTACATGAGGATTAGACCCTGGCAAATGAGCAAAAATGTTTAGGCCTGTCTAAGGTATAAACCCTCCTGCTACTAGCACACCTCAGATTTTTGCTATCCTCTTAGGAGGATGGATGTTTTTTTTGTTTTTTTTTATCATTACTGTTGTAAATCAATAAACGCAGCACTAAAAAACCATCAATAATAAAAGTGTAACTAAAATGGTAATCAATAAACATATATTACTGAAAGTTCATATATAGGGGGTTATTTACTACAACTGAACAGTACAAAATCTGCTGCTGCTCTGTATAGAAACCAATCAGCTTCCAGGTTTTATTGCCAAAGCTTAATTGAACAAGCTGAAGTTTGAAGCTAACTGGCTACCATGCACAACTGCACCAAATTTTGAGTGCACCAGTTTTAGTAAATCTACTCCATAGTATCTGTGACTGAGTGAATTTAAAAAAATCAGTACATCAACGGTGCAAAAATCCAAAGTGCTTGTGCTTTCCTCCACCAGTCTAACAGGCTGCTCACTTCACATCTGGGGATAATGGAGAAGGCTGGCAAGGTGCTGGTAATCAGTTTCCTCCTCCAAATCGCTTATTCCCATGTGCTTAAAACCCTGATCATCTCACCGAATATGCAAAAGAAGGAAGGCAGAATCTAGTGCTCTCCGTTTTAAAATGTTTGTTTATATATAAAAAAGGTAAGGTGTATAGCTCACAAAGATGGCAGAAGCCATGCAAGCAGAAAACACATTTCAGACATGGTAGGTCTCAAGATGGCCGTGATGTAATGTTAATACATAGGCTCCGTCCCCTAGATGCGTATCGTCAAAGCATTGACTTCTTCACCCCCTACTGATAAATGTTTGATTACCATTTTAGTTACACTTATTAATTATTTTTTTTTTTTATAGTGCAGCACTGTTTGATTTGCACCTTTTTAAAGCAGAGTTCCAGCCGCAATATAATTTTTAAGATATAAATACCCCTAGAATCCTCATGCCTCAAGCAATGTACTTTGTGAGGTTTCTGCACAGCGTGGCCATCTACAGTGTGGACGTCTGAAGCCGCAGTGTCTTCCTTCCTGGATTCCGTGCGTGCTGGCAAACCCAACATTCACATGAGCAGCGTAAACTTGGTCAGCTTTCCGTGCCAAGCTGACCAAGATTTCCCTTAGACCCCAAGGTTAAATGTTACTGGAGCAATGCCATGCCCAGCTAACCAAGATCTGCCAGGAGCCAGTGCAAAATCACAAATGGCGTCCGTTGCCGTGGCCCCCTGGAGACGGGAGTTAAATCGGGTAAGATAACAGAAAAAAATAAATAAATTGGCAATTCATTTTAAGGATGCACATTAGTGCTGCATGGTGAGGAGTGAAAAATGAGGGTGGAACTCTGCTTTAAGTGAAATGAGAACACTTGTTAGTGATAGTGGCTATTGTAAAAAAAAAAAAAAATGTATTTCACAAGATTGTGCAGATTGATGTTCACTTTATTACTGTTGTAAAGACTTACATAATTTTAGGAGCACTTTTTTATTCAAACAAGGCTCTTGTTCTTTACATTGCTGCTCAAATGTTTCCCTACAGTTTGCTGCGATCTGGTGCAGTCTTCCTCAGCTTGGCTTTGGCCCATTCCAGATCTAGATCCCTCTTGACTGTATGTTGTAGGCTTGCCTGGAAGTGACCTTTTGAGCATTGGGTTACCTGTGAGGTGCTTTCCAGACTCTGTTTTAGGTTAGTTGTAGAATTCTATCCAGAGACGCTGACACTTGCCCTGTCTCTGAATAATAGAATGCATTAAGGTAAGAAACATTTTTTTTTTTGGTTTTCTTCTTTTTCATTTTGCGATTTGGCCAGAAACACACTTCCTTTCTTAGGGTGGCTCTTCTATCTATAAAGGAGCAACAGTTTATTTTTATTTTTTTTTGTTTGCTCATTTTGAATTTTTGAATTGAGGTTTTTACATAAATGAATTAGGCGACCATTGTAAGCACCCCTGTCAGTGGTAAATTATTTTTTTCACCCTTCTAAGTTTTGCTGCACAGCTGGGTCTGTTGAAGAAAGTTAAATAACAGGATCAACAGGTAAAACAAATATGTCAGAAAAACAAAAAAAAATGTTCTGTTAATTCTAGAGAGACTGCAGGTTAATTTTTAATGTTGCCTTGATCATTTTAAGGCTCACTCCAATAGATCAGTAAACGCCTCTTAGACTATTTCGCATCAGGCAGCTGCTTCCTAGATTTGTAAAGCTGCCATCTGGTCTGCTGTTCACAGCTCTAAGTTATGCCACGTGGACATTTCTGCTTAATCTGATACAGCATCCTTTGAGCTACAGACATTCTGGTAGTACGAGCGGTTAAATTCTGGGTTGTCCTACCATTTTTTTGTTTGCTAGTGTCCAGTAATTCTGTAGTCAGCAGTATAACCCAAAGGTCAGAGATTTCTTGTATCCCTCAGTTGACATCAAGAACAGAAGCTTATGGTAAGTCGAAAATTGTATCTATTATAAATTTCATTCAAGTTCATAAACTGCATAACACCCTTTGTTTCTCAATGCTTTTTTTTTTTTTTCTTCTTTTAAACTATAGGTACAAGAAAAAGCTTTGACCACTTAATATCTGATGTTAAAGCTCCTAAAAGGCAGGAGATTGAATCTGGCATCACCACACCTCCAAAAATGAGAAGAGTAGCAGAGAATGATTATGATATTGGTATGTATTGGTGTAGAATTATATTTACCTTGCCATTTTGAAATGTTTTAGAACATTAAAATGATCCCAAGTTTTCACTGGACAACTATTTTTTTCAGTAATTTTTCTTTTTGAGGAAACTTTGATTATGATAGACCCCTTCAGATTGGCCACAAATATAATTTAAAAACAACTGTATCGTGCGTAATCTTGAGAAATATGAATTAACTTTAATCACCATAACACATTTAATTTCAATAATTTTTTTATTGAAGAAAATTCTTTACAGGCAAAGGTAAAACATTTGTTGTATACAAAGAAAAACAAAATCACAAAAACATTCTAAAAGAGTATTTAGTAATGTCGATTTACTCTGTTCTGGCTGTAAAGCTCTAATACCTTAAGGTATTCCAAGGTGATAATAGCATATATACTTCCGAAGAATTAAGTCTATACACTGGATTTGGTTGCATTTAATCTAGAGGTCCCAGCCTCCCACCCTGCGCACCCCAAGGGGGAACACACTATGATGCTGGGAAGGACGCCCCCCCCCCCCCCCCCCCCCCAGGACCATAACATATTTAAGCGCATAATATTTGCATCACGCTGCAGGGCTAAAAGTGTTGTTGCTGATTTTCATTTGTATTCGGTGTCTGGTGCATTCATCTGCAGTGTCCAACAATAGTCTGCCAGCATTGATGGATTCCAGTTGTCATACTGTTTTTCCATTGTGGCAGTGTCTTGGTTAAACCTCTTACCATGTTCATCACTGACTGCAGCTAAATTTACAGGAAGAAGACCAAATGTAAATGCAGAAATTGAATCTTCAGTGACATGTTGTACTTCATGGTCTTGTATGCTGTAAGAAGTTTGTCAACCAGCTGAATATAGTTTGGTGCTCTCTAGTTTCCTAGAGAATTCTCTGACTTTTTTATGCTTTCTAGGCAATTTTGTTCTGGCCCCAATAACAGGTATTCGATCCCCTTGTCGATGATGCACCAATCATCCGTGGACCAACAAAAAGGCCTTCCTTAATCTTGGCATCAGTTATTCTTAGCATCATCTGTCTCAAATAACAAAAAACCTTCACCTTCCTTGTTCATTACTTTTGCAAAATGTTTCCTCCGAGTTTTATGTGAAGCGGCGGCAAAAATATATTTTTGTGAGGTCAACAAGTGGTTCATATGCCATGTTTCTCTGTCCTGTAACCAGATTCTTTCAGAGTGACTCTTGCAGGGCTGTCCCATTCATATATGTAACAACAAACAGTACTTTGTACATCCAAGCTGCATTCCAAGCAACAGAGCCACTTTTAGATCTCCACAGATATTCTAGATTTACTTGGAGTACTGGATCTGCTTCAACAACCGTTCCATGTTTTCACCGGTTTCCTTCATGTGCGCAGCATACATCAGTTGGGTCATGCTCACAACCCAAAGCTGTGAACAGTCCATGTCAGTACAGAAAATGAGGGGGTCAACCTGTGCAAAGAAATTTTGGTAACTCCTCTTGTCAGCTTTGAAAGACAGAAATTTTAGTATTGAACCCAGTGGTTCTGCTTTTGAGTTTGAAGAAAGCCCCTGACCAGGTTGTCTAGTTCTGAATGTTATGAGCTGAGACGCATAAGATGTGTACAGTTCAAAATCCCGATCATTGTCCGTGCCTGGCCGGTGTATTCATCTGTTTTGTCCAAGCTCCATTTCTCTGGTGCCTTCAGTAGTGGCATGTTCTCATCTTGTGGCATAGGTCTCATGGCTTAGGGGAGATTGAGGTATTGATTTTCTTACTTTTTAACACATAAACCAGCAACATTAGTGAGAAGTAAAAGTCTATCATGTGATCGGTGATTGCTACCCATGTCACCAGGACAGCAAACAGCATTGACTTGCACGTTCCCCTGATCTACGCTCCAAATGGAGGAGACTGGGCTTTGTCTTGATCACCAGTCTGACAATCAAATTACAGTTCATATGCCACCTTCACAAATCCAGTCATGGTGTGTCTTTGACGGTTAAGTGTGTACTCGCCACACTAACATAACAGACCAGTGGCTAAGTGAAAGTGGTTAGCACTTCCGCCTAACAGCACTAGGGTCGTTGGTTTGAATCCCAACCACACCTGCCTTGAGTTTGCAAGTTCTCTCTGTGCCTGCATGGGCTTCCTACTGGTTTCCTCCCATTGGTTTCCTCCCACACTCCAAAGACTTGCTGGTAGTTTAATTGGATCCTGTCTAAACTGGCCCTAGTATCTCTATGTATGAATTTGCGTTAAATCAGGACGGTTCTGACATTGGCATGTCAATTGTTGCTCCCAGTAGACCTTTATCCAGTCTACAACTGGCTTATTTGTTATGTTAATTACATGTACCTAGGCAACGCTATGCCTTGAAACGATCACATAAAAATACATGGAAACTGAGGTCAACAAAATCCAGTCTAGGCAAGCCTGAGTTGTACCATTTCCACAAACATTATGCAATATGCACGGAGTGCATGCAGGCACTACATAAAACAGTGGTCCCCAACCTTCTTGGCACCAAGGAACTTGTTTGGTGAAAGACAATTTTCCCACGGACCTGGGGGAGAGGGGGTGGTTTCGGGATGATTCAGGCGCATTAAATTTTTATTATGCACATTATTTCTATTATTTCTTAGTTGGTATAGTTGAATAAAGACACTAGTCCATCCAGTTCAACCAGTGTGGGTGTGTGTTTGTCAGTACTCCCTTCCACAAGAAGATAATTCCATATCTCTGTTTATTGCATCCACTAAGATGCACATCTAATAGTTTTTAACTAGTAACACTCAGCGCTGATGCTACCGCTTGTGGAGGGCGTTCCACATCCTTACCCCTCTAACAGTTAAGAACCCTCTACGCAGTTTAAGATTAAACAGCTTCTCCTCAAATTTCAATTGTTTCTTTGTAATAGATTATGAAATAATTATACAACTCGCCGTGATGCGGAATCAGTGGGAGCCCTCGACTTGTTTTCCTGCAACTAGACATTCCTATCTGGTTGTGGTGGGATGCACCAGATTCTGCTTAAAGAGGAACTGCAGTCTGATCACATAATTTGTAATAAAAAATCTTTGGCATTCTGAAGCTTCCCTCCAACAACTTTGCATATTATTTCATATATACTGTGATTCTGTACTTGCCAAATATGCTGCAGAAATCTCCCTCCACTGAGTCTGGCTGCAAGCAGCCAAAGATATACAAGATAAGCCCAAAAGTGTTCAAAAAGCAAAATCTTTGTCCAGTGTTTTCCGTTAATCTATAACAAAGAATTGTTTGCCACAAGACACTAAGTGGCTGATTTATGAAAAGTGGAGGAGGGTATTGTCATTGCCCATAGTAAGCAATTAGATCTCCTTTTTTTTGTCTTGGTGAATAAAATATAAAACTTAATGGGTTGCTTTGTATTACAACTTTTACATTTTTCTTCGGTTTGCTTTTCTCCATTTTTTCATAAATCACTTTACATACAAGCATAAATTGTTTTATGTGACTATAAACTTTTTGCTTATCCTAGATACACCAAGGATATCATCACCTCAACAACATCCTCATTTGCGGAAAGTTTCTGTTTCTGAATCAAATGTGCTTTTGGATGAGGAAGTTCTAACAGATCCTAAGACACAAGCGCTGCTGCTGACTGTTCTAGTAAGAATTTTACATCTTTTTGGAGTGTTGATAATTTAGCCTATCAGGAAGACAGGTTGTGATTCAGACACTTCTTTCCTGCTGCACGAGCAGGGCAGCGTTGCCAACCCCCCAAAGTAAAAGTTACTGGCAGGACCCCTGAAATTTACAAACGCCACCAATTTTTTACTGGCACTGCAAAAAAGTACCTACAATGCCTGTTTTCAGTGCTAAACAGTGCAAATATCAATATGTAAACTATAATCATGTAGCTAGTGCTATTAGCAATGTGTTTAAGTTAAATAAAAGTCAAAAAATATATTTCCTCATTTACGTGGTACAAGGGTCAGAGAGGCTGCGCGGACAGAGTACAGGCAGGGGTCAGAGAGGCTGCGCGGACAGAATACAGGCAGGGGTCAGAGAGGCTGCGCGGACAGAGTACAGGGGGGGTCAGAGAGGCTGCATGGACAGAGTACGGGGGGGGTCAGAGAGGCTGCATGGACAGAGTACAGGGGGGGGGGTCAGAGAGGCTGCATGGACAGAGTACGGGGGGGGGGGTCAGAGAGGCTGCGTGGACAGAGTACAGGGGGGGGGGGGTCAGAGAGGCCGCGCAGACAGAGTACAGGGGGGGGGGGTCAGAGAGGCTGCGTGGACAGAGTACGTGGGGGGGGGGTCAGAGAGGCTGTGTGGACAGAGTACAGGGGGGGGTCAGAGAGGCTGCGCGGGCAGAGGGGCTGTGCGGACAGAGTACAGGAGGGGGTCAGTCTCTGCTCCTACTCGCAGTGCTCTGTCGCTCTGTCGTCGTCCTCCATACTTGGCTCAGTATAGTACAATACATCTGAGGTGACATCTGTCTGACTGACCTGGATGGATGGAATTCAGCAGCTTTCCTTTTCTAGTCCTTATGGATGCTCTGAGCAAAAGGAAGCACGGTACCTCTGCATTGGGACATCAGGATCCTTCATGTTGTTTTGCTGCCAAGTAGCAGGACAGTGACCCTGCAGAATGCTGACCCAGCAGCCGGCACAGTGCACTGAGATCCCAGCTGCAGATTGTGCCCACTGACAGATGCCCTTGCCATGTCTAGCCAATAGGTACCCCCACCACCTGGCATGGGTTACAGGCATCGAGTAAGTGTCATCTGCGGGGGGGGGGGGGGTAGGGTGAAATCAACAGCCACAGGCATCATCGACCTCCCTGGACCCCTGCTGTGGTGAGGCGGCGGCAGCTATTTAAAAATGGCGCCAAGCGGCGACATTACATCACTGCGCATGCGCCTGCCCATTGCGCCCGGCCGACTGTACAAGTTCTCCCGAACCCGGCAGGCTTCGGAACGGCGCATGCGCAGTAGCGCTGTCGGCCTGCAGCCATCTTTTTTACGGGCATCGTTGCCCGTAACGGACATTTACGGGCACCCCAAAAATAGGGTGATTTTTTATGGGCTGCCCGTAAATTAACGGGCGGTTGGCAACACTGGAACAGGGTGAGCAAATCTAAATTAAGCAAAAAGGAGGGTGGAATCCAACTCTATTTACTCTCCGTTCCTCACAAGTATCATCCATAGCTATGAAAACCCACTTTTCTCTCTATAGAGGCTTTTAAATATGTAATATTGAGGAAGAAATCTATTACTCTGCACATACGTGTGTATATGAGTGTCAAAAGGTAATTTTATGATTAAACTTTATTCCAAAGTTTATAAAAACAAACATAAAAACATCAAACACCATGTGTACCAATCCAAGTTTAAATTCAGGTTACATTCAACACTGATATCAGTGACATAGAGTATGTAATACATTAGTCGTTCTGTCTGCAATACATGCAAACATTGGAAAATAGAATCTACATCATATGTCTGCCTTTACAACCCCTTTAAGCTAACAGAGGTATACCTTCAGCATGATTCCATAATATTAATACTTATTATTCAGAAGTATGAACTGGCAAATAAACACTTCAACTTGTTGGCAAGCTGTTTCAGTCCACCATTAAAGGGGTATTAAAGCCAAAACTAAGAATGTAATATATTGCAGCTTACCAATCATTAGATGTTTTTCCTCTGATTTCACTTGGTGATTTGGCCGTTAACAGACGACTTATAATAAGAGTGCATACACTCTGGATGAAGGAACTACAGAGATCCCTTTGGACAGTAGCACTGTTGGCCTTGTTCTTAGGGGAGTGGAGTGTAGATGCACCAGCAGATTCAGATACACTAAACAAATTGAAGCCAAACTCCAGCTAATGCTTTTGAAGCAGCTACAGCTTTCCCTTTGGGAAGGTTTTACATCAACTAATTACATCAGATCATTGAAAGCACCCCTGTCAGTGTTAAACCCTCTAACGTCTACATCTGCAAGAGAGCTTGGTCTGTTGAAAAGCAGACTTAATGGCTAGATCACCAGGTGAAAATAAAAGAAAGCAAACCTGAAAAAGAAAACAAGTGCAGCCATAATATTGAAGAATTTTGTAAGCTGCTGTATAATATTTGCTTTTGTGATTAACACTGCTTTTAGGATCCCAACAAGAAATAGACATCACAGATAGGAAACAAAGGCTCACCCATGTGATATAATATGGAACATGGAGCTCCGCATTAAAGTGTTTCCCCAAAAATAAAGAGCTTTCTTTCCCTTAAAGCATGAATAACCGCACAGTGCTTGTGCTGTGTCATTTTGCCCCCTTTATAACCTGAAAAATCTGGCTGATCCTGCCTGGCTATGCCCTCCCCTCTGTAAACTGACCACAGTTTATTGTGGCTACTGAGACCTGACTCCTTGGTCAGTTTACGTGCCGCCATCATCCGCAGCTCTCCTCTCTGCTCTGCCCCCTCCTCTCTCTGACCATCTCATGATAAAGGAGATGGTCAGAGACTGCAGACATAGTACAATAGATGTTCAGATTGCGGACATGATACAAGAGATCAATGCAGCCTCACCAGTGCCCATCAAATGCAGCCTCACCAGTGCCCATCAAATGCAGCCTCACCAGTGCCCATCAAATGCAGCCTCACCAGTGCCCATCAAATGCAGCCTCACCCGTACCCTCAGTCACAGCTCCGTGACACAGCAGTCTTCTGGTGTGCGTGAGAATAAGGGAAGGGGGGCGCTGCGCTGCAACCACAGCATAGATCCAAAGCGGCCCCAGGGCAGGCAGCCTACCGGGAAATGTCCCAGTATCCCCGTAGGCCAGTCCAGCCCTGCCCCACTAGTATGATAAAAGTCCACCATAGAGTGACAAATGTTGCTAGAATGAACAAATGCTAGTCATTATTTTATTTTTAGTATTAATTTCCCAGTGTCTGAAAACGTTTTTTTTTTTTGTAAACATTGACCAGTGCAAACGAACATGATTGGCAACTTTTGGACATTTTTTTTTTTTTTGCACATGAACAGGTCGCTCTGTCATATGCATTGCCATCAGGGCAAGCTCTCTGAAGGATTCCTGCTCATGTGATTGCTGTAACCGCTATCTGAATCAGAACTCAAGCCCCACATTTTCCCAGATTAATCAGTCAGGGATATGCCCCCTTTGTGCAAGTGCTTCTCTGATGCCTCTTTGCTGTTAACAATCTTCTGCTGCAGTTTCTCTTGCTGGCTTACTTCCTATCAGAACTATCTCTGCATCATCCAAATTTCCTCATTAGCAACCCGGCTGTCACATACTTGCCCACTGGAGTTCTCATGCAGGCGATGTCACTTTTGGGTCCTGTAACGCCAACCCCAGCCCTCTAATGCTTGTGCTAGTCCCAGAATAAGCTCTGTGTGTATTGAAAGTGAACACTGCTTCACCATATTTACTATTTTCACCATATTCAATTCCCATTTACTTCACAAAGTGGGCATAATAGTGAACAATTCTAGGTCAAAAGCTTCTGCACTTGTAGTAATGTATCACTGCTACATGATAAATCGAAACAAAATCACTTTATGTATTAGGCCATAGCTGAATCATTAAAGTGGTTCTGCTTCATTAGTGGTTTACAGCCACTAGTGCTGAAATGTGTAGAATGACCTAAGGTTTTTATATATTTGTCTGGTTTCCCGCTTTGCATAGTATGTAAATGAGGTTTCTCTTTGATATACGTTGATAGACCTGCAATGTCCAAATACATTTGTCAATTAGTAGATCTCAAACTGAAATAACCACTATTTATTTCATTACACATGCCTGATATTGCATTCTTGATTAAAACGGGATATATTGCAGTAATCTTGTCACAACCACATTCTTCTTTTGTTGATCTTACTGCAGTAAACTGTATCTTTGCTCCTAATCTTAACTGCACTGTCTCTCATTAACTGCCAGAGATTATCAAATGAGTAGAAAAACTACAGGGGACAAAATAGTTTTTCCCAAATTCCAAAAGATGTTGAGGCTCTTTAACATAACGAGAATTGCAGCTGCAGTATGTACCATGTATTTTACCCCCACGATACTGCTATATAATGATTCTACTTTAAATGCAGGCTTTTGGTATGAAATACGTTTTTACATCACTTTCTTTGTTTTTCAGGCTACACTTGTAAAATACACTACAGATGAGTTTGATCAACGTATCCTTTATGAATATTTAGCTGAAGCCAGCGTGGTCTTCCCTAAAGTATTTCCGGTGGTGTATGTACCTGTTTTTACTATTTTAGTTTTTGGTTTTTAAGCACATTTTTTGTTTATGTAGCAGTAAATAATTTTTTTTTCTTAATAGAAGTATTTTGTCCAAGAAAAAAAATAAAACCTTGACTAATACTTTTGAGTGAGATGAATCTGGTTTAATATTTACTTTCATTACTGCAATCCACAGTTGAGGATTCCACATTATACAGTGTGGAAAATAATTATTTGATCCCCTGCAGATTTTATAAGTTTGCCCACTTAAAAAGAAATGAAGGGGGTGTATTTTAACCACTTCCCGACCGGCGTACACCGATGTACGTCTGCAGAATGGCACGGGCAGGCATATTGGCATACAGGTATGTACAGTTTTAAATGGCGCCCTGCCATCGTGAGTGCGACAGCGCACTCACGTTCCGGTCTGGACCCCCGTGAGTCCGGTCGCGGATCCCACGGACTCGATCGCCGCGGGCGTACCCGCAATCTTCTCACGGGGCGGCTGAACGAGGAGATGCCGTTGTAACCAGCATCTCCCGGTTCTGCCTAGCAACAAGTGACGCTGATCTCTGCTCCATGCGATTGGAGCAGAGATCAGTGTTCACTAAAACAAAGCCCAGCCCCCTACAGTTAGTAACATGCCCCTAGGAACACTTAACCCCTTCACTGCCAGTGTCATTTACACAGGAATCACTGCATTTGTATAGCAGTGATTGCTGTATAAATGACAATGGTCCCAAAAATGTCCGATGTGTCCGCCATAATGTCGCAGTCACAATAAAAATCGCTGATCACTGCCATTACTAGTTTAAAAATTTTTTTTTATAAAAATGCCATAAAACTATCCTCCTTTTTGGAAAACGCTATAAGTTTTGCGCAAACCAATCAGTCGCTTATTGCTTTTTTTTTTATTTATTTATTTATTTATTTTTTACCAAAAATATGTAGAAGAATACGTATCGGCCTAAACTGAGGGAAAAAAATGTTTTTTTTATATATTTTTGGGGATATTGTAACAAAAAGTTAAAAAAAGCGTTTGTTTTTTTTTCAAAATTGTCGCTCTATTTGTTTATAGCGCAAAAAATAAAAAACGCAGGGGTGATCAAATACCACCAAAAGAAAGCTCTATTTGTGGGAAAAAAAGGATGTCAATTTTGTTTGGGAGCCACGTCGCACGGTCATGCAATTGTCAGTTAAAACGGCGCAGTGCCAAATTGCAAAAAGTGGTCTGGTCTTAAGCCAGCAAAATGGTCCGGTCTGAAAGTGGCTAAATGAGGGACACAGAATATCAACCAAAAAAATCTAGAAGAAACATGTGATACACATAATTCAAATGTTATAAATTGAGCTGTAGTTCAGTGAGTAAAATAAATATTTGATCCCCTACCAACCTACAATAATTCTGGCTCCCACAGACTGTTTACAGTATGTGCTCCTGTGGTACACAGATTAGTCCTATCAATTTAAGAAGGTTCTCCTAACGACAACTCGTTATGTGTATAAAAATAAAAAAATATTGACACAGAAAAGACACCTGTCTTCGGAATCTCTTTCTTCCATTCAAACCTCGCAATCATGGGCAAGACCAAAGAGCCATCAAAGGGCGTCCAGGACAAGATTGTAGACCTGCACATGGCTGGAATGGGCTACAAGACCATTGGCAAGAAGCTTGGTGAGGAGACAACTGTTGGAGTGATTTGCCAGTGGAAGAAATAAAAAAATAACCATTAATCGCCCTTGGTGTGGAGCCCCATGCAAGATTTCACCTCTTGGGTTAAGGATGATTATGAGAAGAATGAGGGCTCAGCCCAGAACTACAGCGGAGGAGCTTGTGAGTGATCTCAAGGCAGTTGGGACCACAATCACCAAACAAATCGTTGGTAACAAAGTATACCGCCATGGATTGAAATATTGCAGCACCCACAAGGCCCCCCTCCTCAAGAATGCACATGTACAGGCCCTGCTGAAGTTTGCCAATGAACAGCTAAATGATTCAGAGAAGAATTGGGAGAAAGTGCTGTAGTCAGATGAGACCAAAATTGAGCTCTTTGACATTAACTCGACTCGCTGTGTTTAGAGGAAGAAAAATGCTATGACCCTAAACACCATCCCTACAGTCGAGCACAGAGGTGGAAACATTATGCTTTGAGTCTATTTCTCTGCTAAAGGTACACGCCGACTTTCTCATTGAGGGGCCAATGGACAGGGCCATGTATTGTAAGATCTTGGATGAGATCCTTCTTTCCTCAGCCAGAACACCGAAGATGAGTTGTGGATGGGTCTTCCAAGATTACAATTACCCAAAACATACCACCAAGGCAACAAAAGAGTGGTTCTAGAAGAAGCACATTAGTCATGGAGTGGCCTAGCCAGTCTCCAGACCTTTTATCCTATAGAAAAGTTATGGAGGGAGCTGGATCTTTGAGTTGCCAAACAGCCAAGAAACCTTATGTATTTAGAGAAGATCTATAAAGAAGAGTGGACCACAATCCCCCCCGAGATGTGTGCAAACCTGGTAACCATCTACACGAAACGTCTTACCTCTGTGATTGCCAGCAAGGGTTTCTCCGCCTAAGTCATGTTTTGCTTGGGGATCAAATACTTATTTTACTCACTGAACTGGAACTCAAGTTATACAATTTGCATCCTGTTTTTTTTTTTTTGTTTTTTTTTTAGGGAGTTTTGATTTGTAATTCTGTCTCTATCCTTTAAAATACACCTATGGTAACAATTATACTCTTATCTTTTTGCAAGTGGGCAAACTTGCAAAATCCTTTTAAACACCTCTTTTGTAGTGTCAGACCCCAGAATTCAAGGCGACATGAGCAAAGCGGATAAAGTAGGCTTGTAACTTGGAAGTGTTTGAAGATTGGGAAAGTGGAGGTGAATGATGCCTTTCATTTAGATAAACAGTGGGAATGCTCTATAAATACACAGTACATGCATCTCAAATTTAGTCTCATTTATTTTAAAACATTTTGCATTTGTCTTGCTTCTGAGTACAATGCTTTTGTACAGCTACCCTTATACGAGTAGGTGGAACTTTTCCAAACACTTGTCACTGAAGCTGGTGGCATAATTCTTTCATCTTTTCAATAACCAGATAGGTAATGCAAGAGGAATAATTTTAGAAATTGGGAGATACAAAGACTTTCAAAACAAAGGGCAACCCTTTTTCATGGTAACTTTGAGAAAGGGGTCCTGCACAGCCTTGAAACACCAGATTACACTACAGGTGGCTTTTTTGCATTGTGTGCTGGTTTATTTGTGTTTTTATACAAGGAAACGATCCCTATAGTAGCACATCTCTGTAGTCCATATGATCTATGTAAGAGTAGCAACCTCAGCCCGGACTCCAGCCAGGCCATGCCCCAATGTTTCACTCCACCCCTCAGAGCCTATTAATGGGGATTGTGGAAAAATGGGAAAAGCACCCCTAAATTGGGGTTTTTAGGCAGCAAAATTGAAAATAAAATAAACGATGTATAGAAAAATCTGTATTAATGTGAAAAAACATAACATGATAATTAAAACATGAGCTCCAGTGGGAAATTAATTGTAAAAGAAGAGCGGATACATATTAAGACAATTTTTTTTTATATCAACATTGTTTATTAAATGTCAGAGTTATAAATAAAAAGCGGCCTGACACATTTCAACCCACACTGGGGTCTTTTTCAGAGGGACTGTCTGCCTGGAAAGAAATGTCATAAAAGTATATAACTATTACGCACACTGTTAACATTGCAT
Source organism: Lithobates pipiens (assembly GCF_037356315.1). Classification (NCBI taxonomy): domain Eukaryota; kingdom Metazoa; phylum Chordata; class Amphibia; order Anura; family Ranidae; genus Lithobates; species Lithobates pipiens. The sequence goes on from NW_027507748.1 coordinate 407,080,296, forward strand.
AGTAGTATAAGGTGCGAGCTATTGATATAATTACCCAATAAAATGTATCCAGAAAGAGAGGAAACTTATTGCCACATGGAGGACCTTTTAAAAATGCCCTTTGACTCCCCACCCGGGGTCCCGGGATGCTCCACAGCCAGGGACGTGCCAAAACCAAAGTATAGCTTACGAGAGGTCACACTTGTAAAGCCCCACCTCTCTTCCGTAGGAGGAAAGTGAGGGGGCACAACCAGCCAATGGTGCGGGTATGGACAGGCAACACCTGCGGCAGAAATCCAAAAGGAAAATTGTATTTAGTTTGACGTGTGCGGTGTTATACGGGCCGTAGATCATATGGCCCTGCGAATAGTGGGTGGAAATTATACCCCCGCATATATATCAAGCTGTATTTACTTAAATGTATACACCCACAAATATACATACATGTACATACCCCCATACCCAGGAAGAAATTATTCAGAAAACACCAGATACCCATATATTGCGTGGTGATCAGGGGTGCCTCAATAGGGACTAAGGGAGCGCTGATGAATGAAGTGATTGGGAAAAAAAAAAGTCATTAAAAGAAGAGACAGAAAAGAATAAGTGAAGAGCCAAGTGCCAGTGAAAGCATACCAACAGCAAACAGGAACCAAGTGAAAAAAAACAGTGAAAACAATATGAGTGCAAAGCGGTGCAAGAAAGATGCAGAAATGTGGATGAAAAAAAGCGAAAAGAAGAGATGAAAAAGTGACGGGGGGAAGTGAAGCATGAGAAATCTGGAAAGAAAAAGTGAGTGAGATAGAATGAAAGGAAGTCGGAAGTGAAATCAGCAAGATGAATAATAAAGTGAATGAAAAGACAGTGAGCAAAATAGGAGTGTAGAAAAATAGTGACCGAGGTGGTGTATGAATGCCAATGCATCAACAGGATAATGAAGTGACTGAATGAAAAATAATCCAGTGAATTGACACAGCACAGTGATGCTGGCAGAAACGAAAACATGCGAACAACTGGTAGTAAAAATATTACCTAGAAGTGAAGGACCTATATAGTGGCTTACACTACTCAATAAGCAAGGACTGTAGAAAGTGACTTGGCCCGGAATCAGTCACAGTAAAGTGATGCTCCAAGGACACAGTGCAAAAGGAGAGTCACCCAGTCTAAAAGTAAAAGGAATATAAACAGGTTTCAATGAAGGGTTTTAAAAATAAAACCCTTAAAAAGTGATTACATATAAAATATTAGGGCAGTGTGAAGCCACGGTCCCAAGAAGAATACATATCGTGCGGGAGATGGATGTATATCTGATCCTCCTGCTGGGCTAATGGGGATAAATGGACCCACCGTAAGTCCAAATATATATAGGTAGTGTAGATTGATCTAATTCCCAGGTATCCACCGCAGGTGTGTGTAGTCTGGGCACAAACCCAGCCCATCATGGTGGTGTATGGCCGCCGGAATGGTTGGCCTTGTGTGGCTTCCCCGGCGTTCCGGAAGGCCGCTAACGGCCCCGAAATGTCATTCCCATCGTAACGACTTGACGTCCATATGTCACCTGCACCCGCAGGGCCCCACGCCTGCGCTGTGAGGGATGGTGTCCGGGAATGTCCGGGGACGCCGCTGGCAAGGAGAGAAACTCCCCGTCTAGGCAGCGGGACCAGCCCACATGCCCAGATCGGGGAACATGGGGAGGAGCACTAGAAAGAAAAGTGACTCCTCCCCCCTTGCCGGGAAGGCATGCCAACAAGGAATTCCCCGTCCAGAGTGCGGCAGCCATAGGGACACCGGGCACTCCCAGAGGGGAGACAGAAAGTAAAAAAATAAATACTATTTTAATACAATAATATCATGATACAATAACAAAGATGTATAACATAAAAAGAAGAAAATCTAAATAAACACAGACCTGCATCTTCAACATATAGTATAATAATATGATTTAATACAAAATTGCATCTTAACCACACAATAAACATACATGATTTGATACAATTGCCTTAACTCATGTCATAATGATACATTATATATTTACATAATATGTGTGTGTGTGTGTATATATATATATATATATATATATATATATATATATAAGATATCTGATAAAAGGTGAATCCTGGTCATAAAGAGATGGTAATATTATGCAAAGTTTGACTGATGAAGGGAGGGAAACACGAAGCAGGAAGTCCAAAACCCGTCTACAGTGCGTTGTATGAAATATTTAGAATATTTACAATAATTTAATTATTGTATTTTACCAGAGACAAACCCCTTAAGGAAGGAAGCAAAAGAAATCGATTAGTTTAGTCCAGGAGCAGAGGTGGCATTTAATTTAAATATCCATCTCTGTTCATGTTGGAGTAATGTTTTGTTCCAATCACCGCCTCGATCTCGGATGCGAGTTTGATCGAATGCGGTGAAGGACACACTTGGCATCTTGTAGTTGTGTACTACCCGACAACACGCCAGTGGTAAGTAATGATTCCCAATTTGCATGCTGTAGACATGTTTGGACATACGTCGATGGAATTCCTGCTTCGTTTTTCCCAATGTAAAATGCCCCGCGCTCACAAGACATGAGCTCCTGCTCCTGGACTAAACAAATCGATTTATTTTGCTCCCTTCCTTAAGGGGTTTGTCTCTGGTAAAACACAATAATTATTGTAAATATTCTAAATATTTCATACAATGTACTGTAGACGTGTTTTGGACTTCCTGCTTCGTGTTTCCCTCCCATCATCAATCAAACTTTGCATAATATTACCATCTCTTTGTGACCAGAATTCACCTTTTATAAGATATCTCATGTATATACATATTCTATGTAAATATATTGTGTCTCATTATCACATGGGTTAAGGCAATTGTATTGAATCATGTATGTTTATTGGGTGGTTAAGATGCAATTTTGTATCAAATCATTTTATCATACGATGTTGAAGATGCAGGTCTGTGTTTATTTTGATTTTCTTCTTTTTATGTTGTACATCTTTGTTATTGTATCATATTATTGTATTAAAATAGTATTTCCTTTTTTTACTTTGTCTCCCCTCCAGGAGTGGCCCGGTGTCCCTATGGCTGCCGCACTCTGGGCGGGGAATTCCTTATTGGTATGCCTTCCCGGCAAGGGGGGAGGAGTCACTTTCACTTTTCTTTCTAGTGCTCTTCCCCATGTTCCCCGAACTGGGCATGCGGGCTGGTCCTGCTGCCTAATGGGGAGTATCTCTCCTTGCTGGTGGCGTCCCTGGACATTCTGAGACGCCATCCCCCACAGCGCACACACGGGGCCCTGCGGTTGCGTGTGACATATGGACGTCATGTCGTTACAACCGGAATTATGTCATTTCGGGGCCGCTCGTGGCCTTCCGGAACACCAGGGAAGCCACACGAGGCCGACCTTTCTGGTGGCCATACACCACCATGATGGGCTGGGTTTGTGCACAGACTGCACACACCTGTGTTGGATACCTGGGAATTAATCTACACTACCTATATATATATATATATATATATATATATATATATATATATATATATATATATATATATATATATATATATATATATATTTGGACTTACGGTGGGTCAGTTTATCCCCATTAGCCCAGCAGGAGGATCGGATATACATCCAGCTCCCGCACGTTATATGTATTCTTCTTGGGAACGTAGCTTCACACTGCCCTAATAATAATTTATATGTGATTACTTTTTAAGGGTTTTATTTTTAAAACCCTTCATTGAAACCTGTTTATATTCCTCTACTTTTAGACTGGGTGACTCTCCTTTTGCACTGTGTCCTTGGAGCATCACTTTACTGTGACTAATCCCGGGCTAAGTCACGTTTTACAGTCCTTGCTTATTGAGTAGTGTAAGCCACTATATATATATATATATATATATATATATATATATATATATATATATATATATATATATATGTCCTTCACTTCTGACTTCCTCTAATTTTTTCACTCACTTTTCCTTTCCAGATTTCTCATTCTCCTATTTCTCATGCTTCACTTCCCCCGTCACTTTTTCATCTCTTCTTTTCACTTTTTTCATCCCTGTTTCTGCATCTTTCTTGCACCGATTTGCACTCATATTGTTTTCACAGTTTTTTCCACTTGGTTCGTGTTTGCTGTCAGTATGCTTTCACTGGCACTTGGCTCTTCATTTATTCTTTTCGGTCTCCTCTTTTAATGACTTTTAATATTTATTATTATTTTTTTATTTTTTCCAATCCGTTTATTCATCACCGCTCCCTTAGTCACTATTGAGGCACCCCTAATCAACACACAATATATGGGTATCTGGTGTTTTCTGAATAATCTTTTCCTGGGTATGGGGGGTATGCCCATGCATGTATATTTGTGGGTGTATACATTTAAGTATATACGGCTTGATATATATGGAGGGGTATGATTTCCGCCCGCACTATTTGCAGGGCCATATGATCTACGGGCCGTATAACACCGCACACGTCAAACTAAATACAATTTTCCTTTTGGATTTCTGCCGCATGTGTTGCCTGTCCATACCCACACCACTGGCTGGTTGTGCCCCCTCTCTTTCCTCCTAGGGAAGAGGGGTGGGGCTCTACAAGTGCGACCTCTCGTAAGCCATACTTTGGTTTTGGCCCGTCCCCGACTGTGTCGGCTGTGGAGCATCCCGGAGCCCCGGGTTTGGAGTAAAAAGGATTTTTTTTAAAGGTCCTGGGAATAAGTTTTCTCTCTTTCTGGATACATTTTATGGGGTAATTATATCAATTGCTCGCACCTTATACTGCTATGCAATGTTAACAGTGTGCGTAATAATAGTTATATACTCTTATGACATTTCTTTCCCAGCCGACGGTCCCTCTGAAGAAGACCCCAGTGTGGGTTGAAACTCGTCGGGGCTGCTATTTTTTCATAACTCTGACATTTACTATATTATGTTGATATGGGGAAAAAAATGTGTCTCAATATGCATCCGCTCTTCTTTTATAATTAATTTCCCACTGGAGCTCATGTTTTAATTATCATGTTATGTTTTTTTCACATTAATAAATACAGATTTTTCTATACATCATTTATTTTCTTTTCAATTTTGCTGCCAATTTAGGGGAGCCTTTCCCATTTTTCCATATCTCGGGTTTGAGCAGCATTCTGTAACCTTCGGGTATGTGTCCTTCCTTTGTTTTTTTAATGGGGATTGTATTCTTTCAAGGACAATTTATTTGTCACATAATGTAAATGTTTTCTTTTCAGACACAATTTGTTGGACTCTAAGATCAACACCCTTTTATCGCTGTGTCAAGATCCAAACCTCTTGAACCCAATACATGGTATTGTACAGAGTGTGGTGTACCATGAAGAGTCTCCTCCACAGTACCAACCTTCTTACTTGCAGAGTAAGTTACACTTTATTAGCATCTGAAAAGCATACGCACTCCACGTGGGAATGGGCTGCCATCTGCAGACATGCACAGATGCCCTTAAATCTTAACGGCATCTCCACGCATCGCAAGTGTACGTGTATTCGCAGCCACCAAAATGCATGGTACTGCAGTATCTTGCAGCATGATTTTTGCACGTTACACACAATTTAACCTATTGAAATGATATTTAATCCAACGTATTGAAATTAATGGATTGTCAAAAATGCGGGAATGCGCAGAAACACTAAGCAGTAGTAAGCTACAAAAATTAAACCTATAGTAATTTACTTATTCCTATGCTGATTTTCTGTGTTTGCAATTCTAGGTTTTGGATTTAACGGTTTGTGGAGGTTTGCTGGACCTTTTTCTAAGGTATGAAAACAATTTTGCCAATAATATATACAATCTTCACAAAATATCTTTTAAAATTGGCTTCCATTTATGCTAATGTGGTGTTTGTTTGTAACTGTCTCCTTATAACTCAAGACCCACCTTAGTGGTGAGTTTTGGAATTCAGAAAAGTACCATGTATTTATATATAGCATTGGCTTCTTCTACAGCACTGTACATAGACTTATTTTTTGTTCCCTTGACAAACGTATCCCTGTAACACGTGAGTTTGTGCTGTCAGACCTGTAATTTAGTTATTACAGTGGATATTCAGTAAATTAATCAACATAAGGATGCATTTGTTTATAGTCTGAAGGAGTTCTGGGAGCTGTAACTTATCAAAGTCCTAAACTGTCAGGAGGCGTGGCCAGATGTAGACCTAGGAGGACATGTGGTGCTGGAGCTCCTGCCATCCTGAATATAATCCTGTTCCATCCTTCGCCTGCCTGACTTTGGGGACGGCCAAACTCTCTCCCCTACGCCTCTGACGCCCCGCTGGATTACGGGGAAGCATTTTGGTGCGGATAGCGGTGTGTCTGGTGGCTCCGTGGTTTGAGGCCTTGCCGGCCCTCAGTCCAGCCGCCATCTTGCAGCCTGTGGAGCCTCCGGACCGGCCACGGTGGAGTACCGAGTGCGGGAAACGGCTGCGTGGAGCGGAGGGGACGCGGGAAGGAGATGAGCCCTCAGGCCATCCTGTCAGAGCGGAGGTAACTGAAATACTCCACCGCAAACGGCCGTGCAGCGGTGCATCCGCCATTTGAGAGGACTGTTGGCTCTGTGGAGGCCCTTTAACATCCTTTGTGGGGCGGTGAGTCATGAACTGGGGGGCATAAGCAGCTGCACAGGAGCGGTGAAGAGAGGGGTGGGGGTGTGGATAGCAACCCTGGTGCCATTCCCTGCTGAACTCCTCGCTGGGCACATGAACAGACTACCTTAAAGGGCAACACTCCAACTACTTAGTGCATAGCAAGACTGTCTTAATACTCTATTGTTAAGCTTCTGGAAGTGAGAGGTTCTTGGGGGCTGCCAGAACTGTACCTTTAGCCCTCCTAATCATTTTCTGCTGTATCCCTGAAGTTGAGTATTCTTAAAGGGGCGCACCCTCCTCTTTACACAAGTATACGCAAGGCCTGCTTGATCTTCACCTTTTCCTCATGCCCTCCAAAGGCAAGTCTGCAGCTAAGAAGGCATCGTTACAGCCTGTGCAGAATCCCAGTGACTTTTTGAATCAATTCAAGCTCTAATGGCGGACATGGAGCAGGGGGCCCCACACGAGGCTGCCCCATCTGCACCCATGTTGGCTTCCAACAAATGATACCACTGTTATTCTTGCAGCGATTGAGCAAAGCAGAACCTCTTTGTTGGTGCGCATAGACCACCTGGTGGAGGAATGCAACCTCATAAGAGCAGATATCCAAGCGCTGCAACATACGGTTCAGAATCTGGTGGCCAAGTCCGATGACGCAGAAAACAGTTTGCGAAGAAAGAAACAATTTCAGGTCTTGGGCCTGCCGGAGGGAGCGAAATGGGACCGTCCGGCTGAATTTGCCGAAGATTTCTTTAAATCATTGCTTCACTTGACGGATGTGCCCCCAACGTATGTGGTCGAGAGGGCTCACAGGATCCCGACCAGTCTGAGTCCCCCAGGGGCCCCCCTAGACCTTTCTTGGTACGCTTTCTCAACTTTCGGGACCGGGATCGTATCCTCGTAAACATCAGAACCTACCTTTTGAGAATACGGTGGTACACCTTTATCCTGATTTCTCGGCTGATCTTCAGAGAAGACGCAAGACATTTACAGACATCAGAAGGAGGCTTCATGAGCGTGAGCTGAAATATTCCATTCCTTTATCCCAGCCGACTGCGGGTGCAACAAGGAGGATCGGTGAAATTTTTTGAGTCACCTGCTGAAGCTACAATCGCTGTAACTGGCAGGTCACGACACCTCTGATTACTAAAAGGCGGGTTGAGTGCCACTACCTATTTTTTTTTTTTTGTCCTCTGTGGTTGCTGCCCAGTTATTGAGTGGTTTGACTCCCTGACAAGTGTGTCTCATGATGGACTGTGATTTTGTTATCCTGTAAGAAGCTTGACATACTTTGGCTGGGGGGTTGGTGGTGGCAGTTGATGTCCGCTTCTCCTGTACACTCTCCTGCAGGCTTCCTGCCTTGGGTGGGGCCGCCTGCCATGGTTTCTTATATTTTTTTTTGCCCTCACCTGGCTACATAAGATGGTGGGAGTTACGTAGAGGAACAGGCTATCCGGATATCCATACCAAAGGACAGACGAGTCGTAAGCGGAGTGGGAGCTCCAGGCACGTCAACACCATGTCCATGATATTTTGGACTCTTGGTTTACACTTGAACCTTTTTCCTGGTTCTCGGGTTTTTACTTTTTGTCCAGTGGCCCTTTTTTGACCCATCAAGGCCATGCCTTCGGGTACTGTTTTTGGACACAGTTTGGGCATAAGCTGCGTGTACGTGTTTTATTGTGTTACACGGCAGCAGGGTGTTTATGGGATTCAAAGGGTAAGGGGTTTGATAGGTGCAGCCCTCCAAGGTAAATTGTTTATTTATATGCCTAATGCCATGTCTGATTTCAGTCTCCAACTGTATGTATCGCTGATGTCGTTTGTATCTCATTTACCGTCTAACGAGTCACGTGGGGGATGATGGCGGGGTCAATGTTTAATGAAGTTTCATGGAATGTTAGAGGTCTTAACGATAAATTCCGTAGAGCTTTAATGTTTCAATTTCTAAAAACAATCAGTCCTCATGTGGTGTTCCTGCAGGAGACGCATCTGGATGGGAGATTACGCAGAGCCTGGATACAGAGAGCGTTACATGCTACATACTCTACCTACTCCAGGGGAGTATCAATTTTAATTAGTAAGGCGGTACCATGCACCATTCACCATGTGATCTCAGACCCGGGTGGTAGGTTTTTGGTGATTGTGGCTGATATTGGTACGTGCAAAATGGTATTGGTGAACGTCTATATTCCGCCCCCATTCCAGATTCATATCCTGTATGACCTATTGGGTAAACTGGCGCCCTACCTGCATCTCCCCTCTCCTTATAGCCAGGGATTTTAATGCTATCCTATCTACTGCTTTGGACTCGTCCAATGCATCTAGGGTGACGTTGGCCAATCTTTCTGCCTGGGCGGCAGCTGCTTCCCTGACAGAGCTTTGGCATTGGAAAAACCCTGCCACCAGAGGCTACTCACATTTATCAAAAAATCATAAATCCTCATCGAGAATAGATCTAGCATTTGCTAATGCATCTATGCTGCAATTAGTGGGGGGGGGTGCAAAGTATTTAGCAGGTGGTATTTCAGACCATTCGCCCTTGTCAATCCACATTGGATCCAACTTAGGTCCTACGGGGAGGGGGTGGAAACTGAACCCGGGGTGATTGGAGGGGGAGGAGGTGTCCTCACAAGTAGCGCCACACAAATTATTGGGAAGATAACGAGGGGTCTGCCGACGCCGCCATAGTTTGGGATGCCTTTAAAGCCTGCATGCGGGGGCACTGTATTTCGGCCATCACACAGGCCCGCAGGTCCAACAACCAGATAGAACAGGAATTGCAGGACAGGGAGAGGGTGTGCGCCATGGAACACGTGGATAATCAGTCTGATATCACCTATGGTGAACTGTTGGAGGCAAGGCGTGCTTTAGCACTCCATTATTCGGAACTAACACACACATCTAAGACGAAAATGGCTGAATCCATCTTTGAGCAAGGGGACAAGAATGGTAAATTGTTAGCCATGCTAGTGGCTGAGCAAAGGGCGCAGACTAATATTCCCTGTATCAAAAATGCTCAGGGAGACCTACTGACAACCCCGACGGACATACTAGACACGTTTGTGGAATACTACAAAACCCTGTATGCACCCATACCGACTTATGACATAGCGGAGTTGGAAGGGTTATTAACATCATTGCAGGTTCCGAGGCTGTCTGAGTCAGATAGGGACTTTTTGGAGGCTGACATAACTGCAGAGGAAATTGAAAGAGCCATTAGGTCCTTCCCTCCCCATAAATCCCCAGGGCCTGACGGCTTCTGCATTGAGTGGTATAGGCAGCATTTGGAAGAATTGGTTCCTAGACTTAAAATTTTTTATGACTACTGCTTGGAACACAGGTGTCTCCCGGCCTCTTTGCTGGAGGCACAGGTGATCCTGCTGCCGAAGCCGGGCAAGGACCCCCTATCATGTTCTTTGTATAGACCGAACGCATTGCTGAACCAAGATTTAAAAATTCTAATGAAGGTGCTGGCTACCAGACTCTCTCAGGTTATCACGACTTTGGTGGATATAGATCAGATAGGGTTCATTCTGCAGAAATCTACTGACACTAATTTACGCAGATTGTTTGCCCACCTACAGATTGACCACGCTGAAAAAGGATCTAGAGTGGTAGTTTCCCTGGATTTGGCCAAGGCCTTAGATTCAGTAGACTGGCAATACATGTTGACAGTTCTGGGGAGATTTATGTGACTTGGATTTCTTTGCTTTATAGTTCTCCACAGGCGGGTATAAAAATAGGCACTTCAGTCTCCCCCCAATTTAGAGTCAGTAGGGGCACGCGTCAGGGGTGTCCATTGTCCCCATCCTTGTTTGCATTAGCAATAGAACCACTGGCTATAGCCCTGAGGCAATCACCTGAGGTAGGAGCACTGGAGGTGAGGGGTATTAGGGAGTGTATAGCGCTCTATGCGGATGACATGCTTCTCTTCTTGAGGGACGCAGGGCCATCTTTGGAGGAGGTGTTCGGGGTGCTCGACAAATTTGCTGAGTTCTCCGGGTCAATTTAAGAGAATTCCAACGTGTTGGCTATTGATGGGGAGGCTCGAGCGCTGGCGACCACTAGGGTTCCCATTGCCTGGGTGCAGGAATTTAAGTACCTAGGAGTGAAAGTTTCACCAAGAGTGGGTGACTATATGTCTCTGAATCTCTTCCTCTTGCTGGCCAGGGTTAAGGTTCAGTTGGAAGCTTGGAAGCATCTGCCGTTGTCCCTAATTGGTAGGGTTAATTTGCTCAAAATGAAGGGCCTACCAGTATTTGTTTACTTTTTACGTAATTCACCTTTTTGGATTCCCTGCTCATTTTTTCAGAGGGTTAATAGTCTCTTTGGCTCCTTCTTATGGGCCACTGCTCACCCCAGAATAAGTCTCAGGGTTTTGCAGGAGCCATGGGGTCAAGGTGGCTTGGCATTGTCGCAGGTCCCAGAAGATTGCCCGGCCATTCACAACGTGTGGCTTGCGCATGCGTAGTTGCGCATAGCTGTGAAGCCACAGCCTGGTGCCAACAGTTACAATGCCGGCTCCACTGAGAGGAGGGGGAGAGGGCAAGGCTTTGTGCCCTCACATTCCTGCACCATGGGACAGGCGAGTGTCTATTAAAAGGCAGCAGCTACACTTTTTGTAGCTGCTGACTTTTAAATGGGTGGAACTCCGCTTTAAGTTTTTAGTTTAGGGTGCGATGAACAAATCTCCTGTTGTACACACTCCTGTGTCGCATTGGGACCGATGTCTAATTCTCACAGCTTTTCAAAGCAGAAATTTGAACTAAATAAGGATATTCCTTTGCCTAACCTTACTCAAGGTGTCCTTTCTTGTTGCCATCACCTTTTGCATGGAGGGTCTCTGAGTTAGCGGCTTTTATCATGCTTGCTAGCATTGCACAAGGACTCTTTTTTTCTTGAGACCTAAAGTCTCCTTTCTCCCGAAGGTAGTCTCTTCTTTCCAACTCAACCAGGACATTGACCCTCCTTCCTTATGTCCTGCTTTGAAACATCCAATGGCAATTTCTCTGCATCTTGACATAGTATGTGCAGTTTACCTCTAAGCTACTGCCTCTCTTAGGCAATTGAATTCCCCCCTTCTTACTTCACCATTGCTAGGTGGATCAAACAAATTTTTATTTAAGCTTATAGTTTAATAGGGTCAGTTTTTTCTGGTCTAAAGCTGAATTTTAAATTTGAACACAGCTGCATGTGTTTGAATTTGGGAAATGCCACATTTGACTAGCACTCCTGTTGACATTAACCCTTACTGTGTATGCATCAGTTAGAGCTGATGTTTGGGCAAGCATGCTGGGATCTTACTCCATCTATTCTTTGCAAAAAATGTTTCAGTGCTAGAATGATTATATTTGGATGGGAGCTGTAATTTTTTTAATCTGAATCCCTTGTTTTGTCAGCAAACGCAGATACCAGACTACGCAGAGCTGATAGTGAAATTTCTCGATGCCTTGATTGACAAATACTTGCCTGTAATTGATGAAGAAGCCAGTGAGGAGTCTTTGCTGACACCTACATCTCCTTATCCTCCCGCTGTGCAGAGCCAACTGAGTATTACTGCAAACCTTAACCTTTCAAATTCCATGACCTCCCTTGCCACTTCCCAGCATTCCCCAGGTGAGTGTCAAATCTATGCTGGTTCTTAAACTATTTTGCTGTATGTCCACTTGAGTGGAGCTATAGAACTGTAATGTAGGAAAAAACAAACACAAGTGTTGATGGGTGTAATAATAATTGCTTATTGAAGATAAATGCCTGAGCACCTTTTTGTTATTAGTGCAATTTCTGTGCCATAAATTTGGGTGGGCGCGTGCAGGTGTTTTGTTCATAACAGCCAGACTATTTAATTTTTTATTCATTTTCAGACATTCACTAGATAAATGAGTGCTTTGCTATAGGTAGTGTCTTGATTTTAATATAAAATAAACATTTTTTTAATGTTATCCCCATTATATACCCATTTTTGTTTTTATACTTTATTTTTTTCCTTTTTATTTATTTTTTATTTATTTTTGGGTGGGGGGGAGGGGGTTAATTACTCTTATTAAGAAGTTGCTTAATATTTTAATTCTAAGCAAAAACATAGCATCAGTGTAAAGTAATGCAAACCTATATTTGTTTTGGTCTTTAATGGTCAATTACCAATTGCCTTTTGTGACACAACAGATTGTTTTCACACACCGTTGGCTCATCACATAAGTTGTAATTGCATAATGCCATACATGTTGTGTCTCATCCATGTGGTGTTTTATTTTCCACCATTATTCATATTCTTTGTGTGTGTGTTTTTTTTTTTGTGTATCCCCACCCCTTTCATTCTGTGTCTGTGAAGCTTCTCTGCCTTGCTCTAAATCTGCAGTTTTCATGCAGCCGCTCCCTCATCAAGGTACTTCCTTTCAACCTCTATGCACGAGTTCAGTGTCATGTGCAATAGCTTTGAGCGCTTGGCATGAGCATTTACGTACTAACTTTATACCACCTGGGAGCAGCGCACAGTAGTGGCTTTTGCAACAAAAAAAACACAGGCAACACTACTTTTTGGATATCAGTAGACTTGTTTATTAAACAGTAAAATCACATTGGTGTTTTCATTGCTGTAATTTGGAAATAATGCACATTAAAGAGACAGAACTTCACAATAATGTATTACGGTAACCTGATAGATGCTGTGGTCTTGGAGGCATCTTTCCTTCATCTAGATTCACATACTTCCTACAAGCACTCTACATATAATTTCTTAAAAACCAATCTGGACATGATTACGTTAACATCTTCACAGCAGCAAAATGTTTCCTTTTCCTAAGCTGCAAAGCCACGCCATGCAGGCATATTTGTGTCCTACAAATCAATTTGTTTACATGCTGGGATTAGCACAGCTCCTGCTACTGTTAATGGCCACTATGGATGTAAGTGTTGAAAGTCTCAAAACACAGTGACACAACCACAGTGCTAGAGTCTATTAGACATGCGGCTCTTACACCTTGAGAAGCCAGAAAGTACAGAGGGTAGCAGTACTAAACCCAGCATGTAAACCTAATGGTTTGCAGGACCTAGAAGTATGTCTGCAGGATGGCCATTTGCTCCATAGAATGTTTGCTGCTGTAAACCTGTTAGGGTTATCATGCTAGAGATGGGCTTTAAGAATCAGTATAGTTTCTCTTTAACTGTCACTTTGTGTGTTCTTTTAAATTTTGCTCTTACTTATCCACTTTTTTGTGTTAACCTCAGCTTATGTTATTGAGCTTTGTAAATAGGCTTTCTGCAACAAATGATGTAACGATACAGTGGAAAAAGGAGTTTAAAGCTTTGTTTGCTTGATATATTGGTTCATAACTTTCAGGTACATATACAATATTTCATATTTACCTGAATGAGAACAGACTTTGTTCTAAAATTCTGTCCAGACCATAATAAGGGGGAAGGTCTGGACATAAGGTCTGTACAAAGCCACTACAAATGTCCTGTTGATCTGCTAGAAATACACTCAGGTCTCATATCTCTACAACATAGAGGCTAATCAATATGCAGTCAGTGATAATTAAGAGAGCTCTTTGAGATAACACAGCTCTGAATTTCTTCCAAGCAATATTTTTATTTTTATTTTGCATGTTATCAAAAAATTTTACAAAATGCTACTTATAGTATATTAAACAGACCAAAAGGGGGGGGGGGGGTGGATTTGTTTGGGTGTACATTCACGTTAACCATAATAGAGAAAGTTTTGTCACCCTCCCAGATATGCAATGTGCAGGAGGTGTGTGAATCACAAGACTGATTTTCAAATATTTTAGCTGGTAAAACAGTTCACATATTGACACATTCAATCGTGTGCACTAGGCTTCCTTGTTGACAATTGAAATGTGTGATTTAGATTTAGTTTCTCAGCATGCCAGCTTCTTGCACATGTATAATGTGAACATGTTTAGGGAATTGTAGCGCAGCACAAGAGCCAGAGGATTGTCCAATCTTCCCCTTATATCTGAACACATTTAAAAAATCATTGGTGGTAAGACCTCTGCCCACCCTAGATGGTGCCAGGACCCCCCGCTGATCATCCTACATTTTCCCAAACATGAATAAGGGAGGTCTAGTCTTTCAGAAATATTCTGAAAATAGGAGAAATCTGCCAGCAAAATTGAATGCTTTACACACCAGCAGAGATCTACCCCTTAAATAATGTACAAAACCACTATACATTTTTCTTTAAAGGGATCTATTTAATGTCTTTACTAACAGCAGTGCCTAAGAGCAGGCACCACAGAACCGTTGTATGTACCTTTTGACCACGTACGAATGTGTTCTCTCTGTGGCTCTGCCTATCCTGGTCATGCTCAGGAAGCAGACTTTAATTCACTCTAATGCCAAAACCCTGGCATTCTTATTACTAAAAAAGGAGCATGTTTCTGTTATTTGCTGTGCTACCCCAGCAGAATGTATGTGAGCAGGGTTAGTGCTAGAACTAGATTTGGAGCAAAGGTGGGACACCCTACTTCTCTGGGTCACAAAAAACATATTTATTGCAGTAATACGTGTGCAGACACTGTGTGATGCCTGCTTTAACTTTGCTGGTATTTAAAATTCACATTAAGGGGGTGTAATTTTCCAAAGACCACTTATCTTCAGCACAAGAATCTTAAAAAAAACTTATTTTTTATATGCAATTTACCCCAAGGTTAGCACAGTCCAACTCTGGGTGTTTGGCAGCTCCCAGCACATTTGCAGCACTCCAACAGGTCTCTCTCCTATTTCCCACGCCCGATACTAAGCGCTTCCTGTTTTATGTGCTGCTTCATTGAGACTTGCTAACCCAGTAGAGACTGGAGTCCCCGTAGTCTGGAGTGGATGTCTTTTCCCACCCGAATGTTACTCCGGACCTCCAAAATTCCAGGTCCCAAATAATCAAGACTCAAGGGATTGACTGATCGGATTCATTTGACAAGGGCTTTTTATGCTTAGTTGAATGGTACCCAAGCCTCACAAAGAAGACTCCAGATCCTGCGAGGTTTTGCCTGTAATGCGGCCTCTGGGCACTGCACCCTGCGAAGTGGAATCCTAGAGAACACAACTAAGGCATTCCTGCAGGGTGCTGTACAGGTCCAAGGGAGTGGATCCTAAACATAAAAAGGTACCCATTCTTTGAAGGTCCTCGAGTGACAGGAACCCACCATGAAGGGTGAAGATTGGGCTCTTAGTTTCTAAGCTGCCCTGCGCCTGGACTGGTTAGTGAAACCGCTTTACTTATTAATGCGGGGTGTCCTAGTGATTGTAACAATCAGTCAAGCTAGCTAGAGGCTGGACACCTGTGTGCGGTGACCATACGGGGGAGTTTTGGGCTAGCTGTGGGTTTGCAAAGTGTACCTTTTCTCTTTCGTTCATTGAGGGACACAGCTCCTTTAATTCTTGACCTTAGGGTTATCACGCCACTTTCAGGAGAGGACTATGCAGAACATGTAAAAACAGCAAGACTGCACAGCACCGCCCAGGGTGCGGTCCCTCTGGCTATAACCCCTCACCCTGCTTCCTGCAGCCCAGTTTTTTTCTGCTTAATGTAGAAGGACCTGGCTCCCTGAGGGGCCATTGGTCCTGGAAATTTTTTCTGCAATTTTGATCCTGTGATCTACAAACAGCAGAGCTGGGTAACAGGCTGGATAATATTGATCCTTGTAGTCTCCCCAGCCTGGCCATTGAGCGCGAGCAGACCCTAGCTACACACTGGGTCAGCCACCACATGCCCCTTCCGCTCCAGGGGCGGCCGTGAGCTATATGCTCAGCGGCACACATATGACCGGGGCTACTGCTGTCTGTGTCACAGTGTACCGTGGCGAACAGCCATCCCGTACTGCTCAGGTGATGAGTCTGTGGTGGAATGCGTCCAGCAATCCCGACATGAGGAGTAAGTACGGCTCTCCCTGCCTCGGCAGGATGGAGCAGCTGGACATTCCCAGGGAGGTCAACTAGGGGGTCTCTCACTCTCCCTATATGCCTCATTGCCTCCTCCTCCCTACTGGGGCCGCTGTGTGACTGGGCATGAGATGCAGTGTATGTGCCTGGCCATGGGGGCTCTGCTTTGGCGAGGGGGCTGCGCTGGCTTTTATGGTCCCTTTTTTGGTTCATTGATAGGGAATTCCTATAGATACCAAACTGAGCATATGTTATAGGGTTTATGTTTGCTGGCAATTTATTGTTCAATTAATTAAAAAGATAGGATTCAATAGTTTGTTTAGTTAGACATGTGTGTATGGTACTGGCAGCGTCACTGTTCGGCTACAAATCTGTGCCGACATTGGCGCTGTTTGCGATTCGCGGTGTCTGTGTTTAAAGATATGCGGGTTGTTTTTAAAGATTAATTGAACTTATTTTTGTTTTGCCTAGAGGTGATACAGCTACTGGTAACAGGTAGTTGCTTTCCCACATCTAAGATGGCATCTTTGTAACCAGCCAGTCACGGTTCAGAACGAGGCTTGGTTTATGTATATTAAGCGGTGCGTCAGTATGCCACCTTTGCCACAAGACGATGTCAAATCTGTGGCGAAACACGTCGGGAGGAGCGTCATAATGACGTCACCGCGCACTACGCCCCGCTGTTTGCAAGCATGGGTGTTCATACTGCAACTGGCCGCCGGTTTTTATCTATTTACATTTGTTTTAAGAGCATGTAGCGTTTATTAATATAAAAAACAAACACCCTTCAGGTTTTACCTATGGCCATTTCATCCTCCTTTTTTTGAGCCTACTTTGCATCCAATAAATCTTTTGCAACACCAGCTGTTGCCAGTGGAGGTTTTGCATGTGGCTACAGATGGGCGGGAGGATCCCTCCATAGATGTGACGATCAGATCGCTTCCAGATACCAACTGAGCAAAAGTCCCTGGCTTGGGTGTAAGCTACAGTCATTCATTTTCTTACGTTTGGTAAGCGCACACTTCGTACGGTGATGGGATTTGTTCAGCAAAAGTCATTTAGTTTGTGGATGTTTTCACTTGGTGTCACCAATATTGCACATATACTGGATACTGTTTGGATAACTTTCGGACACTAATACAATTCATTGATATCATTTGATAACTCTATATAACAGTGCTTCCTTTGGACATTTTAGGATCACAATATTTTTCATGCTTATAATATTCACTGGTTATTTTTATGTTTATAGTTTAGAGCGCAACATTTTTTTTTTGCCAGGGTGGAAGCAGTGTACGGGCGCAAGGGGGGGTAAAGCCCATAGGTGTGGGGAATGGGGAAGCCCGCAACGGGCCTTTTCAGTCCCAAGAAGAATGGAGGTGCGTTACCCCTTTGAGGAGAGCCTCCTGAAAAAAATGAGCATCTCCTCCGATCATTGACCCCCCGGTATCGACCAGTAACCACGATTCTAGTAGAAGGGACTCCTGCCTTCAAGGACCCTGCTGATGGGAGGGCTGAGGCAGTGGGGCCGGTCCATGTTTACGGTGTTGTGGTCAGCGTTACGACCTGTGCTAGCCACAGCCTTGGTGTCGCAGACGCTTACTGAATGGGTAGAGTTGTTGCACCGTGAATTGGAGAAGCAACAGTCTTCCCCGGTCTGCGTAGAACTGGCAGATCAGTTAGTGCATGGCCTTAAGTATGTCTGCGATGCGGCCCTGGATACGGTCCCCCTGCTCTCTAGAGCATCAGTATCCGCAGTGGTGCTACGGCGCCTGATTTGGCTGAAATGCTGGTCTGCGGTCCAGGCATCTAAAAAAGCATTGGCGGATTTGCCCTTCCAAGGTGAGAGGCTATTTGGAGCTTCACTGGATGACATTATTAAAAATGTTACAGATGGGAAGAGGACATTGCTCCCACAGTCCAAGAAGGGTAAGGAGCTACGCGGTAGGCAAGGGCCCTCTTTTTCCGCTCGGAAACTTCTTTTCGTCCGTCCAGGTCAGCAAGTAAGCGTTCCCAGTCCAACAAGGCGCCTGCTGAAGGACAGAAGTGTCCCTGGTTTCGCAAGCCAAACAGATCTGCGAGCCCAAAATGTTACCGTGTATAGGTTTGCCCCCACCCAACTCTCAGGTGGGGGGTTGTCTTCGGGAGTTTGCAGCTCGGTGGATCTCCCTACTGTCCGACCAATGGGTTTGCGAACTGGTTTCATCAGGATACAAGATTGTTTGGTGGACAAGAAACTGTTTTTTTTTCCCCCTCCAACCTACCTCTACTTCCGGCTTGTTGGGAAGCCCTGTTCCGGACAGTACGGGACTTGCTGCTGTGCGGGGTCATAGTGCCTGTACCGACACTGGAAAGGTTTCAGGGACTCTACTCCAATCTGTTTGTAGTCCCCAAAAGGGAGGGGGTATGTCCAATCCTGAACTTGAAGGCCCTCAACAGCTTTGTGAAAGTGCAAAGGTTCAGGATGGAATCAGTTCGCTACGTGGTCACTGGACTTCCTGGCGTCCCTGAATATCCTGCGATTTGCAGTCGGGGAAGAGCACTACCAGTTTGTGGCTCTCCCTTTTGGTTGGGAATATCTGTCTGCTACGGCTTCCTTCCGAAAGTCGGACTCTGTCTCGGCGGCTGGTCTGAAAATAAGGTCTAGCGGTTTCTCGTGGATCAGACAGATCGTGGTTCAGGCCTATGCTTTTAAAGGGGCGGTGTCCCCTTTTCCTGTCACGGCTCATTCCACCAGGGCAATTGGAACAGTTGCCAGTTGTTTGGCAGCCATGGCGCTCGTGGCTTCGCAGCACATGTGCAGTAGCCTTTATATGGGCGCACAAGGATTTGCATCATCTGCGAATACAGCCACGCACGTGTGCACGCACAAAACGCTCTAGCGCAAACCAAGCTTATTTAATCTGTGTAGGCCAAGCATGCGGTACTTCCAGAAGGCAGCTATGGGACACAGAGCAGGCTCTGAACAGACACTTGCAGCAGTTCATTTTTTTTTTTTTTTGTGGATAGTATATGTCTTCATAAGAGGAGCAGGACTAACACTAGGGAAGGGCACACCTATGTCGTCATTAGTTCCATATTCCTAGTGGTGTATCCCCTGAAGGACAAGAGGCTTCTAGGCAATCTGACCCACTGCGCCTATCTGGTATTGCGCCTATAGTCAATGCTGCTGCGTCACCCTTTATCACCAAGGAGGAACTGTTCTCGGCCCTATCCGGGTTAGAGCACAGCAGGATTGCTGGCATGATTGCCTCCATCCTGCAGGGTGGCAGGAAGCATGACAGATCCTCCTCCCTGTAGTCTCCTAGTCTGGAGCAGGAATGGGTTGAGTATGGGGAAGAGCTTAAAGCTCAGGGCCATGTGGAGGGCCCAGCCGATGAGTCTGTTTCCGAGCAATCTGGACAAGAAGATATCCAGTTGATGTCTGCCTCTGTCAGGAAGGCTTTTGATCCTGACTGACCGAAATGGTTTGTTCTGTCTCTCTTGCAGAGGTGACTGAGCCCCCTGGTCCTTATTGGGATCCCTGAGGCCTCTTCAGGCTGCACAGGCTTTCCCTCTACACCCCCTGTTGGAACAGGCAGTGTATACTGATTGGGAACATCCTGACAGGATTTTTGTTCCCCCGAAGAGGGTTTCCCTTTTATATCCCATAGATGAAAAGTTAATTAAAAAATAGAGCATGCCAGCAGTAGATGCAGCAGTCTCTTCCTGAAACTAGAGCTTAACTTGTCTGGTAGATAATGCACAGAGTTTGAGAGACCCTATTGACAAGAAATTGAAGTCCTTATTAACCACTTGCAGACCAGCGCACGACGATGTACGTCGACAGAATGGCACGGGCAGGCAAATGGGCGTACATGTACGTCCCTTTAAATTTGCCGCCCTGCCATCGGGAGCACGCCGCCGGCGGCGCACTCCCGCGCTGGTCGGGACCTCCGTGAGTCCGGTCGCGGGACCCGCGGACTCGATTTATATAGCAGTGATTATTGTATAAATGACAATGGTCCCAAAAATGTGTCAAAAATGTCCGATGGGTCCCCCACAATGTAGCAGTCACAATAAAAATCGCTGATCGCCGCCATTACTAGTAAAAAAATAATAATAAAAAATTATTAATAAAAATGCTATAAAACTATCCCTATTTTGTAAACGCTATAACTTTTGCGCAAACCAATCAATCGCTTATTGCGATTTTTTACCAAAAATATGTAGAAGAATACATATCGGCCTAAACTGAGGGAAAAAAATGTTTTTTTATATATTTTTGGGGCATATTTATTATAACAAAAAGTAAAAAATAATGCGCTTTTTTTTTTTTTAATTGTCGCTCTATTTTTGTATATAGCGCAAAAATAAAAACCGCAGGGGTGATCAAATACCACCAAAAGAAAGCTCTATTTGTGGGATAAAAAGGACGTCAATTTTGTTTGGGAGCCACTTCGCACGACCGCGCAATTGTCAGTTAAAGCAACGCAGTGCCGAATCGCAAAAAGTGGTCTGGTCTTTAATCACTTTCAGACCGGACCAATTTGCTGGTCAAAGTCTTCATTTTTTTGGCCAGTTAAGCTATTCAGCCAGCTGTTGCAGCAATTGGTATCTGCCAGTCCGTAAAGGATCAGGTCAAATGGCCTAATAGGTCTAACCAAGAGGACAGTCTGCCTGAAAGTAAGACCGATATTTCTCGAGCACTGTGTTTTGCTATTGACGCCTTCAATTCAATACAGCAGGTTTCTCGTTTGGCTCTCTCGTCTGTACATTTGCGCAGACTCTTGTGGCTTAAGAACTAGTCAGCCAAACTTCCTCGTAAAAAATTATTGCCAGTTTTGCCTTTCCATGGGGAATGTTTATTTGGTGATCATTTGGACAAATATATCCAAAAGATTACCGAAGGGAAGAGTTCTCTACTTCTTGTGAAGAAAAGCACCAGACATCCCTTGTTTAAAACCTCAGGGACTGCTTTCTCCAATGTCTCAGCGTCAAGGAGGTTCCGCCACCAACAGGGCGCTAGTGTCAGGGCCAAGCCGTAGGGCCAGAATAAGCCCTGGGTCCAAAATTCTTCTAAACCCAGCACCAAGCCTTCCTTTTGAGGGGACACCCCCACTCTATCAAGTGGGGGAGTGGCTGCTGCACTTTGCGGACATTTGGAGAACAGTAATTCGGGATGAGTGGGTGAACCCAATTCTATCTCGCAGTTACAAGCTGGAGTTGTGGGGGGGGGGGACTCCCCCTCAGGTTTCTAAGATCCAGCGTTCCCTCACATCCTCAAAAAATAAACTTGTTGCTTCAGGCACTACATCATCTAGTGCATCAAGGAGTGATTGTAGAGGTTCCAGTATCCGAAAGGGGCACAGGGTTTTACTCAAACCTGTTTATGGTTCAGAAACCAAATACAAACACCAGGCCCATTTTGGACCTAAGATCCCTGAACCAGTGTCTGTTACAGTCCTTTCGGACAGTCTGTCCGCTCAGGAATAGCATCACCTTAGAGGGGAGACTTTCTAGCCTCCATCAAAATAAGACGCATATTTACACATACCTATCTTTCATCCTCATCAGAGGTTCCTATGTTTTGCAGTAGAGAAACGTCATTCTCCGTTTATGGCTGTACCCTTCAGGCTTGTTACAGCTCCTGGGTGTTCACAAAGGTCCAAGCACCAGTACTGGGTCTTTTAAGGACCCAAGGGATCCTAGTGCCCAGGTATCTGGATGACCTGCTCAGAGATCACTCATTACAGGCTCTAGAACAGAGCATAATATGCACAATGCAGTATTTGAAAAGCTTAGGCTAGATCGCAAAAAATACTGAAAGTCAGCCTTCAATCCAGCTCAAAGTCTAAAGTATTTAGGTCTGATCCTAGATCCAATTTAAGCAAGAGTATTCTCGCCACCTCTAAGGATCTGTGCCCTGAAAGTTCAGGTGCATCCAATAAAGTGCACTAAACAACCCTCCATTCAGCTCTGTACGAGTCTTCTAGGGAGCATGGTATCCTCCTTCGAGGCAGTGCCCTATGCCCAGTTCCATTCTAGGCCTTTACAACAAGACATCTTGTTGATACTAGTAATCTGTGCAGATTTCAAAGTGAACTCTAACATGTGGATAATAAGTGAAATAATCCAAATCGACACAATAAAACTTAATCCAAAATGAGTGAATGAATAAAATAAATAAATACATATATAGCGAGTCCAAAAAGGGACTATCAATAACCGCAATCATGAGTGTCAATAAAAGTGACAAATCTTCTAGATAAACACCAATGTTCTAAGATGTTGATCTTCGTGACTTGACAGCCATGAAATGCTCACCGAACTCTTATCTCCATAAGGAGAAAAATAAACCTCAATACGGTATTGTGTGGTGGAACCAGATGTATGGCGTCCGTATTTCCAACCGACGTCCGTATGGGGAATCCTAGATGTGGGTCATATACTGGGTACTGCCTTCTCTCTGTTATGAATGAAGTTAAGCTCCAAGCCCCATAGTTCCATGGTTATCATTCAGCATTCTCCATAAGGGAAAGTAAAAGAAAACTTGCTGTGCATATTGCACAGGTGACAGGAGCTGGAGGGCATGTTGGGCTGCGGTGTACCTGTCAGATAGCCGGGTAGCTCGCGATTGACTGGTTGCCAACCCCAGCTCTAGGTCATTTGTCCTATGTCGGCAGGTATTGAAAATATGCTAATCTTGCTCTAGCTGCAAGATCTTCCCAGAATAGTTCCCAAAAATGTTCCTGTATGTTGGATATGCAAAGCAGATTAATGCTGCTGCATCCTTTTGATTAAAATAAAGCTTCATCATTCATAGAGGATAACATTTCCACCGCTTGTCAGTCCTCTTTACCTGTCATGTATAGGAGCAAACCTTCTTTTTTTGGAAACGTTTTTCAAGGTTTTGTGTAGAGTTAGGAATTTGGACTCCTGTCAATATTTTATTGCTGCATGTGACCTTATTAGGGAGATACACCCTTCTTTGTATATTTTGGAGGGTTTCCCTCTCACTTTCTGTTTTGGCTATGAGACGGGAAGTGAAGGGAAATCTCCCCCCTTCAACGCAGATGCGAAAAAATTAAAATTGACAGCAGTTTTTAGCCCTCCCTTACTCTACCCAAAATGGGAAAAAAATGCCTTTACTTCTTTAAAGCAAAAAAAGTACATAGTACTTAACTGCAGTACATGCACATTTCCAGATTCGAGGTTTTAACCCTTTAACCACCTCCCACCCACTGTATAGTAAAATGACGGCAGGCAGGATTCCCTCTCGTTTTTGGATGATGAAATGTCCCCGCCCCAGTGTCACCTCTGTCGCGCACTCAGGGGGGCAGCTTGGTGGCTACGCCATGTCCGTAGGCGCGACCCGATCACCGGTTCTTTACTCATGTGATCGGCTGTGTCCACTCGCATGTAAACACGAAAGTGCCGCTGATTGGCTCTTCTCACTAATACAGAAAAAATGACGCGAGGAGAGCCGATCAGAGGCATCTCCTTGCAGGGCAGACCTGTAAAGGTAATCAGGGCACTGATCAGTGCCTTGATTATCAGTGACACCAATCAGTGCCCATCAGCGATACCAGTCAGTGCAGCCTATCATTGATCATAAGTGCAGCCTCTTTAGCGCACATCAATGAAGGAGAAAAATTACTTATTAATAACATTTACTGATGGAAACTAAGAAATACTTTTTCTTTATCGTACATCATAGGACACAGAGCCTTAAGTATTTACTTAGTGGGTTATAGCTACCTTCAGGTGTTGACACTGGCACACCAAATACAGCAATTTGACTCCCCTATATAACCCCCTCCTCCTTCCAGGAGTACCTCAGTTTTTTCACCAGTGTCTAAAGGTGTTGGCACGAGTGAAGATTTGCTCTGTGGAGCTCCAGGAGGGATCCATGCTGGATTTAAAAAGCCTCCACAACCAGATTCATCCCGCTACTGCGGCTCCAGGATGGTACCCGGGCCTCACATAGAAGAACAAGGTTTTGCCTGCAATGCTCCTCTTTGAGGGCTGGACCCTAGGAACCAGGACTCTTTTTGGTCTTGCTACATTACCTAAAGCTGTCCTGAGGGGTGCTATACATGGTCCAAAGGAGTGGAAACCCTATCAAAAGGGCCCCAGTCTTTGAAGGTTTAACCACGCTGCCTGTCGTGATGGGTGAATTTTGGATCTGTCGGTTTACAGCAGTATCCTGCAGCGAGGAAAAGGTAAGAGGAAAGCATAGGAACTGCAAAGTCCACCTATTTCTTTTCTTTCAATCATATTGTAAAATCTCTTAAAAACTCCTCTAGAGGGGGTAATAGTGTATAGAACCTGTTTACACTATTGATATTGTTTATAATAGCGGCTGGGGTTAAGGGATTTATTTTCATAATATTTAGTGCAGTGGTGATGCACGTTTGTGAGGGAAAGCGTTTGTGTATTATTGATTTGAAGTTTCAGCTTCACAATCTGAGGTACAAATCATTACGGGCATGGTTCGCTCCACTTTCATGCTACCCTTAACATAGTCAGCTGAAAGTCTGGTTTCTTCTTTGGGTTCCTTGAAACCTTCACAACCAGTGCATGCGTTTCTAGTCCCCACATTACTAGAGAAGCTTATTGACACTGAATGGGATCATCCGTATAAGCATTTTCTCCCTCCGAACAGATTCTCAGTTCTCTATCCTATAGAGGAAAAAGTCACCAAAAAATGGAAAGTTCCAGCAGTAGATGCTACGATTTCCAGTGTGAATAAAAGTTTAACTTGTCCAGTGGACAATGCACGGGTGCTAAAGGATTCAACAGATAAAATGTTGGAATTCCTGTTAAAATCCTCTTTTTCTTTAGCAGGTACTGTTGCTCAGCCTACAATTGCAGCTATAGGCATCTGTCAGTCCTTAAAAGACCAGTTCACAGAGGTCCTTAACGAGCTCCCTGCACAACAGGCCAGCCAGTTGGTAGATTTACCAAAAGCATTATGTTTTGCCATAGATGTTATGAAGGATTCTATTCACCAGACGTCTCGCCTTGCACTTGTGCTAGTACACATGCGTAGGACCCTTTGGCTAAAGGGTTGGTCTGCCGACGCACCCTGCAAAAACCTACTGTCTAGTTTCCCATTTCATGGAGACCGACTATTTGGCAATGAGT
This sequence comes from Lithobates pipiens, assembly GCF_037356315.1. Classification (NCBI taxonomy): domain Eukaryota; kingdom Metazoa; phylum Chordata; class Amphibia; order Anura; family Ranidae; genus Lithobates; species Lithobates pipiens. The sequence goes on from NW_027507748.1 coordinate 407,105,924, forward strand.
TGGATAAATACATCAAAACAATTTGCAGTGGAAAGAGTACTCTTTTGCCAGTCAAAAAGTATAAACATCCTTCATTTAAACTGACTTTCTCTCCTGCGCCAAGCGCATCCACCTCTAGGCAGTGGTGACGGCTTCCACCTTCAGATTCCAGAGGAAAATCAGGACAGGCCCAGGAAGACCTGGAGCCGCAAGACTACAAAGCAGAATACTAAGACCTCTTCATGAAGAGGCGTCTCCCCTCACCAAGGTGGGGGGGAAGACTTCTGCTTTTCACAGAAGTCTGGCAGAGTGAAACTCAGGACAGATGGCCTCTCTCCACAGTGACTCTAGGATACAAACTAGAGTTTCAGGAGTTTCCACCATCTCACTTTCTGAGATCAAACGTTCCCAAGGATCCAGAGAAAAGACCATCCCTGTTTCAAGCATTGGACCGATTGTTGACTCAGGGGCTGATCGTGCAGATCCCCACAGAAGAGCAGGGTTTGGGTTTCTATTCGGCTTTGCCACCGCAAACAGGCCTGAATGGGGATGTCAGGCCCGTTCTGGATCTAAAAAAATCTAAATCTGTTCCTAAAAATTCACTCATTTCAAATGGAGTTGATCAGGTCAGTTGTCTCCATCCTACAAGGCGGAGAACGTCTGGTGTCCATCGACATCAGGGACACATATCTGCATGTCCCTATATTTCCTGCTCACCAAAGGTTTCTGCTATTCGAAGTGGAACAACGGCACTTTCAGTTTGTGGCCTTACCCTTCGGGCTAGCCACAGCATCACGGGTATTCACAAAAATACTGGCCCTACTTCTAGCCAGGTTGAGGGCACAGGGCATAACAGTGTTGGCGTACCTCGTGTTTTTTACAGCCACAGTGTTGGCTGTAAAAATAATTTTTTTTTTTTTCAAAATGTTCTGTCTTTTTTCATTTTTTCTTTATTTTATTTTTTTACCAAAAAATAAACACTAAGTGGGGATTAAATACCAGAAGGCTCTAGTCGTGTAATAAAAATTTCAATTGGGTACAGCGTTGCATGACCACGCAATTGTCAAAGTGTGACAGCGCTGAAAGCTGAAAATTGGCCTGGGCAGGTAGGGTTGGGAAAGTGCCCTATATTAAAGTGTTTAACCACTTCCCGACCGGCACACGGCGATGTACATCGGCAGAATGGCACGGACAGGCATATGGGTGTACAGGTACGTCCCTTTAAGAATGCCGCTGTGCCATTGCGTGCGCGCTGGTCATGACCCCCATGCGTCTGGTTGCGGATCCTGCGGACTCGATCGCCGCGAGGATACCCGTGATCGTCTCATGGGGAGATGCAGAAATAAACAGCATCTCCTCGTTCTGCCTAGTAACAAATGACACTGATGTCTGCTCCCTGTGATTGGAGCAGAAATCAGTGTTCACTAACACACAGCCACGCCCCTAGGACACACTTAACCCCTACACTGCCACCCCCTGGTTAACCCCTTCACTGCCAGTGTCATTTACACAGGAATCTGTGCATTTGTATAGCACTGATTGCTGTATAAATGACAGTGGTCCCAAAGGTCCGCCATAATGTCGCAGTCACAATAAAAATCGCTGATCGCTGCCATTACTAGTAAAAAAAAAAATATTAAAAATGCCATAAAACGATCCCCTATTTTGTAGACGCTATAAATTTTGCGTAAACCAATCAACAATCGCTGATTGCGTTTTTTTTTTTTTTTTTTTTTTTTTTTTTTTACCAAAAATATGTAGAAGAATACATATCGGCCTAAACTGAGGAAAAAATATGTTTTTATATATATTTTTGGGGATATTTATTATAGCAAAAAGTAAAAAAAATTAGTTTTCAAATACCACCAAAAGAAAGCTCTATGGGGAAAAAAGGACATCAATTTAGTTTGGGTGCCACGTCGCACGACCGCACAGTTGTCAGTTAAAGTGGTCTGGTCTTAAGCCAGAAAAATGGTCTGGTCTGAAAGTGGTTTAAGACCCTTACCCTGCAAGTATGGAAAATATCTTGTTCTGCTAAAAAATGCACTCGGGTCTTCCTTTCTAGTTGTGGGATGACAGCACACAGCTTTTTGTGAGCTGAATGTTATCAGCCCTGCCAATGTTAGTTTGGTAAACTGCTCAACCACTTCCACTCTTAGATCTCTACAGCATAAAGGCTAATCAATCCACAGTCAAGGATAAAAATTTAGAAAGGCTCTTTGGGATAACAAATGAAATCTGCAGAAGACACAGGACAGCTCTGAATGTCTGATGAGAGCAATATTTTATTTATGTTTTGCATGCTATCGTACAAATTTGACAAAATGTTACTTATAGTTTATTAAACAGAACAAAAGCAATGCAGAGAAATTGTTAGGGTGTACATTCTAATGGAGAAAGTTCTGTCACCCTCCCGGATATGCAATGTGGAGATGTGTGAATCACAAGACTAAGATTTTCAAATATTTTAGCTGGTAAAATAGTTCACATATTGACATTTTCAATGGTGTGTACTAGGCTTGTTGACAATTGAAATGTGTGATTAGATTTAGTTTCTCAGCATACCAGCTTCTTGCATACATTGTATGATGTGAATGTGTTTAAGAAATTGTATCGCAGTTCAGATGCCAGAGGATTGTCTGATCATGCCTTTCTATCTCATCACAGATCCTTCTGGATAACCTAAATGATAGGGGAAGACCTCTGCCCATCCTAGATGGTGCCAGGACCCCCAGCTTGGTTATCCTACACTTACCCCAACATATGTATAAGGGAGAATTGGTCAGGTGTAGAGATTTTCAGAAAATTTGGAAAATCTGTTGGCAAAATCGAGTGCTTTAGACATCAGCAGAACTTATCTACAAAGTGTACCCCTTAAATTAAGTCTATGCATCAAGGAAATTTAGGGTCAACACATCAGATGCCTTTAAAGCAGTAATGTTTTCTTCTTCACTTGTACCTACAGGTACTGTAGGCCTAAAACAGGCTTGCCTGTAAGTACGATAAGAATCTCCTAAACGGGCACTGCCCGTCTTGTCGGGGAACTTGTGCACTGTGCTTTGACTGCCTTCCATTTAAAGCACTGTGCCACGCACGTAACTTATGCGTGGGGGGGGGGGGGGGGGGGGTTGTCATTGCGGCCCGGGCATTCAAACAGCCAAGGTGTGCAAACCCAGAAGGAAGACTGTGTGAAGATGGAAGCCCTGTCAGCAGTGACAGCATGCCACTGGAGGGATCCGCTTTACAGGTAAATGTATACTAGCACATTATGACCTTAACCTGCAGGGGGACCATTTTTCTTTTACACGGGAGTTTACTACCACTATAATGGCCAGTCTCAATCAACTTTTTACTACCACATTCAGTGTTGATGGAGAAATCCCCTTTGCTGCGCCATTGCGTTCTGACAGCAGGAGATTTTTCCACTGTCGGAATACAATGATCATGGTTGCTGGCTATAGCCAGTGGCAGTGATCAATAAACCCTGATATACTGATCGATTAGACTTCAGTACAAGCAGCCTACCCCATACAGTGCCTTAAAGTATTCATACCCCTTTACATTTTCCACATTTTGTCATGTCACAAGGAATAACCTAAACATATTTTATTGGAATTGTATGTGATAGACCAACACAAAGTGGCACATAATTGTGCAGTGGAAAGAAAATTAATAAATGGATTTCCAATTTTTTTTACAAACAAATATATGAAAAGTGTGGCGTGCATTTGTATCCAGCTCTTTGTTATACCCCTAACTAAAATCTAGTGGAACCAGTTGCCTTCAGAAGTCGCCTAATTGGTAAATAGAGTCCACCTGTGTGTAATTTAATCTCTGTATAATACAGCTGTTCTGTGAAGCCCTCAGAGGTTCGTTGGAGAACCTTAGTGAACAAAGAGCATCATGAAGGCCAAGGAACACACCAGACAGGTCATGGATAAAGTTGTGGAGAAGTTTAAAGCCGGGTTAAGTGAAAAAAATCCTAAACTTTGAACATCTCACCGAGCACTGTTCAATCTATCATCCAAAAATGGAGAGAGTATGGCACAGCTGCAAGCTTACCAAGACATGGCCATCCACCTAAACTGATAGGTTGGGCAAGGAGTGCATTAATCAAAGAAGCCAGGAGGCCCATGGTAACTCTGGAAGAGCTGCAGAGATCCACAGCTCAGGTGGGAGAATCTGTCCACAGGACAATTATTAGTCGTTCACCCCACAAATCTGGCCCTTTATAGAAGAGTGGCAAGAGGAAAGCCATAAGAAGTCCCATTTGCAGTTTGCAAGAAGCCATGTGGGGGACACAGCAAACAAACATGTGGAAGAAGGTACTCTGGTCAGATGAACCCAAAATTAAACTTTTTGGCCTAAAAGCAAAAACGATATGTGGGGTGGCGGAAAACTAACACTGCACATCACCCTCATACAAATGCAAGTTACACTTTTCAGATATTTATTTGTAAAAAAAAAATTGAAAAACATTTTTAATTTTCCTTCCACTGCACATTTATGTGCCACTTTTTGTTGGTCTATCACATAAAATCCCAAATTTTATAAATTTAATAAATGCATGTTTTTTAGTTGTAACATGACCAAATGTGAAAAATTTCAAGAGGTATGACTAAATTTTCAAGACACTGTAGCTGGATCAATTTCAGGCGGTTCCTGCTGATCCAGCTGAATTTTGATACATATATGGCCAGCTTTAGTCTAATGTCCATGGGAGATCTACCACCCTCTGTCTAGAAGAATTGATCAGGCAGATTAAAAAGCTTGACCCAATTACTATTGTTGGCAGCATCTGCCAGTAATACTCATCCCCTTCTCTTTTGCATGTCAACGAGCATGATGTTTGGCCAACCTAAGCTGTTATATTTGTGTGTCAAACTGCCAATCGTGTATACATTCTAACTATCCTCATATGTTTATGGACCACTTAATTCTCTCATCCCTAAACTTGACCACACATGTTGCAGTCTGATCACACATGTAGTGTAAGCTCCTCCCTGACTGGGGAAGACATTACACACATTGTTCAATTCCTTTATCACAGGTTTGGCCAAAGCAAAACATATACCGAAAATGGAGAAAGGCTTAAAGCTCTCCCTTAAAGCTCTCAATCGTCTCATTCTGTAAATACATTATAGGTTTTAATATTCAAAAAATAAAAAATAAATAGCATAAAGTCGACACGCTAACTCAGCTCTGTGCAAATGTGGCCTGAAACCTTAGAACCCGTTTACACTTTGTGTGCGTTAAAGCAATGGGGTTTTCTTGCATTATGGTGCCCTGCTTTAAAGAAGCACATTCATTTTGAGTAGGTTGCTAGCGTATTAACCCACAAAAAAGGCACCTACAGCATTTTTTGGAATACCACAATGCATGCTAAGCATGTGCGTTGACAGTTATTGTACATGTATGTTGGATTGAAATTTATGTACTTTGAGGTAGAACAAAAATTTTATTTACCAAGGATTACCACAAAACATGCTCATCTACTGTGGATCCAGAAAGTATCAGAGCTTCACATTTTTCCACATTTTGATATGTTGCTACCTTATTCCAAAAATGTCCCATAATGACCACGTGAAAAGTTTGTTTGAAATTTATTAAAAAAAAAATACAAAAAAAAAAATCATTGATGTTTCTACCACCTGTGGTCAGTTCAGTTGATTGGACATGATTTGGAAAGGTACACACCTGTCTATATAAGGTCCCACAGTTAACAGCGCATGTTTGAGCACAAACCAAGCCATGAAGGACAAGGAATTGTCTGTAGACCTCCAAGAAAGGATTGTATCGAAGCACAGATCTGGGGAAGGGTACAGACAATTTTCTGCAGCATTGAAGGTCCCAATGAGCACAGGGCCTCCATCTATGAAAGATATAGAAGAGGTTTAGAACCCCCAGAACTCTTTCTAGATTGGGCCGTCCAGCCAAACTGAGTGATCAGGGTGGAAGGGCCTTGATCAGGGAGGTGACCAAAAACCAGATGGTCACTCTGACAGAGCTCCAGCATTTCTCTGGAGAGAGGAGAACTTTCCGGAAGAACCACCATTTCTGCAGCACTCCACCAATCAGGCCTGTATGGTAAAGTGGCCAAACGGAAGCCACTTCTCAGTAAAAGGCACATGACAGCCTGCCTGGAGTGTGCCAAAAGTTACCTGAAGGACTCTGACCATGAGAAACAAAATTCTCGGGTCTGATGAAACAGATTGACCCCTTTACCCTGAATGGCAAGCACCATGTCTGGAGGAAACCAGGCATCGGGCATTACCTGGCCAATACCATCTCTACAGTGAAGCATGGTGGCAGCATCATGCTGTGGGCATGTTTTTCCAGCGACAGTAACTGGGAAACTAGTCAAGATCAAGGGAAAGATGAATGCAGCAATGTACAGAGACATCCTTGATGAAAACCTGCTCTGGACCTTATATCGTGGCGAAGAATAGCAACCCTAAGCACACAGCCAAGGTAACAAAGGAGTGGCTATGGGAATACACTGTGAATGTCCTTGAGTGGCGCAGACTTGACCCCGATTGAACATCTCTAGAGAGATCTGAAAATGGCTGTGCATCGATGGTCCCCATCTAACCTGATGGAGCTTAACCACTTCCCGACCGCCGCACGACGATGTACGTCGACAGCATGGCACGGGCAGGCATATGGGCGTACATGTACGTCCCTGCCTTCCCGCGGGTCGGGGGCCCTATCGGGCCCCCGCCCGGTGCCTGCGGCGGTCGGTATCCGTGCAGGAGCGATCGGTGATGAGGAGGCGGCCATTCGTTCATGGCCACCCCCTCACGATCGCTCCTGACGAATGGGAGTGAAGCATTGCATCACTTCCTCTCCTGTAATGTAAACACAGGAGAGGAAGTTATGTAATCTCTCCTCCGTGTCGGTATTTTTCGTTCCGGCACCGAGGAGAGAGCATCGGTGAGTTGCACAAGCACTACACTACACAGTAGAACATGCCAGGCACACTCACACCCCCCCCTTTACCCCCCGATCACCCCCCCAATTACCCCTGCCCCCCCCCAGTCACAGTGACACCAATGCATTTTTTTTTTTTTTTTTGCATTGGTGTCCTTTGTCACTGTAATAACTGTTAGGGCAGTTAGGGTTAGCCCCCTTTAGTTCTAATGTACCCCCCTAACCCCCCCAATAAAGGTTTAACCCCGTGATCACCCCCCGTCGCCAGTGTCACTAAGGCTGGGTTCACATTGCAGCGGTTTATGAGAACGGATGTGATTCGCACCGCACTGCAGTGCAAATCACATCCGATCTCTGCGATTCGAGTTCAGCCATTCGCCGCACCCGCCGCAAATTCGCACGGGACCCTTTTTTTGGTCCGCAGCAGAATCGGATCGCATGGGTGTTCACGCCATGCGATCCGAGTTTGCAGATCGCACTGCGATATGCGAACTGATCTGGGGGTGTCATTAACATTTTACTGACACTCCTAGCAGTTCGCATAGGGCAGTGTGAACTGCCGCCGGGAGGCATGCGATGCGGGAACCCGCCGCGGATTCGTGGCGTTCCCGCATCACTCCAGTGTGAACCCAGCCTAATAAGCGATCATTTTTCTGATCGCTGTATTAGTGTCACAGGTGACGCTAGTTAGGCAGGTAGGTATTTAGGTTCGCCGCAGCTTTTTATAGCGCCAGGGACCCCCATATACTACCGCATAAAGCCCCCTGATTGCCCCCTAGTTAACCCTTTCACCAGTGATCACCATATAACTGTTACAGGTGACGCTGGTTGGTTAGTTATTTTTTTATAGTTTCAGGGCACCCGCCATTTATTACCTAATAAAGGTTTAACCCCCTGATCACACGGCGGGTGTCATTTGTGACTGTAATAACTGTTAGGGCAGTTAGGGTTAGCCCCCTTTAGTTCTAAGGTACCCCCCTAACCCCCCCAATAAAGGTTTAACCCCGTGATCACCCCCCGTCGCCAGTGTCACTAAGGCTGGGTTCACATTGCAGCGGTTTATGAGAACGGATGTGATTCGCACCGCACTGCAGTGCAAATCACATCCGATCTCTGTGCGATTCGAGTTCAGCCATACAGATAGTATGGCTGAATTCGCGTTGCACCCGCCGCACCCCCCGCAAACTCGTACGGGACCCTTTTTTTGGTCCGCAGCAGAATCGGATCACATGGGTGTTCACACCATGCGATCCGAGTTTGCAGATCGCACTGCGATTTGCGAACTGATCTGGGGGTGTCATTAACATTTCACTGACCCTCCCAGCAGTTCGCATAGGGCAGTGTGAACTGCCGCCGGGAGGCATGCGATGCGGGAACCCGCCGCGGATTCGTGGCGTTCCCGCATCGCTCCAGTGTGAACCCAGCCTAATAAGCGATCGTTTTTCTGATCGCTGTATTAGTGTCACAGGTGACGCTAGTTAGGCAGGTAGGTATTTAGGTTCGCCGCAGCTTTTTATAGCACCAGGGACCCCCATATACTACCGCATAAAGCCCCCTGATTGCCCCCTAGTTAACCCTTTCACCAGTGATCACCATATAACTGTTACAGGTGACGCTGGTTGGTTAGTTATTTTTTTATAGTTTCAGGGCACCCGCCATTTATTACCTAGTCTCACTAGTGTACCCGTAAATTTAGGGGTGTCTACTTTCCAAAATGGGGTCATTTGGGGGGGGTTTGTGCCATCTTGGCATTTTATGGCCTTCAAAACTGTAACGCCCTTAGAAAGCCTGAAGGCGGTGCTTGGTTCTCGGGGCCCCGTACGCGGCTAGGCTCCCAAAAAGTCCCACATATGTGGTATCCCCATACTCAGGAGAAGCAGCAGAATTTATTTTGGGGTGTCATTTCACATATGCCCATGGCATGCGTGAGCAATATATCATTTAGTGACAACTTTGTGTAAAAAAAAAAGTTTGTAATTTTCCCGCAACTTGTGGCAAAATATAAAATATTCCATGGACTCAACATGCCTCTCAGCAAATAGCTTGGGGTGTCTACTTTCTAAAATGGGGTCATTTGTGGGGGTTTTGTGCCATCTTGGCATTTTATGGCCTTCAAAACTGTAATAGGTAGTGAGAAGTGAAATCAAAAATTTACGCCCTTAGAAAGCCTGAAGGCGGTGCTTGGTTTTCGGGGCCCCGTACGCGGCTAGGCTCCCAAAAAGTACCACATATGTGGTATCCCCGTACTCAGGAGAAGCAGCAGAATTTATTTTGGGGTGTCATTTCACATATGCCCATAGCATGTGTGAGCAATATATCATTTAAAGCGGAGGTCCACCCTAAAATGGACCTCCGCTCATCGGAATCCCCCCCCCCCCTCCGGCGCCACAATCGGCACCTTTCAGGGGGGAGGGGGGTGCAGTTACCTGGATAATCCAGGTAACTGCACCCACTTCCGGGCTAGCTCTCTGCGGAACGGGGCGTACGTTCCGCAGCGCCCGCCCCCTTCAGCAAGTGCCCCGCTGCCTGCTGGGAAACACACAGCTCCCAGAGGCAGCGGGGACCGTCCGGATTGCGCCGCGCGGCTCGTGCATGCGCAGTAGGGAACCGGGAAATGAAGCCGAAAGGCTCCATTTCCTGATTCCCATACCCAAGATGGCGGCGGGACCCGGCAGCCGAGCGAGCGATCGGCTTCGGGTGCCGACATCGCGGGCGCGCTGGACAGGTAAGTGTCACTATTTAAAAGTCAGCAGCTGCAGTATTTGTAGCTGCTGGCTTTTAAAAAAAAAAAAAAAAACGCGGAGTCCCTGGTGGACTCCCGCTTTAATGACAACTTTGTGTAAAAAAAAAAAAAAAAAAAATATTCAATGGGCTCAACATGCCACTTATCAATTTCCTTAGGGGGTCTACTTTCCAAAATGGGGTCATTTGGGGGGGTTTTGTACTGCCCTGCCATTTTAGCACCTCAAGAAATGAGATAGGCAGTCGTAAACTAAAAGCTGCGTAAATTCCAGAAAACGTACCTTAGTTTGTAGATGTGACAACTTTTGCGCAAACCAATAAATATACAGTTATTGACTTTTTTTTTACCAAAGACATGTGGCTGAATACATTTTGGCCTAAATGTATGACTAAAATTGAGTTTATTGGATTTTTCTAATAACAAAAAGTAGAAAATATCATTTTTTTTCAAAATTTGCGATCTTTTTACGTTTATATCGCAAAAAATAAAAATCGCAGAGGCAATCAAATACCATCAAAAGAAAGCTCTATTTGTGGGAAGAAAAGGACGCAAATTTCGTTTGGGTACAACATTGCATGACCGCGCAATTACCAGTTAAAGCAGCGCAGTGCCAAAGTGTAAAAAGACCTCTGGTCATTTACCAGCAAAATGGTCCGGTCTGAAAGTGGTTAAGAGGTCCTGCGAAGAAGAATGTGAGAAACTGCCCATAAATAGGTGTGTCAAGCTTGTAGCAGCATACTCAAAAAGACTTGGCTGTAATTGGTGCCAAAGGTGCTTCAACAAATTTTATTAAAGGCTGTAAAAATATATATATATATATATATATATATATATATATATATATATATATATGTGTGTGTGTGTGTGTGTTTTTTATTTTTAATACATTCACAAAGATTTCAAACAAACTTCTTTCACGTTGTCATTATGGGGTTTTGTTTGTTGAAATTTGAGGAAAAAAATGAATTTAATTCATTTTGGAAGTGAAGCGATGTAAATACTTTCTGGAAGCACTGTAACAAAGAGTATAGCTAGTGACATTATTTATTAGTGATGCTCAAATGAGGGTTATCACAGAATCATCAATCTCATCTTGGAATCCAGGAAATCCTAGTTTAATGAATTGCATAAATGCATGAATCCTTAGACAAATCCATATGTATTCAAGGCCATAAAAGTCACAAATTGTTGATTTACTTGGGTTGAAAAAAAATGTGCTCATCTTTATCTGATTGTCATAGAGATATATATTTTGCTACTAGTAAAAGTGTTCATATGTTTGCTGCTTTGGTAAGGTACCCAAAAGATTCCTCTTAATGCATGCTAGCCTTTTATTATGAGCTTCTGTAAAAAACACAGCTTGAAGAATTTACATTAGTTATGTTTTGAGGTACCTAGGCACCGCAGCCACTTTTGTGTAATATAAATATAAGTTTATATATATATATATATAAAAAATACACATACACTCAGTATCTCACAAAAGTGAGTACAACCCCTTATGTTTTTGTAAATATTTTATATCTTTTCATGTGACAACCCTGAAGAAATGCCCCTTAAAATAACGCTTAGCCATGAATGTTTAAACCACTGCCAAAAAAGTGAGTACACCCCTAAGTGAAACTATCCAAATGGGCGCAAAGTGTCAATATTTTGTGTGGCCACCATTATTTTGCAGCACTGCCTTAACCCTCTTGGGCATGGAATTCACCAAAGCTTCACGGGTTGCCACCGGAGTAGTCTTCCACTCCTCCATGACGACATCACGGAACTGGTGGATGTTAGAGACCTTGTGCTCCTCCACCTTTCGTTTGATTCCCCACAGATGCTCAATAGGGTTTAGTTCTGGAAACGTGCTTGGCCAGTCCATCACCTTTACCCTCAGCTTCTTTAGCAAGGCAGTAGTCTTCTTGTAGGTGTGTTTGAGGTTGTTGTATTGAAATGCTGCCCTGCGACCCTATCTCCGAATGGGAGGGGTATCATGCTCTGCTTCAGTATGTCACAGTACATGTTGGCATTCATGGTTCCCTCAATGAACTGTAGCTCCCCAGTGCCAGCAGCACTCATGCTTCCACAGACCATGACACTCCCACCATCATACTTGACTGTAGGCAAGACTCACTTGTCTTTGTACTCCTCACATCGTTGCTGACACACGCTTGACACCATCTGAACCAAGTAACTTTATATTGGTCTCATCAGGCCACAGGACATGGTTCCAGTAATCCATGTCCTTAGTCTGCTTGTCTCCAGCAAACTGTTTGTGGCTTTCTTGTGCATCATCTTTAGAAGAGGCTTACTTCTGTATGACAGCCATACAGACCAATTTGATGCAGTGTGCAACGTATGGTCTGAGAACTGACAGGCTGACTCCAACCTCTGCAGCAATGATGGCAGCACACATGTCTATTTCCCAAAGACAATCTCTGGATAAGACACTGAGCACATGCACTCAACTACTTTGGTTGACCATGGCGGAGCTTGTTCTGAGTGGAACCTGTCCTATTAAACGGCTGTATGGTCTTGGCCCCTATGCTGCAGCTCAGTTTCAAGGTCTGAACTTCCAGTGACCAGTATAAGAGAGTGAGAACGATGACCCCTAATTTAACACACCACCTTCCCATTCACACATGAGACCTTGTAACACTGAGTCGCATGACACCAAGGAGGAAAAATGGTTAATTGTCCCCAATTTGGACATTTTCACTTGGGGGTGTACTCACTTTTGTTGCCAGCGGTTTGGACATTAATGGCTGTGTGTTGAGTTATTTTGAGGGGACAATAAATTTACACCGTCATGCAAGCTATACACATGAAAAGATATAATAAAATATTTACAAAAATGTGAGGCGTGGTACTCACTCTTGTGAGATACTGTATATATTACATATTTTTTTTTTGTTTTAAACTTTAAAAGTGTTATAGATTACACAGGTTAAAACAATATATACTTTCTAGTGTAATATATCTCCCATTCAATTCCTGCTAGCGGCCTATAGATTTTACCCTATATTATAGGGGACTCGGGATCAATGGCTTCCGATCCATTTCTTGGATGAACTCTACTTCAAGAGAATAATTGAGGACAGTTCTCAACTAAAAATGGAAAGTAATTATTGTATAAATGTAATGTCCAAATATATGTGATGTGTACAGCAACTCATATATTCAAGATATTCAGAATGCAATGATGTGGGTAACAAGTACATTACTTGAGTAACTGCAGTTCTGGGAGGCACAGTCATTAAAAATGTACCAGGGCATGGGAAAATATTAGCAATGCACATGTTTTGTCACTCTGAAAGCAGAAAGGTCTTCCTCACAACCTTCACTGGGAAAAGATCAATTGAAGTGCTTGGTTACTATGAGCTACAAAGTTCGGACACTTTTACCGCCCGCCCTAAACAAAATGACGGCGGCAAAGTGGTTGTGTTATCTGATCGGACGTCATAGGGCACGCAGCACAGCAATCGGAGGTGCTGTGTGTCAGACTGACACACCTCAACTCTGATCGTGGTATGAAGTCTCTAACAGAGCCTTCTTGCCACATGATCAGCTGTGACCAATCACAGCCGGTCATCGCGTGAACCAGGAAGTGCCGGTAAATGGCTTTCCTCGGTTCACGCTGGCGGGGAGAGCCGATCAGCGGCTCTCCCTGTCAGAGGGTGGTCTGTGCTGATAATCAGCACAGCCACCATCAAAAGATGCCCATCAGCTGCTAGCCTGTTTCCCTCTAGAAATGCCTATCAGTGCCCCATCAGTAATGCCTGTCAGTAGCTCCTCATCAGTGCTGCCTATCAGTTTTTGTTTTTTTATTCGTATTTTTTTGTTTAAAGCGCAAATATTAAACGCAGAGATGATCAAATACCACCAAAAGAGCTCTATTTGTGGGAAGAAAATTATCAAAATTTAGCTTGGGTACAGTGTTGCAACAGTGCTCAAAGCTAAAAATTGTCCTGGGCAGAAAGGGGGGGATGCCTGGTATTGAAGTGATTAATAAATGAGGTCTATAATGCTTTTATCTGCACTGATTTTTATTTTTATTATTACAATGAAATCTCACTGTCCGTGTTTTGGTTCTCTGTAATAGGCATTGACAAGGAAAATGTGGAACTGTCTCCCACCACTGGTCACTCAAACAGCGGTAGAACGCGCCATGGTTCAGCAAGCCAAGTGCAAAAGCAAAGAAGTGCTGGCAGCTTCAAACGTCACAGCATCAAAAAGATTGTGTGATTTTTTTTTTTTTTTTTTTTTCTTATTTATTTTAAAGTTCCTTTTATAAAACTGACTTAAGCGGGCGGCTTATCCTTGGCCCCGGCACAATATGATGCTGCACTTAATTTTTTTTTTTTTTTGCCGTTTTCCATGCAGTCAGCCATGTCGCCAGAAGATCAATACATCAAAAGCATTGTTTGAACTCTATACCATTTGGTTTCCTTATACATTTTTCCTTTTTTTTCCTTTTCCAGTTATTTCCAGTCTTTGAGGGAACCATGGTCACAAGCGTATCAATGCCTTGTGAATTTTAGAATGAAGAAATTTTGTATTTTGATAACGGTGGCCCTGCCTTTACTGCATTAACTGTGTAAACCTTAGTGGCATTCTCATGAGTCTTTTTTGCCTTGTCTTTTTTATTATTATTTGTGTTTACTATGTTTTGCATTTAACTAAATATTAAAGCTAATCCTTTATAGTGGCTTTGGTGGGAAAAGAAACCAGTTTAAATCATCCCCTTTAAAAAACACTTTTAGCTGTGGATTTTTTTTTACCTATTTGCTTAAAAAATAATTTCCTGTCCCAAATAAAAAATTTTTTTTTTTTTTTTTTTCTAATGGTACTTTGTTGAAACAAATATGAACTGGTGTCTGAAAAGGGCCACCATACTAATTAGATTTTTGGGTACTTGCAATAAATTTGTTAAAGTAATTATATTTTTATTCCTATAAAAAAATATATATATATATATCTATCTATTCCAAATGTTTGCGCTGTTAACGTATTACAGCATCTCTTTCATCTGAAATGCATCATCGAGTTCTGTCCTTACAATGCACTATTTATGAAAGGCAGAATGTATTCTGACATTAATGTGTTTGAAATGTTATGTAAATATATTTGTGTATTTGGGGAAAAAAAAATACTGTGGTGTTTCAGAGTAAAGATATGGTAAGTAAATTGGGTGCATCTGAGTAGTAAAAGGGCTTTATTTCCTTTCTGCTTGATGATCGTTTCCTTAACCCTTCCAAAGAGAGGTGTTAAAAGATTTCTTGCACTTAGGGGCATAATCTTTGTTAAAGGTAATATGCCCTCATGATTGGAGCTTCGTTTTCAATTCTCAAAGGACATATAATTACTCTTTGGAGATGCTCACTTTTCTGTGCAATGTTAAAGTTTTAAAACATGGGGAAGGGGAGTAAGGCAGGTGCCTTTTGTTCAGGCCAGCAAATATAATGGTACTTTTGAACTGACAGGATCCTCTTTGGAGGGGCTGCATCATGAATTGTGTGATGCACTTTAACTTTTTCGTAGATCTGGTAATAGTTAGCAGTCTATTGTCTTAGCCACCCTTCAGAACTATGGTCTTTCCTGTTGACCTATAAAATTTCACATCTACTGTATTACTTGTAGTACTAAAGCTGGCTGTATAACATAAATCCATTAAGTCATAATGCCCAAAATTAAATGTCCTTTAATTATAATCTATTTGCAGACCGGTTACATTTTCCATATAAAATAGATCATGATGTCCAGAGTTACCATCATTTTTTTTTTTTCTCTAATATAACAAAAACATTTATTGTACAGGGGGCATAGAAGCTAAAACTGAAGGCATGTTCTATCACTGTGAAAGGTTTGAATTCTAGCATTCAGTGAAGTATTAAATGACTGACTAACCATTTGATACTGTCTTGTGGATATGTGTCACTACAGCAAATCTTAAGGTTATAATGCTATGTACTGGAATACTTTGCAAAAGGGAGGCGATTGCTGCGCAGGGCTTTAGACACTTGTCCAGAACATTCTTAACTCAGAGGAAATCAATCCTTTTTGACAAATTTTGAGCAAAAGGGAAAGACATCTAGGTGCTTGCATTTAGGGCTTAAATATATTTACTGCTGAACACGTAGAATTGAAATACTTAGAATGCTATTCTACATCTTAGATCTTGGACTAACGACCAAGAATGGCTTTAAACGAAAACACAAAATATAGTTCAGTATAAGAAAACTATAGAGTGATTTAAATGTATTTCAGTAAATCAAACTCCACAGCTAAACAAATATAATGGTACAACTAAGTGTTGGGATTTAATAATTATAGCACATAATCTGCATTTAACCATATGATAACGCGTATTTCACAGATGTAAATAAGTGTCTTATTTTGTTGTTTTCTGACATTGTGATTTTGTTTTGTTTACAGTCCTGGAAAAATAAAACTGTGGACAGAAACCTATTATGCAAATAGTCTGCCAAAATCCCAGTGTACTTCTGTTTAGCTGTAGCTGGTGTTAATGACATGAAGGACAAGGCTTTACATGGACAGTGCAAAAACGTACATGTAAATGCATGGAGGATTCTTGGCACAGCTCATTGGGGGTGGGGGGGGGGGGTTAACCTGGAGAAAAGGAAAAGTAAAACTGTTGCCCCAGCTTCTCTGAAATCTGTGGACAACATCTTTTTTTTTTATTTTTTTAGTTCCCCTTTTTTCTAGCGTTAATATGTGAGCTGCTGTATGGAATGAAGTCATTTTAAAATAAATGAAGTAACACATTTGGAGAAATGTTTTTTTGCTAACAGACTGATAGGCTTCAATATCTACATCAGAGATGCTTTTGAATATACATATATATATTCCCATATAGTTTTGCATTTAAAATTTTTATCTGTTTATACAAATGACAACCATATCTATCTGCCTGTCAAGAAATGACATGGGTAATAGGTAGTTAACTGCAGCAGATTTACCAAAGCAGTCTTTCTTCAGCACCATGCTCTAACACATAGGATCTAAGTTGCTGAAAAGAGACAGGTTGTGTATTTGGGATATTATTGCAAAGCAGGGTTTAGTTACGCTCCAGTAAAGATAGTGATTTAATTTTGTAAAGAATAAATGTAGAAATCAGCTGGTATTGCACGGCTGTAGTCAAATAAGTTAGCCCACTACCCTAGCCTCATTCTTACTTTGTTTAATGTAAAGAGTATCCAGAGCAGTGTTTTGACTGCGGCTGTACCTCTCCGCTATAGAGCAACACCATGGGTTGCCTGGCATTGCTGTTAATGGCTGGCAATTTCCAATGGTGATTGCTGGACAAATGTAGCATGAACAGATGCAATTTATCAATGTACATGCACTGTAAATTCTACTCTGAGTAAAATGGGCAATTTAGGCAGGGTTCCCAAGTATATTACAATGCACCGTGCCCCTTTTTTTTTTTTGTGCAAAATATGCAGTGGTGTTATTGGCACACCTGTAGGTCTCTGCTGACACCCCTCAAGCCCACCCGATATACTCCCGTATTTACTTTCAGCTATTCCCAGTATCTACCAGCACACAACAAAGCTTATTTGCTTGTTCAGCGGCATGATGCAATTTTTTTTCCAAAAGAGGTGCATGCATATTATGTGCTCCTTCCCTATTCAGGCATCATTGAGCCACTGGAGAGAGCGTACTGCGCATGGACTGGGGATAGAGCACACAGTGCACATGGAGATCTGCTCTGCCCCAATGCTGTTAGGGAAGAGCAAAGGTAAATACAAAATATAAGAGTATATCTGGCAGCCTGCTGGGGTGCTTGCAGAGGCCTACAATTATTACGCTGTATTTTGCAAAAAGGCACCATGCATTGTAATATACCAAGCTCCCATGTCTGCATGGGTCATTTTACTCATAAGGGGACTATGCCATTAATGTTCATAGTCATTCTACAGTGAACTTCCACTTTGACATGCATTATTAATATTGTAGATCATTAGTTTATACATACTATGCTACCAAACAAGTTCTTATGTCATGGAAGTATATTTATATAGTTCTGTGTACCATTTCGGTTGCATACCTTTCTGTACCTGCTACCTGGCTTAGTAAAGAATACAGTATATGGGCACCAATATAATGTATTTTTGACTTGAAGTAGATAAAAAAAAAAAAAAGTTTTGAGCTATAAAATTATTTTTTCTTACAATGTTTTTCTCTACAACATCCTTCCTTAAGTTGTTCATGTCATTCTATAAAAAGCTATGTGTGCTATAAAAAGCTTGACACAAGCTTTCTTACCCACTTTATTTTAACACTAAAAATAATGTTTTGCTGAAATGTGCTTAAATTTTGGATAGAACTTTAACTGAAAAAGAAAAAAAAATACTAAGTCTGAGCTGCATTTTCCAGGTTATATTTCAATGAATTCTGCCATCAGATAAAGCTTATAATTGTGAGAAATATGGACTGTTGGTTTGTATGAAAAGCAAAATTGGTGCCCATAGCAAACGTACGCTTTACTCTATTTTATTTTTTTCTAATCGTATGTATAAAGATGACAGGCACAATCTGATTGGTTAGTCATTAATGTAAATGTATTCTTATGTTGGTTAAAAAGACCTTAGAACATTTTCTATCTGAATTATTTACCATTCATGGTTGAATACTATGTATTTATCCTTAAACACGTCTGATAAACAGTTTGAATCTCTGATGTGCATATTGGTTTCAGTCTATGTATATGGGTATATGGTTTTGCAAGCCTGGGTAATGTCCTGTTCCTGGTGGGTGTGGGCAGTCTGTAAGGTTTTTAACATTCAATTTTAGGCAGTTTTTCCCTCCCTCTTTAAGCATGTGTTATCCAATGTTATGCAACAGACTTTACCACAGAAAGTCACTTTTAAGTGTTAGCAACATTACTTTTTTAATGCAGTAAATTCATCTGTAAATATTTTTTGTGTAAAATTTGACAGAAAGGTATATTTACTACACTGTAAATACATGTGACAATATATTGTATTATTTTGCTTTTTTGTAAAGCAGTTAGTTGCTGTACATGTATAACATAAAAAAATTTGAATATTCTAGTGTTAGTAATTGTTAACTTCTCTCCTTCCTGCTGTTGAGTATGTCATTTAAATGAAAAAAGAAAACCTGATGCTGTGTTCTACAAACTCTCACTGTGTATGATATATTATTTCCTTTTGGGCCATACAGTTTCAGCTGTTCCTTTACTCACTATCCTGTTAATATTGTAAGCAAGTGTATGCCAGCAGGAATAAAACTGCCACCGCCAGCCAAACTGGCACCTAGATACAGATAGCAGATATGATTTATCATAACTGTTTCTCCCCAATGTTCCCTCATGTATGTACATCCCCTTTTTTGAAGTAAAATGTAAATTCAACCTGCTATCGTGTTTTTGTAGTTATTACTATTACGGCAATTGACTGATAAATTATCTAATCTCAAGTGGACTTTCATTACCAAAATGTCCTGTTCTTCCAAACTGGCACATGTATTACATGTTAGTTGCCAAATGTTAGTGTCACATTGATAAATACTCTAGCATGTAGGGTTAAACTGAAAATCCAGTTGCAAAGTGACACTTTCATTACAGCCTTTTGGGAGAGGGATTAGACACATCCAGTCCTTAATCTTTCACATACTATGGTAAATTCTTGCAGAAATAATAATAATAAATGAAATAGTCAACACATCTTTTCTATAATAATTTTGACAAAGCTGACATTGCCATATTTTACAGCATGCATTGAGACAAGTGCATGTGAACTGTCTCAATCCTAGATTGGTGGTCTGGGAAATGTCAAAATGACCTACTGATTGAACTCTACACAAACAGGGCTTGCTCGAGGGTAAAGCAGTCAAAGGACTACAGCTTTGACCATATGCTATGGATCAAAATATGTGTTCTTACAGCAGCTATGTGTTCCAAGTATTTCAGATAGCATTCATATAAATGGCACCTAAATACACAGTTCGGTTCTGCCACGATTATCGCACGATAAATCGCACTGCAATTCTGGCAAACCACATCACATGAAGCATGTCGCCCAAAAGAAGCTCTCAAACTTTTTGGGGGGGGGGGGGGGGCAACGAGCTTCACGCAATGTGGTTTGCCACATTGAACCACACTGCATTTTTTGGTGGCATTTATATGAATGGCATCTGAAATGTGCGATTTGTCATTCACACCTGGGCGATTTGAAATCACAATTCAAAATGCTCATGTGTGAATGCAGCCTTAGAGAAGGTTTGTTTGTTTTTTTGTTTTTCAAAAGTCAAATTACATGGATGGGGAGATGCAGATGTTTTTTTTTTTGTAGGTTTGATATTTTGCTTAATAAAAGCAGTGGTCTAAGCAGCTTTTGACCTGAAAAGTAACTTTATTGGCTAATGTCTAAGGGCCTTTCACACTGTCAGACCGTTCAGGTCTGCCTGTCAGTTTTTTCTGCGGACATGAACGGGCGCTCCATGCTAGTCTATGGAGCGACGAATGTCTGCGGTGACATGTCCGCTGACATCCAACCCGGTCCAATACGCTAAATCAGACAGATGGCCCTAAGTTCGCATCCATCCCTGGTGGATCGGGTCAGGAGAGAGCGGATGAAAATGGACATGCTGTCCATTTTCGTCCGATCTATCCATAGCAACCAGCAACACTCGACAAGCCCTTCCACGCTCATTGAGCAGAGAGGGACCTGTCATCCGCCGGCTCAACGGAGAGATGTGCTGCTGAGCTGGCAGACTCCGTGGCAGCCGATCCGACTCGTGAAAATGGAGCACCCAACCCATTCTTTTTGGGTGAGTCGTGGTCACGAAAACAAACGGTAGAGTATTCCCAGTAAACTTTTAGCAAATTTTTTTTTTTTTTTTTTTTTTTTTTTTATCAAGGTGTTCTAATCCCTCTCCACTCTATCCAAGCTTCAAAAAAATGTTGCCTATAGGTATGTATATATATATCTATATCAACTGGCATTTTTCTCTTTCAGTTTGTTGAAAAAAATTGTGAGGTGAGATCATGCTCCTGCAGTTCCCGAGGCCTGATTCACACCTATGCATTTTTAGTGCTTTTTGCAGATTTGCACTACAGAACATGTTCCATAGTAAACCAAATTAGATGGACTGTAGTGCAAATCTGCAAAATGCAAAAAAAAAACTCAAAAAATGCATAGGCGTGAATCAGTCCTGACTCCTTATGTCTAGTCTTTGGATTCTTCCTTTTTTTTCTCTCAAGGGTACTTTTAGTCTTGCTAGTCTTGAAGAATAAGCTCCTTGTGTATTCAACTGTGATTTGAGGTACAGGATTCTCTCCATCAGAATCTCCTAGAGTTGGAATAACCTGGTGGGAGAAATTAAATCCAC
Organism: Lithobates pipiens; assembly: GCF_037356315.1. Lineage (NCBI taxonomy): Eukaryota > Metazoa > Chordata > Amphibia > Anura > Ranidae > Lithobates > Lithobates pipiens. The sequence continues at coordinate 407,126,940 of NW_027507748.1, forward strand.
CAGCATTCATCCAAAATGAAAGTGATTTCTTTTTCAATTTAAAATAACAAACATGTTATACTTACCGCCACTGTGCAGCTCATTTTGCACAGAGTGGCCCCAATTGTCCTCTTCTGGGGTTCCTCAGTGGCTCTCGCGGCTCCTCCCCCCATCCCGCATCAGATAACCCCCTAGGAGAAGCACTCTCGGGGGGGTTACCTGGTGGGCGTGCTCCTGAGTCCAACATTCGGAGTCCATAGTCACAAATGCCGGACTCGGCCCCAGTGCCCGTGTCATTGGATTTGATTGATGGCAGCGGGAGCCAAGGGCTGTGCTGCTATCAATCTAATCAAGAGCTGGGCCCCCTTGCAGAAAGGGAAATACGGGCCTCAGGTAAGTAAAACGGCAGGTGTTTTTTCACCTTAATCCACAGGATACATTAAAGTGAAAAAACTAGAGGGTTTACAACCCCTTTAAGAGCTCCATTTTGGTTAGACTGTGCCCTCATAAACTGGAGCTAATGTGGTTTATTGGTTCTGCAAAGTTCCTACAGACTATTTCCTTGCCAACATCGTCCATATAGATAGCAGCCCCTCTCTGCTCTGACCCTCAGGCTTGGGTCTCTGGCTTTTACAGTGCACACAAGCACTCTTTGGCATCTCCCTTGTACGCCTGGATGACTCAGGAGGGTGGAGCCCAGAACCATGGTCAGGTGGCTACAAAAAGACCAACACACACCAATTAGTGTGTTGGCAGTTCTTAAAATCTGGACCTAGGAATGGAGACTTCATCCCACCCAGGTAGCTAAGAAATCTCCAGGCTCCAGGTCCCAACATGGACTTTTCTAAACCATGAGGTTTATAAAATGCCTATCTAATTCCTTCCAATTAAGCAAATCCCCTGGAGCCCCTCAACCTGCCTGGTTGAGAATCCTGCATCAACATCACCCTGGTGAGGTACCACACTGCCACAGTTCCATTAAAAAAATAAATGGGCATAGAAATTGTGTTTAAAGGTAAACAAACCAGGCACAATGATGGCTCAAACATTTTGGATCACACAATACTTCTTTACAAGCCAATATAATGAAATATTTAAGACAGAATCATGTAATCCAATCCAAATAGACCATACCTTCTGGCAATAGGGATTATACATTCCAGCAGAACTGTGTCAACTGCTATGACCATAATCGCCAAACTAGGTCAACAGCTTACAAAGTGGTTCAATTAAAGGCTATTATTTTTAACCACTTGCTTACTGGGCACTTAAAACCGCCCTCCTGCCCAGACCAATTTTCAGCTTTCGGCGCTGATGCACTTTGAATGACAATTGCATGGCCATACAACACTACCCAAATGAAATTTTTATCATTTTTTTTTTCCCACAAATAGAGCTTTCTTTTGGTGGTATTTAATTACAGCTGGGATTTTTATTTTTTGCTAAACAAACAAAAAAAAAATCATGTTTAATAGTTTGTTATAAAATTTTGCAAACAGGTAATTTTTCTCCTTCATTGAAATGCGCTGATGAGGCGGCGCTGGTGGGCACTGATAGGTGGCGCTTGTGGGCACTGATAGGCACAGTTAAGGCGGCACTAATAGGCACAGATAAGATGGCACCGATGGGCACAAATAAGGCAGTACTGATGGGCACAGATAAGGCGGCAAAGATGGGCACAGATAAGATGGCGGTGGCACAGATGGGTACCACTGATAGATGGGACTGATGGGCACTGATAGGTGGCTCTGATGGGCGGCACTGATGGGCACTGGTACATGACACTGATGGGCACGTATATGTGGCACTGAGGTGCAGCACTGTGTGTGAGGCAGATTGTGGGCACTGATGGGTGGCACTATGGGCACTGATGGGTGGCACTTTTGACATATTTTAGGTGGCACTGGCAGGGGGCAGGTGGGCACTGATGAGCTGTCCCCAGCTCGCCGTGATCGCGACTCACAGCGCAAGGAGGAAAAATAGCAGATTACCTTCTCTGTTGTGATCACATGATCAGCTGTCATTGGCTGACAGCTGATCACGTGGTAAGGGGTCGAGATCGACACCTTGCTCCCATCTGTGATCAGGCGAGTCTCATAGATTCGCTGATCACAGAGCGCGCCGCACGCGCCCCTCATGCACGGGACAACAATGGACGTCGTCCCGGCAAAGCAGGTCCATGCTGTAGCAGTCATTCGGCTATAGCGCGGATCTCAAGAAGTTAAACTTCAACCTTAAGGTAGTAGCAACATTTTTTGCAGCAAAATTAAGAACCCTTTCACGTTGGTGTGCTTTTGCTGCTTTAGAAAGCACCTTTCTAGCATGACTAAAGCTCATCAAAATGACTTTACTTAAAAAAAATCCTATGTGACTTTTCACATTGCTGTGCTGGGGTTTGAAAAGTCCTGCATGGTGCATCTTTGTACATTTTAAAAGTGTATCAAAAATGCACCTTCCATTGGAAGTCAATTGAATCTAACCAAAAAGCAGCCATCAGCATCCATTACAATCAGTGGATAGCTATACATATATTGCCAAGTCCCCCCCATATTGGTCACTCCCAGGTTCTCTGCTAAATCTCTTCATCTTTAGAGGAGTTGGTCCAGGCACCCTCCTCTCCTCCTCACATTCAGAGCCCCCTGAGTAATTTGGCTGTCCTGCCTAGTATTCCCGGCTCCTTCCCCCTCCACAGTGTCTGGTGGTAGTGATGTCCGCTCCCCTGTCAGCCTCGTACAGTACCCTCACTACCCTCTCCATCTCGCACAGAGTACCCAGAGCCAGGAGACCAACATCTCGCCACCGCTTTACTAACCAGATCACGAGGGAAAAAGCCAAAGAAAAGAAAACTGATGCAGCCACCACATCTGATTGGGAAGCTGCAATATAACAGATTTTAATGCCACTTTAAGGACATCAGCAGGTGCTGGCTACTTAACCAGTGAATAGCAGAGCCAACACCCGCTGGCTTCCTTAACCAATGAATAGCAGTTTTTTACTTTAATATTACACTTTTTGGAAGCACATGTATATTTTTAAGAATATATAAGGTTATTTAGTAGGGCTGGGAAAATTAAAGATTAATTCCTCGATTTAATCTTTAATTTTTTTGATCCATCAAAATTATTTTGATCGGTACTTACCTCCCCGCCGGCTTCTGGGTCTTCAGTGAGTTCCGTTGGAGATCCAGTGACGTCACGGACATTGACGTTACCGAACTCCTCCCCCTTTCCCCAAGTGCCTCAGTCTGCTACTGAAGGGAAAGGGGGGAGGATTCCAGTGAGGTCTATGTCCATGACGTCACCGGACAGCCTGGACAGTGATGGTAAATATGGATGTGGTTAACTGGGATTATTCAGTGAGCTAAGTGTAGGCAAATTTGATAACCTCAGTTTTTAACATTGTTGTAAAAAAAAAAAATTTAAACATTCTGGTATGTCTGCGTGACTGGCTAAAGTGATGCCTACTATAAAGTGACTGACAGTCAATATACTAGACAAGTTTTATAATTAAAGTTAAACTAACTTTCTAAGTTTTTCTTAAAGTTTAATAAAAAAAATTACCTACGTCAGTGCTACAGTTTGACTTTAAAACGTATTTGTGTGAACTGTGAAGTTAAGTCATGGATTGTGGAAACTAACTAGTGTCGGGTAATTGTATATAGTGTGTACCACATTTACCACTGACTAATGCAGAGTTGCAATGCAAGGAGATCAGCTAATAGTAGTTGGCTCTGTATGTGCGTTATAATCCAAAATTAGTCGATTGACACGAAAATTGTAATCAGTAACAGCCTTATTTAGTGATTTGTTCACATAAGCACTGGTTTGTAAAGAGTTTTTGAAAGTTCTATACACTAGGGGTGGTATTTCACATGATTCCCTCCCTTCAGAGACTTAGCCGCAGGGCAGTATTCCGTAATAACGACCCCAAACACACCTCCAAGATGACCACTGCCTTGCTACAGAAGCTGAAGGTATAGGTGATGGACTGGTGATGGACTGGCCAAGCATGTCTCCAGACCCAAACCCTATTGAGCATCTGGGTGGCATCCTCAAACGGAAGGTGGAGGAGTGCAAGATCTCTAACATCCACCAGCTCCATGATGTCCTCATGGAAGACTGGAAGCTCTGGTGAACTCCATGCCCATGAGGGTTAAGACAGTGCTGGAAAATAATGGTGGCCAAACAAAATATTGACACTTTGGGCCCAATTTGGACATTTTCACTTAGGGGTGTACTCACTTTTGTTGCCAGCGGTTTAGACATTAATGGCTGCGTGTTAAGTTATTTTGAGGGGGACAACAAATTTACGCTGTTATACAAGCTGCACACTCACTACTTTACACTGTAGCAAAGTGTCATTTTTTTCAGTGTTGTCACATGAAAAGGTATAATAAAATATTTACAAAAATGTAAGGGGTGTATTCACTTTTGTGAGATACTGTATATACTGTGGGTGACATTTATGTTCAGCTTGCTGGAATTGACGTGGGGACATACTGGACGCCATAAACTACCATTGTGCTGTACTGGGCTTCTAAAGTGTCTCTACACCTTTGTTTCAATGTTTTTATTAACGTTTTCAAGTTAATCTGTTTAAAGAAAATAAAAGCAGTCCAGAAGATCTTACAGAATACATATCTCAGTGTAACAAATACATGGTTGCAGACTAGAAGGAAGTACTTTTCAGCATGAGAATGGTTGAACACTTAAGTCAGAACAAAAGATGTATTGTTGAATGCATATAAGAGATTATACAGGTGACCTATCAAAAGGGACTGTAGATTTTTAGATTGAGGCAACCAACTCGGGGAATGAAAAAGGAACCTCAGTGCCGCTCTTGGACCCAAACACCCCTATTGGAAGCTTTACTGTGAATGGGTGAGGGCACTGGGTGGGGACAAGAGATATAGATGTTTGTTGTCCCTACAGTCTGTGGTAACGGAGAAAGATAAGAAAAAAAATGTAATCGATAGATGAAGGGCAAGGGGGGTGTGTAAGGGAGGGGCAAGGGGGGGTGGGATATCTGTGTAAAGAGAACAGACGTATATTGTGTTTAGATTGAGTCTGCGGGTCTAGTGTTTGTGTAGCTTGGAGAATGGTTTGAAATTCCATGGATTCTCTAAAGTGGTGCCAGCATGCCCAGGTTTTTTGGCATTTGGTAGGTGTAGCTTTTGCTTGGTGGATTAAATTCTCCATTTTCGCTATTCGCTCTATTCGACTGAACCAATGCGCAATAGTGCAGGGATCAGGACTTTTCCAGTGTACTGGTATACATTGTTTGGCCGCATTGATGAGGTGGAGGGTAAGGGATTTTTTGTAGGCTGAGTGGGGTATGGATGTGTGGTGGAGCAGATACTGGGCCGGGGTAAAGTTTGGGGTGTAAGTCATTGCTGTCAGTCTGTGGACTTCTTCCCAAAAGGTTTGTAAGATTGTGCAGTTCCACAAATATGTAACAGGGAGTCTAGTGCTGAATCACATCTCCAGCATAGTGGGGAGGCCTGGGGTGATGCTTGTGAATCCTGTCAATCGTCCTATACCATCTAGAGTATATTTTATAACCATTTTCTTGAGCAGATACGTTAATTGATCCCTGATGGATGTGGTCGTACACTCACTCCCACTCTTCCTTAGGTCCAGGGCGAGCTCCCCTTCCTATTGCTGGCTGATTTTGTTCATTTTGGGATCATACTCACTAAATAGGAGCGAGTATACCACTGAGGTCAAGTGTCTTAGTGGCATTGTGTTGGTACATGCTTTAAAGGGAGAGTAGTCTCTTTACCATTTAGAGAGGGGTTTATCTTAAGAAAGTGCCTGATTTGTAAGTAATGGAATATTGGGATGGTGCGATTAGGAAATCATGAGGCGATGTTCTGAAACGGTATCAGCTGGCCATTGAGAAAAATGTGTTCTGCCTTAATAATGTACAGCTTGGGCTGTTCGGGTTGTACGCCCTAAGGCCGGGAGGAAATTCTGAGTATTTGTTTATCTGGGTCAGAAGCATGGGGGACGGATCAGGGTGAGTTTTTTTTTTTGCCATCTGAAATATCAGTAAGGTAGGATCTATTAACGTGTGGTCTACTTGTTCTGCGGGTTTCGATTTTTGTTTGATCCAGGGTGTATGGGCTATTGGTACCTGTGAAAAAAGAGTCCTCCAAGGTGATCCAGTCTTTGGTCTTCGAGTGTATGTGCCAGTCTATGATTCTTGTTAGTTGGTAAGCCCAATGATATTTTTGTACGTCTGGGAGTCCAATCCCCCCTTTCATCTTGGGGAGGACCAATCTATCCTAGGGGTGTTGGCTGACCTGGTGAAGTTTCTGCACAGCTTTTTGTAAGAAGGGAAGATTTTGATTGGCAGGGTTTGAAATAAGTGTAGGAGTCTAGGTAGGATGTTCTTTTTAATAATGGCCGCTCTCCCAAACCAAGAGAAGGTGCCTAAAGACCATTTGCTGAGGTCCTGCTGTATGGATTGTAGTACAGGTGGAAAGTTTCTAGAGAATAGCTCGGCCAGGTTCACTGGGATTTTTATACCCAGGTAGGTGATGGCATATCTTTCCCAGTTAAAGAGAAGTTGGATTGCCATTGCCCTATAATGGGTGTGGGAAGGGATATGTTCAGTGCCTTGGACTTTGAAAAATTGATTTGGAGGTTGGAGATATCTTTGGAAAGGGTAAAGTCTTTTAGCAAGTTTGGTATGGTGGTTATGGGGTCTGACAGGAATAGCAGAATATCATCTGCGTATGCCCCAATTTTGTATTGTTTTTGATGAAAATTCCCTTAATGTCTGGGTTGGCTCTTAATCTACGCAGGAGGGGTTCCATGGTAAGTACAAAAATAAGGGTGGAGATGGGGCAACCCTGGCGTGTACCGCTCGATATGCAGAAGGCGTCTGACAGGCGGAGTAGGTTGTCTGGCAAACCCATTGTTTGTAATGCCGCCCTCGTATAGTCCCAGGCCACTCTGTCGAACGCCTTCTCCGAATCAAGGGACAACATAAAACCTGACTTGGATGTCGTTGTGAGCCAATGATGTATGTTAATGGCATTTATGGTATTATTCCTGGCTTCGCATCCAGGGATAAATCCAACCTGGTCTAGAGAGATCAGTTTGGGTAGCAAGGGTAGTGTTAAGAGTGAGATGGGCCCATAATTGGACACTAGAGTGTTATCTTTGCCAGGTTTTGGTATTAATGTCACGTGGGCATGTGTTGATGAGGATATAGCGTTGAAGGCTTTCGTGAAGTTGGAGATTAATACATCGGTGAAGGATTTATAGTAGCTGACAGGCCTACCGGGCCGGGGCTCCTGCCCGGTGACAGTTGTTTGAGGGTAGCTAAGGTTTCATCTTTTAAAATCTGGCTGGTCACTTCCTGTTCTACCATGAGGGGTGTGGGGCAATACTGTCTTAAGAAGCTGTCAATGATTTCCCTGCGATCTGGGGTCTGTCCAGACTCGCTCGCAATTGGTAAGTTATAGTTTGGTAAAATATTCTACAAACTGGTCAGTAATGGCTTCAGGGCAGGCGAGTGAGGCGCCTGCAGGGTTTTTGATTAGTGTGAATGGTTGATGCGGCTTTTTTTAGTTGTAGCGCCCTGGCTAGGAGTTTCCCCGACTTATTTCCATGTTGATAGAATACTTTGTGTGAGTGCGTATTTGCATTTCAGTGTCCTTGTTTAATTCCTCTAAGAGCTCTTTAGTTTTCAATAAGTCGGTGAGCGCTTTGGTGGCTAAAGTTTGTGTGTCTGTTCAAGATCGCGAATGCGTACGGATAATTCCTCAATATGTGCTTTTCTGTCTATAAAGCATTTGGCAGCCATGGAAATGAGGTCCCCCCGATAACGCATTTGTGTGCCACCCACAGTGTATCGGGTGAGGTGTCCGAGGAAATGTTTTCCTAAAAATATTGTGAAAGTCTCTTGGCGATTGTCTGGGATATCTGGAGATCTGTCAGTAAGGAGTTGTCAAGGCACCAGATGGAGGAGGTGGTGAGTGTGATGGTGAAGATGGAATTGTGGTCTGATAGAAGCATGGGGTCTATTGTTGCTTTTGTTAGGTGTGTCAAGTCGTTCTATGACGGGAAGAAATTATCAATCCTGGTATATTTGTTCGGTGGGGAGAAGAACGTAAAGTCTTTGTCATTTGGGTGGAGCGTGCGCCAAGTGTTGTGTAGGGTCAAAGTCTCTACACCTTTAATCCCCTCAAGGTGGAATTGTTTCAGACCCCTTCCTGCCCAGGCCAGTTTTTAGTTTTCAGCACTGTTACTCTTTGAATAACAATTTAGCAAATAATTGTTCTTCATAAAGTTAAGCCAAAATATTTTCTGCTATATTCCTTTGGTAAAACCCAAGTTAGTGTAAGTTTTGTTTGTGTGAAAGTTAGAGTCCACAAACAATGGCATATGTAATATTGGATAAAAATTGATATCAATACAACTTGGACATGAGTACAATATGACTTCTCCGAAGGCCAACAAAGAGGACTTGATGCATGCATGAGGTTGTGTAGCATTTGACCAGTAGGACTCCTGAGGCTATTCACTGCCCCTCCACACCTGACCAATATGGTTCCTGAAGGTGGAGGGTTTGGCTGTGCATCCTGTGTGATCATATGCTGTACTGAGCCTTGGACAAGAATTAACTTTTGTGACCTTTGGTTCAAGATATTTTCCACAAAGGATCAAGGACATGATTTCTGGGACTCGCTTGAGTCTTAACAAGGGACAAGAGGCCCAGGTGTGTGTGAAAAGATCAGTGAGGATAGATGTGTTTTAGACTAGAGATCACCTCATTCCATTTTCCCCCTCTCCTTGTTTGTAACTGTAATGTATTTACATCTCTATTTGTAAAAACAAAAAAAAAAAAAAAAACTTATTTTAACATAACATCTAGTCGTCCTTTATTTGAATAAAGACACCCCGAACAGAGCACATTTTACAGTGTATATATATATATATATTTGAAAATTGAATTATACTGATGGCCTGTCATTTCTTAACCACCTTCAGACCGGACCATTTTGCTGGTAAATGACCAGAGGTCTTTTTACACTTTGGCACTGCGCTGCTTTAACTGGTAATTGCGCGGTCATGCAATGTTGTACCCAAACAAAATTTGCGTCCTTTTCTTCCCACAAATAGAGCTTTCTTTTGATGGTATTTGATTGCCTCTGCGATTTTTATTTTTTGCGATATAAACGTAAAAAGACCGCAAATTTTGAAAAAAAATGATATTTTCTACTTTTTGTTATTAGAAAAATCCAATAAACTCAATTTTAGTCATACATTTAGGCCAAAATGTATTCAGCCACATGTCTTTGGTAAAAAAAAAGTCAATAATTGTATATTTATTGGTTTGCGCAAAAGTTGTCACATCTACAAACTAAGGTACGTTTTCTGGAATTTACGCAGCTTTTAGTTTACGACTGCCTATCTCATTTCTTGAGGTGCTAAAATGGCAGGGCAGTACAAAACCCCCCCAAATGACCCCATTTTGGAAAGTAGACCCCCTAAGGAAATTGATAAGAGGCATGTTGAGCCCATTGAATATTTTATTTTTTTGCCTCAAGCGATTGAATAATGACAAAAAAAAAATATTTTTTTTTTTTTACACAAAGTTGTCACTAAATGATATATTGCTCACACATGCTATGGGCATATGTGAAATGACACCCCAAAATAAATTCTGCTGCTTCTCCTGAGTACGGGGATACCACATATGTGGGACTTTTTGGGAGCCTAGCCGCGTACGGGGCCCCGAAAACCAAGCACCGCCTTCAGGCTTTCTAAGGGCGTAAATTTTTGAGTTCACTTCTCACTACCTATTACAGTTTTGAAGGCCATAAAATGCCAAGATGGCACAAAACCCCCACAAATGACCCCATTTTAGAAAGTAGACACCCCAAGCTATTTGCTGAGAGGCATGTTGAGTCCATGGAATATTTTATATTTTGCCACAAGTTGCGGGAAAATTACAAACTTTTTTTTTTTTTTCACAAAGTTGTCACTAAATGATATATTGCTCACGCATGCCATGGGCATATGTGAAATGACACCCCAAAATAAATTCTGCTGCTTCTCCTGAGTACGAGGATACCACATATGTGGGACTTTTTGGGAGCCTAGCCGCGTACGGGGCCCCGAAAACCAAGCACCGCCTTCAGGCTTTCTAAGGGCGTTACAGTTTTGAAGGCCATAAAATGCCAAGATGGCACAAACCCCCCCCCAAATGACCCCATTTTGGAAAGTAGACACCCCTAAATTTAGGGGTACACTAGTGAGACTAGGTAATAAATGGCGGGTGCCCTGAAACTATAAAAAAATAACTAACCAACCAGCGTCACCTGTAACAGTTATATGGTGATCACTGGTGAAAGGGTTAACTAGGGGGCAATCAGGGGGCTTTATGCGGTAGTATATGGGGGTCCCTGGCGCTATAAAAAGCTGCAGCGAACCTAAATACCTACCTGCCTAACTAGCGTCACCTGTGACACTAATACAGCGATCAGAAAAACGATCGCTTATTAGGCTGGGTTCACACTGGAGCGATGCGGGAACGCCACGAATGCGCGGCGGGTTCCCGCATCGCATGCCTCCCGGCGGCAGTTCACACTGCCCTATGCGAACTGCTGGGAGTGTCAGTGAAATGTTACTGACACCCCCAGATCAGTTCGCATATCGCAGTGCGATCTGCAAACTCGGATCGCATGGTGTGAACACCCATGCGATCCGATTCTGCTGCGGGCCAAAAAAAGGGTCCCGTGCGAATTTGCGGCGGGTGTGGCGGGTGCGGCGAATGGCTGAACTCGAATCGCACAGAGATCGGATGTGATTTGCACTGCAGTGCGGTGCGAATCACATCCGTTCTCATAAACCGCTGCAATGTGAACCCAGCCTTAGTGACACTGGCGACGGGGGGTGATCACGGGGTTAAACCTTTATTGGGGGGGTTAGGGGGGTACCTTAGAACTAAAGGGGGCTAACCCTAACTGCCCTAACAGTTATTAGTCACAAATGACACCCGCCGGGTGATCAGGGGGTTAAACCTTTATTAGGTAATAAATGGCGGGTGCCCTGAAACTATAAAAAAATAACTAACCAACCAGCGTCACCTGTAACAGTTATATGGTGATCACTGGTGAAAGGATTAACTAGGGGGCAATCAGGGGGCTTTATGCGGTAGTATATGGGGGTCCCTGGCGCTATAAAAAGCTGCGGCGAACCTAAATACCTACCTGCCTAACTAGCGTCACCTGTGACACTAATACGGCGATCAGAAAAATGATCGCTTATTAGGCTGGGTTCACACTGGAACGATGCGGAAACGCCGCGAATCCGCGGCGGGTTCCCGCATCGCATGCCTCCCGGCGGCAGTTCACACTGCCCTATGCGAACTGCTGGGAGTGTCAGTGAAATGTTACTGACACCCCCAGATCAGTTCGCCTATCGCAGTGCGAGCTGCAAACTTGGATCGCATGGTGTGAACACCCATGCGATCCGATTCTGCTGCGGGCCAAAAAAAGGGTCCCGTGCGAATTTGCGGCGGGTGCGGCGAATGGCTGAACTCGAATCGCACAGAGATCGGATGTGATTTGCACTGCAGTGCGGTGCGAATCACATTCGTTCTCATAAACCGCTGCAATGTGAACCCAGCCTTAGTGACACTGGCGACGGGGGGTGATCACGGGGTTAAACCTTTATTGGGGGGGTTAGGGGGGTACATTAGAACTAAAGGGGGCTAACTCTAACTGCCCTAACAGTTATTACAGTCACAAATGACACCAATGCAAAAAAAAAAAAAAAAAATGACATTGGTGTCACTGTGACTGGGGGGCAGGGGTAATTGGGGGGTTGATCGGGGGTAAAGGGGGGGTGTGAGTGTGCCTGGCATGTTCTACTGTGTGTGTAGAGTGTTGGTGCAACTCACCGATCCGCTCTCCTCCGTGTCGGAACGAAAAATACCGACACGGAGGAGAGAATACATCACTTCCTCTCCTGTGTTTACATTACAGGAGAGGAAGTGATGTCACGGGGGATTTCTATTCGTCGGGAGCGATCGCGAGGGGGTGGCCATGAATGAATGGCCGCCCCCTCGTCCCGGATCGCTCCCGGACGAAAACCGACCGCCGCAGGCACCGGGCGGGGGCCCGATCGGGCCCCCGACCCGCGGGAGGCAAGGAACGTACATGTAAGCCCTTATGCCTGCCCGTGCCATTCTGCCGACGTACATCGGCGTGCGGCGGTCGGCAACTGGTTAAAGTGGTTGTAAAGGCAGAAGGTTTTTTTTTTTTTTTTTTTTTAATTATCTTAATCCATATGCATTAAGATAAAAAGCCTTCTGTATGCAGCATCCCCCTCAACCCCCCCCCCCCCCCCCAAAAAAAACTTATCGAGCTCCCTGCGGTCCAGCGATATTGCACGAGAGACTCAGCTGTCCAGGACTCTCCCTCCTCATTGGCTGAGACAGCAGCGAAGCGCCATTGGCTCCTGCTGAAGTCAATCAGTGAGCCAATGAGGAGAGAGGGCTGGGCCGTGGCTCCATGTCTAAATGGATACATGGAGCTGGGGCTAGGCTCAGGTGACCCCACAGAAAGTTGCTTGCAGTGTTAATTTTGGCAGCAAATTTCGATTTAGTTTTAGTCTTAGGACTGAAATGCCATTTTAGTTTTAGTCCTATTTTAGTCTTCTGCAGTTGTTTTAGTCGTATTTAGTAGACTAAATCTCCAGTACATTTTAGTTGACTAAAATCTCCAGTATATTTTAGTCGACTAAAACTAATTTTGGTCATCTAAAATTGAATGGCTGTAATTCAATTGTAATGCATTAGTTAACAATTCTCTACAATTTTCAAACTCATTACATACTGCTGGAGTGAAAAAAATCGAATATTATTACATTGAGGTATGAACATGCACTCCAGACCAGTGTTAACCACTTGACCACTGGGCACTTAAACACCCTTAATAACCAGACCAATTTTCAGCTTTCGGTGCGCTCACATTTTGAATGACAATTACTCAGTCATGCAACACTGTACCCATATGAAATTTTTGTCCTTTTTTTCACACAAATTGAGCTTTCTTTTGGTGGTATTTAATCACCGCTGGGTTTTTTATTTTTTGTGCTATAAAAGAAAAGACATAAAATTCTGTAAAAAAATGAATTTCTTTGTTATAAAATTTAGCAGATTAGTAATTTTTCTTCATAAATTTTGGCCAAAATTTATACCACTACATATCTTTGGTAAAAATAAGTACAAATTGGTGGATATTATTTGGTCTTTGTGAAAGTTATAGAGTCCACAAGCTATGGTGCCAGTATCTGAAAATTGATCACACCTGAAGTACTGACGGCCTATTTCAATTCTTGAGACCCTAACCTACCATAAAAGTACAAATACCCCCCAAATGACCCCTTTCTGGAAAGAAGACATTCCAAGGTATTTAGTAAGAGGCATGATGAGTTTTTTGATGTTGTAATTAAGATTTTTTTTTACTTTTTTTTTTCACAAAATTTTCATATCAGTTTATTTCTCACACACAGCATATGCATACCCCAAATTACACCCCAAAACACATTCTGCTATTACTCCCGAGTATGGCAAATACCACATGTGTGAGACTTTTACACAGCGTGGCCCAACATGCAGGGAGCGCCATCTGCGTTCTGCAGCACCCAGGACAATTCTGACATTTCTCTCCTACATGTAAAAATCATCATTTATTTGCTAGAAAATTACATAGAACCCCAAAACATTATATATGTTTTTTTTAGCAAACACCCTGGAGAATACAATGGTGGTCGTTGCAACTTTTTATCTCGCACGGTATTTGCGCAGCAATTTTTCGAACACGTTTAAAAAACCAAAAAAAAAAGTTTTGTGCTTTAAAAAAAAAAAAAAACAGTAAAGTTAGCCCAATGTTTGCATAATGTGAAAGATGAAGTTACGCTGAGTAAATAGATACCTAACATGTCACTAGGGATGAGCTTCGTATGCGAGTCGAACATACGTTCGTCTCGAACATCGGCTGTTCGTCCGTTCGGCGAAGTCCGAACATTTTGGTCCGTTCGCGCCAAATTCGTGTGGCGCTCATGGCCCACAATGCACTGCGATGGCGCAGTGCATTGCTGGCTCATGATTGGCCAAGCATGCACTGTGACCCCGCATGCTTGGCCAATCGCAGTGCCAGCAGCGAGGAGAGCCATGATTGGCCACAGGCAGGATGCCTGTGGCCAATCATAGCTCAGGCTGTGTAGTGCACGCCCCACACTATATAAGGCCGCCAGCGCTTCGGCCTTGTGTAGTGTGTTGGCGTCTGAAGCAGTGGGTATTCTGTGTACCTTCAACACAGTACACGCCGATCGTTTTCGGCCGATTTTCGATCTTGCTGTTGTGTAGTGGTTGTTGTCTGCGTGCCCTGACCACAGTATACACCGCTATATTCACCTCACCTATATAGCTAGTGATCTATCTTTTATAATAGAGCTTGCAGTCAGTAGTGTTAGGAGCTAGTGCGTGCTGTCTGCGTGCTCTGTACCCAGTACATACCGCTATAACCACCTACATAGCTCTTCTCTATTTGAGCCCACTTGCCATTTGCAGGAGTTATTGGAAGTTGTGTGTGCCTGCAGCACAGCACAGTATACATCTGTATATACCCCTTTATCTCTGGTGTTCTATAATAAAGGCATCTGCAGGAGTTAGTGGGTGTTGTGTGCCTCTAGCACAATATACACTACCCAACTGCTTTTTTACCCAACTCCCTTCAGGCCATTACCATGTCTGGAAGACCAGCAAGGAGAGGCAGACAGGCGCGAGCCGATAAAAGGGGGCGAGCAGGCTCTGTGTCTAGAGACAACAGTGCTGGTCGTGGACGCGGTGCATTGTCATCAGCACATGGCCATGGGACACGCTTGTCCTTCTTTTCGGCAGCTGGACATGTTGAGCTGCAACATGCCAACGACTTGGTAGAGTGGATGACCAAGCTCTCTTCATCCTCCTCATCCTCTCTCACCCAGTCTCAGGGTACTAGCAAAGCAGCTGCCAACGCATCGTCTTCCCTCCTCTCAATGTCATCATCAGTGACTCCTTCCCTAGACCCACCACGTCCTCCTGAGGAGTCTCCTGAACTCTTTGAGCACAGTGTTGGGTACATGCTCCAGGAGGATGCCCAGTGTTTTGTAGCCTCTGATGATGACACTCAGCTAGAGGAAGGCAGTAGCGTGAATGCAGAGAGAGGGGATGCTCAAGAAGGACAGCAATCTGGCAGTCATGTTCCACAAGCTGCAGCATACTGCCAGGTTTGCTACAGCGATGAAGAGGGAGGGGATGATGAGGGCACTGACTCCACGTGGGTGCCTGGTAGTAGAGAGGAGGAGGAGGCACATGTCCAACGAGGCAGGATGCCCTCCGGGGGCCAGCTTAGGGGCAGCACACTGACTGAATCACATCGCAGAGCTCCGCCTGTGCAGGGCGCTGCCTCTGCACGTTATGCTAAAATTTCTTTGGTGTGGGCCTTTTTTGAGACGAGTGCATCAGATCGCACCGCTGCTATTTGCAACATATGTCTCAAACGTATCTCGCGTGGCCAAAACATCAGCCGCTTGGGCACCACATGCTTGACCAGACATATGTTGACCTGCCATGCAGCTCGTTGGCAAGCGTACCGCAAAGACCCACACCAAAGAACAAAGCTGCCCTCTCCTTGCTCCTCATCAGCTGGCATCTCCAACCCCACTAGACCTTCAGTCCTCTCTGAAACCTGCTCTGAGAGGAATGAAGGTGTAGAATTAGGTGTGTCACAGCCAAGTGCTTCCGGGCACTCTGCTAGCAGTACACCCACGTCTGATTATAGCAGGCAGATGTCCCTGCCCCAGCTGCTGGATCGGCGAAAGAAGTTCACTCCCAGCCATCCACATGCCCAGCCGTTGAATGCTAGCTTGGCTAAATTGCTAGCACTTCAACTGCTGCCTTTTCAGTTGGTAGACTCGGCCCCCTTCCGTGAGTTTGTACAATGTGCGGTTCCTCAGTGGCAGGTCCCCAAACGCCACTTTTTCTCACGGAAGGCGATTCCGGCTCTCTACCGGCATGTGGAAGGCAATGTCCTTGCCTCGCTGGACAGGGCGGTCAGCGGTAAGGTGCCTATTACCGCTGACTCATGGTCCAGCAGGCATGGACAGTGACGTTACCTGTCTTTCACGGCCCATTGGGTCACTCTTCTGGCAGCTGGGAAGGATGCAGGACAAGGTGCAGTAGTGTTGGAGGTTGTTCGGCCACCACGCCTCCAAAATGCTACTATTGGTTGTGACACACCTCTCTCCTCCACCCCCTCCTCTTCTTCTTCCTCCATGGCCTCTTCCAGTGCTCTGTCCTCAGAACCAGCGGTGCTCCGTAGGCGTTCCAGGGGCTACGCAAGTACGCAGGCAAAACGATGCCATGCCGTGCTTGCGCTGGTTTGTTTGGGGGACAGGAGCCACACTGGGGCGGATGTTTTGTCAGCTCTGCAGGGGCAGGCCGAGAGGTGGTTGACGCCACGCCAGCTTAAGCCAGGAATGGTGGTTTGCGACAATGGCACCAACCTCCTCTCCACCCTCCGACAGGGACAACTGACCCATGTGCCCTGTGTGGCTCACGTCCTTAACCTGGTGGTGCAGTGGTTCTTGGGCAGGTACCCCGACTTACAGGATGTCCTGAAGCAGGCCAGGAAAGTCTGTGTGCATTTCCACCGATCATTTAATGCCTGTGCTCGGCTGACTGAGCTCCAAAAGGAGTTGAACCTGCCCAAGAACCGCCTTATATGTGACATGCCCACCAGGTGGAACTCAACGTTGGCCATGCTGCAGCGGCTGCACACACAGCAGAGGGCCATCAATGAGTACCTGTGCGACTACGGCACCAGGACAGGGTCAGGGGAGCTCGGATTTTTCTCACCACGCCAGTGGGGCATGATCAGGGATGCATGCACTGACCTGTCACCGTTTGAGGAGGCCACAAGGATGGTGAGCAGTGACAGTGCATGCATCAGTGACACTGTACCTCTTGTCCACCTCTTGGAGCATACGCTGCGTGGAATAATGGACAGGGAACTTGAGGCAGAACAGAGGCAGGAAGAGGAGGACTTCCTTGCCTCTCAAGGCCCCCTTTATCCAGACAGTGTTCCTGCTGTGCAACCCATCACACAGGAAGAGGAGGAGGAAGAGGAGGAGGAGGATGATTGTGTCAGCATGGAGGTGGAGGCTGGCACTCAGCATCAGCAGCAGCAGTCTTGTAGGGATGATTTACA
Organism: Lithobates pipiens; assembly: GCF_037356315.1. Taxonomy (NCBI): domain Eukaryota; kingdom Metazoa; phylum Chordata; class Amphibia; order Anura; family Ranidae; genus Lithobates; species Lithobates pipiens. The sequence continues at coordinate 407,144,194 of NW_027507748.1, forward strand.
GTCCCAAGAAACACGTGGAATTGTACGTGGCTGGGAGGAGGTAGCTGCGGATCATGTTGTCCTTAGTGACCCAGAGGACTCCGGATTGAATGCCTCAGCTAACCTACGCTGCATGGCCTCCCTGATCCTGCAAAGCCTGCGGAAGGATCCTCGTATTCTTCGGATCAAGGAAAGGGACCATTACTGGCTGGCCACTCTCCTTGATCCATGGTACAAGGGTAAGGTTGCCGACCTTATCTTGCCATCGCAGAGGGAGCAGAGGATGAGACATCTCCGGGAGGCCTTGCAGAAAGGTCTGTGCAACGCGTTCTCAGAGACTGGGAGGTTACAAACTCCTGGTCCTGGACAACGTGTTGCTGAGGCATCGGTCAGAAGGAGCAGTGGAGAAGGTGGCCGTCTGACTGATGCTTTCAGACAATTTTTTAGTCCGCAGCCCCAAGGTATGATCGGTTCCAGCAACCATCGCCAGCGTCTGATTTACATGGTGCAGGAATACCTAGGGGCAAGGTCAGACTTGGACACCTTTCCCACCGAAAATCCTCTGGCTTACTGGGTCTTGAGGATGGATCACTGGCCAGAGCTTGCACAGTATGCAATTGAGCTACTGGCCTGTCCTGCAGCCTGTCCTGCATCCAGCGTTCTTTCGGAATGCACCTTCAGTGCTGCTGGTGGCTTTGTTACTGATCACAGGGTGCGGCTGTCTACCGAATCAGTTGATCGACTGACCTTCATCAAGATGAATCAGTCTTGGATCACCCACAGCTACCAAGCACCTGAAGCTGATGTAACCGAATAATTTTTTTTGAAATATCACATCCCTTCAAGACTGCCTATGCTGCTGCTGAGTGACTGTCCTGTTATGTTGATTGTCTATCCTCTTACTCCTCCGATGATATGTTGGAAGAACATTTCTGTTTCTGGGTGATGCCATCAGCCCAATTTTTCTGCCCCTGTTTAACAGGGGCGTTTAAGTACAATTTTTGATGCAATGCTTTGCAGCAGGGCTAATTCCTGCAATAAAACAAGAGTATATGGGAGAGGTTGCAGTGTCGTGGCACCAGTGCCTAAGGCCCAATTTTTCTGCCCCTGTTTAACAGGGGTGTTTAATTACAATTTTTGATGCAATGCTTTGCAGCAGGGCTAATTCCTGCAATAAAACTAGAGTATATGGGAGAGGTTGCAGTGTCATGGCACCAGCACCAAAGGCCCAATTTTTCTGCCCCTGTTTAACAGGGACATGTAATTACAATTCTTGATATAATATTTCACAGGAGGGCCCGTTCCTGTGCCCACCCAGAGTAACTGTGAGGACTTATAGTGTTGTGGCACCAGCACCACAACCACCAAAGGTCAATTTTTCTACCACTGTTCAACAATGGCATGTAATTACAATTCTTGATATAATCGTTCACAGCAGGGCGCTCTAGCGCCCACCAAGAGTCACTTTGAGGGCTTACAATGTTGTGGCAAAACCAACACCTTGTTCCGCCATTTCTGCAGAGCATATAGGGCAGGCCCCTACTTTCAAACATCCAACTTACAAACATCTCCTACTTGCAAACGGAAGGAGACAACAGCAAGTGAGATGAAAAAAGATGGACGACAAAACAAATTATACAGGGGTGATAACCCTTCCCTATGTTTTCCAAAAAGCTTAAAAAATTTTTTTTGGACTGGAGCTACACTTTAAAAATGTACCAGTTGAAAATTACAAACAGATTCAACTTAACACAACAAACCTACACAGTCCCTGTCTTGTTTGCACCGCCTGTATACTGCTGTTCTGAGTATATAGGGCCTGGGGGCCACACGCATTTCCTTTTTTTAATATGGGTACGGGGTTCCCCTTAATATGCGTACAAGACCCAAAGGGGCTGGTAATGGGCAGGGAGGGCTACCCATGCCATTTTTCTCAATGATTTTCAACCATATTGCAGGAACCAGATATAACATTAAAACCGCAAGCAGCTTTAAATGACGTTATTTCCGTTAAATGTCATTTTGTGCAGGGACTGTTCTAAACACGGGAAACACGTGGCACTTCACAGGCATACTACAGACACCCCCCAGGCACCATATTTAAAGGAATATTTCACTTTTTTTTCCACTTTAATCATCATTAAAATCAGTGCTCCCACCAAAACGGACATTTTTAAAACTTTTTTTGCATTGACCCATGTCCCCTGGGGCAGGAGCCAGGTCCCCAAACCCTTTTTAGGACAGTATCTTGCATATTAGCTGTTAAAATTAGCACTTTTAATTTTGAACGTTCGAGTCCCATAGACTTCAATGGGGTTCTAACGTTCGTACGAATTTGGGGTCTGTTCGAAAGTTCTGGTGCGAACCGAACCGGGGGGGTGTTCGGCTCATCCCTACATGTCACTCTTCAAAATTGCACACACTCGTGGAATGGCGCCAAACGTCGCTACTTAAAAATCCCCATAGGCGACGCTTTACATTTTTTTACTGGTTACATGTTTTGAGTTACAGAGGAGGTCTAGGGCTAGAATTATTGCTCTTGCTCTAACGTTTGCAACGATACCTCACGTGTGGTTTGAACACCGTTTTCATATGTGGGCAGAACGCGTATGCGTTCGCTTCTGCACGCGAGCACATGGGGACAGGGGAGCTTTACATTTTTTTTTTTTATTATTCATTTTACTTTATTTTAGTTTGACATTTTTTTCCCCAAAAATAAATTTTTTGATCACTTTTATTCCTATTACAAGGAATGTAAACATCCCTTGTAATAGGAATATGGCATGACAGGTCCTATTTACAGTGAGATACGGGGTCAATAAGACCCCACATCTCACCTCTAGGCTGGGAAGCCTGAAATAAAAAAATAAAAAAAGATTCTGGCTTTGATCGTATTGGCGAGTCGGTAGAAACACCGGAGGGTGGCGGGGGGGACGTATATGGCTGGGTATTGCAGGGTATCTCCGAGTATGGCTGGGTATCTCCGGGTATGGCAGAGTATTGGCGGGTATTGGCTGGGTATTGCAGAGTATTGGCAGGGTATTGAAGGGTTAAATCCAGTGAGCAGCAATGTGGGCACTGCCGATGCAGCCCACAGCGCTGCTGACACCGATCTCTTCCCCCTCCGCTGTATCGATGAGCGGCCGCTTACCGTGATCCGTGATCCACAGGTCACGGATGCTCCCCAGTGCGCGCGAGAGCGGAATTCTGGGAGGACGTCATATGACGGCCTCTCAGAGTTAAGAAACCTCCCTGTAGCCGTCATTCGGCTATGGGGCGGTTGTTAAGTGGCTAATTTTGAAGTAGGATTTAAATTTAGTTTTAGTCTTTTGACTAAAATGCCATTTTAGTTTTAGTCGACTAAAATAATATTCATTTCGTCTACTAAATTGACACTGGTTGCTTTCTGCGGGTGCACTCAACAGGAGGGTGGGGCTAGGAACGCTGAAGAGAGACCCGAAAAGAGGAGGATCTGGGTTGCTCAGTGCGAAACCACTGCAAATAGCAGGTAAATATGACATGTTTGTTATTTTGAAACAAAAAAAAAAGTTTTAGTATCACTTTAAGGCCCTGTAATGCTAGAACAGTACAATTACTCCCCAAATGACCACTTTTTGGAAAGTATAACCAGTTCAATTTTTTTTCAATTTTTGTGTCACAATTTATTGGTAAAATTAAGAAATAACTTTGTTCACAAAGTTGTCATTTCAAGTTAAATCTCACACACAGCATAAGCTTACAACTACATATTGGGGATGCCATATGAGTGAGACTTTCACAGCCTAACCACACAGAGAGGCCCAAAATCCAAAGAGCATCTTCAGGCATTCTAGTGCCATAAATTAAACATCTAATTTTCTAATCTATCACGTTTGTTTGGAGGCCCTGGAGCACTAGGACAGTGAAAACGCCCCCTAAAATTATTACATTTTGGTACGTAAACTCAAGGTATTTTTTTTTTCTCAAATAACTGTTTTATTTGTTTAGTACATTGCAATACACTTCATGCACATCAATTCAGAATTAGAATAACATGAAAAGAAAAAGTAGCAAATAGTCAATGCGTAACGACCTATGGATTATAGCCACCTGCAACAGGTACGAACCAGATCAGGTAACCTCGTCCACAGACGGTGGGTTCTTCACTGAAAATCGGTATGCAAGTCCTCAGTCATCTGTTTCCAGTGAGAGAGCCCATGCTGAGGTAGCATTTATTAACTTACAATACTGTATGCACGTATGAAAAGTTATAAAAAATACTCTCAGGGGAAAAGGGAAAAAAAAGAGAAAGGAGAAGAAAAGAAAGAACAGAGGGGGAGAAAGAGATAGGGGTGGGTAGTCACCATGATTGTTCTATCCGCCTGTTCACGTCCGATCCTCACGGAGGTTCCAGGGATTCCACACCACCAAGGTATTTTTTTTTTTTAAGAGGCATGGTGAATCTCTTGAAAAATTTTTTTACACAAAGTGGTAATTTTAAGAAGATAGTTCTCAAACACAGCATGGGCATACTTAGAATTACAACCCAAAGCACATTCTACTACTCCTTCAGGGTATGACCATAACACATGTGAAAGACTTTCACTGCCTGGACAGATTATGTTGCGGACATTGTATCTTTTGTTTCACACATATCAACCAATTGTGTCAAAACCAATGTGCTGTAAGGGTCGGTTCACACAGGGGCGACCTGACAGATGACTTAGCTGCCTGACAAGTAACGCTCCATGCATTGCAATGGAACCGTTCTAATAGGAGCAACTCAAGTCACTCCTACTTAGACAAACTTAGGAGCGGCTTGCATTGACTTTTATACAGCAAGCTGCGCTGAAGTCGCACTAAACGGGGCGGCTTCAGAGTGGGATGACTTTGAAGCTGTCCCTGTAAACCTGCAATAATGGTCTCCCCTCTGAGTGGTCAGCGCTTGTAACTTTGTGTAACATCACCTTTTGCAGTCCCTGTTCAAATAAGCCAAGCAAGCCTAGCCTACTGGTACTTGACTGTCCTCAGGAATGCCATATTCAGTGGCCAGAAAGTACAGGAGACTGAAGAAAGGAAGCATTAACAAGTCCTATGATTCCAAAAGAGCAGTTATCCACAGGGGATGGCTGGGACTGGTGTCTCGCAGGATGTTTTGATGTGTCAGTTCAGAGACATGGTCAGCAAATAGGCAAAGGATTGGCCCAGGTAGCAGGCAGAAACGTGCTCAATAAAGCCAGGGTTGATGCAGGTGGCAGGCAGGGGCTGCACTGGTATGACTGATCAAGAACACTATTGCTGGCTGTGCTTGTCTGTGACAGTGGGCAAGCAGGAACACTGCTGCTAATTTACATTAGTCTGGTGACATTGGGACTGGTGTGTTGACAAATTAAGATACAGGTGCTGGGGAGCGTGTCCAAATTGGCAATGGGAGCCAACGTGTTTTCGCTCCACCGTCCGGAACAAAAATCCTTCCATACCGTGGTGCCGGGAGCTTATCCGCCACCACACCAGCTCAATCGTGGCCCCTGGCAGTGCCTGCTCATGCCTGGATACAGGAGAGGGGGAACAGCGCAATGACAGAACCATAAACGATCCGGGACCGCACAGCACACTGTGGAGAAGGCCACAGCTATCCCTTCTAGCATGTCAGCACAGGGAGAAGAGATGAGTCACGAGGCTGCAGCTCCTCAGGCCCTCCCAGAGCACGCAGCACTCCTGGAAGCTATTAATGGATGTAAAACGTCCCTTACAGAGAAAATAGACAGTGTGTACATTGAACTGGGCCTGATCAGGAGAGATATTGATGCCTTCGAGGGCAGAGTGACAGAGGTAGAGAACCGTGTGTCTGCCGCTGAGGATGTGCAGAGGGAGCATGCGACTGATCTCCATTCACTAAAGATCAGAGTCAAACACTTAGAACTGCATGCTGAAGATGGGGAAAACCGAAAAAGACGCAATAATTTGCGGGTTATTGGACTACCTGAGGGGAATGACATTACTTTATTCACGGAGCAGCTGCTGCATTCCCTCTTGCTTCCTTCACCCCTCAGTTTGCGGTGGAGTGGGCCATTCCTGCAGAGGTCCACAAGGGGCTCCCCCACGTACATTCATTTTGAAACTGCTGAATTACCGGGACGGGGATCTTACCCCAATGCCCATCTATGAACTACTTTTGTGAGTGTATTGATTTTTAAAATGTACCGTTTTACTGCACTAGGAAGGTGCCCTTCCTCTTCCATTTGTCTTATCCTGAGGGAGGCCAGAAGTGTGGGAGATCTCAAATTTGAGAATGCCAAGCTCCTTATATTTCCAGACTACTCTATTGAGAGACAGTGTCAGAGGAAAACATTTGACCATGTGCGCTCCCGTCTCCGCGCCAGAAACCTAAAGTATAGCATGCTCTTCCCCGCTAGACTTCAGGTTCAAGATGGAGATCGAGTGAGATTCTTCACATCACCTGAAGAGGCGTCTTCCTGGCTTGACACACTCCATGTGGGATAAAGCAATACAATATCTACAGTTCTCTGTTAGAATCTAATCTTGCATGTTGAGCACTTACATGCAACATTCTGGCTTTTCCTGCTGTTTGTTCATAATCCTGGTGGTCATGACAATCCCCCCTCCCTCCCCCCTTAGTCTACCCTCTTCTTTCCCCTGCATAAAGGGTGAGGGGGACAAAGTATCCGGTATCCCCCTGCAGAGGGGAACTCTGGACATTTTTTTCAGCTGCAGCCCCCCTCCCCCTCCTCCATCCTTTTGCCATACACGGGGGAACATTCTATCCAGGCCAGAAGCTCATACTAACATTTTATTCTCCTCTCAGGAAATTTTTTGCAATCTATACCAAGTCTTGTACCCCCAGCTTGCTGGGAGACCAGCACCCTAAATATATTCTGGACGACCCAAGCTGTTATCCTTCATATCACCTGAAGAGGCGTCCTTCTTGCTCGACACAATCTGTACGGAAACCCTACAGTTCCTTGCTGCAACTAGCTCCTCCATCCTGAGCACTCACATTTAGCTTTCTGGATTTATTCTCTGCTTGAATATACTTACCCCTCTGACACTGAGACCCCTGTGAACATGGCGCTCTTTCCCCCCCTTTGCCTGCACTGCCATTTGCTAGGGATCATTGTCCACGGCAGAAACCCAAGGTTTTTCGTTACTTTTTGTTTCTTCCTTTTCCTTTTTGCTCACACAGGCATGTTCTTGCTATCTATCCCTCTACCATCTACGTTAAGATTTGTACCCCCAGCTTGCTGGGAGACCGGCACCACATTTATCATCCGGACGACCCTAATTGTTATGGGGTCAGCAGACTTATGACTAGTAAGCCTCTTGCACACGTTACTCCTGAAACATGGCAGATTGCCGTGTTGTCAATGGGAAGGAAAGTCACCCACAGTTCTGGGGGGGGTTATTATTGGTTCTGTTTTTTTTTTTTATTGCTTACTATGTGAATCTATATCTGACACAGTCATTTGGACCTATGTTACCTCCCTTTAAGGGCTACTCTCTCTATGATATGTGGTTCTCTGCTTGTGCGCCATCCGGGTCAGGCTTATCCTCTGAATACTCTCCACTATTGATTAACTTGACGGTGGAATGGCATCGCTAACAATTATTTCATGGAACACCAGGGGCCTTAACTCCCAAGTGAAACACTCCCAAGTGTTTCAGTTTTTGAAATCCCACAGTCCCCATATCTGTGTTCTCCAGGAAACCCACCTAGTGAGGAGAAAGACCCTTAGCCTTAAAAAACCTTGGATTGGCCACCAGTACAACTCAATATATTCCAACTTTGCCAGGGGGGTCACTATACTTGTATGCAAATCCCTGCCGTTTAAACTTCTGGGGCTGGTGCTTGACCCGGATGGACGATATATTATAATGCATGCTATGGTGGAGAGTCTGGAGGTGTTGATTGTGGGTGCTTATGTTCCTCCCCCTGCCTCGGTCAAATTGCTCCATAAGTTGCTCCATAAATCTTGCTAATTATCGTACAGACAACCTGCTATTTATGGGGGATGTCAGTATGACACCGAACCCTGGGTTGGATCGCCTGAGCTCAGCCTGGGGATCCACCTCAGACCTCTCAGTCTGGGCGGAACCTACGGGTTGATGGACATGTGGAGATAGAGAAAGCCTACAGAAAGTTCCTTTACCTGCCACTCAGCCACCCACAGGGCTCTCTCATGTATTGATCTGATGTATGTGGAGAAATCTTTATTACCCAGGGTTCAACTGATTTCTATCCTCCCGAGGGGAATTTCCAATCATGCACTGCTCCTCAGGTTGTCCCTGGAGGGATCTCCCGCAGACAGGCTGTGGAGGCTGTCGAGATTTTGGATCTCGGACCCTGGGGTAGACTCCGGGTTTCGCCTGCAAATGGTCGCCTACTGGTCACTTAACCTGGGGTCGGCCCCGGCGGTGGTGGTATGGGATGCCTTTAAGGTGTCCTCCAGGGGTCACTATCAGACACTCATTGTTGGAGCCTGTAGACAACTGAAGGCAGATCTACTTAAGATGGAGGACAGAGCTGTCTCCCTGGAGTGGCAATATGCCCAGACAGGGGACCCAGAGCTACACGCTAGACCACAGCACCAGGGAAGTTATGCTACTCTGCAGTTCACTCACCAAAAAGAAGATGCTCCAGCGATCCCAGAGAATTTTTGAGGAGGGGGGGGTAAGCTGCTGGCATGGCTGGTCAGGGAGCAGTCAAGCTCCATGAGTGTGCCCTCACTGGTTAACGAAGCTGGGGTCAGACAGACGACCTCAAGGGCGATCAGCGAGGGCTTCACGTCCTATTACTCTGACCTTTATTCCACTCGAGTAAAGTACTCTATGGAAGACCTCCACATATATCTCTCAGACGTTGACTGCTGTCTTGACTGATACATACAGAGCCCAACTAGACTCTCCCATTACACACAAAGAGGTCCAGCAGGCCATCTCCTCACTCCAGGAAGGAAAAACACCGGGACCGGATGGATTCCCCACTGAATTTTATAAGATGTACGCTGAGGAACTGGCCCCCAAGTTTCATTCTATGCTCCTGGCATCGCTGAGGGATGGGGCCCTGCCAAACTCTATGTCAGAGGCAGTGATAGTGGTTATTCCTAAACTGGGAAAGGACCCTGAACTTTGCAAATCTTATTGCCCAATCTCCTTGATTGATGTAGATGCCAAACTACTGGCAAAGATTTTGACGACTAGACTGAATGGGGTGATTACTGCGTTGGTCCACCTGGATCAGTCAGGATTCATGCAAGGCAGGGGGACAGGTATAAATATCCATAGGCTATTTACCCATATTGATCTGGCGGGGGAGGAGAGTGAAGGCTCTATTTATGGTAGGTTCTGGAACGTTTTGGATTTGGACCCAGGTTAATTTCCTGGATCCAACTTCTTTACAAGAATCCTACTGCCTGGGTCAGAGTGAATGGGCTGTTGTCTCCCTCCTTCAGCCTACATAGGGGTACCAGGCAAGGTTGCCCCTTATCCCCAGGGCTCTTTGCCCTGGCAATTGAACCCTTGGCGATCCTAATACGCCAGGACCAGAGGGTTGAGGGAATACGGGTTGGAGTACTGCAGGAGAATATCTCCTTGTACGCTGATGACACCCTATTGTACCTGGCCGACGCGGGCACCTCCCTAAGATCTGTACTAGAAATAATAGACCAATTCAGGAATTACTCTGGTGTCCGCGTTAATTGGGACAAGTCTGTCCTTTTTCCCTCCACCACTCTGGTCCTAGGGCGGTCACTAACGCACCACTTCAGTGGGTGGATGAATTTAAATATATTACTCCCCTCAGGCATATATAGGAGATAACCTTTCTCCCCTTTTAGTCCAATTTGGAAGGAAATGCCAAATGTGGAAAACACTGCCACTATCCCCAATGGGAAGGGTGAACCTCCTAAAGATGGTATATCTTCCTAAATTTGTATATTTCTTTCGGAACACTCCATGCCCGCTCCTTATTATCTCTGCCTTTGTTTAGGCTGGGAGAGCCCCGAGACTGGCAAAGCGGATTCTCCAGCTTCCCCTGTCTCAAGGGGGTCTGGCAATGCCTCACTTTCAGCTCTGCTGCTGGCCGGCAGTCCTGGTAACCAGACAGAATCCTGCGGTGACTCTTGAGGCAGCCATCCTGAGATCCTATGCGGCATTAACTAACCTACCCTACAGAGGACCCAAAGCCCACCCCCGAACGGTGACTAATGCGCATGACTATACAGGTATGGCAGAGGGCAATTTACAAGTCAGACTCAGTCATCTCACCCCACAACCCTCTGTGGGGTAATCCCATGCTTCCACATCTGTATGGGATCCTGGATCCTCAACTGTGGGCAGCTAGAGGGATAATCACCATCAGGCATATATTCAAGAATTGATCCTTCTCCTCCTTTGAGACCCTAAAGGCTAAATATGACATACCAACCACTATGAAATTTAGATATTACCAACACAGACATGCGACACTGGCCCAATTCCCGAACCCCTGGCACTCCAGACTGACAGGGTTGAAAAGCTGCTTATTGCTAAACTTTTGGACAAATCCTTGTCCTCCCTCTACTTTTATCTCTCCATTGCATATATGACATCCCTGACGAAAGTCTTCAACAAATGGAAGGCTGACATCCCGGACCTGACTGACGAGAGTTGGGAAGACATAGTCTCTGATTACACCACAAAAATTATCTCAGAAAAAGATTGTTTCATCCAAATTAAGTTCCTGCATAGGGCTTACTATACCCCTGTGAGACTAGCTAGCATATACCCTGGAACGAATGCTCTCTGCCCCAGGTGTGGTTCATCTCCTGGTACGTTCTTCCATGTGGTGTGGTCGTGCCCTAGCGCAGGGCACGTGGAAAGGCATACTAGAAGTCTTAGACACCTTTGGTTATTGGTCCCTTCGTATGGACCCGACCCTGACACTGCTTGGGCATATGAAGAACATTGAGGCCTCAAGGTATGAAAAACGATTTCTGTTCTATGCCCTGTATTATGCTAGAAGAGAGATTCTCCTCAAATGGAAGCAGTCCACCCCCCCACACAGCATATGGGGAGAGCCATGATAAATTATGTCTTACCACTGTACAAGCTCACGTACGAGAGAAGAAATTGCCCTAAAAAATTTGATAAGGTCTGGTCCCAATGGGTTGATGCACATGAATAGAGCCTTAGAGCTCATGGGGAACCTTGGGCAATTCTGTTGTTCCTTAGCATTCTTATCCATAACCAGGAGATTAGTCTACTTTATTATGTGCCTAGGTTGGCCCCCCTCTTCTCTCCCACCCCATCCCTATGTCCCTCCCTTTCTCTCCCCCCTTTTTGATTTTGATCCGAAAATATCATTAGGAAGAACACTGATTTATATCTAAGTTCCAAAAATTACCATAATCAAGGATCTACAGTTGTACCTTAAATAATACCTAAGACCTTTATGACCTTATGTACAATTGATGTCCATGAACTGTGTCAATGTAAACTTTTTATATTTTCAAATAAAAAAACTTTTTACTGTAAAAGATACAGTTGCTGGCTTACATTGGCGCGAGGACACTGTGAATGGTGTGGAGGTGATAAGGAGCACTCTTGCTGGTGTACGCTGGAACTGGTGCAGTGATCAGAAAAACAGTTGAACATACATTCTAGCTACTCTGGTGTGGCAGTGATCGGAGAACTGAGTAAAGAAGCCATACTGTAGGTCGATGATGAATGGTTGCTGGTTGGAATTAAGCAGAAGTGTACCCGAGGAATAAGCCAAAGGTCAGTAAGGAATGGTAGCCAAGATATGGATGGCAGCAGGACAAACAAGAGTGAGATTAAGCACCACACCTCTTATCAGTGGTGTGGTGCTTAAATTCCAACTCCTCTTACATTACACTACAAGCCAAGGAGACTGAAGATCCTCTGAGGTGTAGAAGCTGCCCGCCTAGCAAACCAGATCATCTACACAAACATTAACACCTTGAGATAACAATACCAGTAAAATACACCTACGAGTCCAGCATTATCTTACCACTTTCCTCAACTTTAAGAGCATGATATTGGCTGGAGAGAGCACAATAATCTGGCAAACAAGAATTAGAGACCTGGCTTAAATCAGGAAGTTAACCAGTTGCCGACTGGCTCCTGTACTTATATGTAAGCAGAATGACACGGCTGGGCAAAGTAACGTACCTGCACGTTACTTTGAATTTCCCGCAGTGCACGTGCGCCTGCCGCAAGCTCCGTGCCTGCGGGACCCGTGGACTCGGTGTCCCCCAGGTGCACGCGATCGTGTCATGGAGCTGAAGAATGGGGAAATGCTGATGTAAACATAGCATCTCCCCATTCTGCCTAGTGACAGGACACTGATCGTCTGCTCCCTGTCATTGGGAGCAGCGATCAGTGTCGTGTCACTGCTAGCCCGTCCCCCCACAGTTAGAATCATTCCCCAGGACACACTTAACCCCTCCCCCACTCCCTAGTGGTTAACCCTTCACTGCCAGTGACATTTTTACAGTAATCAATGCAATTTTATAGCATTGATCTCTGTATTAATGCCAATGGTCCCAAAAATGTGTCAAAATTGTTCCGATGTGTCTGCCATAATGTCGCAGTCACGATAAAAATTGCTGATCGCCACCATTACTAGTAGTAAAAAAAAATTATAGAAATACCATAAATCTATCCCCTATTTTGTAGACGCTATAACTTTTGCACAAACCAATCAATAAACGCTTATTGCGATTTTTTTTTCCCCAAAAATATGTTGAAGAATACGTATCGGCCTAAACTGAGGAAAAAAATTTTTTATTATATATTTTTTGGGGATGTTTATTATAGCAAAATGTAAAAAATAATGAATTTTTTTCAAAATTGTCGCTCTTTTTTTGTTTATAGCACAAAAAATAAAAACCGCAGAGGTGATCAAATGCCACCAAAAGAAAGCTCTATTTGTGGGGAAAAAAGGACATCAATTTTGTGTGGGAGCCACACAGCATAGCCACGCAATTGTCAGTTAAAAAGACGCAGTGCCGAATCGCAAAAAGTGCTCTGGTCTTTGGCCAGCAAAATGGTCCGGGCTTAAGTGGTTAATGGAAGGAGCAAAGTGTTCAAGGTTCAACAGAAAACTAGGCAGAATTGTCCAATGGCCCTGACACGGTGCCCCTTGATTAGGTCAGCATGATTAAACATGTTGGGTGGAGCTTAGCAATCCAGAGAGAGAGTGAGACACTGTGGACTGCATGTATCCAGTCTCTGTGCGGCTGCTTCCAGGTTTCTGTACACAGCACCACTTACGTATTGTTAAATTTCTGTTTTGCCACATCTAAATGAAATTTTATTTTATTTTTTAATAAAGTGAACAGCAATAAGTACTATGTTGTTTTTTTCTTTTCATTGAGATTGGCTGTTTGCTATCCCTCTGAGGCCGAGTGCACACGCGCGGACTGTTCGCCCAACCTTGTTCGTCAAACAGTTTCGGCAAACAGTCCGCTCAAAATTAGCATGGACGGACATGGCCACAAGAATTATATGGAAATGTTTTGTTGATTCCTGCGATCTGCATTGCATCTGCAAGTTACCTCTGTTGGGTCCGTGTAAGCCCCTGTACACACGGTCGGAGATTTCCACAACCAAATCCGTCGGATTTTGCCCGTCGGATTTTGTCCGAAACTGTTGCATACACACGGTCGGACAAAGTTGGCGAAAAATCCGATCTTTCAGAACGTGATGAGGTAATTTGGTTACGATGGGACTACATTCAGGCTAGTAGCCAATAGCTTTGATGTAGCAATTTGATCTGAGCATGCGTGGCACTTGGTCCGATCAAAATTCTCTACACATGATCGGAGTATGTCCGATCGGCCCAGTTGGTCGGGAAATATTTCCAACATGTTGGAAAATTGGGTCCGACGGATATTCCGACGGAATCAGTCCGATGCATACCACACACAGTCGGCTTATCCGACGACACGGTCCGATAGGACACATTCCGACGGATTCTCCGACCGTGTGTACAAGGGCTAAGAGTCCCTTGATCCTGGGCTTAAAGCAACACGTTCTAACAAATGGCCACTGCCACCATCTATAACTATCCTTTGCACCAAGAGCACATGGAAGGGTGGCACAGGTCAAGCGAAACCAAAGAGAATTCCCAGTTCAGTTTACTAACCAGCCTGCAACCAACCAAATTATCCTAACAGTTTGCGCTAAAAACATGGGTTGCAATTACATGTGTAAGCTGCAGATCCACTTCACAGCACCCCAGTATTGTCTGCATCCCTAACTCTAAGTTTTGAGAGCCTCCACAGTGGAAGCATATGCATTATAATGGATAGGCAGAGGGCAGGTGAGCCTGGAGGGAGCCCACTCCTCCTTAAAGGCACAGGGGTGCACTGGACACCCAGCATATAGCACATTGGCAGCAAACATGTCCACTGTGTCCCTTCAACACTATTCCAACAATACAAAAACAATTCCATCGGGCTCACACCTATAACTGGACTTTGCAGCAAGGAGCACATGGAAGAGCAACGAATGTCAAACAAAACCAAAGAAAATTCCCAGGTCAACTTACTGATCAGCTTGCAACCAGCCAAATTATCTTGTCTAACAGTATGCGTTAAAACCAGGGGTTTAAAATAGGGTTGCACCGATACTGATATCAGTATCGGTGCTGATACTAAGCATTTGCACGAGTATCTGTACTTGTGCAAATGCTCTGAAACTGATACTTTTTCAGGCTTGGTTCTTTCAGCTGTCAGCAGGATTCCCCCCACCACTAACAGCTGAAATGTAAAAAAAAAAGAAACTGGCAACAATCGGTTGTTAGTGTGTGGAGCTGCAGCATCCAATGACTCATTCAGCTGTCAGTGGGGTTCCCCTGTTGAAGTGTAAAAAAAAGTTCCGGCAATTGGAGCTGTCAAAAAAAAAACATTGCTTCTTTTTGTATCTGTTTTTTTATGTATAGTTCAAAGGGATGAACTTCCCTCTTTACATGAAGTCAGTTTAAAGAAACCTGTCAAGTAAAAAAAAATGTTTTTTTTTTTTTTTTTTTAATTAAATGTTCCTCTGTTTTATCCTTATTAACCATTAATTTACTCTAATCCCTAATTAATACCTTATTCTCCTTCTCAATTTAATTATTATTTTCCTGCTGTTTTTATTTAGTTCACATATATTTTATAAACTATTAATTTGATTTATATTTTTTGTTTGCTTTGTACGTTAATATTTTTACACCTTTAACATATGTTTACATGTTTCACACTGAAAAAAAAGCACAACATTAAAAAGAATTAATTTAGAATTGATATATCTTTTTATTAATGACGATATAAAAAAATGAATATAATTTTTCAATGCTTTGTACCTTTGCTGATAGCTACCGCAACTGTTTTGTTTATACTCTGGCTATCGGCAGGGGCGTACCAAGAGGTTGGAGAGACTGGCCCCCCCCCTAGGAGCGCAGGCCGAGATGGCGGGGGGCGCATATTGGCATTGAGCATGTCTCCCATCCCTGCAGCCTGTTTCGCACACACACAGAAGAACAAAGCTGTCTTCTCCCCCTCCCCCTCATCATTCAGCTCTGTATATACACAAGAGGAGGGGGAGCAGGAACACACGCTGACTTTAGGTCTGTACAAACCTTTCCATGCTTTATAGATAGACAGGGAGGAGGGGGAGAGAGTGGCTGGGATTGGGAAGGAGGAAACTAAAACGATGTACAGCCTGTACATGCAGTGCAGCCTGTGATAGAACTACAGGTCCCAGCATGTTCTGCACCTCCATGGCAACCTGTGATAGGACTACAGGTCCCAGCATGTTTTTCACCTCCATTGCAGACTGTGATAGGACTAGAAGTTTCAGCATGCCTTGCTCCTCTATTGCAGCCTGTGATAGAGCTACAGGTCCCAGCATGAATACTCTGCAATTTCATTGTAGCCTAGGTTCCTGTGTGGCTGGGCTAGAACTACAAGTCCCAGCATGCTGTGCACCTCCCTTGCAGCCTCTGATAGAACTAAAAGTCTCACTATGCTCTGCTGGATCATTGCAGCCTGTGATAGGACTAGAAGCTCCAGCATGCCTTGTTCCTCTATTGCAGCCTGTGATAGAACTACAGGTCCCATCATGAATGCTCTGCACTTTCATTGTAGTATAGGTTACTGGGTGGCTGGGCTAGAACTACATGTCACAGTATGCTCTGCACCTCTCTTGCAGCCTATGATAGAACTACATATCCCAGCATGCTCTGCACCTCTCTTGCAGCCTATGATAGAACTGCATGTCCCAGCATACTCTGCACCACTTTTGCAGCCTGTGATGGAACTACACGTGTCAGCATGCTCTGCAATTTCATTGCAGCCTATGATAGAACTAAAAGTCCCACTATGCTCTGCTGGAGCATTACAGCCTGTGATAGGGCTACAAGTCCCAGCATGCTTTACAGAGGTGGGGCTGAAGACCAGGGGGTTACAGGGGTGAGACAGATGTGCAAGAGGTACAGTGTTGGGGAAGAAAAGCAGGGGGTGTAAAGCAGTGGGGCAGATGTGAAAGGAGGTTTATTGGTGGGGCAGATGAGAAAGCGGGTTACATTGGTGGGGCAGATGGGTTCAGTGTTAAAACAGATGAGAAGGTGATTCAGTAGTAAGACAGAAGAGCATGGGGATATGGCGGTGGAGCAGATGTGCAGGGAGGTAAAGTGGTGGGGCAGATGAGAAAAGGGGTACATTGATGGGGCAGATGAGCAGGGGGGTTACAGTGGTGGGACAGAAGAGCAAGAGGGTACAGTGGTGGAAGTGATGAGAAGGGGGTTTAGTGGTGGGACAGAAAAGCAGGGGTTACAGCGGTGGGGCAGAGGAGAAAGTAGGTACATCGGTGGAACACATGAGCAAGGGGTTACAGTGATGGGGCAGATGAGCAGGGGGGGGGGGGGGACAGTGATCTGAGGTGTGAAGGTGCAGGAATTGGGGCTGATCTGAGGCGTGAGAGTGCAGGATGTTAATTTCTCACTACTAAAGTAGTTTACAGCATTTATTAATTCCTTTTAGCGATTGATAGTGTGACGTTGAAATTTTTTTGTTATAAAATCGGCACTCTCAATTTCTTTGAAAACATTTTTCGGTACTCTGTGCTCAAAACGTTGCCTACCCCTGTACTAGAACATTTATTATTATTATTATTATTATTATTATACAGGATTTATATAGCACCAATAGTTTACGCAGCACTTTAGAAAATAACAGGGATGACAATACAGTTATAATACAAGAGGATCTAAAAGCATCCCACTTTTTATTTAATTTGGGTAAATAAGATTTTTTTTTTTTTTATTTACAGTTTTTTTTTTCTTTTTTACCGACAGCCTATTCTGGATTGTTTGGCAACCGTGACACTAATACTCCTACCCTGTCAGAAGAATATGAACAGGTGATGGTTTAACCACTTGCCGCCCGCCCTATTACAAATAGACGGCGGCAAAGTGGTTTCATAATCCTAACCGGACGTCATATGACGTGATCAGGATTATGAGCCGCTGCGCGCCCCCGGGGGCGCGCATCGCGGCGATCGTTGTTGCGGGGTGTCAGTCTGACACCCGGCAACTACGATCTCGGTAAAGAGCCTCCGACGGAGACTCTTTACCACGTGATCAGCCGTGTCCAATCACGGCTGATCACAGTGTAAATGGGAAGAGCCGGTGATCGGCTTTTCCTCACTCGCGTCTGTCAGACGCGAGTAGAGGAGAGCCGATCGGCTGCTCCTCTGACAGGGGGGGTCTGTGCTGATCGATTATCAGCACAGCCCCCCCGAGGATGCCCACACTGGACCACCAGGGACGCCACCAGACCACCAGGGATGCCCAGCAGAGGTAATCCTCCCTCGACCACCAGGGATGCCAGTCAGGCACAATGGATGCCAATCAGTGCCCATAATGGATGGCAATCAGTGCCCACAATGGGCATCACTGATTGGCATGCATTATTGTTTGGCACTGATTGGCATCCATTAGTACAGTATAACACCTGTGTTGCTAATGAGTGCCCACCTGTGCCGCTAATGAGTGCCCACCTGTGCCGCCTATCAGTGCCCACCTGTGCCGCCTATCAGTGCCCACCCATGCCCATCTGTGCCGCCTACCAATGCCCATCTGTGCCGCCTACCCATGCCCATCTGTGCCGCCTACCCATGCCCATCTGTGCCGCCCATCCATGCCAATACGTGCCAGCTATCAGTGCCAATTTGTGCCACCTATCAGTGTCCATCCGTGTCGCCCATCCGTGTCGCCCATCCGTGTCGCCTATCAGTGTCGCCTATCAGTGTCGCCTATCAGTGCCGCCTATCAGTGTCCATCAATGCCACCTCATCAGTGCCACTTCATTGTTGCCCATCAGTGCCGCCTTATCAGTGCCCATCAGTGTAGCCCCATCAGTGCCCATCCGTGAAGGAGAAAACGTACTTATTTACAAAGTTTTGAAACTGAAACAAAAAAAAAACATTTTTTTTTCAAAATTTTCGGTATTTTTTTATTTGTAGCACAAAAAATAAAAACCGCAGAGGTGATCAAATACCACCAAAAGAAAGCTCTATTTGTGGGAAAAAAATTATAAAAATTTCATTTGGGTACAGTGTAGCATGACCGCGCAATTGTCATTCAAAGTGCGACAGCGCTGAAAGCTCAAAATTGGTCTGGGCAGGAAGGTGTTTAAGTGCTCAGTATTGAAGTGGTTAATAACAGTGGCAGGTTTTATGGTTCTGCTGATTTTATTGAACACAGGACATTCCCAGGAACCTATTTAAATAGAACATTCATTCTAGATCGACATCTACGTGTGCTGGGAAAGCCCACAAAATCGCATACTTTTCCAACACACCGGGAAATGCACTGCACTTAAGTGGGGGTGCCACTAATTGTCAATGGTACCCCCAATGCATCTGAAAACACACATCCTAAACTGAATGGTGCTGCAGCAGAATGCGGTTCTATGCAGCATGTTTTTAGAAAAGAGCCAGTGACACCTTTTCCGTGTTTTTCACATGTAGGGGAGTGCATTAAAATGAGTAAGCTGTAAGAGCATGCAGAGAGGCACCTGCGCAAACAACAGTGCCAACCAAGCCCATTCACACCACCCTGCGTTGTGATGTGTAGCGGATAGACGGGGCAATTTGCTGTGTTCAGTTTACACCACTGAAGTGAAAACAAGTACCGTATATACTCGAGTATAAGCCGAGATTTTCAGCCTCTTTTTTGAGGCTGAAAGTGCCCCCCTCGGCTTATACTCGAGTCATCGCTGTCTGTCTGCCCGATCAGCGTGTCGAGCAGACAGACAGCGGCCATTCTAGGATTCAAAGGCCGCGCCTCCGTCTCCGCCTTCGCCTGTGATAGGCGGAACACTGAATTTCCCAGCAGTCTGTGTTCCGCCTATCACGGACGTCCTCTCATCCTCGTCCGTAGTATGAGGATGAGCGGACGTCCATGATAGGCGGACCACTGACTGCTGGGAAATTGAGTGTTCCGCCTATCACGGACATCCGATAGGCGGAACACTCAATTTCCCAGCAGTCAGTGGGAAATTGAGTGTTCCGCCTATCACCGACGGAGGCGCGGCTTTTGAATCCTAGAATGGCCACCGACGAAGAGCTGCGGGACGGGCCGGGACGCAGGCCGGGACGGGCCGGGACGCAGGCCGGGCCGGGACGCAGGCCGGGACGGGACGCAGGCCGGGACGGGACGCAGGCCGGGACGGGACGCAGGCCGGGACGGACACAGACCGGGACGGACACAGGCCGGGACGGACACAGGCTGGACGGACACAGGCAGGCTGGACACAGGTAGGCTGCACGGACACACACACACACACACACACACACACACACACACACGGATGCATGCACACACAGGGATGGATGGACACACACGGATGCATGGACACACACACACACACACACACACACACGGATGCATGCACACACACAGGGATGGATGGACACACACACACACGGATGCATGGACACACACACACACACACGGATGCATGGACACACACACACGGATGCATGGACACACACACACACGGATGCATGGACACACACAGGGATGGACGACACACAGGGATGGACAGGCATGTCTCACCCTCGGCTTATACACGAGTCAATAATTTTTTCCAGTTTTTTGGGGGTAAATTGGGGACCTCGGCTTATATTCGGGTCGGCCTATACTCGAGTATATACGGTAGGATGTTCTTTATTACTATACTGTTTTTGGCACACTACAACACTGTGTACAGTGGTGCATAAACAGGAATGATATGTCAGTTTGTGACATTTAAAAAAAAAAAAAAAAAAAAAAAAGTTGAATAGTGTGATGCATTGTAATAAGCACATCACTCTGTTCCCTTCCCAGCGCACACCAGGGACCTCTTCTGATATGAGGTCACGTTGAAATTTTAGATAGCCAAGCTAAGCACAATATCAAACATAAGCATAATATGAATACAAATTTGTATCTTTTATTATATTTAGCACCTTTTAAAAATGTAAAATTAGTTCTATTAGAAAAACAATTAAAACCTATTAAGGTTTATAAGGTTTTATATTTTTTATGAATGTGATACCATGTGTTTATCCTAAATCTCATCTGACTACTATGTTTAAACCGTATTTCCCTCCGAGTTTAGGAGGGAATTTTAAGCAAAAGGCAGCCTTGTCCATCATTACACCCTTGTCAGTGTCATTTGCAGCCTTGTCCATCATTTGCAGCCTTGCCTTTTAAAAATGCCATCGCCGAGATACAGAGCCGGATGTCCTGTGTATCTCTGCGGCGCTTGTAGTTCTCGGCAGCTTTCGACCATTCTCGGTAGCTTTCGGCCGCACTCAGCCACCGAAAGCTGCTGAGAGCAGCCGAAAGCCGCCGAGAAGGGCAGAAGGCGGCTGAAAGATGCCCAGAGGCTCACAACGGCAAGGAATCAGCATATAACACGCACCCATGATTTCCCCCTGATTTTAAGGGGGGAAAAGTGTGTGTTATACACCGATAAATACAGTATGCAGTATCTTTTTTCAAAAGTCAAAACCATTGAAAAAGGACTGTATAGCCTAAACATTATCTTTAATGAATATGCAGACAATTAAAAATGAAAGGAAATCGATGTAAAAAAACAAACAACTGAAATTCTAACTCTTTAATGAAGGGGGGGGGGGGGGGTCGCCGATGCAGATTCTTGCTGAGGGTGCTGGAGACCCTAGGTACACCTCTGGCTATAGGTAATTGGTATCAATGAGTACTAAAAAAATAAAATAAAGTATCGGTATCTGTAAAATAAAATGGTACTGGACTTTTCAAGTTAATTTATTTATTTTTTGCTAGAAAATTGCTTAAAACCCCCAAACACTATATATTTTTTTTCAGACAGCCTAGAGAATAAAATGGCAGTCATTGCAATACTTTATTTCACACCACATTTGAACAGCTTACAAATCCAATTTTTTAGAAAAATATACACTTTTTTGAATAAAAAAAAAAGAAATGAGTAAAGTTAGCACAACTTTTTTCTATATTGTGAAAGATAAGATACAGGTTACCAGTTTTGAGTTACAGAGGAGGTCTTTTTTTCTATTACAAGGAATGTAAACATAGAAAAAAGCATGACAGGACCTCGTTAATGTGAGATTTGGGGTCACAAAGACCCCAGATCTCACATTTACACTTAAAAACATAAAAATAAAAAAAGGATTTTTTTTTTCTTTTCAATAAACAAAATGGTCCCTTTAATTACTTCAATGCATTTACACCCCCTTCCTGCCAAAGCCATTTTTCAGCGCTGTCACACTTTGAATGACAATTGAACAGTCATGCTACACTGTAACCATGTGAAAATGTTATCATTTCCTTCACAGAAATAGCGCTTTCTTTTGGTGATATTTTTCCTAAAAAAAAAATAAAAAAAAAAAAAGCCTGAAAATTTTGAAAAATATATGTTTTTCTTAGTTTCTGTCAGGAAATTTTGTAAATATGTAATTTTTCTCCTTCACTTCATGGGCACTGATGAGGAGGCACGTATATATCACACTTATAGGCAGCACTGGTGGGCACAGATAGATGGACTGATGGGCATTGACGGTCAACAGTGATAGCCAGCACTGAGTGGCATCACTAATGAGTACTGATTGCTTACACTTGTGGGCACTCACTGGTGGCACTGGTGAGCACTAGGGATGAGCTCGTCTGTTCGGCGAATTCAGAACTTTGTGAACCGTTCACACCAAATTCGTGTGGCACGAACGGCCCACAATGCACTACGCCATCGCAGTGCATTGCTGGCTCATGATTGGCCAAGCATGCAATGTGACCCCGCATGCTTGGCCAATCACAGTGCCGGCAGCAAGGAGAGCCATAATTGGCCACAGACAGGATGCCTGTGGCCAATTATAGCTCAGGGGGTTTAGTACACGCCTCACACTATATAAGGCCGCCAGCGTGGCGGCCTTGTTTAGTGTATTCCGGCATGCAGGGAAAGAGCTAGATAGGCAGGGACAGTGTGTTCTTTTCTCAGGCATCTGCAGGAGTTAGTGGGTGTTGTGTGCCTCCAGCACAGCACAGTATATACCTGTATCTACCCTTTATTGTTGGTGTTCTCTAATACAGGCATCTGCAGGAGTTAAAGTGGGTGTTGTGTGCCTCCAGCACAGTATACACCTGAAGATACCCCTTATTGCTGGTGTTGTCTGTTGCATATCTTGCATATTAGCCTTTAAAATTAGCACTTTTGATTTCGAACGTTCGAGTCCCATAGACTTTAATAGGGTTCTAAAGTTCATATGAATTTTTGGTCCGTTCGAATGTTCTGGTGCGAACTGAATCGGGGGGGGTGTTCGGCTCATCCCTAGTGAGCACTCACTGCTGGCACTGGTGGGTGCTTTATTGTAATCAGGGCACTGAATACATGCCTAGATGTCCTCTGTGAGGAGATGCTGCAGATCGGCTCTCCTCTCCACACACTCTGTCAGTGTGGGGCAAGGAGAGCCAATTACCGGCATATACGTGTTAACATGTGACCGGTTGTGATTGGACACAGCTTATCACATGGTTAACTGCTTGCTGCCCGCCCACCATCAAATGATGGCGGGGCGGGGTGGTCCAGCTCTTGTTCTGGGATGACGTCTTATGATGGTGTTCCAGAACGGCAGCTCGCGCCGCCCACGCCATGTTGCTAGGACACGGTGTGACCCTAATCTCTGTAGAGAGCCGCATCCGTGGCTCTTTAACCATGTGATCGGTTGTGTCCAATCACAACCGGTCACATGTAAACAAGGAGATGGTAATCGGCTCTCCTCGCTTCACGCTGACAGAGTGTGAGAAGAAGAGAGCCGATCAGTGGCATCTCCTCACAGGGGGACATTTAGGGATGTAATCAGGGCACTGATCATCAGGGCCCTGATTACAATAAATAAAGTGTCACAAAACAGTGCCCACTAGTGGCAGCAATGAATGCCCACCACTGCTCACAAGTGCCAGTCAGTGCTGCCTATCAGTGCTCATCAGTGCCCATAAGTGCGGCATATTAGTGCCTCCTCATAAGTGCCGCCTCATCAAAGCCCACCAGTGAAGGTGAAAAATTACTTAGTTTACTTAAACTTTACTTAATTTACTGACAGAAAAAAGTAAAAAAACATATTTTTTTCTACATTTTTGGTCTTTTTTTGTAAAAAAAACAAAAACCCAGTAGTGATTAAATACCAAAAAAAAGAAAGCTCTATTTGTGTGAAGAAAATTATGGAAAATTTGTTTGGGTACAGTATAGCACAACCGTGCAATTGTCATCCAAAGTGCGACAGCGCTGAAAGCTGAAAAATGGCCTGGGGAGATCACTGTTCTGGGTGCCGTCATATGATGTCCACCCAGAACGAGAGCCGCACCGCCTCGCCATCATTTGACGGTGGGTGGGTGGCAAATAGGGATGAGCCGAACACCCCCCGGTTCGGTTCGCACCAGAACTTTCAAACGGACCGAAAATTCGTACGAACTTTAGAACCCCATTGAAGTCTATGGGACTCGAACGTTCGAAATTCGCTAATTTTAATGGCTAATATGCAAGATACTGTCCTAAAAAGGGTTTGGGGACCTGGCTCCTGCCCCAGGGGACATGGGTCAATGCAAAAAAAAGTTTTGAAAACTGACGTTTTTTCGGGAGCACTGATTTTAATGACGATTAAAGTGAAAAAAAAGGTGAAATATTCCTTTAAATATCGTGCCTGGGGGGTGTCTATAGTATGCCTGTGAAGTGCCACGTGTTTTCCGTGTTTAGAACAGTCCCTGCACAAAATGACATTTAACAGAAATAACGTCATTTAAAACTGCTTGCGGTTTTAATGTTATATCTGGTTCTGGCAATATGGATGAAAATCATTGAGAAAAATGGCATGGGTAGCCCCCCCTGCCCATTACCAGCCCCTTTGGGTCTTGTATGGATATTAAGGGGAACCCCGTACCCATATTAAAAAAAGGAAATACGTGTGGCCTCAGGCCCCATATACTCAGAACAGCAGTATACAGGTGGTGCAAACAAGACAGGGACTGTGTAGGTTTGTTGTGTTAAGTAGAATCTGTTTGTAATTTTCAACTGGTACATTTTTAAAGTGTAGCTCCAGTCAAAAAATCTATTTTTAAGCTTTTTGGAAAACATGGGGAAGGGTTATCACCCCTGTATAATTTGTTTTGCCGTCCGTCTTTTTTCATTATATCAAGAATTGTAACTACATGCCCCTGTTAAACAGGGGCTTAACAATTGGGCTGCTGGCACTGGCACTGGTGCTGGTGCCACGACACTGCAACCTCTCCCATATATTCTAGTTGTAGTGCAGGAATAAGCCCTGCTGCAAAGCATTGCATCAAAAATTGTAATTAAACGTCCCTGTTAAACAGGGGCAGAAAAATTGGGCCTTAGGCACTGGTGCTGGTGCCACGACACTGCAACCTCTCCCATATACTCTAGGGGCAGAAAAATTGGGCTGGTGGTATCACCCAGAACCAAAACTGTCCTTCCAACATATCAGCGGAGGAGGAAGAGGATAGACAATCAACATAACAGGACAGTCACTCAGCATCAGCATAGACAGTCTTGAAGGGATGTGATATTTCAAAAAAAAATTATTCGGTTACATCAGTTTCAGGTGCTTGGTAGCTGTGGGTGATCCAAGACTGATTCATCTTGATGAAGTTCAGCCGATCAACTGAGTAAGTGGACAGACGCACCCTAGGATCGGTAACAATGCCACCAGCAGCACTGAAAGTGCGTTCCGAAAGAACGCTGGATGCAGGACAGGCCAGTAGCTCAATTGTATACTGTGCAAGCTCTGGCCAGTAATCCATCCTCAAGACCCAGTAAGCCAGAGGATTTTCAGTGGGAAAGGTGTCCAAGTCTGACCTTGCCCCTAGGTATTCCTGCACCATGTAAATCAGACACTGGCGATGGTTGCTGGAACTGATTATACCTTGGGGCTGCGGACTAAAAAACTGTCTGAACGCATCGGTCAGACAGCCACCTTCTCCACCGCTCCTTCTGACCGATGCCTCAGCAACACGTTGTCCAGGACCAGAAGTTTGCAACCTCCCAGTCTCTGGGAACGCGTTGCACAGACCTTTCTGCAAGGCCTCCCGGAGATGTCTCATCCTCTGCTCCCTCTGCGACGGCAAGATAAGGTCGGCAACCTTACCCTTGTACCGTGGATCAAGGAGAGTGGCCAGCCAGTAATGGTCCCTCTCCTTGATCCGAAGAATACGAGGATCCTTCCGCAGGCTTTGCAGGATCAGGGAGGCCATGCAGCATAGGTTAGCTTAGGCATTCGGTCCGGAGTCCTCTGGGTCAATAAGGACAACATGATCCGCAGCTACCTCCTCCCAGCCACGTACAAGTCCACAGGTTTCTTGGGACTGTAAATCATCCCTACAAGACTGCTGCTGCTGCTGCTGCTGCTGATGCTGAGTGCCAGCCTCCACCTCCATGCTGACACAATCATCCTCCTCCTCCTCATCCTCTTCCTGTGTGATGGGTGGCACAGCAGGAACACTGTCTGGATAAAGGGGGCCTTGAGAGGCAAGGAAGCCCCCCTTTTCCTGCCTCTGTTCTGCCTCAAATGCCCTGTCCAATATTCCACGCAGCGTATGCTCCAAGAGGTACAGTGTCACTGATGCATGCACTGTCACTGCTCACCATCCTTGTGGCCTCCTCAAACGATGACAGGACAGTGCATGCATCCCTGATCATGCCCCACTGGCGTGGTGAGAAAAAACCAAGCTCCCCTGACCCTGTCCTGGTTCCGTAGTCGCACAGGTACTCATTGATGGCCCTCTGCTGCGTGTGCAGCCGCTGCAGCATGGCCAACGTTGAGTTCCACCTGGTGGGCATGTCACATATAAGGCGGTTCTTGGGCAGGTTCAACTCCTTTTGGAGCTCAGCCAGCCGAGCACAGGCATTAAATGATCGGCGGAAATGCACACAGACTTTCCTGGCCTGCTTCAGAACATCCTGTAAGCCCGGGTACCTGCCCAAGAACCACTGCACCACCAGGTTAAGGACGTGAGCCACACAGGGCACATGGGTCAGTTCTCCCTTTCGGAGGGTGGAGAGGAGGTTGGTGCCATTGTCGCAAACCACCATTCCTGGCTTAAGCTGGCATGGAGTCAACCACCTCTTGGCCTGCCCCTGCAGAGCTGACAAAACATATGCCCCAGTGTGGCTCCTGTCCCCCAAACAAACCAGAACAAGCACGGCATGGCATTATTTTGCCTGCGTACTTGCGTAGCCCCTGGAACGCCTATGGAGCACCGCTGGTTCTGAGGACAGAGCACTGGAAGAGGCCATGGAGGAAGAAGAAGAGGAGGGGGTGGAGGAGAGAGGTGTGTCACAACCAATAGTAGCATTTTGGAGGCGTGGTGGCCGAACAACCTCCAACACTACTGCACCTTGTCCTGCATCCTTCCCAGCTGTCAGAAGAGTGACCCAATGGGCCGTGAAAGACAGGTAACGTCCCTGTCCATGCCTGCTGGACCATGAGTCAGCGGTAATATGCACCTTACCGCTGACGGCCCTGTCCAGCGAGGCAAGGACATTGCCTTCCACATGCCGGTAGAGAGCCAGAATCGCCTTCCGTGAGAAAAAGTGGCGTTTGGGGACCTGCCACCGAGGAACCGCACATTGTACAAACTCATGGAAGGGGGCCGAGTCTACCAACTGAAAAGGCAGCAGTTGAAGTGCTAGCAATTTAGCCAAGCTAGCATTCAACCGCTGGGCATGTGGATGGCTGGGAGTGAACTTCTTTTGACGGTCCAGCAGCTGGGGCAGGGACATTTGCCTGCTATAATCGGACGTGGGTGTACTGCTAGCAGAGTGCCCGGAAGCACTTGGCTGTGACACACCTAATTCTACACCTTCATTCCTCTCAGAGCAGGTTTCAGAGAGGACTGAAGGTCTAGTGGGGTTGGAGATCCCAGCTGATGAGGAGCAAGGAGAGGTCTTCTTTGTTCTTTGGTGTGGGTCTTTGAGGAACTCTTGCCAACGAGCTGCATGGCAGGTCAACATATGTCTGGTCAAGCATGTGGTGCCCAAGCGGCTGATGTTTTGGCCACGCGAGATATGCATGAGACATATGTTGCAAATAGCAGCGGTGCGATCTGATGCACTCGTCTCAAAAAAGGTCCACACCAAAGAACTTTTAGAATAAGGCACAGAGGCAGCGCCCTGCACAGGCGGAGCTCTGTGGTGTGATTCAGTCGGTGTGCTGCCCCTAAGCTGGCCCCCGGAGGGCATCCTGCCTCGTTGGACATGTGCCTCCTCCTCCTCTCTCCTACCAGGCACCCACATGGTGTAAGGGCCCTTATCATCCCCTCCCTCTTCATCGCTGGAGCAAACCTGGCAGTATGCTGCAGCTTGTGGAACATGACTGCCAGATTGCTGTCCTTCTTGAGCATCCCCTCTCTCTGCGCTCACGCTACTGCCTTCCTCTAGCTGAATATCATCATCAGAGCCTACAAAACACTGGGCATCCTCCTGGAGCATGTACCCAACACTGTGCTCAAAGAGTTCAGGAGACTCCTCAGGAGGACGTGGTGGGTCTAGGGAAGGAGTCACTGATGATGACATTGAGAGGAGGGAAGACGATGCGTTGGCAGCTGCTTTGATAGTACCCTGAGCCTGGGTGAGAGAGGATGAGGAGGATGAAGAGGGTTGGTCATCCACTCTACCAAGTCTTTGGCATGTTGCGGCTCAACGCGTCCAGCTGCCGAAAAGAAGGTCAAGTGTGTCCCATGGCCACGTGCTGATGATGACGATGCACCGCGTCCACGACCAGCACTGTTGTCTCTAGACACAGAGCCTGCTTGCCCTCTTTTATCAGCTTGCGCCTGTCTGCCTCTGCTTGCTGGCCTTCCAGACATGGTAATGGCCTGAAGGGAGATGGGAAAACCAGCAATTGGGTAGTGTATATTGTGCTGGAGGCACACACAACACCCACTAAGTCCTGCAGATGGC
This sequence comes from Lithobates pipiens, assembly GCF_037356315.1. Lineage (NCBI taxonomy): Eukaryota > Metazoa > Chordata > Amphibia > Anura > Ranidae > Lithobates > Lithobates pipiens. The sequence goes on from NW_027507748.1 coordinate 407,172,669, forward strand.
AGATGGCTCAATTAGAGAAGAGCTATGTAGGTGGATATAACGTTGCATACTGGGGTGAGGGCACGCAGACAGCACGCACAATCTCCTACAACTGACTGCAAGCTCTATTTAAAAAGAGCAAGATAGCTAGCTATATAGGTGGATATAGCGGTGTATACTGTGGTCAGGGCACGCAGACAGCACGCACAATCTCCTACAACTGACTGCAAGCTCTATTTAAAAAGAGCAAGATAGCTAGCTATATAGGTGGATATAGCGGTGTATACTGGGTTCAGGGCACGCACAATCTCCTACAACTGACTGCAAGCTCTATTTAAAAAGCGCAAGATAGCTAGCTACAGTATATAGGTGGATATAGCGGTGTATACTGGGTTCAGGGCACGCAGACAGCACGCACAATCTCCTACAACTGACTGCAAGCTCTATTTAAAAAGAGCAAGATACCTAGCTATATAGGTGGATATAGCGGTGTATACTGTGGTCAGGGCACGCAGACAGCACGCACAATCTCCTACAACTGACTGCAAGCTCTATTTAAAAAGAGCAATGTAGCTAGCTATATAGGTGGATATAGCGGTGTATACTGGGTTCAGGGCACGCAGACAGCACGCACAATCTCCTACAACTGACTGCAAGCTCTATTTAAAAAGAGCAATGTAGCTAGCTATATAGGTGGATATAACGGTGTATACTGTGGTCAGGGCATGCAGACAGCATGCACAATCTCCTACAACTGACTGCAAGCTCTATTTAAAAAGAGCAAGATAGCTAGCTATATAGGTGGATATAGCGGTGTATACTGGGTTCAGGGCACGCACAATCTCCTACAACTGACTGCAAGCTCTATTTAAAAAGAGCAAGATAGCTAGCTATATAGGTGGATATAGAGGTGTATACTGGATTCAGGGCACGCAGACAGCACGCACAATCTCCTACAACTGACTGCAAGCTCTATTTAAAAAGAGCAAGATACCTAGCTATATAGGTGGATATAGCGGTGTATACTGTGGTCAGGGCACGCAGACAGCACGCACAATCTCCTACAACTGACTGCAAGCTCTATTTAAAAAGAGCAATGTAGCTAGCTATATAGGTGGATATAACGGTGTATACTGTGGTCAGGGCACGCAGACAGCTCGCACAATCTCCTACAACTGACTGCAAGCTCTGTTTAAAAAGAGCAATGTAGCTAGCTATATAGGTGGATATAGCGGTGTATACTGGGTTCAGGGCACGCAGACAGCACGCACAATCTCCTACAACTGACTGCAAGCTCTATTTAAAAAGAGCAATGTAGCTAGCTATATAGGTGGATATAACGGTGTATACTGTGGTCAGGGCATGCAGACAGCACGCACAATCTCCTACAACTGACTGCAAGCTAGGGTTGCCACCTGTCCAGGATTCACCCGGACAGTTCGGGTTTGGAATCATGTGTTCGGGTTTCAGACTGTGTGAAACTCGGACACATTATTTAGACTGGACTATGGCTTCCCAGCAGGATTGCTGGCTGCAGTTGTGCGCCGCTAAAGTGTTCGGGTTTGACTTGAATAAAAGGTGGCAACCCTACTGCAAGCTCTATTTAAAAAGAGCAAGATGGCTAGCTATATAGGTTGATATAGCAGTGTATACTGGGTTCAGGGCACGCACAATCTCCTACAACTGACTGCAAGCTCTATTTAAAAAGAGCAAGATAGCTAGCTATATAGGTGGATATAGCGGTGTATACAGGGTTCAGGGCATGCAGACAGCACGCACAATCTCCTACAACTGACTGAAAGCTTTATTTAAAAAGAGCAAGATAGCTAGTTATGTAGGTGGATATAGCGGTGTATACTGGGTTCAGGGCACGCAGACAGCATGCACAATCTCCTACAACTGACTACAAGCTCTATTTAAAAAGAACAAGATAGCTAGCTATATAGGTGGATATAGCGGTGTATACTGCGGTCAGGGAACGCAGATAGCACGCACAATCTCCTACAACTGACTGCAAGCTCTATTTAAAAAGAGCAAGATAGCTAGCTATATAGGTGGATATAGCGGTGCATACTGCGGTCAGGGCACGCAGACAGCACACACAATCTCCTACAACTGACTGCAAGCTCTTTTTAAAAAGAGCAATATAGCTAGCTATATAGGTGGATATAGCGGTATATACTGCGGTCAGGGCACGCAAACAGCACGTACAATCTCCTACAACTGACTGCAAGCTCTATTTAAAAAGAGCAAGATAGCTAGCTATATAGGTGGATATAGCGGTGTATACTGCGGTCAGGGCACGCAGACAACAACCACTACAGAAGAGCAAGAACGCAAAATCGGCCGATAACGAACGGTGTATACTGTGTTGAAGTTATACAGAACACCCACTAACTCCTACAGACGCCAACACACTACACAAGGCCGCCGCGCTGGCGGCCTTATATAGTGTGGGGCGTGTACTACACAGCCTGAGCTATGATTGGCCACAGGCATCCTGTCTGTGGCCAATCATGGCTCTCCTCGCTGCCGGCGCTTTGATTGGCCAAGCATGCGGGGTCACAGTGCATGCTTGGCCAATCATGAGCCAGCAATGCACTGCGATGGCGCAGTGCATTGTGGGCCATAAGCGCCACACGAATTTGGCACGAACGGCCCATAACGTTCGGAATTCGCTGAACGGGCGAACAGCCGATGTTCGAGTTGAACGTATGTTCGACTCGAACACGAAGCTTATCCCTAGTGGCAAATGGTTAAGGCTGCTGGGCAGAAGTGACGTTTCACGTTGCTCCCATCATCCAATGGCACAGAGATGAGTGGGGGCCATAATTCCCTCATATGACTTTCTGTCCATCAGGGGAAAGGGTCGGATCGTCTCTGCTATGAATGATGGATCCGGTAGGCTGCGGAGACGACTGGGACACGGCAGGAGAGGGAGGCACCTCTCCCATCGTCGATAAAAGTGATCTTGTGGCTAATCCTGTATATCGGTTACAGGATAGACAAAATATGGCAGAGAACTTTCCTCACAGAAGATTCTATAGATTGTTTCCTCAGTGAGTAGACCTCCGGACTATTGACAGTGACAATTCCAAGAGTAGTGTGGACTATGCTGCATTACAGAAGGCTCCAGATTTTTCTGCTAGGGGCTTGAACTGTACACACCACTCACTAGACATTGTCACAAAAGGGGATTCTCTGGGTCTCTCCTGGTGGGATGATTCACAGAATTTCAAGGAAGGTGGGTGCAGTCCTCATGCGGGATACTTAAGGATGCCAGGTCATGGGTACAGGGGGCTAATTCAGATAGAAGACATTTGATAGAGCAAGCCTCCACTTACAAAGAGCTTCTAGCTGTAGGAAAGGCATTACTAGCATTCAAATAAAGAGTTACAGGAAAATACAGTACATGTTAGTTTTTTTCAGACAATGCTATGTTGTTTATGTACATGGACTGATTGGGGGAACAAGATCTGGCATCCTTCTATCTTTGTTGCAGGATAATTTCAAATGGGGAGTGCAATGACTAACACTACTGGCTGTCTATATCAAGAAAACTCTGAAGTTACTAATGGAGGGAGGCTTTAGCTCTGGGGACAGACACCTTACCTCACCATTGGGGGTTCAGACTAGGGTATACATAAATTTGTAAGGTTAAATAAATATACCAATCTATCCATTTCAATGTTTGTGTGTGTGTGTGTGTGTATTATGCAATGCAGCTTCGCATTGTATACTATTCCTGAGTCTGTCATCTACTAGGACCCCCAGATCCTTTTCCACCCTCGATTCCCCCAGACGTTCTCCACGTAGCATGTAAATTGCATTCATATTTTAGACCCCCAAGTGCATCACTTTATATTTTCCCACATTGAACCTCATTTGCCATGTAGATTCCCACCCTTTTCTTTTATCTGCTTGAAAATGTCAGTGGCCGGTGGGGAGCTCCAGGACATCGCATCGCTAGAGCCAAGGTGTATATTGTTCCACTTTAACTAATAGTTTCCTAGTAGCTAGATAGCAGTGCACACTTAGAACTGGTATAACGATGGCTCTTTGGAATCTGTCTCTGTTACTAAATGCCTTCACCAAGGGACCCTTTGAACCGACTAGTGACTGTGCACCTAATCTCAAACACTTAAAAATGGCCATTTCCTTGCCTGGGAGCATTGGAAATATGCAAGCATTTTTCTGTGATGATCCTTACTTGATAATTTTGCAAGATACCATCCTTCTTAAAGTTCCATTAACCACTTGAGACCCGCGCTATAGCCGAATGACGGCTACAGCACGGATCTCCTTTGCTGGGACTACGTCTATTGACGTAGTCCCGTGCATGAGCGGCCTGCGCGCCCTGTGATCAGCGAGTCTATGAGACTCGCCTGATCACCGATCCGAGCAAGGGGTCGATCCCGACCCCTTATCACGTGATCAGCTGTCAGCCAATGACAGCTGATCATGTGATATAACGGAGCCGGTAATCGGCTATTATTCCTCCTCGCGCTAACAGCGCGAGGAGAAAAAAAAAGAGCCGATCACCGGCGGCCGTGATCGGGACATCAGTCCCGATCACGGCCAGCCCTGCCAGTGCCCACCTGCCCCCTCATCACTAAACATCATTAAAAAATAAGTGCCCCCCATCAGTGCCACCCAGCAGTGTCCATAGTGCCACCCAGCAGTGCCCACAGTGCCACCCAGCAGTGCCCACAGTGCCACCCAGCAGTGCCACCCAGCAGTGCCCACAGTGCCACCCAGCAGTGCTCACAATCTGCCTCAACAAAGGTGCTGCACCCCAGTGCCACATATCCGTGCCCATCAGTGTCATCTACCAGTGCCCATCAGTGCCCAGCAGTGCCGCCCAGCAGTGCCACCTATCAGTGCCACCTATCAGTGCCCATCAGTCCCATCTATTAGTGGTACCTATTAGTACCACCCATCCGTGCCACCCATCTGTGCCACCCATCCATGCCATCTTATCTGTGCCCATCTTTGCCCATCAGTGCCGCCTTATCTGTGCCCATCGGTGCCGCCTTATCTGTGCCTATTAGTGCCGCCTTAACTATGCCTATCAGTGCCCACCAGTGCAGCCTATCAGTGCCCACCAATGCAGCCTATCAGTGCCCACCAGTGCAGCCTATCAGTGCTGCCTCATCAGCGCACTTCAATGAAGTAGAAAAATGACCTGTTTGCAAAATTTTATAACAAACTATTAAACATGATTTTTTTTTTTTTTTGCATCTTTTTTTGTTTGTTTAGCAAAAAATAAAACTCCCAGCTGTAATTAAATACCACCAAAAGAAAGCTCTATTTGTGGGAAAAAAATTATAAAAATTTCATTTTGGTACAGTGTTGTATGCCCGCGCAATTGTCATTCAAAGTGCATCAGCGCTGAAAGCTGAAAATTGGTCTGGGGCTGAGGGGGGTTTAAGTGCCCAGTAAGCAAGTGGTTAAAGCTTCTTTAAAAAAAAAAAAAAATTAGAAAAAAAACAAACATGGTATACCTACCTGCTCTGTGCAAAGGTTTTTCACAAAGCAGCCTTGATCCTCTTCTTCTGGGGTCCCCGACTGGCACTCCAGGCTCCTCCTCTTCAAATTATTAAAGGGGGCTCCCGGATTCCAATAAGCCCCCTGCCCACAGACCCCGACAACCAAAGGCCAGGGTTGTCGGGTAGAGGCCCTTGTCCTCATCAACATGGGGACAAGGTGCTTTGGGGTGGGGGGGCCAACTTACTCATTTCTTCTGTTCCCTTCCGACCCCGGACAAATTTAATAGACCCCTCACAACTTTTAATGTATATTGCTCGAATACAGGTGCAATGACCCACACACTTTCAGCCACCTACAATTTATTAATCACACCCCCGGAACCTCAATCTTTAAGCTGCATCAGTGACTGGGAACGAGATTTAGGTAAACCATTCAGTATACAACAAAGACAACACATCCTCAGGTTTACATAAAAATCCTCTATCTGCACGAACGCCGGAAAGATTACATAAAATCTTCCCTACAAATTCTGAACAATGTTGGCGATGCCAGGAGGAATGGGGTACCATCCTCCATATTTTCTGGACGTGTCCAAAATTGGAACATTTCTGGAAGGAGATAAAATCCATAGCCCAAAAATTCACAGTTTGAACCATTACCAGATAATCGGGCCTTTTTCCTTCTCCACGCCTCCAATGCTTCTGGGAAAGTATACAAAAAATCTATCAAATACCACCTCTTGGACGCCGCCAAATCATGCATCCCGCTTAAATGGAATTCCCCACAACCCCCACGCTAGGAATGTGGCTTCAGAATGTAGGGGAAATAAACAAGCTTGAGGACTTGATTCTTTCAGCACCTCATCAACAAGAACGTTATTCCAAGACTTGGTATCTGTGGAACATTTTTTATTTTCTCTGACGAGGGTAGGACCCTCCTTGACCATGATTCCACTGATTAAAGCAACCCTACCAGAAACAGAAACCTGTTCAAAAACTTTAGAAGATACAATGTAGAATATTTCCCTGCTGCCTCTGTGTTGGGCAACCTCTCATATGGGTTATCTCCACTCCCCTTCCTGACCTCCCTCCCGCCTGCCCTCCCGCCTGCCCTCTCCAACCCCTTCCATCTCCCCACTCCTTACCCATTCCCCCACTCTTTTGTTTTCTCTCATGTTTTCCTACCTTTTCCGCTACATGGACCAGTGTTCGATAGTTCCATGCTGTTTTCTCCACTACCTTAAATAAGAAAATTGATTTGGGCTCTGACTGGAAGTATGGTATCGACCCAACTTGAGCAGACCCGGTGCCGAGGTACTATTTATTACATCATTAACTTAATTAACTAGTTTTGAAATGTGTCACTTTCTGCAATGCATATGTGAATTGATATATATAATGTACCATGTTGTATATATATATATATATATATATATATATATATATATATATATATATGTTTGTCTCTGAGCCATGTCCTGCCTAAATAGAAAATTTGTAAAAAAAAGAAATGTGATAAAGTTAACCATTTGACAACCAGCCACCATCATTATACTGCGGCAGGTTGGCATGATCCCACTGTCAGGGCTGGCTTAGCCCTTCCTTCTCTGGGCTGGCTGCTCAGCTGTCGGCTAATTGCCAGGTCTCATCTCACTCCACAGTTACCCAGCTGTTCCTATCCTGCTCGTCTGATCACCCTACTTAAAGCTGTCCCACTCACTTCATCTCTGCCTTCGCCTTGGTCACATCGCAAGAAACCATCTCCTGCAGTTCTGTTTAAAGACTGGTTTGCTGACATCCCTTCTGGCTCCTTATCCTGCTTGCTGCTGCTCCACTAGGATCCCTGACTTCTGGCCTGGCTTATTACCCGATCTGGTTATTGAACTCTGGACTGGCTGACTACTCGATCCGGTTACTGGACTCTGGCTATGCTTTGACTACGCTTACTCTATTTACCTTTTTATTTTTATTTAATAAACAAGTGTGATTTAATTGTACTTCTGTCTCGGTCTGATTCATGGTTTCTGACAGTAGGTTTGCCATGGCGTTACAAACGCTCCTGAGTCACACGGCTCACCTGGAAACCCCCACTGTGGCTGCTCCGGTACAACCTGAGTCGCAGGCCATCCCTGCTTATCATATAAATGTACTCACCGAGGCCAAGATGCCGAGAGCGGTCGCTGTTGCGACTCGGCGCAGACCACCCCTGAAGGTGGCACAGAGGGTGGTTGCACCAAGAGGCACAAGCTACCAGTAGGACAGTCACTTGCTAGTAGATCAGCAGGTAGCTTGAGCAGAGCTGAAAGGTGATGTCCCGTGGGAAGGTCCAGAAGCAAAGGTAGCAAGTCCGTAAGGCAAAGGCAGAATCCAGGAGACAGGCCAGGGGTCAAACACAGTCCAGATCAGAAGACAACAAGTACCAGGAATGCTGAGACAGAAGGATAATCCAAGACAAGTCGGGGGTCGAACCCAGGAGATAGCAGGTAAGTCCAGATGCAGGCTGAGGGTCAAACATGTTTAGAAAGCGGGAGTCCAAGGTCAAGCCAGAGGTCGGGTCAGGAGAAGATCAGCGAGGTCCATGAGGCAATCCGGGTCACAACGGGTAATACAGATCACAGGAACAGACGTGGGAATCACAGGAAGCTGAAGACAAACCAGCAGTGTGTTTGGATGACCTCATATCCTTTATAGGTCAGCGAGGGGTCACACCCTGTGTGTGTGTGCTTGTGTGCTTTAGTTTATTCCTATTGCACACAGCTGTGCGCCAGAGCGCTTTACCCGTGCGCATCCTATGACAGTGCCCCCCCCCGAGGGGCGGCCTCCGGACGCCCAAGCTAGCCATCAATTCCGGATGTTGCTGATGGAATGTCTTTATTAATTTGGGAGCATGTAGGTTTTTGGATGGTTCCTAGGAGTTATCTTCTGAAGGATACCCCTTCCACTTTACCAGGTATTGTATTTGTCTACCGACTTTCCTGCATCCTAGTAAAGCTTCCACTTCAAATTAATCTTCTCCATCGATCTTGATGGGTGGAAGAGGAGGCACTTCTCTTCCAGGAAAAGGACTAGGAACCAATGGCTTCAAAAGGGAGGCATGGAACACAGGGTGTATCCTGTACGATTCAGGGAGAGCTAGTTCAAAGGCTACAGGATTTATTACCCTTTTGATTTTGAATGGTCCTATGAATCTGGGACCCAGCTTGCGTGTGGGACAAGGAAGTTTAAGATTAGTGGCAGATAGCCAGACTTCCTCGCCAATTTTAAAGGTAGGGTTCTCCTTCCTTCCCCTATCATGGTATTTCTTGTAATCATCCTGGGCCTTCTGTATGGTCTCCTGGATCCTTTGGAAATTAGATTGGATGGCGGCTATCCGATCTTGGATCACAGGAACAGTGGATTCTGGGATGGAGTTGGGGAGGAAAGAAGGGTGAAACCCACAGTTGATCCAAAATGGAGTCTGGTTGGTAGCTGTATGAATTGAATTATTATAGGTGAATTCTGCATATGGCAACAGGGCCGACCAATAATTTTGAGATCCTGAACAAAAGCAGCGAAGATACTGCTCAAGGGTTGCCGATGACAAACAGATCTTGATTTCCAGTATCTTGCCGAGTTCTCTCCAGAATCTAGAGGTGAACTGTGGAGCTCTATCTGACGTGATACTGCTGGGAACCCCATGGAGCCTGAAAACCTCCTTAATAAAGAGATTGGCAGTTTACAGAGCAGAGGAGGTACCGACAATAGGTAGGAAATGGGCCATCTTTGAAAGACGGTCGACTACTACCAGAATTGTGGTGAAACCTTCCGAGGGTGGTAGCTCCACAATAAAATCCATTGACACGTCTGCCCAAGGCCGGTCAGGAATGGGCAAAGGCCTTAACAGGCCCCAGGGCTTGATCTTGGGACCCTTGCTACGCTGGCACGGTACACAAGAGGCAATGTAAGTCTGGCAGTCCTGTCTCCAACCTGGCCACCAGAAAGAGCGAGAGATCAGTTCCGCTGTTTTCTGTGTCCCAAAGTGGCCGGCCAATTTGTGATCATGACACATCCTTAGAACTTGAGTCCTAATCTCAAGGGGAACGAAGACCTTGTTTCGGGCCCAAAACAGATTGTTATGTTTTTCCAAGGTAGATAGGACTGGGTCATTGCAATGGACTGAAGCTGTTTTGATGGCCGTAAGTAAGTCAGGCTGTGGGAGTAGAAGGAAGTTGTGAGGCGACAAGATCGTACTAGGCTCCGTTACCTGGGAAGACTCAGGGAACATGCGCGAGAGCGCATCTGCTTTGTTGTTCTTGGATCCGGGCCGGTACGAGATATGGAACTAGAATCTTGAAAAGAATAGCGCCCAACAGGCTTGACAGGGTCTTAAGCGTTTGGCAGTCCGCAGATATTCAATATTCTTGTGATCTGTGAACATTGTGATGGGATGAGTGGCTCCTTCCAAGAGGTATCTCCACTCCTCCGCGAACTTGATGGCCAATAGTTCTCGGTCGCCTACGTCATAATTACTCTCCGGTGGGGTCAGCTTCCGAGATGAGAAAGCCACCGGGTGTAACAAAGCTTTAGGCCCTTGTCGTTATGAGAGGATGGCTCCTGTGGCTGTCTCTGAGGCATCTACTTCCAGTACAAATGGTAGTACTGGATCGGGATGCCGTAAAATAAGAGCTGAGGTGAACAAGGTCTTTAGTTTGGTAAAGGCTTCTTGGGCTTCTTGAGACCACTGAAATCGGGTGTGTTGGCGGGTCAGCTGAGTAATGGGGGCAGCTATTGAAGAGAACCCGGCGATGAATCTGAGATAGAAGTTAGCGAAGCCTATAAACCTTTGCACGGCTTTCTTATCCCTTGGAGCAGGCCATTCCAAGGTTGCCTTGATCTTTTGGGGGTCCATGGAGATGCCCTCGGTAGAAATGACGAATCCTAAGAATTGAACTGTAGTTATCTCAAATTCACATTTCTCCGCCTTAAGGTACAGCCGATGTTGTCGGAGGATGGTGAGGACTTTCCACACGTGGACCCTGTGGAGTTCAAGAGAAGCAGAGAAAATAAGGATATCATCTAAATATACCACTATAAAATCATCAAGATAGTCTCTGAAGATATCATTTACTAGATGCTGAAATGTGGCCGGGGCATTGCACAGGCCAAAGGGCATAACAAGATATTCATAGTGGCCAAATCTCGATCTGAATGCTGTCTTCCATTCATCCCCAGCACGTATTCTAATGAGATTGTAGGCCCCCCGCAAGTCCAGTTTGGAAAATACTTTGGCAGATCCTAAGCGCTGGAATAACTCAGGGATGAATGGAAGTGGATAGCGATTTTTGATTGTGACTTTATTAAGTTCCCTGTAGTCAACACATGGCCTAAGGGATCCGTCCTTTTTTCCCACGAAGGAAATACCTGCCCCTGCTGGCGAAGAAGATGGGCGAATGAACCCCTTTTCAAGATTTTCACCAATGTAGGCTTTGAGAGCCTTTAGTTCAGTCTCGGATAAGGGGAATATTCGTCCAAAAGGGATCTCAGAGCCGGGTAACAGTTCAATGGGGCAGTCATATGGTCTGTGTGGTGGTAGACGGTCAGCCTTCTTTTTATCAAAGACGTCCTTAAACTCGGAATAGACCTGAGGAATGTGCTGAAGGTGATTAGTGGTGGGGGCCACGGTCATACAAGGAGCTGGAATGGAATCGAAACAATGCTGCATACAGTAGGCGGATGTAAAGGACACTTCCTTCTTGTTCCAACTGATCTGGGGATCATGAGCCTGCAACCAAGGAAGTCCCAGGATGATAGGGAACATGGGAGATGATATTAGATCGAAGCGTAGGAGTTCTCTATGGCCAGAGTCTGTAATAGTAAGCAAAGGTAGTGTCTCCTGTGTTACTGGACCTGAGTGTGGCAGAGATCCATCTGCTAAATGAACTAGAAGGTGTGTTGCTTTATTCTGGCTTGGAATGCGTAGTTGCTGTGCAAGGGAGATGTCCAAAAAGCAACTGGAAGTGGGATCTTCTCTTCTGCCAGCTGGAGGGAAACAGAGAGAGTCACATATGTTTGAGCAGGACCAACACTCTGGTAGTTCATTATACACCGTAGGTGTCACGGGACAGCTGTGAATGAAATGTCCAAGCTCCCCACAGTATAAGCACAGATTGGCTTGGCGTCTTCATTGTCGCTCTTCTGGGGTGAGACGAGGACGGACCAAACCTAGCTGCATGGGCTCCCCTTCCCAAGCTGAGAGACCTGAAGAAACCGGGATGGGCGGATACGGGACAGTGGCCTTAGGAAGCATTCAACTAGGCCGAGGGGCCTGGAGGCGTTCGGAGCGCCGCTCGCGCATCCATCTGTCCAGTTTTGTGGCCAACTGGATTAATTCCTCCAGGGAGGCAGGAGTCTCTACTCGGGCCAACTCATCCTTTAGGTTCTCGGAGAGCCCTAACCGGTATTGATAACGCAGGGCCGCCTCATTCCAGCCGGTGTCAGCTGACCACTTACGAAACTCAATGGTGTAATCCTCCACCGGTCTTCTCCCCTGTGAGAGAGCATGCAGGGTAGCCTCAACCGTGGTAGTACGCTGAGGGCCGTCATATAATTGTCCCATGGCCTCAAAGAAGATGTCCATGGAGATTAACAAGGGGCTTCTCTGTTCCATAAGGCTATGGGCCCAGGCCTGGGGTTCCTCAGCCAAAAGAGAGATAATAAACCCGACCTTGACAATCTCCAAAGAAAAGGTCCGGGGTTGCAAAGCCAAGTACAAGGAACATGCATTTTTAAAGGCTCTGAATTTCTTTCGGCCGCCTGAAAATCGCTTAGGCGTGGGTACTCGTGGTTCGGGTACTGCCATTATCATACCGGGTGGAGGCTGGACATGAGGTGTGGAGGCACCGCTGACTGAGGCCTGCGTAGGATTTGTGGGTGCCGGAGCTGTGGCTAGTCGCTGAAGCCTGCTGTCGATCTGTGCATAGCCATCCTGTAGTTTCTGTACTGCTTCTGCGAGTGCAGAGACTTGCTGGCACAGGACTTCTAATGGCGAACCCGCTCTGTTGGCCTCTGTCATGGCTGGTTTGTACTATCATATAAATGTACTCACCGAGGCCAAGATGCCGAGAGCGGTCGCTGTTGCGACTCGGCGCAGACCACCCCTGAAGGTGGCACAGAGGGTGGTTGCACCAAGAGGCAAAAGCTACCAGTAGGACAGTCACTTGCTAGTAGATCAGCAGGTATCTTGAGCAGAGCTGAAAGGTGATGTCCCGTGGGAAGGTCCAGAAGCAAAGGTAGCAAGTCCCTAAGGCAAAGGCAGAATCCAGGAGACAGGCCAGGGGTCAAACACAGTCCAGATCAGAAGACAACAAGTACCAGGAACGCTGAGACAGAAGGATAATCCAAGACAAGTCAGGGGTCAAACACAGGAGATAGCAGGTAAGTCCAGTGTGTCACGATTAAGAATGCCTACCCGATTCCATTGATTACAGAGTTATTTGACCGCCTCAAGGGAGCAACGGTTTTCACGAAGCTTGACTTGAGAGAGGCATACAATCTTGTGCGCATTAAGGAGGACGACGAGTGGGAAACTGCGTTTAATACCAGAACAGGCCATTATGAATACCTGGTAATTACTTTTGGCCTTTGTAATGCCCGGCAGTTTTCCAAGACCCTGGAGAGCCACCGCACAGATGTCTGTCATGTGCTTCAGAAACTAAGAAAGAACAATCTCTATTGTAAACTGGAGAAGTGTGAGTTCCATCATGAACAGGCTACATTCCTGGGCTATGTAATTTCCACTGCTGGTTTTTCGATGGACCCAGAGAAACTTTCGGCAGTCCTACAGTGACCTCGACCCGTGGGTTTACGTCCTCTGCAGCATTTCCTGGGCTCTGCCAACTACTACCAGAAGTTTATTCGTAACTTCTCATCTCTGGTCAAGCCCCTGACTGATATGACCAGAAAGGACGGTAACCCACACAGTTGGTCTCCGGAGTCCATTAAGGCCTTTGATACTCTCAAGGCTGCCTTTGTTTCTGCTCCTGTTTTGGCACATCCTGAGCCTACGTTGCCTTTTATCCTAGAAGTTGATGCTTCTGAGACTGGAGTTGGCGCCCTTCTGTCTCAACGTCCTAACTCTGAGGCCGAGTACACACGGGCGGACTGTTCGCCCAACTTAGTCCGCTGAACAGTGTTTCAGCGGACAGTCCGCTCGTGTGTGGGCTTCAGCCGACTGTTTCAGCGGACAGTCTGACGAACAAAGTCTTACGGAATTTCCATAAAGACAGTCCGTTCAAACTTGGTTTTATCCGTCCAAACTTGGTTTCAGCGGACAGTCCGCTCGTGTGTAGGCAAGTTGGACGGACTAAGTATCGCGCATGCTCAGAAAGGGTTTACACGGCCGAAGGTTGCATTGCAGTGTAAAGGATGTTGTTTTTCTAGTCCCGTCGTACGTGCTATACACGTCATCACGCACGTTTTCAGCGGACTGTTCGTTCATCGTGTGTGGTCAAGTCCGTTCATGCTAATTTTGAACGGACTGTTTGTCGGATTGTTTGATGAACTTAGTTGGGCGAACAGTCCGCCCGTGTGTACGCGGCCTTAGAGTGCTATGCATCCGTGTGGCTACTTTTCCAAGAAATTGTCACCTGCTGAGTGCAATTATGAGATTAGTGACAGAGAGCTGTTGGCGATCATTTTAGCCCTGAAAGAATGGAGACATCTCCTTGAAGGTACCACTGTGCCTGTTCTTATTCTTACTGACCATAAGAATCCTACATTCTTGTCTGAGGCTAAGCGACTCTCTCCCAGAAGGGCACAATGGGCTCTTTTCTTGTCAAGCTTTAATTACATTGTCTCATTCTTACCCGGTAGTAAGGGCTAATGCCTTGTCACGAAAAATTTTCCTCCACTTCCAAGTCAGAGTCGGTTCTGGTTCCTATGATTCCTCCTGATTGTAGCTTGGCTACGGTTCGCACCAGTCTTACTTCTCCTTTGTCCCAGAGAGTCTCCGTACTGCTGTGCTCCTGACTTACCATTCTCCCAAGGCAGCTGGCCATCCTGGAAAGAATCAACTCATTTGGGCCATTTCCCAACAATTCTGGTGGCCTAGTCTATGGGCTGATGTTACTGCCCTCGTAGCTGCCTGTTCCATGTGTGCTCAGAGTAAGACTCCACGACACCTTCCACTGGGCCTCCTACAACCCATACCCAATGGAGAAAGGCCCTGGACTCACCTGTCAATAGATTTCATTGTGGAGTTGCCCAACTCCCAAGGCAACACTGTTATCCTTATGGTGGTTGACCGGTTCTCAAAAATGTGTCATTGTATTCCACTAAAGAAGTTGCCTACCTCTAAGGAACTGGCTTCCATTTTTGCTTGGGAGATCTTTCGCTTACATGGGCTACCCAAGGTGATTGTCTCGGACAGGGGCAGTCAGTTTGTCTCCCGGTTCTGGCGAGCCTTTTGTGCACAGTTGGGAATCCAGCTTGTGTTCTCTTCTGTGTATCACCCCCGCAGTCTAATGGGGCCGCAGAGCGAGCCAATGAGTCCTTGGAGCAATTCCTACGTTGCTATATTTCTGATCACCATAACAACTGGTCAGACCTATTACCATGGGCGGAGTTTGCTCACAACAGTTGTTTGTTTTATGTTTGATGTAAGCACTGTTTTCTTGTGTATATGTTTCCTCTCTGTCTGTGCCTGTTGGGATCGAATAATGTTATTCGATCAATAACAGCGGACACCTTATTGTCATTTAAATGGTGGCTTTTTTGATTAGACCGTCAAGCGTGTTTTAGTGATTTATAGGTGTATTTTGTAAATTATATTAAATTAAGTCTTCTAAAACCTGCAATAAATGAAATTTTATTTTTGAGATTTTGGTGCTCTGTTCCTTAGTGAGCCTCACTTTTCTTTGGGTCACCAGTCTTTAGGGACCCTTGTTTTGTTATATGTATTGCTCACAACAGTGCCTTGAATTCTACCTCCTGATTGTCTCCATTTATGGCAAATAATGGTTTCCAACCTTCCGTGTTGCCTGACTCGTTTGTTCCGCAGAGTATTCCTGTGTTAGAGGAGCATCTCCGTGGTCTTCGTTCCACTTGGGTACAAGTCCAAATAATCATTGTTCAGTACCATTACCTAAAAGCTGTCAATATAAACGTGCCTTCAGCTTTACTAAAGAAACCTATGCATTCACTAGAATAATTACAGGATTGGATATTAGTGACGGCATAGTGCACAAGTGTTTAAAGAAAATATTATCAAAATTATCTAGACCAGAAATGTATTTTCCAGCATATGGACAATTTTTTGCTGTCTTACACAAAATATAGAGGAACATGTCATTCTTTTCTCTGAGTTTTTTACTCTGTTACAAATGGCAAGGTTGAAATTGAACACAGAAACAGTTCAGTTGATAAAAAGTCAGGTAGCATTCCTTCATATGCAAATTAGTCCTGGGCAGACAGTTATCACAGGAAAAAGTTAGAAACATTTCTGCTATTCCAATTTCAACATCTTACAAGGCATTATATCAATTTTTGAGCGAAGTAAATCGCTGCAAAGAGTTTTTACAGAAATGTGATGATAAAGTTAAACCATATCAGATTTTTTGAGACAAAAAGATGTGCTTGATCAGTGGGGTCAAACCCAGACAGATGCCTTTGAAATGTTGAAAAGGGATCTGCAGAATGCTGCTTCAATGAATACAATTGAAATTGGTACGTCTATTGGTACCGGTGTATTGCATACTGATGTATCTGAGAATTAGATTTCAGTAACTTTGTCTCAATTAAAAAAAGGTGATCAAAAAATAATAGGCTTTTTCTCCAGAGGTTTGACAAATATGGAAAAGACCTTTGACACACATATTAAAGCGGGAGTCCACCGGGACTCCGCGTTTTTTTTTTTTTTTTAAAAGCCAGCAGCTACAAATACTGCAGCTGCTGACTTTTAAATAGTGACACTTACCTGTCCAGCGCGCCCGCGATGTCGGCACCCGAAGCCGATCGCTCGCTCGGCTGCCGGGTCCCGCCGCCATCTTGGGTATGGGAATCAGGAAATGGAGCCTTTCGGCTTAATTTCCCGGTTCCCTACTGCGCATGCGCGAGCCGCGCGGCGCAATCCGGACGGTCCCCGCTGCCTCTGGGAGCTGTGTGTTTCCCAGCAGGCAGCGGGGCACTTGCTAACGTACGCCCCGTTCCGCAGAGAGCTAGCCCGGAAGTGGGTGCAGTTACCTGGATTATCCAGGTAACTGCACCCCCCTCCCCCCTGAAAGGTGCCGATTGTGGCGCCGGAGGGGGGGGGGATTCCGATGAGCGGAGGTCCATTTTAGGGTGGACCTCCGCTTTAAGCAATTGTTAAGTGTTTATTTTGCAGTCTAAGTAACGGAAAAGATTGTGAGATCTGGTAAGATCATATTACAGACACCTGATCTATCACTAAAACTTCTTCTAGAGAGAATTCATTCAGGAGAATTATATGACAAATATTGCCCATTTTTTAAAACTTTACAATTTAAATCTATACAGGTAGATTTGGTAACAGAACACAGTCTCCTGCGCTCGAGAGCTTTGTCAATGTGTAAGTATTGCGCACCGACCTTGTGCATTACCAAAGATAAAATGCTGTGATATCCAAATATTGTCATAAGAACACCAGATGCACTAGTATTAAGCCTTGTACACACGATCGGATTTTTAGACAGGATTTGTGCTGTTGGCGGAAAATGCGACCGTTCGTATGCTCCATTGGACAATTGTTGTCGGATTTTACATGGACAAATTTTGGATAGCAGGTTTTAAAATTTTCCGCGGACAAATGTCTGTTGTCGGATTTTCTGAGCGTGTGTACACAAGTCTGTCAGACAAAAGCCCAAAGTACAAACACCCATGCCTGGAAGCAAGGATGAGCCAGAAGCGGTCGGTCTTGTAAACTAGCGTTCGTAATGGAGAATTAACATTTGTGACGTGGCAAATTCTGAAATCTTGAAATACAGCACACATTTTCTTCTTTTTTAACCACTTGCCAATGGCCACACACCAATATACATCGGCACAATGGCAGCGGTGGGCAAATGGGCATACCTGTACGTCCCCTTTAAGAGCCAGGGTTAGCAGGCGTGTGTACGCCACGTACAGCGTGGCCGTGCCCACGGGAACAGTGCACTCAATGTCCAATGCTCTCCCGCCAATCGTGTCACAGAGCCTCAGAACGGGGATGTGCCTATGTAAACAAGGCATTTCCCCGTTCTGGCTTGTGCCATGACAGAGATCACCGCTCGCTGTCATGTAACTTGAAACCCATCCACCCCACAGTAAAAATCATTCCCTAGGACACACTTAACCCGTTCATCTCCCTAGTGGTTAACCGCTTCACTGCCAGTGTCATTTACACAGTAAGCAGTGCATTTTTATAACACTGATCGCTGTATAAATGACAATGGTCCCAAAATAGTGTCAAAAGTGTCCGATATAATGTTGCAGTCCTGATAAAAACCGCAGATCGCCGCCATTACTAATAAAAATGGCATCAAAAAAAGAAAAACAATCGTTTTTTTATAAATTTATTATAGCAAAAAGTAAAAAATTATGTGTTTTTTTCAAAATTGACACTCTTTTTCTGGTAAAAAAAAATTTCCCTAAAAATAAAAACCGTAAAGGTGATCAAATACCACCAAAAGAAAGCTCTATTTGTGGGAAAAAAGGACGTTGATTTTGGTTTGGTGCAACGCCGCATGACCACGCAATTGTCAGTTAAAGCGACGCAGTGCCGAATTGCAAAAAGTGCTCTGGTCAGGAAGGGGGTAAAATCTTCTGGGGCTGAAGCGGTTAATAGAATAATGATGAAGCTGCTTTGCTGGTGATACTGATGGAGTTATTGCAAACAAATTTTCAAAGACTTTTATTTTCTAGTGATATCAAGAATAATATTATTATGCTTTTTTTTTTTTTTTTTTTTGAGCAAGTTACCACAACACCATTATCCTGTAGTTTTTAAGATCAAAAATACAACTATGTTGGTGTCCCTTGTTAATTTTACATTGTGTTTTTTAAAATGTAACTGCCTACTCCCAAACTGTCATTTGAAGTAAAACACATAGCCAAGTATTATTCTCCACATTTTTTTTTTGTGGGCATTAAAAAAAGAAAACAAATAAAATTAGACATGCTATCTGCCAATAGAACTTAACCAAAAAAGTGCATTCTATGCATCCAAAAATATAAAAAATATAACAAATCAAATCATCATT
Organism: Lithobates pipiens; assembly: GCF_037356315.1. Classification (NCBI taxonomy): domain Eukaryota; kingdom Metazoa; phylum Chordata; class Amphibia; order Anura; family Ranidae; genus Lithobates; species Lithobates pipiens. The sequence goes on from NW_027507748.1 coordinate 407,191,369, forward strand.
ATTATTCAACCAAAAAATAAAATAAAAGCCTCATGCAAGTGTCCTGCTTCTTAATATAGGGGGTCAGCAATGCCAAGAGTTGGTGAAAACAGGGGTCCGTCGTTCGTAGTTAATTCCAAAAAAAAATCTGGATTATTCTCCTGGAGCTCCCGCAGCAAAGGCATATGACATAATTGGTCACAATTTATAAAGAAACCAATTTTTGGTCCAAGAACTCCTCCTACTCCTGTTCCTGGACTGGACTTGGATCAAAGCAATAACTCCAAGGCCAATAATAAATAACACGTTATCTCCTCTGATTCCGCAACACATCTGGTTGTAAATATATTGCAATCCTATGCGATAATATCTCATGACAGCATGTGAATCTGTATAAAGTGCATCCACATTAAATACGTAAACAGTATTAAAGTGCTTAAAGCGGTTGTATACCCGCTGAATTTTTATTTTTATTTTACTCACCTGCAAAGGAAAAGGCATAATGGGCTAGTATGCACCGCATACTAGCTCATTATGAAATACTTACCTTAGAACGAGGCCCGACATCTGGCCCGATCCACGGCGTGGGAGCTGACAATTTTTATCATTTTTTATCATTTTTTTTTCCACAAATAGAGCTTTCTTTTGGTGGTATTTAATTACAGCTGGGAGTTTTATTTTTTGCTAAACAAACAAAAAAAGATGCAAAATAAAAAAAATAAAAAAATCATGTTTAATAGTTTGTTATAAAATTTTGCAAACAGGTAATTTTTCTCCTTCATTGAAATGCGCTGATGAGGCGGCGCTGGTTGGCACTGATAGGCTTCACTGGTGGGTACTGATAGGCACAGTTAAGGCGGCACTAATAGGCACAGATAAGGTGGCACCGATAGGCACAAATAAGGCAGTACTGATGGGTACAAATAAGGCAGCACTGATGGGCAAAGATGGGCACAGATAAGATGGCACGGATGGGTGGCACGGATGGGCACTGATAGGTACCACTGATAGATGGGACTGATAGGCACTGATAGGTGGCTCTGATAGGTGGCACTGCTGGGCACTGATGGGCGTCACTGATGGGCACTGGTACATGACACTGATGGGCACGGATATGTGGCACTGAGGTGCAGCACTGTGTGTGCGAGGCAGATTGTGGGCACTGATAGGTGGCACTGTGGGCACTGATGGGTGGCACTGTGGGCACTAATTGGTGTCACTTTTTGCCATATTTTAGGTGGCACTGGCAGGGGGCAGGTGGGCACCTATTGCGCTGTCAGCACGAGGAGGAAAAATAGCCGATTACCGGCTCTGCTGTGATCACATGATCAGCTGTCATTGGCTGACAGCTGATCACGTGGCAAGTGGTCGGGATCGACCCCTTGCTCCGATCTGTGATCAGGCGAGTCTCATAGTCCCTGCAAAATCAGGTCCGCGCTGTAGCCGTCATTCGGCTATAGCGCGGATCTCAAGCGGTTAAAGATGATACAACAAGTGCTCGTGTCCACTCTTGTTCTCCCCCTTTGGTATATGTGCTAACCTTAGATTGTGTGACCTCACACCTAAGCTTGTTAAAAGCATGCTTTTTAAACCACCTCTGGTTGTGCATTTATCTATATAGAAAATAACAGAGGAAACTGGATAGTGTGATATGGTGATATCGATAGTCTCTGATGGGGAAACAGATGTGTGAAAAAGCTCTGATGGAGACACAGGTATATGGAAAGACTCTGATGGGAACATAGATGTGTAGAAGGGCTCTGATGGGGACACAGATGTGGGGAAAGGCTCTGATAGGGACACAGATGTAGGGAAAGACTCTGATGGGGACACAGGTGTGCGTAAAGGTTCAGACGGGGACACAGATGTGTGGAAAGGCTCTGATGGGGACACAGGTGTGTGGAAAGGCTCTGATGGAAACACAGATGTATGGAAAGGCCCTTATGGGGACACAGATGTGTGGAGGGGCTCTGATGGGAACATAGATGTGTGGAAAGGCTCTAATGGGCCTTTCCACACAGATATGGGAAAAGGTTCTGATTGGAACATGTGGGCAAAGATTCCGATGGGGACACTGATGTGTGGAAAGGCTCTGATGGGGACACAGATGTGTGTAAAGGCTCTTATGGGGATACAGATGTGTGTAAAAGCTCTGATGGAGACACATATGCGTAGAAAAGCTCTGATGGGGACAAATGTGTGGAAAGGCTCTGAGGGGGACACAGGTGTGTGGAAAGGCTGTGATGGGGACAAAGATGCGTGGAAAGGCTCTGATGGGAACATAGATGTGTCTAAAGGCTCCGATGGGGATACCGGTGGGTGGAAAGCCTCTGATGGGGACACAGATGTGTGGAAAGGCTCTGATGGGGACACAGATGTGTAGAAAAGCTCTGATGAGGACACAGATGTGTGAAAGGCTCTGATGGGGACACAGATGTGAAGAAAGACTCTGATGAGGACACAGATGTGTGGAAAGTCTCTGATGAGGACACAGATGTGGGGAAAGGCTCTGATGCGGACACAGATGTGGAAAAAGGCTCTGATGGGGACAGAGATGTGGGGAACGGCTCTGATGGGGACACAGATGTGGGAAATGGCTCTGATGGGGACACAGATGTGCGGGGGGGCTCTGATGGGGACACAGATATGCGGAAAGAATCTGATGGGGACACAGATGTCTGGAAGGGCTCTGATGGGGACACGGATGTGAAGATAGACTCTGATGGGGACACAGGTGTCGAAAGGCTCCGATAGGGAAACAGATGTGGGGAAAGGCTCCGATGGGCACACAGATGTGGGGAAAGGCTCTAATGGGACACAGGTGTGTGAAAAGGCTCTGAGGGGGACACAGATGTGGGGAAAGGCTCTGATGGGGACACAGATGTCTGGAAGGGCTCTGATGGGGACACGGATGTGAAGATAGACTCTGATGGGGACACAGGTGTCGAAAGGCTCCGATAGGGAAACAGATGTGGGGAAAGGCTCCGATGGGCACACAGATGTGGGAAAAGGCTCCAATGGGTACACAGGTATGGGGAAAGGCTGTAATGAGGACACAGATGTGGGGAAAGGCTCCAATGGGGACACAGATGTGGTAAAAGTCTCTAATGGGGACACAGATTTGGGGTAAGGCTCTAACTGGGACACAGATGTGAGTGAAGGCCCTGATGGGGGACACAGATTTGGGGAAGGCTATGATGGGGACGCAGGTGTGTTGAAAGGCTCTGATGGGGACACAGATGTGAGGAAAGACTCTGATGGGGACACAGATGTGTGTAAAAGCTCTGATTGGGATACTTGTGTGGGGAAAGGCTCTGATGGGGACACAGATGTGTGGAAAAGCTCTGATGGGGACACAGATTTGTGGAAAGGCTCTGATGAGGACACAGATGTGGGGGAAGGTTCTGATGGGGACACAGATGTGGGAAAAGGCTCTGATGGGGACACAGATGTGGGGAATGGCTCTGATGGGGACACAGATGTGGGAAATGGCTCTGATGGGGACACAGATGTCTGGAAGGGCTCTGATGGGGACACGGATGTGGGAACAGGCTCTGATGGGGATACAGGCGTGGAGAAAGTCCCTAATGGGAACACAGATGTGTGTAAAGGCTCCAATGGCTCTAATGGAGACACAGGTGTGGGAAAAGGCTTTAATGGGTATACAGATGTGAGGGAAGGCTCTGAAGGGGACACAGATGTGGGAAAAGGCTTTGATGTGTACCCAGGTGTTTTAAAAGGCTCTGATTGGACACAGATGTGTGGAAAGGCTTTGATGGGGACACAGATGTGGGGAAAGGCTCTGACGGGGACACAGATGTGTGGAAAAGCTCTGATGGGGATACCTGTTTGAGGAAAGGCTCTTATGGGGACACAGATGTGTGGAAAAGCTTGGATGGGAACACAGATATGTGGAAAGGCTCTGTTGGGGACCCAGATGTGTGGAAAGGCTCTGATGAGGACACAGATGTGGGGAAAGGCTCTGATAGGGATGCAGATGTGGGGAAAGGCTCTGAAGGGGACAAAGATTTTGTAAAATGCTATAATGGGGACACAGATGTGTGAAAGGGCTCTGCTGGGGACACAGATGTGAAGATAGACTCTGATGGGGACACAGGTGTCGAAAGGCTCCGATAGGGACACAGATGTGGGGAAAGGCTCTGATGGGGACACAGATGTGGGAAAAGGCTCCAATGGTTACACAGGTATGGGGAAAGGCTGTAATGGGGACACAGATGTGTGAAAAGGCTCCAATGGGGACACAGGTGTGGTAAAAGTCTCTAATGGGGACACAGATTTGGGGAAAGGCTCTAACTGGGACACAGATGTGAGTGAAGGCCCTGATAGGGACACAGATTTGGGGAAGGCTCTGATGGGGATGCAGATGTGTTGAAAGGCTCTGATGGGGACACAGATGTGAGGAAAGACTCTGATGGGGACACAGATGTGAGGAAAAGCTCTGATGAGGATACTTGTGTGGGGAAAGGCTCTGATGGGGACACAGATGTGTGGAAAAGCTCTGATGGGGACACAGATGTGTGGGAAGGCTCTGATGGGGACACAGATGTGGGGGAAGGTTCTTATGGGGACACAGATGTGGGAAAAGGCTCTGATGGGGACACAGATGTGGGGAACGGCTCTGATGGGGATACAGATGTGGGAAATGGCTCTGATGGGGACACAGATGTGCGGGGGGCTCTGATGGGGACACAGATGTGCGGAAAGAATCTTATGGGGACACAGGTGTGTTGAAAGGCTCTAATGGGGACACAGATGTGGGGAAAGGCTCTGATGGGGACACAGATGTGCGGAACAGGCTCTGATGGGGACACAGGTGTGGAGAAAGGCTCTAATGGGGACACAGATGTGTGCAAAGCCTCCAATGGGGACACAGATGTGTTAAAAGGCTCTGATGGGGACACAGATTTGGGGAAAGGCTCTAATGGGGATGCAGATGTGAGGAAAGGCTCTGAAGGGGACACAGATGTGGGGAAAGGCTCTGATATGTACCCAGGTGTTTTAAAATGCTCTGATGGGGACACAGATGTGTGCAAAGGCTCTGATGGGGACGCAGATGTGGGGAAAGGATTTGATGGGGACACAGATGTGTGGAAAGGCTCTGATGAGGACACGGATGTGGGGAAAGGCTCTGATAGGGATGCAGATGTGGGGAAAGGCTCTGAAGGGGACACAGATGTCATAAAAGGCTATAATGGGGACACGGATGTGGGGGAAGGCTCTGATTGGGACACAGATGTGGGAAAAGGCTCTGATGGGGACACAGATGTGGGGAATGGCTCTGATGGGGACACAGATGTGGGAAATGCTCTGATGGGGACACAGATGTCTGGAAGGGCTCTGATGGGGACACAGATGTGGAAACAGGCTCTGATGGGGACACAGGTGTGGAGAAAGTCTCTAATGGGGCACAGATGTGTGTAAAGGCTCTAATGGAGACACAGGTGTGGGGGAAGGCTTTAATGGGTATACAGATGTGAGGGAAAGCTCTGAAGGGGACACAGATGTGGGAAAAGGCTTTGATGTGTACCCAGGTGTTTTAAAAGGCTCTGATAAGGACACAGATGTGTGGAAAGGCTTTGATGGGGACACAGATGTGGGGAAAGGCTCTGATGGGGACAAAGATGTGTGGAAAAGCTTGGATGGGAACACAGATGTGTGGAAAGGCTCTGTTGGGGACCCAGATGTGTGGAAAGGCTCTGATGAGGACACAGATGTGGGGAAATGCTCTGATAGGGATGCAGATGTGGGGAAAGGCTCTGAAGGGGACAAAGATTTTGTAAAATGCAATAATGGGGACACAGATGTGCGGAAGGGCTCTGCTGGGGACACAGATGTGAAGATAGACTCTGATGGGGACACAGGTGTGGGAAATGGTTCTGATGGGGACACAGATGTCTGGAAGGGCTCTGATGGGGACACGGATGTGGGAAAAGGCTCCAATGGGTACACAGGTATAGGGAAAGGCTGTAATTTGGACACAGATGTGTGAAAAGGCTCCAATGGGGACACAGATGTGGTAAAAGTCTCTAATGGGGACACAGATTTGGGGAAAGGCTCTAACTGGGACACAGGTGTGAGTGAAGGCCCTGATGGGGACACAGATTTGGGGAAGGCTCTGATGGGGACGCAGGTGTGTTGAAAGGCTCTGATGGGGACACAGATGTGAGGAAAGACTCTGATGGGGACACAGATGTGTGGAAAAGCTCTGATGGGGATACTTGTGTGGGGAAAGGCTCTGATGGGGACACACATGTGTGGAAAAGCTCTGATGGGGACACAGATGTGTGGGAAGGCTCTGATGGGGACACAGATTTGTGTAAAGGCTCTGATGAGGACACAGATGTGGGGGAAGGCTCTGATGGGAACACAGATGTGGGAAAAGGCTCTGATGGGGACCCAGATGTGTGGAAAGACTCTGATGATGACACAGATGTGGGGAAAGGCTCTGATAGGGATGCAGATGTGGGGAAAGGCTCTGAAGGGGACAGAGATTTTGTAAAATGCTATAATGGGGACACAGATGTGCGGAAGGGCTCTGCTGGGGACACAGATGTGAAGATAGACTCTGATGGGGACACAGGTGTCGAAAGGCTCCGATAGGGACACAGATGTGGGGAAAGGCTCCGATGGGGACACAGATGTGGGAAAAGGCTCCAATGGGTACACAGGTATAGGGAAAGGCTGTAATTTGGACACAGATGTGTGAAAAGGCTCCAATGGGGACACAGATGTGGTAAAAGTCTCTAATGGGGACACAGATTTGGGGAAAGGCTCTAACTGGGACACAGATGTGAGTGAAGGCCCTGATGGGGACACAGATTTGGGGAAGGCTCTGATGGGGACGCAGGTGTGTTGAAAGGCTCTGATGGGGACACAGATGTGAGGAAAGACTCTGATGGGGACACAGATGTGTGGAAAAGCTCTGATGGGGATACTTGTGTGGGGAAAGGCTCTGATGGGGACACAGATGTGTGGAAAAGCTCTGATGGGGACACAGATGTGTGGGAAGGCTCTGATGGGGACACAGATTTGTGTAAAGGCTCTGATGAGGACACAGATGTGGGGGAAGGTTCTGATGGGGACACAGATGTGGGAAAAGGCTCTAATGGGGACACAGATGTGGGGAACGGCTCTGATGGGGACACAGATGTGGGAAATGGCTCTGATGGGGTCACAGATGTGCGGGGGGCTCTGATGGGGACACAGATGTGCGGAAAGAATCTTATGGGGACACAGGTGTGGGGAAAGGCTCTAATGGGGACACAGGTGTGTGAAAAGGCTTTAATAGAGACACAGATGCGGGGAAGTGCTCTGATGGGGAAACAGATGTGGGAACAGGCTCTGATGGGGACACAGGTGTGGAGAAAGGCTCTAATGGGGACACAGATGTGTGCAAAGCCTCCAATGGGGACACAGATGTGTTAAAAGGCTCTTATGGGGACACAGATTTGGGGAAAGGCTCTAATGGGGATACAGATGTGAGGGAACGCTCTGAAGGGGACACAGATGTGGGAAAAGGCTCTGATGTGTACCCAGGTGTTTTAAAATGCTCTGATGGGGACACAGATGTGTGCAAAGGCTCTGATGGGGACACAGATGTGTGCAAAGGCTCTGATGGGGACACAGATGTGAGTAAAGGATTTGATGGGGACACAGATGTGTGGAAAAGCTTTGATGGAGATACTTGTTTCAGGAAAGGCTCTGATGGGGACACAGATGTGTGGAAAGGCTCTGATGAGGACACGGATGTGGGGAAAGGCTCTGATGGGGATGCAGATGTGGGGAAAGGCTCTGAAGGGGACACAGATGTCGTAAAACGCTATAATGGGGACACAAATGTGGGGGAAGGCTCTGATTGGGACACAGATGTGTGGAAAGGCTCCAATGGGGACACAGATGTGGTAAAACGCTCTGATGGGGACACAGATGTGGGGAACGGCTCTGATGGGGACACAGATGTGCGGGAGGACTCTGATTTGGACACAGATGTGCCGAAAGAATCTGATGGGGACACAGGTGTGGGGGAAAGGCTCTAGTGGGTACACAGGTGTGTGGAAATCCTCTGATTGGGTACACAAATGTGGGGAAAGGCTCTTATGGGGACACAAATGTGTGGAAAGGCTCTGATGGGGACACAGATGTGAGGAAAGGCTATGATGGGGATACTTGTTTAAGCAAAGGCTCTGTTGGGGACACAGATGTGTTGAAAGGCTCTAATGGGGACATAGATGTGTGGAAAGGCTCCAATGTGGAAACAGATGTGTTAAAAGGTTCTGATGGGGACACATATTTGGGGAAATGCTCTAATGGGGATACAGATGTGAGGGAAGGCTCTGAAGGGGACACAGATGTGTGGAAAACCTGTGGTGGGAACACAGACGTGTGGAAATGCTCTGATGGGGACACAGATGTCGGGAATGGCTCTGATGGGGACACAGATGTGTGGGAGGGCTCTGATGGGGACACAGGTGTGCGGAAAGAATCTGATGGGGACAAAGGTGTGGAGAAAGGCTCTAAAGGGCACACAGATGTGGGGAAAGGCTCTGATGGGAACACAGATGTGTGGAAAGGCTCTGATGGGGACCCAGATGTGTGGAAAGGCTCTGATGAGGACACAGATGTGGGGAAAGGCTCTGATAGGGATGCAGATGTGGGGAAAGGCTCTGAAGGGGACACAGATGTCGTAAAAGGCTATAATGGGGACACAGATGTGCGGAAGGGCTCTGCTGGGAACACAGATGTGAAGCTAGACTCTGATGGGGACACAGGAGTCGAAAGGCTCCGATAGGGACACAGATGTGGGGAAAGGCTCCGATGGGGACATAGGTATGGGGAAAGGCTGTAATGGGGACACAGATGTGTGGAAAAGCTCCAATGGGGAAACAGATGTGTTAAAAGGCTCTAATGGGGACACAGATTTGGGTAAAGGCTCTAATGGGGATACAGATGTGGGGTAAGGCTCTGATGGGGACACAGATGTGTGGAAAGGCTCTGATGGGGACACAGATGTGTGGAAAAGCTCTGATGGGAACACAGATGTGAAGAAAGGCTCTGATGTGGACACAGATGTGGAGAAAGGCTCCAATGGTGACACAGATGTGGGGAAGGCTCTGATTGGGACACAGATGTGTGGAAAGGCTCTAATTGGGACAAAGATGTGTGGAAATGCTCTGATGGGGACACAGGTGTGTCGAAAAGGTTCTGATGGAGACACTGATGTATGGAACGGCTCTGATGGGGACACAGATGTGGGGAAAGGCTCTAATGGTGACACAGTTGTGGGGAAAGGCTCCGATGGGGACATAGGTGTGGAGAAAGGCTCTAATGGGGACACAGATGTGTGGAAAGGCTCCAATGGGGACACAGGTGTGCGAAAAGGTTCTGATGGAGACACTGATGTGTGGAACGGCTCTGATGGGGACACAGGTGTGGGGGAAGGCTCTGATGGGGACACAGGCGTGGGAGAAGGCTCTGATGTGGACACAGATGCGGAGGAAGGCTCTTATGGGGACACAGATGTGTAGAAAAGCTCTGATGGGGACACAGATGTATGGAAAAGCTGTGATGGGTTTACATGTGTGGGGAAAGGCTCTGATGGGGACACAGATGTGTGGAAAGGCTCTGATGGGGACACAGGTGTGTCAAAAGGTTCCGACGGGAACACAGACGTGGGGATAAGCTCTGATGGGGACACAGATGTGGGGAAAGGCTCCGATGGGGACATAGGTGTGGAGAAAGGGTCTAATGGGGACACAGATGTGTGGAAAGGCTCCAATGGGGACACAGGTGTGCGAAAAGCTTCTGATGGGAACACTGATGTGTGGAATGGCTCTGATAGGGACATAGGTGTGTGTAAAGCCTCTGATGGGGATACAGATGCAAAGGAAGGCTCTGATGGGGACACAAATGTATGGAAAAGCTGTGATGGGTTTACATGTGTGGGGATAGGCTCTGATGGGAACACAGATGTGTGGAAAGGCTCTGATGGGGACACAGGTGTGTCAAAAGGTTCCGACGGGAACACAGATGTGGGGATAAGCTCTGATGGGGACACAGATGTGGGGAAAGGCTCCAATGGGGATATAGATGTGGAGAAAGGGTCTAATGGGGACACAGATGTGTGGAAAGGCTCCAATGGGGACACAGGTGTGCGAAACGCTTCTGATGGGAACACTGATGTGTGGAATGGCTCTGATAGGGACACAGGTGTGGGGGAAGGCTCTGATGGGGACATAGGTGTGTGTAAAGCCTCTGATGGGGATACAGATGCAGAGGAAGGCTCTGATGGGGACACAAATGTGTAGAAAAGCTCTGATGGGGAGACAGATGTATGGGAAAGCTCTGATGGGGTTACATGTGTGGGGAAGGCTCTAATGGGACACAGGTGTGTGAAAAGGCTCTGATGGGAACACAGATGTGTGAAAAGGCTCTGGTGGGGACACAGATGTGTGAAAAGGCTCTGGTGGGGACACAGATGTGAGGAAAGGCTCTGATAGGGACACAGATGTGGGGGGATGCTCTGATGGGGACACAGGTATGTGGAAAGGCTTTGTTGGGGACATAGGTGTGGGGAAAGGCTCTGATGGGGACACAGGTGTATAAGGATACAAGTGTGTACCATTGAGCTCCATTGCCAGCAGCCTGTCAAATGCTATTATTGTTTACTGTTGTGGATGCAGCTATAAACATTTTTTTCTTGGCATGCGAATGTGTGTTTAATATACGACGTGGCCCATCAAGAAAAAAAGCCAGAACACCCGTGCACCAGAAGACTTAACAGGGCATAATATTACTTTAATGAAGTGCCGCCCCGTCTGTAATAAATGTGTCTACCAACTGTGAAAGGTGAGCAGAGAAGATAACGTTAGCATGAAGTAGAGTCATAGGCACACAAGTCCCTTTAAAGATGGGTGGCCTCCGCTTTCTCCTGCCATGCTCAGTACGGCACAGTCGCACTTCTCCCATACATTCCCACATGGAAAGCAGGATGGTCAAAGGAAGCGACGTCATCCAGAGGGTGCCAAGTGACGCACATCATAGACCCCAGCACGGCTCCCGTACTAACGTGTGTTATGTTTCTTTTTTTTTCTTCTTCTTTCTAGCCTGCCTCGCTTTGCAGTGACGCTCCAGGCTACTGATTGGTCGGGGCGTGCAGAGGACCCGTCATGCTCCGCCTCTTCTCCGTTTTCTCCGCCCCTCAGACGGTGAACTGAGTAGTAGCCACAAGCACTTGGGTTAGGTGAGTTGTTGGCGGCCTGCTTGTCCTGTGAGTGTTCGGGAGGGGAGAGAAGGACGGACGGACTAGGTGTCGGGGCCTGCTTTCTTGGTGGTGGACTTTGGGGGGGGCACGAAGGGTGTCGGGTTCTTAGTGTGTGCTTGGTGTTCTTCTCCCTCATGCCCCGTGTGTGACCTCATGCTGGAGCCGCCGTCCTTGTGGTATCGGAGGAGCGCAGCCAATCCTATGAGCTCGCGGCTGAGATTTGTCACGTGTCCGCCTGTCAGTCCAGGGACCGGGAAAGCGCTGTGTGTAGCCATCGGTCACCGAGCGGCCATGGCCTGCCTGGAGGCTATAAATACACGCTGCCATCATGGAAGCTATTCTGGTCTGCTGCTGTGTGTATATATATCGGTGTATATATGGAAGTTTGTGTGCACGTGCTGTGTGTGTATGGGGAGCCTGGCCGTGAACTTGCTGCCTTGTCTTTTGTCCTCTGTAGACGGCCCAGGACAGTGAGGTCACCATATAACCTTCAGGCTACGAATTCTAGGAGCCTTTTCCATGTGCTGCATGTGTGTGACCTGAGGTGCTTCCACCAAGGTCACCCCAACTCGCCCTAGTCTTCTATATCAAAGGTCATTACCGCCCTTCCTTCCTCTGCTCTACAGGTGATCAGATCTGCCATGGGTGCTGGGTGACAGCTAGGTACTAGGGCATGTGTCAGTCCTCCCTGTGCTATACTCCTCAAGTAGATCGGCCTTCGCTCACTTCTATGCTGTCTCCGGATCACTTTTTAAATTTGGATCACATTCTATTTTTAGCAGCTTGTCTTACCAAATTAAGGCGTTGCGGTTGGTTACAAGTCACGTTGCACCTCAAAGTGAAAAAAAAAGTGCAATGCACACTGTTACTATTGCTTTACATTCCTTTATATGCAAAGTTTTTATATACTTCCTAAGGTATGGCATTGGATTTTCTTGCGCTTTTTTTTTTTTTTTTTTTCTTAGCTAAATGATACTAAATCCAGGGTTCACACTGATGCAGTTTGAAATTAGTGGGAGTTCAGCTGAACTCCCCACTATTTCAAAGCCTCATTGCAGTCTGACTTAAGACGCAATTTCAGTGACTTCGGTGACTTTCAGGTTCCTGCACGGATGTCTATTGAAATTGTCACCAAAAGAAGTAGAGGAACTACTTATGGGAACCGGTGCGGCATCGCACCGTTTCGGACGGTGCTGCCCCAATCAGTATGACGCTGACTGCGGCACCACACCGATGCCCAAAAGCAGTTCCTGCACTACTGGCAGTGCCTGAATCAGTGTGACGCTGACTGCGGCACCGCACCGATTCCAAAAAGTTCCTGCACTACTGGCAGTGACAGCACCACACAAATCGGTGGGAGGCTGACTTTGCGGCACCGCACCGGTTCCCTAAAGTAGTTCCTGCACTACTGACAGTGCCAGCACCGCCAAAATCATTGTGACACTGACTGTGGCACCACACCAATTCTCAAATGTAGTTCCTGCACTACTGGCAGTGCCAACACTGCCCGAATAATTCTGATGCTGACTTTGCAGCACCGCACTGATTCCCAAAAGTAGTTCCTGCACTACTGGCAATGCCAGCACCGTCCCAATCATTGTGACGTTGACTTTGCAGCGCCACACAGACATGTCAAATCTGAGATCTGCCCAATGTGAATGGGGGGGGGGGGGGGGGGCTTAGCCCTGGTTCATACTAGTGCAGTTTTTAAATAGATCTACTTCAGCAGATCAGTGCGACCTGCACTTCTGATCGTGACTTTCTTTAACAGAAGTCTATGCAAGTCAGGGTGGGGGGGAGTAGTCCAGGAAACTTTTGTCAAAGTCACTGCTACCTGAACGATTCCATTGCCGGCAGTGGGGTGTGACTTGTAATGCGGTTTGGAACTGTCAAATTGCTTGACAAATCACACCAATTTGAACAAGGGCTGATGACCCGTTCACACTGGTGCACTTCTGCTGCACTAAACACACATTCTTGGTGCTTTAAAAGCACGTGGGGAAAAGTCACCTTTTAAATCATATCTTACTGTTCATGTCTGTGCACTGCATTTTTAAAAAGGGTTGCTTGCTGCAGCTTTAGGCCTCATGAACACAGGATTCTGCTAAAGGTACGTTCAGAGGCAGTTGGATGCTTTTTTTAACTACCCATGAACTCATTCAATGTTATCCTACATGACCATGTATGGAGCCTCGTTTATTGCCCTTTTTCAGGCAGTTGTGTTTAACAGCTTTTCTTCGCAAGCAAAAAAATGGGTTCAGGCGCCGAAGATTTCCACGTTTCAGATGCCAAACGTGGTAACCCGCGTTTTCTTTGGTAGGAGGCTCCTTGCGTTTTTTTTTTTTTTCCTGCCAGAAATCTCCAATCAGAAACGCAAACCAGAAGTTTTTTTTTTCCTGCCTCTAAATGTTGAGCTTAAAATATGCCTGTAATTGTCCTAATGTGCACGTAAACAGGATAACATTGAGCTGCTTCTACAGACAAAACTCTTGAGTATTTGTATTCACCCTTTTAATTGATATCAAGAATTTAAAACAGGGGTTGACAAATTTGCTTGGAATCTAGGAGCCAGCTAAAAAAGTTAGGAGCCAGGTCCGTGACGGCGATCTGGACCTGTCCCTGGCCTGACATGGAGACGAGTGAGGGGAAGATAGCCCCCAGCCCCTCACCTGTCTCCAAGTCATTGCCCATAGCTCTTAGAGGGACACGGAGACGGGATACCCCCAGCTATGCTGCCCCAGGCGCAAGGTCGCTGATTCTAGTCGCCAATGCGACCTGGCGACCGGGTTTTGTCGAGCACTGATTTAAAAGAATATGAATTTGTCGGCAAGTATTGGCACCTTTAGTGCAAGAAAAGCTTAAAAAACAAAACAAAACATCCCTTTAAATTGTGTGCCTTCACTCTGGTCTGTTGCGGTTCTGTTATGGTGTTAAAAATCTTGCTTTACTGCATTTTTGGTCAGTTTAAGCCTCACCAAAAACGTGCATCCCGGTTGAAGCGCATTGAAAATGAAGCAAGAATACGTTTTTGATGCGGTTTCTGAGTCATGCGACCTATACGCACAATTAAAATCGCTGCAAAAATCAGCATTTTCTGCACTTTTTTTTTTTTTTTTTTTTTTTTTTTTAAATCAGCAAAATTCGGAAAAAAAAAAAAAAATTTTGAGCCGATATGTTTCGGGCACCGAAATTTTGGTGTGTCTGAATTTTTTTTTTTTTTTTTTGTTATTTATGTCATGTCAGTTTCTTTCCAAGTGAGCAGGGGTGAATTTGTGTGTAAAACGCATGTGTTGTATTAAAGTTTAACAGCATGTTAAAAATGTGATTTTTGTTTTCCAAACATTTCCATGCACCAATAAGAATGTAAATGTGCCCTTGAAGCAGTTGTCTTGCGACTGCATGATAGACAAGAGCCGTTCTTGCTTCCAGAAAAGATTAGAGCACGTTCGCAGTTAACTTTAAAGTCTGTACATAAAAGCTGTGCAGCTTTGACAGAATGTGAATGTTATTGCTATAGGTGTAGGCCATTTATGTATCTCAGGAAGCTTGAATGGGAAAACTCCTAGGAAGTTGCTAAGAGACACCTAGCTGTTACTGATCACTGCCACCATCGCAGGAGAGAGCTCTCAAACCTTGAACTCCAAGCTACAGCGTCAGGGAGAGAGGCGATATGAGTGGGTTTGAATTAGAAGGCTCACTCCTGTGAAGGTGAACAGTTATAGCTGAGCCTCTCTTAGCAATGTCCTAAGAGTTTTCCAGTCAGGCATCATTGGGTAAATAAATGGCCTACACCTATAGCACAGGCAGTATTCAACTTTGGTCAAAGCTGTACAGCTTATTTTTATCTGCATAGGCAGTCTTTTTTGTAAAGGTACATTTTTCCTTTAAAGTATGAACTATAACATTTTACTCCAAGGACACAGGCCAAAAATATGTAGGGAAGTAAAGATTTTACAAACGTGAGAACAGTTGGGGCCTCCTTCAGTGTAAATCTTTAAAGCAACTGAGGGCTATAAGGGATTGAGTGCCCATTTACACTACACTAGCTTTGCAGCCACAAAATGCTGCTGCCCACACACTACACTTGACTTGGGATCTTGGGACAATGATGTGAGTTTTTTTATTTTGTTTTTGGTGCAGAGCACAAAGTCACACTTCATGTCACTGTACAGCAGTGTGCTGCGCTTAGTATGGTGTCATGCAGGGCCATCTAGAGCAGTGCGACATTATGCAAATGTTTCATAATGTACAGATCTGGAACGCATAAACACTGCTTTCTTGTGAGAACTTGACGCAGTTTTCTGTGTCCTAGTGGTTAACTGCATTAATCCATAAAGAAACACCGGTAACAGAACATTGTGTGAACTGGCCCTGAGGGCTGTGTATGGTCGCAAGAACACCAATTTGATTTGTGGTGCTGTACAAAAGTTTTACATAGTTGTGAAGAAATGCTGTAAAGTAAGAATGCTTTCAAAAGTATATAATTTTAATTATCAATTTACAAAATGCAACACCAACGAACAGAAAAAAAAAATTTAATCAAATCAATATTTGTTGTGACTTCTCTTTGGCTTCAAGCCGGAATCAATTCTACTAGGTGCACTTGCTCAGAAATACAGGCAGATACTCCTCCATCATACCACATCATCATAAGCGATTGCCCCAAGTTTATTCTGCACCAGGACAATGACCCCAAACATG
Source organism: Lithobates pipiens (assembly GCF_037356315.1). Taxonomy (NCBI): domain Eukaryota; kingdom Metazoa; phylum Chordata; class Amphibia; order Anura; family Ranidae; genus Lithobates; species Lithobates pipiens. Next base: position 407,207,330 of record NW_027507748.1, read on the forward strand.
CAGCCAATGTCATTTAAGAATTACCGTCAGTGTAAATTAGAACAAGGGGTCCTGAAAGAGATGGTGAATCTTAGAGGCCTGATCGCAACATCGAGTCTTAGCAGCCGCTCAGCTGTAATTACAAGCAGTGAGAGGGCGCCTCCCACCACTTTCCGCCACTTGCCAGGGCTCTCCCGTCCCACCTGGAGGACGGAGCTCCCAGCTGGCATGTCCACTGGCTGGCCGAAGACCTAAAGAAAGCATCGCCTCAAATCTAGTAACCCGGAAGCAATGTCATGACATCACTTCCTGGATTACTGGCATCTTAAAGGCGCAAGTTTAACCGGTTCCCGACCAGCGCAGGACAATGTACGTCGACAGAATGGCACAGGCAGGCATATTGGCGTACAGGTACGTCCAATCTTCAATGCCGCCCTGCCATCGGGAGCGCGCCGCCGGCGCGCTCCCGCGCTGGTCGGGACCCTCGTGAGTCCGGTCGCGGGACCCGCGGACTCGATCGCCGCGGGCATACCCGCGATCGTCTCACGGGACGGCTGAATGGAGGAAATGCTGTGTAAACAGCATTTCTCCATTCTGCCTAACAACTAGTGACGCTGATCTCTACTCCATGTGATTGGAGCAGAGATCTGTGTTCACTAAATGAAAGCCCAACCCCCCCACAGTTAGTAACACACCCCTAGGAACACTTAACCCCTACACTGCCACCCACTGGTTAACCCCTTCACTGCTAGTGTCATTTACACAGGAATCACTGCATTTATATAGCAGTGATTACTGTATAAATGACAATGGTCCCAAAAATGTGTCAAAAATGTCCGATGGGTCCCCCACAATGTCAGTCACAATAAAAATCGCTGATCGCCGCCATTACTAGTTAAAAAAAAAATAATAAAAAATTATAAATAAAAATGCTATAAAACGATCCCGATTTTATAAATGCTGTAACTTTTGTGCAAACAAATCAATAATCGCTTATTGCGATTTTTTTTATTTTTATTTTTTTTTCCAAAAATATGTAGAATACGTATCGGCCTAAACTGAGGGACAAAAAATGTTTTTTTTTAATATATTTTTGGGGGATATTTATTATAACAAAAAGTAAAATATATAATGCGTTTTTTTTCAAAATTGTCGCTCTATTTTTGTTTATAGCGCAAAAAATAAAAACCACAGGGGTGATCAAATACCACCAAAAGAAAGCTCTATTTGTGGTAAAAAAAGGACGTCAATTTTGTTTGGGAACCATGTCGCACGACCGCGCAATTGTCAGTTAAAGCGACGCAGTGCCGAATCGCAAAAAATGGTCTGGTCTTTGACCAGCAAAATGGTCCGGTCTGTAAGTGGTTAAAAAAAAAAAAAAGTATTCGAAAATGCCAATCTTGACGTTTTGAATACTTTTGAAGTGCAGAGGAGGGCTTTGGGGTCTTTTAGACACCCGATCTCTCCATAAAGAGTATCTCTTATATGCCTATTACTGTCACAAGGGATGTTTACATTCCTTGTGACAGCAATAACAGTGATAAATCAAAAATGTAAAATGATAGTGTCAATTTTTTTATTTTTTTTTGTACAGAATATTGGCTATGAGCATGAGAGGTGGCTGAAATATCGTCACTGAAAAACGATATTGGTCGATCCCAACTTTGAAAGCGTACATCTGAAATGGCATGATTTCAAAGCGACGTTAGTGCGACTTTGAATACATCTGAGTGGCTTCATGCACAGATGTCTTCAAGTCACACCCAAGATTGCCAAAATTAGTGCATGTACTATCTTTTCAAATCAATGCAGCACCGCACCAATTTGAGTGGTGCGATTACTGGCAATAGGATGCGATTTGAAATGCCAACCCACAGTGTTTTCTGGTCTTAGTCCCCGTTCACATTAGAGTGAATTGTCATCATGTTATTTGACCTGTCAAATTGCATGACAAGTCGCTCTAATGTGAATGGGGGGCTAAGAGACCAGAAAACATTGAGTGTTGAGAGCAGTGCACAATTTTTTTAGGTTGCTTCTCAGCTGTTGCTCATCGCTTTATGGTATGTCCTGGGAAAGCTAAGGATTCTTCAGTATCCCTACGTTTCTACTCCAGTCCTTGTGAACAGGATACACTGTTAAATACTGAAAATAGTGTCTATATACAGAACCTGTGCCTTCAGCTGTTTGCTGCTGTATGCAAGGCAAGTGGGTGTTGTAGATTGTGAAAGGATTTGGAGTTATTAATGTGTGTAAAGAATGTATTACATTTGAAGCATCTGTTGTGTTTAAGACCACTTATTTCTTGATTCATTATGTTTTGTGCAGATTTGTTCACATGCATATTTATTTGTAAGTCTGTAAAATAAAAAGTTAAAACGCGCATTCAAAGTGTTGTATACCAAGCTATGTCGAGAGGCTGAAGGATCCTAATCCCAGTGTATCTCATGAAATGTGGAATCCACTTGGGTGCTTCAACAGGGGTTATTAAAGTGGTTGTAAAGGCTTCATGCATCCTGTACACAACCAGTGACGAGAGGGGTGGGACAGAGCTACTGCATTGTGTGTGACTGGACACCGAGAGCAGCGGGTGAGGGGAGCAAGGTCGCTTGGGTGCTTTCACAGAAAGATGCTTGGTTTGGGGGCACTTGGGAGGGGCCAGGAGCGATACTGGGGCAACTGAGAAGAGGTTTGGGGCTGCTCTGTGCAAAACCACTGCACAGAGTAGGCAAGTATAGCCTGTTTATCAAAAAAAAAAAAAAAAAAAAAACCCAAAACATGTATAACAAAAACTGTTTTAATAGTCATACAGCATGTCTGTCTGAAATTGACTTTTAAAAAGGTTAACATCTGGTAAGCGGCAGTATGTGTGTACCTCCCTGCATAAAGGATGTATTGAGAGGAAAACCCATGTATTAGAACACAGAATTCACATAAAGTGGTGTTAAATCCCAGAACAAAATGTAATGTATTGCCATTTACCAATTATTGGATGTGATGGCTGAATTTTTTTTTTTTTTTGTCTTAAGATGATAAAAAAAAAAACTGTGTGCAGCACCCTATCTCAGCCTTCCTAATACTTACCTGAACCCACCTCTATCCAGCGATGCTGCCTGAGACTCTTCTCATTGGTTGAGACAGCAGTGGAGTGCCGTTGCCTCCCATTGTTGTCAGTAAGCCAATAAGGAGACTGGGGGGGGGGGGGGGGGGGCTAGCCAGGCTCCATGTCTGAATGGAGACACAGCAGTGGCTCAAGCTGCTTGCTCTGGGGGCACTGGCTGGGGGGGGGGGGGGGGCGGGCAGGAGAGTGGAAGAGGGACCTTGGAACAGGAGTATCAGGGCTACTCTGTGCAAAACCATTTCACAGAGCACATAAGTATAACTAAAAACAAAACTTTAGTATCACTTTAAAGAGCTTATATCCCATTTACCAGAAAACTGCCTATACAGGTAAGGGTTGCTTGTAGATAAAAACAAACTGTCTAGTAGGGCTGAAACAACTAATCGGTTAATCGACAACTATTTGATTATGAAATTAATCGATTATGAAAATGGTAATCGATTAATCGGCCAGTAACATAACTAGGTTAAAAAAAACTAAAATGAGCCCTTTATATTACAAAAAGAGCAAATAATCTCTACTGTAATTACTTTCACTGTTCTACAGTAAAAAATGAACCCCTTATAGTAGTAATTATGTGCTTTTTTTTTTTTTTTTTTTTTTTTCTCTACTATAAAGGGCTAATTTTAGCTTTTGTAACCCCATTATACTACTAAACGTCTTATGCCTTGTACACACGGTCGGACATTCTGACAACAAAATCAGTCTGATTTTTTTTATTTATTTTTTCCCGATGGATTTTGTCCTAAACTGGTGTTGCATACACACGGTCGGACAAAGTTGACGGAAAATTCGATAGTTTGGAACTTGATGACGTTTGTGCGTTACGACGGGACTTTTCCGTCAGAATTTCTGACCGTGTGTACAGGACATTAGACCTGGTTCACATCTATGTGTTTATTGGTGATTTTTGCAGAAATGTACTACAGTTCATTTACATGGTTTCCTATGGGACACGTTCACATCTGAAAGGGTCAGGGACTTTTAATGCAAAATGGTGCTTTATTGGTTCAATATACTTTAATGGAGAAGCTGCAGAAAAGCATGTAATGCGTTTTTTCACCAATTTGTGTTTCTTAATCTGCCCAAAAAAAATGCAAATTGCAGTAAAATCACGTGCGCAAAAATCAAAACGTACAGCAAAAAGCACTGCAGAAACAGATCAAAAGCAAACTGCATAGGTGTGCACCGATCCTTATGCTGGTCACACAGATCCATTTTCAGATGAGAATATTCAGACGAAAAATCTTTGTACATTCGCTGAATGAAAGAATTTTGTTTGAAATTTTCACTTGTTTTTAACATTCTGTTTTTAAAATGAATGTAATTTATGAACGAAAACCACATCCACTGTCTGAAAATTCTTTTGACCTAAGAAGTTTTCTATTTCCAAATTTTCCCGTCACTGTGGTTGAAAATGAATGTTTATTTGACCTACTTTTTTTTTTTTTTTTAAAGGTTATTAACCGATTTAATCGACCAACTAATTATGAAAATAATCGTTGGTTGCAGCCCTACTGTCTAGCCTTGAATAAAGTTGCATAATGCCCCTGCTATAGGTGTAGGTAATTTTATGTACCTCCCAAAAACTCCCACTGGTGGCATTATCCCATCCTGCCTTGTTGCTAAGACGCTGCCGTCATTACTGCTCACCTCCACCCCTCACATATTTTGGTCCACGATCTCCGTCGCAACATCGCTGAGCTCAGAACTATTGTGTCACGAGAAAGCTTGTAGGGTTGAGTTGGCTGGAAGTGTCTTGGCAATGTCCTAGCAACAAGGCAGAATGGAATTATGCCATCTCTGGGACCTTTTCCGCCAGGATTTAAGAGGTATGTAAATGACCGATAACTAACTATTGTATAGTATAGCAAACTGACTATAAAGGGGAATAAAAAAACATGTCTATACTTATCTGCTTTGTGCAACAGAAATGCATTGAGCTTCCCCTAACCTGCTCTTCTTGGGTGCCCCTGGTCCCTCCTCCCTGTCCAGTGACACTTTTGGGAAGCTGTTTCTCATGGGGACACTTGGGCGTGCTCACTCCTGAGCCCCACTGCTGCTTTTAAAGAATGGAGACATAGATGGCTGAGTTCACTTTGAATATTAAAGTTGTTGTATAGATACATTTTTAACTTTGACCTCCCAGGTAAGCCTATGATTAGGCTTACCTCTAGGTAAAAAGAATATCTCCTAAATCGGTATGGTTTAGGAGATATTCCCCTTGCAATGAGCCGTGGGGATTCTCCGCTCAAAGTCCAGCCTACTAGTTCATTTATGCCTTTTGCCTTAGGGCCGGTTCACACTGCAGGCGAGGCGAGGATACACCGACTTGCCTCGCCGCGACCTCAGCGGCAACTTGCAGATGACTTCTGTATAGAAGTCAATGCAAGTCGCCCCGAGGTCGCCCAGAAGTAGTACAGGAACCTTTTTTCTGAGTCGGAGCGACTCGAGTCGCTCCTCTCAGAACGGTTCCATTGTACAGAACGGGGGCGACTTGTCACACTGCGGCGAGTCGTGTCGCCTCGCATCGCCCGCAGTGTGAACCGGCCCTTACGTGTGTGTGTGTGTGTGTGTGTGACGAGAGTCAGCGGGTTTACTCCCGCTTTAACAATTAAATGGGGTGATGCTGGCACACTAAGGTATAAGTTACTGATGGCACGATGTTCCATTATTTTGAAAGTAGTGTTAAGTTTGGTTAATTAGTGTAACAAGTTTACTTATCCAGAAAATACAGGAGACTCTAGTAGTACACTGGCTAATGCAGTGTATGTGCATGTCCTTCGTTCTCAGCATCTTATCTCCCAAGTCACTGTATAATTCATGCTTCCTATACAGAGGCAGAACAGTAGATCTACTTAAGTATACGGCACAAGGTTTCACTCTTGTGATAAGAAGGTAGCACTGGATGGCTTTAGCAAACAGAAATAGGTTTGCCAGCTGCCAGTGCAAACTTGCTAACCTTTTCAATTAACTCACTGTTTAGGCAGAGCACTTCAATTCACGTGCAACTGACTGGCGTATAAAATAACATGCATATCCATGAAAAGAACTTCGAGACACCGGTGGCCAGGACTTTAGGAGTGGCACTGCTGAAATCATTTTAACACGAGAAGGCTAAGTTAAAGTGGACCTAAACACTCCAAAGGGAGAAGGAAGCCTTTCCACGTTATAATGAACATTTCAAATGTTTTATTGTACCTAAGCAGTACCCTGAAGGGGTGTGGTGTGTTTCTCCTAAAAAAAATAAAAAAAAAAAAAAAAAAAAAATAATAATAATAATTAGCAGTGCACCCTTCTATGCATACAATAGCTTGGCTGCATATCTGCAGCATGAAAGGCACTGTGCCTCTGAACGCTATTGAGATTGGGAGTGAAATTTGTCGATGTCACTTCAGTGTTACGCCTCTCATTTCTAGCCACTTGACAACTGCAATACGTGTATATATACGTTACGCTTTGCAAGTGGTTTACTGGGATTGTGGTTGAAGATATTAGCCATAACACCCTGTATTGTGTTATTTCAGAAGCAGGCTTACCGTTTCTGCCGGCTGTTTTTAAATTCTTTTTTTTTTTTAAAGCAATCCCTCCATGCTTGCATATGAATTGAGTGCATAGGTAAGTCACGCACACATATGAAAAATATGTTCACACCACTTGTGAGGTATCTCCGTGAATGCTGGAGTGAGAGCAATCTTTCTAACACTAGACCTCCCCTGTAACTCTAAATGGGTAACCTGTAAAGGTGTTTATAGCATCACCTATAGATATTAAGTACTGTATAGTTTGTCGCCACTACGTGAGCATTTACAATTTTAGGGTAGGGTAGGCCAGGCCATCGTCGGCTTGTGCCACTGTCTGGGTCTCTTTGTTCCTCCCGACGATGCCACAGCTTCCCAGATCATATTATGAGCATCTAGACGGTCCTGAATCCTCTCCATCTTTTTCTCCATTTAATTCTATATCTCTTTATTCTAGCGTATAGAGCTCCTTCAGTCGGGGGGAGCTGTGCTTCCAATTCAGCGCCACCTGACAGCGTGCCGCTGTGAGGACGTGTCTAGTTTCTGCTGTGGGGCCAGTGTTTTCAATGGAGACAGTCCTAGCAAGAAAAACTTTTCTTGCTAGGGATATTGGACTGCCCTTTCAAGGAGACGTGTCAAAAGCTGCTGGACTATTTTCCAAAAAGGGACTATCCGTGGGCATTCTCAGTAGATATGGAACAATGTCCCCTTGACTCCCAAGCATCGCCAGCAATGGTCTGAGCTAGTTGTATAGATGGCATGAAGCACATCTGGGGTCATGTACCAAAAGTATAGGATTTTGTAAGTGTTTTCTTTGTATAACGTGCAAATCAAGCTCTTGGCCGCCTGAGTCCATATAATCCTCCATTGATCCATGGGTATCTCCTCACCCAGAGCCTTTTCCCACTTGAGCATGTATGCATGCTTGCCCATTGATGCAATAGGTCTTTCTTTAAGAATTTTATAAATGTCAGAGATCAGTCCTCTTTGGGCGGATCCTGCCAGGACGACATTTTCAAATGGAGTAGGTGGGGAGAATTGCAGGTTTGGTGCAAAAGTTAAGGTGTAATGGCAGATTTGGAGGTACCCATAGAATGCTTGCTTCGGCAAGTCAAATTTTGGCCTGAGCGTTTACAATTTAAAAATGTGACATGTTCTAGTTACTTGGTATAACCTCATCTTTCCTACTCTAAAAAAAATTGGTGTGGATTTTTTTTTTTTTTTTTTTAACCATTTGCCTTTTGGGCCATTTCTGACACATCGCTCCTACATATAAAAATCTTCTTCTTTTTTTATTTATTTATTTTTTTTCTAGAAAATTACTTTGAACCCCCAAACAATTGAACAATTTTTTATTTTTTTAGCCGAGACCCTATAGAATAAAATGGTGGGTGTTGTCATTTTGTCACAGTATTTTGCACATCGTTTTTGTTTTGCTTAATGTGAAAGATGTTACGCAGAGTAAATGGCTACCTAATGTGTCAAGCTTTAAAACTGTGTCTGCCTGTGGAATGGCAGCAAACTATGGTGCTTAATTCTCCTTGGGCAACGCTTTTAACGCCCCCCCCCCCCCCCTTTTTTTGCTTGCTAAGGTCTGGTGCTAGAATTATTGCTCTCTCTGACATTCGCCACAATAATTCTGTGCAATTCGATCACTTTGTGTGTGTGTGATTAACATATGCATTCGTATTTGCGTGTAAGCACAGTGGGATGGGGGTCTATTAGGCCCAAATCTCTCCTCTGGCCTCCCATGTAGCCGATCAGACACAGATCATTCTGAACGGCTGCGTACCTAGTCATTGCTGGTAAAGAAAGGGGCAGAACCAGAAGTGACTAGCTACTCGTCTCTCCTGGTTTCCAGGATTACAGAGAGGAACGACTTCAGGTCCTCTCTGTACAGGGCAGCCATCACTCTTGTCCTCCACGATGGGACCAGAGAGGCAGGATGGGGTGGGATCTCCTTTTGCCACCCGCAAAAGTGATTGGGTGGCTAATTTGCCACTCGCTCACATTTGCCTTAAAGAGAATCCCTGGCTGAAAACTTTGATGCTGGAATGATGCTTGTAGGCGTGCAGGCATCATCCTTGTATAACCATTGAAACGGGAGGGCTCCATATACGTCCTACTGGCAGGAAGTTAAAGATTTATTTTTATTTAATTTTTTTTCAAAAACATTGCGTTTTGAAAAACCGCTGCTCAAATACCGTGTGGCATAAAAATATTGCGACAATTGCCACTTTTTAACTAGGGTCTCTGCTAGTAAAAAAAAAAGTAATATTGGGGGGTTATAAGGAAATTTCTACCAAAAATACTGAATTTGCCACTTAAGAACCAGGCCTATTTTTCAGACTTGGTGTTTAAAATCTTTTTATTTATTTTTTGCTAGAAAATTACTTAGAACCCCTAAAAAAAAAAAAAATTTGAATTATTTCAGACACCCTAGGGATAGTTTGAGCAAGAGCAATAATTTTATTGTGATGCCTCGTGTGTGATTTGAACCCCATTTTTCATATGTGGGCGCGATTTGTGTATGCTTCTGCGTACGAGATGGGGCGTTTTAAACTATTTTTTATTTTTTTTGGTCACTTTTATTCCTATTACAAGGAGTGTAAACATCCTTTGTAATAGGAAAAAAAGCATGACAGGACCTCTTAAAGAGGAAGTAAACCCTGATGAGTTTACTTCCTCTTTCATTCCCTGCAAAGGCAAAGCATAATGGACTACTATGCATCACATAGTAGTCCATTATGTGTCACTTACCTGACACAGGAGCCAGCGATGTCACCGCGGTCCCCTGTAGTCTGGCGCATCCATCTTCTCGGTGGGTCTCGCTGCTCTGCCGCTGTCATTCGGCGAAGCCGCGATGACGTCACTCCCGCGCATGGGAGCCGCCACTTGAGGCATATCGCCGTTGACCGCGGCACGTAATCTAGGCTTACCTGTAGGTCAAAGTGCGTTGTAAGGGTTTACAACCACTTGAAATGTAACAGACATCTGGGGTCAAAAATACCTCAAATCTCATTTATACCAAAAAAAAAATCCCCCTTTTTTAAGAGCAAAAGTAGCGTCCGCCCTCCAATGCTATGGAACCGAGCGGGGGGGGGGGGGCATCTTTCCCTCACTCAGCATCCAGTCAGTGAGGGGAGCGGATGCGATTGTCTGTCTCCACTGCTACCGGCAGCTCCAGTAAATGGCGGAGACAACTGGAGCGGGAGGTGGGCCTCCTCTCCTGCCTCCTCGATTTAAAAGTGATCTTGCGGCGAATCTGCCACTGAGACCACTTTTATCTTAGAGGCCAGTCCGCCGTTTTTAAAAAATACCAGCGCTATGGCAGCTAGCTGCTGCCATAATTATCTTTAATGTGAAAGAAGCGACGTATAACGATGGTGGCTGGTTCTTAAGGCCCTTTTCACACTGGTGTGTCGGTGGTAAGCTGTCGGATTTGCGGCGCTATTAGGCTGCTAGTGGGGGTGGTTCCCCCCCCCCCCCCCGCTAGTGGCCGAGAGAGGGTTAAAAACCACTGCTGCTAGAGGGACCCCCCCCCCTCCTGCTAGCACACCGCTCCCTTGGGGCTTTCACACTGGAGACACAGCAGCGGCTGTTTCAGGTGCTGTTAATAGCACCTGCAAAACGACCCAGTGTGAAAGGGGTCTAAGTAGTTAAACTTGAAAACAAAACAAAAAATGCCAGAAAAGGCCCTGTCTTCAAGTGGTTAGAGAAAAATTTGTGCACAGTAATCTGTTCTGTGCTGCTTGAGTATTCCCCCACCAGTCATTAAAAGGATGTTTTAACATATGCAAGCAAAGCCCTGTCTCTACAAAGCTGACTGGCAAATCGCAGGTACAGATGTTTCTCTTGACAGATAAGTGATCTGCATGCGATTTCCTTTCATGTCTGTGTGGCTTCAGATGTTTTCAGGAAGCTAGCTGTGTAAAGCACATAGTTGGCCCCACCCCAACCCTTTTTCGCTAATACAGATTATATGGTTTGTCCCAAATATATGTACATTTAATTACCTCTGCTGGAAGTCTGTTCCAAGCATCAAGTATTCTATTGGGAAATCAATACTATATAAAATCAATTTAGAACTTTCCTTCTGTTAGGTCATGTCCCCACACCTTGGCTTCATATTGAAATTTGTTCTCCTGAACCTTATTCAGACCCTGGTCAATTTGCACTTAAATTATTTCTAGCCTATTTTGAAGTATGTAAACACTTTGAAGATCCTCACACATTTTTCTTCCTTGAATTCCGTGAGCCATATTCATTATATTATATATTCACTCCTTGATTATTTCCCGCCTGCCCTTTACTACTGCAACTCTCTCCTTAATGGCATACCCTTAAGCAGGCTATGCCACCCTTCAGTCTATTATGTATGCTGCTGCTAGACTAATACACCTCACTAACCGATCTGTGACTGCTGCTCCTCTCTGCCAATCCCTTCACTGGCTTCCCCTACCCTACCGTGTAAAATTCAGAATGCCGACCATAACATACAAGGCCATTCACAACATCATCCCCATCTACATCACCAACCTCATCTGCAGATATTGCCCAAATCGTCCCCTCCACTCCTCCCAGGACCTCCTGCTCTCTAGCTCCCTTCTTACCACCTCCCATGCTCGTCTTAAGGACTTCCCCAGAGCCTCTCCCATCCTCTGGAACTCACCGTCCCAGTATATCTGATCAGCCCCTACCCTGTCCACCTTTAGGAGATCCCTGAAAACTAATTTATTCAGGGAAGCCTATCCCACACCCACCTAACTGTCCCTGAGCCACCCCCATCAAATCATTCTCTGCAGCTATTACCTTTTGTACCACCACCTCCTCCCTTTTTAGAATGGAAGCTCTACCAGCAGGTCTCTCCTGTACCTTTTTTTTTTTTTTTTGTTGTATTCAACTGTAATTGTGTTGTCCCCCTATACATTGTAAAGTGCTGCGTAACTGTTTGGTGCTATATAAATCGTGAATAATATTATTTTATAATGCCATGGCATTCTGAGTCTGCCTTTATGAACAAATTGGGTGCTGAGAGTAGACTGAGTCGGTATAGGAAGTACCGTATTTATTGGTGTGTAACACGCACCCCAAGTTTAGGAGGGAAGTTTAAGGAAAAAAACTTGCATTTAAATGCAGCTTTATCAGTGTCCATCATTGCAGCCTTCCCAGTGTCCCTATGCAGCCTTGTGTCATTTAAAATTGGCACCAGAGGAGAGGAGCGATCGCCGGTGACATACACAAAGCTGAGCGTACTTCGGCTAGACTCAGCTCTGCTTACAGAGAAGCTGCAAAGAATGCAGGTATTTCTGGTAAGATTACCAGCAATCTCAACATGAGAGGAAACTTCAAGTAGCATTATATTGGACTGTCAAATAGAAGTGTGTTGTGATCAAAAACGCCTCCATCTCTCACTAGAAGTTTCATTTAACAAATTCCTGTAAGAATGAAAACGTCCTAGTAGACCTGCTTGGAGCTCTAGTGTATGTTTAGTTCAATAATTGCAAAGAAACATCCAAGTTTTGCCCATACCTATTCAACAATTGTTTCGAAGCACCCAGTCACACTGGGTGTGACAAGTCACAACCTGTTTGCCATGATGGCAAATTGGTGGGACATTGAAAAAGGTTCCTGCACTATTTTTGTGTGATTTCTTATGTGCGACTTTGACATTTGTGCATTGACAGCTCAGATGTTGGCAAGCCCCACATGACGTCGCACTGATCGGCTTTGAAATCTCACTGAAGTAGTGCGACTTCAAAGCCTCACCCAGTGTGAACTGGGGTAAGGGCTCGTTGACTCCTGCAGTAGCCCTCTTAACTGATTTTTTTTTTTTTATATTCTATACGTGGGACATTATGTTCAAGAAACAGTGGTGGAAGAGTTATTTTCTCCCTATATGTGCTACAATTAAATTTTATACTGGTATATTTTAAGAATTATGTTTGGCAGCTGCTGGTTTATATGCTTTTGTATGTTGTAAGGGTGCAAAAATTATCACAAATATTTAGGCCAATTTTATTTATTTTTTTTATAAAAAAAATACTGACCTGTGCCTGGGCCACAACTGCAAGCCAAATTGCTGGCTTACAGTTGTGGCCCAGCCACATTCAGCTTTGGACACTACTGTCCGCGGAATATGACAGACTACAATTTTTTGCCACTGTCGCCTTGCGGCTGTGAAATGTGTGCCCTGAGCAGTTGCTTGTTCTCCCTTTTTAGGTGAGCAGTTGGCATGGAGGGCACTGCCTTCTCCCCCAGTCCCTCTAAAGTAAGTCTTTCTGTGTGTGTGGTCTTAAACACAAGTAGTAGAGGTGTTCATGTAAATTCAGGTTGGTATTTGGCTTTTGCTGAAACTTATGGTGAGATTTTCACGTTGCTCTGCCTGTTTACTTGTATGACAACTCTGCTGCAAGTGTGAGGTTTTGGCACATTTTTATTATCAGTAAAGGTTGGGTCAAATTGCTCTTCTGCCTGCGAGAATAATAAACTAAAATTATTTTTAAATACACTGACTGTCCAAAACTGCATGGTGGCTGATTTTCACCTCTTCACTAAACCTAAGGCCCATGCACATGAGCATAACAAATGTGTTCTTGTGCTTATTTTTGCACAGTGTTCAGTGGGTTAAAAAAAATTCCCTGCTTTCAGAAAGCAGGATATCTGTCATTTTTATGTGTGCCTGTGCTAAAGGTGGTTTTTTTTTTTTTTTTTTTTTTTACATGTCATGCTTACCTACTGTATGCAGTGGTTTTACACAGAGCAGCCCCAACCCTCCTCGGGTCTCTCACTGGTGTTCCTCCCCCTTGGCCAGTGCCCCCAAATTTTCAATATAGTTGAACACATGCAGCATGTGAAAATACATGGAAATGGAATGGTAGGAATCCAGCCTTAACCACTAGCAGACCGCTGTCAGCATATATATGCTGGCAGAATGGCACGGCTGGGCAAAGTAATGTACCCGTACGTTATATTGAATTTTACTGCCGTGTGTGCACGCGCTCCGTGACTGTGCCCACTAGGGATGCAACGGATCAAAAAACATGGATTGGATCGTTCCTTGGATGAGTGTCACAGATCGGATCATTTTTCGGATCAGCTAATAGAATTTGCAAAAACTTGTGAAAATTCCGCCACCATATAGTCCCCACTGTAATATCGGCTGGGTATCACAGGGCATTGCAGAGTATGGCGTGACGGCTGAGCATGGATGGATTTGACTGTAATTGTCAGAGCAGCGCTGTGGACACTACAGATCCAGCCCACAGCGCTGCTGCCATCTGATCTCTCCCCTCCACTGTACAGTTCAGTACACAGGAACCGGCATCATGAAATGACGCTGGTTGGTTTACAAGTGATCGCTCTGTCATTTGATGGGGTGATCACGTGGTAAACAGCCACCAGGTGTACCAAGATGGCCGTAGCTAGGCCGAAGCCGAGGCCTTTCCTAAGGCCGAGGCAGCACAGCGCTCCGCGGATCGCATGGCGTGCCGATCTGAACAGGTTAACCAGTTCGGATCACGGATTGGTTACGATCCGTTGCACCTCTAGTGCCCCCGGACTCGAGAGCCGTGTGGATACCCACGATCGTGTCAGAGCTGAAGAATGGAGAAATGCCGATGTAAACAGCATCTCCCCGTTCTGCCTAGTGACAGGACACTGTCTGCTCCCTGTCATCGGGAGCAGCGATCAGTGTCATGTCACACAGCCCTCCCCCCCCCCCCCCCCCCCGACGGTTAAATGCTCCCCAGGACACGCCTCTTCCCGCCCCCTACTGGTTAACCCCTTCACTGCCAGTGACATTTTTACAGTAATCTATGCAATTTTATAGCATTGATCACTGTATTAATGCCAATGGTCTCAAAAATGTCAACATTTTCTTTGTCTGCAATAATGTTGCAGTAAAAATCCCTGATCGCTGCCATTTACTAGTTTAAAAAAAATAAAAAATGCCATAAAACTATCCCCTATTTTGTAGACACCATAACTTTTGCGCAAACCAATCAAATGCTTATTGCAATTTTTTCTTTCTACAAAAATATGTAGAAGAATACGTTTTTTTTTTGCACAATACATAAAAACCAGAGGTGATCAAATACCACCAAAGGACAGCTCTATTTGTGGGGGAAAAAGGACGCCAATTTTGTTTGGGAGCCATGTCGCATGACAGCGCAATTGTCAGTTAAAGCGACACAGTGCAGAATCTCAAAAAGTGCTCTGGTCAGGAAGGGGGTAAATCCTTCTGGGGCTGAAGTGGTTAAACATGAAATTTTAAAACTATTGCATTATTTAGTGTTGTCCGAGGGTAATAATTTTAGCTGCATTTTGCTTTAGTTTTGTAGAACAAGAATTTTAGGACTTGGTGTGTGGGGTGTCCCCTTTTTTTTTTTTTTTCTCTCTCCCTTTCCACTCGCTCACTGCTGATCAGATACTGACCACATGCTGCAGCAACTAGCACTCCCCTACAAGGGTATGTGTACAAAGGCTGTTTACTGTAACAAGAGTCTGGAAGCCTGACATCTGCTACTTGCAGGCAGGAGTGCAGAAAAAATCTGTGATTTAGGAAGTGTAATGAGATTATCTTGCTATAAAGCAGATGTTATGTAGCATATTCTGTTGAAAGTGTACCTGTATCTGTGAAGGAGCAAAAAGCAGGTGGTTTTTATTTTTATTTATTTTTGATAATAACCTGTTCTACTTGCCTGCTCTGTGCACAGAACAACTCTTCTTCTGGGGTGACGCGAAGGCGCTCCTGGCTTTTCCTCTTCATTGGGTGCCGACACAAATGTCCCTTTCCATTAGGTAGATGTGCAGGCTCGCTCCTGAATCCTGCTGCAGCATCCATTGACACACCCGCTTGCCCTTGCCGGAGAAATCCAGATTCACTACTTATTTTCTGAATTTTCTTCAGTAAATTTTGCTATATAATCTATAAATCGCAATGGATCTCGGCACCTAACTACTCCATTGGGGAGATGCCCACTGCGAAGGGTGAAGTGTGTGTGAGATGGAGATAGAGATATCCCTTATCAAACCCCAGGTCGCATTAGCGACCTGGGGTATCCTGTCTCCTTGCAGAAACACACACACACACACACCCCCCCCCCCCCCCCCCCCCCGCTGTTCGTGATCGCGTCAGGCCCCGCAAGCCGGTAGTCAAGGAAGCGGCCTTCTGGAATCGGGCGCCCTCTTGTGGTGGTCGTTGGTATGACATCCAGCAATGCTAATGGAGCTTCCCCAGCCTATAAAAATTTACCAATCTTAAATTTTAGGGATGCACCGAAATTTTGGCCGCCGAAACATAACATCGGCCGAAAATGCCCTTTTCGGCAACTTGCCGAAAGAGAAAAACGGCCGATAATGGAGCCGAAAATGGGGCGTGGCCCCGCCCGCTGCCCATCATGGGGGGCGTATAACGCAGGAGAGCCGCCTCCACCGCCTGTTTGATCACAGCGCCGGGAACATCACAGCGCCGGGAACATCACAGCTTTCATTTCAATAGCTGTGTGTTCCCGGCCGCGCGCCGTCACACACAGCCCCTCCCCCTTGTCCGGACACTTAGATAGACAGATCATCCGCAGGATTGGATGGATGATCTGTCTTATCAAGGGGGAGTGGCTGTGTGTGACGGCGCGCGGCCAGGAACACACAGCTATTGAAATGTAAGCTGTGATGTTCCCGGCGCTGTGATCAAACAGGCGACGGAGGCGGCTCTCCTCCCTGCACAGGCTGGCTGCAAAATGGGACACAGGCACACTGGCCTGCAATGGGGGACGCCTCCTGTACCACGTCCTCTGTCTGACCGCCTCCTGTACCACGTCTGGTTTCAGTTTTAATGCATGAAATGGTAGATTCTTTCGCTATATGTGTATATAGATACAGCCTGGTAGCAAGCATAAGTTCAGGCTGAACTTTGTGCAGCTGTTCTCCGAACAATATGCGGTGTTCGTGGAAAATTTGAAGCGCTGTTAAAGTCTATGGGACTCCAACATGAAAAATCAAGTGTTTTAAAGGCTTATATGAAAGTTATTGTCATAAAGTGTTTGGGGACCTGGGTCCTGCCTCAGGGGACATGTATCGATGCAAAAAAAAAAAAAAAAAAAGTTTTTTAAAACGGCTGTTTTTTTGCTTAGCCACTACAATACAGGGCACTTTCGCCCCCTTCCTTCCCAGCCCAATTTTCAGCTTTCATCGCGCTCGCACTTTCAATGACAATTGCGCGGTCCTGCTACACTGTACCCAAATTAAATTTTTATCATTTTGTTTGCACAAATAGAGCTTTATTTTGGTGCTATTTATTCACGGCTCAGTTTTTTGTTTGCGATATAAGTGCAAAAAAAGCGGAAATTTGGGAAAAAAAACAATATTTTATTCTATTTTAAAGGAAATCCAATAAAATCAAATTTTGTCATAAATTTAAGCCAAAATGTATTTTGCTACATGTTTTTGGTAAAAAAAAAAGTGTATAATAATTGGTTTGTGTGATCACGGACATATGTACGCAAATGATCATGTACATATATGTGCAGATAATCATTGGAACATGTGATTTTTAGTGGGACATGTGTGGAGTTTTTTATTTTTTTATTTTTATTTGGGGACATGTGTGGTGACGTGTGTTTACACTGTAGATTTATACTAGACTGGTAATCAGTTAGTAAAAAGCTGTAAAAACAGCTCATACTCACTGATCACCAGCCAGCTGCAGCGATCTTCTCTCCTCATCGGCAACTTCCGTGTGAGGAGAGCCGATTGCCTAGCAACGGGCTGTTTACATCACATGACGGCCGTGATTGGACACGACCGTAATGTGATCAGGAGGGCCAATCAGAGCCCTCCTGCCGATCCGAGATGCGCCGTGTCCGGGTGACACAAGCACATTGGGATCTGAAGGACGTTCCTGACACGCCCCCCCTCCCGTGTGAAATCGTAATGGGTACGCTGTACTATTTCACAAAGTGTCAATGTTTAAAAAAATAATAAAAAAACAGCTTGGGGCAAGCCATATTAAAAAAATAAAGATTAAAATGTCCCACGAAGTCCATTCATCTTCTATTGCTCCACCGATATGGGGGGGGGGGGGGGCCCACTACCGATCCGTCTTCATGGGATGCTCCCGCTGTCTGACATGTCCTCGCAGGTGACAGTTCTTATATAACTGAGGGCGGAGCCACACTGTGATGTACCCAGGTGACAACCCCCCCTCCCCCACTCTGACACACGGGGACTTTCCTGTAGCATTAGAGGGCGGTGGGGCCATCCGGGTACGTCACTGCGTGGCCCTGCCATGGGGAAGTCCTAGAATTATTGCTCTCGCTCTACGGATCGTGGTGATGCCTCACGTGTGGTTTCAACACAATTTTCATATGTTTCACTTTTATTCCCATTACAAGGAATGTAAACATCCCTTGTAATAGAACAAAAAGCATGACAGGACCTCTTAGGGTGGGTGGGGGCCATCGTCCCTCGCTCATCTCCATACCAATCCAGGGAGAGGACCCATTGTCTCCGCCACTACCAACTGCCCTTGTAAGCGGTGGAGGGCATCGGAGGAGAGCGCAGAGACTATTATCAGAAACTGGACCACTCACTGAAGAGGATATCAGGGTTTTGGCAGCTAGCGGCTGCCATAAAAAAGATATCCCTCTTCAAAGGGCCGACTTTTATCGGTGTTGGTTTGTCCGGGTTGTTAAAATGATCTTCGAGTCTTGTCTTTTGTGTGTGTGTGTGTGTGTGTGTATGTAAACAACAAAATAAAAATGGTTACACTTGCCTTCTCTGTGAAGGGGTTTTGTACAGAGCAGCCTGGATCCACCTCTTCTAGGATCCCCCACTGATGCTCCTGCTAAGAGCCCCCGCAGGAAGCAGCATGCTATTGGGGCACCCAAGCCAAGCTGTAGCTCTCTCCATTCAGACACAGAGCTGTGGCTTGACCCCCCCCCCCCCCCCCCCCCCAAGAGGGTCAATGAGGGCTTCAGAGCTGGAAGGTGTGTCTGTGTAAATCCAGGAAGTGAGCAGGCAGCGGCTTCAGTTGCCCATGGTTAAAATGATTGCAGCCAGACTCGGTGGAGGTAGATTTCTGCAGCATATTTGGCATTTGCATATTTTATATTTACCATGATTCTGTAAAGTGGTTGGAGGGAAGCTTCAGAATGGGGAAAAAAAAAATGTTTGTGGGGGGGGGGGGGGGGGGGGGGAACAGAAAAGGGGGGGTGAAATTAATTAAAATATGGCATGCTAAACTGTCAGCATGGTACAGCCTATTCTGTTTATCACCTAAATGAACAGCATAACGTGCATATAAAAAAAACATAAATGCTTCCCCCCTCCCTCCTTTTTTTTTTTTATAGATGGATAGATCTCTCATACCCTCTGTTCTCAGCTACATTGAGAGCTAGAGGACTAGAAACAGTATCACACTGGTCTTCCCAGTAAATAGCTGTGCATGGAAAGCGTGTCGCCTCAAGTCTGGTCATTGGAGGACAGCAGGCTGTTTCCAGCACAGCTATAAAATTGATAATGTTTTGCTGTCCTGCCTAGTGTGGCCAGTTTTTTAATAGGAAAGAGGAGGGACTGGCAAGAACACCAGGGATTTTCACACAAAGGGAGCAATACAAAGAGGGGCAGGCACATATCAGGAATATGAAATGTTGAGTTTAATGACCAGCAAAAATGTTGGCTACATTGACCTTTTTTTTTTTTTTTTTTTTCCTTCTTATTCCCCAGGTATCTGAGAGAGCACTTTAAAAGATGGGTCTACATGTGCGCACCATAACACCCTATGCTCTACCTGGAGTGCTGGCACTCCTTGCCTGTTGGTGGTTCTTCTCACGAAAGAAAGACAAATGCAGTACAAAACCTGATCAGATACCGGCATGTGTGGATAAGGTCGAGACAGATTATGTCGTGGAAGAAAATTGCAGCAGTTCTGGGGCTAAACTTGTGCAGATGGACAAAGAGGAGGAAACTGTATTGGAAGAAGACAGCGCATGCTCCATCTCTTTGGGTGCACAAGAGCCTTCTTTGTACAGAATGCAGTCTAGCTGCGGGGTTGAGGATGACTTGGTGAAAGAATCCCACTTACAAACTATAAAAGTGGGCATCTCACAGGAAGTTGTTGAAAGTAAAAACACTGACCGCCTCAGGGCAAATGAAGTAGCTGAAGTCCAGGAAGTAGGGGTTTGCACATCTTCAGTTCTCAGTCAGTTGCTTGATGGAAATAAAGCTGCAAAACTTAATTCTGACACTGCGCTAAATGATGTAGAAAAAGTGTGTCCAATATCCACTGAGCCTTGTGAATGTAGTCAGGCAGGTGATATTCATGAGTTTCCCCTAATTGATCAGCAGAGCAGGGTCATTGAGGAATCTGAATTGCAAGAAATATGCGCCCAGACTGAAGCAATTTTTGCCTCTGAGAATTATTTGCCTGTTAAAGAGCAGTGTGTTCATTTTTATGTTAATGAAATAAAAGCAGTCAATACAATGTCACCCCTACCACAGGCAGGATCTGTAGAGAGGGGTTTAGTTTCCACAGAAGTAGAACAAAATGTTTTAGAATCTTCAGAATTGATAGTACCAGCATGTCATGATCAGACTCAAATTCAGGAAATCGCCTGTGATGCCCCAAATCAGCAGAGCGATTATGTCTATGAACTTGGATCTGGAAAACCACACTCCCACAGTGAGGACATTACACAGTCTGATATAACCAGTGCAGTTTCTGTCAAAGACCTAGATATGCAGCTCTCTGTGGCTGAAACACAATTAGCTGATGCAGAAAGCCATGCAGTACAGTGCTGCCAGTCCATACATGATCAAATCGGATTAGACTATAAAGGTTATGTTGCACTCTGTGAAACCCAGTCTTTAGAAAGTGTTCTGTCAGAGCAGGTAACGCAGAATAATACTTTGGACTTGACTACCAAGATTCCTCTGGAAGCAAAAGCTATTTTGCAGGATGTAGAATCTGTAACGTCAGGTGAGCCCTCTGAAAGTTATGAAACCTCCTCCATCACTGAAGTGGTCAGAGAGGATAATTGTACTAATTTAATGGATGCATTTTCCAAATGTCTTGAAAGGACTGAAGAATTTGAGAATGTGTGTCCAATAGTTGATGGTTTAAAAGAAACTAATACTAAGACATTTTTGGGAGACTATGAGGCTAAGATAGTTGAACAACTAGCCATAAACATAATTTCAAAAGTGATTGTAGCTGCTAGACAAGAAATTTTGTCTAGCTCGGTTAATGTGTCTGATGGCAGTTGTCAAGTTCTTGATGAGAATAGGGATGTGCGAACAAGTGATGCACAGAGTAAGCAGTTGGTTCAAGAAAATGACGAGGATTCTGTTTCTGCAAACCTTACATTGGGTTTAATAGATTTTGACTGTACTTGTGAGTCTGAGCTATCACAAAGTAAGAACCCTGGAAATACAGAATTGACAAGTAATGATTTCTGTCTAGAACACCAAAGGGAAGAAAACACGATGCCTAATACTTCAGTTTATCAGAGGTCATCTGAGTCAGAATTTAGTCCATTTCATAGAAGAACAGATTTTTTTGAAGAGTGTCAAAATGCCTTGGAGGATTCCAGTCTTAGTGTATGTACATCTGAAGAAGGCATCAATATGGATGAGCCATTGCAAAGCACAGTGTTATCAACTCTTAGTATTGGTTATGACTCGCTGAGTTCTTCAGGGATTGAGCTATCAAGGGAAACCTTTGTGTCCATTGACAAACCAAAGAAGGTAACGTGTGGAGAAAACGAGGAGCTCTACAGTAATGGAGATATAAAGAGAGGTTCTCCAGACATAAACAGTGAAGGACCCTTGACTGCTGAGTCAGAGGCAGATCATTCAGGAGGTGAGATGTTCATCACCAGTTCCTAATTTTTAATAAATTGTGAAATCTTTTAAATATCCAATTAAAAATGACTAACTTTGTGCTAACTAGCCTTTTCAGAAGCAATAGTCGGCGGGCTACAGAGCTTGTACCGGCTATTAACATACTGCACTAAAGAGGCTCCAGTTAAAGAAAAGCCGTACTGAAAAAAATCCAGTAACTGCAATTTCTGAGCTTCTAAAATGCTATTTGCCTGGCAGTCATGATTCTGACTTTATTACTGTCCCAGTAACTGACTTTAATGTTGCTAGTACTCAAAACTCCCTATCCTTTAAACATGGTCTGTGACTTGGGGATTTTTGAAGCCGTTTGTCAGCCAGGCAACTATCATAGGAAACGGTGTCAGTCTCCACATTTCTCTATGCACTGGTTTCCATTAAACGGCTTGCTTGCTTCTCAATTGTCTATCGAGGAACACAGCTTAATGGATAATAAGCAACTTAGGGATATACTGCTGCATACAAGATACATTGGCACTAGACATGTAGAATCTCTGGTGAAGCTAGACATTTTCACCTGGGGCAAAGTCTCGGCTTGGTGCCCCCCCCCCCTCCCCCTGAAGACAACAGTGTTAGTAGGTCAGTGGATGGTGTTTGTATATTTTAGATTTTTTTTTTTTTTTTTTTTTACAATTTGCCCTGTTGGGTCTTTGAACTGCCAGCTCTGTGCTGAGCAGCTTCCTGTTCATTGACAAACCGAAACATAGTAAATGGTTTACTATGCTTCAGTTGTAAATGCACACAGTGGGGCTGGGGGGGGGGGGGGGGGGTGTTATGGGGCACTGGGGCTCACTAGTGGCAAATTGGGGGAACTGTCAGTCAATGGTGGTGGGGGTGCATTGGTGCTTAGTGGGGGCACTGCCAATCAATGGGGGGAGGGAGCACTTTGCTCAGTACCTAGCTGCTTGGTCTGACTGAAAACTTGAAGACTGAGGTTGAGAACCACTAGTCTACAAGTACCCCCAACAGGCCACGTTTTGGGAATTTCTTAGATAAAATAGCTGTCCAAAATACCAAGCCAATGACTCCTCTGATTTAAAGTTCCTGTGCAAGATGAAGGGAACACCTGCAGTCATGGCCTGTTTGGGGGGGGGGGGGGCACTACTTGAGGACTGAGGTTGTGAACAATTGCTGTAGATAAATCATCCCCTCTCCATGTTCTCTGCTTATCTTTCTCCAGACAAATGCAGTGACATGCCCTGACTCATCTGGAAGGATGCCAGATTTGGCCCTGCATAGACACCACACTGCCCATAGCGTTGGCGGTAAATCGCGCTATATTTTACAGCGATTTGGGGCGCTTTTACCCCCGCTGGCGGCAGAGAAAGGGTTAAAACAGCCAGCAATACGCCGCAAAATGCGTTTTGCCGGCGGTATTACAGCACTGCCCAGTTGATGTCAATTGGGAGCACCGGTGGAGGAGCGCTAAACACACGGCTCCTTCACCGCTCCAAAGAAGCTGCTGGCAGGACTTTTCCCTGACGTCCTGCCAGTGCATCGCCTTTCACACTACAGGCAATGGTGCAGCTTTTTTAGGACAATTGCAGGCACTATAGCGTTAGAAATATGCAAAACGCCCTGGTGTGAAAGGGGTCTTAAGGCCAGCAACTGCCCCCCCCCCCCCGCAAGTACATTCCTGCCCATTTGTTTTATTCTCCTCAGGAGAATAAATGTCTTCCCTTTTCTGCTGTCTTTTTTACTTGAAAAAGTTTTTTATTTTTTTATTTATTTATTTTTTTATGCTAGAAATAACATGGTACATTTTTTGCCAGATACTGAATGTCTGTTGGGCATTGAGTGCATGTTTTCCCTGTTCGTTATGTTTTCTAGTGCTTTGTCGAACCATTCTGCAGTGTGTAGGGATATCCTGTCAGTTTTCAAGTTAACAAAGGTTGTCCCTATCTGGACAGGCCAGTATATCCTGGAGGTTTCATGTAGGGCTATCCAGATTAAAACTGTGGCTGAACTGACCATCTCCGAAGACTTGCTTGAGTGTGGTCAGCCGGTTGTATGCTATGCAAAGCGTTCTTTCCTCCTATTTTGTCTGAGACAGTTTTTGCATGGCCTTTGGCGAGGGAATTAAAGCTCTGCATGCCTTTCTATAGGTTGTTTGTGCAAGCTGGACTTGGACTGCATGTGTGACCTTGTTACGCCCACCCTTCATGGGAGACATTCTTTTGAGTTCTTCACAGGTTGTATTCCTTTTAAAGTTGCAATGGGGGGTAAGTACTCGATGCAAATTTGATCAACACTAGAAGTCTTCACTTAATTCTGCATCAAAGTGTTTGGTTTTTTTTTTTTTTCCCTCCCATTCCCTCAGGCTCAGGGGATTCTTAACATCTGATGCAACATAAGGGTTCCAAGCCTGCAGATAAATCTCCCACTGCATGAAGGTCTGCCCCCACCAGTTTCTCAGAGGAAGATCTCAAATGCCTTCATTGGTGCTAAAGTTTTGGGTGGAATGTATTCAGTTGATTTCCTCCCTTCAACGCAGACCTCTTGTTGGAATTCCTAGACTGTACACTTGCCGACCCAGGTTTCTGCTGTGGTGATGCGACTCCTGTGCATGTTCACGGGAGTGAGGTTGTCGCAGCTCGGCCATTCAAGCACCCTCAGGCACAGCACACAGCAGAAGGACCGAGCAAAGAAAGAAGCACCAGGGCCTGCTGGATTGATCACAGAGCTGGCGGGCACCATTTGACAGGGACATCCGCCATGAGGCGCACTCTTCCCCAAGCCCCCCGCTCTCTCTAACGAGCATGTGTGCGGTCTGCTCAGCAAAGCTAAGTTCATCCGAGGCTAAACAGTTAATTTATTCCTGCATAGGCAGCCTTTCTGAAGGAGACAACTACCTTAGCCTTGGTTAAATAGGAGCACGCTGGAGCTTCCATATTTTTGGGATTTCTCTTGGCCAGCATGCAAACCCTATTTGCTTCCATTAGTCAGCCTTCTACAGTGCTCATCTTAACTTAATAATATTGTCTAGATCAAGTTTTGCAGAACGTCAAGTTAGAGCTTTTTGTGGCCATGGTTCTTCCAGCCAGACTTCTGGAAAGCTTAGTAAAATTTCCCTCCTGGTCTCTTTACCACAGATTTAAAATTTATTGTTTTGGAGCAATCTACGAGACTTCGGAGATTGAAGAGTTCCACTCTCCAGACATGACCAAATTTTATCAAGGATTACTGAAGAAAGTCTAGGGTTGCTCCTGTCAGATTCCATACTTAAGGAATGGGTTGACCCAGAGAAAATGCTGTGGGTCCCCCCCCACCAAATCTGACGCCACTTTATTTTTTTATTTTTATTTTTTTTATATCCAGGTCTTGCCTGGAACAAATGTCCATGTCTAAACGCTTCTATGTTAAAAAAAAAATAAAAAATCCTATCGTGCTCATCTTTGTGTTCTAATCAGGGACCCCACATCCCTGAAGTTTCTGCATCTGGTTGTATAGATTGGATGTGTGGTACACTATATTCAATGCACTTCCTTTTTTGGCCTATCCTCAACATTAAGGCCTCGTACACATGGACGTTTTTACAATGACTTTTTTTGAGCTTTTTTATTTATTTTTATTTTTTTTCTGCTTAAGAACGCCACTCCATGTTCAATGGGCTCATATACACCATGGTGTTTTGGAGCTGCAAATGGCATAGGTGTTTTTAGGCTGTTAAAAAAAAAAAAAAAAAAAAAAAAAAAAAATTGGGTTCTGAGGCTCCAGCGTTAGAGCTGTAAAAACGTCAGACGCTGGCAAAAGGTGTTAAACGTGAATTAACAAGGCTTAACGCTGTGTTGAGCCTCGTCTGGCATTTGTCTCTATTCAGAACCAATGGTTCTGACTGGTGCGACTTGTGTGCTGAGAATCTTGAAGGGGAACCCCGTGGAAATCAAAAAAAATGGTGTGAGGTTCCCCTCAAGCTGATACCAGGCCCTTCCGTCTGGTATGGATCTTAAGGGGAACCCCCACACCGAAAAATGGCGCGGGTCCCTCCCCATGATCCATACCAGACCCTTATCCGAGCACGCAGCCTGGGCGGTCAAAGGGGGTGCACCAAAGCACCTTGTCCCCATGTTGAGGACAGGGGCCTCTTCCCGACAACCCTGGCTGTTGGTTGTCCCGGTCTCCGGGCAGGGGGCTTTAATAAGGGGGGGGCCCAGATCCCGGCCCCCCACACTATGTGAATGAGTAAGGGGTGAATCGTACCCTACCCATTCACCTGGGGGGAAAAGTGTCAATAAAAAAAAAACACACTACATGGGTTTTTTAAGTAATTTTTTTTATTAGGCAGCTCTGGGGGTCTTCTGACTTCGGGGGTCTTCTTCCAGGCTCCTCCGCTATCTTCTTCCAGCTCTTTTACTAGCATTGGCCTGGTCTTCTCCCTTGCCACCGCCCTCTTCCAATGTTGACACGACGGTCTCTCCCGCTGTAATGCAGTGTATGCGGGGCGCAAAGCTTTATATAGGCATGGGGCATGGTCACCGGGTGATGTGACCCCCCCCCCACCCCCTTATGACGTCAGTCCCATCATGCCCCGGGCTGTGATGTCATAAGGGGCGGGGTCACATCACCCGGGGACCACACCTATATAAAATCCGTGCACACTGCATTACAGCGGGAGAAAGCATGAGAAGAGGGCAACGGAGAAGACCAGGCCTACGCTAGTAAAAGAGCTGGAAGAAGATAGCAGAGGAGCCCGGAAGAAGACCCCCGGAGCTGCCTTTTTGCTTTAAAAACCTGTGTAGTGTGTGCGGGGGGGGTTATTTGTTTTTTTTTTTTTAATAATGACACTTTTCCCCTGGGTGGGGGGCCAGGATCTGGGGGCTCCCAGATTCTGATGAGGCCCCCGCAGACCCAGGAATCGAACGGCCAGGGTTGTTGGGAAGCGGCTCTTGTCCTCATAAACATGGGGACAAGGTGCTTTGGGGTTTTTAACGCTGCTTTTTTCCTGGTGTCTGTACTAGCTTTACAGGTGTTTTTTATTTATTTTTTAATTTTTTTTTTTTATTTTTTTTTTTTTTTTTTAAATGTCTGTGTGCATGAGGTCTTTGTAATCACAACTAGACTTTACAATCACTTTAACTGAACCGGAGCTTGCCTCAAAAGTTTATGGGGAAAAAATAAAACACTAACGTGTTAAACTTACCTGCAGCTTGCTATGGGGCACCTAAGTCTAGCTGCAGCTCCGTGCGTCCAGACATGGAGCTGCTGTTCAGCCCTGACCCCTCTCTCCCCTGATTGGCTAAGCCAATGGTGCCGCTGCTGTATCTCAGCCAATCAGAGAGAGAGAGAGAGACTTGTGGACAGAGGAACCTCAGGTAAGTATTGGGATGGGCTGCTGCACAGAATGCTTTATTTTAATAGAATGTATTAAGATAAAGGAGTTGTAAAAGAAGGGGGTTTTCTTTTCTTGCATCAAGGGACACAGAGCCATAGTAGTTACTATGTGGGTTATAGGGCCACTGGTAGGTGATGGACACTGGCACACCCTAAGGCAAGAAGTGTACTCCCTATATAACCCTTCCCACTACTGGGAGTCCTAAGTTGTGTGTTCCCCCCCCACCGGAGTCTAAGTTGTTGGTGTTTAGCAAGTTCAGTAGCGCAGCCAGTTCTTGCTGCAATTGGTGTATCTCAGTCCATTAACGAACAGTTTGTGGAGATGCCTGAAATTCTGCCTGATCGCCAGGCCTGGCAATGGGCTCGTGTATCTGACACACTATCATTTAAGCCGCATGGCTTATGCTTGGCCTAGTGCATTTTTGCAGAGTTCTGTGGCTGAAAAATTGATCAGCCGAAGCACCATGTAAAAAGCCATTTTTTTTCCCTTTCGTGGTGTACGGCTATTTAGAGACGATCTGGATAAGTACATCCAAAGGACCTCTAATGGGAAAAGCTCTTTACCGGTAAAGAGGTTCAAACATTTCTCTTTTTTTTTTTTTTTTTTTTTTTTAACCACTTTCAGACCGGACCATTTTGCTGGTAAATGACCAGAGGTCTTTTTACACTTTGGCACTGCGCTGCTTTAACTGGTAATTGCGCGGTCATGCAATGTTGTACCCAAACAAAATTTGCGTCCTTTTCTTCCCACAAATAGAGCTTTCTTTTGATGGTATTTGATTGCCTCTGCGATTTTTATTTTTTGCGATATAAACGTAAAAAGACCGCAAATTTTGAAAAAAAATGATATTTTCTACTTTTTGTTATTAGAAAAATCCAATAAACTCAATTTTAGTCATACATTTAGGACAAAATGTATTCAGCCACATGTCTTTGGTAAAAAAAAAGTCAATAATTGTATATTTATTGGTTTGCGCAAAAGTTGTCACATCTACAAACTAAGGTACGTTTTCTGGAATTTACGCAGCTTTTAGTTTACGACTGCCTATCTCATTTCTTGAGGTGCTAAAATGACAGGGCAGTACAAAACCCCCCCAAATGACCCCATTTTGGAAAGTAGACCCCCTAAGGAAATTGATAAGAGGCATGTTGAGCCCATTGAATATTTTATTTTTTTGCCTCAAGCGATTGAATAATGACAAAAAAAAAATTTTTTTTTTTTTTTTACACAAAGTTGTCACTAAATGATATATTGCTCACACATGCTATGGGCGTATGTGAAATGACACCCCAAAATAAATTCTGCTGCTTCTCCTGAGTACGGGGATACCACATATGTGGGACTTTTTGGGAGCCTAGCCGCGTACAGGGCCCCGAAAACCAAGCACCGCCTTCAGGCTTTCTAAGGGCGTCAATTTTTGATTTCACGCCTCACTACCTATTACAGTTTTGAAGGCCATAAAATGCCAAGATGGCACAAAACCCCCACAAATGACCCCATTTTAGAAAGTAGACACCCCAAGCTATTTGCTGAGAGGCATGTTGAGTCCATGGAATATTTTATATTTTGCCACAAGTTGCGGGAAAATTACAAACTTTTTTTTTTTTTTCACAAAGTTGTCACTAAATGATATATTGCTCATGCATGCCATGGGCATATGTGAAATGACACCCCAAAATAAATTCTGCTGCTTCTCCTGAGTACGGGGATACCACATATGTGGGACTTTTTGGGAGCCTAGCCGCGTACGGGGCCCCGAAAACCAAGCACCGCCTTCAGGCTTTCTAAGGGCGTAATTTTTTGAGTTCACTTCTCACTACCTATTACAGTTTTGAAGGCCATAAAATGCCAAGATGGCACAAAACCCCCACAAATGACCCCATTTTAGAAAGTAGACACCCCAAGCTATTTGCTGAGAGGCATGTTGAGTCCATGGAATATTTTATATTTTGCCACAAGTTGCGGGAAAATTACAAACTTTTTTTTTTTTTCACAAAGTTGTCACTAAATGATATATTGCTCACGCATGCCATGGGCATATGTGAAATGACACCCCAAAATAAATTCTGCTGCTTCTCCTGAGTACGGGGATACCACATATGTGGGACTTTTTGGGAGCCTAGCCGCGTACGGGGCCCCAAAAACCAAGCACCGCCTTCAGGCTTTCTAAGGGCGTTACAGTTTTGAAGGCCATAAAATGCCAAGATGGCACAAACCCCCCCCCCCCCCAAATGACCCCATTTTAGAAAGTAGACACCCCTAAATTTAGGGGTACACTAGTGAGACTAGGTAATAAATGGCGGGTGCCCTGAAACTATAAAAAAATAACTAACCAACCAGCGTCACCTGTAACAGTTATATGGTGATCACTGGTGAAAGGGTTAACTAGGGGGCAATCAGGGGGCTTTATGCGGTAGTATATGGGGGTCCCTGGCGCTATAAAAAGCTGCGGCGAACCTAAATACCTACCTGCCTAACTAGCGTCACCTGTGACACTAATACAGCGATCAGAAAAACGATCGCTTATTAGGCTGGGTTCACACTGGAGCGATGCGGGAACGCCACGAATGCGCGGCGGGTTCCCGCATCGCATGCCTCCCGGCGGCAGTTCACACTGCCCTATGCGAACTGCTGGGAGTGTCAGTGAAATGTTAATGACACCCCCAGATCAGTTCGCATATCGCAGTGCGATCTGCAAACTTGGATCGCATGGTGTGAACACCCATGCGATCCGATTCTGCTGCGGACCAAAAAAAGGGTCCCGTGCGAGTTTGCGGCGGGTGCGACACGAATTCAGCCATACTATCTGTATAGCTGAACTCGAATCGCACAGAGATCGGATGTGATTTGCACTGCAGTGCGGTGCGAATCACATCCGTTCTCATAAACCGCTGCAATGTGAACCCAGCCTTAGTGACACTGGCGACGGGGGGTGATCACGGGGTTAAACCTTTATTGGGGGGGTTAGGGGGGTACCTTAGAACTAAAGGGGGCTAACCCTAACTGCCCTAACAGTTATTAGTCACAAATGACACCTGCCGGGTGATCAGGGGGTTAAACCTTTATTAGGTAATAAATGGCGGGTGCCCTGAAACTATAAAAAAATAACTAACCAACCAGCGTCACCTGTAACAGTTATATGGTGATCACTGGTGAAAGGGTTAACTAGGGGGCAATCAGGGGGCTTTATGCGGTAGTATATGGGGGTCCCTAGCGCTATAAAAAGCTGCGGCGAACCTAAATACCTACCTGCCTAACTAGCGTCACCTGTGACACTAATACGGCGATCAGAAAAATGATCGCTTATTAGGCTGGGTTCACACTGGAGCGATGCGGAAACGCCGCGAATCCGCGGCGGGTTCCCGCATCGCATGCCTCCCGGCGGCAGTTCACACTGCCCTATGCGAACTGCTGGGAGTGTCAGTGAAATGTTACTGACACCCCCAGATCAGTTCGCATATCGCAGTGCGATCTGCAAACTCGGATCGCATGGTGTGAACACCCATGCGATCCGATTCTGCTGCGGGCCAAAAAAAGGGTCCCGTGCGAATTTGCGGCGGGTGCGGCGGGTGCGGCGGGTGTGGCGGGTGCGGCGGGTGCGGCGAATGGCTGAACTCGAATCGCACAGAGATCGGATGTGATTTGCACTGCAGTGCGGTGCGAATCACATTCGTTCTCATAAACCGCTGCAATGTGAACCCAGCCTTAGTGACACTGGCGACGGGGGGTGATCACGGGGTTAAACCTTTATTGGGGGGGTTAGGGGGGTACATTAGAACTAAAGGGGGCTAACTCTAACTGCCCTAACAGTTATTACAGTCACAAATGACACCAATGCAAAAAAAAAAAAAAAAAAAAAATGACATTGGTGTCACTGTGACTGGGGGGCAGGGGTAATTGGGGGGGTGATCGGGGGGTAAAGGGGGGGTGTGAGTGTGCCTGGCATGTTCTACTGTGTGTGGGATGTGTTGGTGCAACTCACTGATCCGCTCTCCTCCGTGTCGGAACGAAAAATACCGACACGGAGGAGAGAATACATCACTTCCTCTCCTGTGTTTACATTACAGGAGAGGAAGTGATGTCACCGGGGATTTCCATTCGTCGGGAGCGATCGCGAGGGGGTGGCCATGAATGAATGGCCGTCCCCTCGTCCGGGATCGCTCCCGAACGAAAACCGACCGCCGCAGGCACCGGGCGGGGGCCCGATCGGGCCCCCGACCCGCGGGAGGCAAAGGACGTACATATATGTGCTTATGCCTGCCCGTGCCATTCTGATGACGTACATCGGCGTGAGGCGGTCGGCAAGTGGTTAATCATGCGGCCTCTCCTATGCTAGGGGCATCTGCCTCTAGGCCAGTGATGGCGAACCTTGGCACTCCAGATGTTTTGGAACTACATTTCCCATGATGCTCCACTACACTGCAGTGTGCATGAGCATCATGGGAAATGTAGTTCCAAAACATCTGGGGTGCCAAGGTTCGCCATCACTGCTCTAGGCAGTCTCGATGGCCTCAACCGTGAGGTTCAAGGGAAAGTCCCCAAGGGCAGCACCAGGGTCAGAAGAGATCTTGGGGCAGAAATGCTAAATCCTTCTCATGAAGGGGCACCCCTACTCGTTCGGATGGGGGGAAATGCTCATGCAATTCTCAAGATCTGGCAGGAACAATGTCAAGAGATGGATTTCTGCAGGTTTTTTTTCTCTAGGTTACGACTAGAGTTCCGAGAGTCTCCGTCTCCTTTTTTCTAAGGAAAAATGTTCCCAAGGATCCAGAGAAAAGTCTTTTTGGATCATCTATTATCCCAGTGGGTGATGGAGTTTGGCTCAAACCTTTTACGGTTCCAGAACCAAGCGGAGAGGTAAGACCCATTCTAGATCTCGAAGATCTGAATCGGCACCTAAACATCCGATCCTTTCACAATCCGATAGGTTGTGTCCATCCTGCAAGGAGGGGAGTTTTGTGGCTTTAATCGATATCAAAAATGCATATCTATGTGCCAAATTTTCCCGCTCACCAGAAATTTCTGCGCTTTGAAATATAAAATCATTTCAGTTGCGGCCCTACCATTCAGTTTAGCCACAGCACCACGGGTGTTATGAAAGATTCTGGCACCTCCTTTAGCCAGATTAAGGGCTCGAGGCATAATGGTCCTAGCCTATTTAGAAGATCTACCGTATTTATCGGGGTATAACACGCACCCCAAGTTTAGGAGGGCATTTTAAGGAAAAAAGTTTTAGGAGGGAAGTTTAAGGGAAAAAAAACTTACAATTAAATGCCAGTCAATGCAGCCTCATCAGTGTGCATCTGCAGCCTTGTCCATCATTGCAGAATGATCAGTGTCGTTTGCAGCTTTGCAGTGTCGTTTGCAGCTTTGCAGTGTCGTTTGCAGCTTTGCAGTGTCGTTTGCAGCTTGGCCAGCGCTGTTTGCAGCCTTGCCCATGTTTAAATTTCCCGCCGCTGAGACAGACTGAGCGAGCGCCGCCGAAAAAGACTGAGCCGACTTGCTCCGCTTGTAGTCCCGCCTCCCTGCTGTTTCTCTAGCGGGCGCTGCCGAAAAAGACTGAGCCGTCTGTACTGTGTATTCGGCTGGGCTCCGCTCGCAGTCCCGCCCAGTATGGGTGGGACTGCAAGCCGAGCAGAGTACATAGTACAGTCGGCTCGGTCTTTTTAGGCAGCGCTCGCTAGAGAAACAGCAGGGAGGCGGAACTACGAGCGGAGCCGAGCAATCGGCTCTGTATTTTTCGGCGGCGCTCTGTATTTTTCGGCGGCGCTCTGTATTTTTCGGCGGCGCTCTGTATTTTTCGGCGGCGCTCTGTATTTTTGACTCGCAGACAGTGGGGATCGGCGTATAACACGCACCCACGACTTTTCCCCCGATTTTAAGGTGGAAAGTGCGTGTTATACGCCGATAAATACGTTTTTTTTTGTTTTTTTTTTTTAATCATTCAGTCTTGAGACTTAAACCAGAGTCTGATCTCAGCTGTAACTACCTAAAATCTCTGGGTTGGATACTCAACCTAGGAGGATCCTCCTTAAAACCATCAAGGAGATTACAGTACTTGGGGCTGGTTATAGATACCGTACAGAAGAAGGTATTCTTACCCCAGACAGGAATCTGTTCCATCGTAGGCCTAATTCAACTTGGGGTGTCCCTTACGCGCAATTTTCACTCAAACTGCTTTAAAACGCCATCTTGTCGGTCTGGAATAAAGATTCAGGCCTTCGTTGTTTCCAATACGCTTGGCTCCCAGCTTAAGTCTGAGCCTAAATTGGTGGTTATCCAGCAAAAGAGAAAATATTTTCTACCTGTATCCTGGAAGGTGTTAACAGATGGCAGCCTTCTAGGCTGGGGAGCAGCCCTGGAAGAAGATTCTGTCCAGGGGCGATGGTGCAGGTTAGAGGACCTTGCCTAATAACTTTTTGGAAGATTCGGGCAGTACGTCTGGGACGGTCAGACTACGGACTGTCCTGTCAGGATTCTGTCCGACAAGGCCACGGCGGTGGCTTACATCAATCGCCAGGAGGGCGAGAGGTCACGAGAGGTCGTGCAGCTCAAAAAGAGGTGAATAATGTTCTAGCTTGGGCAGAACACAACATTCCTTGCCTATCGGCAATTTTTCATTTCAGGACTAGAGAATTGGCAAGCGGACTACGTGAGTCGCCAACAATTATTTCCTGGAGAATGATTTCTTCACCCCGTCATCTTCCTAGTGATATGTCAGAAATGGGGTATTCCGGACATGGACCTATTCGCGGTCCAGATTCAACAACAAAGTCCACAACTGTGTCGAACAAGGGATCCGCTAGCAGATGGACCAGACGCATTGGTCTCCCCATGGGATCAGTTTTCACTGATCTATGCATTTCCTCCAGTTCTGCTACTTCCGCGCCTTCTCCGTGGGATTAAGCCGGAATGAAAGGAGGAGGTTCTGGTGGCCCCAGTGGGTCCCAGAAGATCTTAATTCACCGAGATCATAAAGATGGCAGATTTTATCAAATCAATATTAAAGGCCATGAGGCTATTGCCTTTGGGCACAGTATACTGCAGGCTGCAACATGAGTCCTCTTGCTTTCTGTTTTGTCTCCCCTCCCTTTGGTAGCCATTGCCATGGGACATCCCACATAGTAACTACTATGGCTCTGTGGCCCCTGATGTAAGAAAAGAAAACAGAATTTTTAAAACGGCTTACTTGTAAAATCCTTTTCTTTGACACAAAGGTCCCTCCCTCCCTTGGTATACACTTTTATTGCTTGGCTACAAAACTGAGGACTCCCAGTAGTGGGAGGGGTTATATAGGGAGTATACTTCTTGCCTTAGGGTGTGCCAGTGTCCATCACCTATCAGTGGCCCTATAACCCACATAGTAAGTACTATGGCTCTGTGTCCCCTGATGTACATCAAAGAAAAGGCTTTTACAATTAAGCTGTTTTTAAAAATCCTGTTTTTATTTATTTTTTAAGATTGCATCCCATCAGCAATACATGACTTGCACAATCTCATTTTAACAGCCTCCTTGCAGGCTTTAACAGATATTCATTTCACCCAGTCCTGGTCAAAGAATTTTGGGCAGTTGATGAGCCTGAAAAAAATAAATTCTAAATCCTTCAGTGATTCTGTTCCTAGGTTATGTTCTGAATACCTTGGAAATGAAAATTTTCCTTCAGAAGAGAATTTTAAACCACACCCTTCTCCCTTTTTATTTTTTATTTTTTCTTCCCTTTAATCTATAAGTCTTCAGTGCAACCATTCTGTCTCGATAAGGACAGTTCTCACCTCTTGGTCTCTAGGCTGCAATTATTCCTGCAATCCAGTGGGCACGCCTACATCAGAGGTCACTTCAGTGGTTTCTCCTGAGAATCTCCTGATCTAAAAGACTATTAAAATATAACAATTTTTATAAATGAAAAATGTGTTTTAGCGTGGTGAGGGATTAGAACATTTTGTAAGTTTAATGGCTGAATGTGCCCCTGTTTCACCCTCTACTTGTTCTGTCCTAAATTTGTCCGGTTTAGTATTTAAGGGGAAAGTAAAGAAAATCCCAAATGGTGGGTTGAACAGTACTAAAGGGGAAACAAATGGCAAGAAAAACTGGGTTATAACCCTTCCTTATTCTATCCAAAATGGGGGGGGTTATGGGGGGAGAGGAGAGTTTTGCCGTAGGTTTACTTCTACCACTTCAGCCCTGGAAGGATTTGCCCCCTCAACTGCTTGCCGATCAGCTGCCGCAGTTTTACTGTGACGGAATGGCACGGCTGGTCGAAATGACGTTGAACGCGTGCCCAGAGCTGTGCCTTCCGGGCAATCGCTCGTGACAGAGCGAGAACCGGGATCTGTGTGTGTTTTGTGTTCACAAATCCTGGTTCTTTCAGGGGAGTAGACAGATCATGTATTCATACTAAGTGGCCTTATTGAGCAGCCAAATCTTCTGGGTTAATGACCAGGCCCTTTTTTGTGACACAGCGATGAGTTGCTTTAACTGAAAATTGTGCAGTCATGCGACGCTGTAACCAAACAAAATTTGTTTATTTGTTGCGGTATAAACTAAAAAAAAAAAATCATCAGTTTAGACCAATGTATATAATACATATTTTTGGTAAAAAAAAATCGCAATAAGCTAGGGCTGCAACTAACGATTATTTTCATAATCGATTAATCGGCCGATTATTTTTCCGATCGGATAAAAAACAAACAAACGTAATATGCCATTTTTTTCCATTTATTTAAATGTAGTAATGAAAAAACTGAGTGTTACACTCAAACTGCTGAATAAAACGCCAATGATGGGGTACTATTACCCGCAAAAAAAGTATGGTGAATGTCAGATTCCCTGCTTTATTCATGCAAGTGTGGAGAGAGAGAACCCCTATAAAATACTCGCCTCCCCCTTATTCCATAGAAGGTATACCTCGAGGACAATATAAAAAAATTATAATAAATATTGTTTATGTGTAAAGGTAAAAAAAATGAAAAAGGGGGCGTGCGCATCCCCCCCCCCCCCCGTATAGATGAATAAAATACTTGTATAGCGCACAATGCAAACTGAATCGCCTCTAGGCGCTGTGGCGAGCTTTGATCATCTGCTAAAAGAGGAAGGTCTTGAGTTTTTTCCTAAAAGCCAGGTGATTTTCTTCTAGGCGGATGTTGATTGGTAGAGCATTCCATAGCCGAGGCGATTGGACAGCGAATCTCCGATTCCCCCTTGGATTTATACCGGGCTTTGGGCACGAGGAGGAGGTTTTTGTTGGCTGATCGAAGACTGTGGTTTGGTGTGTAATGATTTATTTTCTCCATTAGGTATTGCGGAGCTTCTCTATGCACGCATTTGTGGGTGAGGCAAAGGGTCTTGAACGTGATCCGATTTTTTACGGTTAGCCAATGTAAGCTCCTCAGCGAAGGAGAGATGGATTCCCAGGGTTTTTTTCCTGTTATCAGCCTTGTTTTGGATCAGTTGTAATCGCGCAAGTTGATATTGTGGTAATCCTATGTAAAGCGAGTTTGCGTAGTCCAGTCGTTAATTAATAATTGTTCCAACTACCACTGCTTTGTCATTCTTTGGGATAAAAGGGATGAGTCTGCGAAGCATACGTAGCAGATGGGGAGATCCACTGACTACAGATCCTATTTGTGCATCCATTGACAATTGTGCGTCTAAAATAACCCCGAGACTCTTCGCTTTGGTCTTTGGGGAGATAGTCTGCCCAAAGACGGTTGGTGGAGACCAGGAGGTTTTGGTTGCAGGCTTATGATTTGGGTGTAAGATAAGAAGCTCTGTCTTTTTTGATTCGTTCAGCTGGAGGGAGTTAGTGGTCATCCAGTCCTCTATTGATTTGAGGCAGTTTTCAAGTTGTTGTTGGTGATCTTTTTTTCCATTGAGCCGGAAATAAAGTTGCGTGTCATCAGCGTAAGAGTGGAAGCAGAGATCTGAGCATCTGATGATTTGGAGGAGTGGGCGAATGTAAATGTTGAAGAGAACGGGTGATAAAGGAGAGCCTTGAGGGACTCCGCAGGTGACTGCCCGAGTTTCGGAGAGGAATTTTCCTAGTTTCACTGTCTGTGACCGATTTTCCTAGGAAGGACGCGAACCATTGGAGATCTATGTCTTGGACTCTGGCTACTTCTGTGAGTCGGACGAGTAGAGTATTGTGATCTACTGTATCAAACGCTGCACTTAGGTCTAGCAGTACGAGGAGACACGGCTCTCCGTCGTCTGCTGCTTCGAGGGTGTCGTCCCAAATCTTGAGGAGAGCTGTTTCTGTTCCATGACCCGGGCGGAAGCCTGATTGCAGCGGGTCAAGGAGTTTGAGTATCCAGGTGACGTAGCTGATGTACTACAGCTTTCTCCATGATCTTAGAAATGGTGTTGAGGCTTGTAATTGGCCTATGGTTGTTTGGATCCTGAGGGTCCAGTATTTTGGTTTCTTGAGTGGAGGTTTGACGATGCCTTGTTTGAGGATGCTGGGAACAATCCCTTCGTGGAATGATCGGTTTGAGGTGGGTTATGGTTGGAGCCATGATGTCTGGGCATTCTTTCAGTAGTTTTGTGGGGATGATGTCAATAGGTGAGGTACTGTCACGCAGTTTATTAATGATGTTTTTTGCGGTGTCTACGGTAATTGGGGATAGTGAAAATTTTGGCTGTTGTGGTATGTTGGTGCAGACATCCTCTTTATGTATTTGCTGGCTGAGGTTGGATGTTTTCTTCTGACAAATTGTTTCCCTGATGGTTTTGACTTTATCGATGGAAAAAATCCGACAGTTTGTCACAGTAATCCTGGGATTCGCTTTCTGGGGGTTCTAGGCACACCGGATTCATTGATTTGATTAACCAGTTTAAACAATTCCCGTGGTTGGTTTGCGGCCATTGAGATTGTATATGAGAAGTGGTCCTTTTTGGCTTTGAAGATTGCTTTCCGATAATTCTCTGTGAGACCTTTTGTAGTTAAAGTGGTTTTCCTCTGTGGTATTTCTTCTCCATGTTCTTTCCGCTCTTCTGTGTTCTTGCTTTAGTAAGGCGAGGGAGCTATTAAACCATCCAGAGTTTTTCTTCCTGATGAGAGCCCTGCGTTTTTGGTGCTGCCGAGTCTGCTGATTGTAGCAATGCCCTGTTCAGGGAGTTGAGTGTTTCCTCCGTAGAGTGGTTTAAGGTTATTGTAGTTATCTTGTTGGACAGAGTGGATTTGAAGGATTCGGAGTACAGTTTTTTTTTTTTTTTTTTTTTTTTTTTTTTTTTATATGCTATCTGGTCCAGTGTGTTATTGTTACAGGTTTCCGTTTTTCGTTGGTGATGTTGGTAGCTATTTTGAATTTGATGGCGTGGTGATCCGTCCATGGCAGAGTTATGTTGTCGAGTATGTTGACGTCAATGTTCTGTTTGAAAATGAGGTCCAGGGTGTGTCCTGACCCATGCGTGGGAGTCTTTATCAGTTGCTGGAGGCCCAGTTCTTCTAGTTGATTGATGCAGGCAGTCGCGATGGGGTCACATAGATGACACATTGCTTCCCCCCCGGTGTCTCGGGTTTTCTCGCCCCTTCATGGTGACAGCGGCTCCTCCTCGGTGTGCCGGGGTGGTGTGGGGCGGAGTCTCAGTCCGGACCCACCACACGTGTCTCGGCCGACTCCTCCAAATGGAGCGAAGGGCACCCTGAAGCTGGGAGATGCACGCATATGCAGAGCACAACCTCCAATCACAGCAGCTCTGGAAAGCGGCCCGGCGAGGGCTTGCCGCACCTGCAGTCTGTGGCAGGTCTATCTGAAGGCTGTTGGGTAGAGGGGGGAGGAGGAGCCGAAAGCAGCGCAGGTGCGTTGCTGGCGGGACGTCAGCTTTGTGGGGAATGCGAGCAAGCGTAGCTGCGTGCTCATGGATGTGGTGCATGCGTAGGACATGGGAGGATACACAGGATTCTAACGGACCGGCAGGGGGCGAAGGTGCGGACTAGGGGTGCAACGGATCAAAAAACTCATGGATCGGATCGTTCCTCGGATCAGAGTCACGGATCAATTTTCGGATCGGCAAAAAAACGCTATCCCCGCCCCCCACAGCCACATAGTGTTATACCTTTTTTATTTAAACAATCCCCCCCCCCCCCCCCAATAAAATGCAGCCTATTACAAGCATAAAAACATAGTCAGCATATCACTGATGATTTGCGCTAAGCTCACCACCGATCAAAGTTCCTCCAAACAGACCGGGATGCCTATTGGCGCAAATCGTCAGTGATATGCTATGTTTTTATGCTTGTAATAAGCTGCATTTTATTGGGGGGGGAGATGGTGTTGTACCTTTTTTATTTAAATCAACAATGTGGCTGTGCCGAGCAAGTGGAAAGGCTTAGATAGGATTAGATAATTAACTACTATCTAATGGATAGTAGTTATTAGGTTAGATTAGGTAATAAATGTAGTGGTACCTGCATAAAAAAAAGTTTTGAATGAGGGCAGGCAAGGCATCCAGCGTGACTCCTCTAGAATTCCTTCACTTGAGCTGACACAGGCTGAACAACGCGCTGGGGGTGACGTCAGCGCGCTGCCGCCAGGTGTACCAAGATGGCCGCCAGCTCCGGAGCTAGGCCAAAGCCACAGCCTTTCCTAAGGCCGCGGCCACGGAATGCTCCGGATGGCACTGATGCGGACCAACTAATCGATAATGAAAATCGTTGACAACGATTTTTATTATCGCTTATCAATAATATCGATTTAATCGTTTCAGCCCTACAATAAGCATATAGTGATTTGCGCAAAAGTTATAGCGTCTACAGAATAGGGATTAGATTCATTTATTTTTCTGGGATTACGATGGACAGATTAGATACTGACTTTTTTTTTTTTTTGGGACCAGTGACATTTATACAGCGATCGGAGCTAAAAAAAAAAAAAATAGCCGCCAGTTACTGTTTAAATGTCACTGCCAGGGAAGGGGTTAACACTAGGGGGTGAGCAAGGGCTTAACTGTTCCCTGGGTGTGTTCTAACTGGGCGAATGGGCTACCTAGGACATGAAGATCTGACTTATCACTAGGCAGAACAGGGAATTGCCTTGCTTACATAGGCAGTTCACCGTTCTGCCTCTGTACACCACGATCGCTGGCAGACATAGTCCGAGGGCACGCTCCCACCCGCTAGCCTTCCTGCACAGACCAACTTGCACCTACGGCGGTTTGCACAGGTGAGCCGACCTGCCACAGTATGGCGGTGGCTGGTCGGCAAGAGGTTAAAGTGGTTGTAAAACCCCATTCATGGAATCTGACCTGGGCACCTATATCTGTAGTGTTTACTTGTCTCTCTAAAGCCCTAAGTGCTTTCTATCTGCTTTGTTCTCATGCTGATAACAGAGGAACTTCTGACAAGCTCTCTGACACAGGAGATGAAAGCGGCTTTACATTTTTGTTGGGCAGGGTGCTTAGGAGATGAGCAGAGAGCTAGTCTATTCAGAGTACAGCACTGCAAGTTTGTTTGTTCCTCTGCCTATGTGGAGTGGGGGTGTGTGCCTTTTCTGCCTATTGGCTCATAGTGTATGCCCAGACTCTCCTCCCACTGCTGAAACTGGAAGAAAGATTTGTGACACAATGTGCACTTTCTAAAGAATATAGAAAGAGGCTGCAGATATACATGTAGAACTTTAAGTAGGCAGATTTGTTTCAGCCGTGTATCATCTAAGGCTGTTCACTTCCCTGGGTATAGGAGAGGATTCACATCTACTTTAAGGTTTGGCAGGCATGAGGTGTACTCCTGTTTTTTGACATTGGATTCATCACCACCTGCGTGACCTAAGGTCACCACTATGCGTTCCCTTCCCAAAACTAAGAAACCTAATCATTCCTTTCTGGTTCACCCTTTTACTACAGTCAATTGAAGATCTGCAGAAAGACAAAATGTATACATTTCCAAAGAGGTTTGCGCAGCAGTGAAGGAGGCTTTCCACAAAAGTGCCTGTGAAGTGTCTGGCTTTTTCCTGCCTTAGCAAATGCCTTTATGGCTACAGTTGAGGGATGTCCCAGTCTTTAAAGATCTTGAACAAGAGAATGGAGCCCCTGCTTAAATCTTCTCGTCCTGGCCATGCAACCATCAGTGGTGTCTATGGCCATTTTCAGAACTGGCAGTCTGACCCAAACGCATGGCCTGCATGCAACCCTGAATGGATCCTAAGGGATTGCTCAGCAATCCACAAATTGGAGCACCTCCCTGTAGACTTGCACTAACGTGCAAAAGATCTGCAGGCTTATCTGGATGCCAAATTGGTCTATGCAGACAATTTGTAAGGCATTCTTCTTAGGTTTCAGTTTGATGGCGAATTACTTGCCCTTTTTTTTAAGAAGGCAGAAAAGGCAATCCAGCCCAGTAAGAAAAAAAAAAAAAGTTAAAACACCCATTCCAAAGTCTGCCAGTTGTGGGTTTCAGAAGACTTCACTTCATCCTTACTTCAGACTCAAAAGCAAAGTCCTCCACTCAAGAGCAAGAGCTTGGACCTTGAGGTGAACTTTTAAACCGTCCTCTGCTGGCAGGAATTTTAGTTTGCGGAATCTGGGGGTCCAGTTTGCAGAATCTGGGGACATATATATTTTCTCCACCATCATCTCTGAATTTAGTTTCCCGCTCCCATCTTGATGTCATCTCCTGTGCAGAAACACTTTGCAAAGCCTTGACTGCTGCTGTCTCGCAAATTGTGCTCTATATTGATTTTCTGGAGGCCCTTTACCAGAGGAGGTAGAGTGGAACCAGTCACACAGGACCCTCCACTCAAAACAGTAGCACACTCAAAAGGCCTCAGGACTTGTTCCACTTCCTCAAGTAAGCTCCACTGATCATGTTTTAAATCTAGGAAGCGATTTCCCTCATGGTGTGACATCAGGATCGGAAAGAGTTGTAGTCACAGGCCTCCTCTGTTCAAGCAGGCGGCTGATCATGTGTAAAGTACTGTTCCATCTTACGGATACATCATTTATTAGTGCATGCTCAGGGCTACCCATTTGTAGCTGCTTTGCTTTAAGCTTTGTAGTAGTCTAAAATACACAGTAGTCCAAAATACGCAGAGCAGTGACATTTGCTGCGTTATCATGGACAACTACATTTACATTGGCCATGGATACCTCAAACTTTTCAGCTGCTTTTTCCACCCGGTTAGCAATGTTTACAGCTGTGTGCCGATCTTCAAGTGGCATAGTGGTCAGATTGTACAATGTAAGATTCCAGTCTTCATTGATGAAGTGGCATGTGACACCCAAAGTATGCCTCTGTGGCAATGCTGGTCCATGCGTCTGTGGTGAGAGCTATTTTTGATTTCACATCTTTGAGTGCTTTCAATCTTTCAAAATTCTCATATTTCTTCTCCATCAGCTTAGTGAAATGGGACCTGGAGGGAAGTGTGTATCCTGGGTAAAACGTGTTGATCATTTCACAAAATCCTTGACCGTCTATAACAGAAAGACGTCTCCTATCTTTTACAATCATGTTGAGTATGCTATTGGTATGTGTAACGGCCATTTGGGGTGTGCAAACAGTGACCGCTTTTTTTTTATGAAAGAACTCCTGTACACAGCTTTGCCTCTTCCTGAGAAAAAACACACAATATTAGGAAGTAGGAACCAAGTTTAACCAACATGAAACCTATGAATGCTCAATGCTAATAATGTACTGTATTTCAAAGAGGGTAGGGTAGTAAATCTGCATAATATTATGAACTGACTGTGATTAATAACCGTTTAATTATGATTATAATGTATTTCATCTATTAGAAAAAGGCATCTCTTCTCTCAGGTGTGCTGGTCATACATTAAAGTTAGTTGTCAACCATGCCCTGAGGGATCCCCAGATCAGCAAGACACTGAGGGCTTCAAAGTGCCTTGTGAAACATAAAAAAAAAAAACATGAGATGGCCACTACAAAAAAGCAATTGGCAAAGCACACAGCACAGCAACAAATGAGTACCCCTGAGCATGCACCGATAAATGATATATCCATAATTACTAGCATATATTAATCTTGACCAAAACACAATTGTAGTGATTACTCCCAAAACTAAAGTACTTACAAAGATGTCTCGTCCATTTGAGGTCGGAGTGCACCAGGATGTTTTCTTCTGAGGTGCTCGTGCATCGCAGTTGTGCTGCCATGGTACGCCATTTCAGTTTTGCAAAGAGAACAAAGGACCATTTTATCTGGCCTCTGTTTAAAGCATTCCCATACTTTTGAAAGTCGCGGTCTAGCTTTTCGTGCTAGACTGGAACTTTCTCCATTCCCAGGAGCAGCAGCCGCCATTACCCGCAAGATGAGACCGCAAAATGAGTGTGACGCGTCCACG
The DNA here is from genome assembly GCF_037356315.1 of Lithobates pipiens. Lineage (NCBI taxonomy): Eukaryota > Metazoa > Chordata > Amphibia > Anura > Ranidae > Lithobates > Lithobates pipiens. Next base: position 407,250,471 of record NW_027507748.1, read on the forward strand.
CCTTTCACGCACGTCAACGTATTTTCGTAGCCGATTATGTTGACCCGACGTGGCAGCTCTACAAAGGAACACATTTAACCCCTTCCCTGCCAGTGACATTTGCACAGTAAGGTGCATTTTTATAGCACTGATCGCTAAATAAATGTCAACACCAGATAAAGCTATACAGAATCCACCATCTGTCATGTGACACATCTCCCACGCAGTCATCGCTCTCTATATAAATCCACCATATGATACAGACCATTTTCTGTCTTCCAAGGCTCTGATGAAGAGGAATCTCCTCGAAATGCGTTAGCCGTTGATTCAGCCTATACCCTTGCATGGGGTTTTTTTTTTTTTTTTTTTTTTTTTTTTTATCATTTCCAATATTTTATTAAATGAGAATATTGTAACCTGTTTTTATGAACAAGTAGTAATTTTCGTTGTATTCATTTGTTTAGAATAAACGCTATCAACTTAATTCATGCGTTAGGTCACACGTCTCCTTTCTCCCTCATCACCCTGCTCAATGACCAGGCCATTTTTGCAGTATGGCACTGTGTCGCTTTAACTGACAATTGGGCGGTCATCCAATGTTGTACCCAAACAACTTTGCCCTTTTTTCGCACAAAGTTTGGTATTTGATCATCTCTGCGTTTTTTTTATTTTTTGCACTAAAAGCGACAATTTTTTTGAGATTTACTTTTTGCTATAATCCCAATTTAAAAAAATAAAAATCAGGACTGCAATATTGCAGTGGAAAAACTGGACACTAGACAAATTTTTGTCAGTTAAAGTGACGTAGTGCATAAAAAGGACAGGGGTTAAATCCTTCCGGGGCTCAAGTGGTAAACATACTTGGTTTCAAAGCCCAATAGCAACTTTCACACCACCTTAGACATAAATGTTCAGGATAGAATCTGTCCAATCTGTGATAGCATGACTCTGACAAGGAGAATTTTAAAATGATAAATCTGTAAGGTGAACTTACGCAGAACCCCCGTCTTGCTGACCGCATGGTATCTGCCGTTCTGAGCCCCGGTATAGCCACCTCAGAGGCCCGGGGCTTATAAATCCCCTCAGCATTCACTCTTCTTCCCTGCTGACAGGATAGGCTACACTGGTTCTGATTGATCGGCGCTGCCCATGTGACAGCGCAGACCAATTAGAATGGCTCCTAAACGTCTCTTCTGGGGTTACATTTAGGAGATTGAGCCATGAGGCGACTATACTTTTGCTCGGCGGGAGATTGGGGGTCTGTGTGTAATTTCACCTTACAGATTTTTCTGTAAATGTGAACTTGCCCTTTAAGCATTATTTGGACATAAAGGATGTCTATCCTGATCAAATCCCTATTTTCCCAAGGCGTCTTTCAGGACAGCACCTGAGATAGCGACTCCTCCCTCCTCGTTAGGAAACACCTTCTTCCTCCAGACTTTAAAGGCAGGCACCTCCCTACCACACCTCAGTTATTGTGTTTCCTCCGGCCCGGAGGGAACGAACATCTTCTGGGAGGGAGTCAGTTTCTCTCAGGTGTTCCTGAGGGACTAGGCTTCTTTCCCTTTTTTTTCCTCCTTTAGAGACCTGCTGTCCTCCCGACCTACCCAGGCCTCGGCAGCGGTAGCAAGCGGGCTCCTCTTCCCCTCTTGTGCTCGGAGAGAACCGGAGACTCGGTGGCCCGCACGTTCGTAGGCGCGCGTGTGCCGCCGCCATATTTTTTCCGACGGTCGCGCCGGAAGTGACAGAGCGGGTCATCGGGTCGGCTGAAACGTTGTTTCCGGCGTGGACGCAGGGGGGAGGAGGGAGGACAGGTGCTGGTGCCTTTTTTCCGCTTCTGGTCCGGTGCAGCTGCATTATTGGAGTCCGGAGGCGGCGTGTAGCCACAAGTGGATTTCTGCACACCTGTAATGGAAGATTCAGCGTCTGCAGCGGTGGGGACAGGCACAGGCACCAGCAAAGCCCAGGTAAGAGGCAGCGGTTAAAGTCTGCCTTCTTTTATTTCCTGGCGTTTGGTCTCACTCTTTTTTTCTTTCCCCCCTGGTGGCAAGGGGCCTGTCTGGGCACTAGAAGCTGACTGGTTTCTTCTCAGTGCACCTGTGTGGTGATCCCTATCAAGGCTGAGACTGGGTCTCACTAAGGGTTCCCTAGTTTTTTCCCCTTTTTTTTTTTTTTGTCTTTTTTCTTCATAGGCTAAGAGCTCTGACCCAAAGAAAAGATGTCCTCCTTGCAGGGCCAAGCTGGGAGAAAATTGGAAGAAAACCCTATGCAGTCCCTGCATTACTTCTTTAGTTAAGGAGGAATCTGCCTCTGTATGTGAGGATCTGGTGGCCTCTGTAAAGGAGCTATACGCCACGATTCAGAATTTTCGTGACTCACTAGCAAACCCGGCTGCTAGTCAGCCTTCCACTTCAGTCTTCCCAGGGGTCTCTCTCAATCCCGGTGTTGGAATCTCTGCCTGAAGACCCTTCAGATAGGGAAAAGCAGTCCACTGCTCTTTCCGTTAAAGATTCGGAAGAGGAGTTGGAGGATTCTGAGGTAGCCCCCTCTAAATTCAAACTGTCCCTTGAAGAGGTCGATGGGCTCCTTAAAGCCATTCATGCTAAGCTTGGTTTAAGTGAGGAGAAAAAGGAATTATCACGCCATGACCGCATGTATGCTGGGTTGGATGTGCCTAAGGGCCGAACGTTCCCAGTTCATCCGGTCATCTCTGAGGCCATTAGGAAAGAATGGCAGGATCCAGAGAAAAAGCCCTTTTTCTCCAAAGCCCACAAAAGCGTTTTCCTTTTGAGGAGGACCCTGCAGCAGTGTGGAACAAGGTGCCCAGACTGGATGCCGCCTTTTCCCAGGTTTCAAGGTCCACGGATCTGTCCTTTGAGGACATGGGAGTTTTGAAAGATCCGATGGACAAACGCATGGATCTTTTGCTCAAGAGATCATGGCAATCAGTTATGAGCAATTTAAAACCAGCAATGGCCACAACGTGTGTAGCCAGAAATTTAGAATACTGGATTAACCAGTTAAAGTCACATATAGCTGCAGATTCCCCCAAACAGGAAATCTTAGATTCTTTTCCTACCCTGATTACGGCAGTGGCTTATGTTGCAGATGCCTCAGCTGAGGCAATTAAGATATCAGCCAGGTCAGCAGCTCTAACTAATGCTGCAAGAAGAGCCTTATGGCTTAAAACCTGGCCTGGTGACTCGGCTTCAAAGAATAAGCTGTGTGGGTTACCCTTTTCAGGGGACTTGCTCTTCGGCCCTGACCTCGATAATATTCTTGACAGGACAGCCGATAAAAAAAAGATCCTTTCCGGTCAAAAAGAAAAAGCAGGTACCAAAACGTCTTTTTCGACCTCAAAAAACTCAGGATCAGGACAGCAAGTTGCAGGGGAGAAGGAAAAGTTGGTCCGCCCCGAAGCCGAAGGGTAGAGGCGGAATTCTCTTCCGTCCTCCTACACAGGCCAAAAAATCGCAATGACTTGTCTCTGCGGGTGGGCGGAAGACTACAAGAATTTCTTCCGCAGTGGTCAGGGATAACTTCAAATCAGTTTATCCTGACCACTCTCACGCAGGGTTACTCACTCAAGTTTGTCAACAACCCTCCAAAGAGGTTCCTGATTACCAACACCCCGCGGGACCCGGTAAGGGCCCTGGCCATGAAGTCCTCTCTAGAGGAACTGATGCAACAGGGTGTAGTAGTACAGGTACCCCTGCAAGAACAGCAGGAGGGGTTTTATTTCCATGTTTTCCTAGTAAAGAAACCGACAGGAAAATTTCGGTTGATTCTCAACCTGAAACCGTTAAACTAGTCCATAAGATACAGGAAGTTCAAAATGGACTCAATTTTTTCAGTCAGAAATCTGTTGACGCCAGGATGTTTTATGGCGTCAGTAGATTTAAGACGCATACCTACATGTTCCAATCTCTCCCCAGTCTCAGAAGTTCCTCAGGCTGGCGGTGAGGTTGGGGGGTGTGGTTCATCATCTCCAGTTCAGGGCCCTACCCTTCGGCCTGTCATCATCTCCCCGAATTTTTACCAAAGTAATGGCAGAAGCTTTAGCGCCGCTGCGACTTCAGGGAATCGCAGTTATTCCTTATTTAGACGATCTGCTGTTTTTCGCCCCATCCAGCGAGGAATTGCAGACCAATCTAGGCAAGGCTCGCAGCCATCTGGAGGCGTTGGGGTGGATTTTGAACCTCCAAAAGTCGTCCCTAAACCCATCTCAGGAGATTCGGTTTTTAGGGTATCTAATAAATTCGGTGGATCAAAAAATCTTCCTTCCCTTAGACAAAAAGGACAGGATTTCCGGTGCAGTGTCTTTATTACAGACCAGCCAAAATCTGACAGTAAGACAGGTTATGTCAGCTTTGGGGGTTCTAACTTCAACAATGCCAGCAGTCCAGTGGGAAATGGGGTTTACCAGAGGTGGACCTGTTCGCCTCAAGGGTGAACGCCCAGGTTCCCCAGTTCTTTTCCCTGGACAGTCGCGATGGCTCGCTGGGCACAGATGCGCTAGCTTATCCATGGGAATTTCGTCTTTGCTACGCTTTCCCCCCATTTCAGTTAATCCCGTTAATTTTAAGAAAAAGGAGAAGGTGCCAGTTATTCTAATCACGCCCTTTTGGCCAAAAAGGGCCTGATTTTCGACAGTCTAGGTCTGGCAATCAAGCCTTGTTGGCATCTGCCCCTCAGGCACGATCTGTTGTTGCAGGGCCCAGTAAACCATCCAGGCGTGGCCAGCCTGGCCCTCACAGCCTGGTTTCTGAAAGGCAGCTCCTTAGGAGCAAGGGGTTTTCCAACCGTTTGATCTCTAACCTTTTGGCAAGTAGGAAAAGGGTTACGGGGGCCATCTATTCTAAGGTTTGGAAGCGTTATAAAACTTGGTGTTTTTCAGCCGCCCAGGTGCCAGGGAGCCTTGTCTCCATCTTGGAGTTTTTACAAGATGGAGCAGACAAGGGACTGGCAGTTAGTACCCTGAGGGTGCAGGTAGCAGCTCTGACAGTGTTCTTAGAGAAATCTGTGGCCTCAGATCCGCTTGTGATCAGATTCTTTAGAGCCCTTAAAAGATCTAGGCCAGTTCCGATTAAGGTTTTTCCTAGATGGGATTTGTCGTTAGTCCTACAGTCTCTAACAAAGGGGCCTTTGGAGCCTCTTGTGGAGGCTTCCCTTAGGTTTCTCACATTAATAACCGTTTTTCTGATTGCCATTGTCTCTGCACGCAGGATCAGTGAGCTAAATGCTCTGTCAGTTAAAGAACCATATCTTTCCATTTTTCCTGACAGAGTTATTCTTAGAACAGATGCAAAATTCTTACCGAAGGTAGCTTCAGTTCAGAACCGTATACAGGACATAGTACTGCCAACCTTTTGTGTTAACCCCAAAGGAAATAAGGAGACTCTTTTCCATACTTTGGACGTCAGGAGGACTCTGCTGAGTTATCTAAAGAGGACGGAGTCCTTCAGACGTTCAGATTCACTGTTTGTACTTTTCTCAGGAAGAAAAAAGGGTTTTCAAGCTTCTAAAGTTACTTTAGCTAGATGGCTGAAATTAGCTATCTCGGAGGCATATTCCCAGGCAGGCTTACCCCCTCCAGCAGGAATTTGTGCACACTCAACCAGGGCTCTGGTGCCACCCCTGAGTAGATCTGTAAGGCGGCGACATGGTCGAGTTTTCACACATTTGTGAAACATTATAGACTGGACCTCACTTCGGCCAGCGATCAGGCATTTGGCAGAAAGGTCCTGCAAGCTGTTGTCCCGCCCTAAGGGGTAAATCTGTTATCCTCTCAGGTGCTGTCCTGAAAGACGCCTTGGGAAAGACCAAGTTAGACTTACCGGTAACTTGTTTTCCAGAAGTCTTTCAGGACAGCAAACATCCCGCCCTATGGTATTGTATTATGCTACGCTGTGACTAACGTATGTGTTTATGTGTTCCAGCCGGGGCCGGAGGTTCTCTTCTACAACTGAGGTGTGGTAGGGAGGCGCCTCCCTTTAAAGTCTGGAGGAAGAAGGTGTTTCCTAACGAGGAGGGAGGAGTTGCTATCTCTCAGGTGCTGTCCTGAAAGACTTCTGGAAAACAAGTTACCGGTAAGTCTAACTTGGTCTTTTCACCTCCATTGCCGGCAATTTGCCTTTTTGTCCTGTCCCCTGGCCCCTTTGGTTTTCACCAATTTGCTCCAAACCTGGCACTACTGCGCTCCTATGGGAAGCCACCGTATATCTGGACAACCTTCTCTTATAAGATCACCCTGGCAGCCAATGTGCAGCATATGATTGATCCTTTTGAGCTTTGGGTGGACTTTCAACGTACAACCAACTCGCCACTTTGAGTAAGGGAGAGATGTGCTTCAGGTTTTTGCTTTTTAGATGTCTTGCTACAACTGGGCAGGTGACTAGGGTGGGCTATAGCCTCTTGAAGGGGCCAGCCTTCAGTTTCTATGTACCTAATGTCCAATTCTATTATAGGTGGCAGTGTAACCCAAAATTGCTTAAAAATATTTGTCCAAGTCTATATAGGGGGAAATAGTGTGATTTTTAACTCCTATGTTGTGCTTGGGGGTGCTGCTATTAGTTTTATGACAAATACATTTTTGTTTTTTCCATTTAGGATCAGATGTAAACAGCATGGACTCTGTGGATAGTGGTTGTGCTTTGGGAAATGGTGAGCAGTTTCAAAACATGAAGCAGAAGTCGGATGCAAAAAAGGCTGATGTTGTCATTTGGGAGTTTGAAGTGCCAAAGGTAGTGTGTAACTTTTTTATGGTTTGGTGTTCTTTCCAGCTTAGTTGAATATCAGATAGGGGCGCCGGTGGGGAACCTGAGAAGAGGAACTTTGTGGCCACTCTGTACACTTCCATTGTACAGAGAAGGTAAGTATAAACCTGTTTATTGATTTAGATCTAGGGCTGAAACAACTAACCGATTGATTATGAAATGAATCGATTATCATTTTCATAATCAATTAATCAACAGTAACATAATGGGGTAAAAAAAAAAATTAGCCCTTTATAGTACAAAAATAGCAAATCTCTACTGTAAATACCACTTTCACAGTTCTACAGTTAAAAAAAACTAACTCCTTACAGTAGTGATTATCTGCTTTTTGTTGTACTATAAAGGTTTACTCTTAGGTTTTTTTTTTGTTTTGTTTAACCCCATTATGTTACTAAACGTCTTAGACCTGGTTCACATCTATGTGTTTGGTGCTTTTTGCAGAAACGCACTACAGTTCATTCACATGGTTTCCTATGGGACACGTTCAGCTTTTTTCAGCCGCTGTGTATTTGGGAACGGTGAGGGACTTTTTTTTTTTTTTTTTTTTTTTTTTTTTTAACGCAAAACAATGCTTTTTTGGTTCAATGTACTTCAATGGAGAAGCTGCAGAAAAGCATGTAATGGGTTTTGCAGCAATTTGTATTTTTTAATCTGCCCAACAACAAATTGGCCAAAAAAATTGCAAAAAATGAAATCACAGCAAAATCGCATGTGCAAAAATCAAAATGCACAGCAAAAAGCACTGCAGAAACGATCAAAAGCAAACTGCATACCGAGCCTTATGCTGGCCACAGATCAATTTTCAGACGAAAAATCTCTGTACATTCGCTGAATGAAAGAATGTTTTAAAATTTTCACTTGTTTTTAACATTCTGTTTTTAAAATGAATGTATTTTCTAAATGAAAACCACATACACTATCTGAATTTTTTTTTCACCTGGCAGTTTTCTATTTCCAAATTTTTCCGTCACCGTGGTTGAAAATGAACATCAATTTGACCCCACTAACGATTAGTAAATCAAACATTCTTAACATTACATTTTATTTTATTTGAGGGAAGATCTCCTCTAATAGTATATACAGTATATCTCTTCTGTCTGTTGTTCTCGGAGTGGATTCGAGATTTTGCTTTCTAACCATATAGTTGGTTATTTATATTTACCACTGCCTAGAGCTATTTAAGAATAAATGGCTTTTTTTTCTAACGTTACATATTCACTAAATTATATACCACACTTTTTTTTTTTTTTTTTTTTTTAAAGGTTTTTAACCGAAACAATAATCGGCCAACTAATCGATTATGAAAATAATCATTAGTTGCAGCTCTAATTTGATAAATTTTTTTGTGTTGTCCCCCCCCACCCCCCCATTTCGTGTGTGTGTGTGTGTGTGTGTGTGTGTGTGTCTGTTTGTTTATATTTTTGTTTTATGCTAATTCCTTGTTTTTTTTTCTTTTGTCAAAGTATTTGGTTGGCCGATTAATTGGGAAACAAGGCAGGTTTGTGAGTTTCTTGAAGCAGTCATCAGGTGCCAAAATATATATCTCTACTGTGCCTTACACACAAGATATCCAAATCTGTCATTTGGAAGGTGAGTGTTGTACATACTAAACTGTGCACTTACATCAGTTTTTTTGGCTGGGATCTGTTGTGATAGTGATTATTTTAGCTTTCAGCTGGCACATGTGGGCGGAATCGCCCATTGGCTTCTGAATTTCTTTGTGGTTCTAGTTGTAAGGCTTCCCAAAAGTTGTTTCTTCCCCAGTAGGGCTTACTCTCTTGTACACTGCATCCTCTGCATTGATATGTTTGAGTGGGTGATGCCATCAGTTGGTTTAGTAATTGTCGCAGCAATTTCAGAAGGTTGGGGATTGCCAAGAGGCCAGCATAAAATTCATCTTGCTGGAAAATATACAATCGAATAAAGTATTAGTTCATGTATAACTGGCCTTTATTCACTACATTCTTACATCTATTGGCCTTTTGCACTGAGATATAAAACTAGAACAGTTTTGACTTTGGGTTATTAAGGGGTAGATCATTTAGTTTTTTTTGCTTTTAGGTAAAATGTCAAAATTGTAAAGAAAAAGATAAATGTTGACTCTGAAACCATGGCCTTGTTGTGTATGTTATACTTTATATTGTATGTTAATTTCCCTAACCCAGGATAGCGGCATGTGGACACTTGCATGCACACAGTGCATAACCACATACAGCCAGGGCCATCTTTAAAGTGGAGGGGCACCCTGAAAAACAAAGCTACATTAAAATGTTGCAAAAAATCATATATATATTTTTTAAACTAACCAGAAATGCCTGTTGCTATGCAAATCGTCCTAATCTTCCTCTTCCTACTCCGGTGATCTTCGGTCTTCTCTCCTCCTTGCATTGTCTTCTGGGTAATGGTGCCCTGTGTGTTCTGGGAACTGTGTGTGTCCTACAACACAGTGCACCCCATTCACAAAGCACTGCGCGACTCGCGCATGCGCAGTAGGAAATTGTCAGTGAAGCTGCAAGCCTCCACTGCCTGTTTCCCTTAGAATGGTGCCGCCGGGACACGAGAGCCGAGGGACGGGTCGGCCTCAGACGGCCGACATCGCAGGCACCCCTGAGGCCACAGACCTCATTCAGGTAACGGCATTTTCAGCCGGCGATTCTCTGCACCATAAGAACGATCATAGCGGCTGTTCCGCTGCTTGATCTTTCTTACTGGCGGCGTGACGGATGTTCCCTCCCGCCGCCCTCCGGTGCTTCTACCGACTCACCGCTTCCATCGGTGAGTCGGTCACAGGATCTGCTGGCCCCCGGATGATACCATAGTTATTTCCGTCTCTGTCTCTGTGATCGTTCGGAGGCCAGGCGCAATGTTATAATGGCACATCCGGCCTCTGCATTCAAAATAATGGCGCCACCTTGGCTGGGAAGCCGTGATCCATTTATTTATTTTATTTTTTTTTTGATTTTAGGCTTCCCAGCCTAGAGGTGAGATATGGGGTCTTATTGACCCCATATCTCACTGTAAATAGGTCCGATTGTGCCATATTTCTATTACATGGGATGTTTACATTCCTTGTAATAGGAATAAAAGTAATCATTTTTTTTTGTCAAACGAAAAAAAAAAGTAAAAAAAAAAAAGTGCCCCTCTCCCCGTGAGCTCGTACACAGAAGCGAACGCATATGCAAGTCCCGCCCACATATGAAAACTGTGTGCAAACCACACGTGATGTATCGCCACGAACGTTAGCGCGAGAGCAATAATTCTAGCTCTAGACCTCCTCTATAATGCAAAACATGTAACCAGTAAAAAAATTTAAAGCGTCGCCTATGGGGATTTTTAAATATCAAAGTTTGTCACCATTCCACGAGCGCGTGCAATTTTGAAGCGTGACATGTTGGGTATCTATTTACTCGGCGTATCTTCATCTATCACATTATGCAAAAAAATTGGGTTAACTTTACTGTTTTTTTTTTTCTAAAATAAAAAAACGCGTTCGCAAAATTGCTGCGCAAATGCTGTGCGAGATAAAGTTACAACAACCACCATTGTATTCTCTAGGGTCTTTGCTAAAAAAAATATATAATGTTTGGGGGTTCTATGTAATTTTCTAGCAAAAAAATTATGAATTTTACATGTAGGAGAGAAATGTCGGAATTGGCCTGGATGCAAAGTGGTTAAAAAAATAAATAAAATTCAGCTGGCCCCCCCTTTAACACAGAGCAAAAAGGGCAGCTGCCCCGGGCCCAGTCATTGTGGGGACTAAGGCTCGGTTCACACAGGGGGCGACACGACTTGCCGTGCCGCGACCTCAGCGGCGACTTGCAAATGACTTCTGTATAGAAGTCAATGCAAGTCGCCCGAGGTCGCCCAAAAGTAGTACAAGAACCTTTTATCTAAGTCGGAGCGACTCGAGTCGCTCCTCTTAGAACGGTTCCGTAGTACAGAACGGGGGCCCCTTGAGCATACATTGGCTGCTGCTGGTTAAGTGAATTCAGGTGTGCGCAAGAAGATGTTTGCCCAGGGTCCAACCAATATTAAAGACGGCCCTGTATACAGCCTACTTCAAACCATTCATATCAATTGGTGGCTGTATGGAGCACCAGAAACTACTGGGCACAGAAATACACTAGTTTGTGTATGCTGTACTGGAGAATGCATCCATGTGCTTGAGCCCTAGGGGTCTAACCTAATGTGCCATTTTTAAGCATTCAATCTGTAGAGTGGTCATACTCATTCTTCACTTCCTAGTGAGTTACTGACCTGGAACAAGCATTTGCCCTGTGACGTTTCGAAACACGAATGTGCAACACACTTTGGCTTCTAATAAATACTGTGCTACCTGCATTTGAATGCACCGTGAGTCAATATGCAATGGAAAGTGCTTATAAGATATTTGAATTACAATAAACTGATATATAACCATTTCATTGCAAAATGCTAATGTGAGTAGTGCTGTTCATTCAACTTTTTTTTTTCTTTTGCAAGATTTCAAAAAGTGAACAGCACTACACAAGTACAGTATGTGTTAGCATTTTGGTTTTGTATTGTAATTAGAATATCTCATAAGCACCTTAGCATGTTGACTCACGGTGCATTCAAATAAGGTAGCACAGTATTTATTTGACATCCTTATGTTGATGGGTTTACCACACCATTTAGGCTGCAGCAACCTAGATTTTGGTATAGTTTTATTTGGCACTTTACGCAAGTGAAATTTTAATTGGTTTTAGTGTTTTGAATTTGCCTTGTATTTTTAGACACTTGTTGTATTATGGAATATGGACACTGCTAATGAACTTCAACATTTCAACAGGTTCTCAACAACAGATAGACAGAGCTCTGAGTCTAATCCGAAAGAAATTCAAGGACTTGAATCTGACAAATATATTTGCGCCCCCTCCTCCTCTGATCCCTCTTCCTGTTGCATCATGGGTATGTTTCTTCATGGTTTAGAGGTTGATCACATGGGTTCATTTTACATGTACTTGTGTTGCATTTGGGACACACCAAACATAGTAGACTAACATTTAGTATATGTGAATCTTACACAGCATTCACACCTGAGCGTTTTCAGCTAGAAAAACGCTCAACAAACACAAAATTCCATTTATTTTAAATGGCCTCTGTTCGCATCTGAGCATTTTGTAGCTTAAAAAACGCCTGAAGTTCAAAGTACATGAGCTTCTTTTTGGGCAGATTAGACATTTTTCAGCTTTTTTATTTTTTTTTATTCATTTTTTTTTTTTTTTTTTTTTACATTGGCGACCTTATGACTTGTGCAAAAAGAAGCAAACACGTGACTTTCTGCCTGAAAACAAAACTCAGGTGTGAATGCAGCCTTAGTATGTGTTTTTGAATGTATTTATTAATAGTGAGTAGTTTTCAATGTAACAAGGTAAATTTAGAGGAAAAAATGTTTTCATTTTTTTCTATGTATTATGTAGCTCAATTGTATACTACTTCACCTGTTTCTTTTTATTTTTATTTTTTTTTTATTTTTTTTTATATATAGCTCACACTACCAAATAATGTCTCCGTGGAAGTGGTTGTGGTTAATGTAGTGAATGCAGGGCACATGTTTGTCCAGCAGCGCACGCACCCTACTTTTCATGCACTTTGTGGCTTGGATCAGCACATGAGCCTGTGTTACTCACAGCCGGGTATTCCGACATTGCCCACACCTGCAGAAGGTAAGTTGGCGCACTTCAGTCTCGCACGCTGGTTCAGAATTTCCAAATTATTATTTTTTTTATCTACATTTTTCCATTGCAGAAGCCTCCCACATTCCAGTTTCCCTTTTGCATGAAAGTTGTTTGCCACAGTGATCCAAAGCTCAGACCACCGCTCTTCTGAAACTGCTTTAACTACTTCAGCCCTGGAAGGATTTACCACCTTCCCGACCAGAGTTTTTTGCGATTCGGAGCTGCCTCGCTTTAACTGACAATTGCGTGGTCGTGTGATGTGGCTCCCAAACAAAATTGCCGTCTCCCCCCCACACACACACACACACACACACACACACACACACACACACACACACACACACACGAATAGAGCTTTCTTTTGGTGGTATTTGATCACCTCTGCGGTTTTTATTTTTTGCACTATAAACAAAAAAAGCGTCAATTTTGAAAACGCATTATTTACTTTTTGCTATACTATCCCCCCAAAAAATAAAAAAAACTCTTCCCCCCCCCCCCTCAGTTTAGGCCAATACGTATTCTTCTACATATTTTTGGTAAAAATTTCGCAAAAGGTTTTATTGGTTTGTGCAAAAGTTATAGCGTCTACAAAATAGTTTTATGGCATTTAAAAAAAAATTTTTTTTAATAGTGATGGCAGCGATCAGCGTTTATCATGACTGTGACATTTTGGTGAACCCATCGTACAATTTTGCCACATTTTTGGGACCATTGGCATTAATACAGCGATTGATGCTATAAAATTGCATTGATTACTGTAAAAATGGCACTGGCAGTGAAGGGGCTAACCACTAGGTGGCATTATAGGGGTTAAGTGTTCCTAGGGGCGTGTTTCTAACTGTATGGGGGTGGGGCTGTGTGAAACCACACTGATCGCTGCCCCCGATGACTGAGCAAACTATCAGTGTGCTGTCATTAGGCAGAAGGGGGGGGGGGGGGATGCTGTTTACATTGGCATCTCCCCGTTCTAGAGCTCCGTGACACGGTCGCGTGTATCCCTGTGGCGATTGAGTCTGTGGGACCAGCGACTACGGTCACGGAGCACTCGGCAGGTGCGCATTGCCGGCGGGAAATTTAAGGTACGGGTATGTTACTTTGCCCAGCCGCGCCATTCTGCCGACGTATATGTACAGGAGCTGGTTGGGAACCGGTTAAGCTAGCTTGCCCTTTAACTTTTTACACAGATATGTAATCCCTAATTAGCATGAATGTAGCCTATTTTGCTTGTAGGAGATTCATTTTTGTGAGTAAATTCATTTTAAAATGTTGTCAATATAAACGCAAAAATTTAATTTTTTAAACACCACCTTTAAAGCTGCTAAAACTTGCATTCCAGTGATGTGCACGCACAGCTCAGTCAAATTTAAGCAATGCTGAGATGACTGAAATATCACATGTGAATGGGAGTGATGACCTATCTTGGTCCAGCCAATTAAAATGGGCATGGATTAAAACCTGGAAGCCATGCGGTTGAAAATGTCAGCAGTCTGCCCGGAGCTCCAGACTAGAGAGCTGAAGAGTAAGGAATATAGCTTAAAAAAAATGTATAAATAAATCCTAAAGGCCAGTTCTTGGCAATAGAATAGGATCTTTTACCATATTCTCATTCTCTTCCAGTATTCAGTTTTCTCTCTCGTTCTGTATATCTCTCTCTTGCTCCTGTGGCTTGCGGTCTTTTACTTGCTCACTCTCGAGTGTCTTCCCACCCCCTCCCCCGGGGCAGCTGCCTAAATTCTTCTGGGACAGTGCAGGATGTCTGTAGGAGTATTTAAGGCTGATTTCACACTGCAGCGGGAGCGGCGTCGGCGGTAAAGTGCCGCTATTTTTAGCGGCGTTTTAGTGGCGGTGTGCGGGCGCTAGTGGGGTGGTTTTAACCCCCGCTAGAGGCCGAAAAGGGAGTAAGCCCGCAAAGCGCCGCTGCAGCGGCGCTTTGCCGGCGGTATTGCCGCGGTGTCCCATTGATTTCAATGGGTAGGAGCGGTGAATACACCGCTCCTTCACCGCTGCAAAGATGCGGCTGGCAGGACTTTTTTCACCGTCCTGCCAGCGCATCGCTCCAGTGTGAAAGCCCTCCGGCTTTCACACTGGAGTTAAAGGGGCCGGTTTTTTTCAGGCGTTACACAGGCGCTATTTTTAGCGCTGTAACGCCTGAATACCGCCCCAGTGTGAAAGCAGCCTTAATGCGGCAGGTGATATGGGTATCTACCACTTCCAGAATTAACAAATGTAGGGCTGAAACAACTAATCGATTATGCAATCAATTACTATTTTCATAATCGATTTAATCGGCCAATAACATAATGGGGTTAAAAAAACTAAAACTAGCCCTTTATAGTACAAAAAGAGAAAATCGCTACTGTAAATTACACAGTTCTACAGTAAAAAATTAACCCCTTACTGTAGTGTAGTGAAAATCAAAACGCACTGCAGAAACAGATCAAAAGCCTTATGCTGGCCACACGGATCAATTTTCACACAAGACTATTCAGACAAAAAAGCTTTGTACGTTCGCTGAATGAAAGAATGTTTGAAATTTTCACTTGTTTTTAACATTCTGCTTTTAAAAATAATAATTTCTGAAAGAAAACCACATGCACTATCTGAAATTTCCTTTGACCAAGAAGTTTTCTATTTTGCTGTGGTTGAAATTGAACGTCGATTTGACCCCACTAATGATTAGAAAATTGAACGAACATTTTTTTTTTTTTTTTTTTTTTTTTTTTTTTAAGGAAGACATTTGTTTTTTAAATAAACCTTTGATCTGAGTCTGATATTTACCAGATTCACCCTTTTTAATAGTATATACAGTGTATATCCTCTAATAGTATATACTATGAATATACAGTATATCTCCTCCCATAGTAAATTCAGTATCTTTTCTAATAGTATATACAGTATATCTCTTCTGTCTGAGTGGTTTTGAGATTTTGCTCCCTAACTTTTTTTTTTTTTGGTGACACCACTTTGGGGTGCTAGAACAGAGGGAGGTGTAGGAGACTTGGGCTGCCAAAGTAGTGTGGTTTTTTGGCAATTGTAAAATTACGGAGTTATCCCCAAGACAAGAGATGGGGTAAATATACAATTCTCGCCAGAACAGGTGTTCCCATTGCAAAACTGGAGAATTCCTGTCTAGAGAGGATGCCGGCTTAAAAAATAAAATAAAAATAAAATTCCCTTGGCAGTTGTAAATCTCTGAAATAAGCATGGAATCTCCTATATTCTGTACTTGCCTTGATCTAGTGCACCTCCTGAAGCACAGAGCAGGTGATTGGCAGCCTCAGCTGTTTGATGTGTCTATTCCCTCCACTCAGGTCTCAGATTAAATTCAGTTCTCTGCTGTGCAGTGTGTGAGACGCCTGTTCCCCACCCCCTGCTTTCACCCAACCATGGCCCAAGGCTTATAAGCTTGTGGTTCATAAAATCTTAGTTAAACTGCAAAAATAACTCAAGGTATACATTTGCTGTTTATATAATCGTGACTATATTGCCCTCTAGCAGCCTGTCCTAGTCAAATGAATCCTAAACGTATTTTAATCTTTTTATAGTTGGGATTCTCTGTGCTGCACCTGTTGGGCCCAGTGTTTGGTGGAGAGCACAAGTGATGGCCTACTTTGAAGACACTGAAGAAGTTGAGATCCTCTATGTGGACTATGGTGGCTACAATAGAGTCAAGATTGAGACCCTCAGACAAATCAGGTTAGTATTTTATTTTTATTTTTTTCTTAGAATCTCTTTTCATAAGATCAAATTTTTCTATGCGTTTGACATTTAAAACACTGGATCCGTGGCCATGTACATTTAAATCTGTGCAAAATAATTTTCTGTGCTCCCATATTGCTAATGCTTATTCTTAGCCATATATACATTCCCTTTAGATCCTACAGAAGCACATCCATAGTTTGAGTAAATCTATTCCTTCTAGTGCTTTATAGATGTGATAGGTCGTGAGGGTAACTTCTGTTGCACAAAGGGCTCTACACTTCGGTCAAAAGTTGGCTTGCTCCTACTGTAGTGGTTAATTTGGGCTAATATTCAGCCCGTGTGTATGGCGCTATAGACCATACAGGTGATTGGGGATGTTCCAGTCCATGATCATCTCTCTATGATCGACAGAACCTGGCTAGGTTCTAGAGCTGCACGATTCTGGCCAAAATGAGAATCATGACTTTTTTTTTTTTTTTTTTTAGAATAGAATAAAAAGATCACGATTCTCACAATCTTTCACATTATACAAAAAAAATGGACTAACTTTATTGGTGGGTGGTGGGTAATTAAAAAAATAAATAAAATAAATTGCATTTGAAAGACCGCTGCGCAAATACAGCGTGACATAAAATATTGCAACAACCACCATTTTATTCTCTAGGGTGTCTACTAAAAATATATATATAATGTTTAGGGGCTCCAAATTTTCTAGCAACAAATTTTTTTTTTTTTAACTTGAAACCAACAAATGTCAGAAAAAAGTTTAGTGCTTAAGTGGTAAACTTTTTCACTTGCATATAGTCTATTCCATTGATAAATTGTTAGTGTTTGTACTGGAGTTCAACTGAATGATTTAATTCTTGGCAGAATGCCCAGTTTTTCTCTTCCTTTCTTTTGAGGGCTATGGCTTCAGAAGAGCAGAGAGAATTATTTGTATTGAAAGAATTATGAAACACTTTAGTCAAGATTGCGATTCTTGGCGATTAATTGTGCAGCTCTACTAGGTTCACACTTTTGCAGTGTGGGAAATGCATTTTCCCACACCGCATTCCAATAGCACTGCCCTTGCGATCCCCTGCAGGTGTCAATACAAAGTTAACGACACTCCAAGTGCAATTTGCAAGCACCTTGCGGTTGCCTGCATCAGATCACACGGTACAAAACAACCATGTGATCAATTTTTGGTGAGGCTCCAAAAAAGTACATGCACGTCTTGGTGTGATGTGAGATTTGAGCCGATTTAAAGTAAATGTGCTCAAGTTGCACTTCAGTGAATTGCACAGAAATACCGCGCGGTTCATAGTGTCAACCGAGCTAAACTGTAACGATGCCTCAAGGGACCTCTGGGTTATACAGCCTACATCTACTGTACAAAACTGGATAGCGCTAATCTGGAAGTATGACTGACTGGATAGTGTCCCATTGGGAGGCTATGTATCGCTGGTTTCATTTCATCCACAATTCTGGTACATTGTGCTAGAATGATGCAGTTTGTGGTAAGTTTATAAAGTGTTCCATTGAGGTCTGAATCAACTTCATCAGAGATGTTCTGTAAAGTAGTTTTTGTTTGCTTTGTTCAGAATCCGCAGTGACTAAAATGTTTAATTTTACCAGCTAGAATGGTTTCTGCACACGCATCTGACAACCGGTCTTATTTCTAGGTCAGATTTTGTTTCCCTACCCTTCCAAGGCGTAGAGGTTCTGCTCGACAATGTAATTCCACTTGGAGGTGAGTGTTCCATATACACAAACGGTTCTGTTCCAGAATTCAGATATTCAGATAAATGTAAATTATATATATATATATATATATATATATATATATATATATATATATATATATATATATATATATATATATATATATATATATATATATATATATATATATATATATGGCTCTGTAACCAAATAACGGGTACTGCCATCCTGCATTTTTGTTTTTTATGTAACCACTTGCCGCCCGCCATACAGCAATATGACGGCGGCAAAGTGGTTTATTTATTCTGATCGAACGTCATATGACGTTATCAGGATAACAACCTGGCGCACAGCGAATGGGGGTGCTGTGTGTTGGAGGGTCTACGCTGATAATCGGCACATTGATTATCAGTGCAGCTCCTAGGATGTGCCCCATAATAAAACTCCTGCCAGTGCCCACAAATGTGGCAATTGGTGCTGAGGCCACTCAGTCATGCCTGTCGGTAACTCATCAGTTTTTCTTTCAAAATTGTCGGTTTTTTTTTTTTTTTTGCGCAAAAAATAACCGTAGAAGTTATCAAATACCACCAAAAGAGCTCTATTTGTGGGAAAAATATTTAAAAAATTGAGTACAGTGTTGCATGACTGCGCAAATGCCATTCGAAGTGCGACAGCGCTGAAAATTGTCCTGGGCAAGAAGGGGGAAGTGCCTAGTGTTGAAGTGGTTAACCTCTCAAGCTAAGAAGTATTTTATATTGCAGGTTCCTAGCCTTCAGCTTCTAAGTACTTTTTGTTAAAGTGCAAGAAATGAGGTTGATCTTGCCAGAAATGCAGTGTCCCTTAACTTCCTGTGTGCTGAGATCTCAAACGTGTTATCAACCTTACCCGCTATAATCTGTAAACTACTCCCACCATTTCTCCATATATAATGGAGAGTTGATGATGATGTGTGTAGTGCAAATTAGAGCAACCAATGGTAACACTGCTCCTCCATGAGTTAACTATGGGGAGTGAATGTTGTCATCCGAAGACAGGAAATATGTTCACTGAAGGCATCATTAGGTGAAAATATAGGCAAGAAAGCCTCAAACTAGTGTAAACATTTAAGCATACCCAAATCCAAGCTTACTAGACATTGGCTAAAAATGACTAAAGTGGATATACAGTAAACTCTCACATATACCTAGTGAAGTTAACATCCCCAGATGCAGAGGTGAAACAAATCTCCCTACATACAATTTACATGTATATCTGCGGTCTTCGGCTTTTATATACTGTCATGTTAGCTTTTTCTCTTCTTGTTCAACACTGGAGTGAAGTCTGGGCATACAGCCCAGACAGCTTTTTAAAGGAAAGGCACAGCCCAGACAGCTTTTTAAAGGAAAGGCACAACCCTCTCGTCATAGGTAGAGACTTTAAGAGCTGATCATTGAATTGTTCAGCTCTCTGCTAATCCATTTATAGCACTCCCCCCCCCCCCCCCCCCCCAAACACAACTCTGGCTGTGTTTTATCATATGTGACCCAGGAGTTGTCAGGCTGATAACAGAAGAACGAGCAGGAGACGGCTATGGGACATAGTGCTTTGAAGAGAGATAAGACAACACTGCAGATATGTGCCCAGCTCAAATTTCATGAATCTGGTTTACTTCCACTTTAAAGTAGAGGTATTAAACACAAACATTAAGTATACTGCAGCTTAACAGTTATTTGTGGTGGCTGGATTTGTTCTTTCTTTTAGGCTTTCTTTCCTTTATTTTTCACCTGTGATCTAGCCAGTAAGTCTGCTCTGCCAATTTCCACTGTTGCAGTAGAACCATTACAGATAATCTGGTGTCTGGAATATTTTTCCAGTCTAAATACTCCAGTTTACTTGGTCCCAGTATGTAGTAATTTAAAAAGAAACAAATTTGATGGAATTGACTTAGGCCTCATGCACACGAGACGCTGTTAAACGCGTGTTCAGATGCAGTTGGACACTTTTTTCAACTGCCCCTGAACTCATTCAATGTTATCCTTATGTGTCCATGCACACAGTCTAGTTTTTTGCCGTTTTTATGCAGTTGCCTTTAACCTCGTTTTTCCAGAAGCAAAAAAAAAATGGGTTCAGATGCGAAAATTTCCACGTTTCCGGAGCTAAACGCGGCACCCGCGTTTAGCCGCGTTTGCGTTTATAAGCGTTTTTTAAAAACCAATTTTTTTGGACCTGAAAACTCAGAAATATGAGCAGAGAATGACATTTTGTGATCCGGCTTTGGGGGCCCATATCTTGGGGCCACTTACTGCCAGGAACCCCAAATTCGGTATGCAGACACTGTGGAACTAGCACTACAACATATACAAATTTGAGGTTCCTATCGCCAAGTGACCCCGACATGGGGGGCCCCAAAATCGGGTCGCAAAATGTCATGCACTTTTCTGCATCAGAGAATGACCTTTTGTAACCCGACTTGTCGGGGTAGGTACGCACCTGCACATACATGTTTGGGAAATATCCAATAGACATTCGCTGTCCCATCAACGGATGGGTCCAATATTGACGAGCTCTGACTCTGGACCTCTCGCGAAATTTGCGACGACGTTGCTGTCTCATCAGGAGCATTTCCTGACATATATATTCAATATGGGATCCATTTCAAAATATATACCACAGAAAGAGAGGCTAATGCAAGTGTACAACTGCTCTCTATGCTTCTGCTGCTCACTCTGATGAAAATAGCAGAAATAGTTAAAAAATGCTTTGAGAGCTTGGAGAGGGTCTACATGATGTTCTCTTTATAAACGCAAACGCGGCTAAACACATGCAAACGCGGCTAAACGCGCGTTTCAGCTTTTTTTGAGCAGAGTTTTCACCTGCGTCTCGTGTGCATGAGGCCTTACAGGTTTTTTTGTTTTTTTTATTATAAATTGATGTACTTTTGACATTGTATATTTTCACTTTAGCATTACTGACTAGACCTGTCCGTTTTGTAGATGAAGATCACTTTTCAACAGAAGCTGATGCTGCTGTAAAGGAGCTAACAAGGGGTGCACCAATGCTTACACAGGTAATTCCGCCTTTTTATTTATTTTTATGTGCCTTTTTAGGCTTGTTTCATGAGTTTCAGCTTGTATAAGAGCATTGTGACCAGCAAGCATTTTTTAAACTAGAAGGGAGCTTCCGCCAAATGTTCGGCAAGCTTCAAACCGCTTTTTCTAACCTTTTTTTAAAGTGCCCTTCAGCTCCTGTTTGGAAATGTTAAATACAGATTGTAATGGGAGTACTGATTGTCACTTTAAAGAAGCTAGAAAGCTTCAGGAGACTCAACAAGCTTCAGGTAGTGTTGACTACTGCTAGCAGCTTGTTTAAAGTGAGTCGGCACTAAATTTTGGATTTGTGTTCGGCATTTACAAACTGGAGCTGATGGTATTGACACTTGTGAAAAAGTACAATGTGTTGCATTCTTTCAGTGTCATAACCATCCTTCAGTGCCTGCCATGAATATTACAGTGGCTGCAGAGTGCTGCTCACACAGGAGCAGTAGCATACTTTCTTATTGTACATCACGGGACACAGAGCCATAGTTACTATTTGGGCTATAGGCCGCCTTCAGGTGATTGGCACTACCTATATAACCCTTCCCACTGGTGGGAGTACCTGGGTTTTTTACGCCAGTCTCTAAGGTGTTGGTCACAAAGATGTGCTGTGCTGAGCTCTTCTGGCGCAATCCTTGCTGGGGCTAGCCATGCTGACCAGATCAATTCAAAGTGTCTTTTGGCCAAATTGAATTGTACCCAGGCCTCGTATCCGAAGAAACAAGGTTTTGCCTGTAAATGCTTCTTTTTAGAGAGCTGGACCGATCCAGTACTTTTTGGTAGTAAGGCCATAAAGTTTTACTGGCGGAGGTGCTGTTACAGGTCCAGGATAGAGGGTTTCCTGAGGATCCCTAGCTCCTAAAGGTTTAACGGAACCCACCGTAAAGGCTGAAGTTTGGGCCTGTTGGTTTACCACAGAAAACCCTGTGACGGGAAAGGTAAGAAGTTTTCTAAGAAATTTTGGGAATTTTCTTATGTCTCCTTATAGGATCAGTAAATGTTGTCATGCCTATGTTTCACCACTGGGGGCTGTATTGAGCACTCACTGCCTCACACTGAGAACACGCTGTGTCAGGGAGCTGAGATGCTTCTTCCTCTAGGCAGACAGCAGGACCTCTGGTAAGCTTGCAGGGGGGTCTTCTCCCCACATGTAGTGAGTCGCTTGCGCTGGAACATTTTTCTTTTAAAAGGAAAGGGGGAAGAGATGTAGGCAACGTGGAGGGGTGGGGCTTAGCGGCGTCTGCATCCTCAGACGCCAAACACGAGGAGGCAAGGTATTAAAAGCACCTTTTTGTGTTGCTACAGGCTGTGGAGGAAGTCACAAGAGCAAAAGGTTTGGTGATGCAGGCATTTCCTTTGACACATTTTTACTGCAACATCAGGCTGGCCATTGGCAGCAACTGTACTGGACTATAGCTAAAGCAGTATATGCATTCCTTCTGGTATTACCTCTGCTTTGTGCTATGGCAGAAGGGGATTAAAAACACCTCAAAGGGCTCTAGAAAGACTTAGCTACACGGAAGCCTAGACCCATCCCAGTAAGATGGCATCCTCCCCTGAGAGTAATATGGCTGATCACAGTGAGCCGTCAGGAGGGGCAAGTGTTGCAGCTGCTCTTAAACACTGCAGGCCCTGTGTATATTACTAAGGAGGTTTTTTTCTTCAACCATTTTAAGCTTGAAGTAAAAGTTTGATGCTTTAATCGCATCCCAGAATGGGACTAAGCATTAAAAGTCCCTGTCCATTGCTCAGGACCCGCATACTGAGGAACAAGGAGCAAGAGATGGTGAATTTCTCTCGAGCACCAGGAAAAGGCTGATTTCTCCTCTTCTGAGGAACCTGATGGCGAAGTATCAAGCTCGCAATAAAGCTTGTTTACAGTCGCTCACTGAATTGGTCCGCTCCACATTTTTACTGCCAGTAACGCAGTCAGTCGATGGGCCCACTTCTGCTTTGGGTTCACTAAAAGCCCCCCAATCTGTTCATGCATTTTGTATTCATTCATGGCTAAGAAAACTTATGTATTCTGAGTGAGAGCACCCAGATAAACTTTTATGGGGGAGTTCCACAATTAACGCTGCTAAATCCTTGTAAAAAAAAAAACCTGACTTTTCCAGTAGACAATGCTGATATGCTAAAGGGTCCAACAGATGAGATGTTGGGGTTCCTTTTAAAATGTATATCAGCAGGCCCAGAGTTTGGCCGGCATATCAGAAGCGTTCTGTTTTACAGTTGACACTATGAAAGATTCTATTTCTCTTTCATTTACTGACTGACACAGCTCCATTAGTCTTGACCGTAGGTTATTACGCCACCTTCAGGAGAGGACTAGGCAGAACATGTGGAAAAAAACAGAACTTTACAGTTCTGCCCAGGGGGCAGTCACTCTGGTAATAACCCCTCAGCCTGCCTCCTGCATTAAAATATATATATTTTTTATTTTATTTAGTAAAGGAGTTGGACCTAGGCTCCCTGCGGGACCATCAGTCCTGGGATATTTTTTTTGCTGAATGTTTGCCTTTTGCGCAATATTTTAAAATCCTGTGATCTGCTATCAACAGCCGGCTGGGTGACAGTCTGGATATCCTAGATCCTTGTAGTCTGGCCATCGAGCGTGTGCAGACCCTAGCTACATACTGGGTCGGCCACGACATGCCCCTCAGGCTCCATGGGCGGCCGGTGAACGCAACGCTTCAGGGCACACATATGACCGGACGAACTATGTCCATGTCAGTGTGCCTTGGCCAGCAGCCACCCCATACTGCTCGGAGAGCGAGTCTGTGATGATGTCCCCAGCTTGTCCGGATGGTAGGTACAGCTCTCCCTGCCTTGGCGGGATTGAGCAGCTGGGCATTCCCTGGGAGGTCTATTTAGGGGGTCCCTCTTCTCCCTCTCTATTCTCCCTGTGCCTATTTTCCCTCCCCCCATCCTGTGGGGGATGCTGCATGATGGGCTGCCGAGCGCTGTGTGTACCTGTAGCCAAGGGTCCCCTGGGGGGCTCTGACCTTAGATTGGGGACTGCGCTGGGTGTCTGGAGGTCTGCATGTGCTGATCGCTGTATCGATGTTCTGCCGCCATTTTCTGTCCTTTTACTGTGTACAGTCGTTTGTCGGGCATTTTTGGTGTCTCAGTGGAAAGCATGGTCAGGCCATTTTCCTTGTGATTGTCCTTTATACAGGGCGGCCAACGGCCATTTTGTTGTAGCCCAGCGTGGTTTTTATCCTCGGCGCTGTTTTTTTTTTTTTTTTTTTTCCCAGGACACCTGGGAGCTGATGCTGGATGCAGACACCTATAACTGAACGGCGCAGCACTAGGTCGGGGTGGTGACTCCTGCGGTGGGGGCCCCTCAGTCTGCAGCAGCTAGGAGGGTCGGACTGGGCACCTCTCCTAAGTCTGCAAGGGTGGCAGACAGGGTGGGTCAGCATGGCTTCGGAAACTGGTGTCCCCCCCCCCCCCCCCCCAGAACTCCATGCAGTTGCAAAAGGCTTGTCTGCAAACAGTGCAGTGCCTTTGGACGCTTTGTCGGTGGTCCTTGAAACGTTCGTTGCCAGGGGGCAGGCGGTGTGCGGGCGCAAAGGTGGCCTCCCCCCATCCTCTGGGGAGAGCTCTGATGCAGACTCTGCCCTACTGGGACTGGCGGCCCCTGCTCTGTTGCTTCAAAAGACGCTGAACAGGATCCATCGGACAGTGAGGATGAGTTCCCATCCAGGTCCACGCAAGACTTATCGCTAATTGGAGCACTTATCAGCTGTGCGTGATACCCTGAAAATTCAGGATACAGCAGGTTCCTCTGCTGAAGTAGTGGTCCCTTTTGGGTCCTGTAAGCCAGCTCATACGCCTAAAGGTGTTTCCATATCTGACTTATTTCGACAAGTTCATATACAAGGAATGGGGAAGCCCGCAACAGACCTTCTCGGTCTCTAAAAGAATGGCGGTGTACTACCCCTTTGAGGAAAGCCTTCTTTAAAAAAAATAAAAAATGGTTGGCTCCTCTGGTCGTGGACCCCCCCCAGTATCCAGGTTAAACAAAGCAACCACGGTCCCGGTAGAGGGGACTCCTGCATTTAAGGACCCTACTGACAGGAAGGCCAAGGCAGTGGCCCGTTAATTTACGGTTGTGGAGTCAGCAATACGACCAGTACTGGCTACAGCACTTGTCGCAGACACTTACTGAATGGGCAAAACTTTTGCACCGCGAATTGGAGAAGCAGCAGGCTACTCCCATCTGTGTGGAACTAGCAGACCAGTTAGTGCACGGCCTTAAGTATGTTTGTGACGCATCCCTGGATACGCTTCCTTTGCTGTCCAGGCCCTCAGTGTCAGCAGTGGTGCTGCGGTGCCTGATTTGGCTAAAATGCTGGTCTGCGGACCAGGCATTAAAAAAAAAGCCTTGACGGATCTACCCTTCCTTAGTGAGCGGCTCTTTGGAGCCTCATTGGATGACATTATTAAAGCGGGATTGCACTGGGGGGAAAAAATATTTCAGGTTCAGGATGGAATCGGTTCGCTCAGTAGTCGCTGCAATCCATCAAGGGGACTCCCTGGCGTCCTTGGACATCCAGGATGCATACCTGCACATACCCATATGCCTTTGACATCAAAAGTTTCTGCATTTTGCAGTCAGGGAAGCTCATTACCAATTTGTGCATCAGCCCCCCGAATCTTTACTAAGGTATTGGCTCCAGTATTGGCACTGTTGAGACAACGTGGGATCGTGGGCTACCTGGATGATCTCCTCCTGCGAGCATATTCTGCCTCAGGATTAGAGGAGGATGTGGCAATCGCCATGCATACCCTGCAAGAATTTGGTGGCTGTTGAACCTAAAGAAGTCGGTGATTGTGCCGACCCAGCGTCTGGAGTACCTAGGTTTGTTGCAGACTCTCAGGTCTGCGGTGAAACTGCTGATGAACCGCAAGAAGTCGCTCCGGTTTTTCATGCCAGTACTGGGACTCATGGCAGCCTCCTTCAAGGCAATTTCACACCAGAGTACTGCAGAAGGAGATCTTGTTAAAATGGGACAAGTCTCAGTTGTCCCTGGATTGACAGATCCAGGTGAGCCAACCAGTCAGGGACTCTGATCTGGTGGTTGAAGTCTCCTCTGAAGTGGACGGTGGTCACTACGGACGCAAGTCTATCTGGCTGGGGTGGAGTGATGGGGGTTCAGTCGACTCAGGGCCTCTGGTCGATGGTAGAATCAGAGTTGCCGATCAATCTGCTCAAATTGAGAGCGATCGGGCTGTGTCTCCGCACGTGCTCAGTGAGTCTTCAAGGGCGTCCGATCAGGATTCAGTCGGACAACGCCATGGCGGTGGCATACATAAATCACCAAGGGGAAACTAAGTGCAGCCGCTGCTTGGGAGGTCGCTCACATACATCTGTGGGCAGAGCGACACGTTCCGGCCCTGTCGGCCATTTACATCCCGAGTGTGGAAAACTGGCAGGCGGACTGAGTCTGCAGATGTTGGACCCAGGAGAATGGGCATTGCATCCGAAGACATTCAGGCTGCTGTGCCTGAAGTGGGGAACACTAGATGTGGATCTGTTGGCCTCCCGTCTCAATCGAAAGGTGCCAAGATTCGTGTCCAGGACAAGAGATCCGTGGGCAGACGCGTCAGACGCGCTGGTGGCCCAGTGGGATCAGTATCAGCTGATCTACGCCTTTCCTCCACTGAAATTGTTGCCACGTCTGCTTCGCAGAGTTGAAGCCGAGGGCATCTCAGTGATACTGGTTGCCCCAGATTGGCCTCGGCATCCCTGGTGCACAGATCTGATGCGTCTGGTGGCAGATGCTCCCTGGCGACTGCCGTTGCGAGAGGACCTTCTGGCTCAAGGTCCCGTTTTTTTTTTCAATCCTGCTTTAACGGCATGGCTGTTAAGAGCCAGGTGTTGAGGAACCGGGGTCTGTCAGACTCTGTGATTCCAACTATGTTGAGGGCACGGAAATCTTCTCGAAGATATACTGTCATACCTGGAAGGCTTACATCTTCATGTGTGAGGAGAATGGTTGGCATATGCGTTCCTTTTCCATAGCAAGGATCCTGCTGTTTCTCCAGCGAGGAGTAGACCAGAGATTGGCATTGAGCACCATCCAGGGGCAGATCTCAGCCCTGGCTGTCTTTTAACGACCCCAGGCACCGCATTCCTTAGTGGGTACCTTCATTCAGGGGGTACGACATGTAGTCCCTCCGGTGCGCCCACCGTTACCCCCATGGGATTTGAACCTGGTGTTGGTGCTTCAAAACCCGCCATTTGAAAATATCAGGGAGATTCCTCTGTTGACTCTTTCCCAGAAAGTGGTCTTTCTAGTGGCCATTACCTCGGCCAGGAGGGTTTTAGGGTAACTTGCAAGACAAGGCCGCCAATTCTATCTGGTCATCCACAGGGATAAGGTGGTGGTGCGTCCACAACCATCTTTTCTACCGAAGGTGGTCTCTGCTTTTCATATCAATGAGGACATTGCATTACCATCGTTGTGTCCTAAGCCGTAGCACCCCAAAGAGGTGACCCTTCATGCTCTCGACGTGGTTAGGGCTCTGAAGGTGTATTTGTCTGCCATGGCTCCCTTTCGGAAGTCAGACTCACTGTTTGTTCCGATGGCTGGTCCAAAGAACGGTATGGCGGTCTCATCGGCCACCATTTCCAGTTGGATCAGACAGATTGTAGTACAAGCTTACGCCTTGAAGGGGCAGTTGCCCCCTTTCCGGTCTCGGCCCACTCTACAAGGGCAATCAGAACGTCTTGGGCCTTCCGACGCCAAGCGTCGGTCGCTCACGTGTGTAAGGCGGCGACCTGGTCGTCTGTCCATAAGTTTACCAAGTTCTACAAGGTAGACGTCAGTGCATCGGCTGATGCCTGTTTTGGCCGCAAAGTTTTGCATTCGGCCGTGTAGTTGCAGTTGGATATGCAAGCTTTGTTTTCCTAGTTTTTCGATAAAAACACAGTACTGTTTATGCACTGTTTGCATTACTTCCGCAATGTGGCTGTCTTGGGGATCACTCCTGTTGAGGATACCCGGTTATATGGTGGTGTTTTCCACCCACTGCAGTTTTTTTTGTGGGTTTAGTTTCACTAGTTCCCACTTGCCATGGTGGATGAAGTTTTTTTTTTTATGCTGTTTTTCCCACCCCTCGTTTGGCACTGCTTGGGAACGTTCCATTTTGTTACAGGGGAGCTGTCGGTCGGTGAATATAAGAGAAAATAGGATTTTACGTGAGTACAAAAAATCCTTTTCTCTATAATTCACTGACCGACACAGCACCCGCCCCTCCTTTTTTTTTCTCTTTACGTTATACTGCTTGTTCACATACTGAGTCTGCTAGGGCAGACTGTGGGGGTTGTAGCCTAGGGACCGCCCTGGGGGCAGAACTAAAAGTTCTGAAGTGTTGTGTTACAACTTTGCCTAGTAATCTCCAGTGATATGGCTGACAACCCATTTTGTTAGAGAGGAGCTGTGTCGGTCGGTGAATTACAGAGAAAAGGGATTTTACGGTGAGTACAAAAAATCCTATTTTTTTTTTTTTTTTTTTTTTTATAGAGCTGGACCCCGGAATCCAGTGCTTGGGTTTTTTCAGCCATATTTCCTGGTGGGGTGCATTATGGGTCCAAGGGGGTGGAACCCTCGATAAAAAGGGGCCCCGGTCCTTGAAGGTTTAATGAAGCCCGTGGTGAAGATTGGGTCTGTCTGGTTTACCACAGAACCCTGCAGCAGGATAAGTTAAGCGGAAATTCCTAAGGAATTTTTCTAATTCTTATGGGGTTTCTCCTTTTTTAAGTAAATGTTGTCATGCCTACAGTCGCCACTGGGGCTGTCCAGAGCACATACCTGTTCCATGCTCGTCAGATCTCGCTCTGTTGCTACAAGCTGCATGCTTCCTCCAGTCCCAAGCCTCAGATAAAGATGTTTTGAAGAGGGGCTTTTCTTTTAGACATCCCTGCCTGGACAGAAGTCTCTCTCCCTCTCCCTTTCCTGAAAATCCACTCTTTGCATGAAATCAATCCGATCAGTAGTCTCCGTCCTACAAGGGGGAGAGCATACCTGCATGTACCTATTTTCCCCGCTCATCAGAAATATCAGCGTTTTTCGAAGTGGAAAAACTTAATTTTCAGTTTGTAGTGCTGCCTCTTGGTTTAGCTACTGCACCTCGGGTTTTTACAAAACTTCTGGCCAGATTAAGGGCTCAGGTATAACAATTATAGCATACCTAGACTACCTGCCCTTGATAGACTTGTCGGTAGCCCGCTTAGACCAAAGCGTGGTCACCACAGTCAACTACCTGAAATGCCTAGATTGGGTCCTCAACCTAGAGAAATCTTCTTTAAAGCCAGTAAGAAGACTAGAGTACTTGGGTCTGGTTATAGATACAGCCCAGAAGAGGGTGTCTTTACCCCAGGCAAAGATCAGTGCCATAAGGGAGCTGGTTCAGGGGGTCAGGGAGAAGGGTCCTTCTATTTGTCTTTGCATGATGTTGTTGGAAAAGATGGTGGCTTCATTCAAAGCAGTTCCCTATGCTCAGTTTCATTCGAGAATGCTGCAAAACAGTATCCGGTCTTCCTGGAACAAGAAAGTCCAATCGCTAGATTTTCTGATGCGTTTGTCGCCAAAAGTGTGCTAGACCCTCAGTTGGTGTGGGAAATCTTTAACAGTTACCTAGGTGGTAACAGATGCCAGCCTTTGGGTTGGGAAGCTGTCCTGGAAGAGGTGACTGTCCAAGGGAAATGGTCCAGAACCGAAAGGACCTTGCCCATCGACATTCTAGAGAGTCAGGCAGCGCACCAAGCCCTAAAGGCCTGGACGTTCAGGTTGTGGAATTGTCCTGTCAGGTTTCAATCCGACAATGCCACAGCAGTGGCTTGTAACAATCACCAAGGGGGAACCAGAAGTCGTGCAGCCCAGGGAGAGGTAAACCATATCCTAACCTGGGCAGAAAAGCATGTGCCGTGCATTTCGTCAGTCTTCGTTCCATGGGTAGAGAAATGGCAGACGGACTACTTAAGTCACCAGCAGTTGTTCCCGGAGAATGGTCTCTTCACCCCGACATCTTCCTGGCTACATGCCTAAGATGGGGGATCTTGGATGTAGATCTGTTTGCGCCCAGGTTCAACAAAGTCATCAACTTTGTGTCAAGAACAATGGATCCACTCTCCTACGGAACAGATGGTTTGGTGACCCCGTGGGATCAGTTCTTATGGATTTGTGTTCCCTCCTATTCTGCTGCTACCCTGGCTTCTGCGCAGGATCAAGCAGGAATGAAGTCGGTAGTTCTTGTGGCCTCAGCGTGTCCCAGAAGATCTTGGTATGCAGAGATTGTAAAGATGGCGGTAGGGGCCTCATGGACCCTACCACCATGTCCAGACCTGCTATCGCAGGGACCAGTGTTCCATCCTGCCTTACAAACACTAAATTTAACGGTTTGGCAATTGAAACCCACATTCTGAAGAATTGTGTGCTTGCAGGCTTGGGGATATATACATTGCTTAATGCAAGGAAGCCGGCTTCCAGGGTCATTTATTAGTCTGGAAGGCATGTGTTTCCTGGTGTGAATCCAGAGGTTGGCATCCTAGAAAGTATGTTATAGGTAGAATCCTTGCCTTTCTGAAAATGAGATTGGAGATGAAGCTGGCCTTGAGTACTATCAAAGGCCAGGTCTCTGCTTGATCAGTATTGTTTCAACGACCACTTGCTTCGCATTCTTTGGTCCGTAGCTTTATACAGGGGGTAACATGGCTTAATCCACTGGTTAGGTCACCCCTGAACCCTTGGGACTTGAATTTAGTTCTGTCAGCATTGCAAAAACAGCCTTTTGAGCTGATATGACATATTCCCTTGGTCCTTTTGACAAGGAAGCTAGGTTTTCTGGTAGCCATATCTTCTGCAAGAAGGGTATCTGAATTGGCTGCTCTTTCTTGTAAAGATCCCTATTTAATCATTCACAAGGATAGTGTGGTATTGTGTCCTCATCCTAGCTTTTTTCCAAAGGTGGTTTGAGGTTTTCATTTAAACCAGGCTATTGTGTTCTACCTTTTAATTTTTTCCAGAACCCAGTTCTACGGAAGAAAAGTCGCTGCATTCTCTGGATGTAGTGAGAACGGTCAAAATTTATTTAGAGGCAACTGCTCAGATTGGGGAAAACGGATGTTGCCTGAAAGTCCTAAAAAAGACAGGCAGCGTCGTAATCTACCATTGCTAAGTGGATTTGGCAAGTAATTATTCAAGCTTATGGTTTGAAGGGGAGAGTTCCACCTTTTCAAATCAAAGCACACTCCACCAGAGCTGTTAGTGCTTCGTGGGCAGTGCATCACCAAGCCTCTATGGCTCAAATCTGCAAGGCCGCAACTCTGTCTTCAATCCATACATTCACCAGATTCTGTCAGGTGAATGTAGGAAGGCATGAGGATATGTCCTTTGGGCGCAGTGTGCTGCAGGCAGCAGTATAGGTCCTCAGGTCTGATTGCACCCTACTTTTGTTTGCGTCTCCCTCCCCTCAGATAGCATTACTCTGGGACATCCCATACAGTAATCACTGTGGCTCTGTGTCCCGTGATGTACGATCAAGAAAAGGATTTTACAGGTAACCCGTTATAAAAATCCTATTTTCTTTGAGTACATCATGGGACACAGAGGCCCAACCCTTCTTTCTGGTTACACATGTATTGCTTTGCTACAAAACTGAGGTACTCCCGGTAAGGGGAGGGGTTTTATATAGGGAATCAAACTTCCTGTCTAGGGTGTGCCAGTGTCATCACCACCTGAAGGTGCCTATTTAACCCATACAGTAATTACTGTGGCTCTGTCCCATTATGTACTCCAAGAAAAGACTTTTACAGGTAAGCTGTTATAAAAATCCTATTTTAATTTTTTTTTCACATACGCTATGCGTTTTCTCCTGATGAATGGCAACGGGCCACAAAATGCGTTGAGCCCATCATTGTCATGTTCCGAACACATAGCTTGACCTCAACTGCAATTCATTTGTATCCATTACCCAATAAGCATTTGGCTTTTTATACTAGTTACTTCCATGGGATACTATGCAATTTCAGATGCATGCATTAATTGACCTGACGAAGCGAGGAGATGGGAAATCTCAAATTAATTTTTTATATTTTTTGTATGCAATTGCCTTGTATATAGATAGTCATGTTTAACACTTTGTTTATATGCCAGTTAATTTTTACAATTTCTCCTACCATGTGTCTTGTGCCTCAGTCAAAGTTCCAAAAACCCCTTCCTTATAAATGTATCATACAAAGCCATGGAGCTTTTAGTGAGCGTTGCTTTGTTTTCATAATCTTTAAATGTGTGAATGAGCCCCAAAAGCTTCAGCAAAGCTTGGAGAAAGCTCTGCAAATGATTTGTAAAAACTTGCTGTTCACACTGCTCTTATACAAGCTGAAACCTGATGTGAAACAGGCCTAATGGAGAAACGTGTGTGTGTGTGTGTTTTGTTTTTTTTATTTGAGATTGTATTCATCCTGGCAGTTCATTTGACATGGGCAAGGTTAGACCATGCATATTGCGTAGTAACTAGCGGCGAGTACTTGTTTCCACCCATTAGGTTTTTTTTTTCTCTAATTATCCACTGGAGATAATGCTGACTTCTAGCATTTTACCTATACTGTCCTCTTAAGCTACTTTCACACCAGCAATTTAGGCCTGTTGAAATTGTAGTGGCAGGATTCCTGCTGTGGTTCCATGTGGCTGCCAGCCCTGCTCAATATGACGCGTAACAAATGGCCACAGCTATTTGCAGCTCGCTGTTTTACCTGCGGTGATCTCTGCTGAACACACTGCATAGCCAGCAATTACCTGCAGTGATCACTGCTCGACAGACTGCTGTGGGTAGCTGTGGCTGCTGGTGACCTGTCAATATAGCAAACTGGGCCAGGGGCCACACCTAGCTGCTCAGCTGCAGCAGAAATCTGATTGCTCACCGCTACAATTTGCACCGGCCTAAATCTACAGTGTGAATGTAGCCTTGCTTATCTATGTTTTTTAAAGTGGTTACTAAATCTTTTTGCTTTATTGAAAAAATAATTAGCATTTCCAGTTATACAACTATTTTCTGCTGTACTTTCATTGAATATATCTTCATGCAGGTTACAAATTATGACGAGGCGACTAGACTTCCACTTGTCCAATTATGGCGCTTAAATCCTGATGAGGTAAGGATGGCAAATTGATACCGGGTTATGAAAAACATTTCTATTTTCGTTAAGCTTTAATTTCTTTAACTTTAGGTTGTACTGACACCTACAGCATAGGATGCTGAAATTCAAAAAAATGCCAGCATCCCTCAGTTACATCCATCCTATTTGGATGGAGGGGTGTGTTTTTTATTTTTTTTTTTTTTTTTTTTTTTTATTTTTTTTTTTTTTTTCCTCCTTTCCACTATTCAATGTTCTCTTTAATCAAAACTCCTCTCTACATCACTGCTGGAGTTTTCTCTCCAATTGTAGCTTTACATCATGGTCGAAGTTGGTCTAGTTTTTTATTTTTTTTTATTTTTGGACCTGACTGAATATTGAGGGGATAGCTTGGAAGTGGCCATTGGGCACTAGGTTCCACATAGGGCAATTTCCTTGCTCTGTTCTGGTACAAATTGGCAGCAGAGTGCTTTCCAGATCCAGAGCTACTGGAGTTGTCTTCGCAGTTACACTGACTCTAAAGATTCATTAGGTGATGAGGCTGCTTGGGCTGGGCACCATTCTGTTTCCCCACCGGTTTTGCCACAGAAGTGTCTAACACACTGTGGGCTCAAGTGCTGACATTATTTTTTGGGTGGAGTTTTGCATGCGTGCTTTTTGCTTGCTTTCCTGCCACAGTCTGGTAATTATCTCTCCAATGCCTCTCCTGCTTGCAAATGGCCACATAAAACTTAAATTTTTCAATCCGTGTCTGCTGCTTGCCTACAGTATTATCTTTGGCCATCCACCCTTACTTGCTACCAGCTGTCTGAATGCCGGGAGTACTTGAGGCCTTGCCCCTTACCCTTTGCCTAGAATTTTCTTATGCCATACAGTCGCAACGTTTTCGGATTGTGGAAATGGAGAGGTTAGTTCCACAGTACTTGGTGTCTCTAGCTTACTTTCTTTAAACAGCTTTGTCGCTGCTTGCTGCACACCGACTAGAGCCTGGATGATGCCCTCTGCTCTGGGAATTTTCTCTAAGTCCTAAACTCTGTTGGGTATGGCTGATGCCTCTGTGTTTGGACACTCAATTTTTATGTGCTACACAATTTGTTGCTATGGATTACCCAATCTTGGTTTGAGAAAATAGAATCATTTAATTAGGATCTTGATCTGGAAGAGAGAATTCTAAAATTAGGTTAACAGTCTTAGTTTCCAAAGGACAGAGGGGTAGTTGGCGTTTCCTAATGCTAAACTCAATTTTTTAGCAGCACAGCTGCAACACCTTGCTGGTTGATTGGGGGACTATGAATGAGGAAAATCCCATTTGGGCTGATCTCCTGACTTGAGCAGTTAAATACCATTCTATTGCACAGTTGGAAGTGAGCAACATGGCTGACGCCCCACTTTACCTGACCCTTGTGTTAATTCATAAAACCTGGTTAGAAATGAAAAGAATTAGGAGTTTAGTAAAGGATGGATATATATAATTTTCTATCCAAAAATTACAAACTATTTTTATTTATTTATTTATTTATTTTTTTTTTTTTAACCCACCAATTCTCTAGGGCCTCTGCTTTAATTGAAATATTTGGGGATTCTAAGGAATCTTGTAAAAAATCTGTATTTTGCCAAGTATGGCTTTAAAAAAAAAAAAAAAAAAAACGCACAAAAACCCGTAATAATCTCCTAGATGGCTGCAGCTGTCCCCCGCCACCTCTTAGTTGGAACTGAACAATCAAACGCCGCTGTTTGGTCTTAAGCCCACACACTTCCCCAGAATCGATCTAATTAAAACTATGTTTAAGACAAAAAACGGGAATGCTTAAAGAGAAACACAAGTCTCAATTTTAATGGATCTGCTGTGAATTTTTTTTTTTTTTTCCCCTGATCTTCAATAGCTGCAGTTTGAACCAGTTGGACACAAAAAAAAATGCATAGGTGTCAATCCAGCCTAAAGGCTTTCCTGTATCCTTCAATGGAAAAAGCAGGAAGAAAATTAGATTTTTGTATTCACCATAAAAATAATTTCAGAATTCATTGAAGCACAGGTTCCACCCTTGTGTATTTATGATCTCAATACTGCATTGGTAGAAAAGTGAGGCATTCTGGTAATCGGAAGGCTGGCATACAGTTTGAGGTGGAGGGTTTGTGCTAGGCAGCAGTATAACCTGAATGTTAAAGTAGAACTAAAGGCATCCCTCATTTTGGATAAAGTGGGGGAGGTATTTAATCCAATTTTTTTTTTTTTCTATTGAACATCTGAGTGCGTTATGAAAATTACTGTTCCCTTCCTGTTATGTGGCCACAACAAAGTGGAAATCCATCCAATGAAAGATAATCTCTGGTTGGCACCAGGGTACCAATTAGTGTCCCCTACCCTTGGAAGATTTCCCCTCTTTCTGTTCTGAGGACAACTCACCATATTAAAGCATATTTCATTGATCTGACTGATAAATATGATTGGCTACAATAGGCACTGTACATATCATTACTGCCTTGTTAATATTTTAAAGCTATATTAAATGTAGCATTAATTTTATTTTTTAAAACCAATGAATGACACTTTGACAGGTTTATCATGCAGAGAGACTTAAAGCGAAGGACAGGGGAGCGGGAGCTGCCAAAGTTAACTTTCCAATTAAGCCGGCTGGTTGGTTTGCTAGGCAGTCACCTTTTTGGCAGCTCCTACGCCATCTCATCTAGTTCATGGCCAACTCCCTCTGTATGCCAGGCCCTGCAAAGAGACTGACGGGGCTGGTGTGGGGTTTTTTTTTTCTTTTCTTTTTTTGCACACAGGCATTTTAACTACTAGGCGCCACCATTATACTGCGGCAGTTTGGCCCTCTTCCCAAGTAGCTGTAACCGACTCTTTAAACGGCTATAACAGGCGCGCCCACTGCTCGATAGGGGACCCGATGTGCTTGGCCAGCAGACACTGTGTGTGTGTTTATAGATATAGTGTGTATATGCAATTTTTATTTTCATACAAATCCCTGTTCTGTCAGGAGACAGATCTGCTCCTAAGTAGGAACAGCGATCTGTGTCTGCCCCCATACAGTTAGCAACACACATGAAAGAACACATTTAACCCCTTGATCGCACCCTAGTGTTAACCCCTTCCCTACCAGTCACATTTACACAGTAATCGGTGCATTCTTATGTCAATGGTCCCAGAAATGTGTCAAGTGTCCGATCTGTCTGCTGTAATATCGCAGTACTGCTAAAAATCGCAGATCACCGCCATTACTACTAAAAATGGCATAAATATTTCCCAAACCAATCCATATATGCTCATGGCATGTTTTTGGTAAAAAGAAAATTAATATGTAGAAGAATATATATTGGCCTAAACTGATGAAGATTTATTTTTTATTTTTGAGGCTATAGCAAAAAAGTACAATTTTTTTTTTTTCCCCCCCAAATTACTCTATTTTTTGCGCTATAAAAAAAGTCATATAGGTGATCAAATAGCACAGAACGAAATCTCTGTGGGGGGGGGGGGGAGGGGGAGGGAGGATGTCAGATTTGGTTACAGCGTCACAGGACTACGCAAAAAATGGCCTGGTCAGGAAGGGGGCAAATCCTTCTGGGGCTGAAGTGGTTAAGGCTGGGGAGAAAATTCATTTTCGTATTCAGGAGCGGAGTGGTTGCGCAAAAACGAGCTTGATATGTTTACCGCTTGAGTGCTAAATTCTAGAATAAATGTAATCTAGCCAGTGAAATTAACCCCTAAATGCTTGACACTCCTAAAAGCATTGGCAAAATGCAGCTTTTGGCACGTTTTTGAAGTTGCTTTTCTCCTGCCGGACACCCAGAGGAGCTGAGTAAACGACAAGTGTAGTGTCTTGGGCGTAGATTTAGCAAACCCCCCCCCCCCCCCCAAATGCTCAATCTTGAGCTGTTGCATTGTTTTGGTTTAGTAATTTGCTACTTGGCGTTTTTACATATTGCAAAAAGCAGTATTTTAGGTAGAAAAATGATTAGAGTAAAACCTGTGTAGTTCATGTTTGC
This sequence comes from Lithobates pipiens, assembly GCF_037356315.1. Classification (NCBI taxonomy): domain Eukaryota; kingdom Metazoa; phylum Chordata; class Amphibia; order Anura; family Ranidae; genus Lithobates; species Lithobates pipiens. The sequence continues at coordinate 407,287,546 of NW_027507748.1, forward strand.
GGTGTTCAAAATTGTCTTGTTCTTTAAACTTTGATGCACTGACACTTTGATATACCTCCCATAAGGGTTACACCATATGATGTACGCCCACCACCCCCCCCCCCCTTTTTTTTTTTTTTTTTTTTTTTTTTTTTTTTTTTTTTTTTTTAATTGTGCCCAAACAATTTATTATTTTTTACAGTTTGTACTTAAGTCTTTTGACAGTCCCAGAACAAATTACCAGTTTTGAGAGCATGATAAGTTAAAACAGTTAACTCCAGCAACATGGTTGATCATATTTGCTTATCCTGCTATCGCAAGATTACATTTTGACCATATATGAAACGAGGCTTGTTTAGTAATAGATTTAATGTGGTGGAATGGTAAAGTTTGCCATATTCCATAAGACTTTTTTGACTTTTATAACCAAGTGTCGTGTAAACCTCTGTACTCAGGCCAAATTTAGCTTTGTCCATGTAACCTGCTACACACTATTTTGCCTGCCACAATTTTTAGATGGGGTGTTTTGATGGACATCTAAGGCTTCATATACACTAGCTTAACACCAACAGCTCCTAAGCTCAAACTTAGGAGCTGCCAGTGTTTTTGCCAAAGCCCCTAACCTCGACTCCATAAAAGCCTGTTTCATGTACACACAGGCATTTAACAGAGTTTAGGTGAGCTTCAACCTCCCTCTCCTGAATGTGGAAGAATCCCATTCAGGATAGGAATATTTTGACTGCCATCTGCAGCAAAAACATGCCCTGTTTTTAAGTTTTTCTCTTAGCCACTGTAAATTTAGGTCAGTGTGCATGAAGTTCTAAGGCTTTTAATTGGAGAGCAGTTTTTAATAAATACCCAGCTTGTATATAATTGTGTGGGGTATGTCGTCGTCCCCGCCCTCCCTATTATAATCTTTGATCATCCACTAATGCATTTGTAAAAATGATGGGGCAGCTGTATAGCAGTTGGTTATTTAAGCACGATTTGATTTTTAACCACTTAAGTGATTAATGACCTACCCTTATCCCTAATGCCCTGTACACGGTCCGATATTCTGACAGAAAAGGTCCGATCGGATTATATCGTGTGAAAATCCAATCCTGTGTGGGCTCTATCAGACTTTTTCGGTCGGAAATGCAGACGGAAAAAATTTGAGCAGAATATAAAATTTTCCGACAAAAAAATCCAATCTGACTTTTTCTGATTGTTTTGTAGAGAATTCCGACATACAAAGTGCCATGCTGCTGCTGACAGTTTTCTCCTCTCTGCAACTGGGAACCTCCTAGGGACTACAGGCACTGCTGAGGCTGTCACAGAATGCCCCAGGGTAGTGAGTCTAGCGCTAAGTACCCCCCCACGCGGCGGCAGCAAGAGGGTGGGACCTTCACTGTCCTAAGTCCCCTTGCAGGTGGCAGATAGGCTAGGGTCAGCATGGCTTCAGAAACTGGTGTTTCTTCCCCTGAAATCCAGGCTATAGCAACCGGGTCACCTACAGTTAGCACGGTGCGCATGGACACCCTGATGGCGGTCCTTGACTCCTATGTTGCTAAGATAGAGGCAGCATGTGGCAGGAAAGGTGCACGTAAGAGGCCTCTGCCCCCCTCCCCCCGTCCTCTGGGGAGAGCTCTGATGCAGACTCTGGCTCTGATGCAGACTCGGGCCCTGCTGTGGCTGGAGATCCCTGCTCTGACCTATCAAACGTGGCTGACCAGGACCATTCGGATAGTGAGGATGATTCCCCGTCCGGGTGCGACAAGGCGCTTGTTGGATCACTTATCACAGCTGTGCGTGATACCCTGAAGATTCAGGAGCCAGCGGATTCCTCTGCTGATGTATCTGTCCCTTTTGGGTCCTGCAAGCCAGTACGTTCACCTAAGGTGTTCCCGTATTTGACTTATTTTGCCAAATTCATCTACAGGGAATGGGGTCGCCCGCAACGGACCTTTTCAGTCCCCAAAAATTTGGCGGTGCGTTACCCCTTTGAGAAAAGCCTTCTGAAAAAGTGGTTGGCTCCTCCGGTCGTGGACCCCCCCCAGTATCTAGGTTAAAGTAACCACGATCCCGGGTGAGGGGACTCCTGCATTCAAGGACCCCATGGACAGGAAGGGCGAGGCAATGGCTCGTTCCTTGTTTACGGTTGTGGCGGTCAGCCGTGCGACCTGTACTGGCATTCGCACTGGTGTCGCAGACACTGACTGAGTGGGCAAAACTTCTTTTGCCCCGCGAATTGGGAGAGCAGAATGCCTCCCCTGTCTGCGTGGAACTAGCAGACCAACTAGTGCATGGCCTTAAATACATTTGTGATGCGGCCCTGGATACTCTCCCTCTGCTATCCAGGGCCTCAGTGTCAGCCGTGGTGCTGAGGTGCCTCATTTGGTTGAAATGCTGGTCTGCTGACCAGGCATCCAAGAAAGCCCTGTCGGATCTTCCCTTCCTTGGTGAACAGCTCTTTAGAGCCTCGTTGGATGACATTAAAAATGCCAGGGGTGGTAAGAGTACACTACTCCCACAGGCCAGGAAGGCTAAGGAGCCACGCTGCAGGCAAGGGCTCTCCTTTTCCGCTCACAATCGGCTTTTTCGTCCGCCCGGTGCTTCGGCAAAACGTCCCCAGCCCGACAGGACACCCACGGATGGTCAGAAGTGTCCCTGGAATCGCAAGCCTGTGAACAAAAGTGCTACCACATGAAGGTTGGCCCTCACCCATGTCTTGGGTGGGGGGGTTGTCTTCGGGAGTTTGCAGACCGTTGGACCTCCCAGTTATCAGACCAATGGGTCTGCGATCTGATTTCCACAGGTTACAAGATGGTTTCTCTCTTGGCCGCCAAACAGATTCCTTCTCTCCAGCGTTCCCGTGTCCCCGGTTTGCCGGGAGGCCCGGTTAGGGGCGGTGTGGGACTTGCTGAATCAGGGGGTGATTGTACCACTTCCGGAATCGGAACGCTTCCAGGGATTCTACTCAAATCTATTTGTGGTTCCCAAGAAGGAAGGGGTAAGTCCAATATTGGACCTAAAAGCCCTCAATCACTTTGTAAAAGTGCAGGGGTTCAGAATGGAATCAGTTCGCTCAGTAGTCTCTGCACTCCATCAAGGGGACTTCCTGGCGTCCTTGGACATTCGGGATGCCCACCTGCACATACCCATATGCCTTCGGCATCAAAAGTTTCTTCGTTTTGGCAGTTGGGGAAGCCCACTACCAGTTTGGCTCTTCCTTTTGGCCTGGCATCAGCCCCCCCGAGTCTTTACCAAAGTACTGTCTCCCGTGTTGGCGTTGAGACAACGCGGGATCGTGGGTTACCTAGATCTCCTCCTGAGAGCTGCTTCTGCCTCAGAATTAGGAGGATGTGGCGATCACCTTGCAGTCCCTGCAAGCATTTGGATGGCTGTTGAACCTTAAGAAGTCGGTGGTGCTACCCGTCTGGAGTACCTGGGGTTACTATTGGACTCCAGGGAAGCGAGGGTTTTTCTCCCCTCAGACAAATTACTGACTCTCGGATCTTGCGGTTGTGAACCGCAAGTGGTCATCACTCCGCTTTTGCATGCGGGTGCTGGGGCTCATGGTGGCCTCCTTCGAGGCAGTACCTTATGCCCAGTTCCACACCAGAGTCTTGCAGGAGGAGATCTTGACAAAATGGGACAAATCTCCATTGTCCCTGGATCGGCAGATCCAGGTGTGCCAGCCAGTCAGGGACTCCCTGATCTGGTGGTTGAAGTCCCCGGTGATTCAGTCCGGAAATCGTTCCTTCCTCTAAAATGGACGGTGCCAATCAATCTGCTCGAATTGAGAGCGATCAGACTGTGCCTCCACACGTGGTCGACGTGTCTTCAAGGGCGTCCGACCAGGATACAGTCAGACAAAGCCACGGCCGTGGCGTACATAAATCCCCAAGGGGGAACAAGAAGATCAGCCGCTGCTCAGGAGGTTGCTCATATACTTCGGTGGGCAGAGCGACACGTTCCGGCCCTGTCGGCCATTTACATCCCGGGGGTGGAAAATTGGCAGGCGGACTATCTGAGTCGACAGATGCTGGACTCAGGAGAATGGACATTGCATCCGGAGATATTCAGGCTGCTGTGCCTGAAATGGGGCACACCAGATGTGGATCTATTAGCCTCCCGGCTCAATCGGAAGGTGCAGAGATTCGTGTCCAGGACAAGAGATCCGTGGGCAGATGCGCTGGTGGCTCCGTGGGATCAATACCAACTGATCTACGCCTTTCCTCCGCTAAAACTGCTGCCACGTCTGCTTCGCAGAGTGGAAGCCGAGGGGATTCCAGTACTCCTGATTGCCCCAGATTGGCCTCAGCGGGCCTGGTACGCAGACCTGGTGCGCCTGGTGGCAGACGCTCCCTGGCGACTGCCTTTGAGAGAGGACCTCCTATCTCAAGGTCCAATCCTTCACCCTGTTTTACCATCACTGGCCTTAACGGCCTGGCTATTGAAAGCCAGGTATTGAGGAACCAGGGTCTGACTGACTCGGTGATTCCAACTATGCTGAGGGCGCGGAAATCTTCCAGGAAGATATACCATCGTACTTGGAAGGCCTACATCTTCATGTGTGAGGAGAAAGGGTGGTATCTGCACTCCTTCTCTATATCCAGGATCCTGCTGTTTTCTTTAGCAAGGTGTAGACCAGAGGTTGGCGTTGAGCACCATCAAGGGGCAGATTTCAGCTCTGGCTGTCTTTTTTTCAAAGACCCCTGGCGTCTCACTCATTAGTAAGTACCTTTGTGCAGGGGGTGCGACATGTAGTTCCTCTGGTGCGTCCTCCGTGGGATTTGAACCTAGTGTTGGTGCTTCAGAAGCCGCCTGCAAGTCGCCTTATCTGGTCATTCTTGGGGATAAGGCGGTGTTGCGTCCGCAACCTTCCTTTCTACCGGAGGTCGTTTTGGCCTTTCATATCAATGAAGACATTGTATTGCCATCATTGTGTCCTAAGCCGAAGCACCCCAAGGAGGTGGTCCTTCACGCTCTGGATGTGGTTAGGGCTCTGTAGGTGTACTTGTCTGCCACAGCTTCCTTTCGGAAGTCAGACTCACTGTTTTTCGGTGGCTGGTTCCAAGAAGGGCATGGCGGTCTTGTCAGCCACCATTTCCGGGTGGATCAGACAGATTATAGTCCAAGCCTACGCCTTGAAGGGGCAGGTGCCTCCCTTTCCAGTCACGGCCCACCCTACAAGAGCAATCGAAACGTCTTGGGCCTTTCCGACACCAAGCGTCTGTTGCTCAGGTGTGTAAAGCAGCAACCTGGTCGTCTGTCCATACGTTTACCAAGTTCTTCAAGGTAGACGTCGGTGCATCTGCTGATGCCTGTTTTGGCCGAAAAGTTCTGCAGGCGGCCGTGTAGTTGCAATTAATTTTTTTCCTGGTTTTTCAATAAAAATGCAGTACGGTTTTGGTTAATGCACTTTTGCATTACTTCCGCAATTTTGCGCTCTTGGGGATCACTCCTGTTGAGGATACCCGGTTATATAGTGGTGTTTTTCCACACACTGCTTTTTTGTGGGTTTAGTTTCACTAGTTCCCACTTGCCATGGTGGATGAAGTTTTTATGCTGTTTTTCCCACCCCTCGTTTGGCACTGCTTGGGGATGTCCCATTTAGAGAGGAGCTGTGTCGGTCGGTGAATATAAGAGAAAATAGGATTTTTTGTACTCACCGTAAAATCCTTTTCTCTATAATTCACCGACCGACATAGCACCCACCCCTCCTTTTTTTTTTTCTACGTTATACTGCTTGTTGACGTACTGAAGCTGCTAGGAGCAGTGGGAAGAGTTGATAGGACTGGGCCTGCCCCCCCGGGGCGGGATTAAAGTTCTGTGTATTGTGCAACAACAATTTTGCCTAGTTTCTCCTAATGGCAGGCTATACAACCCATTTAGTTACAGAGAGGAGCTGTGTCGGTCGGTGAATTACAGAGAAAAGGATTTTACGGTGAGTACAAAAAATCCAATTTTTTTTTTTATTCCTGCCGGGAGGACATCCCCCAGTTTCAGTGGTTTATACTAGAATGATGCCTACAAGCATTACAGTATGTAAATTTTTCAGCCAGCAATTTTCTTACAGAAGGGATCTGAGTGGCTAATTAGCCAATCGCTTCTGTGGGTAGCGTAAGGGGTCCCACCTCCCTCCCTGCATCGGTCGCCACCTCTCCGGTCACATTGCGCAAGCTGGTAACAAGGAGATGGCTGCCCTGTATGGAAAGGGCCAGTTTACTGTCCATCAGACTCTCTGGGGACCAGAATGTAGCCAATGTGAGTAGAAACGCTTTGGCATCAATGGAAGTATACAGTGCCACATCATTGGTATTAGTAGGAGGAATGGTGCCAATTGTTGGTATCAAGGGAAGGAATAGTGCCCTATCACTGGTGTCAGTGGGAGGAATGGTGTGCCATTGTTGGTGTCAGCCTGAGGATTAGTCCCATGTATTAGGAGGTGGAATATTGCCAATTGTTGATTAAAAGGGGATGGAATAGTGCCCCGTCATTGGAGAAAATGGTGCCCCATTTTTTGTGTCCAAGGGCCCGATAAAGGCAAGGAAAGGGCCACGTTTGGCCCCCGGGCCGCAGTTTGGAGACCTCTGCTCTAGTGGTAAAGTGAGTGAACACAATGTTTATATAGCATGAATTGACAGTTTAATTTGAGCTTAATGACACTTTAATGAGTGACCTTGACTAATTTTGTATTGTGGAGAGAATTTGATTGTAAACTTTTTTTATTTATTTTCTTTTTTTACAGATGGTGTCAGTCAACAGGACGCTTGTGGAAAGAGGCTTCGCTGAATGGGTTGACAATTATTAATGACATTTCAGTATATCCATTTTGTACTGTATTAGGCTTGGCATAGAGACTGTTCATGACTGAAAAATCAACTCTCTCATCTCATGTTCATCTGATGGCATGGTTGTTTTGGTCAGTGAAAATTCACAGCAATAGTCTGTCTAGAGAACAGATCACAAAGCCATACCCCCCACTTTTTTTTGTTTTTTTAAATTTTTTGTGCAAGTTTCACCTGCCATGAACCAAATGCTACTCCCATGTGTTATAGATATTACATTTCTAATAGCACAGTATGATGACTTGTATCCTGAATTCGCCAGTAACTGGTTTGATTATAGAGCGAGTTTACATGAACTATTTAACAATTATGAGTACAGCTAGAACTAAAAGGACATCACTTAAATTGGGCATGTGTGTTGTACTCTTTTGAACATCCTGTTTGCCAAGCCTGATGTGTAATTTATCGTTTTGTACCTTTTGAAATCTTTGTAAATATATTAAGTGAGATCACTAATATTTTGTATGAGAACACTGGAATAAAAGGGGGAACGTCACAATTTCCACACAACTTTTGCTCAAACTAGTTTGTTGCACAAATGCATTTAATGGCCAGCGTGCCTTAATTCAAATTCTGTTAATGGAAGAATCTGCAAAGCATTCACAAATCCATATTGTCGAGAGCTTTTCACGATTTAAAATATTTGATCTCGGAAAATAACTCTTTGCTATGCACAGATGTTGTACTGTTTAAATCCCATTTTTAGACTTTGCATTAAATTACTTGGCCTGTTTATGCAGATAAGCAAGTAGGCTACACCCGTTTGCATAGGAAATAAGTAAAATATCTGATGTCAAGATTATATACATTGATCTTTTGTGGATAATAGTTGCCCTAAATTAGATCTGCATTTTATGCTACTGACCCCATTACAGAATATTAAATGTTTTTGTGGGCACAAACCTGTATAATATTTAGATTTGCCATATGGACTGTTGTTGTGATCTATTACATTTTTTGCTACTTTGTACAAATGTAAAAAGTAAAATGAATTATTGCATCGGTGTGCCCTTTTTTATTTCATGACAAATGGACTTTTGAACCTGTAAAAGTAATATAAATCCGGTTGAAAAGTATTGTAAAGTGCATATTTTTCTCAAAAACCGTGTGTGTGTGTGTGTGTGTGTGTGTGTGTGTGTGTGTGTGTGTGTGTGTGTGTGTGTGTGTGTGTGTGTGTGTGTGTGTGTGTGTGTGTGATTTATGTCTCTGAAAATACATCAATCCTGATGTACTGACGGCCTCATTTCTTGAGACCTAAAGATGCCAGGACAGGATTGTTTGTTTGTTTTTTTTTGGAGGTATTTAGTAATGTCGTGTTCATTTTCCAAAAAACGACCAAAAAAATTAAGAAACATTTTCTTTTTTTTTCTTTTTTTTTTTTTTTTTTTAACATACTGTCCCCAGTGCAGTAAAGCATCAGAACTGGTGTGGTGGGGACCAGGGACACTGACGGGTGACTGTATGTTTAAAAAAATAAAAAATGCTTTCTCTTATATTCACCGACCGACACAGGTCCTCTCTTAGCCATTGGGTTGTTATGCCCACCACTAGGAGAATACTAGGCATTACTTGTTATGTAACACTCAGAACTTTCCAATTCCGCCCAGGGGGCGGTCCCTTGGGTAACAACCCTCCAGCCTACCATGCAGTCATCAGTTTTTTATTTTGCCTAGTGAAGGAGAGAGACCTAGGAACCCTGCGGGCCAATCTGGGCTTTTTTTTTTTCTGCAGAAGCTTGACTTTTGCACACGATTGATCGATCCTGTGATCTGCTATCAACAGCCGGCTGGGTGACGGGCTTGATACCGTCTTATCCTTGTATCCCCACATGCGTCAGTGTGCAGCCACCCTGTACTGATCAGTGAGGGGGTCTGTAATGGAATGTCTCCCAGCTCTGCAGGACTGGTAAGTACAGCTCTCCCTGCCTTCGCTGGGGCTGGGCATTCCCTGGGAGGTCGATCCGGGGTCCCTCACCTCCCTTTCTTCTCTCCCTGTCCCTTTCCCCCTCCCTGGGGGGATGCTACTGAGCAGTGTGTGTGTGTGTCTGTGCAGGGGCTCTCTGGAGGGGCTCTCATGGGGGGTGGCGCTGGCTGGCTGAGTCCTGGGTCCTGTTTTTCATGTCTGTTTTTCTGTGAGGCTATGCTGGTGTCCTGTGCAGTGCTGTACTCGTTGCCATTGTTTCTCCCTGTCCCTCATGGCTCGTGCATTCGGCGGCTGTCTTGGGTGTGGGCAAGGGAAATCGTGCTTTCCTGGGCTTCGGCGGCAATTTTCCTTGTGACTGTCCCTATACAGGACGCTGGTGGCCATTTTATTGAAGCCTGAACATGTTTTTCAGTGTTCTCTAGCGGCAGCATGTTCTCCCGTGCTCTGACGGCCATTTTCCCTGTGTTATTTGTCCTTATGCTGGATGCTGGGCAGGCATTTTATTGGAGCCTGAGCACACTTCAGAGTGGTTTCAGTACCATTAGCAGCTGCTTCCACCGACACACAGCACTGTTTCCTCTGCACCTGGGAGCCAACAGACTACAGGCACTACCTGCTGGATAGCGCAGAACTAGTTGGAACTAGCAGACCAACTAGTGCAAGGCCTTAAGTACGTTTGCGACGCGGCCCTGGATACTCTTCCTCTGTTATCCAGGGCTTCGGTGTCAGCAGTGGTGCTGAGGCACCTGATTTGGTTAATATGCTGGTCTGCTGACCAGGCATCTAAGAAAGCCCTGACGGATCTTCCCTTCCTTGGCGACCGGCTTTTTGGAGCCTTGTTAAATGACATTATTAAAAATGCCACCGGTGATAAGAGTACCCTACTCCCACAGGCCAGGAAGCCTAAGGAGCCACGCCGTAGGCTACTGCCCTCTTTTTCAGCTCAAACTGCTTTTTCGTCTGACCAGAGCTTCAGCTAAACATCCCCAGCCTGACAAGACAACCACCGGGGGTCGCCTTCGGGAGTTTGCAGCCCGGTGGTTCTCTTGACTATCCGACCAATGGGCCTGCGATCTGATTTCCTCAGGCTACAAGATAGTTTCTCTCTTTGCCACCAAACAGATTCCCCTCCAGCATACCTGTATCCCTGGCTCACCGGGAGGCCCTCTTGGGGGCAGTAAGGGACCTGTAGAGTCACGGGGTGGTTGTACCTGTTCCAGAATCGGAACGTTTCCAGGGATTCTACTCAAATCTGTTTGTATTTCCCAAGAAGGAAGGGGTACGTCCAATCTTGTAACTAAAAGCCTTCAATCACTTTGTGAAAGTGCAGAGGTTCAGAATGGAATCAGTTCGCTCAGTGGTCGCTGCACTCCAAGGGGACTCCCTGAACATCCTGGATGCGTACCTGCACATACCCATATGCCTCCGGCATCCAAAAGTTTCTGCGATTTGCAGTCGGGGAAGCCCACTACCAGTTTGCGGCTTTTCCTTTTGGTCTGACATCAGCCCCTGAGTCTTTACCAAGGTATTGTCTCCAGTTTTGACGTTGCTGCAGCAACGTGGGATTGCGATCGTGGGATACCTGGACGATCTCCTTCTGAGGGCATCTTCCGCCTCAGAATTAGAGGAGGGTGTGGCGATCACCATGCAGACCCTGCAAGAATTTGGGTGGCTGTTGATTGTACCCACCCAGCATCTGGAGTACCTGGGCTTGCTGCTGGACTCCAGGGAAGCGAGAGTTTTTCTCCTTTCAGACAAACTGCAGACTCAGATCCGCGGTAAAACTGCTGATGAAACGCAAGTGGTCATCGCTCCGCTTCTGCATGCGAGTCCTGAGACTCATGGTAGCCTCCTTCGAGGCAGTACCATATGCCCAGTTCCACACCAGAGTCCTGCAGAAGGAAATTTTGTCAAATCGGGACAAATCTCAGTTGTCCTTAGATCGACAGATCCAGGTGACCTACTTAGTCAGTCAGATTCCCTGATCTGGTGGCTGAGGTCCCTGGTGATTCACTCCGGGAAGTCGTTCCTACCTCTGAAACGGGCTGTGATCACAACGGATGCCAGCTTATCCGGCTGGGGTGGAGTGATGGGGGTTCAGTCGGCTCTGGGTCTCTGGTTGATGGAAGAATCCAAGTTGCCGATCAATCTGCTTAAGCTAAGAGCGATCAGGCTATGGCTCTCCTCCACATGGTCGATGAGACTACAGGGGCGTCCAATCAGGATCCGGTCAGACAACGCCACGGCTGTGACATATACGTCAATCAAGGGGGAACAAGAAGCTCAGCCGTCGCACGGGAGTTTACTCGCATACTTCGGCGGGCAAAGTGACACGTACCGGCCCTGTTGGCCATTTACATCCTGGGAGTGGAGAACTGGCAGGCGGACTGAGTCGTCATATGCTGGACCCAGGAGAATGGGTGTTGCGTACGGAGGTATTCAGGCTACTGTGCCTGAGGTGGGGCACTCCAGACGTGGCTCTTCTGGCCTCCAGTCTCAACCGGAAGGTGCTGAGATTCGTGTCCAGGACAAGAGATCCTTGGGCAGACGCACTAGGTGGCTCTGTGGGGTCAGTACCAGCTGATCTACGCCTTTCCTCCACTGAAACCGTTACCACACCTGCGACACGAGTGGAAGTCGAGGGGATCCCAGGGATTCTGGTCGCCCCAGATTGGCCTCAACGACCTTGGTATGCAGACCTTGTGCGCCTGGTGGCAGACGCCCCCTGGCGACTACTGTTACGAGAGGACCTTTTGTCTCAAGGTCCGATTTTTCCATCCTGCTTTACCATCACTGGCTTTAACGGCATGGCTATTGAGAGCCAGGTGTTGAGGAACCGGGGTCTGTCGGATTATGCTGAAGGCATGGAAATCTTCATCTAGGAAGATATATCATCGTACCTGGAAGGCCTACATCTCCATGTGTGAGGAGAAAGGATGGCATCCGCGCTCCTTTGCTATATCCAGGATCCTGCTGTTTCTTCAACAAGGAGTAGACCAGAAATTGGCATTAAGCACCATTAAAGGGCAAATATCAGCCTTGGCTGTTTTTTTTTTTTTGTTTTTTTTTTGTTTTTTGTTTTTTTTGCCTGGCGTCTCACTCATTAGTGAGTACATTTGTTCAGGGGGTGCGACATGTAGTGCCTCCGGTGTGTCCACCGTTACCCCCGTGGGATCTGAACCTGGTGTTATCGGCGCTTAAAAGAACGCTGTTTGAAAATATCAGGGAGATAGAAAGTGGTCTTTCTAGTGGCCATCACATCAGCCAGGAGGGTTTCGAAACTAGTGGCTTTGTCACGCAAGTCGCCTTATCTGGTTATTCACAAGGACAAGGTGGTGTTGCGTCCGCAACCGTCTTTTCTACCGAAAGTGGTCTCGGCTTTTCATATCAATGAGGACATTGTGTTACCATCTGTGTCCTAAGCCAAAACACCCTAAGGAGGTGGCCTTTACACTCTGGACGTGGTTCAGGCTCTAAGGGTGTATTTGCCACAGCTTCCTATCGGAAGTCAGACTCCCTCTTTGTTTCGGTGGCTGGTCCAAAGAAAGGCATGGCGGTCTCGTCGGCCACCATTTCCAGGTGGATCAGATAGATTGTAATGCAAGCCTATGCCTTGAAGGGGCAGGTGCCTCCCTTTCTGGTCACGGCCCACTCCACAAGGGCAATCAGAACATCTTGGGCCTTTCCGACACCAAGTGTCTGTCGCTCAAGTGTGTAAAGCGGCGACCTGGTCATCTGTCCACACGTTTACCAAGTTCTACAAGGTAGACGTCAGTGCATCGGCTGCATGTTTTGCAGGCGGCCGCATAGTTCCAATTGAATATGCAATATATATATATTTATTTATTTTTTGGGCAAAAACACAGTACCTTTTTAAGTTAATGCACTGTTGCATTAGGTAACACAGGTTTTGTTGCGGTTGAGGGTATTTCCTCCTGTTGAGGTGTACCCTGGTTTTTGTGGGTAAAGGTTTGTTTTCACTAGTTCCCACTTGCCATGGGGCTTGAAGTTTTATGCTTGTTTTCCCACCCCTTATTTGGCACTGCTTGGACGTCCCAATGGCTAAGAGGAGCTGTGTCGGTCAGTGCATATAAGAGAAAATAGGATTTTTTTTTTTTGTCTGTAATTTTCTCTATCATTCACCGACCAACACAGCACCCGCCCCTCCGTCTTCCCCCCCCCCCCCCCCCCCCCGTTTTTATACTGCTTGTTGACGTACTCGTGACTGCATGGCAGGCTGGAGGATTGTTACTCAAGGGACTGCCCCCTGGGTGGAACTGGAAAGTTCTGAGTGTTGCATAACAAGTAATGCCTAGTGTTCTCCTAGTGGTGGGCATAACAACCCAATGGCTAAGAGGAGCTGTGTCGGTGAATTACAGAGAAAAGGATTTTATGGCGAGTACAAAAAAAATCCTATATTTTAATAGTTTGAAAAGTTAGAATGGAAATGTTGTTAAACTATTTTTTTTAAATATAATTACTGTGACCAGAGCAATACAGTGTTACCATAGTAACACTGTACCCACTCTGGACAGTTGATTTGCTTATAATGGTGAATTTCATTGCTATAAGCAAATGTTTTTACTGAATGACAGTTTGTAGACACTTGTTTTAGCTTTGATTGGGCCCCATCTGTTCCATGTGATTACTGTGACCAATCACAGCTACAGTAGGTGTCCGCGATATTGTGTCAATCTCCCTGCTTTTATCAGCGAGATTGACACCCTGCGAGCCCCGTTGCGGGAGCCGGCTCCCATCGGGAAAAGAAAATGTTTTTTTTTCCTTTCCTGATGCGCGACAAGCATTGCTGACATTGAGGCTGGGTTCACACTGGTGCGGGGTTCCGACACGGATCAGGCACTGTATTTGGTATGAATCTTAAGGGAGAACGCCGCCAAATTTTAAATGAAAAAAGGCATGGTTTCCCCCTCCAGAGGTGTACCAGTCCCTTAGGTCTGGTATGGATTTTAAGGGGGAACCCCCTACGCCGAAAAGTGGCGTGGGGGGGGTCCCCCACAATCAATACCAGACCCCTATCCGAGCACACAGGCTGGTCAGCAAAGGGGGTGGGGATGAGCTTGTCCCCACCCCCCCTTTTTTTTTTTTTTTTTTTTTTTTTTAACTGGCCGGTCTGTGTGCTTGGATAGGGGTCTGGAATGTATTCGGGGGGGGGGCCCCTCATGCTGTTTTGGGGGGTGTTACCCTTAAAGCCACACCGGCTCCATTAGAGAGGCGACATTGTTGTTTTTTTTATTTATTAAATTAGATCTATTTATGATGATGTAAGTTTTATGTTGAATGTGATGGTTTGTAATCACTTTAAGCATTTCACAAGAGTATAGAAGCTTCATTGAGAACCTTGTGGCACAAAGTGGCATAAGCCAGTACACATCATAAAACAATGAAGTGTGATGTCAAATATAATTAGGTGTTTTAGCCTTCATTTTTCACAAGTGTCATTGCGTGTTGGCCATCCCCTTTCTACACTGAGTAGCTTAACTATTTATCTGCAAAAGATTAAATTTACTCCTCAGCTGAGTGTTTTGGGACAATGCCTGGAAAGATGTGGCCTATAATGATACTTTCTGATGACGTCCAACGAAATGTACGTTGAGTCGTAGATTACTGGTCATGTCACGTTCGAGTCCCTGCCTTCCAGTACTCAGTCAGTGGAACACACGCTGGCTCTAGAGTGTGAGCAGAGTGGCGTTCCCTTACAACAATCCATGCAAGTTATTCTAGTCCCAGGGAGGGCGATATTACAATGAAAGCACTTGTTTTGTATTTGTGAGAATAAAAGGTATTGCACTATATCAGTTTCCTTTTTATTACATGGGCTTATGGTGGAGAGTTACGTAGGACCCCTAACAGGTGTAAGAAGATCCTGAAAGAGACTTTCCAATCAAGGTGATTTTAGACCTTTTTAGTTAGAGGTTATGGCTATTTGGTGAGTGTACATCCAGTTGGATACTATTGAGTGAATAAGCAATAGATGGTAATGGTGCACGGCAGTATTTACTGTTGAAGAAAGAAGGAATCCATAGATTTATTATGAAATGTATTTTGAAGGACTTTACGTTGGCATTATTTGAACTGAATGGTTTATTGTGGGTTTCACTTTATTTTTCTTTTACTCAAATCTTTTTTATTATTTTATATGAAAACCCCATTGACACAATACAGATAGAACCACAAAAATAGAAATCACACCACTCCACCCCCAAAAAATAACAAATAAACCCCAAACCACTTCCCTTCAACAAGCCTGGAGTGTATATGAATATGTGACACACAAATAAAAAGGAATAACAATACCCAGCATTACACAGTACACATTGAGTGACATGATACCTAAGTCAGATTTAAGACGTCTAGCACAGATGACCTAAAACTTATTCAGGGAGTTTTTTTTAGGGACTATGTATGCTTTTCAAAAAGAATGATGCTATTGAGATTTACAATCCAGTCCGACACAGTCGGTGGATGTGGAGAGGTCCACTTAAAGTGGAAGTAAACTCCCCTATCGTTTGCAGCCAAGGAAGCTGCCATCTTTGCCTGTGTTTAATCTTCAACTGCTATGGTGCAGCACATGTGATTCGTTATGACACCAGCCATTGGATGGTGTGATAGTTTGGCTGAGAGCATAGCCAATGTGCAGTTAGCATTCCTGGCATGCCTTTTTTTTTTAAACAGTTTAAATCGATGGGTTTATTTCCAAGTTAAGAGCAATCTGTCTACGGGCAACAAAGTGCACACCTTATAGTATTACCTAGTAGGGGAGGTGTCACAGGAACCTAATATACATATATGTGGTTCAACCAGAATATTAATATCCAATACCCTTTTTAAGGTATCAATCACCTCCACCCAGTATCTTTGAAGTTTTGGACATTGCCACAAAAGATTAATTATGTATGTATATTAATGTATCTGTGTTACCGCATCTAGCACAGGCTGGCTCAGATTTCAGTCCAATTGCATAGAGAAACTGCGGAGTTCTATAGACCCTATGGATGAACAAATGCCTACCTGCACATACCCATATGCCTTTGGCATCAAAAGTTTCTGCAGTTGGCAGTCGGGGAAGCCCACTGCCAGTTTGTGGCTCTTCCTTTTGGCCTGGCATCAGCCCCCCCGAGTCTTTACCAAAGTACTGGCTCCAGTGTTGGCGTTGTTGAGACAACGTGGGATCGCGATTGTGGGTTACCTGAACGATCTCCTCCTGAGAGCTTCTTTTGCCTCAGAATTAGAGGAGGAGGTGGCGATCACCTTGCAGTCCCTGCAAGCATTTGGGTGGCTGTTGAACCTAAAGAAGTCGGTGGTGGTACCGACTCAGCATCTGGAGTACCTGGGGTTACTATTGGACTCCAGGGAAGCGAGGGTCTTTCTCCCCTCAGACAAATTGCTGACTCTCAGATCTGCAGTCAAACTACTGATGAACCGCAAGTGGTTGTCACTCCGCTTTTGCATGCATGTGCTGGGGCTCATGGTAGCCTCCTTCGAGGCAGTACCTTATGCCCAGTTCCACACCAGAGTCCTGCAGAAGGAGATCTTGACAAAATGGGACAAATCTCTGTTGTCCCTAGATCGGCAGATCCAGGTGAGCCAGCCAGTCAGGGACTCCCTGATCTGGTGGTTGAGGTCCCCGGTGATTCAGTCCGTAAAATCGTTCCTTCTGAAATGGACGGTGGTCACTACAGACGTAGACGTCAGTGCATCGGCTAAAGCCTGTTTTGGCCGAAAAGTTCTGCAGGCGGCCGTGTAGTTGCAATTAAATTTTTCCTGTCTTTTTCGATAAAAACGCAGTACTGTTTTGGTTAATGCACTGTTGCATTACTTCCGCAATGTTGCGGTCTTGGGGATCACTCCTGTTGAGGATACCCGGTTATATAGTGGTGTTTTTCCACACACTGCTGTTTTTTTTGTGGGTTTAGTTTCACTAGTTCCCACTTGCCATGGTGGATGAAGTTTTTATGCTGTATTTTCCCACCCCTCGTTTGGCACTGCTTGGGGACGTCCCATTTAGTTACAGAAAGGAGCTGTGTCGGTCGGTGAATATAAGAGAAAATAGGATTTTTTGTACTCACCGTAAAATCCTTTTCTCTGTAATTCACTGACCGACACAGCACTCCTTTTTTATACGTTATACTGCTTGTTGACCTACTGAAGCTGCTAGGAGCAGTGGGAAGGGTTGATAGCATGGGGCCCTCCCCCCCTGTGGCGGGATTAAAGTTCTGTGTATTGTGTAACAATTTTTCCTAGTTTCTCCTAATGGCAGGCTGTACAACCCATTTAGTTACAGGGAGGAGCTGTGTCGGTCGGTGAATTACAGGGAAAAGGATTTAACAGGGAGTACAAAAAATACTATTTTTCCTAGTTTTGCCCATCTCTGAAAGCCTCTAAGAGTCGAAATTTGAGAAAGTCTATCATTTTCCCATATGGGAGTGTATCTATTGGGATATGAGACACATTTTTTTTTTAACTATATCCCATACTTTACAGATTAACATACAAGTAGGCATATCTGCAAGCGAGACACCCCCCTCTTTCACCATCGAGGACAAAGAGTGGAGACCAACCCTTAAATGCAAAAGAAAATAATCGTTGAGCAGGAAAGGATATCTGTTCAGACTCCCATCCAGCAAAATGCTGTAAGTGGGGGGGGTGATAAAATTATATCCTTGGATTAGGAACTGCCATACCGCCGGTATTTGTGGGATGCTGTAGTCTCCAGTTTGAGACGAGGGGTTTTGTTCTGCCATATTAATTGCCTAAATATAGTGTTTATCTTAATAAAGATCCGGATAGGGATCTAAATCTAGAAATTATGTAAAAAAAAATAGAGAAGCTGAGGCATCCATATCATACCTATTAGCGATAAAGGGAGCTTAGTCCAGGTTTTACTCTGATTTTGAAATCTAATAAGTAATGGAAATATATTATCTACAATATAAGACTGTGGGGAGTCTGACATAGTTATATCTAAGTATTTTATAGATGATACAACCTTAGAATGAAAAAGTATAGGTGGTAGTGGATCTGGAAAACCTTCCAAACGCCTTAATGTGTTCCATTACTACCTGCAGGGATGAACAGACATTAGACATAAAAAAAGAGAAGATCATCTGCATATAGTGATATCTTTTCCTCCATGTGTCCCTTAACCGCTTCCCAAGCAGCGCACGCCGATGTACGTCGGCAGAATGGCACGGGCAGGCATATTGGCGTACAGGTACGTCCAATCTTCAATGCCGCCCTGCCATCGCGAGCGCACCGCCGGTCGGGACCCCCGTGAGTCCGATCGCGGACTCGATCGCCGCGGGCATACCCGCGATCGTCTCACGGGACCGCTGAATGGAGGAGATGCAGTGTAAACAGCATTTCTCCATTCTGCCTAGCAACTAGTGACGCTGATCTCTGCTCCATGTGATTGGAGCAGAGATCAGTGTTCACTAAATGAAAGCCCAACCCCCCCACAGTTAGTAACACAGCCCTAGGAACACTTAACCCCTACACTGCCACCCACTGGTTAACCCCTTCACTGTCAGTGTCATTTACACAGGAATCACTGCATTTATATAGCAATGATTACTGTATAAATGACAATGGTCCCAAAAATGTCCGATGTCTCCGCCACAATGTCGCAGTCACAATAAAAATCACTGATCGCCGCCATTACTAGTAAAAAAAAAAAATTATTAATAAAAATGCCATAAAACTATCCCTATTTTGTAAACGCTATAACTTTTGTGCAAACCAATCAATAATCGCTTATTGCGATTTTTTTTTTTTACCAAAAATATGTAGAAGAATATGTATCGGCCTAAACTGAGGGAAAAAAAAATGTTTTTATATATTTTTGGGGGATATTTATAACAAAAAGTAAAAAATAATGCGTTTTTTTTCAAAATTCTCGCTCTATTTTTGTTTATAGTGTAAAAAATAAAAACTGCAGGGGTGATCAAATACCACCAAAACAAAGCTCTATTTGTGGGAAAAAAAGGACGTCAATTTTGTTTGGGAGCCACATCGCACGACCACGCAATTGTCAGTTAAAGCGACGCAGTGCCGAATCGCAAAAAGTGGTCTGGTCTTTGACCAGCAAAATGGTCCGGTTTGTAAGTGGTTAATCAGACCAGTAACATCAGGAGAGGCCTGTATAAGACATGCCAAAGGCTCTATGGCCAGGGCAAAAAGCAGGGGAGACAACGGACACCCCTGTCTAGTGCCCCGGAAAAGTCTGAAACTAGGAGATTGAAAGCCATTCATCCTAACCGATGCCCCCGGAGCAGTGTATAACAACCAGACCCTCTTACAAAAACCAGAGCCAAGCCCGAACTTATCAAGAATAGCCCACAAATATGGCCATTCGACACAATCAAAGGCATTTATTGCGTCTAGTGCTAAGAAAGCACAGTTTGAAAGGCTTGGGGCCGGAACCTACATATTTAACTGCTTCCCGACCGCCGCACGACCATGTACGCCGGCAGAATGGCACGGACAGGCAAATGGGCTACCGTCTCACAGGGAGGAAGAATGGGGAGATGCCGATGTAAACAACATCTCCCCATTCTGCCTAGCAACAAGTGACACTGATCTCTGCTCCCTGTGATTGGAGCAGAGATCAGTGATCTGTAAAATACAGCCACGCCCCCCCACAGTTAGCAACACGCCCCTAGGACACAATGCCTACTCTGTCACCTCCTGGTTAACCCCTTCACTGCCAGTGTCATTTACACAGGAATCAGTGCATTTGTATGGCACTGATTGCTGTATAAATGACAATGGTCCCAAAAATGTCCAATGTGTTTGTCATAATGTTGCAGTCACAATAAAAATCGCTCATCACCACCATTACTAGTAAAAAAAAAATTATTAATAAAAATGCCATAAAACTATCCCCTATTTTGCAAACGCCATAACTTTTGCCCAAACCAACCAATAATCGCTTATTGTGATTTTTTTTTACCAAAAATATGTAGAAGAATACGTATCAGCCTAAACTAAGGAAAAAAATGTTTTTTTATATATTTTATGGGGATATTTATTATAGCAAAGAGTAAAAAATGTAAAAAAAAGGTATGAATCTTAAGGGAGAACTTCATGCCAAATTTTAAATAAAAAACCGGCATGGGTCCCCCCAAAGTCCATACCAGACCCCTATCCGAGCACTCAGGCTGGTCAGGAAAGGGGGCGAGGAAAGTCAAAATTGTCGCTCTGTTTTTGTTTATAGCGCAAAAGATAAAAACCGCAGAGGTGATCAAATACCACCAAAAGAAAGCTCTATTTGTGGGTAAAAAAAAGATGTCAAATTTGTTTGGGAGCCACGCCGCACGACCGTGCAATTGTCAGTTAAAGTGACGTAGGGCCAAATCGCAAAAAGTGTTCTGGTCTTAAGCCAGCAAAATAGTCCGGTCTGAATGTGGTTAAATATGCACGTCTGATATTAAATGCAGTTGATTTGTTGCCCATAAATCCTACCTGATCTGGATGAATAATACTGTTAATAACCTTATTTATAGGGCTGTTACGGATTAAAATTTTCGTGTTCCATTAATCTTTTTTTTTAAATCGATTAATCAACTAATTTCAATTAATTGTAGCACACATACAGATCCAACTACTTTTAGCTGATCTCCTTGCATTGCAACTCTGCATTAGTGAGTGGTAAATGTGGCATACACTGTATATAATCACCCAACACTAGTTAGTTTCCACAATCCATGACTTAACTTCACAGTTCACACAAATACATTTTACATTCAAACTGTAGCACTGACGTAAGCAATTTTTTTTCCCACAGTGACAATCCCTCCACCTCCGGTCTAACTAATCACTCTCACCTTATGGCATGTAACCCTGTGCAAACAGGTGGTCATGCAAGCGGGTATCAAAAGGGTTAACATGGACCATAAACTTCTCTCACATCTCCTTAGATCTCAGCAAGGACGCCAGGTCATGGGTAGAAAGAAAAGATCAAAGTGCTCACCGCTTAAGTATAAGATTTAACACAGAACAGATGATAAAAACACAGCATACGCAAGTTCAATCAGAACTTCAACGTCACCAGACTCCTCCCCCTTCCCTTCGTTAGCAGACGGAGGGGGGGAGGAGTCTGGTGACTGATGTCCGTGACGTCACTGGATCTCCGACGGAACTCCCTGAGGAGCCAGAAGATTTAAGATTTATTTTTTGTGTTCAAACGCAAACTACTCACATAAAGATGATAAAAACACAGCATGTAAAGACGACAATCGTGTTAGTTCCGTAGGGCAGCAGCGCGTGACGTCATGTGTAGCTCCTCCCCTGTATGCGTTACGTTCAATCAGAACTTCAACGTCACTGGACTCCGTTAGCAGATGGAGGCACTTGTGGAACGGGGAGGAGTCCGGTGACGTTGATGTCCGTGACATCACCGGATCTCCAACAGAATTCCCTGAGGACCCGGAAGCCGGTGGAGAGGTGAGTACAGATCAAAAGAATTTTGATCAATCAAAAAAATTAACGATTAATCAAGAAATTAATCTTTAATTTCCACAGCCCCACTTATTTAGTCTAGTTGCAAGTATCTTAGCAAGAATTTTAACATCTGTAGATAATAAAGAAATTGGTCTATAATATTCAGGGTGTAGCAAATTTTTATCCTTTTTGGGTATGACTACTATTACTGATTGTCCCATAGAGTCTGGGAGCTGGCCCATATGAAAAGCCTCATTTAGTGTGCTAAGAAGAGCGGGAAGTAATTCTTTATTATATTTTTATAGGTCTCAATAGGGAGGCCATTGGTCCCTGGGGCCTTGGCATTGGGAAAACTAGCCACTGCATTTTCTACTTCCATTAAAGTGAGTGAGGCATTGAGAAATTCTCTCTTCTATTAAAATAGCTGGGAGATCAATACTGGCCATGTAACTAGATAGCTCTGCAAGGGTAAAATCTGCCCTGGAATTATATACATCTTGATAATAGGACTTAAAGATAGATATAATTGAACTAGTCTGGTTACAAACCTCCCCCTCTGTTAGATGTGGCATGTGTCTCCTGCAGACAGATGAGGGCAGGACGAAAAAAAGCAATATAGTCAAATATAGATTGTCTTTTTAAAGCATTGTTCATACCCCTAACATTCCAAGAAAGTATTCTACTTATTTTTCAATTGTTCCACAGTATATGTTTGTTTTGTCTTTTTTGGTGCCCCCTTACGCTTTTATTGGTTGTACAGTATAGGTATCTCCTACACTATTGGGAAGCAGCTGTTTTTTTCTACACTTTTTAATGAGGTTTTTTTCTTTATTAGTAGTGGCACTAGTAATTAAAAAAAAAAAAACTTTAGCACTAATATCCAGCAGTGCAGGCTTTGCAGGGATTCATTTGGATCCTGAATCTTTGGAAATCATTGCTGGAACTGACTCGATAGGACCCGGGCATGGATCTTCCTGCCCTGGGACAAACATCTGTCCCTTCACTTTCATGCCTGGGCCCTTTGGTCCCAGGGTTGTGCCTCTTTTTGTGCCTGCATGAGGGTCTCGGTCAGTTGAAAGGAAGGCAGCAGAAGTGCATATTCCAGGTGTGGAAAATTGTCAGGCAGTAATCTCTACATTTGAAACCCGGGAAATAGTTGCTTTCGTGTTTTTTTTTCACAGGCGGTCAACTTTGGATGTGAGTGAACATGGTGTTCATGTTCACTCACAAACTAGACCAGTATATCCACAGGACCAGGACTCTATGGGCCTTGGCAGGGGGCTACGCTGGCAACTCTTTGATCACTCCAAACTGATCTACATCTTTCCCCCAATATAGTCCCTTCCTTGTTTGTTCTGCAGGATCAAGATAAAGGGCATTCCAGTGATTCTCGTTGCAGTAAACTGGCTCAAGAGGGCATGGTACACAAAGTTGTTGCAGACAATCAGTGGACCCTCCTTAATCTTCTGTCTCAGGGACCTATTCACCACCTTGCTCCTTGGTTTCTGGTTTCAACAGCTTTACTGCAGAAGCCCAGATGCTGAAGGGTGGGGCCTAGTAAACTCTGCCATCTCTGTGCTCTTGGAAGCTAAAAAGTTGACTATTATACCTGGAAGGCTTCTTTTTTTTTGGTGCAAGGCTAGGAAATTCCATCTTAGCCCCTGTACACACGGTCGGAGATTTCGACAACCAAATCCGTCGGATTTTGTCCGTCGGATCTTGTCCGAAACTGTTGCATACACACGGTTGGACAAAGTTGTCGAAAAATCCGATCTTTCAGAACGTGATGACGTAATTTCGTTACGATGGGACTACATTCAGGCTAGTAGCCAATAGCTTTGATGTAGGAATTTGATCTGAGCATGCGTGGCACTTGGTCCGATCAAAATTCTCTACACATGATCGGAGTATGTCCGATCGGCCCAGTTGGTCGGGAAATATTTCCAACAAGTTGGAAAATTGGGTCCGACGGAATCAGTCCGATGCATACCACACACAGTCGGATTATCCGACAACACGGTCCGATAGGACACATTCCGACGGATTCTCCGACCGTGTGTACAAGGGCTAAGAATGCACCCGATGGGAGGAATCCTGTGTTCGCTCAGGTCTGGAACAAAACTTTGGCTCTGAGTACCTTCAAGGGTCCGATCTCAAACCTAGCTATCTTTTTGAAAGACCACCTTTCTAAATTGCCTCTCACTAACTTGTCAGGGAGATTCTCTTTCCTGGCTAACCGTATTCACAAGGTTGTCTTCCTTGTTGGTTTCTCCTCTACGAGGTGAGCCCAAGTTAATGGTCTTCTCCTACAAAGACCCCTTCTTAGTGTTACATATGGATAAGATTGGCTTAAGGCCTGAAGTTTCTCTTCTATCTCACATCTATGCTTATTTACTTACCCATATTCATGCTCCTGATCTGCTGTCCTGTCAAGGAAAATGGGCGGCTGATATAGGCCCCATAGATGGGATCAAATACTGACGGCCAGTCTCTGTGTCAGCTGCCGCACTTGTTTATCTTGCATCGCTCCTATAGGACACTGAAACAACTGCACAGGTGGGGTAGAAGAGATTCTCCTTTATGACCAAAATGTCAGTTACACAAAGGAACATTAATTCATATGCTGTGGCAATGCCTCAAACTAGTCAGATATTGGCAGGCGATACTGGACATCATTAACCCTACTTATACTACTCAGCTGCAACTTGATCCAATCACCAGCCTGCTGGGAGGACTAGAGGAGGACCTGTATCTCCCTCAGACATACATAGCGATACTGAGGCTGTTATATTTGGCCAGGAAATGAATTGCAAAGTATTGGCTCTCCCCTCATGCCCCCACATAAAATAGCTGTCCAAAATACCAAGCCATTGACTCTGATTTAAAGCACCTGTGCAAGATAAAGGAAAACATGGCCTATTGAGGATACTTGAGGACAGGGTTGAGAACCATTGGTCTAGGATTCCCCCTTACCTGTTCGAGCACACTCAACTGGACCTGTTTAGTGCATTGTGAGCTTTTCAGCAGAAGGCAGATTGCAAGGTTGCCACCTACTGTTCTGCTTACATGGTTGCAAGGTTGCCACCTACTGTTCCGCTTACATGATATGTTTTAACAGGTAATTCTTAGGCCTTTTCTCATGCTAGTTTTTTTAACCACTTACATTCTGGGTCTATTCTGACATAGGTGTAGAAATCAGCCCAATTTTTTTCAAAATAAAAATAGGATTTTTATATACAGCTTACCTGTAAAATCCTTTTCTTGAGAGTACATCACGGGACACAGGAGCTCATTACATAGTGGGTTATATAGGCACCTCTGGTGATTGGACACTGGTTAACCCCAATTAAGGAGAATTCCTCCCCTATATAACCCCTCCCATATGGGAGGCACGTCAGTTTTGTAGCAAAGCAATAGGAAACCACGTAAAACCCAAGAGGGGCGGGAGCCCTGTGTCCCGTGATGTACTCTCAAGAAAAGGATTTTACAGGTAAGCTGTATATAAAAATCCTATTTTCTTGATCATACATCACGGGACACAGGAGCTCATTACATAGTGGGATGTCCCAAAGCAATGCTCAGATTGAGGGGAGGGAGACACAGATCATAATTATAGACCGCCATGGGCCGGAGGACCTAAACTGCAGCCTGCAGTACACTGCGCCCAAAGGCGATATCCTCTTGCCCTCTGAATGTGTGGACTGATGACCAAGTTGCAGCCTTACAGATCTGAGCCAGGGAGGCCTGGTGATGCACTGCCCAAGAAGCACTTACAGCCCTAGTAGAGTGTGCCTTCACTTGAAAAGGAGGGATTTTCCCTTTAACACTATAGGCCATAGAAATAGTCTGTCTAATCCACCTTGAGAGAGTGGATTTTGATGCCACCTGGCCCTTCCTAGGGCCTTCCGGCAAAATAAATAAGCAATCAGTTTTCCTTATCTGAGCAGTTGCTTGAAGATAGATACTGATTGCCCTAACCACATCCAAAGTGTGCAAAGATTCTACTTCTGCGGACTGTGGGTCCGGAAAAAAGGATGGTAGGATTACATCTTGATTCAAATGGAATCCCGAAACCACCTTAGGTAGAAAGGACCTGTTGGGGCGCATGACCACCCCGTCCTTATGAACAAGTAGATACGGCTCTTTGCTGGAGAGAGCTGCTAGTTCTGACACTCTTCTAGCCGTGGATATGGCTACCAAGAAAACCAATTTTTTGGTCAAAAGAACCAATGAAGCCAGATGCAAAGGTTCAAAAGTTTGCCCCTGCAAACCCGAGAGAACCAAATTCAGATCCCATGGGCATACCGGAGGTTTGACTGGCGGCCTTATCCGCATAGCCCCCTGGATGAAAGCCCACACCAGGGAATGCGATGCAAGTGGCTTCTGAAAAAACACTGACAAGGCCGAAATCTGCACCTTGATAGTGCTTACGGCCAAATTCATTTCTAGGCCTGACTGGAGGAAGGCCAAGATCCTGCTAATGACATACTTTCTAGGATGCCATTTCACACCAGGAAACATATGCCCTGCAGATTTTGTAGTAAATAAGCCTGGAGGCCAGCTTTCTGGCATTAACCAGAGTAGAAAGGACTGGCCCCGAAAGGCCACGGTCTCTCAGAATGTGTGTCTCAGCAGCCAAACCGTCAAATTCAGACTGTGTAAAGCAGGATGGTAAATCGGACCCTGTGAGAGCAGATCTGGCCGGAGAGGGAGGATCCATGGCCTGCCTACTGCCAACTTCATGATCTCTGCATACCACGGTCGCCTGGGCCAAGCCGGGGCTACCAAAAGGACCGATTTTGTCTCCCTCTTGACTCTTCCCAGGAACCGCGACAGAAGCGGGCACGGGGGGAAGGCATAAATCAGATTGTACTGATCCCAGGGAACTGTCAGAGCTTTTGACCCCTAAGCAAGCGTATCTCTTGTTCTTGACACAAATTTGTCCAGTTTTCTGTTGAACCTGGACGCAAACAGATCTACGTCTGGAGTACCCCACCTGCGACATATGTCCAAAAACACGGGGTGCAGAGCCCATTCTCCTGGGCACAACCGCTGGTGGCTCAAAAAATCCGCCTGCCAATTTTCCACTCCTGGAATGAAGACTGCAGAAAGGCATGGAACATGCTTTTCTGCCCAGACAAGTATGCGATTCACCTCTTTTTGCGCAACTAGACTCCTGGTACCGCCCTGGTGATTGATATAGGCCACTGCTGTGGCATTGTCGGACTGAACCCAAACAGGGAGACCCCGTAGTCTGGAAGACCACTTTATGAGAGCCATGTAAACTGCCTGGATCTCCAAGACATTTATGGGCAATAGCTTCTCGATCGCAGACCATCTCCCCTGCCAGCATGTCTCCTCTAACACTGCTCCCCAGCCTGTCAGGCTGGCATCTGTCGTAATAACCTTCCATGGGAGAGGAAGAAAAGTTTTGCCTTTCAGCAAATTCTCGGTTTGTAACCCCCAGACAAGACTCTTGCGTGTCCCTGGGGATAGACGCATAGGAAGATCCAAGGATTGGGGCTTCCTGTTCCAAGCCGCAAGGATGCATCTTTGCAGAAGCCTTGAGTGGAACTGGGCAAATGGAATGGCCTCGAAGGAGGTGACCATTTTCCCTAACAGTCTCATGCACAAGCGAATGGGGGAAGATCTCATGCTCAGAATTAGGCGCACCAGATCCCTGATGGCCAAGGCTTTTGGCCTTGGAAGAAACACCTTGCCCTGAGCGGTGTCGATAAACATACCCAGGTATTCCAACCTGGTAGCAGGCTGTAGGGACGACTTTTCTAGGTTTATAATCCAACCTAGGCACTGCAGGTGGAAACACTGTGGTTCAGGAATGCTACTGTTTTCTCCATAAGAAGCAAGTCGTCTAGATAAGCCATGTTGGCTATACCCTGAGCTCTTAGGTTTGCCAAGAGAGGGTCCAGAATCTTTGTGAAGACTCGAGGGGCCATAGCGAGCGCGAACGGCAAGGCCACAAATTGAAAATGGCACCGCTCTACCGCGAACCTTAGATACTTTTGGTGTGCGGGAAAAATTGGCACATGGAGATATGCATCCTTGATGTCTATTGATGCCATAAATTCTCCCCCTTGCAGGGAGGAGACCACAGTGCGAATTGACTGCATTCGGAAGAACCGGATGCGTAAAAACCTGTTCAGATCCTTCAGATCCAGGATAGGTCTGACACTTCCATTTGGCTTTGGAACGGTGAAGAGATTTGAGTAAAACCCTGAACCCTGTTCTTTTGGGTCCACTTCTACTATCACCCCCTGGGATAGTAAATGATCTAAGGCCAGAAATAGCGGTTTTTGCTTTACTGGGTCCCTGGGGATCCTTGACCTTAGAAAGTGAGGAGGTGAAATCTCCTGAAACTCTAGCTTGTAGCCCAGAGATACCGAAAAAATCACCCACTTGTCCCGGATCTCTTCCTGCCAGGCTTCCGCAAACTGCCGAAGCCTTCCCCCCACTCGGCCGAGCGGGGGCGCCCTTTCACAAGGAAGCTTTTGGGCTCTGCTTGGCAGGCTTTCGCCCCCAAGTCTTTTTCTGCCCCTGTGCTCGGCCCTGAACCTTTCCTGTAGAGGAGGGTTAAGAAGGCCGTCGCCACTGCTTAGAGCTTGATGCTCCGGGAGAGAGAGAACGCCTAAAAGATGGACGTTTGTTCCTTTTGACTGGAAGGAGAGTAGATTTACCCCCTGAAATTTTTTGGACGAATTTGTCTAATTCTTCTCCAAACAAACGTTCCCCTTTAAACGGGAACCCAATCAAATGCTTCCTGCATGATAACTCAGCTGCCCAATTCTTTAGCCATAGGGCCCTTCGCATGTGTACCAACAGGAGAGACAAACAAGATGCTTGTTGAACAGAATCCAAAATCGCATCAATCATAAAACACAGAATTTGAGGTATTTCTGCATAATTCTTCACTTCCTCACTGGGAAGGAGGCCAAGCATCTGCTTAACCTGTTCCTTGAGGAACTGACACAACCCCACGGCTGCGACTGTAGTTTGCACTACAGCACCAGTCATGGAAAAGGAGGCTTTTAATAATGTTTCCAACCTCTTATCAGTTGGATCTTTAAATACCTGAGCATTATCTAACGGACAGGTCAGGTTTTTATTCACGCAAGAAACAGCCGCATCGACAGATGGGACCCCCTATTTCTTGGTGAAACTTTCCTCCAGAGGATAATGCATAGAAAACCTTTTAGGAGGAGCAAACAGTTTATCGGGATGTCCTCAATCCTCATACATCAATTTATCCATTAAGGGATGAATTGGAAAGGAAAAAGCAGTCTGTGGGATTTTCCTGACTCCCAGGGAAGAAACAGAGGACGTAGCGACTTCAGCAGCAGGCATTCTGAATGTGGTACGCATCAATTCAGTATAATACTGCACCTGCTTTCTGAGCGCCTGGGAGGAGGGGACTCTCTCCTCTTCCTCTGATTCCTCCGACTGCTCAAGATCCCTGTCCCAAGATAGGGATCTCTCCTCATTGTCAGAAGAATCATCTGAAAGAGGAATCTCAGCAGAGGGAGGGGATCTACCCCTTTTCCTGCTATCTTTCAGGGAAGCAGAAATAAAATTCATGATTCTTCCTTCAAAACCCTCCAATGTAGCCCTAAGGGAGTCCTCAGTGACGTATACCGGGGCTGAGACATTAGGAGAGGCTGCAAAACCTGACAGGGGCACTGACTCATCCTGTGAGGCTGGCTCCAGTCTTGCAGGGGGGGATGGTAACTTACAGGCATTTTTAGAACCCCTGGACCTAGGCGGTGATTTACCAGTGCTCTTGTTACCTCCCCCTGAGACCCTCTTACGAGGAGACATAGTCCTAAGCTACAGAGCAGAGGTACTAATACAAAGTGCAATCACTGTTGTGCTAAAAGTCTCACAATAAAATATATATGCTTAATACTGCACAGCCTGATGCTGAGTAGGTGTCTAAGGTTTGCCTGGATCCAATCCCCTGGGATGCTTACTGCCCACAGCTCCTGTGTCTCTCACTTACAGTCCCCTGACGCTCTGGGCTTTTAAAACTGGCGCCTGCGCAGTACAGCGCCGTGCACACCAACGTGCACGGCTCACAACCACACTCCCCCCTCCATTAGCCTGGGAGCGCGCTCTGCGCACGCGTGCGCGAGGACCGCCGGAATCCAGGGGGGGAAAGGAATCTCCTCAGAGCTGCGTGGGACCCCCAGACTATGTGGGACCCCTATATTACCTTATTGTGGCAGGGACTGCAGTGGAGATGTGAGACCTCTGGAGAACCAGGCTTCACTGAGCGTGTGTACTGAAAGGCATGTAAGTATGCATCATGCTGCTCTTACTCCCTCTAGTGGTGGAAACCAGGTAAGACATACTACTACTCAAATGAAGAAATCCATAATATAATTATATATAGGATTAACTTCCCTTACCTGTCCTCGCCGCAGGAATTGCTGAAAACAGACAGATTCCAGCCTTCACCCATCACGGCAGGAAGAGTTGTGCCAACCTTCAGGTTTTTCTGGGGTTCTTTCTCAGAAGAACCTCCTACCTGGACCTTGTAAAAGACTCTGCCAGAAACTTTCGTGCCACTATGTAAACAGTACATCAAGTCTGGTTTTCCCAGAGCCCAGTCTTCCAATAGGAGAGGACTTACAGGCCAAACCTCGTTTCTTCGGATGACGAGGCCCGGGTACCATACCATCTTGGGAGTCTTTGTTGTAGCCTTTAGGCCGCCGCAGGGACCTGCACAGAGCTTTCTTCATAGCACATGTTTTACGTGACCAACCACCATAGACACTGGCGAAAAAACTGAGGTGCCTCCCATATGGGAGGGGTTATATAGGGGAGGAATTCTCCTTAATTGGGGTTAACCAGTGTCCAATCACCAGAGGTGCCTATATAACCCACTATGTAATGAGCTCCTGTGTCCCGTGATGTATGATCAAGAAATACACTTTAGTGATTTTTAATGCACAAAAACAATATTATACCCAATTGTTTGCTAAAATATATTGTTACACAGAGTAAATTGATAATTAACCACTTGCCGACCAGGCCATAGCCGAAAGACGGCTACAGCGCGGTCTTTTTCTGGGAGGGCGTCCTTGGATGTCCTCCCAGAATCTTGCTCTCGCGCGCCCCCTGGGGCACGCTCCTGCAAATATCCATGACCTTCGGGTCTGGAAGACCTGGCGCATCATGGTAAACAGCCGATGGTAGCGGCCCTTTACCACACGATCGCTCCATCAAATGACTGAGCGATCACTTGTAAACAAACCGGCATCATGTAATGACGGCGGTTCCTCCCTCTCCTCTCTGTACCGACCGGTACAGTGCAAGGGAAGAGTGGGAGAGATTACAGCAGCGCTGTAGGGTGGATGTACAGTGCCCACAGCGCTGCTCTGTGCCAATACTCTGCAGTACACTGCCCATACTGTGCAATAATCTGCAACACTGTGCAATACTCTGCAACACTGCAATACTCTGAAATACTCTGCCAATACTCGCCAATAAAATTTTGTTTTACTGAATTTTCAGTCTTTTTTTGCAAAAATAAAAAACCTAGCAGTGATTAAATACCACCAAAAGAAAGCTCTATTTCAGTGAAAAAAGGACCAACATTTCCTATGAGTACAGTAATTGTCATTCAAAGTGTGAGAGCATCGAAAGCTGAAAATTGGTCTGGTTAGGAGGGGGGTTTAAGTGCCCAGTGGTCAACTGGTTAACATTTAAAAATTATGCACGCTTGTGGAACAGTGCCAAACTGCGGTACTTAAAATTCTCCATAAGCAATGCTTTATAAGCCTACAGGTTACCAGTTTAAAGTTGCACAGGAGGCCTGGTGCTAGAGTTATTGCTCTCGTTATAATGTTTGTGGCGAAACCTCGCATGTGGTGTGAACGCGGTTTACATATGCACGACATACATAGGGGTTTGACTTTGCGTGCGAACATAGGAAGTACATTGCCACTTAAATGTTTTTATTCTATTTTGGATTTTTTTTTTTCACTCTTCTTTTTTTTCCTTTATTGCTGTGGCCCAGGAAGGGGAAGGGGGACCCATTTCGCTACATGTAAAAGCAATCCAGTGGCTTTTTAGTGGCTAGGATTACTTTTACATTGTAGAGCATTGCTGGTTG
Organism: Lithobates pipiens; assembly: GCF_037356315.1. Taxonomy (NCBI): domain Eukaryota; kingdom Metazoa; phylum Chordata; class Amphibia; order Anura; family Ranidae; genus Lithobates; species Lithobates pipiens. The sequence goes on from NW_027507748.1 coordinate 407,318,875, forward strand.
AAAGGACTGCTACCGAGGTCCTGGTATAATCACTTCAAACAGAGGATGTTTAAGTTTGTTCTTTTGGGGAAGGTGTTAACAATACCCATAACATGTAATCTGCCTGGCTTTACATTCAAAAATGTTCCTTTCCGGGAGCTGCGATGTACAAGCGGGAATTACTTCCATGCTGTCCCCTCCCCTCTATATGATGGACGGGTGGGGCCACCCGTACATCGGCGCCATGTTTCTGCACCCGGAGTGAGACTCCGAAGACGCAGCGTCTCCACGTTGGGTGTTCAGTGCGTCACTCCACTGGCTGGAGGAGCCTGCGCTTTTTTTATATTTTTTCCCCTTTCACTCTCTTTATATGTACATGAAATAGATACCTATAGCATTACTACTACTGTGCTGTTAAAATATTATTGATTACTTACAATAGATTTGGCTATACATCTTGATCATGCCATGGTTATCATGGTGCATTTGGCTATTAAGGCATATTAAGAGACTCATATTTCCTTTTTATTTCCTTTCCCTCATCACCCCTTTTATTTCACTTGTTCACCCTTTTCTCCCACTCTTTTCACTTCCCCTTTCTTTCTTCTGTTTGCATCCCTGTCCATATTCTCATTGACTCTATCATACAATAGCAATACTTTACCTTTATCTATAGGTTATTACTGAGTATACTACTTATTAATTTAGATACATATATACTTTTATTATAGTTGTCATGATATATATGGCTAATGTGACAATTCAAAACACACACACGCTGTCTTCACCTCTTCTTTTGCCATGGTCGGCCCCCCACTGGGTCCCCGATTGGTTGATGTGGGTCACGCCTCTTCAGCTCCCGGTTGGATCATTCTCCATGGTCACCATTTGGGATCAGCTTTTTTGGATTAACCAACTATAATGTAAGTATGGGGTACCTCATTCGAGGTCACATGCTTTTTCTCCAACTTCAAGCATCACTGAATCTTATGTCCTACTGATATCTACTATTTTTTAGATAATTATGCATCCATCTACTCCTGAGGAAGTGAGCAGCGCTTGCGAAACGTGTCAAGTGCAAAAGATGTCTATGTATATTTATGTACTTTCCAAATTGTATCAAATGTATTATGGCTTATGATGATTTTATGCTCCTTTATGATTATGTCTTTGGAATTGTAATAAATTCTAATTAATTTACTCTACTCATTTGTTATAACCTCAGTGATCTACGGTACTCATTTAAAGTCCCATGGGCTATTTCTTCTTTTTCTATCTGTATCATTAAGGGGACTTTATTCAACACAAACAATAAGTCCTTCACAAAAGGAATTTTGTTAAAGCTCCAAAACTGCAATGGTTTAGGTACAAATGTTGTTATCAAGGACAAAATGTCTTCACTATCTACAAACAACACATCCTTTCTATGTCGCTAGAGAGTGTTGTCTTAAATGCAGTCTGGCAATGGTGCATAGGTTCCACCCTTGGAGCACTCAATCTTGGAGGCAGCAAAGTGCAGTAAACTCAGGTTGCCAAGAGGTCTCTCACTACAAGTTCTGGTCCAAACCCGTTCCTCAAAGGCCAGACAAGGGGTCATGCCACACTCGGAGTGCCCCCCCCCCCCCCCCCCCCCCGAAGCCAGTGCCAGCTGCCAGCTAGATTCTGTGTCCTTCTCTGGCATCTGCATTTTCTCTGAAGATTTTTATCACTGTCCTTTTGTGGCTTTGTCAGTCAGGGTTCCACAGTTCAGAAGAAGTTCTGTAGCACTGCACAGCTCTCCATCACTCTTGGCTCTCTGCTCATCACAGTACAGCTCACAACACAGCAGCCTTGTGTCTCTCCTTTTCTCTACAGAACACCATAGTGCACACAGCAGCATCTCTTGGTCAGGTTGTAAGGGGTAGGGTTATGGGGTGGGTTGTCAAGCCCTCCATGTTCACCTCCTTGGGCACCAAGCAAAGGTCACATGAGAGGCCTACCCCAGGGTGGGTTCTTCTGGGCCACCATAGGTAATTTGGTTAGAGTCGCTGCATCGCACATGGGGTACCTTTACTGGAACAGATGACTGAACTTGAATAAAATCTTGATGTACTAAACAGCATTATGGTTGTTTGTGAATTTAGAGGGGGCATGCAGAGCCCTTGCTCTCTCCACCTGTGCAGTGTATCACTGCTACCTCACTCAGTAACTATATAGGAGTGCACCAAGTGTGGACGCCATGTGTTAACTTCACTTAACTCTTTCTCTACGGTACCTATGTACAGAATGAGGGCCCCTGGTGCTGCAGATCTGCTCCTGTTGCTATGGGAGATGGTTTTCTGCAAAATGAGTGCCGAGAACATCTCCCTCGCTGCAAGAGGCTACCTGTCACATGTACACACAACAGGCTGCTAGATAGACCTTTGTTAACTTTGGTAACCACTGTATGAACTCCTGTACCATTACCTTCATACCCCAATGTGTTTAGTGACCCAAGCTACAGACTATAAGCACTGTTTACTTGCATTACACCCCTTTAGTAACTTCAGACCAAAGGTAAAGTTTCAAAAGCATTACCATGATGACAAATGTAGACAACTGTCTGTCTGAAATAAAGTGCAGTCATTCCCCTAACATCCCTAGTCCATGACTCCAGGCTTGTGGTTGCCCCAGCATACCTGCATTGGAAAGAGCCCATACTTTTTATTTTTTATTACATTTTTCATACAGTACAAACAGAATACAAAACTGGAGCAGGTAACATACCTGCTCAGACGAGCAGCCACACAGGGCCAGTATCTGGGAACTAACATAGTTCAACTTACCAAAAGTCAATGTTCCCCACCCCCCAACTCTGACCAACAGCCAAATCCAGGAAATCTCAATTAACAGCACCCAGTAGTACTACAGAGTTTTACCATGCCCTTCTTTGAACTGGATGTTCAACACTAGCTGAGGGAATAGATAGGTAAGTATGTTTTGAGGCAATCACTATTCGTTCATAGGATAATCTATTCCATGTCATCTAGGTTGGGAACAAGTCACCTGCTCCTACATAGTCATTTAACCCACAGTAGATGAAGTCAAGCCATGCCTGCCATACTTTTTGGAATCTTTTCCCACAGCCCCTTGACATGTACGTTGCTCTGTAGAGATGTATCAGAGAGTTTACAGTCCCTTCCAATATGACATCATAGTCGCATTTGGCTTCTTCCAGTTTAATAAGATAGCCTTCCTACCGTAAAACAACCCTATATTTAGCAAGGTGCGGTGTGCTGGAGAGGGTACCATCTCTTCTACCAGGCCAAGGAGGCATACTCTTGGTGTATGGATTGGGACACTGAGTACCTTCGATAGGCAGGACTGTATCCCAGACCAGAAACTCTGGATTTGTGAGCAACTCCAAAAGACATGTTCGGCATCTCCAGCATTCACCATCAACATCTACCCAAAATAGATTCTCCTACTCCTCCTGAGTATGGCGATACCACGTGTGTGAGACTTCCACAGCCTGGCCACATACAGAGGCCGAGCACGGCCGAGTATGGCTGAGCATGGCTGGGTACGGCTGGGTATCACCAAGTATGGCTGGGGATTGCAGAGTAGGGATGAGCCGAACAACCCCTGTTTCATTTTGCACCAGAACCTGCGAACGGACTGGAAATTTGCACCAGCTTTAGAACCCCCATTAAAGCCTATGGGACTCGAACTTTGAAATCAAAAGTGCTAATTTTAAAGGCTAATATGCAAATTATTGTCCTAAAAAGGGTTTGGGGACCTGGCTCCTGCCCCAGGGGACAAGTATCAATGCAAAAAAAAAAGTTAAAAAAAAAGACGTTTTTCTGGGAGCACTGATTTTAATGATGCTTAAAAAAAGTGAAATATTCCTTTAAATATCCGGCCTGGGGGGTGTCTATAGTATGCCTGTGAAGTGGCACGTGTTTCCCGTGTTTAGAACAGTCCCTGCACAAAATGACATTTCTAACAGAAAAAAGGTAATTTAAAACTGCTTGGCGGTTTTAATGTAATGTCTGGTCCCATTGAGAAAAATGGCATGGGTACCCCCCTGCCCATTACTAGCCCCTTGGGTCTTGTATGTATATTAAGGGAACCCCGTACCCAAATTAAAAAAAGGCGTGGGGCCCCCAAGCCCTATATACTCAGAACAGCGATGTACAGGTGGTGCAAACAAGACAGGGACTGTGTAGGTTTGTTAAGTAGAATCTGTTTGTAATTTTGAACTGTGCATTTTTAAAGTGTAGCTCCAGTCAAAAAATCAATCTTTAAGCTTTTTCGAAAACATAGGGAAGGGTTATCACCCCTGTAACATTTTTTTTGCTGTCTGTGCACCTCTTTCACCTCACTTTCTGTCCCAATGACAAATGTTTTTGGAAAATGTTTTTTTTTTAGTAAAACAAGGATTGGGATAAAGCATCAGTGGAGAGGAGACACGTTTTTTTCCATATCAACACTTACAGGAGAGAATTTCCCTTTCTAGGGGTAGATTTATTCTCATTTCCTGTTGTCTCCTTCCGTTTGCAGGTAGGAGACGTTTGTAAGTTGAATGTTTGAAAGTAGGGGCCTGCCCTATATGCTCACCAGAAATTTGGGCCTAAGGTGTTGGTGTTCTGTAACACACCGTAAGCCGTCAAAGTGACTCTTGGTGGGTGCTGGAACGTCCTGCTGTGAACTATTATATCATGAATTGTAATTATATGCCATTGTTGAACAGTGGTAGAAAAATTGGGCCTTTGGTGGTGCTGGTGCCATAACACTGTAAGTCCTCACAGTTACTCTTGGTGGGCTGGAACGGGCCCTGCTGTGAAAAATATTATATCAAGAATTGTAATTACATGCACCTGTTGAACAGGGGTAGAAAAATTGGGCCTTAGGCACTGGTGCCACAACAGTGCAACACCTCACAGAGACTCTAGTTGGAGAGCAAAAATGAGCCCTGCTGCAAAGTATTGGATCAAAAATTGTAATTATACACCCCTGTTAAACAGGGGCTGAAAATTGGGCCTTAGGCACTGGTGCTGGTGCCACAACACTGCAACCACTCACAAATATTGTAGTTGAGTGCAGCAACGAACCCTCCTGCAAAAGATTGCATCAAAAATTGTTGTTACACGCCTCTGTTAAACCAGGGCTGAAAAATTGGGCCTTAGGCACTGATGCTGGTGCCACAACACTGAAATCCCTCACAGATACTCTAGTTGGAGCGCAGAAATAAGCCGTGCTGCAAAGTATTGCATCGAAATTTGGCGAAATTTTGAAAAATGGCATATATTCCACAACCCTGTTAACCACTTCAGCTCCGGACCAATAAACACCTTAAGGACCAGAGGTCTTTTTGCAATTTCGCACTGCGCTGCTTTAACTGGTAATTGCGCGGTCATGCAATATTGCACCCAAGCGAAATTTGCGTCCTTTTCTTCCCACAAATAGAGCTTTCTTTTGATGGTATTTGATTGCCTCTGCGATTTTTTTTTTTTGCGATATAAATGGAAAAAAGAGCGAAAATTTTGAAAAAAAAAGATATTTTCTTCTTTTTGTTATAAGAAAAATCGAATAAACTAAATTTTAGTCATACATTGAGGGCAAAATTTATTCAGCCACATGTCTTTAGTAAAAAAAATGTCAATAAGCGTATATTTTTTGGTTTGCGCAAAAGTTATAGCGTCTACAAACTAGATTACATTTTCTGGAATTTACACAGCTTTTAATTTATGACTGCCGATCTCATTTCTTGAGGTGCTAAAATGGCAGGGCAGTACAAATCCCCCCCAAATGACCCCATTTTGGAAAGTAGACACCCCAAGGAAATTGCTGATGGGTATGTTGAGCCCATTGAATATTTATTTTTTTTGTCCTAAGGGATTGAATAATGACAAAAAAAAAAAAAATTTTTTTACAAAAAGTTGTCACTAAATGATATATTGCTCACACATGCTATGGGCATATGTGAAATGACACCCCAAAATACATTCTGCTGCTTCTCCTGAGTACGGGAATACCACATGTGTGGGACTTTTTGGGAGTCTAGTCGCGCACGGCACCCCGAAAATCAATCACCACCTTCAGGATTTCTAAGGGTGCAAATTTTTGATTTAACTCCTCACTACCTATCACAGTTTCGAAGGCCATAAAATGCCAAAATAGCACAAAACCCCCCCAAATGACCCCATTTTGGAAAGTAGACACCCCAAGCTATTTACTGAGAGGCATGTTGAGTCCATGGAATATTTTATATTTTGCCAAAAGTTGCGGGAATATTACAAACTTTTTTTTTTTTGCACAAAGTTGTCACTAAATGATATATTGCTCACACATGCTATGGGCAGAAGTCAAATTACACCCCAAAATAAATTCTGCTGCTTCTCCCGAGTACGGGGATACCACATGTGGGGGACTTTTTGGGAGCCTAGCCACGTACGGGACCCCGAAAACCAAGCGCTGCCTTCCGGATTTGAATATAAAATGCTACCAAAAAACCTGTTAGCGATGGCAGGGATCAGGCCTGACTCTGCGATCGCTGCAGTTATGTGTTTAGTGATTTGTAAGTGACAGTGATCGATCGATACTGCACTTGGGTGGGCTGGGCAGAGGGGCAAAACGCAGGTGCTAGCAGGTATTTGGGCTGATCCCGCTAACAATGCGTTTTTTTGGAACCCTAAACTGCTGGGGACGCTAGTATAGATCTGATCAGATCAGCTATTGATCTGTTCAGATTCTATACCACTACGGGAGGTGTATGCTTTGCGTGTGGGTGTTAGCGGTACTGGCACTAACCTAGCGCTGCCTGGGGCGACGCAGACCCTGACCCTAAAACCTAATTGATATCACCCGCCGGGTGATCAGGGGGTTAAACCTTTATTGGGTAATAAATGGTGGGTGCCCTGATGCTATAAAAAACAAACTAACCAGAGTCACCCGTAACACTTATACGGTGATCAGTGGTGAAAGGGTTAACTAGGGGCAATCAGGGGGTTCAAATTTTTATTAGGTAGTATATGGGGGTCCCTGGCGCTATATAAAAACCTGACGGGGAACCTAAATAACTAACTGGCTAACCAGCGTCACCAGTGACACTTATACTGTGATCGCTGGTGAAAGGGGGTGAAAGGGTTAACTAGCAGCAATCAGGGGGTTAAAACCATTATTGGGTAGTATATCGGGGTACCTAGCACTATAAAAACCTGGCGGTGAACCTAAAAAAATAACTAGCTACCTAGCGACACTAGCGACACTGATGCAGCGTTCAGAAAAATTATCGCTTAGTGACACTGGCAAAAGGGGGTGAAAGGGTTAACTAGCGGAAATCAGGGGGTTAAAACCATTATTGGGTAGTATATCGGGGTACCTAGCGCTATAAAAACCTGGCGGTGAACCTAAAAAAATAACTAGCTACCTAGCGACTGTAGCGACACTAATGCAGCGATCAGAAAAACGATCGCTTAGTGACACTGGCAAAAGGGGGTGAAAGGGTTAACTAGCGGCAATCAGGGGGTTAAACCCATTATTGGGTAGTATATCGGGGTACCTAGCGATATAAAAACCTGGCGGTGAACCTAAAAAAATAACTAGCTACCTAGCGACACATGCAGCGATCAGAAAAATTATCGCTTAGTGACACTGGCAAAAGGGGGTGAAAGGGTTAACTAGCGGCAATCAGGGGGTTAAAACCATTATTGGGTAGTATATCGGGGTACCTAGCGCTATAAAAACCTGGCGGTGAACCTAAAAAAATAACTAGCTACCTAGCGACTGTAGTGACACTAATGCAGCGATCAGAAAAACGATCGCTTAGTGACACTGGCAAAAGGGGGTGAAAGGGTTAACTAGCGGCAATCAGGGGGTTAAAACCATTATTGGGTAGTATATCGGGGTACCTAGCGATATAAAAACCTGGCGGTGAACCTAAAAAAATAACTAGCTACCTAGCGACACATGCAGCGATCAGAAAAATGATCGCTTAGTGACACTGGCAAAAGGGGGTGAAAGGGTTAACTCTAGGGGCAATCAGGGGGTTAAATCTTTATTGGGGGGTGATAGGGGGCTACCCTGGACCTAACACTAACTGTCCTGACAGTTTTTACTGTCACAACTGACACTGAATGCATTGATCAGTAAAGAAATGATCAATGCAATCAGTGACACTGTGACTGGGGGGGGAGGGGGGGCGGGGGGGGGATCGGGGGGCGATCGGGGGGGGGGGTTTGTGTGCCTGTGTGTACCTACATGTCAGTGTAGTGTTGGTGCACACTTACTATTAGTCTTCTCCTCGTAGTCCGGTCAAAAAGACCGCCCCGAGTAGAATGACATCACTTCCTCCTTCCTGTGTAAACAATTCACAGTGGGAGGAAGCTTCTCATTGGCCAGGAGCGATCCAGAGGGGGTGGCCGAAAACCAACGGCCATCCCCTCATCACGGAGCGCTCCTGGAGCGAACCGGACCGCCGTAACCAGCGGGAGGGGGTCCAATCGGACCCCCCACCCGCTGGAAGGCAATCACGTAGATTTACGTGATTGTGCCTGCCTGTGCCATTGTGTTGACGTACATTGGCAATACGGCGGTCCTGAAGTGGTTAAACAGGGGCTGAAAAATTGTCCCTTAAGCACTGGTGCTGGTGCCACAACACTGCAACCACTCACAAATATTGTAGTTGAGTGCAGCAATGAACCCTCCTGCAAATCATTGCATCAAAAATTGTAATTACACGCCCCTGTTAAACAGGGGCTGACAAATTGGGCCTTAGCCACTGATGGCGGCGCCCAGAACCAAAAATGTTCTTACAAGCTATCAGCATGATCATTGAGGAGGAAGAGGATAGTCACTCAGGATAACAGGATAGTCACTCAGAATCAGCATAGGCAGTCTTGAAGAGATCCGACATTTAAAAAAAAAAAATTTGGTTACATCAGCATCAGGTGCTTGGTAGCTGGTGGTGATCCAAGACTGATTCATTTTTATGAAGGTCGGTCGATCAATCGAGTCGGTGGACAGGCGCACCCTGTGATCGGTTACAAAGCTTCCAGCAGCACTGAATGTGCATTCTGAAAAAACGCTGAATGCAGGACAGGCCAGAAGCTCAATTGCATACTGTGCAAGCTCTGGCCAGTGATCCATCCGTAAGACCCAGTAAGCCAGAGGATTTTCGGTGGGAAAGGTGTCCAAGTCTGATCTTGCCCCTAGGTATTTCTGCACCATGTAAATCAGACGCTGGCAATGGTTGCTGGGACCGATCATACCTTGGGGCTGCAGACTAAAAAATTGTCTGAATGCATCGGTCAGACGGCCACCTTCTCCACCACTCCTTCTGTGACTGACCTAAGCCTCAGCAAAATGTTGTCCAGGACCAGGAATTTGTAACCTCCCAGTCTCTGGGAATGCATTGCACAGACCTTTCTGCAAGGCCTCCCGAAGAAGTTTCATCTTCTGCTCCCTCTGCGACGGCAAGATAAGGTGCGCAACCTTACCCTTGTAACGTGGATCAAGGAGGTTGTAATTACTACAGCTGCCTGCCTGTGGTATAGGATAGAAGAACACCAGCAATTGGGGTAGCTTTAGGTGCACACTGTGCAGATGACACAATACACCGACTGTAATTACTGAAGCTGCCTGCCTGTGGTATAGGATCTGAAGAACACCAGCAATTGGGGTAGCTTTAGGCGCATACTGTGCAAATGACACAATACACTGACTGTAATTATTGCAGCTGCCTGCCTGTGGTATAGGATCAGAAGAACACCAGCAATTGGGGTAGCTTTAAGTGCACACTGTGCAGATGACACAGTACACCGACTGTAATTACTGCAGCTGCCTGCGGTATAGGATTAGCAGAACACCAGCAATTGGGGTAACTTTAGGTGCACACTGTGTAGATGGCACAATACGCCGACTGTAATTGCTACAGCTGCTTGCAGATAGGATCAGCAGAACACCAGCAATTGGTGTAGCTTTAGGCGTACACCGTGCAGATGGCACAATACACTGATTGTAATTACTGCAGCTGCCTGCCTGTGGTATAGGATCAGAAGAACACCAGCAATTGGGGTAGCTTTAGGCGCACACTGTGCAGATGACACAATACACCGACTGTAACTACGGCAGCCGCCTGCCTGTGGTATGGGATCAGCAGAACACCAGCAATTGGGGTAGCTTTAGGCGCACACTGTGCAGATGGCACAATACACCGACTGTAATTGCTACAGCTGCTTGCAGATAGGATCAGCAGGACACCAGCAATTGGGGTAGCTTTAGGCGTACACTGTGCAGATGGCACAATACACTGACTGTAATTGCTACAGCTGCCTGCGGATAGGATCAGCAGAACACCAGCAATTGGGGTAGCTTTAGGCGCACACTGTGCAGATGGCACAATACACCGACTGTAATTGCTACAGCTGCCTTCGGATAGGATCAGCAGAACACCAGCAATTGGGGTAGCTTTAGGTGTACACTGTGCAGATGGCACAATACACCAACTGTATTTGTAACAGCTTCAAATGAAATTAAATCTCACTGTCTGCCTCTCCTTGTTGGTCTTCCAGACATACTAATGGCCTGCAGGGAGATGTAGCTGCACAAACCTGGGACGCATATACTGATATACTGCAGCTAGCAGAATCAACTGCTTGCCTGTACTATTATTAGTATGAGAACACCAGCAATTGGGGTAGCTTTATATGCACACTGTGCAGAGTACACAGTACACCAACTGTAATTACTGCAGCTGCCTGCAGTATAGGATCAGCAGAACACCAGCAATTGGGGTAGCTTTAGACTCACACTGTGCAGATAACACAATCCCCCGACTGTAATTACTACAGCTGCCTGCCTGTTGTATAGGATCAGAAGAACACCAGCAATTGGGGTAGCTTTATGTGCACACTGTGCAGATGACACAATACACAGACTGTAATTACTGCAGCTGCCTGTCTGTGGTATAGGATCAGAAGAACATCAGCAATTGGGGTAGCTTTAGGCGCACACTGTGCAGATGAGACAATACACCGACTGTAATTACTGCAGCTGCCTGCCTGTGGTATAGGATCAGAAGAACACCAGCAATTGGGGTAGCTTTAAGTGCACACTGTGCAGATGACACAGTACACCGACTGTAATTACTGCAGCTGCCTGCGGTATAGGATCAGCAGAACACCAGCAATTGGGGTAGCTTTAGGTGCACACTGTGCAGGTGGCACAATACACTGACTGTAATTGCTACAGCTGCCTGCGGATAGGATCAGCAGAACACCAGAAATTGGGGCAGCTTTAGGCGCACACTGTGCAGATGGCATAATACACTGACTGTAATTGCTACAGCTGCTTGCGGATAGGATCAGCAGAACACCAGCAATTTGGGTAGCTTTAGGCGTACACCGTGCAGATGGCACAATACATTGACTGTAATTGCTACAGCTGCCTGCGGATAGGATCAGCAGAACACCAGCAATTGGGGTAGCTTTAGGCATACACTGTGCAGATGGCACAATACACCATCTGTAATTGCTACAGCTGCCTGCGGATAGGATCAGCAGAACACCAGCATTTTGGGTAGCTTTAGGTGTACACTGTGCAGATGGCACAATACACCAACTGTATTTGCAACAGCTTCAAATGAAATTAAATCACACTGTCTGCCTCTCCTTGCTGGCCTTCCAGACATACTAATGGCCTGCAGGGAGATGTAGCTGCACAAACCTGGGACGGATATACTGATATACTGCGTGTAGTATTATCAGTATGAGAACACCAGCAATTGGGGTAGCTTTATGTGCACACCGTGCAGAGTACACAGTACACCAACTGTAATTACTGCAGCTGCCTGCCTGTGGTATAGGATCAGAAGAACACCAGCAATTGGGGTAGCTTTAGGTGCACACTGTTCAGATGACACAATACACAGACTGTAATTACTGCAGCTGCCTGCCTGTGGTATAGGATCAGAAGAACACCAGCAATTTGGGTAGCTTTAGGTGTACACCGTGCAGATGGCACAATACACTGACTGTAATTGCTACAGCTGCCTGCGGATAGGATCAGCAGAACACCAGCAATTGAGGTGGCTTTAGGTGTACACTGTGCAGATGGCAAAATACACTGACTGTAATTGCTACAGCTGCTTGTGGATAGGATCAGCAGAACACCAGCAATTGGGGTAGCTTTAGATGCACAGTGTGCAGATGGCACAATAGACCGACTGTAATTGCTACAGCTGCCTGCGGATAGGATCAGCAGAACAGCAGCAATTATGGTAGCTTTAGGCATACACTGTGCAGATGGCACAATACACCGACTGTAATTGCTACAGCTGCCTGCGAATAGGATCATCAGAACACCAGCAATTGAGGTGGCTTTAGGTGTACACTGTGCAGATGGCACAATACACCGACTGTAATTGCTACAGCTGCCTGCGGATAGGATCAGTAGAACACCAGCATTTTGGGTAGTTTTAGGTGTACACTGTGCAGATGGCACAATACACTGACTGTATTTGCAACAGCTTCAAATGAAATTAAATCACAATGTCTCTCTGTCTATCTCTCTTCCCTGCAGCAACACACTACACCAAGCCGCCACGTAGGCGGCCTTATATAGTGTGGGGCATGTACTAAATCCCCTGAGCCATAATTGCCCAAAGCCACCCTGGCTTTGGCCAATTACGGCTCTCCGTTATTTCCGCGCTGTGATTGGCTAAAGCATGCGGGTCATAGTGCATGCTTGGCCAATCATCAGCCAGCAATGCACTGAGATGCCTCATTGAATTATGAGCCGTGACACACCACTCGAATTTGGCGCGAACGACCCATAATGTTTGGAATTCGCCAAACGCACGAACAGCCAATGTTCGAGTCGAACATGGGTTCAACGCGAACACAAAGCTCACCCCCAGTCCCAACCTACCACAAGGCAGAACTGTTTTACCTGCATCCAGCGACCAGTATTCCAGCCCCCAGTATCCGGGCCTGGGTGGGGGGTCTTTCTTATATGGAAGTTTTACAACCTTCGTCACAGGAAAGAGGCTGAACCTGTATGGCTGGCCAGATAAATCTGGCAAGGTGAGGGCAAAAATAAAAATCTTCTTTGATTCAAAGCCATAACCAGTTGAGCATTTGAGGAACAAAAAGAGAATGCTGCCCAGGGGGAGGCGACTTATTTAAATATAGTATAACCGGTCCTGATTGGGTGAGTGGTGGAGCCTAGCCCATACGTGTCTGCTGTCATGCTTGTGTCAGGAATAGGGATGAGCTTCGTGTTCGAGTCAAACGTACGTTCGACTCGAACATTGGCTGTTCGGCGAATTCCGAACGTTTGGGCCGTTCGCGTCAAAATTCGAGTGACGCGCGCGCGGACCACAATGCACTGCGGTGGCGCAGTGCATTGCTGCCCCATGATTGGCCAAGCATGCACTGTGACCCCGCATGCTTGGCCAATCGCAGCGCCGGCAGCGAGGAGAGCCATGATTGGCCACAGGCATCCTGCCTGTGGCCAATCATAGCTCAGGCTGTGTAGTGCACGCCCCACACTATATAAGGCCGCCTTTGAGGCGGCTTCGTGTAGTGTGTTACTTAGCATCTGAAGCAGTGGGTGTTCTGTGTACCTTCAACACAGTACACACCAATCGTTTTTGGCTGATATCCTATCTTGCTGCTGTGTAGTGGTTGTTGTCTGTGCCCTGACTGCAGTATACACCACTATATTCACCTCACCTATATAGCTAGTGATCTAGCTTTAACCACTTAACAACTGCCCATTGCCGATTAACGGCTTCAGGGGGGTTGTTTAACTCTGAGAGGCCGTTAATACTCGAGAGCATCCGTGACCGCCGGGTCGCATCACGGATCACGGTAAACGGCCGCTCATAGCGGCCGTTTACCACGTGATTGCTCCGTCAAATGACGGAGTGATCACTTGGAAACAAACCGGCGTCATGTTATGACGCCTGTTCCTCCCTCCCCTCTCTGTACCGATCGGTACAGCGGAGGGGAAAGAGATCGGTGTCAGCAGCGATGTGGGCTGCATCTGCAGTGCCCACATCGCTGCTCACCGAATTTAACCCCTCAATTCCCTGCCAATACTCTGCAATACCAGTGCATACTCTGCAGTACCCTGCCATTACTCTGCAGTACCCCGCCATTACTCTGCAGTGCAGTACCATGCCATTACTCTGCAGTGCAGTACCCTGATGTGAATATTACAAAGAAAACCCCCACAATAATTAATGTAGATTGACACAAAAAAAAAGGGTTATAATGTGTGCTAGATTTAAACGAATAGTATTAACTAAAATAATATTCAAAAAACCATAAAAAGTTCATATGTGATGAAAAAAATATATTTATATATAGTCCCAAGATTAATATTGGTTCTTCAAACTTGACATAAAGGTGCAAAAATATCCGCAAATGCGTGTATATAAAAACAAAAAAAAAACAAAAAAAATTTTTTTCAAAACAATCCTCCACCAGTGAGAAGAGGGGCCGCTTACCAGAGCTTTAGATCCCAGTGTTAGTGAGATCAGTAAGGCAACAGCACAGAGGTTTCTGGGTGAACCGTCACAGGCATCCCACCATCTCCATCTCCAATATGAAGCCTCCAATCGAGAAACGAAGGTGTCGTAGATTGCTGACACCACGCTGTCTCTATCTCCAATACGAAGCCTCCAGTCCGGGAACGAAGGTATCGTGGATCATATAAAAAATCAAAGACACTCGCATAGCGTAAAACCACTTGGTTTAATAAAGTATAGTTTAAAAGATTTACACTCACATGCGTAAAGAAAAAACGATCATATAAAAACGAGCCGGCCGGACTCGTGTGCCGCCCGCACTTCCTGGTTGGGCGTAGAACGCGGAGACGTCAGAACGCCTTCTACGCGTTCTACGCCCAACCAGGAAGTGCGGGCGGCACACGAGTCCGGCCGGCTCGTTTTTATATGATCGTTTTTTCTTTACGCATGTGAGTGTAAATCTTTTAAACTATACTTTATTAAACCAAGTGGTTTTACGCTATGCGAGTGTCTTTGATTTTTTATATGATCCACGATACCTTCGTTCCCGGACTGGAGGCTTCGTATTGGAGATAGAGACAGCGTGGTGTCAGCAATCTACGACACCTTCGTTTCTCGATTGGAGGCTTCATATTGGAGATGGAGATGGTGGGATGCCTGTGACGGTTCACCCAGAAACCTCTGTGCTGTTGCCTTACTGATCTCACTAACACTGGGATCTAAAGCTCTGGTAAGCGGCCCCTCTTCTCACTGGTGGAGGATTGTTTTGAAAAAAATTTTTTTTGTTTTTTTTGTTTTTATATACACGCATTTGCGGATATTTTTGCACCTTTATGTCAAGTTTGAAGAACCAATATTAATCTTGGGACTATATATAAATATATTTTTTTCATCACATATGAACTTTTTATGGTTTTTTGAATATTATTTTAGTTAATACTATTCGTTTAAATCTAGCACACATTATAACCCTTTTTTTTTGTGTCAATCTACATTAATTATTGTGGGGGTTTTCTTTGTAATATTCACATCAATGTCATTTTAGGTCTAGTATACACTTTATTCACTTTATGACGATACGTTAGTATTCATGTATACTATTCACTAATCACATTTTTCTGTCAATTTAATATTGTTTTTACGTCTATTGGTATAGGTTGATTAGGTTTTTTGGTGTTTGATTATTTTCTAGTTTCATTGTTTTTAGCGCAGCTCATTTTGTTCACCTATTTAGTTTGATATCGGAGTATTACGATTAGGGTTGCTGCTTATAGGTTGCTTTCTTTTGTTGTTTGAGTAGCGCGGTTTACCTTTTGTACAGTGCAGTACCCTGCCATTACTCTGCAGTACCCCCCATTACTCTGCAGTACCCCCAATACTCTGCAGTACCCTGCCATTACTCTGTAGTACCCCCCCAATACTCTGCAGTACCCTGCTATTACTCTGTAGTACCCCGCCAATACCCCGCCAATACTCTGTAATACCCTGCCATAAATTGCCATACCCAGCCATACTCAGAGATACCCAGCCATACTCGGTGATACCCTGAAATACCCAGCCATAGACGCCCCCCACCCCTCACCGCCCTCCGGTGCTTCTACCAACTCGCCAGTACGATCAAAGCCAGAATCTTTTTTTTTTTTTTTATTTCAGGCTTCCCAGCCTAGAGGTGAGATGTGGGCTCATATTGACCCCCCAGATTTCACTGTAAAGAGGACCTGTCACCCCATATTCCTATTACAAGGGATGTTTAAATTTCTTGTAATAGGAATAAAAGTGATCAAAAATATATTTTTGGGGAAAAAAATGTCAAACTAACATAAATAAAGTAAAATGAACAATAGAAAAATAAAATAAAAATTAAAGCGCCCATGTCCCCATGTGCTCGCATGTGCCACACATGTGAGGTATCGCCGAGAATGTTAGAGCGAGAGCAATAATTCTAGTCCTAGACCTCCTCTGCAACTCAAAACATGTAACCAGTAAAAAAAAAATTAAAGCGTCGCCTATGGGGATTTTTTAAGTAGCGACGTTTGGCGCCATTCCACGGGCATGTGCAATTTTGAAGAGTGACATGTTTGATATCTATTTACTCAGCATAACTTCATCTTTCACTTTATGCAAACATTGGGCTAACAAGTGGTTAATAATAGAGCTTGCAGTCAGTAGTGTTAGGAGATAGTGCGTGCTGTCTGCGTGCTCTGTACCCAGTACATACCGCTATAATATAGGGCAGGCCCCTACTTTCAAACATCCAACTTACAAACATCTCCTACTTGCAAACGCAAGGAGACAGCAGCAAGTGAGATGAAAAAAGATGGACGACAAAACAAATTATACAGGGGTGATAACCCTTCCCTATGTTTTCCAAAAAGCTTAAAGATAGTTTTTTTGACTGGAGCTACACTTTAAAAATGTACCGGTTGAAAATGACAAACAGATTCAACTTAACACAACAAACCTACACAGTCCCTGTCTTGTTTGCACCGCCTGTATACTGCTGTTCTGAGTATATAGGGCCTGGGGGCCACACGCATTTCCTTTTTTTAATATGGGTACGGGGTTCCCCTTAATATGCGTACAAGACCCAAATAGGCTGGTAATGGGCAGGGAGGGCTACCCATGCCATGTTTCTCAATGATTTTCAACCATATTGCAGGAACCAGATATAACATTAAAACCGCAAGCAGTTTTAAATGGTGTTATTTCCGTTTAATGTCATTTTGTGCAGGGACTGTTCTAAACACGGGAAACACGTGGCACTTCACAGGCATACTACAGACACCCCCCAGGCACCATATTTAAAGGAATATTTCACTTTTTTTTTTTCACTTTAATCGTCATTAAAATCAGTGCTCCCGCCAAAACGGCAGTTTTTAAAACTTTTTTTTGCAGTGACCCATGTCCCCTGAGGCAGGAGGCAGGTCCCCAAACCCTTTTTAGGACACTATCTTGCATATTAGCCGTTAAAATTAGCACTTTCCAATTCGAACGTTCGAGTCCCATAGACTTCAATGGGGTTCTAACGTTCGTACCGAACGCGGGGGTCGTTCGCAAGTTCTGGTGCGAACCGAACCGGGGGGTGTTCGGCTCATCCCTAGTCAGGAAAGATGGTTTCTTTATCAGAGTATTTCAAGTAGATATACAGTAAACCCTAACTGGACTAGTTTAAATATGCTATAGCACTCGGTATCAAACTATTGCCATGAGTATTTTCACTTTTTTACCTTTTTTATTTGGTTCTAGCCTCCAGACCACTCACTTCCTGTCTATATGCATGAGTCCAGTCGTCAGCTGCATGCCATTGTTCGAGGTGGATTTTCTGGTGGTGACAGCAGCAAAACAAGCCTATGCAGCACACATCCTTTTATAGTCTCTACCTGAAACTGTGATAATGCAGAAGCGATTTGGAAGACAGGAAGCTGGGACTTGCAGTGCTCCTTGAAGAAACCCATTATGGAATCTACCATGTTTGGACTTTCATCCTGTGCAGGTATGCTGGGGCAGCCAGGGAGTAGGGATTTTAGTTAAAGACTGCACTTTATGTTGAACTGTTACCTTGTAAATGTCATCTTGGGAATATATTTAAATATAGCTTTTGAATCTTTGCCTTTGCCTGTGCACTAAAGGGGTGTAATGGAAGTAACTGGTGCTTATAGTCTATAGCTTGTGTAACTAAACACATCAGAGTATGAAGATACAGTGGTTACCAAGGGTAACAAAGGTCTCTCCAGCAGCCTGTTGTAAGCATGCACATGTAACAGCCTCTTGCAGCGAGGGAGATATTGTCTGCACTCCTGCAGCAAACTCATAGCGTCAGGAAATCTGCACCACTGGGGCCCTCATCTTGTACACTGGTACGGAAGAGAGAGTGCATGCATGGAGTCCACTCTTGGACTCATTGGGACCCCATACTACTACTGGGAGTGAGGTAGCAGTGATACACTGGACAGGTGGAGGGCGTAAGTTCTCTGCATGTCCCCCCTAAATGCACAAGCACTTAGGTGATGTTTAGTACATCGAGAGAGTTTATTCAAGTTCAACCATCTGTTCCAGTAAAGGTACCCCATGCGTGATGCAGTGACCCTAACCAAAGTGCCTATGGTAGCCCAGAAGAATCCACCCTGGGGTAGGCCTCTCATGTGACCCTTGCTTGGCTCCCAATGAGTAGGGAAACATGGAGGACATGATGACAACCCTATCACCCTTACATACATATGCTTGATTGGGCCGGGTATGGAGGAGACTGTGGACTCTTTCATACCACAAATAAATATTTTGCGTGTGGCATTAAGGGGCATGGAAGCATCACTTCTTTACTACCTTGTGTCCCGCCCCCCTCCCTCAATAGAGAATTAAAAGAGATTCCTACCGAAGGGAGATCCACCTTTTTGATGAATCATAATTGTACCAGACAATGATTGTAGAGAAGGATCAAGCCCAGTAAAAATGATTGTAATTGACTACAATCTCATTCTTTGTTTTTGGTCTTTTTTAGTATATTAAGTTGGATCCACTCACAATGTTAAAGCTTCCGTTCCACATCTGCCTCCGCTCACGCCCTAGGCGTTATGTCATGATTGCGTGACTTCATGAATATAAATTGTGTAGTGTGTTGCTGCGGTGGAGAGAGATAGACAGAGAGACATTGTGATTTAATTTCATTTGAAGCTGTTGCAAATACAGTCAGTGTATTGTGCCATCTGCACAGTGTACACCTAAAGCTACCCAAAATGCTGGTGTTCTGCTGACATACTAGCACATTATAGCTATAATAATTTTTTGATCAGTGGTTTACTTCCACTTTAATTGCTACGTTGTAGTTTTTTTTGCTGAATGAATACATTGTGCAGTACTACATATATTGTGGAAATATATGAAACAATAGCTTTCCAAAGGTAAAAAATATTGCATTGCCCCAGGGAGAATTTTTGCATATCACAAATATAAGATTACATTCTCACCTAGATGTTTTGTAGCTTGAAACTCAAAGCTCCAAAAAGTGTAATCTCAATTTTTGAATAGCCCCTGTACACATCTGAGTGTGTAGCTAGATACCTGTTGCTCAAAAAAGTACATGAACTAGCTTCCAGGCAGAATTTTATTTTTTTGCCCCATAGACTTTAATGGGTAAACCTGTAAACACGCGACACATGCATAATTTGTTACATTTGTCACTTGTTTTGTGCCCAGACAGCACCTCTGTAACCACATATCTGGAGATCAAGATGGAGGATGGCACATTGTCCCTCTTTGAGGCAGAGGTATCCACATAGTGTGTGCTCACCACAACATCTAGGAAACAGGGCCTGGAAAGAAATTGCGGCACAAATATTTGCCTGAAAGCAAAGGTAAAAACTGTTTACTGCAGCCATGTTATGTATGCTCACAGGATCTTCAAATTTTACTGATGTAAACTTACCTGGACTTCTGAGCAACATTGCAGTAGCATGTATTTGCAGGCATGTGAGTGGCAATGATTAAGCACAGGAACATGTTTGCTGACTTTCATGGGCTGCATGTGCATGTCATGTCTGCTTTGAATGGATTTACCAATAATGATACAGATTTTACACGCTGGAAGTGCCGCCATCTTGCACTGTGGATTTGTTTGCGGACCACGTGGGAACCCAGCTTTATACAGTGGCGCAGGATCTCACGGGTCACCTCGTGAATGGTGCACTCTGTCTTCTCCCATTTACAGGCATGTGAGCCCAGTTTGAAGTAGCTTATGAAGCATTGTCATTAGAATTTAGCATATTTCAATCTTACTAGACAGACCTGTGAACCGTTTATTTTTTTTAGCGAGCTACTTCTAGCTGCAATCAACATATTTATTTTACGATAATTTATTTAACACATAAGTAAGCAGAAAATACAGTTTTAATTTAGAACATCTATCTGAAGTTCTTCTTTCAATTATTCTATTATTTTTATTTTATAACCTCATGTGAGTTGTCATGTGAGCTGTCGTGTGACAAATACAAAGAATGATGCAAAAATTATCCCTGATGTTTGCACTGTTAGTTCTGCCATGGCCTCTGGTCTAATGGGCCTTTACACACTGTGAATCATTGCATCTTCAAAAAGGAACCCATCACATTGGTGAACAAAATTGTGCAAGGCACATCCTGCCTTAGTGATTGTGTTCTGCATTTTCAAGTTGATTGGAATGTGCAGAAAACACCACTGTTTTGAAAAGAGGCCAAAAGTGCACTGCACAACTCTTTGTGCGCCGATAATTAAAAACCCTCTTCTGTAAATCCAGGCCACAATTAGAATAAGGCCTTAGCAGGTGCTCATTCAGGGCAAAGACCTCATCACCAACAAAGACAAAGGCTGGAATACTTGTTCCTGGGAGTGGAGAGTTCTCCTTCTTTCAGCATCTGTCTAAAGCAGGCATGTCCAAAGTCCGGCCCGCGGGCCAATCGCGGCCCGCAGTCCGGTTTTGAACGCCCGCCTGGTGTGCTGCGGGATCAGGGCTGTCAAATGAGCCGATCCCCGGCACTGTGTGAAGCTCCGTTGGCTTCAAAAGTGAAAGTAAAGTGCAGAGGAGTGTGCTGTGCTCTCTGCTTCCCCCTACAGTGCAGTACCCGGCTGAATGAGGAAATGGAATGGAAAGGTACTGTACTACAAGCTAGATTCGTTTTAAAAAGGCTTAATTTATGTGTATGTGTGTGTGTGTGCATGTGTGTCTGTATGTATGTATGTGTGTGCATGTGTGTCTGTATGTGTGCATGTGTGTCTGTATGTATATGTGTGCATGTCTGTCTGTATGTATGTGCATGTGTGTCTGTATGTATGTGCATGTGTGTCTGTATGTATGTATGTGCATGTGTGTCTGTATGTGTGCATGTGTGTCTGTATGTGTGTGTGCATGTCTGTCTGTATGTGTGTGTGTGCATGTCTGTCTGTATGTGTGTGTGTGCATGTCTGTATGTATGTATGTGTGTGCATGTTTGTATGCATGTGTGTGCATGTGTGTCTGTATGTATGTATGTATGTGTGTGTGTGCATGTGTATCTGTATGTATGTGTGTCTGTATGTATGTGTGTCTGTGCATGTGTGTGCATGTCTGTATGTATGTGTGTGCATGTGTGTCTATATGTGTGTGTGTGTGCATGTCTGTATGTATGTGTGTGTGTGTATGTGTGTCTGTATGTGCATGTGTGTCTGTGTGTGTGTGTCTGTGCATGTATGATTGCATGTGTGTGTGTGTCCATGTATGTCTGTATGTATGCGTATGTGCATGTGTGTCTGTATGTATGTGCGTGTATGTCTGTCTGTATGTGTGTGCATGTATGTGTGTCTGTATGTGTGTCTGTATGTATCTGTGTGCATGTATGTGTGTGTGTGTGTGTGTGTGTATGTATGTCTGTATGTATGTGCGTGTATGTCTGTATGTATGTATGTATGTGCCTGTATGTATGTATGTATGTATGTACGTGTGTGCATGTGTCTGTATGTGTGTGTATGTGTCTGTATGTATGTAAGTATATGCATGTGTCTGTATGTGTGTATGTCTGTGTGTATGTGTATGCATGTGTGTTACTTTTAATCCAGACCCCCCCCCCCCATTCTTGTACCATCAGAACTGCTTTTGTGGTGCTTGTGTGTGTGATAGCAGCCAGGATTGCTGCTCCTCTGAAAAGCAATCCATATACAGATCGCTTTTTAGAGGCATTTGAAAGGTGGTAAAGAGGCATTATGTTGCCTCCTCACCACCTGTTTTAAGCCCGTAAATGTAGCATCACTATACCGCAACTGTGCAGTCCACACATTTGCGGGGTAGTTGCAGTGCAGGCCCATTCACCCTGAGCATACCTCCAGCTGCAGCCACAGCATGTGTACACCCCCAGCTGCTCCCCCTGCAGCTAAAGGGGGAGAAGTTGGGGGTGGTAAAAACAGCTCAACCATGTAGTTTTACTGCCCCTCCAATAAGCCCTTGGCTCACATCTGCATGGCTGCATGCTGTGTGTAGGGCAGCCCATGCATTTCAATGGGCTTCCATACCCACAAAAATGCAGGGAAAGAAGTCCCAGAGCTTTTTTTTTTTTTTTATTGCGCTGCACCAAAAGCACCCCATGTTTCCAATGTGTGGGGTACCATTAAGACTTAACGGTACCCCTAAAGAACAGAGCATGCGTCTGTGTGTCGGGCAAACGAGCGCGACAAAGGCACAAGAATTTTTGTTGGGCCAGGTATGAGTGCTCGAATGACCGAATTTTAATGGTTCAAAGAATGTCAGGCAAAATGGTCGGCCCTCACACATGTTCACTTCATCGAATCTGGCCCTCTTTGAAAAAAGTTTGGACACCCCTGGTCTAAAGGAAGAGAGTCTGTCTGAAAATGTTGGAGTGTAATATGCTGCTCCAACATGATCCTATGTTAACATAACAAAAGCAATAAGTTTACTTATAAATCTTAATATACAGTTATATTATGTACATTTAGAAAATAATTCAGTCCTTTTTTAACACAATCTACTGAGCTGTCCAGAACCAGGACAAAAGAAAAATATTTTTTAGAATTAAAGTACTTGTTGTCACTCACTATTGCTTGATGATCCTTAAGTGTTACACATCAATTGCTCCCACACAGTTGAGGAAATTGACCATTCTTCCCTTGTTGTTTTTTCATAACTATATTGTTCAGCACATCCCATATGACAGAGCAAATGTCTCAGACAATAACTTGTCATTGAGTTGCCCATCATGAACGCAAAGTGCAGGCTAGCCATGGACTGATCAGTTGCTAGGTACCTAAAAGTTATGGTAAAACAATTCATCAATTTATAATTTTTTTAATGTCAGGGTACTAATCGGAATAACCATGAGCATGTGTTGAAGAGGAGACAGAAGAATAAAAATGTGCATGTGCTGAGGAAAAGACCTGGTATAGTTGGCAATACTTTACATGGTCATGCTTGTTTGCACAGAAATATGCGCATGCGTGTATATGCACATCTGTTGCCAGAACTGGCACCAAACGCCCCATGTAAGGTCAATGACTGCACTTATACTTTCCTGGATGATCTTCAGCTAACAGTACTCCTTGCTCCTGTGTTTCCTGCATTCTTTGGTTTACCTGTTACTGACCCAGTTTACCTCTGGACTGATCCCTAGTTTTGACCTCTGTTCTTAACCACGCATCTGCCTACTCGCTGGCTTGCCTTCCTGTGTATAACGCCAGCTCCCATCCTGACTAAGCTCCTTCCCTTTGGTTCTGCCAGCCTGATCCTGCTTCTTACTCATGTGCCACCTTGCCTATGGTCGCTGCTACATCTCCAGGGACTACAGAGGTCCTGACAGACCAGCTGACAGCTATCAAGTTCCACTGTACTGCAAGCAGTTTCCAATAGATCTACCTAAACAACACCCGTGCTTCTTTTAACCTAGCATTCCCTGTTCTCACCTTAAGGGGTGCTTGGCACTTAGCCACAAGGGAAGCACTGTCATCAAGTCAGCCTCAGACCAGGTACCTGACATTTAATTATGATTTTTTTTTTTTTATTTGCAGCGAAGAGCTTCAAAACAAAATGAAAAGGTCTCAAAGATAGCCATACACATGAGCGCCAGAGTGGAGCAATGGCATTAACTCCTAATGATCATATTCATGCTAGAGAATTGGAATTTTGCGTCCCATCCTGGAAAAAAGGGAGCAAGTCAGCGGCTGTTTTTTTTTTTTTAAGCATTTCCCATCTGGGCGATTCTGACATTTCTCTCCTACATGTAAAAATCATTATTGTTGTGCTATAAAATTACTCAGAACCCCAAACATTATATTATTATTATACAGGATTTATATAGCACCAATAGTTTGCGCAGTGCTTTACAACATGGGGGCAGACAGTACAGTTAGGCCCCTTTCACACTGAGGCGTTTTTCAGGCTACAACGCTAAAAATAGCGCCTGACAAAAGCGTCTCCTTTCACTCCAGTGTGAAAGCCAGAGGGCTTCCACACTGGAGCCATGCACTAGCAGGACAGTAAGAAAAGTCCTGCTAGCAGCATCTTTGGAGCGTTGAAGGAGCAGTGTATTCACTGCTCCTAAACCGCTCTTACCCATTGAAATCAATGGGGCAGCGAGGCAAACCGGCGCTTTTAACCTTTTTTGGCCACAAGCGGGGGTTAAAACCGCCCCACTAGCGGCCGAATAGCGCCGCTAAGCCGACGGTAAAGTGGCGCTAAATATAGCACCGCTTTACCGCCGATGCTCGCACTGCCCCAGTGTGAAAGGGGCCTAACAATACAATTCAATACAGGAGGGATCAGTGGCCTCTGCTTGTTAGAGTTTACAATCTAGAAGGATTACATATATAATATATATATATATATACTATGTATATATATATATGTGTGTGTGTGTGTGTGTACAGTTTATATAGTTACAGAGGAGGTCTAGTACTAGAATTATTGCTCTCGCTCTAATGTTCGAGGTGACACCTTACATGTATGGTATGAACGTTGTTTACATATGCGGGCTTGACCTATGTATGCATTTGCTTCTTTGTGTGAGCTTGAATTGACCAGGGCTCTTTAAAAAAATTTTTTTTTACATTTTATTATTATTTTTACAGTCTGTTTAATCTTTTCTGATCACTTTTATTCCTATTACAAGAAATGTAAATGTAGCGCTGGCTCCTGACAAGCAAGCGCTATGGTTTTTTCAAAGTTAACTTTCCTGAAACTACAGTTGGGTTTTGAGGCTAATTTTCAAAATTTCTGATTTCAGTACCAGGCTAGCTGGGTTGCACTGGGTTCTCCTTGACCGCAGGTGTCGCTGTCACCGCTGGCAAGAGTTGAGAACGTGGTCTAGCTGGGTGTATTGAATGCCACTGTTCTTTCGGAAACCAGCCCAGTGGGAGTGTTCTCCTGCTGTGCATTCTGGGAGGTGGTATTTAAGGTACGGACACCCTGTGCTTCGGGGTTCTGTTCCAGAGAATATTTTCTGTCTGTTTGGTTCTGGTCCTCCTGACCAGCCCTGTGGCCCTCCTGGCCTGGGGTGCAGAACCATGCATTTCAAGTCTTGGGGCTGGCTAGCCGGAGGCAACGCAACTGCAGGGACAGGACTGAATGGATTTCGGGGGCCTATTGATCCAAAGGTGGTCTGGTGCCGTCCTATCTAAGGGAGAGGCCCAGCAACTGGAGATACCCCAGGAGAGCACTCTTCAGGAGAAGGCCGTGTGCAAGGCTGACTTCTCTGAAGGAGCCTTGAGGCTTGGTTGAAGGACACTACATGGATCTACACTCATACGGTATCGCCGGTTCAGCTGAGAGATACTGGTGCCATATGATCGCTCTTTAAATTTGTCTATGTCCCTCAGTAATGCTCAAGTCTGTGGCAGAGACTTTCTCAAATATTCTACACTCAAGTCTGTGGCAGAGACTTTGCTTGACACCCTACTGGCTGCTAGGCCTAGTGAGAGGAGGTCTTTCCGGGGGTTGTAAAATCCAGTTGTGAAATGGTTGCTATTCTCTGGATTTTTCCTATAAGAGACGTTCCGTTTTTGCAGTCTAAAGTACCTGAACTTAATCCTAACCCTCTACCCTAAACTGAGGGACTCTGTTTCTGGTTCAAATAAATAACCCAAAAGAAGATTCAGCTTCAGTTTCCACATTTCTTTGCCTCATCTACCACGGGAACCCCTTGACGGAGAAGAGATCAAGAAGGTATCGGTAATCCCAATAAAACCAGCAGCTCCTTCGGGGGTCAGTGCTACATAAACATTCCTTGTAATAGGAATAATGCATGACAGTTCCCTTCCATAAGACCCCAGATTTCTCCTCTACCCTGGAAAGCATGAGATTAGAAAAAAAAAATCTATCTCTGCTTTCCAAGGGAAAATATGGCAGTGTTTACATCTGGCAGAGCCGGACGTGACACCACAACATCACTTCTGGCCTCCCAGTATCATAGAGATGCCTGAGGACCATCCAGTCTACTGCCAGCTCTATAGAAATCTGGCGCCACTGCAAGATCGGGTCTCTGGGTCCCTGAACGCGTGGGAGAACCCAAGGAGGTTCCGTTGGGTGGGGGGATGTCCCATTCCACTGCTCATAAAAGAAATCCAGCTGCTAATCAGTTGCTATGATGGCTTTTACAAGAGAGGGAGACACTGGATGGAAACAAAGATATCTGAAGACGCAGGCATCATCCAGATTTCACCACTTCAACCTTATGCCATGTACACACAATCGGAATTATGGTGGGAAAAAGGTCTGATGGTTTTCCCGATGGAATTCCGATGGAATTCCACTCAAGCTGTCTTGCTTACACACATTCACACCAAATTCCCACCATCAAGAACGTGGTGACATACAACACGTACGACGGGACTAGAAAAAGTAATTACAATAGCCAGTAGCCAATAGCTTCTGTCTCGTAGTTGAACTTGAGCATGCGTGAGTTTTTGCATTTCGGAATTGCATACACACAATCGGAATTTCAGATAGAAAGTTTTTAAATGGAGAACATGCGATCAAATTTTTGCTGGCGGGAATTCGGCCAGCTAAATTCCGATGGAACCTACACACGGTCGCATTTTCCGATGAAAAGCTCTCATTGGTCTTTTGCTGGCTGAAATTCTGATCGCATGTATGTGGCATAGGAACATCGGCTGGAAGTGGTTAATTCTTAATTTTGAAATACAATTCAGAATTCACAACCATAATGCAGGTAGTACAAAAATACACAGCTACATAAATTTGTGTATAAAACCATACTGATAAAACCTGAGGTGGAGTATGCAGCAGGGAGAACAACAATAGGTAGGTACAGGGGCTGAATACTCATGTTTTCATATTTTCTACAGCAGTGTTTTTTAACTCCAGTCCTCAAGGCGCCCCAACAGGTCATGTTTTCAGGATTTCCCTCAGATAAAACAGCTGTGGTAATTACTAAGGCAGTGAAACTGATCAAATCACCTGTCCAAAATAATAAGTCTGAAAACATGACCTGTTGGGGACGCCTTGAGGACTGGAGTTGAGAAACACTGTTCTACAGGGTAGGGTTGTGATGGGAAGGAGGGGAAGGATCAGTATTAGGGAAATAGGAGAAAAGACAAAAAAATAGGGGTGGGGCAAGTGGAGAAATAGGGGTAAAGGAAGTGAAAGGGGGAAATTACCGAGCATCTGGGATGACGATAGGCAAATCCCCATGACTGGGACAAATTGAGCCTTTCCCTCATCAGAATATTTGAAAGCATTCCAGTGAAACCACATTTTGGTGTCAACCTCATTTTGGTTGTGGGAGGAGAGGATGAGGTCTTCCATGTCCTTTATTTCTTAGTTTAGCCGCTTCAGCCCTGGAAGGATTTACCCCCTTCCTGACCACTTTTTTTGCGATACGGCACTGCGTCACTTTAACTGACAATTGAACAGCGACGTTGCATCCAAACAAAATTGACGTCCTTTTTTTCCCACAAATAGAGCTTTCTTTTGGTGGTATTTGATCACATCTGTGGTTTTTATTTTTTGCGCTATAGACAAAAAAAGCGTCAATTTTGACAAACAAAATCAATATTTTTTACTTTTTGCTATAATACATATCCCCCAAAAATATATAAAAGAAAACAAATTTCTTTCTCAGTTTGGGCCGATATGTATTCTTCTACATATTTTTGTTAAAAAAATAAAAATAAAAATTGCAATAAGCTTATATTGATTGTTTTGCGCAAAAGTTATAGCGCCTACAAAATAGGGGATAGATTTATGGCATTTTTTTATTTTTTTATTTTTTTTTATTAGTAATGGCAGTGATCTGCAAATTTTATCGTGACTGCGACATTATAGCGGACACATCGGACACTTTTGCCACTATTTTGGGACCATTGTCATTTATACAGCGATCAGTGCTGTAAAAATGCACTGATTACTGTGTAAATGACACTGGCAGGGAAAGGGTTAAACACTAGGGGCGATCAAGGAATTAAGTGTGTCCTAGGGAGTGATTCTAAGTATAGGGGGATTCTGACCTGTATGCCCATTTGTCCAGCCGTGCCATTGTGCCGACGTCGTGAGCTAGTCGGCAAGGGGTTAGAGAGCTATAGTTATATAGATGGAGGGTGAGGGTCCCTCCACTTTAATGAGAAGCAAGATTTAGCGGCATTGATTAGGTGACGCAGAACTGTTTTCTGATATGTTTAGTTGGTATCTCTGAGACATGTAGGAGGACGCACTGCCCCCCGATGGCTCCAGCAATGATCCAAGATAGAGCAAGCAAAAGTATGAATTATGGAGGATGGAGGGGGTACAGGACAACCTTGATAGAAATTTGTAGTTGGATTCTTGGACCCTAATGGATATGGAGGATGGAAGAAAAAACCTAATGATACGTCTGCATTGTTTTGAGTCAAAAGATTTATTCAGGTCAACTTCCCATTTTTGAATGTATGGAGGGTATAGTCATGGATTCCCAAAAATATGTGTAGTGACCTCCTGGACATCTAGAGGCCTGATGGGTGATCTCAACAGTTAGGCTGAGCTGACATCCGTCCTTGTAGAGTCAATTAACAGTCATGGTGGGTGTAATGCCAAATGAAATGATGAGCGCCACTTTTTGAATGCAAACAACACATTTATTTTCTCTTAACAAGAACTGTGGGAGAGATGCAATGGTAACTGGCAGACTCCGAGACACTATAGGAAGACCGCTTTACAGGGAAAGGCTTCCAGCCGGATGCCACATCTGTATAGGTAGGACCACTGTCTCCTATGGTAACTGAACTTGTAACAGTCACTAAAGGTAGTCATACATAACTCTTGGTAACACCAGGGCCTTATTTAGCGCAGGGCAAACGGGGCACCTGCCCTGGGCCCAATGTTTGTAGGGGGGCCCACACTGCTACCCGCGAATTGGGGCCCCGATGAAGGGTTTTTAGAGTGCGCAGAGGACACGGGACGGGGGGCTGTATTCCCATGCTAGCCAGCTGAGAGGGGGCGGGGCCGGGAGCTCCACTGACGCTCTGACCCCGCCCCCGTACAGCCTGTATGCTCAGAACAGAGCTGCTGTAGTTAGAGCAGTGATCGGAGTGGGAGTGTCAGTGGAGCTCCCGCCCCCGCCCCCGGACCTCTGTATTCCCCAGCCAGTATAGAGGGGGCGGGGCCGGGAGCTCCACTGACGCTCCCACTCCGATCACTGGCTCTCACTACAGCCGCTCTGTTCCGAGCATACAGGCTGCACGGGGGCGGGGTCAGAGCCTCAGTGGAGCCCCCAGGCCCCGCCCCCTCTCAGCTGGCTAGCGCGGGAATTCAGCCTCCCGTGTCCTCTGTGCACTCTGCAACACCTTCATTTGGGGCCCCAATTCATGGGTAAGGGCCCCCCTACAAAGCATCAGTGGAGCTCCCAGCTGTTGTAGTGAGATCTGAGAATGGAAGCCCCGCCCACATACCTCTAAATGTATGTAGTGTGTTTGGCTGCC
Organism: Lithobates pipiens; assembly: GCF_037356315.1. NCBI lineage: Eukaryota > Metazoa > Chordata > Amphibia > Anura > Ranidae > Lithobates > Lithobates pipiens. The sequence goes on from NW_027507748.1 coordinate 407,348,768, forward strand.
CAGGTATGTCCTTGCACCCATAAAATGCCTGACTGCTTAAACCCTGAGCTGTGTTATTCAACTGTCAAGCTGTGCGTTGCTGAAAGTTCTCTGACCATCACCTGTAGCATGTACGCAGTCTCTGATTGTCTCCTGCAGTATGTCCGCAGTCTCTTATTGTCTCCTGCAGTATGTATGCAGTCCCTGATTGTCTCCTGCAGTATGTCCGCATTCTCTGATTGTCTCCTGCAGTATGTCCGCAGTGTCTGATTGTCTCCTGCAGTATGTCTGCAGTCTCTGATTGTCTCCTGCAGTATGTCCGCAGTCTCTGATTGTCTCCTGCAGTATGTCCGCAGTCTCTGATTGTCTCCTGCAGTATGTCCGCAGTCTGTTATTGTCTCCTGCAGTATGTCCGCAGTCTCTGATTGTCTCCTGCAGTATGTCCGCAGTCTCTGATTGTCTCCTGCCGTATGTCCGCAGTCTCTGATTGTCTCCTGTAGTATGTCCGCAGTCTCCGATTGTCTCCTGCAGTATGTCCGCAGTCTCTGATTGTCTCCTGCAGTATGTCCGCAGTTTCTGATTGTCTCCTGCAGTATGTCCGCAGTCTCTGATTGTCTCCTACAGTATGTCCGCAGTCTCTGATTGTCTCCTGCAGTATGTCGCCAGTCTCTGATTGTCTCCTGCAGTATGTCACCAGTCTCTGATTGTCTCCTGCAGTATGTCCGCAATCTCTGATTGTCTCCTGCAGTATGTCCGTAGTCTCGGATTGTCTCCTGCAGTATGTTCGCAGTCTCTGATTGTATCCTGCAGTATGTCGCCAGTCTCTGATTGTATCCTGCAGTATGTCCGCAGTCTCTGATTGTCTCCTGCAGTATGTCCGCAGTCTCTGATTGTCTCCTGCAGTATGTCCGCAGTCTCTGATTGTCTCCTGCCGTATGTCTGCAGTCTCTGATTGTCTCCTGTAGTATGTCCGCAGTCTCCGATTGTCTCCTGCAGTATGTCCGCCGTCTCTGATTGTCTCCTGCAGTATGTCCGCAATTTCTGATTGTCTCCTGCAGTATGTCTGCAGTCTCTGAACCTCTCCTGTAGTATGTCTGCAGTCTCTGAACCTCTCCTGTAGTATGTCCGCAGTCTCTGATTGTCTCCTGCAGTATGTCTGCAGTCTCTGAACCTCTCCTGTAGTATGTCTGCACTCTCTGACACTCTCCTGTAGTATGTGTATTAATGTGCCCCTTTACTTGCTCAATTATTTAGGATTGCTCCACTGCTCGGTGAGAGGTAATGATGTGTATTAGCCTGTAGCAACCAATCAGCAAACAGTAGTGATCTGCTTTAATCTCTAGCAGCCAATCAGTAAGTGGTAATGATGTGCATTAACCTTTAGCAACCAATCGGCAAGCAGAAATTATGTGTTGTAACCTCTAGCAACCAGCCAGCGAGCAGTAAGGATAGGCTGTAACCTCTGGCAAACAATTGCAATCACTGCGTGATCTGCTGCAGTAAACTGATTTTGAGTCTACCTGCCATTTTTTGTATGTCTCAAAATGGAGGGGGGGCCCTAAGAAAATGTTTGCCCGGGGCCCAATCAAAATTAAAGACGGCCCTGGGTAACACAGAATAGTTCTTCTCTTATATCACAGTATCCCACTGTAGGTCTTCACTCACTGAGCTCCTAGTCTTTCACTAGACTTAAAGATCCCAATCATCGCCGGATCTCTTGAGCTCCTGTCATGTACCTGACGGTAGAGCCTGATATGCAGAGGACGGCCTCTCTTACACCTCTGACTCAAGGCCCCCTGGTAGAGCAGACAGGAAGTGCAGGAGTGCAGAGTCGCACAAGTGCCAGGTGGATCGCAAACAGTGGAGCCGGGACAGCTGCAGGAAGGATGATAGTTCGGTAGGACTTCTTCAAGCAGAAGAGAAGGCAGGTACAGGCAGGCCGGGTCATACACTGGAGGGCACGTCAGGAGCAGATGCAAAGGCAGAAGCGTAGTCAGGACTAAAAGCCGGGTTGGTTAACAGGAACAGGTATCAGATACAAGGCAATGGGAACACTGTAGAGCTGACAGCACTTAGTCTGGGAACTGGCTGAGTTTAAATAGCCTGTCTGGGCGCCAAAAGCTGTCACAGGGTGCGTGTGCACCAATGACATTGTGACAGGGGCAAAGGTAACAGGTCATCTTCTTCCACAGCCATCTTGGGTGCTGGCATTCCCTTCCTGACAGCTCCTCCACAGCTAATCTGCTGTATACTCCTAAAGCGTCACCCCCACTAACCCACTGGGTCCCTGGCTTGGCACACGCTGAAGCTTTTTCCCACTTCTTCACCGTCCCTGGCTAATGAGAAGACTGCTCTGGTGCTTGCTCAAGCTTACCCACAGTAGTCTCCGGTAATAAGGTAGATGGCGACTGCTTCCCCTTTACCTCCAATCACAACTGGTTCCCCATCCGGCTGAACCTTTGCAACTCGGTTGGACTCCAATCCTGCAGTCCCAACCCATGCTTCTTCTCCTGCTCCTGGCCAGGCATCAGACAGCCTAGCAGCCAGGTGTCCCCGGTATAGGCCTCTGGCTAGCAACCCAGGGTGACATAACACACGTCCACCTAGACAGCCGTCCAGGTGGCATAGAACCCCAAACAAATAGGCTCTCTCAGCATGCCAAGAGACTAAAGAAACCCCTGCCAATTGGCTGAGACACCCCATCCATTGATAATGCAACCTGGCTATGCCCTTGTCGATCTAATATCACTAGCCACAGTGCCACCTAGTGACAGAAGAGAAAAGGTGCAGCAATTCCAGAATTAGAGAGGAATCAGTGGCTCTTCTAACAATTAGCCAGGACAATTACTACCTGGCAAAAACAAAATTTGTTAGCAACCCTGCCTATACACCAGGGTGCTACATCCTCCCCCTGCCTGGGAAACTACGTCTCAGAGTTTGCAAAGAAAAAAAAATTGAACTCCAGCCTGAGAGTGGATGTCCTGGCAAAACTTGGATAGGTGGGGTAACAGGGAAAAAAATAATAACAATGCATGTGGCGTACCACATGAAATAAACAACAGGATACATATATATAGGCAAGTGGCAGTTCACACAAGGGCAGATAAATAGCAGACAATATATACAATTTTACTAATGTTAATTACCCTCAGAAGAGAGCAGCAAAATAGTACCAATACACACTATGACACATACTTAATCTATCTATACAATAATAACAACAATGACTATATCTAAGCACATATACAAATGGAAATTGGGCCCCACCCCCTTGAGGGTGCTACCCTTTTTCATGAAAATCCCAGAGAAAAAACTTAGTGACTCTTATCAAACATTTTGCATAATGGGAACCAGGACTCACTCAGGTTGCCACCTGGTGGTCAGTATAGTCAGAAACAGCTAAACATTCCTGGAGAAGTACTCCTCATGGGAATATCTCACTGGATTAATGAATGGATAGCTCTGTTAGTATTATGAACTACATGCTCCATAATTAGCATTTCAGACCCTGTGATTCATGATATGTATGTGGTGGTTGAATGTCTGTGGTAGCTATCGGTGTCCCCTGACAAGGTTGTCACACAATTTTTAATTATGTGGTGGGGGTAATATTTTTATATAAAAGTGTTTATGTGGATTTGCAATAAACTTATTATATTTTTTGTTATATACCAGTAGTTTCTCATGGATGAATCACTTTGGAATTAATATTTGTATACTAAAGAAACCCCTGCCAATGGGCTGAGACACTCCATCCATTAATAATCTGACCTTGCTATGCCCTTGTTGGTCTAATGTCCCCAGCCACAGTGCCACCTAGTGACAAGAGAAAGGGTGCAGCAATTCCAGAATTAGAGAGGAATCAGTGAATCTTCTAACAATTAGCCAGGACAATTACTACCTGGCAAAACTAAATTTGTAAGCAACCCTGCCCATACACCAGGGTGCTACATCGGGTAAAGGGGAGAGTGGTTAGGAGATAACAGCGATTGGGGATGAGTGTTAGCAGTCATCTCTAGAGTAGGGCTGACTTAGTGTTCTAAGGGGAGACAGGAGGTTAGTGTAACGCCAAGGGGTACTGCGATGCTGGATGGTAAATTGGGTCTGTTTGAGGCCAGAGTCTGAGCTTTGCATGTCGGCATTAGTAAATTAATCTGACTAGGTGTGTGGTCTGGAAATATTTCACAAGGTCTGGTAGGGCTAGGCCTCCATACCAATTATTAGGTAAGCCTTGGAGAGCACTCGTCTTCTTAGCTGCCCAATTGAAGTGAGCATTATGCTGTTTAATGAAGGAAGGTGGTAGATAGAGTGGAAGGGCCTGAAAGGGATAGAAAAACGTTGGCAGGATAGACATTTTCAGAATGTTAAGCCAGACATTTCTTGAGCAGGGTCGGATCATGGAGCAAAGGGTGGTGAGTTGAGTGAGAAAAGCCTGTGCAGCTGAGGAGTAATGTAGGTACCTCAGGGCTTGGGAGGTCCATTTAAATATGTAGGTACTTTTCAGTTGGGACATTTGAGGAGTCATAGCTATCCCCATCACCTCAGATTTGGAGATGTTAATCTTCAAGTTGGAAATGGCCCCATATTGATCAAAAGCAATTTTTTAACACATTGTCACTCTGATGCTGCATACGCACGATCGGATTATCCGGTGGACTTGGTCCAGCGGACCAGAGTCCGTCGGACAATCCGCCCATGTGTGGGCTCCGGCAGACTTTTTCTTCCCAAAAGTTTGGTGGACTTAGAAAGAAGTTTTGACTCAAAATTGAATCCGCCTGTCTGTGTGTTAGTCCGCCGGACTTGCCCACACACGGAGTAAAGTCCGTTCATTTTGAATGTGGCTCCAAGTCGGAAGAAAACCCCGGATGGCGGCGACAACGAAGGAGAAAGCCAGGCTCCTCCGCTAGTAAAAGAGCTAGCAGAAGATAGCGGAGGAGTGCAGGGAGAAGACCCCCGAAGATGGAAGAAGAGAAGACCCCCGGAGCTGTCTAATAAAGTATTTTAAAAACCTGTGTTGTGTTTTTTTTTATGTACACTTTTTTTTCCCCAGGTGAATGGGTAGGGGCACAACATACCCCATATTCATTCACATAGGATAGGGGGCCGGAATCTGGGGGCCCCCTTATTATTATTGACAAGCCCCCACCCACAGACCCCGACAACCAATGGCCAGGGTTGTCGGGAAGAGGCCCTTGTCCTCATCAACGTGGGGACAATGTGCTTTGGGGTGGGGTGCTCGCTCGTCCCCACCCCCTTTCCTGACTGGTTGGGCTGCATGCTTGGATAAGGGTCTGCTATGGACTTTGGGGTGACCCTATGCCTTTTTTCGGTGTAGGGCTTCCCCTTTAAATCCATACCAGGTGACGGGCTCGCGAGGTGTCAATCTAGCCGATGGAGGTGGCGAAATTGACTTCCTTCGCTAGTTCCATCTACCCGGAGCCATGTTCAAAATGAACGGACTTTACTCTGTGTGTGGGCAAGTCCGTTCATTTCAAAAGTCCGGCGGTCGCGGTCGTGTGTGTGCAGGTCTGCTCGTTCGGAAAGTCCGGTGGACCTCCTCTGCAAAGTTGTCCGCCAGACTAAGTCCACTAAGTCATGTGTACGTGGTATTAGAGTTCATGCCCACTTGAAATCAGGACTATCCTGCAAATTCTGACAACAAAAAACAGCAGATTTCTATTGCCGCGTACACACGACTATTTTTTGCGCCAGAATAAACTCTGAAGGTATAATGAGTTCCGCTGAAACGGACTTGCCTACACGCGATCACACCAAAGTCCGATCGTTTAGAACATGGTGACATACAACATGTATGACGGAACTAGAAAAAGGAATTTCAATAGACAGTAGCCATTAGCTGCCCTTGCGTCGTTTTTGGTCCGTCGGTACAGCATACAGACAAACGGTTTTCCCGACAGGAATTGATTCCGTCGGAAGGATTTAAAACATGTTCTATTTTTAGGTCCGTCAGAATTTTAGAAAAAAAAGTCAGCTTAAGCCCACACATGATCGGAATATCCAATGAAATGATTCCATCAGACTTTTTGTGCCGGAAAGTTCGACCGTGTGCACACGGCATATGGCTGCAATAACAGTTGTGTGTAAGAACGTCTGTCCAAACAGACTATGCAAATGCTGACAGCAGCCACAGCAGTTCCTGCCTGTTTTGATGTATTCTGACAAGCAGAATCTAGCTGCAATTATGATCATGTATCCCTTAATTATAGCTTATCGGTACATGTCTAAATGCAAACACACGGATGGAAAATGATGTGGCCCTCTGTCAGCCTGCCATTGGAGATGAAAGAATCTTATAGAATTTGAAGATTAGCCCAGTTCGAAAGTGTGAATGACTCCTAACAGAATGTGGCTGTTAAGTATATTTGTTTTTTTCAGCACCAAATGTTCCTAGGGATCTTCATGTGAAGAGGAGGAGCCACCCAGCCAATAAACTGTGCCCATTGCAAGCAACACCTCAAGTATCACCCCCCCACCAGAAAAGGAGCTACCATCAACATAACCACGCCTGGGGTCTCTTCACAGCAGGAATTTAGGAAGGGCCACCAGAGGCAGGGAGTAGGAGCAAATGTTTGACAGGCTGATGGACCTAATGGTAGATATGACAAAAATGGAGGAAACAGAGGAACTCATGTTCCCAAAGAGCCCAGAAAGCTAAGGGAGATTCCAGGTGGAGATTTGAGCTGGGATAACTAATTATATTTCCTTGTTTATACTTTGTCTTACATCTAGCTCACTTGCCACTTCTTCAGCAAAGTTACACCAGTACCACCACCAACTCCTGGACCATATGTTTAATTCCACACACCTTCTGTTCCACCATCATCCCAACAACAATACTACGCTCAGGGCTGTCTTTAATATTGATTGGACCCTGGGCAAAATGTTTCTTAGGGCCCCCCATGCAATTTTGCTCTCCACCTTCTCTGGTACATACAATAAATAGCAGCTAGACTTAAAATCAGTTGTATCAAGATGCTGTATCAGATCAGGCAGCGATTGCAATTGGTTGCCAGAGGTTACAGCATATCATTACTGCTTACTGGCTAGTTACTAGAGGTTACAGCACACATTTCTGCTTATTGATTGGTTGCTAGAGATTACTGTACAGTAATACTGCTCACTGGTTGCTATAGGTTCAGCACATCTTCTCCTCACTGCAGAGGGGCATGATATACCTATAAATGCTGCCTTTATTTACATATCAATGCCGTTGGCCTCAGCTATTTACATATGCATGTCACTGCTATTTACATATGAATGCCAGTATTTACATGTAAACACAGGTCTGCAGGTGAGTCATCTGTACACAACAATAGTGCAGAGCTGGGCAGCATTAGTAGCAGCACAGGACTAAAACTGGGACAGGGAATGTAAACTGGGATAGTTGGCAAGTATGAGGCAGCTGCTTTGGGCCCCACAACAATGACAGGGCCCAGGGCAGCTGCCCCTTTTGCCCTACCTTAAAGACGGCCCTGACTACGCTGGCCAACCTTTCTCACTATCATTATCAGTCCACCATCTGACCCCCTGGAACAGACATCTTCAGCTGCTGGCCAGGTGATTTCTCAACCAATATTGTCTAAATAAATACTCATATTGTCAGATGTCAGCTAGCATTATTTCCCATTTGGTTACTTTCAGTTGTTGGCTTGGAAAATACAGAGATACAGTAAATCATTGGTAAATTACTGGTTCATAGGCAGCCACTATCTGTCAGCTTCATAGCGACAGGGAGATCTGTGGCAGTGTCAAACATTACAACTGTTGTGTTGATGCGGAGATGCACTCTTTTCATGGATATCCATATGTATTTGAAGAATTTCTCCTAATGTGAATAGAGATCATTTTTTCCCAGAATCGGCCTTGGTAATACTGCAGATGCCAAAAAAATATAAGTTGCCAGACATGGTGAAGAACTCTAATGCCGCGTACACACAATCGGATTATTCCGACAACAAAACCATGGAGGATGTTGGCTCAAACTTGTCTTGCATACACACGGTCACACAAATGTTGGCCCAAAACTCAGAATGTGAGAACGCAGTGATGTACAACAAGTACAACGGGACTATAAAAAGGAAGTACAATAGCCAGTGAGCCACCCTTCTGCTAATCTCGTGTTTATCTTGTGTTAGTAGAAGTTTGGTGAGATACGATTCGCGCTTTTCAGCCTTGTGCTTTTCAGTTCGTTTATACTTTTCAGTTTGTGCTTGTGGGTTCGTATCTGTTTTTCAGTGCGTGTTGTCAGTTCGTTCATGTCTTTCAGTGCGTTCTATTTATAGTTTCCTCCCCGGGCCTTTCTGATTTTCAGTGCGTTCTGTTAGTTCGTTCTGACCAGCCGACCGTTTTATAGCCATGTTGCGGTTACATTCTCGGAGAGCTCATGCCGTTATTGGGCTTGGTGTTGGAGTTCTTGCTTTGACCCAAGTCCAGTCCATGAACAGGGCGAGGAGAAGTTCATGGACCAAGAATTGGTTGCCTCAGCGTGCCTTTGCTGCGGGAGATCCGGGAGAATAATACTGAGGATTTCAGGAATTATCTCCAAGTGACGGACCCCGTTTTTCACCGTCTGTTGGCTTTGCTGTCCCCTTATATTATGAAGCATTACACCTGCATGTGGCAAGCCATCACTCCTGAGCCAAGGCTCGCTGCCACCTTGTGGTACTTGGCAACGGGGAGAAGTCTCCAGGATAGTAAGTTCACTACTGGGAATCATTATTCCATAGACCTGTTCTGCCATCATTCAGATCTTGCAAGGACTATATTAAGGTAAGTTTTATCCTTTAACATCACATTCTATGTATTTAATGTTTGCTAATGTATTGTATTTATTTGATCATTCCATAATTACCATGATTGTAATATGCTGTGAATGTCCTCTTTGTCCTCATGCATGCTGTAAGCTTTTAATGCTCCTTTTTTGTCCTCCATGCATATTTGCCTTCACTAACCTACATGCTATCCTGGGCCCATACACACCTAGCCTAGTCATTTTACAATGTATTTGGTCAGCTCTATTGTAGTATTTACCGTAAACACCCCTAAAATATGTCCAAATGTTATTTTTGTCCTTAAATTCAGGCAGAGTGCAGAATGCTTTTTTTGGGGGGCAAAAACTTATTTAGAATCCTCCCTACCCCCCAACCGCTAAGTAAACCGATACCAATGCTCTATCTTCTGACTTTGCCAAACCCATACACACTATACCTACCTCTTTTGTGTTCATATTTATGGATGAATTCACCAAAGCAGATAGTGCAATTGCCTGCCTAAATACTTACAAATGGTACTGTTTAAAGTTATGTTCTCCTATTATCTTGACAGGTAATTGCAGAATGTAAAAATGTGCTTCAATTTGTACAGTGTGTATTCATATTTTTGGATTATGAAACTTCTTACCTATCCATTGGGCTGCCAATAGTGTAAGTAAGGAGGGGCTGGCCAAAGTAAAACACATTATTTATGCATTCAGCTCTCAATGAAGTAGAGAGGGTTACCTGTCCAAAACATCTCCCCCCTTCCTAAAGTTTTTACAATGGGCCATCAGAGGGTGTGATGAATCTGATAAGTGGACCTTATACTTTTGACTTTAAATACTAATTTCAATAAATTTTATACTTATGTTGGCCAAGAATGTTTGTGTCTAATCTGCTTGCAATGTTATGTGCAAAAGTACTATTTTTTTTTGTTTGACTCCACAGTTTCTTTCCAACCCACAGGAATGGCAGACTGGGACTTTCATCGGGGTCGTATTATAATAACTATAAGGGGTATAGTAGTATAGTGTTGTTGGTGGTGGTGTTGGCGACTTATCAATCCCTCTATGTGGACGTGGGGAAGAATGGCTGGATGTCAGATGGTGGAGTCATCACCCAGATGGAGTTTTACAGATGGCTCCAGAATGGCAGCTTGGGCTTGCCACCTCCAGAAGACAACGTGATGGGACTCCCATTCGTCTTCGTAGCGGATGAAGCATTTGCGCTGGGGGACCATCTTTGCAGCCATTTCCTATGAGGATCCCCCGGACCAGAAGGTTTTTAATTACCAGAGCCAGATCCAGAAGAGTGGTTGAAAATGCCTTTAGCATAATGGCCAGCCGGTTCCACCTATTCCTTACTGCTATAAATATGGCAGAATATAAACTAAATCACATTATTCTGGCTGCTGCCTTTTACACAACTTTTTACGCAAAAATGCACCCAACTATGTGGCCTCAGTTGCAACCGAGGCCGGCTTACCGGACCAAGCTCTGACAGGACTTAAAGCTGGTCGTCTTGGCTTGCCTCTCCAAAGCGCCCACGAAGTACGGCAAAGCTATCTGGAGTACTTTGTGGGTAGGGTGGCCATTGATATGCCAGATAATGTATAACATCTTTTAAGTGAATTTGTTGTTAAAAATTGAACTAATTTAATTTAATTTACTGCTTGTGTTTCTTTTAGCTGTCTCCTAGGTTATCCAATGGCCTTATATTTTTGGCCATTTTCTTCAATAGTGCAATCTTAACTTATTTGATATATGAGGTGACATGGTCTTTTTGTGCTATTTTAAACTGTACAACAGTAAAGAAAAGCACATGGAGCAGAACTAAAGTAATAATAATAATAGGAACACACGACAAAAACATACTTTTTAAAAGCAGTTTCCTGATCTTCTGTACTGATCGTGCTCCCTCAATTTCAGGTCTGACCAGCATTTCTTCAATTGCTCCTTGGATCGTCGTACCCCAAAATTCCTGTGCAGATTTCTCACAACTTTAGTCATTTCTCACATTTGGGTTTGGGTAAGGTCCATACTTCCCATCATAGTTGGCCCTCTTCAAGATGTCCACCATCTCTACAAAGGACATATTTGAGGCCTTATATCTCCTCTTTGATCTGGAACTGCCTTGCTCCGGGCTTTCCTCCTCCTTGCTGCTCTCTGAATGCACCTGCTCTGTCTCTGCCATGTGGTCTCCCGCTACGCCAAAAGAAAAGGGGCGGGGAATACAGTAGAAAGGAGGCCAGGGGCGGAGTTTCACGCATGTGTAGTGTATATAAACATAACACGCATGCGTCGTAGGTACGATCTGTGAGCGGAGGACGGAGTATCATAAGCGCAGATCGTGCAAATGAAGGTACAATTTTAACTTGGGGCATCAGTGTTTAGTGGTCTATACTGCTTATAGATTGAGGCCTAGGAGAGTTTATTCTGACATCAGGGTTTGTCTTATGTTGTGTCTTGCAGAGAAAATGGATACATTTACAGACCCAGATTTCCTGCTAAACTTCATAGACAAGTACAGGGAGCTGCCATGTCTCTGGCAAGTCAAAAACAGTGACTACTCCAACAAGCTAAAGAGGAAGGCAGTGCTGGAGAAACTGTTGGAATTGGTGAAGCCGGTGACTCCCACAGCAGACATCAACTATTTGAATGCCAAAATTGGTGGCCTAAGGAGCACATACAATAGGAAGCACAAGAAGGTCCAGGATTCCATGAGATCAAGAGCAGCAGCAGATGACGTACAGTATCTCACAAAAGTGAGTACACCCCACACATTTTTGTAAATATTTTACTATATCTTTTCATGTGACAACACTGAAGAAATGACACTTTGCGACAATGTAAAGTAGCGAGTGCACAGCTTGTATAACAGTGTCAATTTGCTGTCCCCTCAAAATAACTCAACACACAGCCATTAATGTCTAAACCGCTGGAAAAAAAAGTGAGTACACCCCTAAGTGAAAATATCCAAATTAGGCCCAATTAGCCATTTTTCCTCCCCGGTGTCATGTGACTCATTGGTGTTACAAGGTCTCAGGTGTGAATGGGGAGCAGGTGTCTTACATTTGGTTGTATCGCTCTTACTCTCTCATACTGGTCACTGGAAGTTCAACATGGCACCTCATGGCAAAGAACTCTGCGAGGATCTGAAAAAAATAATTGCTGCTCTATATAAAGATGGACTAGGCTATAAGAAGATTGCCAAAACCCTGAAAGTGAGCTGCAGCCAGGTGACTAAGATCATACAGCAGTTTAATAGGACAGTTTCCACTCAGAACAGGCCTTGCTATGGTCGACCAAAGAAGTGGAGTGCATGTGCTCAGCGTCATACACAGAGGTTGTCTTTGAGAAATAGACATATGGAATGCAGCCAGCACTGCTGCAGAGGTTGAAGGGGTGGAGGGTCAACCTGTCAGTGCTCAGACCATACGCCGCATACTGCATCAAATTGGTCTGCATGGCTGTCGTCCTAGAAGCTATAGTTGTTGATTTTCATTTTAAAATCGCCGCTTTGTAGATGCTGTAATAGCAGCGGTGTATGGTCTCTACAGCATCCGGCGAGCCAAGAGGCCGGGACCGGAAGTGCGCCTCAGCGTGGAACGCAAGCTCCGTAGACAGGAAGTGGTGTAACGACCAATCAGAAGACGCGTTTCACAATATCCATTGTTTCCTCAGTTCTTGGTTGGAGTCCATAGTGCAGAGTTAACAATGAACAGAGCCAGGGTTAGAAGCCAGGTCAGTCTAGGAACACTGAAACTTGAAAATAAGAACACAGGAAACCAGGAACTTTTGGCAATACAAGAGACAATGAACATGAAAAAAATATATAAGCTGCGCTAAACCATAAATACAACACGAAATTTCAAAAGGTAAGAACCTATTGTGTCTCATGAGAAAATAGGAAATTCAGGATAAATAATAATCAGTGATACAAAATAAACAATATAATGAACACCCAATGTGTTAATAAAAAATGTATAAACGTGACAAATTACAAAAAAGTCCTTTTGAATAAAAATGCAGACAAATAAAAAATAATAACAATCTTCCACTAGTGACTAGTGCTTGATCCGCCACCATATATCCAAATTCACTTCTTACCGGAACTTCATGACCCCCCACTACAGAGGGTCACATAGAGCATATAAGTATAAATTATCCTCCACTTCGGAAAAGATCCTTAGCTGCTCTCCTCACTCCACCGTTATCGTAACCAGGTTATTGAATGAGCATCCTCAACCATCTCCCATATGTTTAAAACATCTCGAAGGTATACGCCAATTGCATGGAAACGAGATGAAGCTCCAATAGTATAAAACCCTTTAAATGGATCCAAATATAAAATATAAAATGCACTTACAATGCACAAGAGAAAGGTCAGCCTTAAGTCCGCTGCGCCGGCCGGACGCACACGGACATACCTGTCCTTCCTGGATACACACTCCTTTGCACGGGGTGACATTAGCGCATCGCTCAGCAGTGCAGGCTCTGTAGTTGTTGATTTTAATTTTAAAATCGCCGCTTTGTAGATGCTGTAATAGCAGCGGTGTATGGTCTGTACAGCATCCGGCGAGCCAAGAGGCCGGGACCGGAAGTGCGCCTCAGCGTGGAACGCAAGCTCCGTAGACAGGAAGTGGCGTAACGACTAATCAGAAGACGCGTTTCACAATATCCATTGTTTCCTCAGTTCTTGGTTGGAGTCCATAGTGCAGAGTTAACAATGAACAGAGCCAGGGTTAGAAGCCAGGTCAGTCTAGGAACACTGAAACTTGAAAATAAGAACACAGGAAACCAGGAACTTTTGGCAATACAAGAGACAATGAACATGAAAAAAATATATAAGCTGCGCTAAACCATAAATACAACACGAAATTTCAAAAGGTAAGAACCTATTGTGTCTCATGAGAAAATAGGAAATTCAGGATAAATAATAATCAGTGATACAAAATAAACAATATAATGAACACCCAATGTGTTAATAAAAAATGTATAAACGTGACAAATTACAAAAAAGTCCTTTTGAATAAAAATGCAGACAAATAAAAAATAATAACAATCTTCCACTAGTGACTAGTGCTTGATCCGCCACCATATATCCAAATTCACTTCTTACCGGAACTTCATGACCCCCCACTACAGAGGGTCACATAGAGCATATAAGTATAAATTATCCTCCACTTCGGAAAAGATCCTTAGCTGCTCTCCTCACTCCACCGTTATCGTAACCAGGTTATTGAATGAGCATCCTCAACCATCTCCCATATGTTTAAAACATCTCGAAGGTATACGCCAATTGCATGGAAACGAGATGAAGCTCCAATAGTATAAAACCCTTTAAATGGATCCAAATATAAAATATAAAATGCACTTACAATGCACAAGAGAAAGGTCAGCCTTAAGTCCGCTGCGCCGGCCGGACGCACACGGACATACCTGTCCTTCCTGGATACACACTCCTTTGCACGGGGTGACATTAGCGCATCGCTCAGCAGTGCAGGCTCTGTAGTTGTTGATTTTAATTTTAAAATCGCCGCTTTGTAGATGCTGTAATAGCAGCGGTGTATGGTCTGTACAGCATCCGGCGAGCCAAGAGGCCGGGACCGGAAGTGCGCCTCAGCGTGGAACGCAAGCTCCGTAGACAGGAAGTGGCGTAAAGACTAATCAGAAGACGCGTTTCACAATATCCATTGTTTCCTCAGTTCTTGGTTGGAGTCCATAGTGCAGAGTTAACGATGAACAGAGCCAGGTTTAGAAGTCAGGTCAGTCTAGGAACACTGAAACTTGAAAATAAGAACACAGGAAACCAGGAACTTTTGGCAATACAAGAGACAATGAGTGTCATCTGCTGCTGCTTCCGATCTCTTGGAGTCCTGAACAGTATTGTGCTCCCTATTAAATTGACTCCTTAGGTGATGTGTGCCCTGGCGTACAAAGGCTTCACCAATTCCAACTGTTTCTCCAGCGTTGCCTTCCTGTTTATTTTTTTTATAACCCTTAATAAATTAAAAAAAAATATTTTGACAAATACTTGGCTATGTGTGTTACTTCAAAAAGGACAGTTTGTTTGTGAGTTGGCAACCACATTTCAAAAATACAATGTCAAACTAACAAGGGACACCAACACCAACCAAGCTATTTGAGGTAAAAAAAAATACAAGATAATGCTCCAAAAAAAAAAAAAATATTCTGGAGATATGGAGAAATAAAAATAAAAAATAAACAGGTCACTATAAAAAATAAAAAATAAGGTTATTCTGGAGATCTTGATAAAAGAAAACAACAAAAACAAAGATTATTCATGAGATCACGAGAAATAATAAAAAATCAATTTGTCAGAACTCTTTTGTGAATATCAGCAGCAAAGCAACTTCATTATTCTAGCATTATAAAGAAAAAGAGAATGTGCTGCATTGAAAGACTAAAAAATTTGCAGCATTATGAATGTGCTCTCTCCATTACGAATGCTAGTTTTACAAGACCGAGCGATTCTGTCTTGTACTTTTGTGCGCGGACTTATGTAAACCTGCTCTCAAACATTTGTGTGTGGAAATTCCGACAGCAAATGTTCGATGGAGCATACACACGGTCGGACTTTCCGACAACAAGCTCACATCAAACATTTCCCGTCGGAAAATCTGACCATGTGTACACAGCATAAGAGAACATTGTAGCAAGCCACTACACTACAAACCAGCAATCAGATGCAGAAGAACCACTATTGATCTCACAAGTGATAGTGCTTTCGTTTTCCATTGATCAGAGGCCATCACCTTGCACCACAACTTGAATGTATATGCACATAAGTGTGTTTTCACCAAAAGAAAAATCTCCTTGCACAGAAGAAAGAACGTCACCTTATCTTTGCATATTGTACTTTGCACTTTTTCATTTATCACTCTTCAGAGCATTATCTATCACTTTTCAGGAGGACTTTTTGAATATTTGATTAAATGTTTACACCAAGATTTTTTTAAGTGATTTGCACAGCACACTTTGATATATTTGCTAATTTTGCACTTTATTGTTATTATTTATGTAAATTTACTAGGTACTTCTACGGCGCATTGTTCCTAGTTTAGGTATGAATGGAGCCAAGTGTTACTTCCCCATCATTGCTGACAGCAATTCCAGAAGAAATTACATACCTATTCATACACAGATTTGCTGTCAGGATAGAAATTTAGCTGCTAAAGCAATAGACAAGGTTCACGGTAAAAGCAGGCTAAGTTTGGTGTACAGATAAAAACCAAGTAATGAGTGCAAAAGCAGTAATCATGCAGACATTGTTAGCATAGTAGTATCAGATATAAAGTGGAAATCAATAACAGTCTTTAGCCAGCCAAAGTAACAACAGGTGATGATGGCAGAGTAAAAACAATTGCAACAATAAGCCCCCCATTTAAACTACAATAGTGCATGCTCATGTGTACAGTGCCTTGAAAAAGTATTAATACGATTTGAAATTTTCCATATTTTGTCATGCTACAACCAAAAATGTAAATGTATTTTATTGGAATTTTATGTGATAGACCAACACAAAGGGGCACATAATTGTGAAGTGGAAGGAAAATGATAATAGGATTTTTAAATGCAGCTTACCTGTAAAATCCTTTTCTTGGGAATACATCACGGGACACAGAGGCTTAGCAATTACTAGTGGGTTAGATAGTCACCTTCAGGTAATTGGACACTGGTAATACTAATTACAAGTGAGTTCCTCCCCTTTATAACCCCTACCATATGGAGAGTACCTCAGTTTTGCAGCAAAGCAATTAATACCCCAACGTATAATCCCGAAGAGGGGCGGGAGGTCTGTGTGCCTTCATGTATTCCCAGGAAAAGGATTTTACAGGTAAGCTGTATTTAAAAATCCTATTTTCTTGTTCATACATAACGGGACACAGAGGGTTAGCAATTACTTCTCCTAAAGCAATGCCAAATTGAGGGGAGGGAGACACAGATCAGAAAATACAAGACCGCCAATGGACAAGAGGATCTAAACTGCTGCCTGCAGCACACAGGGCCCCAAGGCGGCATCCTCATGCCCTCTTACATCCACCTGATAGATCTAGTGAATGTATGGACTGAAGACCAAGTTGCAGCCTTGCAGATCTGAGCCAAGGAGGCCTGGTGATGCACTGCCCATGAAGCACTAACTGCTCTAGTTGAGTGCGCTTTAACCTGAACAGGAGGAATCTTTTTTTTTTATACCATAGGCCTGAATAATAACCTGCCAAATCCATCTTGAAATAGTGGATTTTGACGTTGCCTGACCCTTTCTGGGGCCTTCTGGCTCAGATTTTTGTATCTGAGCGATTGCCTGCAGATAGATACTGACTGCTCTTACAACATCGAGAGAGTGTAACAACTCATCTTCTGTGGACTGCGGATCTGGAAAAAAAGATGGTAGGACCACATCTTGATCCTGACACTACCTTAGGTAGGAAAGTCGGGTGAGGATGCAACATCACCCTGTCTTTGTGAATAATCAAGTATGGCTCTTTACAAGAAAGAGCCGTTAATTCTGATACCCTTCTAGCCAAGGAAATTGCTACCAAAAAGACCAGTTTTTTTGTCAGAAGAATTAAAGAAGCATGGTGTAATGGTTCAAAGGGTTGTTCTTGTAAAACAGACAAAACCAAATTCAGATCCCATGGGCACACAGGAGGTTTGACCGGCGGATTCACGCGCAGTGCACCTGAACAAAGGCCTGGACCAAGGAATGTGAGGCAATTGACTGATAAGGCAAGATCTGGACCTTGATCGTGGTCAAAGCCAGTCCCATTTCAATGCCTAATTGAAGAAAGGATCCTGCTAATGGCATACTTTCTAGGGTGCCATCCCCTGGGTTCACACCAGGAAACATATGCCTTCCAGATTCTGTAGTAGATGAGCCTGGAGACCAGCTTCCTAGCATTAACCGGAGTGGAAAGGACTGATTCCGAGAGTCCACAGACTTTTGTCTCAGCAGCCAAACCGTCAAAATTAGACTACGTAAAGCAGGATGGAATATTGGAACTTGTGAGAGTAGATCTGGACAAAGTGAAAGAACCCAAGGTCTCCCCACTGCTATCTTTACGATCTCTGCATACCAACATCGCCTGGGCCAAGCCGGAGCCACCAGAATGACTGACTTTGCTTCCCTCTTGACCCTCCGAAGGAACTGCAAAAGAAGCGGAATTGGAGGGAAGGTATAGATCAGAGTGTACTGATCCCATGGAATTGTTAAGGCATCTGACCCTTGTGCTAGCAGGTCCTTTGTCCTTGATAGCAAGCTGTACAGTTTTTTGTTGAACCTGGACGCAGACAGGTCTACATCCGGGGTACCCCAGTTTTGACATATGGTCTGAAATATGTTGGGGTGTAGGGACTATTCTCCTGGACACAGCTGCTGGTGGCTTAGAAAATCCCCCTACCAATTTTCAGAAACAATGGGTGAAACCTTGTGCGCTGCTTGAACTAAAAGCTAAATGTATATCAGCTGCTGACACTTCACGCACCTCCCCAAAATGTGAAAAACTAAGACCTATATATATTATATACACCTGTGCATATACTACCAAAACATTTTGTCAGTCAGTCAGACTCCTATCGGTTTTGTCACAAACCTCGTGACTTCTGGGATTTCTTTGGGGGACTGACAAATGTTTTGGTAGTCTGGAGAGGAGGCATAAGAGAGTCTGCACACCGTGCAGACTGGGGCTGCAGATCCGGGATACAATTAATCCTATCCCCCCTCACTGCTACAGTACTACTAGCACTTTATGAGCAATTTTTTCTACAGAAATGCAAGTTGAATGTATATTATGTTTTAAGGATTAAAAGTTTTAAAAGTGGTATAACACTATGGTATGCCTTTATTGCCTTTCACATGGGACACATGAGGAAGCTTGGTGGAAATAACCAGGAGACAGGTGTGGAGTCACTGTAACAGTGTGAAATGTCCATACACAGCAGCCAGTAAAAAGGGATATAACAGGAGAGATCCAGATCATCAGCTGATAACATTCCAGGCTTATAATTTAAGCCCTTAAGGTGAGGGCACACATAACGGGGGAGGAGAGCACAATTGCATGAAGGCACTTGTCACTTTATCTATGCACTTTTTACTGAATTGAATATCATTTTTGGACTTTGATGCTACATATCTATTTTTACCACTTTATTTTTATCACTTTACTATTTGAGATTCACGGACGCACAAGCACTTTTTCAGTTTAATTTTTTCAGTTTTTACATTTTTCATATATTAATTTATACATTTTTATTATTTTGACTTGTTGATAATTGATTGCATTTATATGCACATTGGTATTGACATTACAGTATCTTTGGATAGGTGCACTAGCACTTTTATTGGTCAGATCACAGTACTTTCTGCGATTAGGAGCACGACACTTTAAACACATGTGCACATGCCCAGGTGTATATAATATATATACGCCTGACAATTTCCCACCCCTGGAATAAAGACTGCAGATAGGCAAGGATGTGATTCACCTCTTTTTGGGCATCCAGACTTCTGGTGCCTCCTTGTTGATTGCTATAAGCGACTGCCGGGGCATTGTCAGAGTAGACCCAGACAGGATGACCTTGTAGTCTGAAAGACCAGACTTTGAGTGCTAGTTAAATTGCCTGGATCTCCAGAATGCTGATGGGCAAGAGCTTTTCGGCTGCGGACCATCTTCCCTGGGTGCACACTTCTTCCAGAGCTGCTCCCCAGCCAATCAGGCTGGCACCTGTAGTTACAATCTTCCAAGTAAGTGTAAGAATTTAGGAGATTTTCGGTCAGTAACCACCAATTGAGGCTCTGGCGTACGCCTGGGGATAGGCACATTGGAAGATCAAAGGCCTGAACCCTCTTGTTCTATGCAGAGAGGATGCTTCTTTGCAAAGGCCTTGATTTAAACGGCACAAGGAATGGCCTTGAAAGACTTAAAGACTGCTCTATAAGCAGCTCAAGGGCCTCATGGGTAGGTGAAAGGGACCTGAACCCTGGACCCTCAGATTAAAAGTCTGATGCTCTACTGACTGAGCTATCCAGGCTCTCCTAGTAGTCTCATACATAGCCAAATGGAGGGATTCCTCTTTGCTATGACTAGCCGGACCAGAACCTTTATGGCTTCGGCCTTTGATCCAGGTAAAAACACCCTGCTTTGAGTGGTGTCTATAATCATGCCCAAATATTCCAACCTTCTTAGAGGTTGCAAGGAAGATTTTCTTGCATTTTGTTTGGACTTTGTTTGAGTGTTAGCAGCGGTTGCACTGTTTAGGTTTAGCGCAGTCTTTTCCCCCACTTTCCACTACTGTGCAGACAAGTACCCTTGTGATATCAAGGATTCTCATGTGATCAAGCACCCTTGTGCAATCCAGCATCTTTATGCAATCAACCATCCTTATGCAATTTAAGCATCTTTTGGAAAAAAATTTGCTTCTCTGCATGACCAAGTATCCTTGCGTAATCAAGGACTCTTGCAAGATCAAGCACCCCTGTGTGATGCAGCATCTTTATGCAATCAAGCATCTCAATGCATTTTTTTAGGCATTTCTGTAAAACAAGCCTTTCTGGGTGACCAAGTATCCTTGTGTAATCAAGGACTCTTGCAAGATCAAGCACCCCTGTGCGATCCAGCATCTTTATGCAATCAAGCATCTCAATGCATTTTTTTAGGCATTTCTGTAAAACAAGCCTTTCTGGGTGACCAAGTATCCTTGGGTAATCAACGACCTCTGAGAGGTCTTACTAAGCCCACAGCTCTGTGTCTCACCACTTACAGGAGCTATGGCGCTTTGGGCTTTTAAAGACGGACGCTTTGCGCCTGTGTACTGGCACGCCGTGCATGCCACACATGCACAGTGCCGCAACCATGCCCCTTCCTTCCCCGCAGACCCTGCTGTAAAAGCACGCCCCCTGCATGCGCATGTAGGATCGTCATGGCGGCGGCCAGGTGGGAGAAAGGAGACCATCAGAGGACTGCGTGGGATCCCCAGACCTGTAAAAGACTCTGCCAGGGACCTATTCGTGGCCACTGTTATATTAGTACACCAAGGTTTGGATACCAGAGCCCAGACCTCCAAGGAAAGACATTACAGGCAAAACCTAGTTCCTTCTTATCACAAGGCCCGGGTACCATCCATGTTAGGCATTTGAGCATAGGCCCAAGGCATGGATACGGTTGTATAGCTCCTAGGCTCTCGCAGAGACCATATAACAGAGCTTTCTTCTTAGCACATCTTGAACGTGACCAACCACCTTAGACACTAGCGAAAAAACTGAGGTACTCTCCTTATGGGAGGGGTTATATAGGGGAGGAACTCACTTGTAATTATGGTTACTAGTAGAGGTGCAACGGATCGTCACCGATTCGTGAACGGAACGGGTCCTCCTGTTCGGATTGGCACACCACGCGATCCGTGCAGTGCTCCACTGAAAGGCCACGGCTTCGGTCTACCACGGGAGTGGCGGCCATCTTGGTACACCCGGCGACGGGCGCTGTCTCGTCAGGAAGTCACGTTTCATCACCGCCATCTTGCTACACCCTTCACTCCTGCACAGTAATGATAGAGTGAGAAGGGGGCAAGCGGACATCTTGTTACACCCACCAGAGTTTTAGTCCTGTGAAGCCCTCAAAGGTTTGTTAGAGAAGCTTCATGAAGGCCAAGGAACACACCAGACAGGTCAGGGATAAAGTTGTGGAGAAGTTTAAAGCAGGGTTAGGTTATAAAAAAAAATATCCCAAGCTTTGAACATCTCATGGAGCACTTTTCAATCCATCATCCAAAAATGGAGAGTATGGCACAACTGCAAACCTACCAAAACATGGCCATTCAACAGGCCGAGCAAAGAGAGCATTAATCAGAGAAGCAGCCAAGAGGCCCATTGTAACTCTGGAGGAGCTGTAGAGATCCACAGCTCAAGTAGGAGAATCTGTCCACAGGACAACTATTAAGCCGCGTACACACGGGCGGACTGTATGGCCTACTTAGTCCGTCATACAATCCGACGGACAGTCCGTCCTACTTTCGAATGAACGGACTTGACCACACACGGATAGCCAAACAGTCCGTCGAAAGCTTGCACGATGACGTGTACAGCACGTACGACGGGACTAGAAATAGGAAGTCGAATACACAGCAATGCAACCTTTCGCCGTGTAAATCCTTTCTGAGCATGCGCCATTCTTAGTCCGTCGAACTAGCCTACTGACGAGCGGATTGTCCGCTGAAACCAAAGTATGACGGACAGAATTTCGAAAATTCCGAAATACTTAGTACGCCAGACTGCACGCTGAAAAAGTCCGCTGAAGCCCACAGACGAGCGGACTGTCCGCTGAAATGTGTTTCGACGGACTAAGTAGGCCATACAGTCCGCCCGTGTGTATGCGGCATTAGTCGTGCAATCCACAAATCTGGTCTTTATGGAATAATGGAAAGAAGTAGCCATTGTTGAAAGAAAGCCATAAGAAGTTATGTTTGCAGTTTGGGAGAAGCCATGTGGGGGACACAGCAAACATGTGGAAGAGAGTACTCTGGCCAGATGAGACCACAAATTGAACTTTTTGGTTTAAAAGCAAAACGCTATGTGACACTGTACATCACCCTGAACACACCATTCCCACCGTGAAACATGGTGGTGGCAGCATCATGTTGAGGGGATGCTTTTCTTCAGCAGGGGCAGGGAAGCTGGTCAGAGTGGATGGGACATTGGATGTAGCCAAATACAGGACAATCTTAGAAGAAAACTTGTTAGAATCTGCAAAAGACTTTAGACTGGTTTACTTTAGATCAAAGCATATTCATGTGTTAGAATGGCCCAAAGTCCAGACAATTGCTGTTCACAGAGGCTCTTCATCCAATATGACAGAGCTTGAGCTATTTCCCAAAGAAGAATGGGCAAAAATTACACTCTAGATGTGAAAAGCTGGTAGAGACATACCCAAAAAGACTTGCAGCTGTAATTGCAGTGAAAGGTGTTTCTACAAAGTGTTGACTCTAAGTGTTGGGCGTCGGTTCAGGGACCCGGCGGATCCTGGCTTTCATTGTCGTGATGACACAGGCCTTGGACCCGACTTCTGTGACATCAACAGAGAGCTGACTTCAGCCCGTTCTCTGCTGAAAACGGGTCACAGGAGTGCAAAGCGAATTGCACTCTTGTGAACCATAGGAGGAGTTCAGCCAAACAAGCTTTGGCTATACTTCTCCTATTAGCAATATTAATAAAAGGAGAAGTTCCAACATCTCAAGCGTAAAATACCTGGGGTAAAACCATGAGTTATCAGGTGAGCTATTGCTAAAAACATATATTGTTTTTTTACTTTTGACAAGGTAATTCTAGACACTTCTTTAAGTGATTTCAAGAATACAGTAACTACTAAAGCTTAGAATTCACCATTAGGTGGCACTGTAGCACAGGATAAAACAGGTTTCGACTACAGAATGAAATTGTGTTGGTGTAACAAATAAGCAGTTTGCGGCATTTTATTAAATGCTCACTAGAGACTAATAAACTTGTAAAATTTTCTTCTCTGTCAGTTCTGCCTATTGTAATCAGCAGTTTGTTCCACAAATATGCATCCACCAAACCAATATTTGTATTAGTATTAAATTTATAGTAAAACTGTCACAAGAAAACTTCAGGTACCGTATTTTCCGGCGTATAAGACGACCCTTTACACCTAAATTACACAGCCAAAAAGTGGGGGTCGTCTTATACGCCGGGTATGAAGTGGCCGCAATGGATTTCAGCCCGCCGAGTGCTCGGTAATACTGTATACATACAGTATGCACCGCTCAGCCAATCCCGGCGGCTGATGCACTCTGTTGATGAATACAGCCTTGCTAAGCCTGCTCGGATTGGAGTACCAACCTCTGCCAATCCGAGCAGGATACAGTACAATGAGTCAGAGCGGCGCGGGCTGATGATGTCACAGCCTCTGCCAATCCGAACAGGCTTTGTATAATCAACAGATTAGTATAATACATTGCCTACCATGATTGGCTTAGCGGTGCACATTGTATGCACACTATATTCTGCAGTGTTAATGGCCCTACTGTACTAACACAGCATCATATGTGTACCTGGCGCTCTACATATTAAAGCATCCTGTACTGCACATCTAGCTCCAGATCTCCCCAAAAATACAGGTATGATTTATGGTGCTTTGGAGGAGAGGATTCATTGTTGCTGCCTGCCAATTGTGGGATCTCTGGGACTTGTAGTTCACAAGTTTTTTCTGATGTTAAGTCTGATGTGTTTTTTTTTGTTTCTGATGTTTTTTTTAAAATGGTGTTGCCTCCGAAGGGGGGTAGTCTTATATGGGGAGTATAGCCCAAAACCTAAGTTTTCACTGGCAAATTAGGGGGTCATCTTATACGCCCAGTCGTCTTATACGCCGGCAAATAGGGTATGTGTCACACTAACCCCCGAAGGAGGTGCTGGTTAGTTTTGGGCTTACCATTACCTCCTGTTTTCCTCGTTGTACGTCCGGTGAAAAAGCTTTTTTGTGAAGCGGCTTTGGTACTTTTAAATAGCTCCAAACATCGTCCTCGTACCATGCCTCGCTGCCTGGTTCTTTTCAATAATGGTCATAATGTCCCTTGGAACATAGGGGAATTCCAACCCCATACTCTGTTGCTACCCGCTTATTTCAAAAGTCTCGGAGACCAGGATCGGCCTCGTCATAATCTGGCAAGTTTTATTTTTTTTCTCTTCACAAAATGGCATACTAACTAAAAGCCTTTAAAAAGAAATTTCAAAAAGTACTCACGGCAGCCTAGGTTCAAAATGCCAATTAATCTCCTTCGCCAGAGCCAGAACTACTCCCTGAGCTCTGCGACGACTCTCCTGCGGGTTGGCAGTACCCAGCGGCAACACCCGCAGCTTTCCTGTGCTTGTCCACGGGTATCTTCTTCCAAATATTCAGCCCGTGAAGGCATGGGGATGGTCTGCCTTTGCGACTATGAGAAGCGCTGGGTTGTTTCCCTTTTTTGCAGCTGAGCACCTCAGCAGCAACACTTACAGCTGAGGTCGTGTCCATGACCTCCGGTATAGTCTCTTGGACTTCAGAGGGGGTAACATCCCTTCTTGCAATGCGGGCTCCGATGGATGATGCTGGGGCATAGATGATCGACTCCTCGGTTGCTATGCCCGTGACCCAGTCCATGTGGTAAGCCCGAGGCAATTCGGTGGGCTGCTTCACTTTAAAAGTGTACTCTCCACACCTTCTACACCTTGCAAATGGTCGAGGGTTGGCGATCAGGCCGTCACACTTTCCGCATAACATGCAAAGGCCCTCAATATCTCTAGTGGTATATAGTACGAACCGCCCCCGGTGGCAGCAGGCGAATGCCCGTGTCTGTGAGCACAGTACCGGGCATCTGCATACCTGTGGAACCCCTTCCAGTAGGCATCCTGGATCCTGACACAGACTGCACACCCTGAGCACGGTACATTCTCAAAGAATATCTTCTCTCCAACACTTTGAAAGAAAAATCAACTGGCCTCTGCTCCTTCCGCAACACACTCTCACGCGGTGCCTCGTGCAGGAAAAGAACAACCCAGACTCCTCCCACTGGAATACTTGGGCTGTGTAACTTCACAGGCTTTTCGGCAAGGGCTCCTCCCACACTTACGCACCTCAGTGAAAGTCTGAGTAAAGATGGCGCTGATGGCGCTGTTCAAAAACACAACCCTCTGTCCTATGTTTTACCATGTGTACAGTCTTTGCAGGGTAACAGTAAATCCCGGACTGCGAGCACCCACATGTAGCACTTACTACCGGAGGAGCGGCTGAATTTGATTCGGGCCTGCACTCTGCTAATGAACCCCCCCGAATTGATTCAGTCCCCTTGACACAGCTGTGGTGCAACACAATACAGTACAATATAATGTAATGCAATATACCTGTATTGTAGCCTCAGGATTCACTGGCCATGAGATCTAAAATTGGGTTCCTTTTATGTCCTACCCAGCATGCACTGCTAGAGAAAGTGTTCATGGGTAGAGATGGATGAATTTCCGATGGGACGTTTCCCGAACAATGGCAGGCAAACCTTAATAACCTACAGGTCATATTTTCAGCCACAAAATACTTACTAGCTGTGCACACATAGTCCCACCACATGGCCACTGACATAACATATGTATGAAGTGAATCTGGGATCGAAAACTACAAGCATTCTTTTTTTATCTGTGAAATTTTGACAATTCAGGACTCAGGAGCGCATGAAGGCAATGGAGGAGAGGAAAGGTCAGGGTAGGCTATGAAAAGGGTGCAGGAGATGATCACCAGCACTGTGATAGAGAGCACTGACACCAGCACCATGATAGAGAGCACTGACACCAGCACCGTAATATAGAGCACTGACACCAGCACCGTGATATAGAGCACTGACACCAGCACCGAGATGGAAAGCACTGACACCAGCACTGTGATATAGAGCACTGACACCAGCACCGTGATATAGAGCACTGATACCAGCACCGAGATATAGAGCACTGACACCAGCATCGTGATAGAGTGCACTGACACCAGCACCGTGATATAAAGCACTGACACCAGCACCGTGATATAGAGCACTGACACCAGCACCGAGATATAGAGCACTGACACCAGCACCATGATAGAGCACTGACACCAGCACCGTGATAGAGAACACTGACACCAGCACCGTGATATAGAGCGCTGATACCAGCACCGAGATAGAGAGCACTGACACCAGCACCGTGATAGAGTGCACTGACACCAGCACCATGATATAAAGCACTGACACCAGCACCGTAATATAGAGCACTGACACCAGCACCGAGATATAGAGCATTGACACCAGCACCGTGATATAGAGCACTGACACCAGCTCCGTGATATAGAGCACTGACACCAGCACCGAGATATAGAGCACTGACACCAGGACCGTGATATAGAGCACTGACACCAGCACCGTGATATAGAGCACTGCCACCAGCACCGAAATAGAAAGCACTGACACCAGCACCGTGATAGAGTGCACTGACACCAGCACTGTGATATAGAGCACTGACACCAGCACCGTGATATAGAGCACTGACACCAGCACCGAGATATAGAGCCCTGACACCAGCACCATGATAGAGAGCACTGACACCAGCACCGTGATAGAGAACACTGACACCAGCACCATGATATAGAGCACTGATACCAGCACCGAGATAGAGAGCACTGACACCAGCACCGTGATAGAGTGCACTGACACCAGCACCATGATATAAAGCACTGACACCAGCACCGTGATATAAAGCACTGACACCAGCACCGTGATATAGAGCACTGACACCAGCACCGAGATATAGAGCACTGACACCAGCACCGAGATATAGAGCACTGACACCAGCACCGTGATATAGAGCACTGACACCAGCCCCGTGATATAGAGCACTGACACCAGCACCGAGATATAGAGCACTGACACCAGCACCGTGATATAGAGCACTGACACCAGCACCGTGATAGAGAGCACTGACACCAGCACCGTGATATAGAGCACTGACACCAGCACCGTGATATAGAGCACTGACACCAGCACCGAGTTAGAGAGCACTGACACCAGCACCGTGATAGAGTGCACTGACACCAGCACCGAGATAGAGAGCACTGAGATCACACCAGCCCCGAGATCGAGAGCACTGACACCACACCAGCACCAAGATAGAGAGAGAGCACTGACACCACACTAGCACCGAGATAGAGAGAGAGCACTGACACCAGCACCGAGATAGAGAGCACTGACAGCAGCACTGATACCAGCAACTCGCTGCTGGGCACCAAAAATATGACACCGCTCAACCTCTTCAAATGGGAG
The DNA here is from genome assembly GCF_037356315.1 of Lithobates pipiens. Classification (NCBI taxonomy): domain Eukaryota; kingdom Metazoa; phylum Chordata; class Amphibia; order Anura; family Ranidae; genus Lithobates; species Lithobates pipiens. The sequence goes on from NW_027507748.1 coordinate 407,376,366, forward strand.
GGTGCAGGCATATAGTACGGTGTGCTTTTTTTGTACAAGGAAGTGAGTCAAATGTAGAAAAAAGGTCTGTGTGCTCGATTAAATAAATTGTTCATAGAGATATACATGGTCTACTGGTCACATGTGTTGAATTCCTCCGAGATCCATGCCTCATTCATTTTTATAAATGTGAGGTAGTCAACACTGTCGTGAGCTAGGCGCGCACACAAGTCCTTTCAGACAGGACACTGGACGAGGGGCAAGCCAAGAGTTCCATTGCAAATTAGGCAAGCTCTGGCCAGTGGTCAAGCCTGCCCACCCAGTAGTCCAGGGGTTCATCACTCCTCAGAGCGTCCACATCGGCCGTTAACCCTGTCGGTCTAGGCGTTCCCTGATGCTGGATCCGGATGAGACCTGTTGATGGGTCGGCTGAAAGAATAACCTCATATCAGAAGTCACCAACACATCTTCAAACCGCCCTCTTCTTGCAGGCACTGTTGGATTGGTACCTGCAACTCTTTCTCTGGGAGTGGGAATTCCTCCTCTGCCAGCGCACGCAAAAGCAGAATGCAGCATTTCTCTAAGCAAGGCCTGGAAGTGCTCCATTCTGACAGCCCTCTGTGATGGTGGTAACATTTCCGCCATTTTGTGTCTAAGTACGTTGCCAACCAGTACTGGTCCTTGACCCTTATGCTTTTTATACGGGGTCCCTGTTAAAACACTGGAGCATGAAGGCCCCCATTTGCACTAAACTGGAAGCGGTGTGGTGGCCTAGCTCCTGCTCATCATCCAGGATAATGTCGTCCTCCTCGTTCTCCTCTCCCCATCCACGCACAACAACAGGGACCCCAGAAAGGTTTAAAGCATGCTCTTCTTGCTCCTCCTCATCCACCCCGGCACCATCCTCCTCTGACTCCTCTTCAGACTCCTATTGTTGACTTGTCTCAGATACAGTAGCTCCCCCTGGGAATTCATCCAACACTGAGACTTCCGCATCTTCCTGCTCCTCCACGGCTTGATCAATGACACAACGCAATGCACGCTCCATAAAGAAGGCATAAGGTACCATGTCACTGATGGCGCCATGGCTGCGACTGACCAGTTTGGTGATCTCATCAAATGGGCGCAGAAGTCTGCATGCGTCGCGCATGAGCAGCCACTGGCGCGGTGAAAATAAACCAAGCTCCCTAGAACCTGTTCTGGCGCAGAGTTCGTACAGGTAGACATAAACTGCACGTTTCTGCTGGAGCAGCCTATCAAGCATATAGAAGGTTGCGTTCTATCGCGTCGGGCAATCGCAAATAAGACGTCTGACCGGCAGATTGTGTCACCGCTGAATGTCAGCAAGGCGAGCCATGGCCGTGTAAGATCTTCTGAAATGGGCCGAGATTTTCCTTGCCTGCTGCAAGATGTCCTGGACCCAAGGGTATTTGACAATGAATCGCTGCACGACCAAGTTTAATACGTGTGCCATGCATGGCACGTGCGTAATTTTGCCCTGTTTCAATGCGCTAAGCAGATTGGCACCGTTTTCACACACCACTTTACCAACTGTCAAATTGAGTGGTGTTAGCCACTGATCTGCCTGTGAACGCAAAGCTGAAAGGAGTGCAGGGCCAGTGTGGCTCTTGGCTTCCAGGCACAACAGACGCAGCACAGCATGGCAACGTCTCACCTTGCATGTCGAATAGGTTCTGGGGAGCTTGGGCGGCGCAGCGGAAGAGACGCCAGCAACGGAAAAGGAGGAGTCAGCCGAGGAGGAGAGGGAGGAGGATGGAGTTGGAGGAGGAGAAGAAGAGCCAGGCCTGCATGCAAACCATGGTGGTAAAACCAAATCTACACGGGTGCCACGGGTTACATGCTTGACGGCCATCAGAAGGTTCACCCAATGGGCAGTAAAAGTGATATACCTTCCCTGCCCATGTTTGCTAGACCAAGTGTCTGTGGTCAGATGTATCTTGGCACCGACTCTGGGATGCCCTTCTGTGAGAAATACTTCCTTCCTGGGACCTTCCATTGTGGTGTTCCAATGGCCACAAATTTTTGAAAGGCCTCCGAGTCCACCAGTTTATATGGCAGTAGTTGGGGGCTATCAGTTCTGACAAGCCAGCCGTCAACCGTTGGGCAAGAGGGTTATCCGGCATTATAATTTTTTTACGCTCAAACATTTGGCCCACGGAAGCCTGCTTTTTTGCAGAAAAAGGCGAGGATGGCGTCATGGAAGGTGGAGTGGAGGACAATTGTGAGGATAGAGGAGAAGGAGAAGTAGAAGACGAGGCTGGACGGTGAGAGCCCGGAGTGTGGCTTTGTGTGTTCCGTTGCTCCCACTGGGCTCGATGATGGCAGCTCAAGTGCCTTCTTAAGGCGGTTGTCCCTAGGTGAGTGTTGGGCTTACCGTGACTTATGCGTTGGCTGCAAAGATTGCAGATAGCAACACTATTGTCAGCAGCGGACACGTTAAAAAAAGCCCACACTGCGGAGCCATGTGCCGGCGTCCTGGGATCACCAGATGTGGCCGTACATGATTGATGCCTCGCTCCTGATACATTCGCAGTCTGCTTTGTCCCTCCTGTGCAGTGCAAGTTCTTCCTGCTTCTCCTTCCTATCTGCTGGTCCATATCTCCCTCTGAACTCCCCTCCTCTTCCTCTCTTGTGGGCACCCACGTGACATCACTAGACACATCATCATCGACGTCACCTTCCCCACTGCTATAATTAGAGATCTCGGAGTAGGCAGCAACAGCTGGGACCAACCTCCTCCTTGGGCTGATCTGGGTACTGTCGTCAGACTGCTGAGTGGCGGTTGTTGCTACCTCCTCTTCCTGATCCAATACCAAGAGTGGCTGCGCATCGGAAATGTCTTGATATGGATCGGAAAATAATTCCTGTGACTTAAGCGGAAGGTATATGGTGGTGGTGGTGGTTTGGTGGTAGTGTCTTTGGGGGTGCACACAGCAGAGAGTGGAGAAGAGGGTGCAGATTGAGAGGATGAGGAGGGTGCAGAAGAGTAAGGCTGAGTGAGCCACTCAACCAAGTCTAGTGCGTCTTTTGACATAATCGCATGCACTTTCTGCAATTTGCCACTTTGGCTCAAGCCTGTTGCTCCTACCCTACCCCTACCACCCCTGCGGAAGGGCCTGCCTCTTCTTCTGCCTGTCATTTTTTTAAATGACCCTGTGACAAAAGTCTCTAGAGAAGTGCTATATGTATGTGGAAGAAGGTATATAACACCCCCCTTCAATCTGTCGTTTTTGGGGGCCACTGGTCTATCACACCAGTTATAATACTTTTTTTTTATTGCATTTGTCACTCTGTAGTATCGCTGCAGAACCGCTCAGCAGTCACAATGCTGCACAGTGGAATTGCACTATACTATGCTTTCTATATGTGCAAGTATTTTATACGTGTATTACACACCTATATACTGCACACCAAATAGTACACCTATACCAGTCCTTAAAAGGACCTTTGTGGACCCAGTCCCAGCTTGGCTAACCTTTTCATGGCCAAGTGGGAGGAGGACGTCATCTATGCTGAACCCAGGTCAGAGGTTATCCTCTGGGTTCGGTACATAGATGACGTCCTCCTCCTTTGGGATGGTGACCTACCTGCTCTCTCTGAGTATATGGACTTCTTGAATACTAATGACAGAGGGATACATTTCAGTTATGAAGCGAGTCTAGAACAAATTCATTTTTTGGATCTGGTTATTTCTGTTAAAGAAGATAGGTTTATCACCTCCACCTACTTTAAACCTACAGACAGAAATGCCTACATACCCCGAGACAGCTGCCATCACAAATCATGGCTTAACTCAGTTCCAAAAAGCCAATACCTCAGAATTAAACGCAATTGTTCAGAGGATAGCACCTTTTTGACACAAGCGGATGTCCTCACTAAGAGGTTTCTGGATAAGGGGTACAGCCCTGAATTCCTTAAGGACGCTTTAGGCCAGGTCATTGGCACCAACCGTGGAGACTTATTGGAGGCCCGAAAGAATAATCAGGGGGATGTTGGTTCTCACAGATGCCCTTTCATTACTACCTTCTCGCGCCAACATTTTAGTGTGAAGAACGTTATGAATAAATATTGGCACATCTTAAAGAATGATAGGGTTTTAGGTGCCATTTTACCTGACAAACCAAAGGTTGTCTTTAAAGGTGTACCTAACCTTAGAGACAAACTGGCCCCTAACGTTGTAAACCCCCCGAGGGAGAGAACAAATCTGTTCTCGGAGCTAAAGGGATACTATCAATGTAGAAGATGTCAGGTGTGCCAGCTTAACCAATGTACTACGAGAAGGACTACTAGTTTTTCGTCTACCTGTACCTCCAAAACTTTCTCTATAGATTCCTTTATCACCTGTTCCACTACAGGTGTGGTTTATTTGCTCCAATGTCCGTGCGGCCTACAATATGTGGGCCGGACTAAAAGACCCCTTCAGGTCCGGATTAATGAGCACATAAGCAACATCAGGAAGGGGTTTACTAAACATTCCGTTTCCAAGCATTATTTATCTGTTCATAATAGGGATCCTTCAGATACTCTTTTTCTTGGCATAGACAAATACAGGCCAAACTGGAGAGGTAGTTGCTTGGTCCGTAGTATCTCCAGGTTGGAGATGGCCTGGGTACACAAATTAAAGAGTTATACCCCTTTTGGGTTAAATATTGACGTTGACGTCAATTGTTTTATTGACAACTCTTAAATACTGTATACTTCTTTACTCCCCCCGTTTATTAAAAATGATTCTGTCATTTGTATTTAATTTTTACATTTTGTTTTTTTAAATTTTTGAACTTGGGTATTATTTTTGGGAGTCATGTATGGCTCTAGGTTGCATATAGTTCTTAGCCCTCGGGCGCAATATGGTCTATTTTCTAGTTTACCTTGATGTAATTACTGACATAGTGCACCTTAGCTTTAATTCTGTTATGGCCATTTACTTAATATGATATATATTTACAGTCCGAATTTCAGGTTGGATATCTATATGTGGCCAAATTTATTTAAAGGGTCCTTTCAGGTCTTTATATCTTGGTGTTACGTATGTTTGTATTGTCTACACATATATTTATAGTTCCGTGACTAGGACTTAATTATGGATGTAATACATATACATTTTTTTTCTTTTTTTTCTGCTTTTTTATTTACTTTTGCTTCATGTGCATTATAGTTGTTTGTAGCTCAAAACTGTTTTATAAGAGCCGTACAGGTATGGTTTGGCCCTTGGAATTGAGCAGAATACACATGTGGTTAATTTATCTGCTCACTTGATCTATTTAGTTTTAAATGTTGCCCCTTTTAGGTTTTTCTTATGAAATCCTTTCCGGGGCAGCCACATTTATACCATATTAATTTTGTTTTTGCCATATATATATATTTATGGGCAAAAATTATCTTTATATTTTTTTATCCTTTTTTTTTATCCTTTATTAAATGTACATTTTGGGTTGAATCATGGAGATGTTTCAATTTATATTTTTTTTCCTTAACTTTTGTGTGCTAAACCCATGTAATTTATGGGGTGGCCGCTTTTGGCAGCACTAGTCATTGTCAATTTCCCTAAACCAATATGGCGTTTTCTGTCTCAGCCTCGGGGTCAAACCGAGGCATGGTTTATTGTTTGCATTATATAAGCGGTGCGTCAGGACGCCGCCCGTACCCCGTGACCACGTCCTATCGTGACGAAACGCGTAGGGAGGAGGAGCGACGTCCTGACGCCACCATCTTGTGTTGTATGTTTACGGTATAACGGGCGCAAATCGAGTCCGGCCGGCTCGATTTCGCTGAAACTATCGTTTTTATCTTCATTTCTGTAAGTGCGCATTTGTCTCTTACGTTCGATTAAAGATATATTTGGGTTTTACACTATTGTGAGTCTTTTACCTTTTATGCTAATCTGTGAACGGGAGCAAATCGAGAGGCGAACGGATTCTGGAGTTTCTTCACATCCATTCGTGGAAACCCTGGACTGGGGGAATCAGTCACCTGCTCTATATGGTTCTCTATGACAAAGAACCACTCATTTTTGGTAAGCGGCAGTAATATCTTTGGTGGAGGTTAAGCACGAGTCACGTTCGTTTTGGATCTTTATGCTGTCACCATTTCACTGCGGAATACCTTGCAAATAGAGACTGTATATGGACTTTTTGAACATTGCAAACACTTTATGTTATGTTCACAACTAATTTCTATATCCATGTTTCCCTAATGGTTTAAGACAACGGAACAGTGGATTTTATATTGTTTGCTATTTTCGCACGGTTAACATCATAATATGATTGTTTATATTACTTAAGGGTCTTTATTCATTATTCTGATACTTAATACGATTTTTATTTTTATGTATAGTTGGTATACATATATATTTTGTATCCATATTTATTTGTTCAGGTTTAATTAATATAATTTTTTTTATTTTTTTTCTCTTTGAACATTCACTGTCATTTAGGGTTCTTTTGGGAAACTATATTAAGGTGTATTTGTTATTTTTTCTATATAGGATAGATACACCATTATGTCAATGTTTTTATGAGTCTTTTCATGTAAGCGTATTTTCTTAATTTTTTGTAGCGCAACCCACCCTTTTTTCCTTTATGCCAAATGTAGTATAACATTTGGGTTGCTGCTTTTCTATAATTTTTGTTTGTTAAGCGTGGTTTTCCCTCTTTTTTCTATCTCCTTCCTATCTGCTGGTCCATATCTCCCTCTGAACTCCCCTCCTCTTCCTCTCTTGTGGGCACCCACGTCACATCACTAGACACATCATCATCGACGTCACCTTCCCCACTGCTATAATTAGAGATCTCGCAGTAGGCAGCAACAGCTGGGACCAACCTCCTCCTTGGGCTGATCTGGGTACTGTCGTCAGACTGCTGAGTGGCGGTTGTTGCTACCTCCTCTTCCTGATCCAATACCAAGAGTGGCTGCGCATCGGAAATGTCTTGATATGGATCGGAAAATAATTCCTGTGACTCAAGCGGAAGGTATGTGGTGGTGGTTTGGTGGTAGTGTCTTTGGGGGTGCACACAGCAGAGAGTGGAGAAGAGGGTGCAGATCGAGAGGATGAGGAGGGTGCAGAAGAGTAAGGCTGAGTGAGCCACTCAACCAAGTCTAGTGCGTCTTTTGACATAATCGCATGCACTTTCTGCAATTTGCCACTTTGGCTCAAGCCTGTTGCTCCTACCCTACCCCTACCACCCCTGCGGAAGGGCCTGCCTCTTCTTCTGCCTGTCATTTTTTTAAATGACCCTGTGACAAAAGTCTCTAGAGAAGTGCAGTATGTATGTGGAAGAAGGTATATAACACCCCCCTTCAATCTGTCGTTTTTGGGGGCCACTGGTCTATCACACCAGTTATAATACTTTTTTTTTATTGCATTTGTCACTCTGTAGTATCGCTGCAGAACCGCTCAGCAGTCACAATGCTGCACAGTGGAATTGCACTATACTATGCTTTCTATATGTGCAAGTATTTTATACGTGTATTACACACCTATATACTGCACACCAAATAGTACACCTATACCAGTCCTTAAAAGGACCTTTGTGGACCTAGTAGCTAGTGATTTGCAGACTGTTCCTCAGTCCCTACACTGATAAAAGACTGCTGCAGAAACCAGCAGTAATCTGCAGCACAGCCCTGCACCAGCACCCTATATATTGTACACCTATACCAGTCCTTAAAAGGACCTTTGTGGAACTAATAGTAATAGCTAGCTAGTGATTCAACTGACTGTCCCTGCTGCACACAGTGTCCTGTCCCTACACTGACAAAAGACAGCTGCAATCACCAGCACAGCAGTGCACTGAACTCTATATACTGTACTACACCTATACCAGTCCTTAAAAGGGCTTTTGTGGACCTAATAGCTAGTGATTTATGTCACTACAGTCTCTCCCTGCGGCACACAGTGTCCTGTCCCTACACTGACAAAAGACAGCTGCAATCACCAGCACAGCAGTGCACTGAACCCTATATACTGTACTACACCTATACCAGTCCTTAAAATGACTTTTGTGGACCTAATAGCTAGTGATTTGTGTTACTACAGTCTGTTCCTGCTCCACACAGCAACCTCTCCCTACACTGACATAAAACAGAATGTAAAATGGCCGCCAGATCAGGTCTATTTATAAGGTAGGGGGTATGTCCAATTGTCCATGTGCTGAAATATCTCAATTGGCTGTCCTGTACCCCATGATGGATGTGTCATCATGGGTCAAAGTTCTTTCACACTGTAAACACATGTCGGGCGCCGGACACAGTGCACTATGGGAAGTGCGACATCTATGCAATCACAAGATTGCAGACACAGCACTTCATTGGCGGGGTTTGGAGCTGTTTTGCTGCGCAATCCATCGCGTCAAGCAGCATCTGCCTGTCTCCCAGTAGGGAGCTTTGTTCTCAGTGTGAGAACAAAGTCACTTCCAGCGCCAACGGGCTTCAAAAAGATGGCCACCGCCTAATCTCCTTGTGTTCAGTGGAGAGGGGAGGTCCCTCCCCTCTCCACTGAACACATGGAGAAAGACAGGAAGTAGCTGAAGGGGAGAGACAGATGTGATATGAAGGAGGACTGTGCTGTGAGGACACAGATGTAAGGAAGGGCTCCACTGATGGAGACACAGATGTAAAGAGGTACTCTGCTGTTGGCACCTGATGTAAGGAGGGACTCCGCTGGGGCCCCCTGATGTAAGGAGGGACTCCGCTGGGGGCACCTGATGTAAGTACAGATTACGCTGGGGCACCTGATGTAAGGACGGACTCTGCTGGGGACACCTGATGGCATCTGGTGGCAGGCGACGTGGCAGGTGACACACTCCCACTGATTCTACATTATGGGGAGTTGAATAATTTCATTTTATATTAAAATGTAATAATAGAAATAATGCGCTTTAATCATCTTGACACCATGATGATTGAAGTGCTAATACCAGGTGTTTGGTGAATCTTTGTCTGCTGATTGTTAAACTTTCTAGAATACACATATTTATATTGTTGTGCAGAATCTGGGCCTGCTGTCCCTCCCCCTCTCTCCATCCCTCATCTCAGACGCTAACCACACCCCCTTAGATGGCACATCATTTAAGCCATGCCCATTTTCACCAAATGGGAGGGGTCAAAAAGGAAGGGCGGGATCTGGCACCCCCACATCCTAAAACTTCACCATCTGCCACTGATCGCATTTAAAATCTGTCAGGCTGGTTGTAGCCAAGTTGATGGATCAATCAACTTGGGTACATTCAGCCTGCCCATACATGTGCCAATTCTTACTGAACTGGCCAGGATTCGAACCGTCTATGGCCAGCTATAGAAACTCATAATTCCCTGTCTAATATTTTCCTTGTTGAATAGGTTGGTGTTGTTGTGGCAGGTTTAATGGAATGAAATGTCAAAAACATCAGGAAAGTATGTTTTTCTAAATCCTTCATGAACATTTAAAAAATAATAAACGTTTTATGCATCTCCCACACACTCGATTGGCTCTTTCAGATAAGGTGCCCTCCTAGCATAAGATGCTGGGAAAATGTACAGGAGTGATGATTGTTTGCTGTGGTCTGTTCAGGGTTTCACAGGCTGAGAGTTTCAGACTATGGGGCTGGGAAAGTTAAATGACAAGTCTAAATATTTATCCTTTCCAAGCCAATTCTTGGAGAGAAGTGTGCAGAAGGTGGCCGGGGAGGTTATAAATACCCTGCCGCCCTGGAGAGAATGTTTTTTCCTCAGCAGGGAGGGTTCTGAAGCCTCCGGGTTTGCTGCCCCCTGAGACAGCCTGTGGATTGTGCAGCTATTCTTTGGAGTCTCAGCTACTGCAAAGATGAGAGCCTGAAGTGATCTTTCTGAGTAACTGGCTGTGGGACTTCACCATAAGGGGTCTGTAGATGGATTTTCCCCCTCACTGGACCGTGTCTGGAGGAAGCTGAAAGGTGTGCAGCTGTACTGGGGACTTGTGAATACTGACCATAAATTGTGATCCTTGGCGACTGTGTGCCTTTGGGCTTCCGCAGGGCCAAAAAAGTCAATCTTCATTTTACACATATTAAAAACACATATTAAAAACAGGGTAGCTGGCAACTTTTAAAGGAGAATTACAGCCAGCGCTTGTTCGTTCTACACTCCTGTGACCCCTTTTCAGCAGACAGCGGGTTGAAGCCCGCTGTTGCCTGATGTCACAGAGCCGTTCCAGGCTTGAGCAAGATTGAGACGATGGACTCAGAATCTGCCCACATGCCTGGGCCGGCACCCCATACATCTCTTTTAAGTCTGTATCACCTGTCCCTATAGGATACTCAACATATGAGCCACTACAATCCCTAAGTATAACACCAATACTTACTTGGTTCTCTGGAGATTTAGCGATCGCAGTGGTAGGTTCATGAACACCAAATGGCATCAAACTCTATTAAAGTCTATAGGAGGAGTCTATTTGATTTAAAAAGGCTTTTTCAAGGCTAATTTGCAAGATAATGTTAAAAAGGACAGGGACACTGGACGTGTACCAATGCAAAAAAAAAAAAAAATCAATGCTGTTCAGTAAGGAGATTGTCTTTTCATGCAGCAAGAAATAATGGAAAATATAAAAAATCTTTAAAAACATTACCATTTCAACCAGGCCCTTGGTCATGAAGCTGGGGTGGCCTGGAAGTAGATGGGAGTACCCCTCCCCCCTTCCCTGTTTCCTGCACCATACCAGGTCACATGCCTTTCAACATTGGAGCAGGTGCCTTTTAAAGGGGGGGCAGCCTAATCCCCCTTTTTTTTACAGTATGGGTGTGGTGCATTCTCACTGCCCTCCCTTTCCCAGGCAGAATGCCTGGATAAGGGCAACAATGAAATTTTTCAATGTGTGTTTTTTTTTTTTTTTTAAGGGACAGTGCACACCAGCACCTGATCGTGTCAGCATAGTAATAGGCAATAATAGTCCTCACTTTGGATGGAACCCATCCCTGTACTGTATATCCAGTACAAGGGGAAAAAGATACAGAGGGTTTGCAATAAACCCTCTTAGACACTGTTCTGGCAGTATGGCCTTTTTTGAAACAGACTGCATCTAATTCAGGAAAGCCTTGTGACAGCTTTGTTACGAGTTCCAACTTATACAACATATTCAGGTAGTTCTAGTTTACAGCACTATAAGAATATGTTGCTATGACTGTAACAGATTAAAAAAGAATTAGCACCAATTCTCAAATGGCAAATGGTGGTAATTAGGACCAGCTCTGAGTTGATATACAGAGAGATGCCAGTCCTCAAAAGGCATGCATGTGTTGGGAAACTGTCATGAAAATGACAGCTTCCCTCACAGGGCTCGTGGTGACAAGGACACTGGTGGCTGCTGACTGGAAGATTCCCTGGCCTGCAACTGAATGTAGACAAGGATGGATGCTTGCTGATGTCATGACAGGAATTTCCCAGCCGGAAGACCAGGGAGGGGTCATTCGTTATGGTGATGATGTCAGCTTCACAGCTAATGGAGTCTCAGCAACTAATGATGCAGTACTACTGGGGTTGAACACGAATGACTGAAATATGGATTTCATGTACCTTTCTCCTAGTAGTTTTTTTTTTTACATAAAAATCCCTTGAGCCTTTGCTATAGCTGCATTTCTGAAGTGTAAGTCATCCAGGAACATCATGAATCTGTTCCCAAAACACTTTTCCATCTTTAGAAATTAAAGAAGAAGTTACATTTTTTACAATAATCAGTTCCTAATGGAACTAAGTGTGTGTTGTACTTCATCTTATCTTCAAAGGTGTCCTGTAAAGTTAGCTGTGATGTTGGACAGGGCACCTATCTCTACCTCCCAGCACTTGTCCAAGGAAAGCATTGGCGTGAGGAAGTGAGGTTGACCCCTCCACCTCTGAGCACGGTGTCCATTGTTATAGTTTTGGACTCATTGTGAACGCCCTGGCTAGATGCTTACACTCCCATCTATTTGGCTGGGGAGTTAGATTTGAATTTAAAAGTTGTATTTTTAGCCCATTCTCATGCATGTTGTGAAAGGTGCCATAGGGTTATTGTGGAAGTCCAATTTGGTACAGTTTGGTGTTTCATTAGTGTGGGCAGTGGTCTGTAAACTCTATGAAGGAATCTAGTAATGCTTCGTCATTCAGAAGTCAGTCACAACAACATTGGAACACTGTATATTTACAACCCAAGTGCTCTGCTGTACATACAGTCTGCAGTAAAGAGGGATAGTACAGACAGCCCTATCATATGCCCAACTACACCTCCAGTTTCCCCAGTGTATATCACTCTCACAGAACGTGCACCCTAATTGTCTGTCCCTGGCACGCGTTTGGCTTAAAAAAGTTGTGTAATCTGCTGAATGGCCAACAATGCCCTGTAGAAAGGCAGGACTTCATCTGTGCTTGCCGAGAACTTATGGTTGCACATCATCTCCTGTAAAAGGAAACACCAATTGTGACTGTATTATTCTATGTAAAATATTCCTACTGCACAGAAGTAGTGCTGCACCTAGACCTACTATTATCAATGCAATCCAAACTCCCACCTCCCGTAGTGGTAATATATCCTCTGTGTACTTGAGTGCTGAACATTTCTTGCCTCTGGAAAATAAATTGTGCTCCATGCTCCTGAATGACAGACAGTTTACATTGGCTATTGGAGATCGAAGTGAAGTATACTTGCGAGTTATAGATAAAATTATCAGCACAATGATAATAGAACACTACCCAACTCCTCATTCCCCCAGACAGCTTGTAAAGTCAGCTAATGAAGACCCAGGCCCTCTGTTATGGGATATGTAAAAGGACTTTTGAGCTTGCTTTTGAAACATTAATGAGATAATTCTGAATTAATTGATGGGTGCATTTGATGATTATGATTAAGCACGAGATGTCTGTGTGAAACGTGACAACATTTGGTCCTGGTCTACTTTCAGGCTATGGTGACAATAAAGGATCTTATTTGCTACAGCTCAGTGGTGGCGTGCAGCCAGTTTTTCTTTTGCCTTTAAAGTTTGCAGTGGCGAGTTGGGGCGGACACCCACACTGGGATGCTACTCATTACTCACCTAAGAAGTATAAATACCTGCATTTGACCAGCAGTTAACCTCCTTCTGACCTGCTCCTAGCTGCTTTTGTATTACTTAAGACTTTTACAGGAAAAGAATGAGTTCTGATGTCATCAAAACCTCTTTTTATAAAGGTATTTAATTAGACAGGAGTGGGGAAGAATGACACCAACTTGACATCCGATATAGGAACATCAACATTATAACATTAGGTACATCAAAGTTCTATATACATTTGTTTATTTACTTGTGTATAAAGCCAGCATGTTGCACAGTTCATAGATCCACTCAAATTTTATACATACATAAATACCAGCTCAGAAACTACACTTATTCAATAATACCCTAAAAAAAGTTGATGTTAATGTTTGAATAGGCACACACTCACGCAGACACACACACACACTGTGCCGGAGATCATATACATGATGAAAAAGGAATGATGAATATGACTTATATGCAACTATATTACCATAAGTATAAGGATAAATTAAACCCACCTTTTTGCTTCTTATCAAGCCTATTTGTATCTCAGATAGAGGTCAGTGGCAGAATGAATTTACATCATTTTCTTGACACTGACAAAAATTCCATTTGCAGGCGCTATTGATGCTTTAAAGGTGTAATGTATCATACAAATAATTTTTTTATGATTTGACGTGTACAGTCTAGTTTGATTTATTTTTATGTCAAATATGAAATGAAAAGTGAGAAACTTGAAAATGAGAATCTCTCTAGAGAAGAAAAAAATGGGAAAGAAATATAAAGAAAAAAAAACCAGAAGCATAGCTCTACTTTTTTCTTTAAAGGCAATTTTAATTGGGTCTCATTGTGGTAATTTTTCCGTTCAAACATCTGGTTAGTACATTACAGATGAAAGCATGACTTGTGTTTGCCCTTGAAGCAGCCACTTCACATTGATTGCAGCAAGCTGGAGAGAGGTGTAAGGTGGGTGTCATAGGACTCCTCCTTCACTGCTGTCTTGCCATATTGTACAGGAGCAGGAGGAAGTGCGCCTGTCATTAACAGACTTTGAGTCGACTGATTCATAAAACACTCTAGAGATGACTGACACATTTGTCTCAAGGCAGGTCTTATCAGGAACCTTAGGGCCCTGCCCCACTTTCTTCTATGGTTATCACATCTACCGTAGTGTGATAGAAATAATTGGTTAATTTAACTTACAACTATAAACCACTCTGTGTGTTAAAGCTAACTTCTAGGAAAATGTTTTTAAAAAGAATTAAAAGTTAAACAGTTAAATATTCATAAAATCCGGGCTCTAATACATTACAAAAAATATCAGGTAGAATAAATAGGGGGCATTGTAGACCTGTGTAGGAGAACAGAAACAGGGTAAAAACAGACTAAACAAAGAGAGGGAGAGCATTTTGGCACTAGGTAAGGATAAACATTTTGGCCAGGAGGATTAAAATCAGAGTTTAGCTTTAAAGAATTTTGTGCAGTACAGATAAAATATACTGCACAGTATTCTGTGAGTAGAAGAATATGCACTTATGTGGGTACAAACAGTATTTGGTTTTAAAACAGTCTCTCTGTGTGCTAAATCAATGTCACTTTTCTCAAAAAGTTTATTTTGTTCAAGCACATAATGTACATTGTTTTGAAACCTTACTTAAAAAGCACTTTGTGTTCAGCCTTCCTTGACATTGATAAGATGGCAGCACACAAACTATTAAAGGTAGTATTAAATGCAATACAAATAGCCAACATACAGAGCTAGATGCATTTTCTTTCTGCTTAAACACAATAATCAGATAAAGTGTCTTTCAGCACTCAACAGTTTGAGTCCCAAAAATATAATCAAGAAGCAGTAATGGTTAATGATACAGGGGACAATCCACATGGGCAAGAAGAAATAAAACCAGATGTAAAAAGTACTTATTCTTAGAGATGGTGCTGCAAAGATGGCATTGGGGTGTGATAAATGCTCAGGACCATGAGTACATATGGCCAGCAGCTTGTGGTAACAGCCAGTGCAGGGTGAAAGTCAGGGATGAATGAATCTGAGAGTTCTGCAGCTAAAATACATCAGATCAGGAAAGGGTTCTCAGAAAAATGTAGAAGACATAAGGTAGCCAAAGTACGGGAGTTAGTAAAAACTTTGTAACATTTATTAGAAAAGTGTGCTTTGTAGATGGAATACAAAGTCTGCCGAGCGGCAGCAGCAGCTGTCACACACATCAAGCTGGACCCGCCAGAAAGTACCTAAAAAAGAAGGAGGGGCCTGTAAAAACTCATCATACACACTTCTTTCCACTCTCCAGTGCTTACCTGGCTTGTTGAGGGTGGCTGTAGACACCGCTGTTGCTCCTTCCCCTAGCGGGTCTGGCTTGATGTGTGTGACAACTGCTGCTTTTTCTCTACTCTCATTCACCAGATGATATGCAGGAGATTAGAGTGTGGGGAAGTCCAGAGCAAGGATAGAGAGTAATGGGCAAAGCAGAGTAGGAGAGGTCCTGCTGTTTTCCATTTGTGTTGTATGAAAAAGCGGGGCAGCACCAAACAACACAAAAAAATTAATTTCAGGTCGGCCGTGGCACCTCCAGTGATTCTGCACCAGGTGCAGGTGCAGGCTGCTTCGGCTTTGGTACGTCACTGTGCTAGAGAAAACTGTATACAGTGAGGCATGATACAAGCATATTGAAAAATAGGTTTAGGGTTTACAAACACTTTAACCTATCTTCAAAGATATATAAAACTGCCACCGGTATATGGCATACTTCAGCAGCAGGGTGGAATTTCCTCCTTTTTACACATTAATTATAATGGTGCAGGAAACTCAGAAGTAGCATTTCAGGTCTACCTGTATCACCTGTGGCAGTTTTTATTTCAGTGAAATAGACATTAATACACATCTGCGCCTAATTAACAGTAGGAATGCAACAGTTTTCTATATGGAAAACTGCCACAGATTCCTGCCAGGTGTCACCTTGTCATACAGGATGTGAGCTGTCAGTAGACAGCGCACCTACGTATGAAAACTATACATGTTACATAACGCCACATGCACCAGAGTGAGAGCATGAATTCTAGGGCCATTAATCATGGTTAACTCTGAACTGATGACCTGTAAAGTCTTTTAAAGTGTTGCCTACGGAAAATTTAAGTTACCAAATTTTTCTGATGTTTCACAGGTGCATTCAATTTAAAGTGTAAAATTGCTCCTAATATTATCAATCCACCTGTCCATCCTTCCCTTTTTCACAATCTAGTGGGTTATTACCCCTGCAAGAAGTGTGTGGTTTGTTTACACAACACACGAGGTAGATGCAAATCCTTGGAGTTTAAATCAAATGTCACCAATCGTGTGTACCCGATTAAAGAATTTTGTACATGTGCCACCAGACATGTTGTCTATATGATAAAGTGCCCTTGTGGCAAACAATACGTGGGTTGAACAATCCACACATTCATGACTAGAGTAAGTAAACACATTGCCAAAATAAAGAATGGTGACACTATACACAGTGAACCTATGCACTACAGAGAACCATAATCTCAATCCTAAAGGTGCTGAATTTCTCATCATTGTTAGCTATATCCCCCTCTGGAGAGGAGGAGCTATGACAAAGGGCATTTCACATCTTGAAACGTATTGGATATATGAGCTATAGTCCCACTCTCCACTCGGAATGAATGTGGAGTGGGACATTAACATCTTTCTCAATAGAGCATAAACAAATTGTATTTATAGTCCAGGTTTTCAGTTGGGTTGCATGTATATTTGCTCTGTTTTTTTTGTGTTGGACGGTATTATTGCGGCCCAATGCAGTACGCAAAGGATATTATCTATTCATTTTTTAATATAGATCATGTCAAGTTGGTTTCAGAATGAGGCTTGAGTCTCTTTTCCGGCATCTGATTGGGAGGCTTGGCTTGATGTGTAGTCTAGCACTGTTTTGTGATCCTAATATACGCGGTGGTCCACCGTTTCTGAAGTTATTTCCTTTTAGAATGAGCCATTTTAGCTATGACCGGAAGTTAGCATTGACACATGTAATTACCATGGAGCTGTATCTCATTATGGGGTATGTATTACTGTATATAAACACAGTGGCTGCAGTGAACAAGCATCCCAGATGATGTATTATTAGACGAAACAGTGTAATTCCATTTTAGTAAAAAGGTATTTATTATGTGACCTCTCTCCTCTTCTTCCTATAAACTGCACCATACGGGAGAGATCACTCATCTGGCTCCCTGCCATTACCCCTTTGGAGGGTTATTCGTTAGAAGTATTGCTGTGAAGGAACACAGGAGTTTATATCCCCAACCGGAGGTCATGTATATTGATGCTGGTGTTCCACCACAAGCTCGATTGACTCATTAGGCGTATGCCTGTTTGGGTTCAATCTTGCCGGTAAACCCGCTCCTATTGCTGGTGGATCATCTATTGGCAATCTTGTCTACACAAACCTTATATTTGAAGTTACCATGTTGTTATGTTCATTCATCTATGGACTTTGAATCATTTCACTTTCTGGACTTCTGTTCTATTCGATTTCTATTATATTCACACATTTGTTTTTTATATTAGAGACATGTCAATTGAATTATTATATTGAAAGTTAGGTCTCCTCATGATCTTCTAACAACCTTTATGAGCACTGTTTTACTTTTTGATATAGTGTACATTCACGTTTGTATACACTTACTGTTCATTTTTTCTTATTCAAGGTGTTTACATATATTGTGCACCTTGTTTAACCACTTAAGGACCGGCTCACGCTGATATACGTTGGCAGAATGACATGGCTGGGCAAACTAACGTACCTGTACGTTACTTTGAATTTCCTGCCGTGCACGGGCACACGCCTGCCGCGTGCTCTATGACCACGCACACAGGACCCGCGGACTTGATGTCCTCTGGGTGCCCGCGATCGTGTCATGGAGCTGAAGAACTGGGAGATGCCAGTGTAAACACAGCATCTCCCCGCTCTGCCTAGTGACAGAACAGTGAACGTCGGCTCCATCTCGTCAGGATCAGTGATCAGTGAGGCAAAAAGGAAGTTCTGGACAGCCAAACTCTGGAATATAGCCTTTATTTGTATAAAGTCCAACAGATACAAGCCACAGCAAAAAATTGGGCAAACGAACAGTGCTTAGTCATAGTAAGTCATACTACGGTCATCTACAGTCATTAGTCATGACTAAGCACTGCTAAGTGTGAAATGCTTCAGCTCGTTTGTCCCATTTTTTGCTGTGGCTTGTATCTGCTGGACCTTTTACAAATAAAGGCTATATTCCGGAGTGCAGCTGTCCAGAACTTCCTTTTTGCCTCATGGTGCTATATGCTTAGCTGCCACCTGGTGTTCCAGTTCTGAGGAGAGAACTATATCCACATTTGCTCCTGAAGTGGTGATCCCCTTCCCCTATTGTTCCTGGATTGAGCAGCAATCACTTCATTTCACTGCTAGCCCATCCCCCAGACAGTTAGAATCACTCCGTAGGACACACTTAACCCCTTCCCCACCCCCTAGTGGTTAACCCCTTCACTGCCAGTGACATTTTTACAGTAATCAATGCAATTTTATAGCATTGATTGCTGTATTAATGTCAATGTGACAAAATTGTCCGATGTGTCCGCCATAATGTCGCAGTCAAGATAAAAATCGCTGATCATCGCCATTACTATTAAGAAAAAAAACTATTAATAAAAATGCCATAAAACTATCCCCTATTTTGTAGATGCTATAACTTTAGCACAAACCAATCAATAAACGCTTATTGTGATTTTTTTTTACCAAAAATATGTAGAAGAATACGTGTCGGCCTAAACTGAGGGAAAAAAAATCTTTTTTTAATATATGTTTTTTGGGGATATTTATTATAGCAAAATGTAAAAAATATTGCTTTTTCTCAAAATTGTTGCTCTATTTTTGTTTATAGAGCAAAAAAAAAAAAACGCAGAGGTAATCAAATACCACGAAAAGAAAGCACTATTTGTGTAAAAAAAAGGACGTCAATTTTGTTTGAGAGCAACATCGAATGACCACACAATTGTCAGTTAAAGCAATGCAGTGCCAAATCGTAAAAAGTCGCCTGGTCATTTGGCAGCTAACTGGTCCGGGGCTAAAGTGGTTGAATACTCTGTCTTCTTGGTTCACTTTAAAGAAAGCATATTAGCACTGCACATTTCACTCATCTAGCATTCAATTTTAAGGCTTGACATGTTTGGTTTCTTTTTACTTGCTGCAACCTCATATTTTATATTTGAACAAAAATGGGCACTATAAATTGTTTGACTTGGCTGGCAGCCAAGTCTGTTTTGAATCTGGGTCAGGGTAAGTGATCCAAGGAGGCTGGGTGACTCATCGGCAGCACCTCTGGTACCTCCTGCTACTTGCTGGAACCTTGGAGAAGTTTCCAGAAGAATAGGAGGTAGTTTAGGAGGAGCTGCCTGGAGTATTAGGAGTATGAGGAGTATGAGGCCCCAGCCAATCCCCAGCAAATGGGCTGGTAGAGGGTATGCCCCTTTTATATACTCAGGCCAGCAGGGTTAGTATGGAGTTTGGGTGGAAGCTGAAGATGGAGTGCTGAGAAAGCTGTCAGAGGCCCTTAGGGGTAGCCCCCTAATCTGGCAAAGGGGAGACCACGGGCCTGGGGCTTGGGTGCTGGAGGTATCCTCTCAAGGCACACAGAGGTGTCCTGTCCAGAGGCATAAGAGCAAGAGTGAAGACAGCAGGAGCAATCTAGCACAGTTGGGAGATCTCCAGGGTAGCTGGTGAGTGTGGCAGTCTGAGAAGACTGTGGGAAGTAGCTAGGAGGGTTAGTGAAAGGGGCAGCTGCAGCCACTTGGGCTAGCAGTGCCTGAAGAGGTGGTGCTGGGATAAGTAGCCGCAGGAATGTAGCTGGACACTGGACTTTTTCTTCACACCGAAGGGGCCCTCGGTCCCTGCCTGTAAAGGGCTTTTGCTTAATCCAGATTTACTATGTTCCAGCTGGGTCTGAGTTGTTTCTGCAAGCAAGTGATGTTCTGGAGGAAGAGGATCATATGCAGAGAGTGTATATAGTTAGAGTGTCCCTGAAAAAACGTTGTTACAGTCAAGTGGGCATGCCATAATACCCCTATCCCCATCCAAGTTTATTAAACCCTAATAAAAAAACAAAACAACGTTGCTGGACTGTTTTCTGTCTCAAGCAAGCCTGTGGAAATTCAGTGTGCCTAGCTGTGCAGGGTGGAGGATCCCTATTCATCAGCAGCTCCTATGGGGAATGCGCTACACATGCATTAACAGTCTTCAGGCCTTGCTTGCTGCAGCCTGGTATTGCATGCTATTGCTGAGTTTATCATCTATCAAGACCCCCAGATCTTTTTTCATCTTTGATTCCCCCAGAGGTTCTCCCTAGTGAGTAATTTGCATTCATATTTTTAGCTCCCAGGTGCACTACTTTACATTTTTCAATAGTATACCTCATCTACCATAAAGCTGACCACCCCTCTAATTTAACTAGGTCTTCTTGTAAATTTTATATCTTGTTGTGAAGTGATTACCCTGCTTAATTTCTTATCATCAACAAACACTGCGATTGAACTATTTATTGCAACCTCTATATAATTTTTTAACAATTTATATAGAATTAATCCCAGGCTTTCATAAATCAGTGTTGGTTATTACTAATGATATTATTTTCATCAGCAAATTCTTGGATATGGCACCTTTTTATTCCTCCAGTATTTTATATACTATTGGAAGACAGTTATGTTATGTGCATTTAGGAAATGATTAAGCTTTTGTTGTTCCCTTTTTTCTTTGTGATGACTTTAAAGTAATAACTTTGCTCCATCTTCACTGTATATAGACAATTTATGTATTGAAAAACAGTCATCATATGCCCCTGAAATGCCACTTTACAAGTGAGAATAAATTAAGTTCAGCTAATCGTCATAATTGAGGTCCTCCATGCCCTCAGTTTAGTTGCCGTTCTCTGCACGCTATCCAGTTCCCCAACATCCTTTTTATGGACTAATGCTGACACCGAACTGCATACTCCAGATGATGTCTTGCTAAGGCCTCATTCACATGGGCATACTACAGTTGTACAAGTGTAGATGGGCTTTGTTTGCTCACACGGTGATGCACAAGTGTTCTGTGCATGCACATGCAGGCAGCCCCATTCATGTCAATTGGGATGCATTGGCTGTACGGACACTTGTCTGGTGTTGGTGCACGACCCCAAACTCATACTGGCAGCAAAGTTTTCTACAAAGAAGTATTTTGATTTTTGACCCTAACATTGTCCCTAACCCAAACCCTGATGCTGACTTAGATCAAACCCTAATCTAGCTATTTTTTCTTTATTTATTTTCACACACACACACTGTTTTGTTTATATTTTTTTCTCTGGCAAGAGAAAAAGATACAATGTATCTTTTTATCCATGAAAGAGGAAAGAAAACACAGGGGATGGCTGAACAGTCAGTTTGATGGCCAATCAGAGGCTATGACAGTGATCGGGAATCAGGACCCTTGGTTAACCTCCATTTACCACATATACTGTATACTGCTGGAGCTAGACATATGATTTTTTTGATATGATGTTCATCATGTCAAGATCTGCACAAGTTTTCAAGTAAAGCTTTCTATGAGCCACAAGGTGTCATTTGGACTGGGTCACGGTCTGCCACCTCTACTGTAAGTTACAGCAACCTCCCACATCTGGATCAGTTATAGAGGATCACACCTTCAATGATTTGACTGGGAAGGTAGAACAATTGTCAATGGATCTACATCATTGGATGACTTGATTGACAATGGATTTATACCTTGGGACTTTTTTTAATATATATTTTGTAATACAGTGAGGGAAAAAAGTATTTGATCCTCTGCTGATTTTGTACTTTTGCCCACTGACAAAGAAATGATCAGTCTATAATTTAATGGTAGATTTATTTTAACAGTGAGTGAAAGAAAAACAACCCAAAAAATCCAAAAAAATACATTTAAAAAAAGTTATAAATTGATTTGCATTTTAATGAGTGAAATAAGTATCTGATCCCCTATCGATCAGCAAGATTTCTGGCTCCCATGTGTCTTTTATACAGGCAACAAGCTGAGATTAGGAGCACTCTCTTAGCTTGTTACCTTTATAAAAGACACCTGTCCACAGAAGCAGTCAGTCAATCAGATTCCAATGTGTCCACCATAGCCAAGACTAGGGATGAGCTGTACACCCCCCGGATCGCACCAGAACCTGCAAATGGATCGAAAATTTGGGTGAACTTTAGAACCCCATAAAAGTCTATGGGACTCCAAAGTTCTAAATCAAAAGTGCTAATTTTAAAGGCTAATATGCAAGTTATTGTCCTAAAAAGGGTTTGGGGACCCGGCTCCTGCCCCAGGGGTATCAATGCAAAAAAAAAAGTTTTAAAAACGGCTGTTTTTTTCGGAGCACTGATTTTAATGACACTTAAAGTGAAAAAAAAGTGAAATATTCCTTTAAATATCATGCCTGGGGGGTGTTTATAGTATGCCTGTGAAGTGGCACGTGTTTAAAACAGTCCCTGCACCAAATTACATTTCTAACGGAAAAAAAGTAATTCAAAACTGCTTGCTTAAAATTGCTTGCTGGTCCCGGCCATATGGATGAAAATCATTGAGAAAAATGGAATGGGTAGCCCCCCTGCCCATTACCAGCCCCTTTGGGTCTTGTACGAATATTAAGGGGAACTCTGTACCCAAATTAAAAAAAGGAAAGGCGTGGGGCCCCCAGGCCCTATATACCCAGAACAGCAGTATACAGGCGGTGCAAACAAGACAGGGACTGTGTAGGTTTGTTGTTAAATAGAATCTGTTTGTAATTTTGAACTGGTACATTTCTAAAGTGTAGCTCCAGTCAAAAAATCTATTTGTAAGCTTTTTGAAAAACATAGGAAAGGGTTATCACCCCTGTAACATTTTTTTTTTCATCTGTGCAACTCTTCAAAAGATTTAACCTCACTTTCTGTCCCAATGACCAATGTTTTTAGAAAATTTGGGGTTTTTAGTAAAACAAGGATTGGGATAAAGCATCAGTGGAGAGGAGACACGTTTTCCCATATCAACTATTACAGGAGAGAATTTTCCTTCCTAGGTGTAGATTTCATCTCACTTACTGTTGTCTCCTTCCGTTTACAAGTAGATGTTTGTAAGTTGGATGTTTGAAAGTAGGGGCCTGCCCTATATGCGCTGCAGAAATTTGGGCCTAAGGTGTTGGGGTTTCCACAACACTGTAAGCACTCAAAATGACTCTTGGTGGGTGCTGGAACGCCCTGCAGTGAACTATTATATCAAGAAATGTAATTCCATGTCATTGTTGAACAGTGGTAGAAATATTGGGTCTTTGGTGGTGGTGGTGGTGCTGGTGCCATAACACTGTAAGTCCTCACAGTTACTCTTGGTGGGCGCTGGAATGGGCCCTGCTGTGAAATATTATATCAAGAATTGTAATTGCATGCACCTGTTGAACAGGGGTAGAAAAATTGGGCCTTAGGCACTGGTTCTGGTGCCACGACACTACAACCCCTCACAGATACTCTAGTTGGAGGACAGGAATGAGCCCTGCTGCAAAGTATTGCATCGAAAATTGTAATTACACGCCCCTGTTAAACAGGGGCAGAAAAATCGGGCCTTAGGCACTGGTGCTGGTGCCACGACACTGCAACCCCTTACAGATACTCTAGTTGGAGCTCAGGAATGAGCCCTGCTGCAAAATATTGCATCAAAAATTGTAATTACATGCCCCTGTTAAACAGGGGCTGAAAAATTGGGCCTTAGCCACTGGTGATGGTGCCACGACACTGCAACCCCTCACAAATGTTGTAGTTGAGCGCAGCAAGGAACCCTCCTGCAAAATATTGCATCAAAAATTGTAATTACATGACCCTGTTAAACAGGGGCTGAAAAATTGATCTTGCCCCTAGGTATTCCTGCACCATGTAAATCAGAGGCTGTCGATGGTTGCTGGAACCGATCATACCTTGGGGCTGCGGACTAAAAAATTGGCTGAACCCATCGGTCAGACGGCCACCTTCTCCACCGCTCCTTCTGTGACTGATCAATGCCTCAGCATCACGTTATCCAGGACCAGGAATTTGTAACCACCCGGTCTCTGGGAACGCATTGCACAGACCTTTTTGCAAGGCCTCCCGAAGATGTCTCATCCTCTGCTCCCTCTGCAACAGCAAGATAAGGTCCACAACCTTACTCTTGTAATGTGGATCAAGGAGAGTTGCCAGCCAGTAATGATCCCTCTCCTTGATCCGCTGAATACGAGGCTCCTTCTGCAGGCTTTGCAGAATCAGGGAGGCCATGCAGTGTAAGTTAGCTGAGGCATTCGGTCCGGAGTCCTCTGGGTCACTAAGGATTACATGATCCGCAGTTACCTCCTCCCAGCCACGTACAAGTCCACGGGTTTGTTGGGACTGTAAATGATCCCTAAAAAACTGCTGCTGATGCTGAGTGCCAGGCTCCACCTCCATGCTGACACAATCCTCCTCCTCGTCCTCTTCCTGTGTGATCGGCGGGCCAGCAGGAACACTGTCTGGATAAAAGGGGCCTTGAGAGGCAAGGAAGTCTTCCTCTTCTTGCCTCTGTTCTGCCTCAAGTGCCCTATCCATTATTCCATGCAGCGTGTGCTTCAACAGGTGGACAAGATGGACAGTGTCACTGATGCATGCACTGTCACTGCTCACCATCCTCGTAGCCTCCTCAAATGGTGACAGGACAGTGCATGCATCCATGATCATGGCCCACTGGCATGTGGAAAAAAACCAAGCTCCTCTGACCCTGTCCTGGTGCCATAGTCGCACAGGTACTCACTGATGGCCCTCTGCTGCTTGTGCAACTGCTGCAGCATGGCCAACGTTGAGTTCCACTTGGTGGGTATGTTACAGATTAGGTGGTTCTTGGGCAGGTTCAATTCCTTTTGGAGGTCAGCCAGCTGAGCACTGGCATTATATGACCGGCGGAAATGCGCACAGACTTTCCTAGCCTGCCTCAGGACATCCTGTAAGCCAGCATACCTGCCCAAGAACCACTGCATCACCAAGTTATGGACGTGAGCCACACAGGGCATATGGGTCAGTTGTTCCTGTCAGAGGGTGGAGAGGAGATTGGTGCCATTGTCGCAAACCACCATTCCTGGCTTAAGCTGGTGTGGCGTCAACCACCTCTCAGCCTGCCCCTGCAGAGCTGACAGAATATCTGCCCCAGTGTGGCTCCTGTCCCCCAAGCACACCAGCGCAAGCACGGCATGGCATCTTTTTGCCTGCGTACTTGCGTAGCCCCTTGAACGCCTACGGAGCACCATTGGTTCTGTGGACAAATCACAGGAAGAGGCCATGGAGGAAGAAGAAGAGGAGGAAGTGGAGGAGAGAGGTGTGTCACAATCACCAGTAGTAGCATTTTGGAGGCGTGGTGGTGGAACAACCTTCAACACTACTGCACCTTCCCAGCTGCCAGAAGAGTCATCCAATGTGCCGTTAAAGATAGGTAACGTCCCTGTCCATGCCTGCTGGACCATGAGTCAGTGGTAATATGCACCTTACTGCTCTCCGCCCTGTCCAGCAAGGCATGGACATTGCCTTCCACATGCCGGTAGAGAGGCCCGGAATCGTCTTCCGTGAGAAAAAGTGCCATTTGGGAACCTGCCACTGAGAAACCGCACGTTGCACAAACTCACGGAAGAGGGCAGAGTCTACCAACTGAAAGGCAGCAGTTGAAATGCTAGCAATTTAGCCAAGCTAGCATTCAACCGCTGGGCATGTGGATGACTGGGAGTGAACTTCTTTCGATGGTGCAGCAGCTGGGGCAGAGAAATTTGCCTGGTACAATCGGACATCGGTGTACTGATAGCAGATTGCCCACAAGTACTTGGCTGTGACACACCTAATTCTACACCTTCACACCTTCATTCCTCTCAGTACAAGTTTCAGAGAGGATTGACGGTATAGTGGGGTTGGAGATCCCAGCTGATGAGGAGCAAGGAGAGGTCCGCTTTGTTCTTTGGTGTGGGTCTTTTAGGTACGCTTGCCAAACTAACTGCATGACAGGTCGACATATGTCTGGTCAAGCATGTGGTACCCAAGTGGATGATGTTTTGGCCACACGATATACGCTTGAGACATATGTTGCAAATAGCAACGGTGTCATCTGACACACTCATCTCAAAAAAGGCCCACACCAAAGAACTTTTGGAATAACGCGCAGAGGAAGCGCCCTGAACATGTGTAGCTCTGCTGTGGGATGCAGTCGGTGTGCTGCCCTTAAGCTGGCCCCTGGAGGGAATCCTGCCTCATTGGAGATGGGCCTCCTCCTCCTCTCTCCTATCAAGCACCCATGTGGAGTCAATGACATCATCATCCCCTCCCTCCTCATCACTTGAGCAAACCTGGCAGTATGCTGCAGCTGGGGGAACATGACTGCCAGATTGCTGTCCTTCTTGGGCATCCCCTCTCTCTGGGCTCACATTACTGCCTTCCTCCAGCTGGGTATCATCATCAGAGCCTTCAAAATGCTGTGTATGGAGTATGTACCCAACACTGTACTCAAACAGTTTGGGGGGACTCCTCAGGAGGATATGGTGGGGCTAGGGAAGGAGTGACTGATGTCATTGAGCCGAGGGAAGAGGCCATGTTGGCAGCTGCTTTGCCAGCACCCTGAGCCTGGGTGAG
The DNA here is from genome assembly GCF_037356315.1 of Lithobates pipiens. Taxonomy (NCBI): domain Eukaryota; kingdom Metazoa; phylum Chordata; class Amphibia; order Anura; family Ranidae; genus Lithobates; species Lithobates pipiens. The sequence continues at coordinate 407,403,063 of NW_027507748.1, forward strand.
AGAGGATGAGGAGGATGAGGAGGATGAGGATGGCTTGGTCATCCACTCTACCAAGTCTTCGGCATGTTTGTGGCTCAACATGTCCAGCTGCTGAAAATAAGAACAATCGTGTCCCATGGCCACGTGCTGATGAGGATGCACCGTATCTACGACCAACACTGTTGCCTTTAGACACAGAGCCCACTTGCCCTCTTTTATTGGTTTGTGACTGTCTGCCTCTCCTTGTTGGCCTTCCAGACATACTATGGCCTGCAGGGAGATGTAGCTGCACAAAGCTAGGACTTTTATATTGATTTTACTGCAGCTAGCAGAATCAACTGCCTGCCTGTAGTATTATCACTACAACACCAGCAATTGGGGTAGCTTTAAGTGCACACTGTGCAGATGACACAGTACACCGACTGTAATTGCTACAGCTGCCTCCGGATAGGATCAGCAGAACACCAGCAATTGGGGTGGTTTTAGGCATACACTGTGCAGAAGACACAATACACCAACTGTAATTACTGCAGCTGCCTGCCTGTGGTATAGGATCTGAAGAACACCAGCAATTGGGGTAGCTTTAGGCGTACACTATGCAGATGACACAATACACCGACTTTAATTACTGCAGCTGCCTGTGGTATAAGATCTGAAGAACACCAGCACCTGGGATAGCTTTAGGTGCACAGTGTGCAGATGACACAATACACCAACTGCAGCTGCCTGCCTGAAGTATAGGATCAGCAGAACACCAGCAATTGGGGGTAGCTTTAAGTGCACACTGTGCGGATGACACAGTACACCGACTGTAATTACTACAGCTGCCTGCAGTATAGGATCAGCAGAACACCAGAAATTGGGGTAGCTTTAAGTGCACACTGTGCAGATGACACAGTACACCAACTGTAATTGCGGTAGCTGCTTGCGGTATAGGATCAGCAGAACACCAGCAATTGGGGTAGCTTTAGCTGTACACTGTGCAGGTGGCACAATACCCCGACTGTAATTGCTACAGCTGCCTATTGTATAGGATCAGCAAAACACCAGCAATTGGGGTATCTTTAGGTGTACACTGTGCATGTGGCACAATACACCGACTGTAATTGCTACAGCTGACTGTGGTATAGGGCCAGCAGAACACCAGCAATTGGGGTAGCTTTAGCTGTACACTGTGCAGGTGGCACAATACACCGACTACAATTGCTACAGCTGCCTGTGGTATAGGACCAGCAGAACACCAGCAATTGGGGTAGCTTTAGGTGTACACTGTGCAGATGACACAGTACACTGACTGTAATTGCTACAGCTGCCTGTGGTATAGGATCAGTAGAACACCAACAATTTGGGTAGCTTTAGGCGTACACTGTGCAGATGACACAATACACCGACTGTAATTACTGCAGCTGCCTGCCTGTGGTATAGGATCAGCAGAACTCCAGCAATTGGGGTAGCTTTAGCTGTACACTGTGCAGGTGGCACAATACACTGACTGTAATTGCTGCAGCTGCCTTCCTATGGTATAGAAGCAGAAGAACACCAGCAATTGGGGTATCTTTAGGTGTACACTGTGCAGGTGGTGCAATACACCGACTGTAATTGCTGCAGCAGCTGCCTGTGGTATAGGACCAGCAGGATACCAGCAATTGGGGTAGCTTTAGGTCTACAATGTGCAGGTGACACAATACACCGACTGTAATTGCTGCAGCAGCTGCCTGTGGTATAGGATCAGAAGAACACCAGCAATTGGGGTAGCTTTAGGTGTACACTGTGCAGGTGGGACAATACACCGACTGTAATTTCAACAGCTTCAAATGAAATTCAAAGACACTGTCTCTCCGTCTATCTCTCTTTCCGCCGATGCAACACACAGGCGGCCTTATATAGTGTGGGGCATGTACTAAACCCCCTGAGCCATAATTGGCCAAAGCCACCCTGGCTTTGGCCAATTACAGCTCGCTGTACAGACGGCGCTGTCATCAGCCAGCAATGCACTGCGATGCTGCAGTGCATTATGGGCCATGAGCACCACTCAAATTTGGCGCGAACGGCCCATAACGTTCGGAATTCATCAAACGGGCGAACAGCCGATGTTCGAGTCGAACATGGGTTTGACTCGAACATGAAGCGTATCCCTAGCCAAGACCAAAGAACTATCCCAGGATGTCAGGGACAAGATTGTAGATCTACACAAGACTGGAATGGGCTACAAGACCTTCGCCAAGCAGCTTGGTGAGAGGGTGACAACAGCTGGTGCGATTATTTGCAAATAGAAGAAACACAAAATAACTGTCAATCAGTCTGGGGCTCCATGTAAGATCTCACCTCGTGGAGTTCAATGATCATGAGAACGGTGAAGAAGTTATAAGCATGGGAACCACTGCAGTGTAATAGAGCCACATCATATTTTAAAGTAGTTCTAAAGGCTGATCGTTTTTAACCTTTGTGCATTCTATGCATGAAGCTAAAGTACCTTCTGTGTGCAGTGCCCCCCCCCCCCCCCCGCAGCCACCCCTATCTTTATCTGAGCCCCCTTCGAAACAGTGATGTTCACGCTATCCTCGGTTGTATGGGGACTCTTCTTCCACATTGACTGAGACAGCAACGGGAGCCCATTAGCTCCCACTGCTGTTAATCAAAGCCAGTAAGCCAATGAAGGGAGGAGAGCCAATGAGTGAGCCAATGAGGAGAGAGTGGGGGGCGGAGCGGAGCTGCAGCTCTATGTAGCTTATAGACAAAAAAATGGTTAACAATAAAACACAATAAAGGGTAAAGTATAAAAAAAATAACATACCTGAAAAACAAACATGATAAAACATAATAACAATGAAACATTGCAGAAAAGAATACAGTAAAAAAGAGCAGAACAATAGAGAGAGAATAGAGAGAGAGAACAATAAAACAACAACTATTTTCTTTTTTTCTTTTATATATTTTTTTGTGTTTTATTTTTTTTACACTTTTATTTGTAACTATAACTGTAACTGTAACGGTTCGGTTCCTGGTTCGTGTCTCTCAAAATGCAACGACATCTTGGGAGGCCCTGTGAAAGTGTGTCCTAGTCTGTGCAGTGCTGTACCCTACGCTAAAACTCCACTAGTGTGTGGTAGCGTTCAAAACATTCACCAATGCATATCCCCGCTTGCTACAGACACGACATCTTCTTTGGGGGGCTCGTTGGGTAGGGGTACTCAGGAGGACATACGGAAAATGCCTCTCATGCAGCCAGCTTACTGTATTTGGATTGGGAAGGTGTGGTGGAGTACTGTGTGGAAACAGAAGGGCTCTGACGATCTCTTCCTGGAATTTAAGGAACGATCCAGTCCATCCTGAAGCTCTGTATAGCATGTGAGCGCTCAGCAAAGCCAATTGAAATAAGTATACAGACACTTTTTTGTAGCAGTGTCTGGCCTTACGGGCAACTATGTATGGCACCAACAACTGGTTGTTGAGGTCCACCCCTCCCATATTTTGGACCATCGTATCTGCATGAGGGGAGTACAGAACGAAAACATTCTTATTATCCCTCCACTTCACAGGGAGCAAGTTATTACACTTCAAGCAGGCTCTCTCCCCCAGCTAAGACAAGAATCTACAAGCCTCTGGGGTAAGCCTCGGCGATTAGATTGCACAGTGCCACATGCGCCAATCTGATGATCAAACAAGTGACTAAAAAGTGTCACGCTCATGTAATAATTGTCCACATACAAATGGTACCCCTTTCCGAATAAGGGTGACACCAAGTCCCACACAATCTTGCTAGCGCTCCTTATGTAATCTGGGCAGTTTGGCAGCTCTACTTGACTATCTCTTCCCTTTTAAACCATAAAACTATATGTATAATCTGTTGCCCTTTCACAGAACATATACATCTTGACCCGGTATCTGGCACGCTTGCTGGGAAGATACTGTTTGAAAGACAAGCGGCCAGAAAACGTAATCAGGGACTCATCAACGCAGACAACTTGATGGGGAGTAAACAAGGCTGCAAAATGTCGGTTGAAGGGGTTTACGAGGGGCCGAATTTTGTAGAGCCGATTGTATCCAGGGTCTCCACGAGGACGAGAGTTCATTGTTGTTGAAGTGCATGAAACACAAGATCTGCTCGTATCGTGCCCTGGTCATGGAGACAGAGAACACAGGCATATTAAATTGGGTCAGTGGACCAATATGACTGCAATGTACTCATTTTAAGTATGCCCATGTTGAGGGATAGGCCCAGAATGGTCTTAAATTCGGAAACCGTAATTGGTTTCCAATCTCTGGCAAGGGAGGACTGGGGATTGGCAGACGATGAATTGACCAGCATACAAATTACTTTGGTCCACAATAGTTCTATAGAGATCTTCCATGAAAAACAGTGAATAAAAATCAAGTGACGTAAGATCAACTGTTTCCACCTGAATTCCGGGTTGGCCAGTGAATGGGGGAAGTACGGGCGCTGCAGAAGTAGTGGGCTCCCAATTAGCATTGGCAAATTCTGCAGGAAGGACACTATGGGCAGGACGGGCCTGTCTTTGTCTTCTTGGTGGCAGCGGAACACTAATTGTGCTTGCTACCTCGCCAGCTTGAATTGCACTTATGACAGTGAACCTAAATAACTAGCAGTGACACCAATACAGCGATCAGAAAAATGATCGATTAGTGACACTGGTGACAGGGGGTGAAAGGGTTAACTAGGGGTCAATCAGGGGGTTAAAACCTTTATTAGGTAGTAGATGGGGTTACCTGACGCTATAAAAAGCTGACGGTGAACCTAAATACGGTGAACCTAAATAACTAACAGGCTAACTAGCGTCACCTGTAACACCAATACGGTATCAGAAAAATGATTGATTAGTGACACTGGCGACAGGGGGTGAAAGGGTAAACTGGGGGGCGATCAAGGAGTTAAACCTTTATTGGGAGGGTTAGGGAGGTACCCTAGACCTAAAGGGGCCTACCACTAATTGCCCTAACACTTATAACAGTCACAAAATGACACCAAAACAGTGATCAGTAAAAAAATGAAAATGAAAAGTACCCATTCAGTACTCTGCCTGCCCGTGTCATTCTGCCGACGTATATCGCTGTGAAGCGGTCGGCAAGTGGTTAATGCACCACCCCTCCCCAGCATATCCTTTTTAGTATCTTAAGGCTGCATTCACACTTGCCAATTTTGAATCACAGGCAGAATCGCAGCCATTTTGCGTGCAGTTTGCACTACAACTGTGACAAAATGCACAATGCGTGTTTAGATGTCATTCATTCTTAATCACACCTCAAACGTGGTGTGTTGTGACAAAATGCATTGTGCAAAGGCTTTTTGCTCAGAAAGGTGCAGTGGCTTATTTTAGGGAGACAGCTTAGCCAGGAGGCAAACACAATACCCAGTACTTTGAATATGAGGGAGCATGTGATTCGCTTCATGTGACAGCAAAGTGCCAATTAGTTCTATGATACAGGGAGTCCAAATAAACCTATTGCTTTTCTCTGCTTGAACAAAGCACATGCAGGTTCACTTTAAGATTTAAAAAAAATCCCCTGCATGTAAACAGAATATTTGGCTAACAGAATTATTTGTTGTGCATCTGCTACGTCTGCATTTCCCTAGGTTATTGTAATTAGGGATACATATTAATTAAGTGATATTAATTTAGCAGGGATATTGTTTTTATTTGTTTTGTGGAACTGTGCAAGTGTTGTAATAATTGAAGACAGAAAACAGCTCAGTTGCACAGTTGTCCATCCATCAGTTTCCTGCATGATATACAGTGTAGGGAGGGGACAGATGACAGAAGGACATAATGAATCATGGCATGGCAGGTGACACAGAGACACTTCCCTTTTCTCAGAAGGAATGCAGTGTTCATGCAAAAATAGCTCAATTTTTTAAAATCTGAGCTCATAAATTAGGAGATGTATCCATCTGAAAAAGAGTTATGTGGCTGTCAAGAGAGTGTAATAATGACTTCCTAGCTCTTCTGTAGACTTGCATCAACATGTGGGCCACATTCTGGGGAGACAGCTCTTTGCAGAGAACTCGTACAGAATACAATGCAAAGGCAGCAGACAATGAGGGATGCTTGCTATGTTCTTCTATCGGTGCAGTGTTTGCTTTACAATACCATCACAATACTCGCCGGAGTTTATTGTAGCTGCTGCTGTTTCTTAAAAAAATATTGAAGTGTTACACTTTAAAAAATAAATGTTGAAGCAATGAGATACTTTTAATTTAGCTAATCAATCACGTTTACTATATACAGAGGCATTTTTCTGCCATCTAGGTGTTTCTGTTGTGGGATAGTTTACTCTATATATCCAATTTTTATATCTCTAAATTAGAATAATCAAAGTTTTGCATTTTTATTGTATATATACTTTATGTAGAGCTCATCCCTGAAAGGGCTGCTGACAGGTTCCTTCCCAGATTGGTGCAATAGCAGCCAGGCACACAGCAACAGTCATTCTTCTGGCTCACTAAACAGTCTAGGAGTTGCTTTTTAAAAAAATGTATAGATGATTAAGTTGGATAGGGCATAGGGAGAAGTGGAATACTCCATGAACGCAGACCAATGAATTGATGACACTCTCCACTGTAATACTACATAGCTAGTCAGGTTGAAAAAAGACACAAGTTCATCTAGTTCAACCTATAAAAAGGAAAAAAGAAAAATATATCATACAATCCCCTATACACAATCTTATACCCCCGCTGATCCAGAGGAAGGCAAAAACCTTCAGCAAAGCATGATCCAATTTGCTCCAGCAGGGGAAAAAATCCTTCTTGATCCTCCAAGAGGCAATCAGATATTACCTGGATCAACTTTACCTATACATGTTAGTATCCACTTATATTATACACTTTTAGGTAAGAATCCAGGCCTTTTTTAAACCAATCTACTGAGCTGGCCAGATGATTCTCATCAAAAGATGACGGCCTCAGACAATATGGAAGCATACCTAGCGACTGTAGCTTAACTAGAACAATCAGAGCCCCGATGCAAGAAACCATGGAGGCCCCCCCCCCCGACCTCCGGGCAGGGCTCTTTTTTCCGAGCCCAATGGCAGAACAACAGGGCCCGGTGACAAGTGGGTGGCTGCATATAAAGGAACCGATTTCTCCATTTCCCCCCGCTTTTCCTCCTCTCTCTCTCACAGGCATTCAGCAGCTGCAGGAGGAAAATGTCAGTGTTTCACAATCTTCTTCCAGTCAGGGCACACTCGAAGTATTCCCCTAGGTCAGTGATGGCGAACCTTGGCACCCCAGATGTTTTGGAACTACATTTCCCATGATGTTCATGCACTCTGCAGTGTAGTTGAGCATCATGGGAAATGTAGTTCCAAAACATCTGGGGTGCCAAGGTTCGCCATCACTGCCCTAGGTGAATGGGGCTGCACTCCATCCCCCGTGCAACTGTGTGCATTGCATGCAGTTGCAGCATAGTTATGATGCATTTAAGGGGTTAAAACAGGTGGTCAGTAGGCAACATATTGCCTCTCTACCGGCTGTCAAATGCCTCTGAAAAGCGATCTGAGCATGGATCACTTTTTGGAGGAACAGCATTTTACATAAAATGTGCATACATACATGTAAACACACATATATAAACACACACACATATAGATATATATATAAATGTACATATGCAGTCACAAATAATCCAGTGGCAGCAGGTGCTCAAAATTTTTAGGGGGCGCAAGCAAACTGAAAAGTTAAGAAAAAAAATATCAATTACAGCCACTGTGCCCATCAATTGCAACCACTGTACCATCAATCGCCACCACTGTGCCATCGAATGTCACCACTGTGCCCAAACTCTGCTGCTGTGCCCATCAAATGCTGCCAGTGTGCCCATCAAATGATGCCACTGTGCCCAAACTCTGCCACTATGCCCATCAAATGCCGCCAGTGTACCCATCAAACGCTGCTAGTGTATCCATCAATCGCTGCCACTGTGCCATCAAATGCTGTCACTGTGCCCAACAAATGCTGCCACTGTGCCCATCAAGCTCTGCCACTGTGCCATCAAATGCCACCACCGTGCCCATCAAATGCTGGCACTGTGCCCATCAAATGCTGCCCCTGTACCCATTAAATGCTGTGGTGTGCCCATTAAATGCTGCCAGTGTGCCATCAAATGCTGCCACTGTGAATCCCCACTGCCTGCTCGCCGTCTGCCCGGCACTTACCCTGTCTTGGTGGGGCAACGGGTGATGACCACGAGCGGGGTCCTCCATGTGTCTCCTGCCATCCTCATCTCGTGTCCTCTCTTCCTGATAGGCGTCCAAAGCTGCAGCTATCGTTTCAGCCAATCAGGTGACGGGTAATAGACCCGCACACCTGTCATGCATGGCGCTCGCAGTTCACCTATTTTGAAGCCTATTGGAGCCTATGGCTCTAATCAGGTGCTTCAAAAACACCCCACCCCCCAGCCGTTGTAATTCAGGCGCCCCAAAAGGAACCGGACACCTAAACATGGGGGTGGCAGCAGTGACCATGGATAGATTCATGCTATGCTATGCATGATTCTATCCATTGGTCATAGAGGGTGTGGCTGCAGTAAGAGGGCAGCACCTGTGTGCCCTTTTGGATGCACCGCCACTGATAAACACATGCACTTTCACATACATACATATGCATACATGCACACTCACATACATGCATACACACATGCATACATATACATACATGCATGCACACACACATAACGCATGCACACACACACATACATGCATACACACACACACACACATGCACATCCACACACACATGCACACACACCCACACACACACATGCACACCCACATGCATGCGCACACACACACATACATGCACACCCACACACACACATACATGCATGCACACCCACACACACATACATACATGCACACCCACACACACACATACAGATGCACACCCACATGCATGCACACACATACATGAATGCACACCCACACACATACATGCACACACACACATGCAAGTACACACACACACACATGCACACCTACATGCATGCACACACACACACACACATATGTACACATACATGCACACACACACATGCACACCCACACATACATGCACACCCACACGCATGCACACACACACATACATGAATACACATACATGCACACCCACACACATATACATCTACACCCACACACGCATGCACACACATATAAACACAAATACAGGAGTAGATAGTCTTATAAAAAAATGGCAGTGCTTTACCTTGGCTCTTCCTGCCGGGTACTGCACTGTAGGGGGAGACAAAGAGCACACACTGTGCTTTCACTTAGGCTAATGCGAGGAGCTCCCCGCACAGTGCGGATTTCCTCTCAGCCTCCCCCCTATTGAAGAGTACAGGGGCCCTCAAGAGCCCCCTGCAGCAAGGGGCCCAGTCGCCATGGCGATCTCAGCGACCCCTATAATTCTGCCACTGCCCAGCGATGTTTGAGTGGGTTGCAGCAAGGGAAGGTCTGCCTGATAAAGACTTGGCATATGTACTGGCTCCTTTCCTGACTGCAGTCCCCCAACAAGCATACTGTGACTTGGCCCCTGAATCAGCATGGGATTATAAGCTCCTGAAAGCAGAAATCCTAGCAAGGCTGGGAGTGACTGTTGCTTTAAGGGTGAACTAAGTCCATGGCTAGTGCTTTGACAAGGCTAAGCCTGCCCGTGTGCAACTCTACCACCTGATGCACTTGTTCCAAGATTGGCTGAAACCTGAGGAAAAGATACCCACTCAGATTGTGGAAAGGACTGTACATATATATATATATATATATATATATATATATATATATATACATACATACATACATACACACACACTACTGTGCATACATTTTAGGCAGGGTGAATAAATGCTATAAAATAAGAATACTTTAAAAAATATATTTTAATTGCTTATCTTTATCAGTTTAGACAAAGACAAATCAAAATCAAATTAATATTTGGTGTGACTACCCTTTGGCTTCAATCTAACATCAATTCTTAAGCCTCATACACACGGTCGGACTTGTACAAACTTTTCCGTGGACTTTTGTACAAAGGGCGTGGTCCACAAGTTTGTATTGCATACACACGGTCGGACTTTTTGACAACAAACACGAACGTGGTGATGTCACGACGTACGGACGCCACTTCAAAAGAGGACGTTCAATGACTCCAGCGCCACCTTTGGTCAACTTCTGTATTGTAGTCTGATCGTTTGCATAGGTTCTGAGCATGCGTGTTTGTACCTTGTACAAAAGTCCGATGCTTTTGCGTACACACGGTCGGACTTTGCTCCATCGGACTTTTGTTGCCAGAAAGTTTGTCCGTTCGCACAGCCGACAAAAGTCCGATGAAAACAGAAAAAGTTTGTCCGATGGAGCGTACACACAGTCGGATGTTGCTCCAAAACAGCTAATTTGCATGTTTGTTGTCAAAAAGTCCGACCGTGTGTATGGGCCTTTTCACTTACCACTTTGTACACTTGCACAAAGTCTGTGATTTTGTGTGTTTAGAGTCAGGTGTATGATAAATCAATTATAACAAGCAGGTGCTAATGATCATCAGTTTCATATGTAGGTTGAAACACAGTCATTAACCACTTGCTTACTGGGCACTTAAACCCCCCTCCTGCCCAGACCAATTTTCAGCTCTCAGCGCTGATGCACTTTGAATGACAATTGCGCGGTCCTACAACACTGTACCCAAATTACATTTTTATCATTTTTTTCCCACAAATAGAGCTTTCTTTTGGTGGTATTTAATTCCAGCTGGGAGTTTTATTTTTTGCTAAACAAACAAAAAAAGATGCAAAATAAAATAAAATAAAAAATCATGTTTAATAGTTTGTTATAAAATTTTGCAAACAGGTCATTTTTCTCCTTCATTGAAATGCACTAATGAGGCGGCTCTGGTGGGCACTGATAGGCTGCACTGTTGGGCACTGATAGGCACAGTTAAGTTGGCACTAATAGGCACAGATAAGGTGGCACCGATGGGCACAGATAAGGCAGTACTTATGGGCACAGATAAGGCGGCACTGATGGGCAAAGATGGGCACAGATAAGATGGCACGGATGGGCGGCACGGATGGGTGGCACGGATGGGTGGCACGGATGAGTGGCATGGATGGGTGGCATGGATGGGCACTTATGCATACCACTGATACATGGGACTGATGGGCACTGATAGGTGGCACTGATAGGTGGCACTGCTGGGCACTGATGGGCGGCACTGCTGGGCACTGATGGGCACTGGTAGATGACACTGATGGACACGGATATGTGGCACTGAGGTGCAGCACTGTTTTTGCAGCAGATTAGGTGGCACTGTGGGCACTGATAGATGGCACTGTGGGCACTGATAGGTGGCACTGTGGGCACTAATGGGTGGCACTGATGGGGGGCACTTTTTTATTCTATAGGTGGCACTGTCAGGGGGCAGGTGGGCACTGGTAAGCTGGCCATGATCGGGACTGATGTCCCGATCACGGCCGCCGGTGATTACCGGCTCTGTTTTGTCACATGATCAGCTGTCATTGGCTGACAGCTGATCACGTGGTAAGGGGTCGGGATCGACCCCTTGCTCGGATCCGTGATCAGGCGAGTCTCATAGACTCGCCGATCACAGAGCGCGCAGGCTGCTCGTGCACGGGACAACGTCAATAGACGTAGTCCCGGCAAAGCAGGTCCGCGCTGTAGCCGTCATTCGGCTATAGTGCGGATCTCTAGAGGTTAAACAGAAACAGATGTGTGGGAGGCTTGAAACTGGGTGCAGAACAGCTAAAGTCTACTACTAAGGTAAAGCTGTGAAAGACAGTTTCATATCACAGGTCATACACCATGGCAAAACTGAGCACAGCAACAAGATACAAGGTAGTTTTACTGCATCAGCAAGGTTTCTCCCAAGAAAATATTTCAAAGCAGACTGGGGTTTCCAGATGTGCTGTTCAAGCTCTTTTGAAGAAGTGCAAAGAAATTGGCAATGTTGAGAACCGTAGAAACAATTTGTTGGCCAAGGAAACAATGCAGCAGATGAAAGACATATCATGCTTAATTCCTTTGTCCAGCAGTGACATCAGCGAGAACTGTCAGAAACCAGTGGGACCTAGGTATACCCAACTTCTGTCCAGAGAAGTCTGGCCAGAAGTAATCTTTATGGAAGGTTTGCAGCCAAAAAGCCATATGTCCAATGTGGAAATAAGGCTAAGCATCTATGCAGGAAAACTGGTGTGCAGAAAAATTGCAGCAAGTGCTATGGACTGATGAGTAAAAATTTTAAATATTTAGCTGTAACAGGAGGCATTTTTTTTTGTCAAAAGGGTTGGAGCAATAATGAGTATCAGGTAACAGTAAATCATGGTGGAGGTTCCTTGCAAGTTTGAGGCTGCATTTCTGCAAATGGAGTTGGAGATTTGGTCCAGATCAATGGTGTCCTCATTGCTTAGAAATACTGGCAGTTACTTATCCATCGTGCCATACCATAAAGGAGGTGTGTGATTAGCCCCAAATGATTCTGCAGCAAGACAATGACCCCAAAATATACAGCCAATGTCATTAAGAACTATCTTCAGCACAAAGAAGAACAAGGAGTTCTGGAAGAGATGGGTTGGCCCCCACAGAGCCTTAATCTCAACATCAATGAGTCTGTCAGGGATTACATGAAGAGAAGATCTGTGGTTAGTTATCCAAAATGTTTGGATTAACCTACCTACCGAGTTCCTTCAAAAATTGTATGCAAGTGTACTTAGAAAAATGTTTGCTGTTTTTTTTTTCCAGCGCACCAATGTACATAGTATTGAATCTGGATAACATGCAGAATCTCCACATAGAGAATAAAGCAAAGGGGTACAATTAGTTTGACCAAGTAAAACAGATGCATTGGTACACAGACAAAATAAGGAAATGTGTCATATATCAGGACATCCTTACAAAAAAAAAAAAAAAAAGAGAAAGGGAGAAGCCTTCCGATTGTTTTCATTTTTTGACTTTTTGTTTTCTTTTTTTGTTAAATGAAAAAGAAAAGAGAAAACAGTAGGGAGGGGGGGGGGGGAGAGAGTCAGAAATCCCTGAGAATCATAACATATGGGAGTAGTGGCGTGCATAGCACCCTCACCCTAACATTGTTCAACATCATGTCCCAAAAGCTCGAGACAGGTAGTATAGATCTCATGGTGAAGGTTGAGGTCGGGTCAGCCCTGTAGCAACCTATTTTGAATCAACTGGTGCGGCGCCAGACCTGGGAAGTAAAGCCAGTCTTGCCAAAGGTTGTAGAATTTTTGGGGGGCGTTCCTATGTTGGTATGTCAGCTTTTCACGTATCAGCATTCTATTAACCTGATCAATCCACTGTTGCCTGCTGGGTACCCTGGGCATGATCCATAGTTGGGCTATCAGTTTACGGGCTAAATAAAGTAATCGGAGTATTGCCGTGTGTATGGCTGGGGTTAGGGATTCTTCATCCAGGGCTCCCAGCAGGCAGATCACAGGATTTGTGGGAATCGCAACTCTGAATACCTGAGTAATAGTCTCCAGAATCACAGTCCAGTAGCGAACCAATTTGGGGCATCTCCAGAACATATGGAGAAGATCTCCATGGTCTCTTTTACATTTAGGGCACAAGGGAGAGTCCTGCAGGCCCCAGTCATACAATTTGGCCGGCATCCTGTAGGCTCTATGTAACAAGTAAAGATGAGAAAGTTTTTGGGAGGCCGACACTGAGACCAGGGGAGCAGAGACAAGGCAAAGATCCCAAGTCTCTCCATCCATCGGTCCCAGGTCCTCCTCCCATTTACGCCTACTTGGCAACGTGGCCGAGTTTTGAAGCGCACCAAGGATAATGGCATACCCCCTTGAAATCATACCCTTTTTACTATCTGTCATCATTATTGATTGCACAACAGCATGATCGGTCAGGCCAAGCGGTGTGGCTCTGGACTGGGTCTGCAAAGCATGCCTCAATTGAAGATACCTAAAGAAGTCATTGCGTGGTATTGCAAACTCCCCTTGTAGCTCTAAAAAGGACTTGAGAACCGGGCCACTGTACAGCTGGGTCAGATATTGCAGGCCTTTCACCTGCCAGCTGCGGAAACCCTTGAGCTTCAGCAACTGGTGATAATAAGCATTGTCCCAAAGAGGAGTAAGAGAAAAAAAACCCTGTATCTTCAACAACCGCTTAACATACTTCCAGAGTGTGTTCAATAGAACTACAGTTGGTGCCCCCCTAGGTAGATAGGGGAAACCTGCTTCTAAGTTTGAGAATGCTATACGGTGGTGAACCGGGGAGTCTAGCAACCTCCGAATGGGGTCCAGCAGGTCTTCCAGGCCCCACCCACCGAGCTGCTGCAATTGGGAAGCCAAAAAATAGGCCCTGGCATGCGGAACTGCCAAGCCCCCCGCCTCCTTACCATACTGCAGTATCCTCAGACCAATTTTGGCAGTTTTTTTTCACCAGATTAACTCTCGGAACTGGGAGTCTATTTTATCAAACCAGTGCTTAGGGATCCACACCGGGGAATTATGGCAGATGTATAATAACTGGGGAGCCCACCCCATTTTTATAAGATTAGCCCGCCCCACCACAGATAATGGCAGTTTACACCAAGCCTTGCACTTTTCCCTAAATTTAGCCAACAGAGGCACCAGATTTAGGGGGACATATTGGGACACCTCCCGGAAGACCTGCACCCCCAGATATCTAAAAGGGGACACTATCTGAATCATAGCTGCACATTCAGGGAGGGGGGCCGGTAAAGGATCCAGGGGCAGTAATACCGACTTATTCCAATTAATAGAGAAGCCAGACAGAGCTCCAAAGTCAGTAATTAGGTCCATAGTTGCCATCAGGGAGCCTTGCGTGTCACCTAGGTATAATAGGGTGTCGTCCGCATACAGTGACACCACGTCCACTCCCGTAGGTCGATTAAAACCCACAATACAGTCATCCCCCCTTATTCTAGCTGCGAGAGGCTCTAGTGCTAGGGCAAATAGCAAGGGAGATAGAGGGCAACCTTGTCTAGTACCACGAAACAGTGGAAAGGGCTCCGATGTTGTAGAGTTAACCCGGATCTTAGCTGAAGGTTTGGCATAAAGTAATCTGACCCAACTAATGAACCTTTCGCCCAGGCCCATTCTCTCCAAAACCTTCCACAGGTAAGGCCACTCGACGCTGTCGAAGGCCTTAGCTGCGTCTAGTGAGAGGATGGCCCGGTTACCGGGATTCAGTACGGGGATTTGAATATTCAAGTAGATACGTCTTATATTTTGTGCCGTGGATCTCGTGGGTATGAAGCCTGACTGGTCACTGTGCACTAAACTCTGAATGACTTGAGATAGTCTGGTTGCCAGGACTCTAGCTAGCAGTTTAACATCTGTCGTAAGTAGGGAGATGGGTCGGTAGGAATCGGGGGATGTGGGCTCTTTACCCTGTTTCAATATCACAATTATGACTGCTTCATTCATGGAATCCGGGAGCGTGCCAGATTCTAAAGCACTATTAAAAACCTTCAAAAGTGTTGGTAGTAAAGTAGCTGCATATCGCTTATACACCTCAGTGGGAAGCCCATCCGCTGCTGGAGATTTGCTGTTGTGGGTTTGTTCTAGTGCTAGAGCAAGTTCATCTATGTCTATTGGGGCATCCAACCTACAAGCATCTGAAGCAGATAAGCGAGGCAGTTCACTCCTTGCCAGAAAAGCATCTATCTCTTCTGCACTGGGGTGGACCTTGGAGGCATACTAATCTGCGTAAAACTAGCGAAAGATTTGCAATATGGAGGGGGTGTCTGTATGGATAGTTCCCTGCGCATCACACAGAGAAGAAACCACTGGGGCGGAGCCCTGGGCTCTCGCCAGCATAGCCAGCATATGGCCAGTGGACTCTCCCTCCTCAAAATGCGTTTGCTGCAAAAAAAATCTCTTGTTTTCCGCTAGCTGAAGAGCAAGCTGAGTAGCCATAACCTGGGCTCCCAGCCAGACCTTTCTGGTGGTGTCTGAGGGGCGGTTGACATATTGGTCTTCTGACTCTCTAAGTGTTTTGCATACCTCCCTTTCCCAGGCCTTGGTGTTCGTTTTAATAGCATTAATGGTAGTAATGAACTGACCCCTTAAAAAGGCCTTCGCTGTGTCCCAAACCGTACCCAAAGAGGCAGAACCGAGGTTGTCCCGCAGAAAGAGCTTAAGGTTGTCACTAATGGGGTCGGGTGAGGGAAAAAGCGCCAGCCAAAAAGGGTTCAATTTCCATTCCCTAGGGCTAACAGCAGTGGACAGTTTAAGTTCAACCCAAAAAAAATGAGTGATCAGAAATGTGTCTATCCCCATAACCGGAGTCTACAACCAGAGTGAGTAAGGCCGCATTCCCCAGCCCCAGGTTGATGCACGACAGGCTTCCATAAGCGGTAGAGCAGCACGAGTAACGCCTGACCTGGGGGTGGGAGGTCTGCCACACATCTGTCAAACCAAGTTCGGATAGTAGGCCTGCAAATGGGGTATCACCAGTAGGACGAGAGGGCATGGGCGGGGGGATGGGTATCTTGTCCCACTGGTGATTTAGATAATTGTTAAAGTCACCCAACGCCAACAAGGGGACAGTGGGGTGCGGGGCCATGAACCTGGCTAGACATCTGAGAGCCTCAGCTGAGTAAGGGGGTGGTATATAGATAGTAGCAATAATGCATGCCCAATGAGCAATTCTACCCAATAGAAATATATATCTTCCCCCTGGATCAATGACTTTTTGAGAACAAGTGAAGCGGGCATCCTGACGAATCAAGATACTCACTCCCCTTGCAAATGCAGAGAACGTGGAGTGGAATTGAGTAGGGTACACCATTGGGCTAAGACTAGGTATATGATCCGGGTAAAAATGAGTCTCCTGCAGACAAACAATTCCTGGACCCATGGCCTTCAAATGTCTTAGGACCGCCAAACATTTCACAGGACTGCTCAGCCCCCTAACATTCCAGGAAAGGCACTTAACGGTCGTCGACATTATGAGAAAACATGAAAATGTGCATACCCAGCATAAATTTTAGCAGTAGTAGGATAAACAGACAGATATTACTAAACCAAACAACCCAGGTACAGTCACTCCTTATACTAAAATAGCTGGGCAGGAAAAGTAAAGGTCTCCCGCCATAGTTCTGGAACCAGATCGTGAGGGTGATGTCACTGCAGTAAATAAAAGATTGCGTAATCAGAGGGACTCTGCAAAAAGAAGGGGAGGGGAAGGGAAGCATAGAAAAAAGGAAAAAAAAAAGAAAAAGTGGGAGATAAGGAAGTCAGTTGCAGAGCCAACTGGGCTCTGGACCTGCAAAACAGAGGTGTAACACGGCCCCAACTCCACTATTGGGGGGAAAACATTCCCAGGTAACAAAAGGGGTTTCACCCGAACAAGCAGCATAAGTCTAGTTTTAGGTAGAAGTTGTAGCTGTGTTCTTTTCACTCCGCCGAGTCTGCATGTAGATAGTCCCCGTCAGAAGGAATCATCCGGAACTGGGATTAAACAGGAGGCCGTTGGTGTCTGGCATCTTTAAGAGCTTTATCCTCTCGGTCCAGTCATTGCATGGCCACAGCAGGACTTTCAAAAAAATGGGTAGAGCCCAGGGCGGTAACTCGAAGTCGAGCCGGGTACAGCATGCCATATTGGATATTAAGATCCCTGAGCCTCTTTTTAACTTCAATAAATGTTGCCCTTTTCTTCTGTAATTCTGATGAAAAGTCAGGGAACAGTGATATTCTGGCATTATCAATCAACATCTTGTCAGAAAATCCCCTTGCCTTGGAGAGTACAGCATCCCTGTCTTTGTAGTTGAGTAGCTTAAACAAGAAGGGCCGGGGATGGTTACCCAGGGGTAGCGGGCGGGAGGGCACCCTGTGGGCCTGCTCCACAGCAAAGAGGGGGGAGAAAGACTCTCTACCAAACGTTGAGATCAACCAATTCTCAATAAAGTCCACAGGATTTTTGCCCTCAGCCCTTTCCGGTATCCCCAGGGCACGCACGTTATTGCGCCTCATGCGATTTTCCATTTTGTCGAGTCGCATAGCATGTTGCTTAGTGAGATGGCAATTAAATCTCAAGTCTCTCTGCATAGGTATCATGTCATCCTCTACTGTGCTCAGTCTCCCTTCCAGGGCTGAAGCCCTCTCTCTGAGTTTTTGCATATCATGGCGGACAAATGTAATTTCAGCTTTTACACCTTTGATATCAGCAGAAAGAGCAGTTATAGAATGATTGCATGAGGTGACCGCTGCAAATATGTCCCTCAATGTGGGTTCTGTCACATCAGCAGCAGGAGAATGGGCTTGCGACCCAGGGATATCGCCATTGGGGGTACTCACTGCGTTCCACACCGCAGGGAATCCATCAGCATCCTCCAGGGGGACAGTGTCATCAGCATCCGGAGACCTCCGAGGGGTAGCCCCCGAAGTGGGCTGGCCAGTCAGGGCTTCCTTGTAAGACTTTCCTCCATACAGGAGTTTCTGTGCGGCCTCCTTGTAGCAGTCATTCACCGCCCGCCGCGCGCCGGCGCCATCTTGGTCAGGGGGGTCCGACAGGGCCTTGCTCCCATTATGTCTCCTAGACATGTCCGCTGTCTTACGGCGGGTGGTGGCAGAGCCCTCTCGTCTCCCGGTTCCCGGTGGAGCAATCCTGGGGTGTATCGCTGCCCGAGGGTGGGCTGGGAAGGATGGATGCACGGATGGCCGGCGGAGCTCCAGGAACACACGTCCTTCTACATTCGCTGCTATGCCACGCCCCCTCATGTTTGCTGTTTTTAAGGCAAATGGTAGTCACAACAAATATTGATTTGATTTGGATTTCTCTTTTGTTCATTTACTTTCCATTTTGGGTCATTGATAAAAAATAAGCTCTTAGCAATTCTATTTCTGAAAGTAATACCTTTATAAACCAAATAATTTGTTGTACCCAATAACTGTTAAATCGACTGTACAGCTTATAAATGTCCAGGGGCAACTGACAGTTATTTGCTGGAGCTTCTAAAAACTATATTTAAGATGGCCAAGCTGCATTCTGAGCTGGATTTACTTGGATCACTCATCACATGTGAGGAATGAACTCATCGTTGATGCATTTTGCTGAATATTTGCTATTACTCTATCCTTTAAAGTTACTAATAGGTGTTTTATAAATGTATAAATGAGGACTCTTGACTGTTAGGTTCTTTCACTGACATCTCATGTCCATGGACGGCTTTAACTTTTTGCTTTTTGGAAAATGTGGCAGTCAATGAACATGCTAAAAGGGGAGATAGTGAGCAAACGGATGGCCTTGTTCTGCTTCTCTTCTATTTGTACAATCAGCAATCTGGGGGAGTGTCTGGGGCTTGCTAAAGTGCTGGCTACTCTGGCAGGGTTGACTGGATCACAAGACTGGCTGCTGAGAATTGCAAATCTTTTGGCAGGTAATAGAATTCACCAAACAGATTTCAACTGTGTATTTACTTGGTACCCAAGCTGCAGCCTGAAGGTCCAAGTTGCTAGTAGTCAATGTTTTCCCAGCCTAATTACTTATTCTGGCCAGTAAATAAAAATATTAATTAATTATAGTGATTTTTTATTTATTCCTTTCACACTTTCTGATTTTTTTCTGTATGGCACATTTACCTTTCTCTTTTTCTCTGATATTTTATAATGGATATTAGAGTGGGGGATATCAAAGATGAGCAGTAATTTTTAGGAGAGCTGGAGGGAGTATTGATTTGTAATGAAATTGTAATGGCAGTGATCTCTAGCAGTTTCATGTAACATATCTTTAGTCTCCAAACACTCCTATATTATGCCTGCAGTCTCTGAGAATTCCTGCTAGTATTCTAACATCTACTATAGCATGTCTACAATATAGTAGCTTTCAGTAACGTCACATTGAATACAATTTGGGACCCTTTGGTAAGGAACATTAAGGGTATACTTTAGGTGTAGGACTAGAGTTCAGCTTTAAAGATGCAGATTGTTATCACAAGACTGCTGACTATTCTTTAAAAAAAAAGCTCCCAACTGTCCCTCATTTGGAGGGACAGTCCTTCTTTTCGAACCAAGTCCCCCTGTCCCTTGTTGTGGAAAATTTTATTAATGTATGCTGTCAAATGCCCCCTGGTGTCAGTTTTGCTACAATACGCTCATGCGAGCATATTCACATATACAGACGTCGGTGGAAGACCATTGATTGCGGAAACCTTCCCGTGGATACGGCAGATCTGTTCGCCCTCTGAGGGATGTTCGTTTATGCCTCAGCGAGAGACTGCATTAACGCTCCTAGCAAATTGATCTGTGTACATGGGAACAATAGCATAACCATACAAAATTATAGCTCATTGAGTAGAGTATGGTCAATGGAAGCAGTGGGAATGGGCACGAAGCTGTTATCGGAGCCATGTTTGTAGTATTCACAATGTGAGGCACATTGTATCTCAACAGGAAACTGCCCACATTGATCTGCACACGACCGTTTGCACATGTCACTACTAGAATTATATTTGAATATATACATGTGTCTGATTGGTTCTTTTGAAGGAATACAAATGTCTGATTGTCTGATTCTGAAGCCACCACCCTCTTTTGTTATTTGTGTTTTACACTATAAAGACAGCAGCTCCTAAAGAGGAGGATTTCAATGTGATACCAGCGTCTGTGTTACTTGGAGAGATACAAACGTGCTTTCCCAGCATTAAACAAGAAAGCTATAACTGTGCTTTTCAGCATAACGGAATGATTTGCTTATAAAAGAAGCTTATAAATATTCCACAACAGATGGCGGGCCAGGAATTTCGGAGCCAACAGAACTTTCTTATCCAGCAGACCTTGAGGGGGAAAAAGGATCTAGAACTAGACCAGCAAAGGTCAGCCCATGGTAAGACAACCATACTTCAAGTTTTTGAACATTTTTGCTGTTCTGTGTTCGAGATCTTGATTTCTCTGTCCGCTGTAAATAACCTTTTGTTTTTTTTGCCTCTTTCTGTAAAATGGCGGGACTTTAATTGTAGGTTATATTTTTGTCATCATAAGTAGCTCTATTAATATTATTATAGCTAAATCCTCCTATAGGTCCCATTTAATACAAAACTAAACTGTATGCTGTATGTGTGTGACTGAGCAGGCTGATAGGTAAGTGTATGCTGTGTGTATATGAGTTGCAGGCTGACACCCTGTTTTTAAAATGCCTGCCGCATATTCAAGTGGAGATGTGGCTCAATTGTGTAGTCAGTTTTTGTTTTTTTTTATTAATTTTTAGTGTAGTTTTGCAGAAAATAACAACATATAATGAGTATTATCATACAACAAGATTCAATGCTGCCAAGCTTGCTGTGTAGTTAAGTAAGACTAAATATAGTACCAACATTTATAAACACGTTCAACAGTTAAACACTCATCAAGTACTACTGGTAGGGTTAAGAGTGCCATCAGACAGCCCCAGACACCCCAACTGGGTATTTACTGTGTCTGGGGGAGGGAGAGGGCCCCTCCCATCCTTGTGTGTTAGGAGGTAAGGTAAGTCGAAACATAAAAAAAAAAACACCATACTGTTTGTGTAAACTGTCACTTAATAGTTCTATAGCTTTGCCTCTGTATTATGGGAATTGTTTTCATACTGTCGCATCAAGGCTTGAAGGGTTTCAATGGGAAACAGAAAGATGCGGGAATTGTGTGAATGGGGAGTCAGTCCAGCTGAATACTTCTAGGATCTTTGATCCATAATTCCCAGTTCTTGTAGAATTTTCCTATACTTAGATGGGCCTTAGCAAAGCTATATTCCATTTTGAGGTTACTGTTTAGGATTGTAGTTACTTCTTGGATGTTAGGGGGAGGAATTGTTTTCCATTTTCTTGCTAATGCTAGCCTTGCAGTAATGAGAATGTGGGTGGCCACGGTATGGGAAGTTTTGGGCCATGTAGGGATCATCAAGCCCAGGAGGAGATCCGGCACAGATAAGTTATTTGATGTGGGAAAGCTCACTTTGAGAAGATTTATTATTTGGTCCCAGAATTCTTTAAGCAGAAGGCTTTCCCACCAGACGTGGAGGAGAGTTCCTGGAAGGCCGCAGTTTCTCCAGCAAAGATTAGATGAGTTGGGATAAATCCTGCCAATTATGCTAGAGATATAATACCATTGTTGGAATAATTTTTGTAAGGGTTCCCAATGCGCAGTGCAATGGGAAAGTTTTGAGGGCAACGATAGCGCCTTATGCCATTTTGTTTGTGGCGGACTAGTTGGGATGTGTTTGGCCCAGTGTTCAGTTTGAACGTGTGAGTCTTTTTCTGCTTCTTGTCAGAGTAGACCATAGAAGTATGAGATACCTTTGGAGGAGGGTTTTCTAATCGTGAAATGTTGCAGTACCGGTAACTGCATTTTGTCTTGTTTGGTCCAGGTTGCTTTAGAAAGTAAAGATCTAATCCTGAGGTATATGTAGAAAGTTATTGGTGATAGTCCGAACTTGGATCTCAGTTGGTCAAATGACATTAGGTTAGATGTATTGAAGAGGTTTCCAATGGTATGAATGCCTGCTTCAATCCAAGAATTCAGGTGGAGATCCGGGGGTTATTAGTGAAATAGCTTTTAGTGGCATATGCTGTAATATGGTGTGAGGTAGTCCATTTGATAATTGAAGTAGGGATGTCCACACTCTGAGTGAAGCAGTTTTTGAGTCCATCCAGGAGTGTTTGGGCATAGGGGCAAGAAGTGAAGCACAAAGATACAATTTTAGGTCTTTTGCCAAAACTTTTGCTTCAATCTGTGACCAGTTATAAGCAATTTCAGTATTTCACCAGTGACTAAGTTGGTCCAGTATGACCGCTTTGTAATACAAGCCGATGTTGGGGGTTCCCATACCCCCCAGTCTTGTGGGGGTCATTAGGTTATGTTTATTTATTCTGGGCCTTTTGTGTTGCCATATGAAGGAGGTGATCATAGCTTGGAGAGACTGTAGCTGCGTTGAGAAAAATGGTACTGGAATAGTTTGAAATAGATATAAAATGTGTGGCAGTAGATACATTTTTGCTAATGCTATTCTTTCGGCCCATGACACAAAAGGGTGAAGCAATTCAGGGGATAATTTTTTTAGCCTTTCCACGAGGTCTGCCATATTGATGCACAAAATATTTTTACTGGGTGAGGTTAGGCGGATTCCTAGATAAGTAAGGGAGAAGTCTTTTGACCACGAGAATGAGAAGTGTTTGGAGATATGTTGTATGGTGGACTTGTCTAGTCCAATCGCTAGCATAACTAATTTTCTATGATTCACTTTATATAGGGATATTGCACTGAATTTGTCAAGAATATGTTGGACCATTCGTATGGATTGTTTTGGATCAGTAATGGAAATTATTACGTCGTCTGCATACAGTTCGATTTTATGTTCCGTGTTCCCTATAACTATTCCTTTAATTTGGGTCTCCGACGGAATCTTTTGAGCTAAGGGTTCCATGATCATGGTGAAATTAGGGGCGATAATGGGCACCCTTGTCGAGTGCCATTTGAGATACTGAATGGGTCAGATGTTATGCCTGAGGTCCATACTTTTGTGCTTGGTGTCGTATACAGGCTGAGTATGGCATTCAAGAGTGTGCCTGATAGGCCGAATTTACGTAGGACCGCTTCCAGATAGGTCCATTGCACTCTGTCAAATGCCTTCTCTGCATCCAGAGAAAGGAGCAGAGAAGGCATTCGATGATTTTTTGCCCATTGAATAATATATAAACCGGCGGGTCCCGTCTGATGTTTGTCTGTGTGGTATGAAACCAACTTGGTCTATATGTATCAATTGGTTCATAACTGAAGAGAGTCTAAGGGCAAATATAATTTAGTGTCAATATTTAGAAGGGAGACAGGTCTGTCGTTTTCTGGGACGTCATGGGGTTTACCTGGCTTGGGAAGGGTTACTATGAGGCCTTCTAGACATTCTGCGGGTATTGTTCCCGTGGAAGCAAATCGGTTAAATGTCTTGCATAAGTGAGGTGATAATAAGTTGTTGAATTGCTTCTAATATTCATTAGAGAATCCGTCCGGTCCTGGGGCCTTGTGCAATGGAAGGGAATGGAACGCTTTGCCAATTTCCTCTGCGGTGAAGGGGGCTGATAGATCGGTTAGTTGAGTTGGAGTTAAGCTAGGGAGTTGTATGGACTCAAATAAGGCAGCTATGCCCTTTGGGGTTGGAGGGGTGGTGCTTTCTGTGGTGTGCAGATTGTATAATTTGGTGTAGAAGGTTGCAAATGCATTGGCTATGTCTAGCGGGTTAGTCATCCTTATCTCTTGTGTGCTTAGTAGGAAGGGGATTTTGGTTCAGATTTGTTGTCGTTTGACTTGTTTTGCTAGGAAGGCACTAGATTTGTTGCTAAAGGAGTAGGTGCGCAGTTTCCATCATTTGATATAATGTTGAAATCTGTTATGTAAGTGTTTGCTTAGTTTGCGCCTTCTGCGAGTGCTGCCTGGTTAGGTGAGGATTTGTTTGCATTTTTTAAGGTTTTGAGTTGCTGTAGCATTGATTCTATTTCCGCTGTTCGCCTCTTTCGTTCTTGAGCTCCAAATTTGATGAGGATACCCCGTAGAAAGGCTTTATGGACCAACCAGATCATGGACTGGTCACTAGTAGACTCACTAAACTATTGGTTTCAAAGAAGCTCTCAAACTCAGATCTGATCCTTCCCTCATATTTTGGGTTGTTTAAGAGAGATGAATTCATTCTCCAAGTGGAGTGTTTATTTGTGCCATTTTGTGGGAACATTTTCAACGCAATCGGGGCATAGTCTGACCAGGTGATAAGATCGATTTGTGTTTCTGAGATTGTTAATAAAGCTTGTTTGTTAGTGAGGGAAAGATCAATCCGAGAGTAAGAGCCTCCAGTACGAGAATAAAAGGTATAGTCACTCTGAACGTCATGCATACACCTCCAGGGGTCGTATAGGTCTTCATTGTTTACAAATGAGGAAAGAGCAGATGTTTGTCTTCTGCCTGGGTTGGTAGAATCTAGGGATGGGTCTGGTGTGTCGTTGAAGTCACCACAGATGATTAGGGCCCCATTTCTATATGGGTCCAGTCTGGACTTGAGCTTTTTGTAAAGGGATTTTTGGTTGGAATTGGGTACGTACACATTAACCAGTGTTATGGGGTGATTATCAATGGTGGCGGATAGGATTATGAATCGTCCCTCATCGTCTGTTTCTACATGATGAAGGGTAAATGGGGTTACGGCATTTATCGCTATCATTACCCCGCATTTTTTTTACTGTTTTTATGTGTACAATTTGGTGGTTTGGTTTTGGCAAAATGTGTCTCCTGGATGCATAGAATATCTGCATTATAGGAGCCAGCTTCTTTCCATAAGAGGTTTCTCTTAAAGGGGGAATTAAGCCCTTTGGCATTAATTGATGTAATGTTAATTGGCATGTTTTTCAGTATTCGTGAGCAAGGGGTAGAGATTGAGCGGGACTAAGGCTTTAGAATTATTTTTATACAGCTGGCTGATATAACAACAAATGAAGAAAAAAAACAAGGTACAGCAGTAGTTACAAATCAATTATAGGTATTGTTAAGGGTTAACGGTTGAGACACTGAGCCTCAATAAGTTGCGACAGTGATAAATGATTCAAAATTTTGATTTTACAAAATCACTGAAAGTAAATACAGAACCTTGAAACCAAGTGTGCTTGGCACACTGTGAACCTGGGGTGTGATAATAAAACATGTCTCCTGAGCAGGGGAAGCTGGGGACAGCTGATCTAAAATCGATTATCAGGCTTTATCCGGCTTGTTCCTTTGGTGTTGAGGATGTGGAGCTGAGGAGGCATTCTGGTTATTGGACCTGTGGTGGTTGCTGGGATAGGCAGTAGGCGCCAGTTAGTCAGTTTTTTGTATCCATCTTTAGGGGACATTATTGGCACAATTTTTTGTTGATAAGTCACCAAGAGTTTGGTGGGATAGCCCCATCGGTATGTAATTTTGTTCTCTTGGAGAACTGATGTGACCGGTACAAATGCTCTGCATAGCTCCATTGTGGCGGGCAATAAGTTGGCGAACAGCTCTATTTTAGAGTAAGGCGGTGGTAAGGGTTTTAGATTTCTGGCCGTGTATAGGATTTGTTCCTTTACATGAAAAAAGTGAATTCTGGCCAGCACGTCCCGGGGTATGTCCGCCGGTAGGTGATCCAGTTTGGCGATTCTGTGTGCACAGTCTATGATTAAGTCGTGTGGAGATAAATTGGGGATCATTGTGGTAAAGAGCTGTTGTAGGTATTTTTTTAGCTCATTGGGTGGGACTGCCTCAGGGATCCCTGTGAATTTAATGTTGTTTCTTCTGGCTCTGTCCTCGGGGTCTGCCATTTTTAGTTTGATTTTTTGGATTTCATCTGAATGGTGCTCGTGGGCATCCAGGAGCTCATTGTGTGCTTTGCCCATTTCTGACATGTGTTCCTCTTCTGTAGCTACCCTGTCTTCCAGGCAATCAAGCATGTCATGCACTTGCAAGAGAGATAGCTGTAATTCTCTATGCAGGTCTTTTTGCAATATGAGCAACATTGATTTTAGCATGCTTTCTGAAACTGGATTGTCAGTGACAGGTATGTTAGCTAAGGAGGACATATGGGCTGTGCTGTGGGAGACCAATTCTGAGGCAGTGCCATGATACTTTTTAGCCTGGTGTGCTTTAGTGGGAGAGTTGCAGGGGGATGAGGCAAGTCTATTACCTCTATCTTGATGGATTTCTGCTGCATCTATTTCTGAAGGAGGGAGTCTGTCCATGTCCTCTGGTTCTCTCCCTCTCTGCCTCTCCTCAGCATTTTGTGATAGGGAGTAGGGGTTCTTCAGCTCGCCGTGCTGTTCTCCCACAGGCGGAGTGCGGCCAGCACCATCTTGTGTGTCTCTCTGCTCCATGTGAAGTATTCTGTCAGGCGGTACGGTTGTGGAGAAGGGTTCCGCCTGCCTGACATGCCCACTAGTGTCCCGCTGATCTCCTCTCTCTTTCCAATGAGAGGGGAGATGCCTGTCGTTGCTCTGTCACTTGTATTCCCTCTGCTCTGGAGTGGAGCTTAGGGACTAAGCTGCCATACTGCTCCGCAGCTGGCCATGCCCCCTGTGTAGTCAGTGTTTGTGGGGAGAAATTTCAGTTTGTCTTGGTTTTGGTGGGATCAGTGACAGAATTTCAATTGTTAATGCCACCACTTTGTTGTAGTCAGGATTTCATCCACCATTTTGTCGTGGTCCGATTGTCATCGGCCATTTTGTTGTAGTCTGGATTTCATTCACCCTTTTGTCGTGGTCCGATTTTGGATTGTTGCAACTGCTATTTAGTTTCTGCTGAGTTTTGGTTCTGGGTAGAATTTCTCTGCTTTTGGGTCAGGTTTTAGTGTTTAGTGAGGTTGAGTCATCTTTTTGCAGGAGTTTCAGTTTTTGGCTTTGGGTGCATTGTTGTGTGGTATTTCGATCTCAAATCTTGTGGTCTGACTACCTAGGGGACATTGGAGTTGAGGGGGATTTCCTCCCATTTGCAATATGGGGGGTTTATTTTGCCTTTTCCTGGACAATTTTTTTTTTTTATAGATGTTGGAGTTTCCTATATTATGTTATAAAGTCCAGAGGTGGTATGTGTTGCCATAAGTATTTTTTAGTGTCTTGATAGACATAATATGAAGTTCAGGGAAGTCAGGCTTACCCGCCCCCCTCCCCCTTCCTGTCAATTGATATGTAAATAAACCAGTTGGATAGGTTTTTAGAGATTAGCAGAGAACAGGAAGTTGTTTGCAGGATGTGATGTATTGAACAGGAAGTTGGTGGGAGGGGTTTGGGGTCTTTTGAAACAAACATATGGACACCTGTGTTTGGAGGGATGATGGAAATCACTTTGGTTTTTAAATTTAATTCCAGTTGTTTTGCAGAGTTTTATACTGTAATACAGTTTTGGTAGAGAGTAAATGGGAGGCATCCACGTTATTGTCATAACATCTAGATACAGGTAGAAAGAAGCCATAACATTGTTTTGAATAGTGGAGGATGTCATGGTGCTTTGTAGTTGTCTGATGAACACATTTATAGGGCTGTATAACGTGAGACCGGTCGGGCTGTGTATAATAGTCGGAATTCCATGCGCGATTGTATTAGCATAAACGCGAGGAGTAGATTCTAGCATATCTGGAGGCCATGTATAATAATGGGAAATGCTGGGTGCCAGTACTGTAAAAATGGGCACTAGGCAGTACTGCTCCAAATGCTAGTGCGAGGGTGCCCTGGATGCAGGGACATGTCATAAGCGTTTGGAATTGTCATGGGTAATGTTTGCCGTCCATGCGTTGGAGAAAAAAAGAGGCTCCACACCAGTCAGACAGCTGCACCACAAATGAGATGTGGGTTTGGGGCTTGGGACATGCGATCCCTTAAAGATTGGCATATATGATCAGAGGATACAGTAAGGTGTATTCCTTTGGAAGGTACTTTTGATGGCTGGAGGTACGAGACCCCAGAATAAAAATACCTTGGAAGTAGCTCAGCTACAGTGCCTTGCGAAAGTATTCGGCCCCCTTGAACTTTTCAACCTTTTGCCACATTTCAGGCTTCAAACATAAAGATATAAATTTTTTATTTTTTGTGAAGAATCACCAACAAGTGGGACACAATTGTGAAGTGGAACGAAATCTATTGGATTTTTGAAACTTTTTTAACTAATAAAAAAATGAAAAGTGGGGCGTGCAAAATTATTCGGCCCCTTGCGTTAATACTTTGTAGAGCCACCTTTTGCTGCGATTACAGCTGTAAGTCGCTTGGGGTATGTCTCTATCAGTTTTGCACATCGAGAGAGTGAAATTCTTGCCCATTCTTCCTTGCAAAACTGCTCAAGCTCAGTGAGGTTGGATGGAGAGCGTTTGTGAACAGCAGTTTTCAGCTCTTTCCACAGATTCTCGATTGGATTCAGGTCTGGACTTTGACTTGGCCATTCTAACACCTGGATACGTTTATTTGTGAACCATTCCTTTGTAGATTTTGCTGTATGTTTGGGATCATTGTCTTGTTGAAAGATAAATCTCCATCCCAGTTTCAGGTCTTTTGCAGACTCCAACAGGTTTTCATCCAGAATGGTCCTGTATTTGGCTGCATCCATCTTCCCCTCAATTTGAACCATCTTCTCTGTCCCTGGTGAAGAAAAGCAGGCCCAAACCATGATGCTGCCACCACCATGTTTGACAGTGGGGATGGTGTGTTGAGGGTGATGAGCTGTGTTGCTTTTAGGCCAAACATATCGTTTTGCATTGTGGGCAAAAGTTCGATTTTGGTTTCATCTGACCAGAGCACCTTCTTCCACATGTTTGGTGTGTCTCCCAGGTGGCTTGTGGCAAACTTTAGACGAGACTTTTTATGGATATCTTTGAGAAATGGCTTTCTTCTTGCCACTCTTCCATAAAGGCCAGATTTGTGCAGTGTACGACTGATTGTTGTCCTATGGACAGACTCTCCCACCTCAGCTGTAGTTCTCTGCAGTTCATCCAGAGTGATCATGGGCCTCTTGGCTGCATCTCTGATCAGTCTTCTCCTTGTCTGAGCTGAAAGTTTAGAGGGACGGCCAGGTCTTGGTAGATTTTCAGTGGTCTCAGGCCGCGTACACACGCGCGGACTGTTCGCCCAACTTTGTCCGTCAAACAGTTTCGGCAAACAGTCCGCTCAAAATTAGCATGGACGGACATGGCCACACACGACGAACGAACAGTTTGCTGAAACCGTGCGCGATGACGTGAACGGCACGTACGACGGGACGAAAAATACGACGTCCTATACACTGCATTATAACTTTCGGCGTGAAAATCCTTTCTGAGCATGCGCGCAACTTTGTTTGACGAACAAGCCTACACACGAGCGGACTGTTCGCTGAAACAAGGTTTCAGCGGACAGTTTTACGGAATTTCCGAAAAACCTTGTTCGTCAAACTGTCCGCTGAAACTGTCCGCTGTAAGCCCACACACGAGCGGACTGTCCGCCCAAACACTGTTCAGCGGACAAAGTTGGGCGAACAGTCCGCCCGTGTGTACGCGGCCTGATACTTCTTCCATTTCAAAATGATCACTTGCACAGTGCTCCTTTGGATGTATAAAGCTTGGGAAATCTTTTTGTATCCAAATCCGGCTTTAAACTTCTCCACAACAGTATTACGGACCTGCCTGGTGTGTTCCTTGGTCTTCATGATGCTCTCTGCGCTTTCAACAGAACCCTGAGACTATCACAGAGCAGGTGCATTTATACAGAGACTTGATTACACACAGGTGGATTCTATTTATCACCATCAGTCATTTAGGACAACATTGGATCATTCAGAGATCCTCGCTGAACTTCGGGAGTGAGTTTGCTGCACTGAAATTATCCAATAGATTTCGTTCCACTTCACAATTGTGTCCCACTTGTTGGTGATTCTTCACAAAAAATTAAAATTTTATATCTTTATGTTTGAAGCCTGACATGTGGCAAAAGGTTGAAAAGTTCAAGGGGGCCGAATACTTTCGCAAGGCACTGTATGGCTTCAGATGGATTCAGAAATGTGTAATGATGAGTGGGTTATGTGTAGTACATGCTTGTGTGGTTAAAATTCTCACGCCTGTTTTTCAACTACCAGTATGTGTGGCTGGTCCATGCAAGGTTTTGAGCTGCTCTCGTGTTTTTCCCATTGTATTTATTTTATTTTTTTTGCTAAAAGAGTGAAGGCAGCATTCCTTCTGGTTGTTTTCTTATTTTTGTTTTGCAAACTATGAAATATCTACCTTCCATTTGTATCTAAATGTTTGTCTCATGTTTTAGTCTTCTCATTGTTTGTATGTAGTAATTAGGGATGAGCCGAACACCCCCTGTTGGGTTCGCCCCAGAACCTACGAACGACGGAAAATTCATACGAACTTTAGAACCCTATTAAAGTCTATGGGACTCGAACGTTCAAAATCAAAAGTGCTCATTTTAAAGGCTAATATGCAAGTTATTGTCTTAAAAAGGATTTGGGGACCTGGCTCCTGCCCCAGGGGTTATGTATCAATGCTAAAAAAAAAGTTTTAAAAACGGCAGTTTTTTCGTGAGCACTGATTTTAATGACACTTAAAGTAAAAAAAAACAGTGAAATATTCCTTTAAATATCTGAGGGGTGTCTATAGTATGCCTGTGAAGTGGCACGTGTTTCCTGTGTTTAGAACAGTCCCTGCACTAAATTACATTTCTAATGGAAAAATAGTCATGTCTGGTTCTCAAATCATTGAGAAAAATGGCATGGGTAGCCCCCCCTGCCCATTACCAGCCTCTTTGGGTCTTGTACGGATATTAAGGGGGACACCGTACCCAAATTAAAAAAAGGAAAAGCGCGGGGGCCCCCAGGCCCTATATACTCAGAACAGCAGTATACAGGCGGTGCAAACAAGACAGGGACTGTGTAGGTTTGTTGTGTTAAGTAGAATCTGTTTGGAATTTTGAACTGGTACATTTTTAAAGTGTAGTTCCAGTCAAAAAATCTATTTTTAAACTTTTTGGAAAACATAGGGAAGGGTTATCACCCCTGTATAATTTTTTTGGCCCTCCGTCTTTTTTCATCTCACTTCCTGTTGTCTCCTTCCGTTTGTAGGAGTTGTTGTAGGAGTCGTTTGTAAGTTGGATGTTTGAAAGTAGGGGGCTGCCCTATATGCTCTGCAGAAATTTGCTCTGAAGGTGTTGGTGTTGCCACAACACTGTAAGCCCTCAAAGTGACTCTTGGTGGGCTCTGGAATGCCCTGCTGTGAACTATTATATCAAGAATTGTAATTATATGCCATTGTTGAACAATGGTAGAAAAATTGGGCCTTTGGTGGTGGTGGTGGTGCTGGTGCCACAGCACTCTAAGGCCGAGTACACACGCGCGGACTGTTCGCCCAACTTTGTCCGCTGAACAGTGTTTGGGCGGACAGTCCGCTCGTGTGTGGGCTTTCAGCGGACAGTTTCAGCGGACAGTTTGACGGACAAGGTTTTTCGGAAATTCCGTAAAACTGTCCGCTGAAACCTTGTTTCAGCGAACAGTCCGCTCGTGTGTAGGCTTGTTCGTCAAACAAAGTTGCGCGCATGCTCAGAAAGGATTTTCACGCCGAAAGCTATAATGCAGTGTATAGGACGTCGTATTTTTCGTCCCGTCGTACGTGCCGTTCACGTCATCGCGCACGGTTTCAGCAAACTGTTCGTCCGTCGTGTGTGGCCATGTCCGTCCATGCTAAGTTTGAGCGGACTGTTTGCCGAAACTGTTGGACGGACAAAGTTGGGCGAACAGTCCGCGCGTGTGTACGCGGCCTAAGTCCTCACAGTTACTCTTGGTGAGCGCTGGAATGGGCCCTGCTGTGAAATATTATATCAAGAATTGTAATTACATGCACCTGATAAACAGGGTCTGAAAAATTGGGCCTTAGGCACTGGTGCCACAACACTGCAACACCTCGCAGAAACTCTAGTTGGAGCGCAGGAATGAGCCCTGCTACAAAGTACTGCATCAAAAATTGTAATTACATGCCCCTGTTAAAGAGGAGCTGAAAAATTGGGCCTTAGCCACTGGTGCTGGTGCCATGACACTGCAACCCCTCACAAATATTGTAGTTGAGCGCAGCAACAAACCCTCCTTAAAAATATTGCATCAAAAATTGTAATTACACGACCCTGTTACACAGGGGCTGAAAAATTGGGCCTTAGGCACTGGTGCCATGACACTGCAACCCTTCACAGATACTCTAGTTGGAGTGCAGGAATGAGCCCTGCTGCAAAGTATTGCATCAAATTTTTTTATTACATGCCCCTGTTAAACAAGGGCTAAAAAATTGGGCCTTAGCCACTGGCGGCGGCCCCAAGAACCAAAAATGTTCTTCCAAGCTATCAGCAGGATCATTGAGGAGGAAGAGGATAGTCAGTCAGCATAACAGGATAGACACTCAGCATCAGCATAGGCAATCTTGAAGGGATCTGACATTTAAAAAAAAATGATTCACTTACATCAGCTTCAGGTGCTTGGTAGCTGGTGGTTATCCAAGATTGATTCATCTTTATGAAGATCAGACGATCAACCGAGTCGGTGGACAGGCGCACCCTGTGATCGGTTACAAAGCCTCCAGCAGCACTAAATGTGCGTTCCGAAAGAACACTGGATGCAGGACAGGCCAGTAGCTCAATTGCATACTGTGCAAGCTCTGGCCAGTGATCCATCCTCAAGACCCAGTAACCCAGAAGATTTTCGGTGGGAAAGGTGTCCAAGTCTGACCTTGCCCCTAGGTATTCCTGCACCATGTAAATCAGACGCTGGCGATGGTTGCTGGAACCGATCATACCTTGGGGCTGTGGACAGATGGCCACCTTCTCCCCCGCACCTTCCATGACTGACCGAAGCCTCAGCAACACGTTGTCCAGGACCAGGAATTTGTAACCTTCCAGTCTCTGGGAACACGTTGCACAGACATTTCTGCAAGGCTCCCTCTGTGACAGCAAGATAAGGTCTGTAACCTTATCCTTGTACCGTGGATCAAGGAGAGTTGCCAGCCAGTAATGATCCCTCTCCTTGATCTGCTGAATACAAGGATCCTTCCACAGGCTTTGCAGGATCAGGGAGGCCATGCAGCGTAGGTTAGCTGAGGCATTCGGTCCGGAGTCCTCTGGGTCACTAAGGAAGACATGATCCGCAGCCACCTCCTCCCAACCACGTACAAGTCCATGGGTTTCTTGGGACTGTAAATCATCCCTAAAAGACTGCTGCTGATGCTTAGTGCCAGGCTCCACCTCCATGCTGACACAATCCTCCTCCTTCTCCTCCTCCTCTTCCTGTGTGATTGGCAGGACAGCAGGAACACTGTCTGGATAAAGGGGGCCTTGAGAGGCAAGGAAGTTGTCCTCTTCCTGCCTCTGTTCTGCCTCTGTTCTACCTCAAGTGCCCTGTCCATTATTCCAAGCAGCGTGTGCGCCAACAGATGGACAAGAGGTACAGTGTCACTGATGCATGCACTGTCACTGCTCACCATCCTCGTGGCCTCCTCAAATGGTGACAGGACAGTGCATGCATCCCTAATCATGGCCCACTGGCATGGGGAAAAAAACCGAGCTCCCCTGACCCTATCCTGGTGCCGTAGTCGCACAGGTACTCATTGATGGCCCTCTGCTGCATGTGCAGCCGCTGCAGCATGGCCAATGTTGGGCAGGTTCAATTCCGAGCTCAGCCAGCCGAGCACTGGCATTATATGACCGGGAGAAATGAACACAGACTTTCCTGGCCTGCCTCAGGACATCCTGTAAGCCCGGGTACCTGCTCAAGAACCTCTGCACCACCATGTTAAGCACGTGAGCCACACAGGGCACATGGGTCAGTTGTCCCTGTTGGAGGGCGGAGAGGAGGTTGGTGCCATTGTCACAAACCCCCATTCCTGGCTTAAGCTGGCGTGGCATCAACCACCTCTCAGCCTGCCCCTGCAGAGCTGACAGAATATGTGCCCCAGTGTGGTTCCTGTAGAGAGCCAGATTCACCTTCCGTGAGAAAAAGTCTACCAACTGAAAAGGCAGCAGTTGAAGTGCTAGCAATTTAGCCAAGCTAGCATTCAACCGCCGGGCATGTGGATGGCCGGGAACTTCTTTTGACGGTCCAGCAGCTGGGGCAGGGAAATTTGCCTGGTACAATCGGACGTCAGTGTACTGCTAGCAAAGTGCCCTCAAGTACTTGGCTGTGACAGACCTAATTCTACACCTTCATTCCTCTCAGTGCAGGTTTCAGAGAGGACTGAAGGAATAGTGGGGTTGAAGATCCTAGCTGATGAGGAGCAAGGATAGGTCCACTGTTCTTTGGTGTGGGACCTTCAAGGTACGCTTGCCAACGAACTGCATGGCAGGTCAACATATGTCTGGTCAAGCATGTGGTGCCCAAGCGGCTGATGTTTTGGCCACACAAGATACGCTTGAGACATGTGGGAAGGCTGGCCGCAGACTAGCCTGTATTTGTGGGAGGAGTCTGAGGGACTATTTAACCCTCCTCCTCTGTCAGGGCCAGGGTTGGTGTTTTCTAGGTTGCCATTTCTGGGTGGTGGGGGGGTACGTTAGGGCCTGCTTTGTCCTCCTCCCTTTTCTCCCCTCTGCTACATCAGGCCAGAGTGCAGCCCACCCGGTTCTCGTGGCACTCATGCTAGGAAGTGGGGGGGAAGTTCGCCCGCCCGCTTGCTTTTCTCAGTCCCCCCTCAGCGCCGTGTGGCCAGCGGGCGTCCCGCCCGCTTTTGGGGGGGGGGGCGTTCATCTGGCCATCCGTCCTCCTTTACCAAATCTCCCCACAGCTCCATGGGGCTGACGCGCAGCCCGCCCGTTGTTCCCGGGGCCCATGCCGGGGGAGCGGGGGGGTTTCATCCGGCCATTGGGGCTGGCGTGCGGCCCGCCCACTCTTCCCTGGGCTCATGCCGGGGGAGCGGGGGGGGTTTGGCCATCCATCCACCTCGATATCTCCCCAGTCAGTTCCCAGCTCCACCTGGCCAGCGTGCACGCCGTGCGAGCGGGGGGGGCGGGTGGTTTGTGATCGGCCGCCTGCTCCTCTCCTCATGTATGTTTGGTTCATGAGGGGGGCAGGCTGTCGGTTTACTCCTGGTGCTCCCTGGGGATGGGCAGTCTCCCGCCTGTCACTCCTTTCTTCCCCTCAACCGGCGTCTTTGCTGCAGTGTCAGTGGGGATCAGACCACCCACTGCACCCATGGCAACGGCCAGACCTGAGGCCAGGTTTGCTGCTTTCACTTGTTCACTTTCTTTGTTCAGTGTTTTTTTTTTATCGCTAGTGGTCTGTCCAGCGTTTTTCTGTCATAGCAGCATTTTCTGTTGCAGCGTTTGTCCAGCATTTCCGTTATGGCGTTCTGTCATTCGGTCCAGCATTTCCATCATAGCGTTCTGTCCAGCATTTCCATCATAGCGTTCTGTCCAGCATTTCCGTCATAGCGTTCTGCCCAGCATTTCCGCCTCAGCGTTCAGTCCAGCATTTCCGTCATAGCGTTCTGTCTAGCATTTCTGTCGCACCGTTCTGCTCGGCATTTCTGTCGCACTATTCTGCTCGGCATTTCTGTCGCACTGTTCTGCTCTGCATTTCTGTCGCAGCGTTCTGCCCAGCATTTCTGTCACAGCGTTCTGCTTGGCATTTCTGTTGCACCGTTCAGTCCAGCATTTCTGTCGCACCGTTCAGTCCAGCATTTCTGTTGCACCCTTCAGTCCAGCATTTCTGTCACAGCGTTCTGCCCAGCATTTCTGTCGCACCGTTCAGTCCAGCATTTCTGTCACAGTGTTTTGCCCAGCATTTCTGTCACAGCGTTCTGCCCAGCATTTCTGTCACAGCGTTCTGCCCAGCATTTCTGTCACAGCGTTCTGCCCAGCATTTCTGTCACAGCGTTCAGTCCAGCATTTCTGTCACAGCATTCAGTCCAGCATTTCTGTCACATCGTTCAGTCCAGCATTTCTGTCACATCGTTCAGTCCAGCATTTCTGTCACATCGTTCAGTCCAGCATTTCTGTCACAGTGTTCAGTCCAGCATTTCTGTCACAGCGTTCAGTCCAGCATTTCTGTCACAGCGTTCAGTCCAGCATTTCTGTCATAGCGTTCTGTCCAGAATTTCTGGCTCATCGTTCTGCCCAGCATTTCTGGCACAGCGTTCGGCCAGCATTTTTTCTGTCATAGCGTTCGGTCCAGCATTTTTTCAGTCATAGCATTTCGGTCACAGCGTTCTGTCCAGCAGTTCTTTCTTAGCGTTTCTGGCCCGACATGTCTGTCATAGCGTTTCTGCCCTGGCATGTCTGTCATAGCGTTTCTGCCCCTGGATTTCTGTCTTAGCATCTCTGCCCCTGGATTTCTGCCTTAGCGTTTCTTCTCCTGGATGTCTGTCTTAGCATTTCCGCCCCTGGATGTCTGTCTTAGCGTTTCCGCCCCTGGATGTCTGTCTTGGCGTTTCCGCCCCTGGGTTTTTTGTCTTGGCATTTCCGCCCCTGGATTTCTGTCTTGGCGTTTCCGCCCCTGGATTTCTGTCTTGGCGCTTCCGCCTCGGATTTCTGTCTTGGCGTTTTTCCCCTGGATTTCTGTCGTAGCATTTCTGCCCCTGGATTTCTGTCATGGTGTTCTGCCCCTGGATTTCTGTCATGGTGTTCTACCCTTGGATTTCTGTCGTGGTGTTCTGCCCCTGGATTTCTGTTGTGGTATTCTGCCCCTTGATTTCTGTCGTGGAGTTCTGCCCCTGGATTTCGGTCGTGGTGTTCTCCCCCTGGATTTCGGTCGTGGTGTTCTCACCCTGGATTTCGGTCGTGGTGTTCTGCCCCTGGATTTCGGTCGTGGTGTTCTGCCCCTGGATTTCTGTCGTAGTGTTTCTGCCTCTGGATTTTGTCTCGGCGTACAGTTTCTGCATTTCTGTCATAGCATTTCCTGCCCCAGTATTTCTGTCAGTGTTCTGTCCAGCATTTCTGGCTCAGCGTTTCTGCCCCAGGATTTTCTGTCATGACATTGCTGCCTCAGCGTTTCTGCCCAAGGATTTTCTGTCATGTCATTGCTGCCTCAGAGTTTTTCTGCCCCAGGATTTTCTGTCATGTCATTGCTGCCTCAGCGTTCTGTCATTGCGTTCTGCTTCTGGGTTTCTGTTCGTTTCTGCCTTGGCGTTGCCTTCTGTCATAGCGTTTCTGCACCAGGATTTATGTCTTTTTGTTTCTGCATCAGCATTCAGATCAACATTTCTGTCGCAACATTCTGTCATAGGGTTGCTGTCCTTGCATTTCTGGCCCAGCGTTTCTGTCACTCATGGCATACTACGGTACCTGTTTTCATATTTGTTGGTTGTCATGTCTCACCGTGCCTGTGTTCATGTTTGTACCTAGGGCAGTTAGCTAGGGCTCACACGTCAGGATCTGTCACGCCTACAGATCCATACGGGCTGAGGTTTCGTTATTAATGATTGTTGACCACAATCTTCTCGCCCGTATACCATACGTCATACGATGCATGTTCATTCACCACACCTGTACGTCTTATTCCCAAATAAGCTGCGCTATACTGATCCGATAAATGCTATGTGAAGCAAATAAGTGAATAAATAAAGCATGAAATCAAAAATATTAACAAAGTGCAGACAGGGAAATGCATATACTAATGTTCAAATATTAGTCCATCATCCCATCAACAAAGAATGTTTTGCTTGTAATCTCCAACGTGTTTTAAACACACCACACCAATATAGGAAAAGT
The DNA here is from genome assembly GCF_037356315.1 of Lithobates pipiens. Lineage (NCBI taxonomy): Eukaryota > Metazoa > Chordata > Amphibia > Anura > Ranidae > Lithobates > Lithobates pipiens. The sequence goes on from NW_027507748.1 coordinate 407,441,212, forward strand.
GTCATCAGAGTTTGCAGGAAAAAAGAGGACTTCCACCACCAACACTACTGCCGCTTACCAGCTACACTGATCCCATCTCAGAGACCAGATATCGCCAAATCAAAAACGCTTTCTCTGAGTCAGGACTGCATGGAGGGTGTATCCTCTTTAAGCGCTTGGTTCAAGTGGTTAGAAGAATCCTACGGCCACACCGCTTATTCCAATGGTTATAAAAATCCTACGGCCACACCGCTCATTGCCCAGCACATATAATAACGAAAGGAATCACCATAGTGTGATATAGTCACGAAATGTAATATAATAAAAAAGATTGCACTTACATCAAGTAGAAAAAACTTTGCTTTGTAAAACAAACAGATTTGCCGGCCGGCTTAGTAACGCTGCCCGTCGCTTCCGGGTCCAGCGTAGATCGCGGTGATGTCAGTACGTCGCTCCTCCCAACACCTGTACGTCTACCCACCACGGTCTGTGGGTACTCTAGGCCTGAGTTTCTGTTAATTACCTGTCTCTGCACTGCAGGTTACTCAGGCTAACTCACTACTCACACGGGGGGGGGGGGGGGTTCGTCATCAGGTTCATTTATGCGCTGTGGTCTTGACTTTTCTGCTAATGTTCTCATTCTTAGGTAGGCAGAGGGGCGTTGTTTTTCTCATGTCTGGTTGTCTGTCTTTCCTTCTAGTTGCGTTGTCAGGTTGGGCCGTCTTGGCATCCATACTGATATCAACCATGCCTGCACTCACTTACAGATGTCGTTTCGCCACTGAGCTCACCCTCGGGTCAGAAGCAGACGTCAATTTTCTTCAGTTGACATCCCGTTGCATAGAGGCCCTGGTTACCGCCCTGGGATTTATACTCTCAGGGTGTGTCCTAAGCCACGGTCCTTAGGTGGTAGGTTGAGCGACATCGTCATGATTCTGGATTCCACTCTCAGCTGCGATCTCTTGTCTAGGAGGTTGCCTGAAGTACTGCTCAGGGACGTCGGTCCAGTCATCTTTGCTGATCCCTGCTCTGTTCCAGGTGGGGAGGGGGGGCTTTAGTCACTTTGGGCATGGCTGGATAATGCCATGGGACTTAATTCCCTGGGTTGGAGTCTGTTTCTCCTTCTTCGGTTCAGGATTCGGTCTCGGTTGTTAGGTCTCAGGCAGTAGCATGACCTGTTCGCATCCTGTGGGACCAGTCTGTCTTGGTGTCTCCATGTTGATGATGCTCATTGCCATGGCACATACTCCATCACATCAATCGGGCAGCCAGCTTTTCCTCTCCTATCACTTGTATTTTTGGCACTCACCCTCTCACTTCCTCTTGCCAGGTATGGGTAGGCCGGGGGGGGGGGGGGTGTTTCACGGTGCTTCTTCCGGTGTCCGTCGTGGGTTTTTTCAGTCTGCTCAGCCATCTTCTTGCAGGGGTTCCTCGGGTCAGCCCTTGCTCCCTTTTCCCCACGTATCCTCTCATTCACAAGCAGTTCATTCTCATGTCTGGGTTACCTTGGGCATCAGGCTCATCCTATCCTTCACGGGACATTAATTTGGGTTTGCATAGCTTGCAGGCTCTAAGGGGGTTCCTTCTCATCTCCAGGTCAGGAGTCCGTGGGTTCTACTCTCACAGCGGATACTTACCGGTTACTTACAGTTGGCGTTTGGGCATACGTCATTTTATGGATGGGATCCTTACCTTCCCTTTTCCACCTAAACTTGTGTCTTTTTGCCCTCTTTTCAGGCATACTGACCATCCAGGCCATGGCACACCTCAGGCCTTGTTTCTTAAGTAATATCGCATTTCCCACTTAAAGACTCTGATTACAAGTGGGAAGGCTGGCCGCAGGCCAGCCTGTATTTGTGGGAGGAGTCTGAGGGACTATTTAACCCTCCTCCTCTGTCAGGGCCAGGGTTGGTGTTTTCTAGGTGCCCACCCACCCGTTTCCCCCAGCTTTGTCACTCATACTCATAGTATTTTTTCTTATTCTTACATTCAGGGTATGCCCTCTTTTCAGGCATACTGACCATCCAGGCCATGGCACACCTCAGGCCTTGTTTCTTAAGTAATATCGCATTTCCCACTTGAAGACTCCGATTACAAATGTTGCAAATAGCAGTGGTGCGATCTGATGTACTCATCTCAAAAAAGGCCCATACCAATGAACTTTTGGAATAATGCACAAAGGCAGCACCCTGCACAGGTGGAGCTCTGCGGTGTGCTGCCCTTAAGCTGGCCCCAGGAGGGCATCCTGCCTTGTTGGAGATGTGCCTCCTCCTCCTCCTCTCTCCTATCAGGCACCCATGGGGAGTCAGTGACCTCATCATCCCCTCCCTCCTCATCACTGGAGCAAACCTGGCAGTATGCTGCAGCTGGTGGAACATGACTGCCAGATTGCTGTCCTTCTTGGGCACCCCCTCTCTCTGGGCTCACGCTACTGCTTTCCTCTAGCTGGGTATCATCATCAGAACCTTCAAAACACTGGGCATCCTCCGGGAGCATGTACCCAACACTACACTCAAACAGTTTGGGAGACTCCTCAGGAGGACATGGTGGGTCTAGGGAAGGAGTGACTGATGCCATTGAGATTAGGGAAGAAGCCACATTGGCAGCTGCTTTGCCAGTACCCTGAGCCTGGGTGAGAGAGGATGAGGAGGATGAGGAGGGCTTGGTCATTCACTTTACTAAGTCTTCGGCATGTTGTGGCTCAACATGTCCAGCTGCCGAAAATAAGGACAAGCGTGTCCCATGGCCACGTGCTGATGACGATGTACCGCGTCCACGACCAGCACCGTTGCCTCTAGGCACAGAGCCTGCTTGCCCTCTTTTATTGGTTCGTGACTGTCTGCCTCTCCTTGTTGGCCTTCCAGGCATACTTATGGCCTGCAGGGAGATGAGAACACCAGCAATTGGGGTAGCTTTAGGTGCACAGTGAGCAGATGACACAGTACACCGACTGTAATTACTGCAGCTGCCTGCCTGTGGTACAGGGTCTGAGGAACACAAGCAATTGGGGTAGCTTCAAGTGTACACTGTGCAGATGGCACAATACACCGACTGTAACTGCTGCAGCTGCCTGTGGTATAGGACTAGAACAACACCAGCAATTGGGGGTAGCTTCAGGTGTACACTGTGCAGGGGGCACAATACACCAACTGTAACTGCTGCAACTGCCTGTGGTATAGGACTAGAACAACACCAGCAATTGGGGATAGTTTCAGGTGAACACTGTGCAGGTGGCACAATACACCTACTGTAATTGCGCTAGGTTCAAAAGAAATTTAGAAACTGTCTCTGCCTATCTGTTTCTGAGCCACCCGCAACACACTACGCAAGGCCGCCATGCAGGTGGCCTTATATAGTGTGGGGCGTGTACTAAACCCCCTGAGCTATAATTGGCCACAGGCATCCTGCCTGTGGCCAATTATGGCTCTCTTCACTGCCGGCACTGTGATTGGCCAAGCATGCAGGTCATAGTGCATGCTTGGCCAATCATCAACCAGCAATGCACTGCGATGCCACAGTGCATTGTGGGCTGTGAGCACCACACGGATGAGGCGTGAACAGTCCATAAAGTTCTGGCTTCGATGAACGGGCGGACACCCGGTGTTCAAGTCGAATGCTCATCCCTAGTAATAATATGAATACTGTATATTAGAACTCATGGTGGCGGCCCTCCTACATAATATAATATGTCAAAAAAATTTAGATTTTATTTCCATCATTTACACTTTCAAAATTACAGAAAACAAAAAAATGGCATCTGCAAAAGTTTGGGCACCCTGCAGAGTTAATATCTTGTACTGCCCTCTTTGGCAAGTATCGCAGCTTGTAAACGCTTTTTGTAGCCAGCCAAGAGTCTTTCAATTCTTGTTTGAGGTATCTTTGCCCATTCTTCCTTACAAAACTGTTCCAGTTCTTTGAGATTTCTGGGCTGTCTGTCATGCACTGCTCTTTTAAGGTCTATCCATAGATTTTCAATAACGTTGAGGTCAGGAGATTGTGAAGGCCATGGCAAAACCTTCAGTTTATACCTCTTGATGTAATCCCCCCTGGATTTTGAGGTGTGTTTAGGATCATTATCCATTTGTAGAAGCCATCCTCTCTTTAACTTCAGCTTTTTCACAGATGGCATCAAGTTACCATCCAAAATTTGCTGAAATTTTATTGAATCCATTTTTCCTTCTACTCATGAAATGTTCCCTGTGCCACTGGCTGCAATACAACCCCAAAGCATGATTGATCCATTCCCATGCTTAACAGTTGGAAAGAGGTTCTTTTCATTAAATTCTGTGCCCTTTCTTCTCCAAATGTACCTTTGCTCATTCCGGCCAAAAAGTTCTATTTTAACCTCATCGGTCCACAGAACTTGTTTCCAAAATGCCTCAGGCTTGTCTATATGTTCATTTGCAAAGTTCAAACGCTGATTTTTGTGGTGAGGACATAGAAGAGGTTTTCTTCTGATGACTCTTCCATGAAGACCATATTTGTACAAGTATCTCTTTATAGTGGAATAGTGTACCACAACTTTAGTGTCTGCCAGATCTTTCTGGAGGGATCGTGCAGTCAAACGTGGGTTTTGAATTGCTTTTCTCACAATCCTGCAAGCTGTTCTGTCTGATATTTTTCTTGGTCTTCCAGATCTTGCTTTAACTTCCACTGTTCCTGATGACTGCCATTTCTTAATTATATTCCGAACAGAGGATATTGACATCTGAAAAAGCTTTGCTATCTTCTTATAGCCTTCTCCAGCTTTGTGAGCGTCAACTATTTTCAGTTTCAGTTTTCTAGACAACTGCTTAGGAAAACCCACGGTGCTGATTGTTGGGGCAAGGTCAGATGAGTCTGGCCATTTAAAACCTTTGAGATTGACATCACCTGGTCTTCCCAGATGATGATTTAGAACAATCCATGACACTGGCAGGTCTCAGCTTTGCAAAGGGGGCAGTGCATGCTATAAATTCTGCAGGGTGCCCAAACTTTTGCAGACACCATTTTTTTGTTTTCTGTAATTTTGAAAGTGTAAATGATGGAAATACAATTGAACGTTTTTGACATATTATAAGAATGTCTAATCTGTAATTTGATGCCATTTGGAGATTTTTCCATCTTTCCTTGGCTTCGTTATGCACATTAATACACATTTTTACCTGGGGTGCCCAAACTTTCGATCCCCACTGTATTGTTTGCCATTCTTTGCAGGTTAAAGATGAAAGATAGAGGAATAACTCTTGTTTATAAATATCTTTTTCAGGTCATAGATATACCACACTCCTAAAAGAAGGTAAAAGTATAATAGGCTGTTTCATTGTTTTTTTTCCTGCACCATTCTAAACCCTGAGTCTCTTCCTCTGGTTTTTAATGAAGAATAAAATGGGGAGGGAAATAACTGTAAGAATGACAGGTTTCAAACTAATAATACTAAACACTCTAATTCTAACCAAGTTTGTGACCTAGTAGGACGACATGTTCCAAGACTGTCTTTCTTTGATGGAGTTTGAATCAGCAACCAGCAGTCTGGTGAAGGAGGCTCCCATCCCAGACTCTAAGAACCTTTTTGTCAATGGTTCCAGGTATTACACCCCACATGGTAAGCCATGCAAAGGGTATGCAGTGACCACGGTCATTGAATTCCCATATATCTGGGTTATCGCCATATGAGGTTTATTTGGAGGTAAACCAAAAATAGGGTTGTACTTTCCTCAGCAGCTGTCGCCTACATTCTCAGCTGATGGGGTAGGTGCAGCCACTGTAACATGAACTTTAAAAGGTCCACCACAGGGCTCATGAGTCCCTCCTGGACCCTGACACAATAACCCGTTTACATTCTTTGCAACCAGGTGACTGGGTCATTGTAAAGAAGCTAGATGGACAAGACAACTGGATCCATGCCAGCCACTGCAAGAAGCTGCACAACCACACCAAAGAATGAGGAGTATTTTTGTTTATTTATATTTCTTTCTTAGTGTATTCTCCAACTAGCTAAGAAAGCCAACAGAACCAATTGCTGGATCTACTCTGAATCTCCACCAAGCTTTAGTACCCCAACACATACTATATATAATGTTCAGATTGGTATGAGGAATTTTTGAAAAACAAATAAAAACTCCTAACAGACACTTGTGAATAGAACTTAAAGCGGAGGTCCACCCTAAAATGGACCTCCGCTCATCGGAATCCCCCCCCCTCCGGCGCCACAATCGGCACCTTTCAGGGGGGAGGGGGTGCAGTTACCTGGATAATCCAGGTAACTGCACCCACTTCCGGGCTAGCTCTCTGCGGAAAGGGGCGTACGTTACGCCCCTTTCCGCAAGCGCCCGCCCCCTTCAGCAAGTGCCCCGCTGCCTGCTGGGAAACACACAGCTCCCAGAGGCAGCGGGGACCGCACGGATTGCGCCGCGCGGCTCGCGCATGCGCAGTAGGGAACCGGGAAATGAAGCCGAAAGGCTCCATTTCCTGATTCCCATACCCAAGATGGCGGCGGCAGGACCCGCCAGACGAGCGAGCGATCGGCTTTGGGTGCCGACATCGCGGGCGCGCTGGACAGGTAAGTGTCACTATTTAAAAGTCAGCAGCTGCAGTATTTGTAGCTGCTGGCTTTTAAAAAAAAAAAAAAAAACGCGGAGTCCCTGTGGACTCCCGCTTTAACGATACATTTCTAGAAAGTAAAATTAGTTAGAGTTTTAACAATAGCTCTGGTTCTTGCCACTTTGGATATTGGAACAACTAGGTAGCCCACAAGTGTGCTTTAACTTTAGTTTGGTACTTATGTGGATCTACAGCTTATAAGGTAACATCCCATAATGCAAGAGGTTCATGCGTCCTGGTGAAACTCATCCCAGCATCTTATGACGCGACCGATCGTGAGAATCTGATGGCACGAGAGGTAAGAATGGCAGGAAGAGCAAGAAGGGAATTGTTCACCAACCCTGACCAGGTCTGGGCATGGTTTCCTGCTTGTACAGGGTGGGGGCTTGAGCTTATGAAATGATTGAACAATTTCTCATCCATTGTGGATGGGATGTTCACTGTAACTGTTGAAGCTGCAAGAAGGATCCCACAGGAATAATGGCAGATCAAGACCCTTCTATTAAAAGATAGTCCATGATTATCTGTTGGCATCCAAAGGGGGTTTCTGTGAATTCATAGGTAATGATTGTTGTACCTGGATCGGGGGATTTTCTTTTCTTTTTCATCGGATCATGGTTAAAGGAAGTAGGGGTATATATACACATGTTGTTTTGGTTTCTATTCCTTCTATATGCCGTGATGAGGTGCTACTGTTGCCTGATTGGACAAGTAAACAGAGCCCGAGCAGATGACCACATCTTCCTCGCTGAGATGAGATGCCCCGAAGCCCAGCCCATGTACAAGACACAAAGAATCCCAGACCGACCGGCCTTCATGTCCTCCTTTATGACATCCCTCCTGAAGAATAGAGTCTACAAGTCAAGCCGTGTTTTCCTTTTTATGGTCTCATATGGACTGTAAGGACTGATTAATTTCCAGGTGTAAGAAGAATATCAAGATTCATCAAGGAACACATGGGAGCATATGACAAAGAGGAGGGACAGTTGTAGAAAATGTTATTAATGTGTGTTGTCAGATGTCCCCCCGGTGTCAGTTTTGCTGCAATTCGCTCATGCGAGCGTAATCACACATACAGACATCTGTGGAAGACCGTTGATTGTGGAAACCTTCCCGTGGACACGGCAGATCTCTTCACCCTTTAAGGGATGTTTGTTTATGTCTCACCAAAAGACTGGGCACCTCATGGCGACTGCATTAATGCTCCTAGCAAACGGATCTGTGTACATGGGAACAATAACATAACCATACAAAATTATAGCTCACTGAGCCATGGTAGAATATGGCACGCGTCAATGGTAGCGGTGAAAATGTGCACACAGCCGTGATCGGAGCCATGTTTGTAGTATTCACAACGTGAGGCACATTGTGTCTCAACAGGAAACTGCCCACATGGATCTGCACACGACCATTTGCACAGTCGCTACTAGAATTCTATTTGAATATATACATGTTTCTGATTGGTTCTTTTGAAGGAATACAAATGTCTGATTGGCTGATTCTGAAGCCACCACCCTCTTTTGTTATTCATGTTTTACACTATAAATAAAGACAGCAGCTCCTAAAGAGGAGGATTTTGCTAAGCTCAACATGATACCAGCATCTGTCTGTTTTACTTGGAGATATACAAGCTTGCTTTCTCAGCATTATACAAGAAAGCTATAACTGTGCTTTTCAGCACAACATAATTATTTGCTTACAACCCACAGAGGTGTCCTGACCTAAGAGAAGCTTATGAATACTCCACAGCACCCTCATTCGTTCTTAGCTCTCCCTGTTTTTTGGCCTGATGTATAGACCTCATTTAAAAATGTATTAGTTATCAAAAGTAAGTAATTAAAAACTTTCACTCAACCTCTAAATTATTGATTTTGTTCTTATGAAAAGCTGGCATAAGGGAAGAAGTAGTGAAATCTGTTTAACCAATTATATTTTGCATATCAATTCTTCATGGTCCACAAAATTGATGGCGTGGTAGGGGTGTGTCCTTTGCCTATATACTTTGTGATACATTGGGGGGAGATTTGCTAAAACAGAAGCATGCAAAATCTGGTGCAGCTCTGCATAGAAACTAATCAGCTTCCAGGTTTTAGCTTGATTGAACAAGCTGAAGTTAGAAACTGACTGGCTACAATGCACAGCTACATCAGATTCGGAGCGCTTTTGTTTTAGTAAACCCCCCCCCTCCATTGTGTCCTTCTTTCCCAACTTAGAAAGTTGGGAGGGTATGCTTTAGATACAGTCATGATGAATAGATTTCAATTTAGATTTTTACTTAAGTTAGTTAGTTATTAAGCATCTATAAGGATGTAGTATGTACAGTGCATTGTCAGATAGCTGACCTTCATGCATTGTATGTTTATGGCATTGTGGAAATGGTGATAATATGAAACTACACCCTTAAGGCATTATTTTGCCCCAAACTCAGTACAACGCTGTTTAGTAACTTTAGTATCCATTTTCTAAAATTGTAGCCTAATATTGATTCCAAGTTCTTGCATGGACCTGAAAATGGCCTTCTTAAATCTGTATATAACCCCAGCAAGTAGTACTATATTTATTATTTTTCTGTACCCTTGGAAACAGGCTGAAATAAAACTTACTCAAATAACCAATGGCTCTTGAACATACAAAAGCATTTTTCTTTTGCTCTTTTCTTTTCTCCGCCTGATTACATTGCTCATTATAAAGTCTAACAGTAGAAAAATATTGAAGCTGCAAGAAGGATCCCACAGGAACAATGGCAGATCAAGACCCTTCTATTAAAAGATAGTCCATGATTATCTGTTGGCATCCAAAGGGGGTTTCTGTGAATTCATAGGTAATGATTGTTGTACCTGGATCAGGGATACTAGTGACAAAGTTCAGGCCCATATGAATAAGGTTAGATCCCTGTAAGGCAAAGCCAGAGCTATAACTAATGAAGGTTGGAATCCTTTTAAGGGTCTTGGAATCTTTGGGGATTTTCTTTTCTTTTTCATCGGATCATGGTTGAAGGAAGTAGGGGTATATATACACATGTTGTTTTGGTTTCTATTCCTTCTATATGCCGTGATGAGGTGCTACTGTTGCCTGATTGGACAAGTAAACAGAGCCCGAGCAGATGACCACATCTTCCTCGCTGAGATGAGATGCCCCGAAGACCAGCCCATGTACAAGACACAAATAATCCACCCCAAACTCAGTACAACGCTGTTTAGTAACTTTAATATCCATTTTCTAAAATTGTAGCCTAATATTGATTCCAAGTTCTTGCATGGACCTGAAAATGGCCTTCTTAAATCTGTATATAACCCCAGCAAGTAGTACTATATTTATTATTTTTCTGTACCCTTGGAAACAGGCTGAAATAAAACTTACTCAAATAACCAATGGCTCTTGAACATACAAAAGCATTTTTCTTTTGCTCTTTTCTTTTCTCCGCCTGATTACATTGCTCATTATAAAGTCTAACAGTAGAAAAATATTGATGTACAAGGACTTCTTATGGGTCCTGCTAAATTGTGACTTCATAGAAGCGGCTCTGCAGACAGCTTTGGCCTAATCATGGCAATTTTGACACAACTGCAGCATGCCTTGAGCTCCTGATTAGATCCTAATAAAAGCTGTTAGAGCCATCTCCTCAATGATAATTGTTATGGTGTTTTTTGAAGTGAAGCATTTAGCATTTAAGTCTGCTAAGCTACTAAACACATTTTTACATGATGGTACATTAAAACAGAGGAAATAAAGGCTTCAGCCTTAAAAAAATGCAATCTTACACAGCAATGTCTCTTTCTTGACAGTTAACTCATTTTGCATAAAAGCTTAAGTTGGACTTCAAGGTCTTTCTCTAGTCCATTGTTATATTACACCATTTATTACTGATAAGATGTTTAGCTGTATTGGCTGTCTATGGCCATTTTGTAATTACAAAATATATCCCTAAAAATCTTATTGAAAAAGATTATATTTATATGATGATATGTGCAATTTTGCTGAGATCCTTCTTCCTTATATTATAATGGTTGTTGGGTTCATTTTATTTTAATTGCTTTAACTCAGGGGTGTCCAAACTACGGCCCTCCAGCTGTTGCAGAACTACACATCCCATGAGGCATTGTAAAACTCTGACATTCAAAGACATGACTAGGCATGATGGGGATTGTAGTTCCTGAACAACTGGAGGGCCGTAGTTTGGACACCCCTGCTTTAACTATACATGTTTTTAAACTGCTGTTATATGCTTTTTTTCACCTAATAAAAATATTTCTTTTAAAATGAATATTGGATATCATACAGAGTGAACTCAAGGCATAGAATTTACAGACCATATTGTTGTTTTTGTTTTAAAGAAACAGCAGATTGTTTTGGAGCATGTCTTTCTTACTGAAACTTAGTAAGATGGCTAATTGAAGAGAGCTAATAAAGGAGCCACTTATTTTACTCTTTTATTTTTCTGTATACATTTTAGCTTAATCTATTAAGCTCTCTAAACACCAGTTTAATTTTCAGCAACGTAGTCAGGGATAGCCAGAAACACTTGTGATATATGCACCACAACTCCACCCAATGGCTGAAAAAAAAGAATGCAAATTAATCTAATAAAATATTTCATTTCACTCAGCTAGTACTCTACATTGAGTAATATTAGTACTGATTTTAATTGCACATATAGTCTTTTTGAAATGCTACTTTATTCCAGATAAGCACAGGATACAGCAGAAAACACTGTAGTTTGTCCTCAGTAAAACATGTTGATATACAGCTCGGAAAATATGCCTACATGTTTTATGTTAAAGTAGCTCTGTAGCATGGTGGACATTGATAAAATCCAGAAAAAAATAGGCTACAGGCAAACAGGGAATTAGAGCAGCTTAAAAATGATTTTTCTTCTATTGTGACCTGTGGTTCTTTTTGTCCTTTTTGTAATTGCAGCACCCCCTAGTATGCTAGAAGAGTAATGTCATTTTTTTTGTGAGAGTAGATACATTTCCAGGCTTGGCTGGTAGCCAAGCCTGGGTGTGTTTTGGTGATCTGGGTTGAGAGTGACCTAGAGTAGTGCACTTCTTTCCAGGATCTTCTGTTTTTTTTTGGAAAGAGACGTGGAGAGGGGAGGTGGAGCCGCCTGGGGTGTTCTGAGGAGCCCTGCCCAATCCCCATTCTGGATTGGCAGTGAGCAGGCCACCTTAAATACCCAGGGTTGGCCCAGTTGGGGAGGATATGATTGGGTGGAAGTAGGAGATGGAGTGTTAGGCTGTCGGGGGCCTTTATGGTAGCTCCCCAGTCTGGGGGGGGGGGTGACATTGGGCCTGGGCTTGGGTGCGGACGAGACCCTCTTACAACCCACAGAGGTGTCCTGACCAGGAGGCACAGGAGCAGCAAGAGAGGACTGCGGGAGAACACTGCTGGACATGTCTCAAGGAGATCCACAGAGGCAGCCAGGAGGGCTGGTGAATGTTCACACTGTCTGGAGGATTGGGAGGCACGTCTGAGAGGACTGAGATAAAGCAGTCTGGAATGGGTGCAGAGCCAGTCTGGAGGATGGTGGTGGCACGAGCAGAGGAAAGGGGCAGCTGCTTTCTAAAAAGGTGGTACAGGGAGTAAGTATGCTTGAAATCGTGTGCCTGGCTGGGCAGGGTGACAGACGGATCACTACACTCAGCAGCTCCTACGGGGGTACCGCTACATTTGGGGGGTTTGAACCGGGATGTCTGTTCACATGTAACCTGTCAGCCATTGCCCCTAACAACTGAAGTTGACCAAGCCGGAGAACTGCACTTTGTTCCACCAGTTGAGAAATTGAACCCATGGGAAGGATGTGCTCTTCTTGCATTCAGTACTACCGCATCGAGTGACATTGTCCATAGCAACCAGAGGGAGCCGCTTGCCAAGTTATTGCTGCCCTGCTTACCCAGTTGCCCAACCGCAGCTGGGATGGACACTTGTGCTAAATCTGCAAAATCAATAACTTTCTACCATGTGCTGTCACCCGTGGCATCCACGTCAGGTGACCGTGCCCATGGATTACAAATATGTCCAGCAATCTGCTAATGCTAGACATTCTGAACTTATGCTTCAAACTCCTGCTTTAAACAGTAAAGTGTGCTTGGAAGTGTCTACTGTTGCCCGGGAGGTGATTGGAGTCAGCCTGTGGGTGGGATTGTACTAGAAGTTTCCATTTCAGTGAGGCATGGGCTACAAACGTTATTGTTGCTACTGGCAAACACTGGAAAAGTCAGTGGTCATCTGCTCTCAGTTGCTTTGGCACAGTCATGCCAAGCGACATGCCTGGACAAGTCCTGCTAATTTCAGCATGCCTGTAAGCTTCTAACAAAGGGTTACAGCAGCAAGCCAGGGTAGGGGCCTGCCTATCAGTTTTACAGACACCAGCCTGTCTGGAAGCGAGGGGAACATCCCAGGGATTTGCCCTCAGGATGATTGATGGGATGGAGCGACTGTGCCTGCTGTGCCCAGAATGCCAGATACCGACCGCAGTGATCAGTGCCTGGATCCAGTGCGGTTATTATGGTGAACCGCTCCCCCAGCTTGCATCCAGCCAGCAGGAGCCACAATGTGGACCTGCACTCAGGACTGTGTCACTTGCAGCCGTGGACATCCCAAAAGGTGGAGTGGAGTCTGAGCCTGGTGACTCCCCTGCGAAAATCAATGACATAAGGGAAGAGGAGCCTGTTGAGGCCTGCAGCCTGGTCAGGGACCTTGTAAAGGTAAGTACTGCCCAGTAGGAACCAGAAGTAGTCCCTGAAATGCCGTCCACCCTTGTGTCCCTTGCTACCCCTTTCTGGAAGGAGCCAGTACTGGAGGTGAGTGCACCCTCAGGTGAGCCAGAAGGGGAATGGGAGGACAGTGACATAGATTGGGGATCCCCCAGATTGCAAGCTGAGTTTGGGTCCCTGGAGAGGCCAGCAGAGTGGTCATCTCACAGAAGCAGCTTGGGGGAGGAATGGGAGACATGAGGTTCCCAGGTCCAGGAGGTCCAGTCCGAGAGAGGAGATGTATCAGAGCCAGCTATGGGAACGGAAGACACTGCAGGAAGCCCCAACAGTAACAGACAGCTTTTCCACCACAAACCTTCCACCACCCAGACCAGAGCAGCTGAATACAGGCAGTGGGTCAAGAGGTCCCCGATGCTTGTGTCCTGCCTGGAAAAGGAAAGCCCAGAGAATTGCCCAGGTTCTCCTGGTTCCAGAGGGAGGTCCAGAGCAGAGTTACTCTGGAGTGGAGACTGAACTATACTTATGTCCATCCCGAGACCATGGACTTCATTGAAAAATCCCAGGGAGAGTGGGAGGATGGCCTATTTTTGGAGAACTTGCACATCCCAAAGCCTTTGCGAGTGCCAGAGTGTGAGGAGACCTGGACCCGCTTTGAGGACATTCAGAGGGAATGGCCGCTGGGGAGAGCAATCCACAAAGACCGGGTGATGATCATGAAGGCCTATGAGGAGCCTATGAGGAGTCACTCTGTCTCCATAAGGGAGGAAGGGGGCGGCAGGAGGAGACTGTCCGACCCGCATTTCTATGTGTGGGGGGGGACTATTGGGATGTATTGCCAACCATGGAAGTAGCCACATAGACTGCCGGAGAGTTGCATAATGTTTTTCTCCCTGACTTTTGCAGGATCAGACTGACCTGCCACCCTGTGTTGTGCCCAATGGATGGACCTTTCCTGTTGAGGGTGAGGTCTGATTCTTGAATCAACTCTTTTAGAAGCCTGATAGTCTTGGGAGGGGCCCCTCCCACCAGAAACTCTGAAGAGAACTATCTGCTTCTTATACTGTATTCCTTTCCCCTATATTGTTTCTGTCAGCAGGTTATAACCTCCTCCTGACAGAACAAGAAGGAAAATGTGCTTGAAGTGATGTATGCTGTTTTGATGCAATTGTTTCTGTCATCAGGTTTATAATCCCATAAAAATGTGTAGGTAGTTGTTAGAAAAGGATGTTGTGGGTTTTTGTCTTTGCAGGACTTTGTCAGATGGGACGGCTGTCCATCCATTTCCTACTGGAGTGAAGACCTATGCGGGCAGAGTGTCACTCTATTGAGAGACTATAGAGATAGTCAGCATGGAGCATATTCCAGAGGGTAATATTAGGGGCATTAGTGGTAGGGTAACCAAAGCACATAAACTCAAGGTAAATATAGTAGCAAGTCCTAGTTGTAATCTTGGAACACCCAAGAGGATAGTATGTGACCGGTCAAAATATATTAATTCATTAAAATGTTTGTTCACCAATGCCAGAAGTCTGCCAAGCAAAATAGGCGAGTTGGAAGCTCTGGTGCATCAGGAGAGCTATGATGTAATCGGTATTGATGAAACTTGGCTTCATTCCTCACATGACTGGGCTATTAATATTCCTGGCTATGCACTCTTTCGGAAAGACAGAGTAAAAAGGAAAGGTGGAGGGGTCTGTCTGTATGTGAGAAGTGATCTCAAAGCAAGTGAGAAAGAGGACCTGGTGGACGGAGAGTGTAATGAGTCCGAAACATTATGGGTGGAACTGCATACAGATGTGCGTAGTTCAAAGTTAATCATAGGAGTTTGTTATAGACCACCCAATGTTAATGAGCAGGTGGAGACTCAGCTCCTTGCACAGATAGAAAGCCATAACATGATTTCATTTGATGTTAGCTGTAAGCAAAAATCACATACGGGAAAGATAAAAACACTTAATTTCAAGAGAGCAAATTTTCCAAGGATGAGGGCTGCTCTCCAGAACTTAGACTGGGAGAGAATATTGGCATCAATGGGCACAGAACAGAAATGGGAATTCTTCAAAAAGACTGTTTGTGATCTCACGGCAAAGTATATTCCCATGGGCAATAAGTTTAAAAGGCTAAAAATAAAACCTATGTGGCTCACGGCCAAAGTTAAAAAAGCTATAAACTATAAAAAAAGAGCTTTTAAAAAATATAGAAAATGAAGGAACGCTAGTGTCATTTAAATGTTACAAGGAATATAACAGAATATGTAAAAAGGAAATCAAGGATGCAAAAATTCAAAATGAAAGACAGATTGCAAAAGATAGGACAAACCCCCAAAAATTCTTCAAATATATTAATAGTAAAAAGGTTAAGTCTGAGCATGTAGGCCCTTTGCAAAATAATCTGGAGTGGGTGACTGGGGACAAAGAGAAGGCTAACTTATTAAATACTTTCTTCAGCTCTGTGTATACAAAGGAGCATGGGGGAGCTCATGTCCATAATGGGGGTGGTAGTGACGCAGCCCCAAATCCACAATGGCTCATAAGTGATATGGTCCAGAAATATTTGGACTGAATAAAGGTGGATAAAGCACCTGGACCTGATGGCATCCACCCACGGATCCTAAAAGAATTGAGCTCTGTAATTTCAAAGCCATTGTATCTAATTTTTAGGGACTCATTAATGACAGCAATAGTACCACTGGATTGGCGCAGGGTCAATGTAGTGCCTATATTTAAAAAGGGAACAAAGTCTTTACCAAGTAACTATAAACCCGTTAGTATAACTTCTATAGTTGGGAAGATACTGGAGGGGGTTAATAAAAGACCACATAGACGAGTTCTTGCAGGAAAAAAATATTTTAAGCAACAGACAGTATGGATTCATGAAAGACAGAAGTTGTCAGGCAAACCTGATTTATTTTTATGAGGTGGTAAGTAAAACCTTAGACAGAGGGGTGGCGGTGGACGTGATATACTTGCATTTTGCAAAAGCGTTCGATACAGTTCCCCACACATGGCTCATGTGTTAGGTAAAGTCTACAGGTTTGGAAATATCAGTTTGTAAATGGATAGAAAACTGGCTAAAAGACATAATTCAGAGAGTAGTGGTTAATGATTCTTACTCTGAATGGTCTAAGGTTATCAGTAGTGTACCCCAAGGTTCAGTGTTGGGACCCTTACTTTTAATACCTTTATAAATGATATTGGGTCTGGGATCAAAAGTAACATTTCAGTCTTTGCAGATGACACCAAGCTATGCAGTGGAATAACGTCCTTACAGGATGTCTCCAATTTACAAGCCAACCTCAATGCTCTGTCTAATTGGGCGACTATGTGGCAGATGAGGTTTAATGCTGAGAACTGTAAAGTTATGCACTTGGGGGCTAAGAATATGCATGCATCATACATGCTAGGGGGAGTACAACTGGGGGAATCCATAGTGGAGAAGGATCTGGGGGTTTTGGTAGATCATAAGCTCAATAATAGCATGCAATGCCAAGCTGCGGTTTCCAAAGCGAGCAAAGTCCTTTCCTGTATTAAGAGAGGTATGTACTCCAGAGAGAGAGATATCATTTTGCCCCTGTTCAAATCATTAGTAAGACCTCATCTGGAATATGCGGTTCAGTTTTGGGCACCAGTTGTCAAAAAGGATATGGGGGAACTGGAGAAAGTGCAGAGAAGGGCAACCAAACTGATAAGAGGCATGGAGGAACTCAGCTATGAGGAAAGATTAGAGGAACTGAATTTATTCACTCTTGATAAGAGGAGATTAAGGGGGGATATGATCAACATGTACACATATATAAGGGGTCCATATAGTGAATCTGGTGTCGAGTTATTCACTTTACAGTCAAGAAAGAGGACAAGGGGACACTCTTTACATCTAGAGGAAAAGTGTCAGACCCACGTACCTGACAGGTGAGCCCGAAATAGCAGGGGAAGGTCTCCCTTACGGGTCTGGTTCACGGCCCCTGATAGGATGGACAGGAGGCATGGGAGCGCAGACGGGTATGAGAGCCTGGCGGGTTAGTTGCTGAAGGAGGGATCTGACGGCAGGGTTCAGACAGGTAGACAGACTCTCACAGCTGGATGCAGGAGCAGATGCAAGCAGAAGGTGGTGAGCAGGTCCAGCCACAGGCACAGATGACAGGAGGCAGGTAGTGCAGAAAAGGGATAAGCAAGTTCGAGTCCGGGTCACAAGCAGGGTTGGCAACAGGCGGGCAGCGTGGTACAAGGAGCAGGCAGATGTGAGGTCAAAGACAGGCCGAGGTCAAAGGCAGGCAGCAGACAGGAAAATCCAAGGGACGAGCCGGGTAAACAGGAGTTCAGGAACACAAGCAAAGTCACAGGTAACAGGGCACAGGAAGCTGCAGATCGGACAGCACCGAGCACACCACGGGGGAACACTTAAGTAGGCCGATTGGCGCCAACGTGCACCGACGCGCACGCACGCAATTTACATCCTCCGCATGTAAATTGCTTTCAGGTTCCCAGGAGTTATCTTCCAGACCGTACCCCTTCCATTTGATTAAATACTGGATTTGGTTACCCCTCCTTCTACAGTCCAATATCGCTTCCACTTTGAATTCCTCTTCGTTATTAACGATTACGGGTTTAGGTGGGCCCGAGTTCCGGCCAGTGAAAGGATTAGGAGTAACAGGTTTTAACAAAGATACATGGAAGACTGGATGAATCTTTAGGGGACTGGGTAAGTCCAACTCATATGTAACATTGTTAATTTTCCTTCTGACTGCAAAGGGACCCAAAAACTTAGGACCCAGCTTCCTTGAGGGACAAGCCATCTTCAGATTAGCCGTAGAAAGCCAGACCTGATTGCCCGGTACAAGGATGAGTTCTCCTCGCTTCTTCCTATCAAACATCCTCTTGTTATAATCCTGGGTCTTGGCCATAGCCTCCTGTAGCAATTTGTTGGTCATAAAAAAGTCAATTGTCTCTGAAACTTCAGGAATGGCACACTCAGGAACCAAACCGGGCAAGAAGGATGGATGGTAACCATAATTTGCGAAGAAAGGCGTCTGTTTGATAGCAGAATGCAATGAGTTATTATAGGCAAATGCGGCTAGAGGCAGAAGAGAGACCCAGTCATCTTGTGAGAAGGCAGAAAAACAGCGGAGGTATTGTTCCAAGGTCTGATTAGTCCTCTCCGTCTGCCCATTCGTCTGGGGATGATAGGCAGAAGAAAACGCCAATTCAATCTCAAGGGAACTGCACAGAGCCTTCCAAAACTTGGAGGTAAATTGGACACCCCGGTCGGATACAATGCTAGAGGGAACTCCATGCAACCTCACCACTTCTTTAATGAACACCTTTGCAGTTTCCAAGGCCGAAGGTGTGCCTTTCATGGGCAGAAAATGGGCCATCTTAGACAGTCTGTCGACCACCACAAAGATGGTAGAGAAACCTTCCGCCAGGGGCAACTCCACAATGAAATCCATTGAAATCATCTTCCAAGGTCTTTCTGGAACTGGCAAGGGTCTTAGTAGACCCCAGGATCTTGTCCGACTAGTCTTGTTCCGGGCACAGGTGGTGCAGGACTCTTTGTACTTCCTGCAATCACTACTTAGCTGCGGCCACCAGAATGCACGCTGTACCAAGTCCGCCGTCTTCAAAGTGCCAAAGTGGCCGGCAAGTTTGTGGTCGTGGCAGAGCTCCAGAACAGCCATCCTCACATCATCCGGGACTAGAATTTTGTCCCTGTACCGGAACATGCCATCTTGTGACCTCACAACATTCTCAAACGGCGGGGACCACCCCACAGAAGCTTGTCTAATCCAGGACAGGAGGTCCCCCTGAAGAAGCAAAAAATTTCCAGCAGGGAGGATGGTATCTGGAAGCAAGGTATCCTGGGAGTTATGAAACATGCAGGAGAGGGCATCTGGCTTGATGTTCTTGGAGCCGGGTCTGTACGTGATGTGGAAGTGGAATCTGGAGAAGAACAATGCCCATCTCACCTGCCGTGGTTTCAATCTCTTAGCCGTTCTCAGATACTCCAGATTCTTATGGTCGTTATAGACCAGGATTGGATGTGCAGCACCCTCCAGTAAGTAACGCTACTCTTCCAAAGCTGCCTTTATAGCCAGTAGTTCCCGGTCCCCCACATCGTAATTTCTCTCCGCTGCGGAAAGCTTGCGAGAGTAAAAGGCCACAGGGAAGAGAAGGGCCTTGGAACCTTGTCGCTGGGAGAGTACAGCCCCTACCGCGATTTCCGAAGCGTTCACCTCAAGGACAAAAGGCAGGGCAGGATCCGGGTGCTTTAGGATGGAAGCAGAAGTAAAAAGTTCCTTCAGTTTCTGGAAAGCAACTTGGGCCTTAGGGGACCAACAGAAATGGTTTCCTTGCTTGGTTAATTCAGTGATGGGGCGATTATAGCTGAGAAGCCGCTAATGAACTTCCGATAAAAATTGGCAAAGCCAATAAAACGCTGGACACCCTTTTTATCGGTAGGAGCGGGCCAATCCAGAATAGCGGACACTTTCCGAGGATCCATCTTGATACCATCAACAGAGATAACCAGGCCAAGGAACTGTATGCTTTGGAGCTCAAATTCGCACTTTTCCAACTTGGCGTAAAGTCTATGATGCCTAAGGCGGGTCAACACATTACGGACGTGCCTGCGATGGTCAGAGACTGAGGAAGAGAAGATTAGGATGTCATCCAAGTAAACGATAACATATAAATCTAACAGGTCACGGAAGACGTCGTTTATAAAGTGTTGGAAAGTGGCGGGTGCATTACACAGACCAAAGGGAATAACAAGGTATTTGAAGTGCCCGAACCGCGTACGGAAGGCAGTCTTCCACTCGTCCCCCTCACGAATGCGGATCAAGTTGTAGGCACCGCGGAGGTCTAACTTGGTGAACACAACAGCGGATCCCAGTCTCTGGAAGAGTTCAGGCACTAAGGGTAGCGGGTAATGATTTTTGATGGTAATTTTATTTAGCTCCCGATAATCAATACAAGGTCGAAGAGAGTGGTCTTTTTTTTCAACGAAAAAGATGCCGGCCCCAGCTGGGGAAGTAGATGGGCGAATGAAGCCTTTCTTGAGGTTTTCATCCAAATAGCCCTTCAGAGTTTCCAGCTCTTGCTCAGTTAACGGAAAAATCCTTCCAAATGGGACCTCAGTTCCGGGTAAAAGCTCTATCGGGCAGTCGTAAGATCTGTGCGGGGGTAAGGTTTCTGCTCCTTTCTTGCTAAACACATCCGCAAAATCCCGATAGGGCTCAGGAATTGCTTGAGGGGACTCAGGATCAGAGTCCAGACTGAGAAGCTGAGTGGACGTGTAAGGGACTTCAAGAAAGCAGTGCTGTTGGCAGTAGCCGGAAAGAAACTCGACCCTCCCTGAGGCCCAGTCGATGTTGGGGTTGTGGGCTTGTAGCCAGGGCATTCCCAAGATAATGGGAAAAAGAGGGGAAGAGATGGCGTCCAAGCAAAGGAGTTCACGATGGTTAGGACCCATGGTGGCCAGCAAGGGGATGGTTTCCTGGGTGACAGGAGCAGAACTTAGGATGGAGCCATTGGCAAGGTGCACCGCCAGGCTCTGGGACTTCGGTCGGAGGGGAATGCGGTGATTGGCAGCAAATGTCTGGTCAATAAAACAACTACAGGCTCCAGAACCAATTATGACTGGAACTGGGATATCCTTGTCGGGAAGCTGTAGAACAACAGAGAGAGCAAGGTGAGAAGTAGACTTAGGCAGATTAGGAGCATGCTTGAAAGGAATCGGAAGAGACTTACGTGTCTTGTTAGGACAAGATCTCACGTAGTGACCTGGTTCCCCACAGTACATACACAGGTTACTGGCTCTTCGACGTTGCCGTTCCTCCAGAGTGAGGGAAGGGCGGATGAGACCCAGCTGCATGGGTTCAGGGGGTTCAGGTCCCGGGGCCGGAGGAGCTAGGGTGGTCGGCCGAGAAAAGCTGGAAGCACTAGGAACCTTGGGGAGGACCCACGTAGGCCGAAACTGACTGGAGGACCTCTCAGAACGACGTTCCCTAAGGCATCGATTGATTTGGGTGGAGAGGTTGATGAGCTCTTCCAGAGACTGAGGGACACCGACCAGTGCTAGTTCGTCCTTGAGTGAGTCAGACAAACCCATGCGGAACTGGTAGCGCAGGGCGACGTCATTCCATTCTGTATCAGAACTCCAAAGTCTAAAGTCCACCACATAGTCCTCAACCGCCCTGCGCCCCTGCTGTAGGACATGCAAGGCAGCCTCCGCAGTTGCTCTCAGCTGGGGATCCTCATAGAGCTGGGACATAGTGGTGAAAACGGTATCCAGACTGTCAAGAGAGGGCGACTTCTGCTCTAGAAGACGATGGGCCCAGGACTGGGGTTCACCAGACAGAAGAGAAATCACGAAGCCCACTTTAGTCGCTTCCAGGGAGAAGGTGCGAGGTTGTAAAGCGAAGTAAAGCTCGCAAGCATTGCGGAAGGACCGGAACCTACCGCGGTCACCAGAGAATCTCTCTGGAGTTGGCACCCTGGGTTCAGGAGGCAGCATTACTACAGAGGGTGCTGGTCCGGCAGCGGAAGCTCCTGGTTGGTGTGCAGGAGATGACAGTACCTGGATTTGTCCTTCCAGTCTGGTGTAGCCTTCTTGCAGACTCTTCACGGCTTGAGTGAGACCCGCCAGGTGTCTGCACAATTCCTCCATGGGGGAGGCTCCCTGCTTGGGCTCAGACATGGCTGTCCGATACTGTCAGACCCACGTACCTGACAGGTGAGCCCGAAATAGCAGGGGAAGGTCTCCCTTACGGGTCTGGTTCACGGCCCCTGATAGGATGGACAGGAGGCACGGAAGCGCAGACGGGTATGAGAGCCTGGCGGGTTAGTTGCTGAAGGAGGGATCCGACGGCAGGGTTCAGACAGGTAGACAGACTCTCACAGCTGGATGCAGGAGCAGATGCAAGCAGAAGGTAGTGAGCAGGTCCAGCCACAAGCACAGATGACAGCAGGCAGGTAGTGTAGAAAAGGGATAAGCAAGTTCGAGTCCGGGTCACAAGCAGGGTTGGCAACAGGCGGGCAGCGTGGCACAAGGAGCAGGCAGATGCGTGGTCAAAGACAGGCCGAGGTCAAAGGCAGGCAGCAGACAGGAAAATCCAAGGGGCGAGCCGGGTAAACAGGAGTTCAGGAACACAAGCAAAGTCACAGGTAACAGGGCTCAGGAAGCTGCAGATCGGACAGCACCGAGCACACCACGGGGAACACTTAAGTAGGCCGATTGGCGCCAACGCGCACCGACGTGTGCGCACCCGCACGCGCACCGACGCGCGCATGCGCAGCCGCGTGCCAAGCAGCGCCAGAGCACACCAGCACACACCGACGCCCCGCAGCGCGCCCAGTGACACGTCCGCTACGGGCAACTCTCTGCCAAAAAGAGATTTCATCTCCAAATACGGAAAGGTTTCTTCACAGTAAGAGCTGTAAAAATGTGGAATAGACTCCCTGCAGAGGTGGTCATGGCCAGCTCAGTGGATTGCTTTAAGAAAGGCCTGGATTATTTCCTAAGTGTACATAATATAACTGGGTACTAACATTTATAGGTAAAGTTGATCCGGGGGAAATCCGATTGCCTCTCGGGGGATCAGGAAGAAATTTTTTCCCCTGCTTTAGCAAATTGGATCATGCTCTGCTGGGGTTTTTTGCCTTCCTCTGGATCAACTGTGGGTATAGAATTGGGTATATGGGCTGGTATGATATATATATATATATATATATATATATATATATATATTTTTTTTTTTTTTTTTTTTTTTTGTGGTTGAACTGGATGGACTTGTGTCTTTTTTTAACCTGACTAACTATGTAACTATGTAACTATGTAAAAATGTGTTGTTATGAAGTGTTAATGTTAGCTACAGGGATCTGTAGTCAGGTGTGTGTTGTGTTGTATATGTATATTTTCTATTTCTGTCCGTATTTATTTGTGAATAGCCCTCTCCCAGTTTATTCCCTTTTTCCCATCCCATTTGTACATTTTTTTAATGAAATACCCTTCCTCCTGTACCCTATAGTGTGCTAGAAGCGTAATGTATTTTTTTTTTGTGAGAATAGGAAAATTTCCCGGTTTGGCTGTATGTTTTGGTGATCTGGGTTGGGAGTGGCCCAGAGTAGTGCTGGGTGACTCACAGGCGGTGTAACCAGGACCTCCCACTTCTTTCTGGTATTTTCTGGAAAGAGAGGTGTAGAAGATATAAACAAACCTTTAAGCTAGGCATTATTAGGTAAGAAGGAAATACCCAAACACTTAAAAATGTGTAGTCAGTCAAATTATGCTGGTAAAAATCTTACCCTTCACATCTCATACAACAACCTCTGATGGTTTTGTTACGTCATTTAGTCCAATTGAGCATAGTTCCTTATTTTTAACAAATACCTACTTAAACACCAAGTAGCTGAAAAATAAATGGAAAGAAGAATGGGTTAAGGGCTTAGGGTATTTTACAGGGTAGGTTAGGTGTTAATATTTCAGTTTTTTTAGGATTTAAGTGTTAGTAGGCTGCCATGGCTGGATTTCTACATAGTTGGTATAGGCCATGGTCTAAGGCAGTGATTCTCAACCAGGGTTCTGTGGAACCATAGGGTTCCTCCAGAGGTTGCTAGGGGTTCCTTCAGCATTGGCCAATTTCTGCCTCTCAGATAAGTTCCCACTGACACCATTGATCTTTTTAGCTATCTGTAAGGAGGTAATTCTTCCCAATGACCTCAAGTGTAAGGACCATTCTTCCCACTGACCATCACACTAATGTATCATGAGTTGTAGATTTCTAATTTTTAGCAGGGGTTCCTAAAGACCAGAGAACTATTTCAAGGGTTCCTCTGTGTTGAAAAGGTTGAGAAAGGTTGGTCTAAGGACTAATAGTAACATAACGCTTGTATTATTAAAGGTTCTGTATTGCCACCCTTTCTGCCACAACAATCCAACTACATTCTCATTATTGCTGTATTTTTATTGTGGGATATTGTACATAAAGTTCAAACACTCTGGGTCTATACACCTAGACATGAACAGTAGTTTGCCCTACACTTCTAGTTGTTGGTTTTATATACATTGACCCATAGTGGGAAAATTCTCATTAAGCCCCAAGGTTCAGCATGCTTTGAGTGGAATTTTAGCCAAACCTATTTGTTTTTAAATAGTCTGAGACTTTGAGACTTTACTTAAAATCTGTATTCTTATGACACCCAAATAAGAAAAGAAGATTAAAATCTTATTACTGGTGTAGCACTGGAGTGGCTGATTTTGTTGGGCTTACCGTTACCTTCTTGACCTCATGTACGTCTAGGAGTTTCCTGAGGTAGATGGCCCAAAGAACTGCAGAAACTGACACTGGATCCACCTTTAGTATATTTATTTGACAACAGGTAGACAGAACAGTCTCTCAATGAAGGGTAGAAAGTTCAGGTACTTTTGAAACTGCAAAAGATAGAAAGCCTCTCACTATAGAAATCCAGAGAATTGCCACAACTGGATTCTCACAGCTACCCGATAGACCTCCTCTCACTAGGCCTACCCTGTTTCCCCTAAAATAAGACCTAGCATGAGTGTCGGTGATGGCTGCAATATAAGCCCTACCCCCCAAATAAACCCCACCCTCTTTCTCCAAAAATAAGCCCTACCCTGAGAATAAGACATAGAAGGACTTTAACTAGGGCTTATTTGGGGGGTAGGGCTTATATTGCAGCCATCGTCGACAATCACGATAGGTCTTATTTTAGGGGAAACAGGGTAGCAGCCGATAGAGTGTTTGAGTAAAGCAAAGCCTCTGCCACAGACTTGCATATAGAACACTTGAACAAAGTCTCTGCCACAGACTTGGATGTAGAACACGAGAATAAAGTCTCTGCCACAGACTTGATGTAGAACACTTGTAAATAAAGTCTCTGCCACAGACTTGATGTAATGGAAGGATATAGATGCATTTAGAGAGGTATCATACTGTACCAGTATCTCGCAGCCGGTCCGGTGATACCGTATGAGTGTAGATTTGCTTGGTGTCTTTCAACTGAGCCTCCAGGCTCTTTCTGAGAAGCCAGCATTCAGCATGGCCTTCTCCAGAAGAGTCCTCCCCTGGTTGGCCTTACATTATAATAAATCCACTGGAGTGTTTTTTACTAATGGATGTGTCCATGTACATTATAAAACACTCCACCATTCACCATGTTCAGTTGGAGCACATCCATATAGTTGTAGGCAACTTCATTACCCTGGCCAGCACTTCCTGGCTGAGCCTACTCAGGAAGGGGATAGGAGGGGGGAAAGATTATTACTCAGGATAGATTTTCTTGGTTGTTTACGATCCCCTCGACACAGGTTGTGGCCCTTAGTCATTTGCCGGCTTGCTCATACATGGCCAGTTGTTGTCCAATGTTTGCAGTCAGTGAATCCTAACACCGTAAAAAATGAACATACTGCTGCTTACCAATATCTAACGACTAGTAAGCTGAAATATATTACATTTTTGTTCTTGGGTTAACATATGCTTTAACACTATGACCTGATGCAATATATTGTCCAAAACTAGCTCTACAAGATAAAACAATGAAAAATATCCACAGTATATTACATATGGATGATCAGGCTGAAGATCAGTAAAAATTATTTGCATTCTCATATGTATGTGCTCAGTAAGTATCCAGCTGTGCCTGTTATGATACACCCTCTGCCCCATATGCGTCTCTTAAGTTATACTTGGTATATAAATATATATTTCTATTTACTATTTGAGGGAGAACTTTGAATATGTCATTTTAGATGGTGGTGTATAATTTAAAGAAGAGTTCACTTATTTCAAGATTTTAAAGTGTGTGTGTGTGTGGGGGGGGGGGGTCACAATTGAAAGCAATGAAAACCTGCTGTGTAAATCAGCAGTTTTCACTGTTATTTCAAGGGCATCTTTTATGGGTATATCTTAACATTTATGTCACATGGAAAGCAAACAAAAAAATCACTAGATGGCAGAGTGAGTCAGCGATCAGCACAGGTTAAATGCTTGAGGAGTATTATAGAGCTGTTAGCCTGTGCTGCTCACAATAAAATAAATGTATACTCTTAACATTATAGTTGCACTGCAACTGTGACATTAAATTGTTGATGTATTTAGCTTAACTCATAATCTAACTTTTAGTGTATGTATGTAGAGCAATAAATTCACAATGGCTCTGGAGCGATATGCTGTGAAATGTTTTCCTATAATTCCAGCAATGCTATATTTATTATATAAATGTTTGAGGTTTACATGTTTTGTGTTAAAGTAGCCTTCCTAAGGCAGCAAGTGTTGTCTGAGATGCCTGTTGCCCAGTACCTGCTTCTACAACAATTCTTATGCCAGTTGGGCAGTTTAAAAGATAAAAATTACCTTGGAGTATCACTATTAAAGAAAGTTTTCATTGAATGAACATGAAGTGTTCAGTTTGCTTGAAAAAAAAAAAAAAAAACTAAACAAAAATGATACAACAAATTAACTTGTAATTGAATGCCATTAATAGTTATCTTTCTATTTCAATCTACAGCCAGCTAAGTTTTATTAAATCTGCCAACAAATCAAATGTTACTTCATTAAAATATGGTAGACTGGAGATATTCTGTATGCAGTATATGTACAGAATGCCCCCAGAAATATGATTTCCTCATCGCTCAGGTCTAAAATTTTAATTACAGACATGCTCTACAGTAGTAGTTTTCAGCTTTTCTGAGATGCTTTCTAAACCTCTTGACAGCTAAAGTGAAGCAGAATTGACCCCTTTCCTATTAAAAGAGATATAATGCTCAGGTATTAACTCCACCCATTTAGCAATCATATTTTACCCGGAGGGTGATATTGTTGTCAGTGAAACTAGAGTTTCACTTTAAGCCAGTCCTCGAGGGCCCATAAAAGCATCCAATTTTTGAGGAGTGCTCATAACAGTCTATTTCTAACATAAGATGAGGACAATAATATGCGACAACAGTAGATAGCGGCACTCCTTCTTGTGTTCAGAGATTTCCCAACTTATTGGATAACTCAGAGAGAAGTTGAGAAGTGATCAAAGGTATCGCATAAGCACACAGTTCTGTGATTACCATAGGCTCAGGGTTTGCATAGGGCCTTGTTATGTAAAGTGTATTCATAAAGTATTCATACCACGTTTACTTTTTTCATATTTGTTATGTTGCACCAGCCTGATACTACAGTTGTTTAAATTCATTATTTTCTCATTAATCTGTACTTAGTACCCCATAATGACACAGTGAAAACAGAATTTTTGAAATGTTGGCAAATGTGTGAAAAATTGAAAAACTGAAATATGACATTGGCATAAGTATTCAGACCCATTGCAAGTGCTGGAGAAGATAGTTTGAAGACAGGCAGATATCTCCACATCTGTTCTTTGGAAGATGTCTGCCAGTATATGTCTGCATATACATGTGCTAAGCAATACAAAGTCTTTAAAGTGGAGTACTAGTTGCTTGTTTATTAAAAGTCAGCAGCTACACTTTGACTTTTAATAAACAGACACTCACCTGTCCTGGCTTTGCAGCCGGGTGCCCACTGTGCAGGCGCAAGTGGCGCTGCGGTCTGTGACTGGCCCCCAAAGTCTTCTGGGACCTGTGATAGGTCCCAGAAGACATTGGGAGCGAGAGCTTCTGCTTCTGGTCACCAAGGTGACCGATACAGAAGGGGGAGGAGGTACCTGTCAAATTTGCATACCTGCTCCCCCCCTCCTCTCCAAAAGCTCAGTTTCACAAACAGGAGTCAGGGGGGAGGCATTAAAGCAGAAGTTCCACTCCGTTTTAATCAGAATTCTAATAACACATGCTAATTTAGCGCCTCCACCAAATCCCAATGTTTAAAATGCTAGTTCTGGGCTCATTCAAAGCTTAATAATGCTCTTGTTACCACAATTACAAAGCTGGTGATTACTGTAACAGAAAAGCCTGTTAGAAGCATTATATGAGGTCTTGCTAAAATTAAAGTGCATACAATACACGGACTATGCCAAGTAGTCAATCATTAGGTCAAGCACATCTGGGACTAAATGAGATAGAACAGGTCATCTTGTTAAGTCTATGTAAAGAAGTCGGTGCTAAATCTGTCACAATGGCACAATCAGGGGTGTTACTACTTAACAAAGTTCACAGATCATTGACTTTAATCCCTGCCCCAAAGGATCTTCTAATCAAATGTCAATACCAACAGCCACACTAAAGCCAATTAAGAAGCCAGGGCACTTGGGGAAACCACATTGACACAAAACCCAGTGTTATTGGTGAATATAAACACAGTTTTGTATGCAGCAAGGCAAGTACCAACCACTTAGCTTGCAAATATATTTCATATAAACACATTTGTCCACGCTCATTGCTTCCTTGATAATTCAGTGTGTAGCCTTGAGTAAGGATGAGCTTCAGGTTTGAGTCAAGGTTGATGAACCCAATCCATTCATGGATACAGCAATCTAATGCAGCTGTTCACTGCCATAATATCAAACTACAAATAATGCACTTTCTAGCCCCTTAACTTAGGTCAGATGGCTTAGAATGGCCAGTTCTGGAGTCATTGATATGTGCCAGTCTCTCATTATAAAAAGGCAGGGTTTCCAGCAACCATATTGACAATGTGCTTTTAGGATAGGGAAAGGAATCCTGCTTACAAAGTGCATAGGGACAGAATAGTTTAGGGATTGTATGCACTGGTGTCCAGGAAAATGTCCAAACAAGAACTGCCAATACTGCTAATACTCGACATGGTCGCATCCTGTGCATTCCCGTGCGCATTGGCGCGCGTTTGGTGAATCAGAGCCGGCGCAAATTAGCGAATGCATGCATTGAACGTGATAGATGTTGGCACCCACTTGCTTATAAAAGACTGCTGCTTTACTCAACGGATTGCCGGATGACCGTCAGCACTCTGTATTGTATTGTACTGTGCCTCTGTGTGTTTTGATCTTGGATTCCCTGTTAGCGACCCGGCTTGTCTTTGACCTGTCTCATCTCCAGTCCTGGCTCTGACGCTGGCTTGTACTACTGACTCTGCTGTTGCCTGATCACCTGTGTATGACACCGGCTTGTATCACAGACTCCGCTGCTATCTAACTATATGTGTATAACCCCAGCTTGTTCTAGTTCCTGCCATCTGCTTCTGTTCCTGACTGATCCACCGTGCATGACCCCTGGCCTGGCTTCTGGTGCTGTTTAAATAAATCACTAAGTGCAACACTTAGGCCGCGTACACACGCGGGGACCGTTCGCTCAACTTTGTCCGTCAAACAGTTTCAGCGGACAGTCCGCTCAAAATTAGCATGGACGGACTTGGCCACACACGACGAACGAACAGTCCGCTGAAACCGTGCGCGATGACGTGAACGGCACGTACGACGGGACTAGAAAACGACGTCCTATACACTGCAATGCAAACTTCGGCGTGTAAATCCTTTCTGAGCATGCGCGGAACTTAGTTTGACGAACAAGCCTACACACGAGGGGACTGTTCGCTGAAACAAAGTTTCAGCGGACAGTTTTTCGGAATTTCCGAAAAACTTTGTTCAGCAGACTGTCCGCTGAAACTGTCCGCTGAAAGCCCACACACGAGCGGACTGTCCGCCGAAACACTGTTCAGCGGACAAAGTTGAGCGAACAGTCCCCGCGTGTGTACGCGGCCTTAGGATTAATAAAAAGTCCCAATGTTTGAGGAAATATGACATCTCAATAAAAACAGTCAATCAGGTGTAGGTCCACACAAAGGAAAGTGCTGTGAGGAATCTGTCACTAAAAAGGAAAGGTTCACACTGACTCGTACCCCAATGAGTGGACTACTTAATCAAAAGCAGTCAAACAAACTTGAAAAATCCTCCACTTAAATTTCACCATACATATGGGGAGATAGATTGCATGAACACCAATATGATCCTCATTAGACAGACTCTTATCACATCAGGACATGTAAATAGGTATAAAAAAAACATCATTATGCAGTATTACTGACAAGCACATTTATTAGGAATACAGCAAAGGCCAGAATACTCACAAACAACGCATTAAAAAGCGCATTTCAATCCAATAAAAACATTCAATGTTTCTATCCAGTGTGATGACCAGCTGTCGAACTTGGCAATGTCACGTCATGACCCTGGCATGTTCTAGTTCCTGCTATCTACTTTTATACCTGACTGATCCACCAGGGCCTGGCTTCTGGTACTGTTTCCTGTATGCCCTGCTGCCAAGTACGCCTGAACCTGCTGAAGGACACCTGCCTTATGTTGCATCCTGTCTGTTCTTGCTACCATCCGGTGATCAGCTCTTCAGACTACTACAGCTGGCAACCCGTGTTTCCTTGGGCACTGCATTCCCTGTATCACCTTCAGGAGTGCTCTGCGCTCAGCCCCAAGGGGAGCCTTACGGTGCATCCTGTCTGTTCTTGCTACCATCCAGTGATCAGCTCTTCAGGCTACTACAGCTGGCAACCAGTGCTTCCTTGGGTGCTGCATGCTCTGCACCACCTTCAAGAGTGCTCTGCGCTCAGCCGCAAGGGGAGCCCTCTCAGTACTCTGGCCTCCGACCAGGTATGTGACAACTGATGTCTCAAAGTAGATGTAAACTCTTACAGAATGTCTATTGTCAGAATGTCTATTAGGTAGCAAAATGCTGTGTAATTTGGGGAATTCAGGGGCAGAGGGAGGGTATCATTTTTACATATTAATGCAACAAATGTGTCTTGCAGCCTGTGACAGACCTAGCTGGGACACAGGCTTTTTGAGAGGACTGAATGCGAGCCTCTTGCCGACTGATTATGGGCCCTGGATTTTAAGGGGCACAGGGTGAATGAGAACCGCGCTATAATCTGTGCTAGTCAGATTCAATGCTGTATATATGTATATATAATGTGTGTTGTCTCATGCTGTTGGGACACACACTGCCAGATGCTAATGTCATGAACTCCAGCCACCTGTCTGTTGTCATTTATAATGTAAATTAGTCTAGTCTCTACAGTGGGCTCTCTGGGTCTAGGCGGCTCTTGGTGCATGATATTGGCACCCATGGGCGTCTCCTTGCAATATTAACGGAACCATCTGATGGCCACACGTGACATGTCCTCTTTTAATATCCTATCCTGGAATGTCCGGGGGCTCAATTCTAAATTTAAAAGAGCAGTTCTGTTTAAATATCTTAAATTGCACTCCCCCCATATGATACTGCTCCAGGAGACGCACCTCATGGGCAGCAAACTGTTGGCACTGAAGAAGCCGTGGATCCAGAGAGCCTTTCATGCCTCCTATTCTACCTATGCCAGGGGGGTCTCGGTGCTGATCAGCAAATCATTTCCCTGTGCAGTGGAGCAGATTCACACCGACCCTCAGGGCAAATACGTGATAGTAGTTTTCACAGTTTGGGGTACGAGATATATTGTGGTTAATGTATACCTGCCTCCTCCCTTTTCAGCATCCACCTTATACACTATCCTGGAAAAGGTTACCCCATACTGCCCCGCTAGGCTGCTGCTTATGGGCGATTTTAACGCTATTCTAGCTCCAGACTTAGACAGGCCGGTCCCCCCCAAACAATGCTCCTCAGACCTACCCAATTGGGCGCAGGCCATGGGAGTGACGGAGGTCTGGAGGTGGAAACACCCCTCGATTAGGGCCTACTCCTGCTTTTCCACCACCTATAAAACGTCCTCACGCATCGACTTAGCTTTTGCCAATCCAGCCATGCTATCAGACATGCTAGACGCCACGTATTTGCCCAGCGGGCTGTCGGACCACTGCCCCCTCCTCCTTAATGTCCGCTCCCCCTCTTCCCGGACCTCAGCCCTTTGGCGTCTGGGAACCCACTGGCTCTCCCACGCCGACTTGACCAACACTATCCCGCCCCGCCTTGCCGAATACTGGCAAATTAATGCAGGGTCCTCCTCCCCAGGGGTTGCTTGGGACGCATTCAAGGCCTTCAGTAGAGGTCAGTATATTTCCTCCATAGCTGGGATCCGTAGAGAGCAAGCAGCCGCCACGACTGAGCTACAGAGCAAGGTAGATACCCAGACTGTGGCCTACACAGCTGACCCCACCGACTCTAGTTTTGAAGCCCTTAATGCGGCGAAACGTGAATTACACCTCCACCTCACAGAGCTTACTAGACTGGATCTTTACCGCAACAAGCAAAGATTTTTCGAGCAGGGGGACCGGAACGGTCGCCTCCTGGCAATGTTAGCTCAACACGACCTGCCCCTGACGGTGATACCTAGTGTGGTGTCCCCTTCGGGTGAATCAGTCTCCTCTCTCCCAGACATATTGGACGCATTTCGGCAATACTATGGTTCCCTTTATACCTCTGTGCTTCCCTCGGATCTCATGCCACAGGACCTGGCGCCTTGGCTGGACCCCCTGGCACTCGGCTGGCTCTCGGACGCCGAGAGAGATAATTTGGTGAAGCCCATTACCCCAGAGGAGGTACAGAGGGCAATTTGCTCCTTTCCTGCAGGAAAATCCCCGGGTCCAGATGGTCTCCCTATGGAGTTCTACAAAACCCACGGGGCCCTTCTTGCCCCCCAGCTGGCCCAGCTCTATACTCACTGTCTGGCAGAGGGCACCCTTCCCACCTCCATGAGTCATGCACACATAATACTAATCCACAAAGCCCCTAAGGACCCCACATCCTGCGCCTCCTATAGGCCTATCGCCCTCCTAAATGCAGACTTCAAAATCCTTACCAAATTGCTCACTACGAGACTACAGCCCCTTCTGCCATCTGTGATAGAGACGGACCAGGCCGGTTTTATGCCCAATAGAGCCACTGACATCAACTTAAGACGCCTGTTCACCAACATCCATGCACAACACCTCAATGAGGGTTCCCGGGTGGTGGCCTCCCTGGAC
Organism: Lithobates pipiens; assembly: GCF_037356315.1. Classification (NCBI taxonomy): domain Eukaryota; kingdom Metazoa; phylum Chordata; class Amphibia; order Anura; family Ranidae; genus Lithobates; species Lithobates pipiens. The sequence continues at coordinate 407,474,348 of NW_027507748.1, forward strand.
ATAGAGAAGGCCTTCGACACTGTGAAGTGGCCTTTTCTGTGGGAAGTCCTCCGCAGGATGGGGTTCCCCTTGGTATTTATTACATGGTTACAGACGCTCTACCAGCACCCCACATCAGCCATTAAGCTGGGGGGGGGGTCTCTCCCGGTCCTTCCCTCTGTCCAGGGGCACGAGACAGGGCTGCCCTCTTTCTCCGGCCCTGTTCGCCATCGCAATGGAACCCCTGGCGGAGGCCTTATGTACCTCCCTGCACATTAGGGGCCTGCGTGTTGGCTGGCTGGAGGAGAGGGTCGCCCTGTATGCAGACGACCTCCTTCTTTTCCTTAACGAGGCGGACTCCTCTCTCAGAGGGGCGTTACAAATTCTGAACTCCTTCTCCACGATCACGGGCCTTAAGGTTAATTGGTCAAAGTCACTTCTGTTCCCTATAGACCCAGCGGCCCGCGACACCGCCCCCCCCGATATACCTCTACAGTGGGTGGAGAGCTTCAGGTACCTTGGGGTGGTGGTCTCGAGGCAGGCTTCAGACTTCTTACCCCTGAATTTATCCCCAGTGTTTCAGGAGACGCGGCTGCGACTGAAGGCATGGGAATCTCTACCCCTATCATTGCTAGGGCGGATAAACCTGATCAAAATTAAAATCCTGCCCAAATTTCTCTACCTACTTCGCCAATCCCCACAATGGATCCCTAAATCATTTTTCTCCCGACTGCATAGCCTTTTTACCTCCTTTATCTGGGGGGGCCAGTCCCCCAGGTATGGATGGTCAACGCTTACACGTCCGTCCTCCCAGGGAGGACTGGCGTGCCCCGACCTGTACAAATATTTTTTAGCCACCCAGCTGGTTACTGCGGCTTGGTGGCTCACTCCTGATAGGACGAACCCTGCCACCTTGGTTGAGGCGGCGGTGGTGAAGTCACTGGAAGCGCTGAAATTTTTACTGTATCGTGGCCCAAAAGCCCCATACCCGTTGACCCCCTCCATGCGAACCACGTTGCGGGCATGGGGGGCAGGACTTAAACTTGAAAAATACCCTGCCAATGCCCTTTCTCCAGCTGCCCCCTTGTGGTTGAACCCCTCCCTGGAGCAGTTTTACAAACTACCCGAACCCCATGCTTGGACTAAGTTTAACGTTAAAACAGCGGACCAAATAATCTCCGATCAATCGCTGGCCCCATTCCCCAAGTTGATTTCTGACTTCAACATCCCGCAGAGCTATTTTTTTAGATATCTACAACTCTCCCATGCCTTCAGATGCCAGTTCTCCGGGTCTCCCCCCAAGGTTGTCCAGTCCGCACTGGAGGACCTTCTCACGTCCAGATGTGAAAATAAGCCCACCTCGAAACTTTACTCCCATTTGATAACGACCTCCCTCCCTACCTTGGGAAAGCTCAGGGACAAATGGGTGCGCGACATTCCCACCTTCGATAATGAAGATTGGGATGACGTGTGGGACTTCCCTTTCAGATCCCTGGTCTCCCTGAGAGACCGGCTAATACAGTTTAAAATGGTCCACCGAGCATATTTCACCCCATATAGATTGCACAAAATGAACCCCGCCTCCCCCCCGGGGTGTTGGCGTTGTGGGACAATACCGGGGGACTTCACTCATATTTTTGGTCCTGCTCGGCCATTGTCGACTATTGGAAGGAGATACTGAGGGTCATTACACAGGTCACCTCCATATCGCTCCAGCCCTCCATAGACATTTGCATACTGGGCCTGATAGATCATATTATTCCCACTGTGGCGTGACGCACCCTGGTTGGGCTTCTCCTTTTCTACGCCCGCAAGGCCATAGCCCTCAGCTGGCGTAAGCCAACTCCCCCTCCTCTCTCCCTGTGGAAAAAATTGGTCAACGGCAGCCTGCCTCTTTACAAAGACTGCTATGCTAATAGGGGTTGCCCGCAAAAATATGACAAGGTCTGGTCCAGCTGGCTGGCTGACGCCTCCACAGCCTCTGACCCGCAGCCTACTTAACAAGTTACCCTTTGCTAGTACACAGGTAACTGCACCAGTGGAAATGTCATAGGTCTGAGTAGCGTGTTGTAACTCCAAGTTGTCCTGCTGCACATGAAGTCAGCTATCTGTGGCCATTGAGGTGCCTTAGACTCTCCGTCATATTCTGTATGTACCTAACTGTCTTGTATTACAAATCTGTATACATCACGCCGGTAACTGTAGCTGTGACCAATGTATGTGTTCTTTTTTGTTTGTTTGTTAGTTTGCTTGCTGTTGTTTACTGCATAAACTTTAATAAAAAGATTTGCAAAAAAAAAAAAATAGCCTGGGTACAGAGCAGAGAGTGGCCTAATCAATGTGAGTGACTGGATGGTGAGCTGCAATATCACTGGGACTGGTAAGTTGCTGCTGTGGGGATTTACTATCTGTTGCTGGTGAGACTGAATCCTTTAGGAACTGACCATACAGCCATCTAGCAGCCTTATTCCTGCCTGCAGGATTGACTGGGACTATTTTCATGTGTGCCAATGGTACAACTGGGCCCCAACACTAGCTGGCTAGCTGAATAAACTGTCCCTTTACATCTACTACACAGAGACCTTTGCCTTTCGCTTATGCTAAGAGATACCCCTCAGATTAAATTGCATCATATCCTAGCCATTCTCTTAGAATGCACTCTAGACTAGTTTTAATGCTATAATTGACATTGCAGTTAATGCTTATATGCACTGTTTATTGCTGAATTTGCTGATCATTTAATCCCAGTCTGGTGGTGCCGAACTCTATTTTAAGTTACCTTGGCATAGTGATTATACTGTCTAGCAGACGGTGTCTAAACCTACTTTCTCTGTGTTCATTTAAGCTTATACCACCATTTATTCTAGCCCATAGCAATAGTTTGAGTTAATTTACTACTAAACTGTCTTGTGTCTATTTCCTGGTGCTAATTTACAGCTTTCATAACTTTCATCAACTAGGTGTGCTAGAGGGCTGAGGTTGTTCTTAGAGTCGAGACACAGAAACCAAATTAATGGCTCCTTCGGGGGTAGTCCTACACTATCACTATTTTTTTTCAGAAGAAAGTGGCAGAGCGTTGTAACCCTATCACACAAGGTGCCCAAACAAGGACCTTTATATCAAGATCGGCAGCTGTTGAAGCCTATATGACATTCTATTCGTTGGGTTTACATCTACTTTGACAAAATGTGCTTGACTTCTTTAATTCAAGTGCTGGAGTACATTTTGTATGTGCCCTGTCTGTGTGCACAGATTTGTATACCCAAAAATGCTTTTAAGGAAAAATATCTGGCCAAAACAACTGGTTTATAGCTAGCTCTTCAATTGTCAACACCTGACTTTTCCCATTTTGTTGTTGTTTTGTTTTTAGATTAGAACGTTACCTTTGGAGTGATTAAAGCAAAGGCAGTTGCTGCCGACAATCCATCTAAGAGCTTATATAAGTGCAAGAAGTGTGTGCACCTAAACCATCTCACATTATATGACTTACATCTACAGAGCTCCCTTAGCCCCATAAATAAGCAAAACATTGGGGATGCTCTGGTTAGACCCTAATATTCCTTGACTAAAATTGTCCTGTTGCTGGTCAATTTTACACTGCTGTATCCTATGGTATTCTCATTTCTTTTAACCACTTCCCACCCAGCCGTCAATCTGCTATAGGCTCTTGACCCGTTATAAAGGATGTCATTCAGAACAGGGCATGCAGTGTGGTGATGCATGTACACCACATCACTGAGCACAGTAAAGAGCTTATGACGTAGGCTCTTTACCATGTAATTAGCTGTGTCCAATTAGAGCTGATCACAGTGTAAATAGGAAGAGCTGGTTATTGGCATTCCTCTCCTCACGCTAAAAGCACTTGAGTAGAGGAGAGACGATCAGTAGCTTTCCTGAGTGGGGACATTCACACAGATAATCAGTGCAGTGATTATCAGTTCAGCCTCATCAGTGATGCCTACAAGTGCCCACCAGTGATGCCAATAAGTGCCCAGTGCTGCGTTTCAGCACTCATCATTGATGCCTGTCAGTGCCCATCAGTGCCTCCTTATCAGTGCCACCTATTAGTGCACATCAGTGCCTATTATTGCCCATCAGTACCATCTATCAGTGTCCATAAGTGCTGCCTTTCAGTGACCATCAGTGCCACCTATCCGTCCTGCCTATCAGTGCCCATCAGTGCTGCATCTCAGTAGTGCCTATCAGTGCCTGTCAGTGCTAAAAATTAATACCTCCTCATCAGTGCCATCTCACCAGTTCCACCTCATTAGTACAGCCTATCAGTGCCCGTCAGTGTAGCCTCATCAATGCACATAAGTGAAGGAGAAAAATTACTTACTTACAAAAAAACCTCACAAAGAAATTAATTTTTTTCAAAATTGTTGGTCTTTTTTCATTTGTTTAGCAAAAAATAAAAGACCCAGTAATGATTAAATTCTAAAATTTTGTTTGGGTATGGGTAACGTTGCATGACTGGGCAATTGTCATTCATAACGCAACAGCGCTAAAAGCTGAAAATTGGCCTGAGCAGGAAGGGGGTGAAAGTGCCCTGTATACAATATTGTATTCCTTGTAGCCCAGCAGCACAGATGATGGTGGCACCTCACCGACACGTCACGTCCCCTCTTGAGTCACAGTGACAGTCTCTCGCCACACCAGGTGGTCCCTTTAGTCCTTTTCAGTCCAAACAGTACTGACAGCCCTGCTCCTGGCTTGCCTTGCTTCTGTCCCACAGACCCACACATGAGACTCCGGACTGCTTCGCTTGGCTCCCTTGCACCATGATATCACGCAACATGCTCAGGCACTGCACCAGATTTGCCCCCCACCAGCACTGCCTGAACACACTGTAGCAAGCACTCGGATGGTTTTGAACGGCTCCGGACCAGAACTGCGTATGCGCAGTTCCGAGCATGGTCACAGCCATATTATCTACTGGCAACCTTTTCCCGTCACTGGCATTTACTGGCAGAAGAAAAGTGCCTGTTTTTTATTGGCTGCCAGTACAAATACTGATGATTGGCAACACTGCTGGATAAATACTTTAAGTTAATGGATTCCATAAGACAAATGCCTTCATTTGTCTGCTTCAGCTGTATGTGCAAATTGTTTTTCCTGTTCTCTTTCATTGGATTTTTTGATAGTGATGACTCCACCCTTCGAGGAGAGTCGACAACATTCCTGGCAAGTTTATTCCTCAAAGTAGGAGGCTTGGTGTAAATGAATTGGGGTTTGATTGGTAAAATTGTATTTAATACTTGATCATTCAGGAGTAATGGCCAATGTTTAGATATTATTCTTTCAACCTGCTTATATTGTCTCGTAAACTCAGTCATAAAAGCTAACTCATAATTGTTACTTCTATGTTCCTTATCTTGTAACATTACATTTCTATCCAATTGTAGGACTTCCTGTTGTGTCTTAACTAGTTGTTTGAGCGCATACCCTTTCTCTTGGAATCTACTTATAATTACTTGTGTTTGGCTGTAATAATCCGCAATGTTGTCACATTTCCTGTGTATTCTCATCATCTGGCTTTTAGGTACCCCCTTTATCCATCTGGGGTGATTGCAACTTCCTTTCGGAATATACCCATTATGGTCCACCTCCTTAAAGAAAGTGCATTTTTTTAATTTGCCATTATTCTTGAAAATGACCAGATCTAGGTAGTTGATAGCCAATTTATCATACATTTCCATAAATGGAACCCTCAACCTATTAGACATGAGAGGTGTTAGAGATTCACTTTGCCTCCATTATGGGGACAGTTAAGCAGGCATCCCCCAATACCAGATACCCGTTTACAACAGGTTTGAACCTCTGAGATATGATTACCATGCTGACAATAGAGAAGGAAGAAGGGGGGCGAGGGAGACCACCCTGGAACCATAACCATCACCCTGGTCACTCCAACAACCCCAGAGGGAGTTTATCCAAGTAGAGATTATGGTGGTCCCCCTTGGAGAGGGAGGGGGAAACCCCACTACAGGGGGAGAGGGGGAGAATATGTTCCACCGGCGAGAACGGAGGAAGAATGGACCCCATGGTATTACAATACGCCACCCCAAAACAATGACAGAGAAGAAAGAAACCATGGAACAGAGGATATAGAGGAGGGGGGCAGAGGAAAATGAAAAAGAGAGACGCAGGACAAGGCATTTTTAACTTGAGCAATGCCGTTTTCTCAAAAGGCTAGCTGTGCGTTTTAGAGTTAGGTCTGAAATTCACCCCTGACAGGAAATTTAATAAATTTGATGTTTTTATTGATTTAAACAAATTCACGAGGAAGATGAATATCAGGAAACATTATGCCAATACTCAACCACAGAGAGATCAGAAGGAAAACCAATTTCAACACACACAGCTTAGGAATAGGTTGGCGTTTAACCCCAAAGTACAAAACAACCACTTTAATGAGGTTTTCAGGACCCTGGTCGAACCGGATCTTGATAGACTCAACATTGTATCAGGAAGGCACAAAAAAGATATAGAACAAGGGCTCAGACTGTTAGAGGAAAAACAAATAGGTTGTGATACGACCATCTGATAAAGGAGGAGAAACATATTCTCCCCCTCTCTCCCTGTAGTGGGGTTTTGCCCTCCCTCTCCAAGGGGAACCGCCATAACCTCTCCTTGGAAAACCCCCTCTGGGGTTGTTGGAGTGTCCAGGGTGATGGTTACGTTTCCAGGGTGGTCTCCCTCGCTACCTTCCTCCTCTATTCCCAGCATGGTAATCATTGCTCAGTGGTTCAAACCTGTTGTAAACAGGTACCTGGTATTGGGGGGTGCCTGCGTAACTGTCCTCATAATGTAGGCTAGGTGAATCTCTAAGTCCTTGTACACATGGTTGGAGATTCCGACAACCAAATCCGTCTGAGTTATTCTGATGGATTAATTCCGGACAAGGTCTGGAAGTGATGTTGCATACACAAGGTCGGACCAAGTTGTCGAAATTTCCGGTTGCCAAGAACGCGGTGACATAAGCCGCGTACGGCGGGACTAGAAAAGGGAAGTTCAGCACCACGTCCGGCACCCTTTGGGCTCCTTCTGCTGATCTCGTGTGTATCGCGTGTTAGTAGAAGTTTGGTGAGAGATGATTTGCGCTTTTCAGATTTGTGATTCGGTTCAGTACTGCTCTTCAGTTTCTGCTTGTCTTTGCGTATCTGATAATCAGTGCGTGTAGTCAGTAAGTATTTGTTTCTCATTGTGGACTATATCTTGGTATAGTACGCTTTGATTTGCATTGCTTATTGTCTGCTTGCTTCTGCTATTCAGTTAGTTCTTTCAGGCATTGCTGTTTATCGGTGCTTTCTGTTGTCTGTTCTGACCAGCCGACCGTTTTCAAACCATGTTTCGTCTACGTACTCGTCGTAGAGTTTGTGCTGTGCAGGGGCTTCATGTTGGGGTTCTTACTTTGACACAAGCATGGTCCATGAACAGGGAGGGGAGGCGTTTGTGGACCAAGAATTGGTTGTGCCAGCGGGACCAGTTCTCGCACATGCCTTTGCTCCGTGAGATCCGTGAGAATAATCCTGATGATTTCAGGAATTATCTCCGGATGACGGACCCCGTTTTTCACTGTCTGCTGGCTTTGCTGACCCCTTATATCAGCAGGCAGGATACCTGCATGCGGCAAGCCATCACTCTGGAGCAGAGGCTCATCGCCACGTTGCGCTACTTGGCGACAGGGAGAAGCCTTCAGGACCTCAAGTTCTCTACAGGCATCTCCCCCCAGGCTCTGGGGATCATTATTCCAGAGACCTGTTCTGCCATCATTCAGGTACTGCAGAAGGACTATATGAAGGTAAGTTTTCTCCTTTAACATCACATTCTATGTATTTCATGATTGCTAATGTCTTGCATTTCTTTCCTCATTCCCTAATTACCATCATTGCAATATGCTCTAATTCATATGCTCTGCCCCTTTGTCCTCATGCATATTTGCCTCACTAACTTCCCCACCATGCTCTTCTTGGCCCATAAAACTATAGTCTAGTCACTTACCAATGTCTTTTGTCAGCTCCATAGTATTGCTTTCCTCTAAACACCCCCTAAAATGTCTACAAATGTTATGTGTGTGCTTCAATTCATGCAGAGTGACATTTTTTTTTTGGGGTTTTGCCAAACTCATTAGGAACCCCCCAACTGCTAGCTTAGCTGATAGCAATCCTCTATCTGCTGGCTTTACCAAACCCAATGCACACTATATCTACCTTTTTAAGTCTCACATTTATGGATGAATTCACCAAAGCATGTAGTGCAAGGGCCTGCCTCAATACTTTCAAATGCTATCATTTTTTAATTTTGTTCCCCTATTATTATCTTGATATGTAATAGCAGAATGTCAAAATGTGCTTCCATTTTGTTTTCTTTTTGTTATTATAACTTTTCTTTCCTGTCCGGTGGGCTGCCAATAGTGTAAGTAAGGAGGGGCTTCCCAAAGTATCACACATTATTTAGGCATTCAGCTCTCGATCAAGTGGAGAGGGTTACCTGTCCAAAACATCCCCCCCTCATTTTTTAGCAAGGGCCCATCAGATGGGGGGGATGGGGGGGGGGGTGATGACTCTGATACTCAGTTCCCAAAATGTTATACTGATCTTGGCCAAAAATGTTTGTGTCTAATCTGCTTGCAATGTTGATTTGCAAACGTACTGATTTTTGGTCTTGTTTCACTCCACAGTGTCCTTCAATGCCACAGGAATGGCAGACTGTGGGCTCCCACTTTGCCAGTTGTTGGGACTTTCCCAATTGTGGAGGAGCAATTGATGGGAAGCACTTCCGCATCGTCCCACCACCCAACTCGGGGTCGTACTATTTTAACTACAAGGGGTTTAATAGTATTGTAAAAGTGGTCAGCCTTCGCGCCGCTAAGTGGTAATAAGTGACTAAAGTGGAACAAAATCCAGAATCAGATATAATGAAACACAGATGCTGTGAAAAAGAGCCTGAGTAATATAAAGTGCAAATGCTAACTAAAAAATGCAGCAGGACAAAATAGTGAGCACAAACTATCAAATAATGAATATAAAGGGGCGGGTCCTGCGCAAATCGTGCCACTCAAATAAAATACACAAATTCAAAATAATATAAATATGTGCATACATACAATGCCGTGAAAAAAAAATATAGTCCAAAAAACAGCACGCATAAAAATATATAAAAAATATATAAAAAAATGGAAAAAAGGTTTAATGATAGAACAATAATAAAATGTCTGCTACTCAAGGCTCCCAGAACTCTCACCTTTAAACGAAGTGAATAAGCAAATCAAACAAACTCCAGGATTCTCTTATTTCATTCATAAATAATAAATAATAGCCATCAGGAAATCCAAAGGAGGGATGCAATGATACAATTCCGCCACTAGAGGGCAAGTCCCAGCTTCCAGAACAGGTGAAATGGATCTTCACTTCTATTTCACAGTGTATGGCTCAAAATAAGAGAGAGGAGGGGGAGAGAGAGAAACAGGAGACTTCCATAGTGTAGTAGTTTAAAAAACGGCAGGTAGATTTATTAAAAAGCAGTAAAGACTCTCACATTTTAATTGCAAAAACAAGCACAATCAGGAAGAGGGTATAATGACAACTTCCTCCCGCCTTACTCTACTTCCGGTTCGTCCTCTGGCCAATCCCTACGCGTTACGTCATGTGACTTCTTCATGGGGATAGATCCCCATGAAGAAGTCACATGACGTAACGCGTAGGGATTGGCCAGAGGACGAACCGGAAGTAGAGTAAGGCGGGAGGAAGTTGTCATTATACCCTCTTCCTGATTGTGCTTGTTTTTGCAATTAAAATGTGAGAGTCTTTACTGCTTTTTAATAAATCTACCTGCCGTTTTTTAAACTACTACACTATGGAAGTCTCCTGTTTCTCTCTCTCCCCCTCCTCTCTCTTATTTTGAGCCATACACTGTGAAATAGAAGTGAAGATCCATTTCACCTGTTCTGGAAGCTGGGACTGGCCCTCTAGTGGCGGAATTGTATCATTGCATCCCTCATTAGGATTTCCTGATGGCTATTATTTATTATTTATGAATGAAATAAGAGAATCCTGGAGTTTGTTTGATTTGCTTATTCACTTCGTTTAAAGGTGAGAGTTCTGGGAGCCTTGAGTAGCGGACATTTTATTATTGTTCTATCATTAAACCTTTTTTCCATTTTTTTATATATTTTTTATATATTTTTATGCGTGCTGTTTTTTGGACTATATTTTTTTTTCACGGCATTGTATGTATGCACATATTTATATTATTTTGAATTTGTGTATTTTATTTGAGTGGCACGATTTGCGCAGGACCCACCCCTTTATATTTAATAGTATTGTGATGTTGGCAGTGGTGTCTGTGACCTATGACTTCTTGTATGTGGACGTGGGGCAAAATGGACGGATGTCAGATGGTGGAGTGTTTGCGCGGATGGAGTTCTACTGGCGTCTCCAGAGTGGCAGTCTGGGCTTGCCACCCCCAGAAGAGAATCAGTAAGGACTCCCGTTCGTCTTCGTCGCGGATGAGGTGTTTGCCCTGGCAAACCATCTGATGCGGCCTTTTCCGATGAGGACCCTCACCCCAGACCAGAGGATTTTTAATTTTCGCCTGTCCAGAGCCTGAAGAGTGGTGGAGAACACCTTTGGAATACTGGCCGGCCGGTTCCGCCTTTTTTTAACGCCTATCCACATGGCAGAATACAAAATAAATCACATTGTGCTGGCCTGCTGTGTTCTGCACAATTTCCTAAAAAGACATTCTGCAAACTATGTGGTCTCAGTTGTCCAAGAAGCAGACTTGCTGGAAAATGAGAACCTCACGGGCCTTGAAGCTGCTTGTCCTGGCTTGCCCCCCCCCCCCCCAAGCGCCCGTGAGGTCAGAACCCAATACATGGACTACTTTGTGAGTAGGGGGGCCATTGATATGCCAGAAAATGTCTGAGCGGCATTTTATAAATAAATTTTTCTTTGAAACTCCAATATTTGTTTTCATTTACTGCTTGGCTTGGTTTTAGGTGTCTCCTAGGTAAATTTATGTTTTTTCTTGTTGTGCCTTTTTCACCAACAGTGCAGACCCAAGTTCTGAGCGAGATGAGGGGACAGTCTCTTCTTCAGATAATCTTATTATGTTGTGGGTCTGCTACACATACACCTTGTTTTTGGTAACTAATGTATGTAGTGCATTACTGACCAAAATCTTGCTCATTTTCAGCACCATGGCAGGAAAATGGCATGATTGTGAAAATTAACACATCACTGTGGGTGTTATTTACTAAAGGCACATCCACTATGCACTGCAAAAGTGCACCTGAAACTGCACTTGGAGTGCAAAGTGGAGTTACCTTTAGTAAATAACACCCATTCTCACCGAAAACAACAATTTTACTCCAAATACATCTTTTGCGCAATGAAAAAGAAAGCCACACATTGTTGATAATTTAAAATTGTAATCAAAGCACACTCACATGTGTGTTTAGAAAAGGGTTTTACAACAAACCAACAAATTGGGTGTATCAAAAACATTATTTCAGGTATTTTTTGTTTACTTGGTGTTTTTGTGTAAACAGACATGTATCAAAGCATAACATACAGAACACAGGAACTTACAAAGTTCAACTTTGAAAAGTGAAGACAATATCAGACATGAGTATGTACAAACTGGGCTGATATTGCCTTCATCACATGGGGTGTCACCCCTGAAAAATCCAAATTTGGAAGATGCACAAAGTGTGTCAACATGTGCTATCTCCCATCATGATCCCATCATCCCCCATCATTTCCAGTAGTTGCAGATCAGACGTGCACAACAGTCAGGAGTAATTCTTGACCATTCCTCTGACTGGACCACTTCAGAAGGCATATTTTCTTCTGTTTAAGCCATTCTGTTGTTGATTTACTTCTATGCTTTGAGTCGTTGTCCTGTTGCAACACCCATCTTCTGTTGAGCTTCAGCTGGTGGACAGATGGCCTTAAGTTCTCCTGCAAAATGTCTTGATGAACTTGGGAATTAATTTTTCCTTCGATGATAGCAATCCGTCTAGGCCCTGACTCAGCAAAGCAGCCCCAAACCATGATGCCCCCACCACCATACTTCACAGTTTTTATGTTGGTGTACTGTGCCTCTTTTTCTCCACACATAGTGTTGTGTGTTTCTTCCAAACAACTCAACTTTGGTTTCATCTGTCCACAGAATATTTTGCCAGTACTGCTGTGGAACATTCAGGTGCTCTTGTGCAAACTGTAAATGTGCATCAATTTTTTTTTGGACAGCAGTGGCTTCCTCTGTAGTATCCTCCCATGAAATCCATTCTTGTTTAGTGTTTTACATATTGTAGATTTGCTAACAGGGATGTTAGCATATGCCAGAGACTTTTGTAAGTCTTTAGCTGACACTCTAGGATTCTTCTTCACCTCATTGAGCAGTCTGCGCTGTGCTCTTGCAGTCATCTTTACAAGACACCTTCTCCTAGGGAGAGTAGCAGCAGTGCTGAACTTTCACCATTTATAGACAATTTGTCTTACCATGGACTGAGGGCTCTTTTGTACGAGCCATCGTTCACGTCAGGCAATGCTTCTTGTGAAAAGAAAACCCAGAACTGGTGTGTGTTTTTATAGGGCATGGCAGCTGTAACCAACACCTCCATTCTTATCTCAATGATTGGACTCCAGTTGGCTGACACCTCACTCCAATTAGCTCTAGGCGATCTTATTAGTCTAGGGGTTCACATACTTTTTCCACCTGCAGTATGAATGTTTATATGGTGTGTTCAAGAAAAACATGGTAACATTTAATTCTTTGTGTGTTATTAGTTTAAGCCAGTGGTCTCAAACAGGCGGCCCTCCAGCTGCTGCAAAACTACAAGTCCCATCATGCCTCTGCCTTTGGGAGTCATGCTTGTAACTGTCAGCCTTGCAATGTCTCATGGGACTTGTAGTTTTGCAAGAGCTGGAGGGCCACCAGTTTGAGACCCCTGGTTTAAGCAGACTGTGACTGTCTATTGTTGTGACTTAGATGAAGATCAGATCCCATTTTATGACCAATTTGTGCAGAAATCCATATCATTCCAAAAAGGTTCACATACTTTTTTTTGCAACTGTAAGTAGATTCCAAGAGAAAGGATACACACCCAAAGAATTAGTTAAGACACAACAGGAAGTCTTACAATTGGATCGAAATATAATGTTACAAGATAAGGAACATAAAAGTAATAATTATGGTTTATCTTTTATGACTGGGTTTATGAGACAATGTAAGCAGGTTGAGAGAATAATATCTAAACATTGTCCATTACTCCTGAAGGATCAAGTATTAAATACAATTTTACTGAGCAAACCCAAACTCATTTACACCAAGCCTCCTACTTTGAGGAATAAACTTGCCAGGAGTGTTGATGACCCTCTTCAAAGGGTGGGGACTTTTCTGGACCAGGTGGGTTTTTTCACATGTGGGAGATGTGTGGCATGTAGGACCATTACACACAATCTGAAGAAAATTACTTCTTAGGGGTCCATTGGATCTGATGAGTTCAACCATGGGGGGGGGGGGGGGGGGTTTGAATCCCGTATGCACCTGTTTTAGCACAGAAGCACTTTTGAAAGGAACTTGGGAAAGGAAGTTATCAAGTAAGAACTGCTATATGTTTATGTACACGTCTTTTTTGGACTTTCACTGGTCACATGCTTAATATTGATTTGCACTATTTATAGCACAGCAGCACCTGTGGAAGGCACCTATAAAAGGAACCTTCCAACTAGAAGTATATACATATTTGCATGTGTTTTTTAAGCTTTCACTGGCTACATGCTTGATATATTTTGTTTTTTGTAATGAATTTTGCACTTAATATTGTATGCACTACAGTTGCACTTTATTGTATTTATTCAGGGTGTCAGCTCTGTGATATACCCTTTTTTTTCTCCATGTTTTCACTTATGTCATGTACAACAGCAGCAGGCCTAATCACTAATTAGTATCTTTAGCGCAGGGGATTGTTTTCTCATATTAAAAACTTGTGAATTACCTGACTTCCCAGCGTCTCCTATAAATCATAAACAGTTAACGGGAAAATGTTCACAACAAACTATAACATTAGATATATGCACATATGACCAAACATTGTTAATTTACATGGTTAACATAGAAAACCATGTTTTACAAAAAAGCCTTTTCAATTTATATATGGAATATGACTGTAGACTCCCTTTGTGCACAGGTTAATTTGGAATACCTGTGTGATTTCTAATCCCTCAGAAAGCTTTTGTAACTGCAGATACCAAATATTTTAAATCTGCTATGAACATGCAATCATCCAATCTTGAATCCATGATGTAGGGACAAGTGAAGAGCTGCTGAATATATTTCATGCTTTATACATAAACAGAACCTTCACAATGCTGTCCTGCTGTCAAATCTGCAGGGGGAATCCATGAATCTGTACTACTCAAGTATATGTAATTCAAGGCAGTTCAACCTCAAAATACTCCATTCACCAACAGGATTTCACCCACAAGATTTCAAAATGTACATCATGATGCCCTTGCATAGTCACAAGCAGCAATAGCATAGTCTGTTTAGAATGCTGACAAATATTTGACATATCCCATCATTCCCATGCATTTAGAATGAATATTATCACTGATTCTTATGTATAAAAGTTAACGGTAACCTGCACATGAACCAGGCTCAACCATGAAAGATGCACAGCATCAGCACCATTCATGTGTAGAATGATTGCATTCACAGCACCACGGGTATGCACGGCTTTAATCTATGCTGATTATCTTTACTGTTCAGTGCCAGCTTCTGTCAGGGCACAAGGGGGTGGTTTTCAATACTGATAGTCATTTTATATATGTGAGAATTAGTTTTTGTGTACAGCTATGACCTTTTCAGTAGGTAACCGTAAGAACTAGCAATCTCCCGTTCATCCAATCGTCAGATGAACCCATAATAAAGCTAGCATAGGGTCTTAAAAATGTTAAGTATCTTAAAGCTCAACTCAAACTAAAACCTTCTTCTACCCTGTTGGGATTTATTGCCATCTATGAACCCTGGTCATGAGATTTTCTGTCTCTTGCACAAGAGGCCAAGAAATAAGGACAACAGGGATCAATGCAGGGACAGAGCAATAATTCCTGCTGAACCAAAAGAAAGGATTTTTGTTGTTGTCACGTTCCCATTGAAGAGATTCTTCAGTTTTGGTCTCTCTGGCATCCTGTCTTTGGGAAAACAGTTGAGAAAAAAAATCTCAGCAGGAAAGATGCAATAAAACCTGCCAGAAGTTTTAGCTCTTTCCTATTCTATTCGAAACGTAAGAAAAAATATTTTGGTTGGAGATGAACTTCCTTGTTTTCGTACATGTTTTAATATACAGTATACAGTTGTGCCCAAAATTTTATATACCCTGGCAGAATTTATGATTTCATGGCCATTTTTCAGAGAATATAAATGATAACAATAAAACTTTTCTATCACTCATGGCTTAGTGTTTTGCTGAAGCCATTTATTATCAGTCAACTGTGTTTACTCTTTTTAAATCATAAATACAAAAGAAACTGCACAAATTACACTGATCAAAAGTTTACATACCCCAGTTCTTATTACCTTGTATTGCCCCCTTTAACATCAATGACAGTTTGAAGTCTTTTGTGGCATTTGTGGATGAGGTTCTTTATCTTCTCAGATGGTAAAGCTGCCCATTCCTCTTGGCAACATGCCTCCAGTTCCTGCAAATTCTTCGGCTGTCTTGCATGAATTGCACGTTGGAGATCTCCCCAGAGTGGCTCAATGATATTGCGATCAGGAGACTGAGATGGCCACTCCAAAACCTTTACTTTATTTTTCTGTAACCAATGACAGGTTGACTTGGCCTTGTGTTTTGGATCATTGTCATGTTGGAATATTGAAGTATGTCCCATGTGCAGCTTCCTGGCTGATGAATGCAAATGTTCCTCCAGTATTTGATAACATACTGCATTCATCGTGCCATCAATTTTGACTAAATTTCCTATGCCTTTGTAGCTCACACATTCCCAAAACATCAGTGATCCACTTCCGTGTTTCACAGTAGGAATGGTGTACCTTTCATCATAGGCCTTGTTGACTCCTCTCCAAATGTAGTGTTTATGGTTGTGGCCAAAAATCTCAATTTTGGTCGCATTACTCCAAATCACTTTTTGCCAGAAGGTTTGAGGCTTGTCTCTGTGCTGTTTGGCATATTGTAAGCGAGATACTTTGTGGCATTTGCGTAGTAATGGCTTTCTTCTGGTGACTCGACCATGCAGCCCATCTTTCTTCTTTCTTTCTTTGGTGCCTCCTTATTGTGCATCTTGAAACAGCCACACCACATGTTTACAGAGAGTCCTGTATTTCATCTGACGTTATTTGTGGGTTTTTCTTTGCATCCCGAAAAATTTTCCTGGCAGTTATGGCTGAAATTTTAGTTGAACTACCTGACCTTTCCTGTTCTTTTGCTTTCCCCATGACTCAGAATCCAGAAATGTCAGTGCAGCACTGTATGAAGGATGCAAGGCACATTCAAACCCCTTTGTGTCAACTTGTGTGCATGTTATTAGGCCAAAATCACCAGGGTATGTAAACTTTTGTTCGGGGTCATTTGGGTAGTTTCTGTTGTGATTATGATTTAAAAAGAGTAAACACAGTTGATTGATAATAAATGGCTTCAGCCAAACACTAACCATGGGTGAAAGACAAGTGTTTGTGTTATCTTTCATTGTCTCTGAAAAATGGCCAAAAAATCATAAATTATGCCAGGGTATGTAAACTTATGAGCACAACTGTATGTAGTGCTTCCCCCATAAGGGCCCCTGGTATTAACTGGTTTCCTCCAACTATAGAGGCTGCCTGTTCCCACAAGCACTAGTTTATTTACACTGGCTCCAATAAACTGTCTAGGGCATGTCTTTTGGGTATTTTATTGCTTGAATAACTTCAATAGGATAGAGCGTTTTAGGCATGGAATATTCCAAAAAACGCAGTTAAAGTATAATCTCCCTAGAAGTAGCAGCATGTGTCGAACAGTCTAAAGCCCCACAGCTGAAGACCATGGGGCAGGTCTTTTGGCTTTTTCTGGTTACCTTGTGCTAATGTACAACTGCCAGTACCCAATGCAGCTTCCAGTACACTACTCAGTAACAGGGGTCAACATAAGGTCACTACTCACAAGTCCTTAGGACAGCTATCATCTTCCAGCTGCCTCCATGAATGATCCAGTGAGTGAGATGGCACCTCCCAGGACCAGATCACTTGCGGTGAGGTTCTGCAATCAGCTCCAAGCAAGGTTCTTCAAGACCCTCAGTTCTGGCACTTCTAAGGCCCATAGAGCAGCTGTACAGTCCATGGGCTGCCTTGAATCCTCCTTCTCTGGAACCCTTCTGAGGAGAAGGAACCCTGCCCTCCAGTGTTTCAGACTATTTATCTCCATTGCACCCCCTACTGAATACTTCTCTCCAAGGATTAGCTGGAACCTGATAAATATTTAGGCTGGTTGTTTAGAAACTCCTGCCCTATGCTCTGAAAGCTTTTTTAGAGGCAGGGAGAAGTAATCAAGCACCTAGCCTGTGAGACACTGAATAGTCCTAAACAAGAAATGGCTGCTCCCTTGATTACATAAGGAGACAGTGACTACATTTACCCAGCATCCTATGCTAGGAGAGTGCTACATACAGTATATCAAATAGATATGGACAACATATTCTATTTTGCCTTCTGCTAAGCACACATCCTTCTGCATACAAGCAGAAATATTGCAAGCATTTTACATGACAGTCAGCTCAGCCCTAATAATACCACAAATGCCAATAAATGGGACAAGTACTACCTAATCACTTAAGTGCATTGATTGTGTTTTCTGACTATCTATTAATATATATGCACATCAGGCAAGCATAATCATTAAGTTATTTTAGCTGTGTTAGATTAAAGGTCTAAAGGTTAATTCACTGTCTATCATCCCATATTGTGAGGCCCATGACTGCCCTGCAAATGTGAAAACACTCTTAACAGAACACTAAATGGAATACAAGTAATGGAGTTCATACAAATTACATGTCTCATAGGCTCCAAGCACCTAAAGAACATATAAAACAACTGCATCTTCTAAATCATTATTTTCCTATGTTCATTCATTGCTTTAGTGTGTGAAGAGCACAGTTATCAGTGAACAGTACATTCAGCCACATCCAAGGCAATGTAAGGTCCTATATAATGAGTAGAAAAACATGAAATTCAATGGATCTTAACATCTGTTAATATTGGATAATAATACTCAGAATCATGCCTCCTTTTGAGCTTGTGTCCATGACTTTGGCCTGCAATAGTTTGCAAATGCTGGGTGTAAACCTAGGTCACAGATGACACAAAGCTACTGAGCAGTAAAGCCTCGCACACACGATCAGATTTTCCGCAGACAAAATGTCAAACTTTTGTCCGAAGGGCGTTGGCCAGGAACTTGACTTGCATACAAATGGCAAGGAATTGTCAGCCAACAAACAGGAACGTAGCGACGTATTAAACGTACTACGAAACTACAAAGAGGAAGTTCAATTGTCATGCGCCACCCTTTGAGCTCCTTCTGCTAATTTCATGTTAGTAGAAGCATTAATGGCATATGACATAATGCGCTTTTGAGATCGTACTTTTCAATTAGTTTCTGAACAGCCGTTCGTCAACTAGCCATGTTGCGGAGTCGGAGGAGAGAGTGTGCTATTTTTTGGCTTGGAGTTATCGCTTTGACCCAAGTCCAGTCCAGGAACAGGAGGAGGAGGAGTTCTTGGACCAAAAATTGGTTGCTTAATCGTGACCTATTATGTCATATGCCATTAATGCTGGAGTTCCAGGAGAATAATCCTGATGCTTTTAGGAATTATCTCTGGATAACGGACCCCTGCTTTCACCAACTCTTGGCATTGTTTAACCCCTATATTAAAAAGTGGGGCACATGTATGTATGAGGCTTGTCATTACTCCAGAGCAAAAGCTCATAGCCACCTTGCGGTACTTGGTGATGGGGAGAAGTCTCCTGAACCTCAAGTTTACCACTGGGATCTCTCCCGGGCTCTGGGACTCATTATTCCAGATACATGTTCAGCCATTATTCAAGTGCTGCAGAAGGACTATATTCGGGTAAGTGTTTTCCTTTAACATCACATTCTATGTGTTTATTGTTTGCTAATGTACAGTGGTGTGAAAAAGTGTTTGCCCCCTTCCTCATTTCCTGTTCCTTTGCATGTTTGTCACACTTAAGTGTTTCGGAACATCAAACCAATTTAAACAATAGTCAAGGACAACACAAGTAAACACAAAATGCAATTTGTAAATGAAGGTGTTTATTATTAAAGGTGAAAAAAATCCAAACCATCATGGCCCTGTGTGAAAAAGTGATTGCCCCCCTTGTTAAAACATACTATAACTGTGGTTGTCCACACCTGAGTTCAATTTCTCTAGCCACACCCAGGCCTGATTATTGCCACACCTGTTCACAATCAAGGCATCACTTAAATAGGAGCTGCTTGACACAGTAAGGTCCACCAGAAGATCCTTAAAAGCTACACATCATGCCGAGACCCAAAGAAATTCAGGAACAATTGAGAAAGAAAGTAATTGAGATCTATCAGTCTGGAAAGGGTTATAAAGCCATTTCCAAAGCTTTGGGAATCCAGCGAACCACAGTGAGAGCCATTATCCACAAATGGCGAAGACATGGAACAGTGGTGAACCTTCCCAGGAGTGGCCGGCCGCCCAAAATTACCCCAAGAGCGCAGCAACGACTCCAAGAGGTCACAAAAGACCCCACAACAACGTCCAAGGAACTGCAGGCCTCACTTGCCTCAGTTAAGGTCAGCGTTCATGCCTCCACCATCAGGAAAAGACTGGGCAAAAATGGCCTGCATGGCAGAGTTCCAAGGAGAAAACCACCGCTGAGCAAAAAGAACATCAAAGCTCGTCTCAATTTCTCCACAACACATCTTGATGATCCCCAAGACTTTTGGGACAACATTCTGTGGACCGATGAGACAAAAGTGGAACTCTTTGGAAGGTGTGTGTCCAAGTATATCTGGCGTAGAAGGAACACTGCATTTCATAAAAAGAACATTATACCAACAGTAAAATATGGTGGTGGTAGTGTGATGGTCTGGGGCTGTTTTGCTGCTTCAGGACCTGGAAGACTTGCCGTGATAAAAGGAACTATGAATTCTGCTGTCTACCAAGAGATCCTGAAGGAGAATGTCCGACCATCTGTTCGTGTATTCAAGCTGAAACGAACTTGGGTTCTGCAGCAGGACAATGATCCTAAACACACCAGCAAGTCCACCACCGAATGGCTGAAGAAAAACAAAATGAAGACTTTGGAGTGGCCTAGCCAAAGTCCTGACATGAATCCTATTGAGATGTTGTGGTATGACCTTAAAAAGGCTGTTCATGCTCGAAAACCCTCTAATGTAACTGAATTAGGACAATTCTGCAAAGATGAGTGGGCCAAAATTCCTCCAGGATGCTGTAAAAGCCTCATTGCACGTTATCGCAAACGCTTGGTTGCAGTTGTTGCTGCTAAGGGTGGCCCAACCAGTTATTAGGTTTAGGGGGCAATCACTTTTTCACACAGGGCCATGATGGTTTGGATTTTTTTTCACCTTTAATAATAAACACCTTCATTTACAAATTGCATTTTGTGTTTACTTGTGTTGTCCTTGACTATTGTTTACATTTTTTTGATGTTCCGAAACACTTAAGTGTGACAAACATGCAAAGGAACAGGAAATGAGGAAGGGGGCAAACACTTTTTCACACCACTGTATTGTATTAAGTTCTTGATTCCATGATTAGCAATATTGTAATATGGTATGAATGTCCTCTTTGTCCTAATGCATGCTATAATCTTTTCCTGCTCCTTTTTTGGCCTAAATGCATATTTTCCTAAATAAACCTCCCCAGTATGCTATCCTGGGCCCATACCCACCTAGCCTAGTAACTTAACAGTGTTTATTGTCAGCTACATTTTTGAACTTACCCTAAAGACTCCCTAAAATGTGTCCAAATGTTAATGTTGTCCTCAAATTCATGCAGAGTGCAATAAGCCCCTTTTTGGTGGCCCAAACTCATTTGGAGCCCCCCCGCCCCAAAATGCAAAGTCACCAGATACAAATACTCTATCTGCTGACTTTGCAAAACTCATGCACACTATCCCTCTTTTGTGGTCATATTTCTTGATGAATTCACCAAAGCATGTAGTGCAAGGGCCTACTTGATTATCTTTAAATTGTAACGTAGAAATTTTTTTTTGAACACCAAGTTCTTGCTAAAGAGGTAACTTGGGGGTAGACATTGAAGTTGTGGCTGCGGTATCGAGAGTAGCGTTCTCCGTTGTGTAGTTTGAAGGAGACAAAGGGGTTGGTGGTCGAGAGATGATCTCGCACAATGATTTATGTCTATTATCTTGATAGGTACTTTATGAATGGCAAAATGTGCTTCAATTTGGACAGTGCATATCCATATTTTTAGATTATGACACTTCTTACCTGTCCACTGGGCTGGCAATAGTGTAAGTAAGGAGGGGCTGGCCAAAGTCTCACACATTATATATGCAAACCGCTCTCATGGAAGTGGAAAGGATTTACATCTATCCATTACCTCCCTCAACCATAACGTTTTTAGAATGGGCCACCAGATAAGTCGACCTTACACTTTTTTCACTAAATACTCATTTGGTTCGTGTCAAATCTGCTTGGAAAGTAATGTGCAGAAGTAGTAATCTCTTTTTCCTTTTTTTACTCCTTAGTTTCCTTCCAACCCACAGCAATGGCAGAACGTTGCAGCCCAATTCCAGCATCAGTGGGATTTTCCCAACTGTGGTGGTGTTATTGATAGAAAACATGTCTGGATTGTCCCACCACCCAACTCGGGCTCATATTATTTCAACTACATGGGCTTTTGCAGCATAGTCCTGCTAGCTATAGTGTCTGCTACATATCAGTTCTTGTTTCTGCATGTTGGGAAGAACGACCGCAACTCTGATGGAGGGGTCATTATGCATACAGAGTTCTACAAGTGGCTCCAGAATGGCACCTTAAACTTGCCACCTGCTGAGGAGAATGTTGAGGGCCTCAATTTTGTTTTTGTTGCAGATGAGGCCTTTGCTCTGGGGATACCTCCTATGAAGCTGTTTCCCATGAAGAACCTCACCCCAGAGCAGAAAATCTACAATTACAGGCTCTCTCATGCCAGAAGGGGGTTTAAAACGCTTTTGGCATCCTCTCCAGTCATTTCAGTCTGTTTTTAACACCAATTAACCTGGCACTATACAAAATAAACCATGTAGTTATGTGCTGCTGCACGCTCTATAATTTTTTTGGAGGAATGCTAACAGCTACCTTGCCTCAGTGGCAACTGATGTGGACCCTGCAGTGTCAGGCCCAGCTGTAGAGGCTGCAGCTCGTCCATCTGTGGGCGTGATGAAGGTTCTAGAAACTGGCTGTGCTGGATTGCTCTCCCAAGATGATAGCGATATCCGACAAAAATACCTGGAATATTTTGTCGGTAGAGGAGCAGTGACTTGGCAGCAAATTCTAGCTAATTCTGCCTGATCTTACTTTGAGTTCATAAACTCATATTTTCATTTTCAACTACTGTTTGTCTGTACAAAGTAAAGGAGAGCAGATTTTTTGTTGCGCTGCTGGTTTACATATATCCAAGGTGGAGGAAGACTAATGGGAAGGCAAAGGGGGGGGGGGGAGAAGGGGGAGGATGAACAGACAAGAAATGGGGTGGAAGATGGGGAGATGGGAGGTATGTACTGTGACAGCAGTATTTGGACTTCTAGTGTAGTATTTCAAAAGACAAATCCACAAAGTACTGCAGTTCTTAATAAGCAATGCCAGATAATAGTCAATAATTGTACAGTTTTTAGCAGTAAATGGTAGCTTATAGCCTCAGGGAGAAAAGGGTTTCTTAGCACAGGCAGGGAGGCAGCATGTTCAAGGGTAGAAGGCACCTTTAAGGGATATACAAACAGAAAAAAACAGCGCTAGCCTAAGTGCAGTATAATAAAACACAGGTATTTATTCATAAGGTAATCCACTCACTCTCTATTGGAGTAAATCAGGCACATCGTTTATATGGTCATCAGGTACATCACAGGGCTCCCTGGGGTAAGCTGTCCTCCTTGGCTGTGGATTCTCGTCCGGTGGCGCCGGTGGTTCCCAGCGTCTCCGGCTCGGTATCGCAGCATCACGGGGGTCAGCTGATAGATCGTTCGGGGTCGCGCTGTGATGACGTCGTTGCGCACGCGCTCGGAGCATGCGTGCTCCTTCATCAGGATGCCTGATGAAGTAGGTCAGAAAAAGGGGTTGCACCCCCGAAACACGTCCTTTGATAACCCATGATGGGAGCTAGCACATGTTGACACACTGTGTGTTTTCGGGCTTTAGCAAACTAGATGTAGGGAAAGACACATTTTAGGCATGGGATCATGAGGGAAATAAGAATTTTAAGGTACAATTTGTGGGTATCTTCAATTTTTGGCTTTGCGATTCTTCGAAACACAGAATGATTACAATAAACATTACTTAGGGCAGTGTTTCTCAACTCTCAAGATGCATTCCCAGGTCATGTTTTCTAAAATTTTTTGATTTTGGCACAGGTGATGTTGTAATTTTCTAGGTTAGTAATGCACACAGTCATTTTTATACTGCAAACAATACATAAGACAGGACGTGGTGGTGTACCTAGAGAAGTGGAGTGGAGAAACAATGACCTCGGACACTAAAGCCTAGGTTCACATTGGAACGATTTATCGTGCGATTTGAGAGATCAAATCGCATGACAAGTCACAGCCTATTGGAGGCAATAGCACTGTTCCAATCGGTGCAACACAATTTTGCAAAAGTAGTTCCTGCACTACTTTTGCCAATTTCAGTTGCGACTTCAATAGACATCTGTGCATAAAGCGACACAAATGTCTGTCAAGTAGCACCTGAAATTGTGCTGACCTTGCTATTTAGAAATCACGCTACTTCAAGTAAAGTAGCGCAATTTCAAAGTAGCATCAATGTGAACCAGGGCTTAAAAGTCCTAAAAACACGTTAATATGAAAAGTGCAAACAGGAGCCAACAAGTTGAACAAGAAACTTCAGCCTAAGCCAGATGAACTTCAAATTTGGCAAGCATGTCTACATAATCACTTATTTTTCTCTGTAAAGCAGTGGCAGCCTCCTTTATTTGCTCAAGATCATTCAAACACTGCATTATACCTGCACTTATTTGGCCAATTGTGCATCTTGGAAGTTCATGACCTTGTAAGAAGAGGACAAAGTATTAAGGGAACAATAGACAAGTGGCTAAGGCCTTACATAATGAATTATGGTCAAGTTACTAGTCAGTTTCTGGAAATCCTTACCTACCCAGTATTGTTGCTTGCAACCTGCTTGCCCTTCAAAAAACCTACACTACTAGGAATGTACACACTGCAACTACTCTGCAATCTTGGCCCTGGTGCCTGGGTCTACAAAACGCAGGTACCTAGCAACACTGCCAGCTTCTTCCACCTCTTCCTTCTCCATGGTAATGTTAAGGCACTATATACTTTGCTAATGTGTGGAGTGGGTGTTTGGGTTGGACATCTAAACACTTGACATGTATATACATTTGAAGCCAGATTCAAAGAATACTTACTTGCACAAACAGGCTCACAAATAGTTTCTTCCACTTCTGGGTCTCTTTGGCCCTCTGTCTGACTTGCATCAGAGGATGTTATGTCAACAAGTGCAAGGTCTGTGCTGGGTCCAGGTGTCAGATCCCATGCCTCAAAACCAACATCCTGGTTTAGCTGACCACACTCACTTTCCTCTATAAAAAAAAGAATACACCATTTATTAAGCCACCCCAAGTCACATCTGTTTCTAGCATCCATTTTGCTGCATTAGTTGACCAACCTTGCACTTGGTCTGATGACAATGTTTGTTGCTGACTAGTGGACTCCACCATGCTGCACTGTGTTTTTTTTCAGTGAAAAATGCAATTGAAATGCATTGAAAAGGGAAGGCGATTTGCCATGCCTACACTGGCAAGGCTGCATTAGTGGGCACTGATGAGCCAGACAGCAAACAGAATGTGTTCTTTACCCCTTAAGTTCCGACTTAAGCCTATGGCCTTTGGCCCACTTAGAATCGGTGGCTAAATGAGTGTGTTTGAAGTTGTCACTTATGTTTTTGGGGGGAAGATGGCCTTGTTGTCTCCCCTGTTGGGGTAGCCTCCCTTCGTCCCATCTGGTGGCTTGTCTGTAGCCTAATTTTTTTGTGCCTGCCTTTTAAAAGAAGAGAAAAAATTGTTTCAAAAATAAATACATGGCAAAACAAAAATGTTAAAATGTTCATATCTGCTTTATATTTAACTTCATCTTTAAAATACAAATTCAGACAAAGATTAGGGAAAATATTATCTCGATTTACCTACTTGGAGAAAGCATATATACAGGCAGCTAATTTACAGATATACATATTGGTTAGATACAAATATTGCTTACTTTTTTTTTGAATATGTGATGGATGGACTCCACCTTGTCTTACTCACGGTACTTTAGCTAAGACAATCGCTTTCCAATTTGGTTCTTCGTTTGTTGCAACGAACAAAATTCTCCCTGCAAAACGGCAATGACCTTTTTCAAAATGAGATCCTTTCAGCTGTTGGGCCTTTAGTAGTTGCACAGCTTGCAGTCGTAGTCATGCTTGTCAAGGATGTGCACCATCTCCACCCTCTCACCCTTGCTCACGGGGGTGGCTTTGTGCCTCCTATAAGCTGTTGTCCCTCTCGAATATTCCGCTATGTGTGTCGTATGCAGAAGAGAAATGGTCACGCCCCAGCGTCATGATGCAGTGAGAGCGGAGAGAGCGGAGTTTCACACTTGCGCAGTGTATATAAAGCCATAACACACAGTTGATGTAATGGCAGTAGGAATGATATTGGAGTGGAGGACGAACAATCGCCATCGTCATCATACAAAAGGAGCCAGAAAACAAAGGGACAAATGTAAATTGGGGTATAGGTGGATAGTGGCCTATACTGCTTAGGTTGAGGCTTTTATTGGGACCAGTTTATGAGCTAGGCCAGACATTATGTTTTCTCTTGTGCTTTGTCTTGCAGGCATCTGATCATTTGTCATGGTTGATAAATTTACATCACCAGATTTTTTGCCACGTTTTATTGACCTGTACCGGGAGCTGCCCTGTCTGCCCTGTCTGTGGAAGGTCAAAAGTTGAGACTAAATAAAGACTAATAAAATCTTCAGGAAGGCAGCGTTGGAAAAACTCCTCAAGTTGGTTAAACCAGTGCAACCCAGGGCAGACATTGCAATATTAAGACAAACATCTCCCTGAGGAGTACCTTTAAAAGAGAGCTCAAGAAGGTCCAGGAATCACAGCAATCGGGAGCATCAGCTGATGATATCTATGTCCCCAGGCTGTGGTATTACAACAGAATAGAGAAAGAGACGGCGCCCTCTAAGTGCAGCAGTGAAGTTACTCAAATTTATTAAAAATGGTTAAAAAACACTCACATTAAATTAGTGGTGTAAAGGCACATCAGAGATGTAATGTT
Organism: Lithobates pipiens; assembly: GCF_037356315.1. Taxonomy (NCBI): domain Eukaryota; kingdom Metazoa; phylum Chordata; class Amphibia; order Anura; family Ranidae; genus Lithobates; species Lithobates pipiens. Next base: position 407,500,921 of record NW_027507748.1, read on the forward strand.
TCATCCGTATGTCCATGGGGACGACTCACAGGGCTGTAAGGCAGGGTTTCTGGCATCTGACTTTTTGACCGATGGTTGGTGTTTTGGTCTATTCCATTTATTTCCTCGGAATGGTCAGAGTAATCGTGCAAAGCTTTGTCCAGCCCGTCTCCTGAGGACACCGACTCCTTGAACATCGGACCAAGGGCACCACAGCTACCAGCACATGGAATAGACCAAAACACCAACCATCGGTCAAAAAGTCAGATGCCGGAAACCCTGCCCTAATTTAATGTGAGTGTTTTTTAACCATTTTTAATAAATTTGAGTAACTTCACTGCTGCACTTAGAGGGCACCGTCTCTTTCTCTATTCCATTGTTTCCTAGAGCTACTTCTTGATTTAAGACTGGCAGCCCTTTAGGGTACAGCCTGTACTGCTGATCCCCCTCACGGACCACATTGCCGATCTACATAGACCCTGAACTTCTCATCGTGGATACTGGTGTGTGGATATACCCAAAACCCACACAAAAATCGATATACTTTGGCTATATAAATACGATCAATTTTTTATACTAACATTCTGTGATCATACTACAATATTTTTGGGATCCCCAGCGAGCGCCATATTACCCTCCTCTGCTGTGGTATTACAACAGCCTGTGGTTTTTGACTGACCAGACTGAACCCAGGCCATTGCTGTCAATGCTCCCTTCCACATCAGCTGAGGCCACAGCTCCTGAGGTCCACCCTGGTCCTTCTACACAGGATGAAGAGGTGGAGTAGCCCAGTTTGACTCAGGTATAACATTGTTGAACATATTTTTATACAAAAATACAATGATGATAACTAGACGTTATTGTTCAAATATTTCTGCCTTAACAAAGTGGTTTCCATATCAATAGACAGTAGTGCCCAAAAATGATTTGCACAAGAATGAAAAATGCTGGTGTCAGAATGATTTTCAGTCTTTCTATTTGTCCACATTCAATTTGCAACAGTCAGGAGATCAAAATTGTGTGTGATTGATGATCAAAAACAAAAATGAATTATGTCCCATTTTCATCCGCAGGAAAGTGTGAGCGGGGAGGAGCCCGTGGCAAGCAGCCACACGGCGTTCCAGATCCCTCCCCTATGCCTTCCTTCTAAAAGGGCCAGGAAGAGCAGGAACCTGGACAAGGCCACAGCTGCCTTCCTCAGCCACGCCACTAGTGCCATCAGGAAGGAGGCAGTTACGTTTAAAAAGTACAATGTAGAATTAACAAGGGACACCAACATAGTTGTGTCATTTATCTAAAAAACTACAGGATAATGGTGTTGTGGTAATTTGACCAAAAGAAATATATATATATATATATATATATATATATATATATATATATATATATATATATATAATATTATTCTTGATATCACTCGAAAAAAAAAAACTGTTTTAAATACATTTGCAGAACTCCGTCAGTATCACCAGCAAAGCTGCTTCATTATTTTCCAATAAAAAAAAAGAAGAGAATGTGCGCTGCATTTTGACATTTCATAATTGGCCGTGTCACGAATGGTAATTCTCCATTACGAGCGCTAGTTTACAAAACGAACCGCTTCCGGCTCGTCCTTGCTTCTCAGCATGCGTGTTTCTACTTTGACTTTTGTATGATGGACTTGTGGACACATGATAGGAAAATCCGACAACAGACCTTTGTGGAAAATTTATAATCCTGCCATCCAACATTTGTCAGCGGAAAGTCTGACAACATTTGTTTGATGGAGCGTACAACAGTCTGTCATCACACAGTTCCCAGTGGAAAATCCGATCGTGTGTACAAGGCTTAAGGCATTGGCTTGTCCTTCATATATTGCTTGGACCAGCTGCAATCTTCTTCCTGATTTGGCCAGTGGATGGATGCACCACACAAGTCTTTCCTTTTTCTCCATACAGAAGGAAACAATCAGCTTGAGCAATCCTGAAGATTTTCCAGCGTTCTGGAGTTCTCATTGTCTTAGGACATTCTTCTTCTGATTGGACATTTTTGGTTTTACACTATATCAAAGACCGGTTCACTGAACAATGAAAGAAGATCACCATGTTGCTTAAATCCTCCCTATTCTTCCTTTATCCTACATTGCCTAAATACACCCCATATCAGTAGCTGCGACATCTTAGATTGCCATCACCGTGCAATGTAGCAGACTTTTTTAAAGACATGGTAATAGATACATCAGCACTCCACAAATACCTTAGGCCACGTACACACGCGGGGACTGTTCGTCCAACTTTGTCCGCTGAACAGTGTTTCGGCGGACAGTCCGCCCGTGTGTGGGCTTTCAGCGGACAGTTTCAGCGAACAGTCTGCTGAACAAAGTTTTTCGGAAATTCCGAAAAACTGTCCGCTGAAACTTGGTTTCAGCGAACAGTCCCCTCGTGTGTAGGCTTGTTCGTCAAACTAAGTTCCGCGCATGCTCAGAAAGGATTTACACGCTGAAAGTTGTAATGCAGTGTATAGGACGTCGTATTTTCCGTCCCGTCGTACGTGCCGTTCACGTCATCGCGCACGGTTTCAGCAAACTGTTCGTTCGTCGTGTGTGGGCAAGTCCGTCCATGCTAATTTTGAGCGGACTGTTTGCTGAAACTGTTTGACGGACAAAGTTGGGCGAACAGTCCCCGCGTGTGTACGCGGCCTTAGTCATTATACCCACCTTCCTTCCCTTTTCCTCTACAGCAGGATTACTAACACTATTTGATAGGTACACTTTAGGTAACCGTGTTAGGTACTGAGAAGACAAAGACCAAACTATGTAAAAAGTACTCAAACAATAAAGACATTTGTAAAGTTTCAGTACCCAATTCCTATAATTATGTTTGACCTCGCATGCATTATTCTACTGGGCTCAAACATAATAATAGAAAAAATATGCTTATCTTATGCTAATGAGCAAGGCATAATCTCTTGTGTTTAGGAATCAGTTCTTCTTTCTAACGCCAGTGATGCAGAGCCGTTCGTCAAACAGAAGGAGAAGGATTTACTTGTCCAAGTTGATGCAGATGACTGACTGGATATTAAACTGACAACTGACAGGAGCCCTCAACAGTGTTTGATAGGAGAATGCATTAGGGGATGTGCAAGGGCTATAAAACAACTTAATTTACCCATCTGGATATTTTGTCTGCACAAAATTTTCTATCAGGCAGATGTTACCAAAAAACATCAGTCCATACATGCATCACATACAGTATTTGTAGTTCTATGTGTTTTCTGAAAGAAGCAGAAGTCTAGATTTTACAGACCTTTCAAGTTACTCTGGTTGTTTCAATCAATTTAGACTGCGTTCTCTTGAGCAGAGTTTTGCTTATTCTGCACTGTGTTCACAGTGCAAAAGTCATGAGTGTCATAATTTTTTTGTAAATTGGAACTCCAGGCAAACAGCTAAATACACAGTCACATAAATACATATATTTTGTGTGTTTACTGTTTAGTTGTAATTATGTTCAGCTAGTTCTGTGATTTATTGTGGCCTTATTAATTTGTTTTACAAAAATGGCTACCCAAAAATGCAAATCTTTTGACAGGTAAACACCAAACTTTTATTTAACCATTTATTTGTTTGAGCCCCACTTTAAAGGCACTTTAACACTGGGGTGGGCGTCGGCAGTAAATCAATGCTATTTTTAGCGGCACTTTACTGTTGCTTTTGCGGCACTTTTCGGCTGCTAGCGGGGGACTTTTGACCCCCGCTAACAGCCGAAAAAGGGTTAAAAGCGCCAGCAAAGCACCGCTTTGCCGATACTTCAGTGGCACTGCCCATTAATTTCAATAGGTAGGGGCGCTGTAGGAGCGGTGTATACACCTCAAAGATGCTGCTTGCAGGACTTTTTTGAGTGTCCTGCTAGCACACCACTCGATTGTGAAAGCCCTCAGGCATTCACACTGGAGTGAGAGGAAATGCGCTTTACAGATGCTATTTTTAGTGCTATAGCGTCTGTAAAACACCTCAGTGTGAAAGTAGCCTAAAGCATATACATTTAAAAAAGTACTAATATATTGTAGTTTGCCATCCTGTAGATGCAGTGGCTGCATTATTTTTTTCTTGTCAGGTTTGTTTTCGATATTTTCACCTGGTAATCCTGGGAATCATACACTTCCTGTTCTAGAATGGCTACGCTCACTCCACTATATCTGGAGTAAGGATGAGCTCAGGCGTGTTTGCAAGCCACACGTGTAGAGCCCGCCAGGAAGTCGGCTCTGCGAAGTGCTAATCACAAGCAGTGAGGCATTTCCTGATCTCTGCAGCCGCACATTGGAAAATGTCTGACTGCTTATGATTAGCACTCCGCAGTGCCGACTTTCTGATGGGCTCTGCACATGCGGTTTGCGAACATGCCTGAGCTCATCTTTAATCTGCAGAAAACTACGATTGTTACCCAGGCTGGACTTTAAACATGTCTTTCTTGTTTCATCTCAATTACAAGGAGGTGTGGGGGATTAGTAGTTTACAGAAGCAAAATATATTGTTTGTGCTTTCAATTCATCTCACAGGAAGGCACAAGAACACTGCATATCTATATTTTTGGCAAGATATGGGTATTTTCTGTACTTGTTGAAAATGTTTTTAACCACTTCAATACAGGGCACTTAAACACCTTCCTGCCCAGACCAATTTTGAGCTTTCAGCGCTGTCGCACTTTGAATGACAATTGCGCGGTCATGCTACACTGTACCCAAATGAAATTTTTATCATTTTTTTCCCACAAATAGAGCTTTCTTTTGGTGGTATTTGATCACCTCTACGGTTTTTATTTTTTGCGCTACAAATAAAAAAATACCGAAAATTTTGAAAAAAAAAATGTTTTTTTTGTTTCAGTTTCAAAACTTTGTAAATAAGTACGTTTTCTCCTTCACTGATGGGCACTGATGGGGCTACACTGATGGGCACTGATAAGGTGGCACTGATGGGCACCAATGTGGCACCAATGAAGTGGCACTGATAGGCGGCACTGATGGGCGACACGGATGGGCGACACGGATGGGCGACACGGATGGGCGACACGGACGGACACTGATAGGTGGCACAAATTGGCACTGATAGCTGGCACGGATGGGCGTGACGGATGGGTGGCACGGATGGGCATGGATAGGCGGCACAGGTGGGCATGGATAGGCGGCACAGGTGGGCATAGATAGGCGGCACAGGTGGGCATAGATAGGCGGCACAGGTGGGCATGGATAGGCGGCACAGGTGGGCACTCATAGGCGGCACAGGTGGGCACTCAGGCGGCACAGGTGGGCACTCAGGCGGCACAGGTGGGCACTCATAGGCGGCACAGGTGGGCACTCATAGGCGGCATCGGTGTTATAGTAATGGATGCCAATCAGTGCCAAACAATAATGCATGCCAATCAGTGATGCCCATTGTGGCCACTGATTGGCATCCATTATGGGCACTGATTGGCACCCATTGTGCTGACTGGCACCCTGGTGGTCTAGGGAGGATTATGGATTTTTATTACCTTTTCCCTGGTGGTCTAGTGGTGTCCCTGGTGGTCCAGTGTGGGCATCCTCGGGGGGGCTGTGCTGATAATCGATCAGCACAGACCCCCCCTGTCAGAGGAGCAGCCGATCGGCTCTCCTCTACTCGCGTCTGACAGACGCGAGTGAGGGAAAGCCGATCACCGGCTCTTCCCATTTACACTGTGATCAGCCGTGATTGGACACGGCTGATCACATGGTAAAGAGTCTCCGTCGGAGACTCTTTACCAAGATCGTAGTTACCGGGTGTCAGACTGACACCCCACAACAACGATCGCCGCGATGCGCGCCCCCGGGGGCGCGCAGCGGCTCATAATCCTAATCACGTCATATGACGTCCGGTTAGGATTATGAAACCACTTTGCCGCCGTCAATTTGTAATAGGGCGGGCGGCAAGTGGTTAACTTGAAAAATGAAATAAATGCAGCCACTATTTCTAAGGACTTATAACCTTCAAATATGGTTGTGCTCCAAGTTTGAAAAGGATTCGCTACTATATTACTAGACTTGCCAGGCTTCACAAGTTTGTTGCACAATTGTAGCGAGTCCGCACTCCAGATCGAATTTATTTGCAAACATTCTGCAAGTCTGCTGCAAGTTCTGGTTCAGTTATGTTGTGCAATAGTCATCCCACCACAGGGGTAACTGTGACTGAATTTCCATGCTGTGGACTTGTAGAGCTCTTGAAGTCTCACCACTGGAATCTTGCTAGAGACTTGCAACGCAAATTTGTTAAAAAAAAGAAGTGTCAACTAGAACTTGTGCTTTAAGTCTTTTGCAAGTGTTCAACTTGCCTGTGAAAATGTGCAGCAAGTTAACAAACTTAACATTGAACACTGCCACAAATTTGTTGCAAGTTATTCTTGCTATCTGGATTAATGCCCGTGCCTTGTGTTGTACAATAGCCCATTCAACAGATGGATCGAAATTCCCTCCTGAGCTGGCCAAATTGTGATTAATCTATGGCCAGCTTTAGATTTTAGACTTTTTTTTTTAGCTCTTGTTTAGAGATACATTTTTTCTGACCCCCCCTTAGTTACAAAAGCAGCTGCATGGGGTCATATGCTGTGGTCCAGATTTTTTGCTTCCTGTCCATATTCAGGTTAATGGGGCTGCACAGCAACTGCCATGCAACTGGTGTGGGATTTTAGGAGTTAAAATAGGTGGTGAGGAGGCAGGGTTTTAGGAGTTAAAACAAGCAATGAGGAGGACACTGCCATGCCACTGCGTGGTGGTGCGGGATTTTAGGAGTTAAAACAGACAATAAGAAGGCAACTGGCATGCAACTGCATGATGATGCAGGATTTTAGGAGTTAAAACAGGCAATAAAGAGGCAACTGCAATTCAACTGCGTGGTGGTGCAGGAGTTTCCTCAGTGCCTATCAAACACCTTCTGAAAAGTGAATCACTGCATATCTCTCTTCAGAGGACAACGCTTATGTTATCCAAACCCTTAATCTTTTTAGCCAGTAATTAGCCCAATGTAAGGTAGGCCTAAAATGTAAAGCCATCAACTATTTATTTATTAAAGAAAGACAAACATGAAAAGTCAACTTAAATATAATTGCTTATTAGGTTTCCATAAAGTATCATAATCAATATTAGGCATTGGGGTATTTTTTGGCTAAAGATATACACTCTGAAAGGGATAGCAGGATTATTATTTATAGTAATTTATATTTATAGTACAAATAATCCAAATTCTATTCTAGTAAATGGTGCATAAAAAGTGAAGACATATAGCCATTTTTTTTCCTATAGTTTATTTGTATGCAATTTCATCTGCCCTACTGATTGATTATTTATTGGATGAGATTAGAAAAGTCATTTAAGTACAGAAAGAGATAACTAAGAGCGCAAAATTAACATAGGATTAACAGATAACATTTACTGGTAGGAAATAAAAATATCCCCTTCTCTTTCCACTAGTAGTCACTGTTTTACCATGAAAAGAGATCTTAGTACAAGAATTGATAATAAGGAAACATAACTTTAACTAGGTTTATGATGCACCCCCATAAATATATAAAAGTATACAAACTTTATGTAAAAATGTAAAAACATGTTTTCCTTTTTTTTAACATCAAACGCAATACATTTAATATACAATAGAAACTGCAGACGTGACGTTGGGTAAGTAATAATGATGTTTCTGTCAAAATAGTGCTAAGCACTGGCACATAAACATATTATTTTAAAAAGCTTATTTTAGGTTAATTCGCAAAGTAATGTTCATTTTTCTTTAGCTTAGATACTAGACCAACCACAAACAGGACAGAAATGTGTCTGCTTCTGGATTTACTTTTCCAAAAACAATGCATTTCTTGTCACACAATTCAAAATCATTATTCACTAAAAAACTGTACCTTTTTTAAGCAAAAAAAAAAAAAAAAACACCCCTGCACCAGCACATTTCCTGTATACCAAGGCATCCTCCAGTTTCCTGATACCACCCCACGTAGATCCAATGTAAAAACTTGTCCTTAAAGCCAACTCTTGCAAATTGCTGTGCATCTTCTTCACTGCCACCTTGCTACTGGCCACTCTGAGCTCAAGCACTGCATTTTGGCAGGGCAGGAGGAATGGAGATTTGAAACACAGCAGCAGTGGGGAATAGGACAATAGGAAGGGACACTACTAGCAAGTTAAAGTGCTGAACAGTGCCTAGTGCACAGTAAAGGGGCAGGTTGCTTGGAGGAAGGTTTTCTTTTTCCTCCTAAAAACTAAAATACCTCATGCATACAGGGTATTTGACTATCTCTTCTGGATGCCTTTCCTCCTGACAGAAGCGTTTTAGCAGAAAAAAGTGCTTGATGCTTGGAAAACCGTCTGGGTGTGTTTATGTGAGCTTAAGAGTGTCTTGGGTGTTAATTTCATTGGCCAGAATGATCATTTATTCTGGCCACTGAAATTAATTAATGCTCAAGAACTTGACACGCCTAGTGCTAGCACACGTCAAGTGTTTTTTCTGGCAAAACGCTGCTGCTCCTGGACATGCTGGCAGTGGATATTTATTTCTGCCTCTAAATACTCCTGCCTTTAAGTGCCTCTTAATGATTATATATGCATGGCCTCATATACTGAAATGTAGGGACGTTTATAGGCAAGAAAATAAAACCACCAAGGGCACATGCACGCGATCGCGAGATATGGCCGCTTAATCCCTGCACTCCATGCCATCAGACACCAAACCCTGGCTGACAGGGCACTACCCGCCCACAGACACACTCCACCAAGCCCCCGGGATAGCTGACACCGCCAGGCACCCGCGGGTATGTACCGCCAGTAACAAAAATGAATAAAACAGGCTAAACAGTACATGGCTCCTCCTGCAGTGAGAAAGGGCGAGATGGCGCCTAAAGAGATAGGCCACCACACAAATCGGCTTGAGCAACAGATGGATTTGACTACTACAGTGCTAGAGGACCATGAGGATGAGGCTGACAACTTAATGCTGAGCTAGAAAGGTTACGTGACAAAGAGGGCCCGCAGGGAGAATCTTAGAATCTGTGGGATTTCGGAAGGTCATTACTGACTTAGAGGGCACAGACACTGCTTTCTTCCAGGAACTGCCACCTGAAATGCCATTGGAACGTCTGGAATTTGACCGCATCCATAGATCCTTTGCACCTAAACCTACATATGGGGCCCCCCCAGGGATGTCATTATACAGTTTCACTTTTACCACACTAAAGAGAGGCTTTTACAAGCAGCAAGAGAACGTCTGGAAATCTCCTTTCAAAATCATTCTCTCCAGCTGTTTTCGGATCTGTCCCCAGTCACGATCGCAAAAAAGGAACTTGAAACCATATCTCCAGATCCTGCAAATAATGGTATTAAATAGAGGTGGGGGTTCCCCTTTAAACTTTATTTTTCCCACTGAGGCTGCCAAGTCCAAGCATCTTCTTTGCCTGACCTGAGACGCCACTTTCAGGACTTGCAACGGGATCTCTCTTCATCCCAATAGGAATTGTCCTCCTCATCCTCCTGTCCCGCAAACCATCGCAGGCATCTCATCATGGCTCCCAGCCCCTCCGCTCTCTTCAAGCTCAACGCTTCCAGGATGTCCCCAATGGCTGAGGAACTGAACTCCCTTGCATTCCAGATTTTCACCTTACCATGGGCCTGAGTTTTATGCCAGGTTTTTTACCAATTGTAGCTTATTCTGGCTACACTTACTGAGATTGACTCTTTCCTCCTGCAGCTACCAAGAGGCTCCCTAGAGCCATATTGCAGGTATCAATATTTTCTTTTTATTTTATTTTTTTCTATGTTATTGTTATACGTTAACAAACTCAAGAATGTTATTTTACATTTATATATGGCTGGCACCAATGGGTGTGGGTTTGCCTCCATGAGTCGCTCAATTAAATAGATGTTGACCATCTGCCCACAGTTGGGGAGCTGGTCAGTGGCTCATATTCATTCCTGGCCTGCTAGCACATATTTAGGCTGAAGGTCCACTCCATGTACATTGAGGGCTATGGACTGTGGTCCTATTTTTTCTATTTTTTTTTGTGTGACCATTATCTCTGGCCTACAGGATCTTGCACATTCTGATCAGTTGGTTTAGTCTACCACAACAGTTATCTAATAGGTAGTTGAAACCAGTACTTGAGTTGCTCACTCACATGCCAAGTTTCACCCAGGGGGCCTGGAATGGGGTTAGCCCAAAATGTAGCTTGAGCTAGAAATTTCTGTTTGTTTCTTTAATAGTTTGTGTCTATTATATTACGTTTTATTCAGTGCTCATTTCTTTGCATTTTTCATGGTTTAAATGTTTAAATTACGCCAGAATGGACTGATATTCCCCCACAGAGTTGGTACTTGCTTGGGACCATGATTCTGACCAACCACCGACCACTTGATGGCTGCAATATTGCTTAATCCAAATTTGTTACCCCAAGATTTTCTCTGCCTTCTTGTGCTTTTCTTTCTTTCTCTTTCCTGCTATCTCTCCTTTCTCTCCCTGCAATTTCCACTCTCATTACTCTTCTCTGAGTCCACGGGGGTTATATCTGGAGGCATTGATAAGCTCTCAATCATATATCAACTGTGACACTACACTGGTTGTCACTGAACGTTCAGGGTATGAACTTACCTCAAAAGAGGGTGAAAGTATTTAAGTACCTTAAAACGTAATATATAGACATAGCACCTCTACAGGAAACTCACTTCTCCTCAGCCTCCAGCCCTAAGTATTTTGATGTGCAATACCCTCAGGTGTTCTTGGCTACTGGCCCGGCCAAACAGAGGGGAGTTCTAATAGCCTTTCAAAAATCGGCATCTTTTAATTGTATTAAACAGATAGCAGACCCCGGTGGTAGATACCTCCTGCTGGTGTGTACTATTCAAGATGCAGTGGTTACCATAATGACCTATTATGCCCCCAATTCCAACCCATGACCCTTTTTGACTAATGTCTGCTCCCTACTGACATCCCACCAAAAAGGTACCCTGCTTTTGGCGGGGGACTCAAATGTGGCCTTGGATCCTGTTCTGGATAAATACCCTTCAGAAAGTGTGGCTGCCTCACCTGCAGCGAAAACATTTTCCCACTCCCTACGCTCCTATGATCTGGTAGAACTCTGGAGACAATTATACCCCTTGAGTAAGGATTACACATACTATTCTCACCCACATCATTCTCACTCTAGAATTGATCGAATGATAATGCTTTGAAAACATCTCCCTTTAATTCATTTGGTGTCTATTCTCGCAGCTCCCTGGACGGACCACGATCCCCTCCTTGTAGTCTGCCGGTCCTTAGTGCACAAACCTCAAAATGCCTCGAGGGGAATGAATGACTTGCTATTATATCTTCATGACATCCAGGAGGATCTGTTGAAAACTTCCGTGGAATATTTCTGCCTTAATTCCCCATCAGTCTCCTCCCCGGTGACCCTGTGGGGGCCATACAAGGCTGAACTCAGGGGTCATATTATTCAGCTAGCCTCAAAACGTAAAAGGGAACACCTACAGCCACAAAAAAATTGGAATCCCAGCTAGAATCTATCTCAACCACTTTTAAACAAACCCCCACACCTGCCAATCGTAAACTTTTGGACTAGGTTCGCACGGAATTAGACTTATGTCTTAACGATCAGGCAGAAAGCGCACTGCGCTAGTCTCACCAGCATTGGTATATAAAAGCAAACAAACCAAATGCAATGCTGCCCAGGAGGTTACGTACTTTTGAATTCCAAACCCACTCCTATTACTTTGCACACCCAACATAATATAATTACTAGCAACCTGGTCCAGATACTAGACAAGTTCTGCCATAGACTCACTATCTTGTACTCTGCCCAAGGCCTCACCAACAAACAGGACATAGCAGATTTTTTGCAGTGTATCTCACTGCCTTACCGTTTCCATGGCACACATGGACCTTATGGATCGTGATATCCAAGAATCTGAAGCTTGACATTGTATTAAAGACTTAGTGGGAAACGGGCTGTGTCCGGATAGCTTTCCGGCACTTTACTATAGAAAACTAGTGGATGTGTTAGCCTCCCCATTGATAGCCAAGTTTAACTCCATTAAAAGTGGTCTGAATTTCTCCCCAGACCTTCTGAAGGCTTCTGACGGCTAATATAGTAAATAGTAATGTTTCCAAAACCTGATTGTGATCACTCACTTCCAACCTATATCTCTAATTAATATTGATATGAAAATTCTCACCAAAATCTTGGCTAACCCTTTTCTTCCTCCCCCGTTTAATTAAAAAAGACCAAGTAGGATTTGTAGCATGGAGACAAACAGGCAGGAGATGCCATCCAGAGAATCATACAATTGCAACACCTTATCCATAGCCGCTCCTTGGAAACTATGCTTTTGTCACTGGATGTGAACAAAGCCTTCGACACTTTGTCTTGGCCTTATCTAATGACAGTACTCCGCTACTAAGGCTTTGGTACTTCCTTTCTAAGTTGGCTAGCGGCACTGTACAATGCCCCTCAGGCTAAAATTAAATACTGTGGGTTTGATCCTCCATTTTTCTTATTCGGAGGGTCACTTGTCAGGGCTATCCGCTTTCACCTCTTTTGTTTGTTTTTGCTATGGAACCTTTGGTGGATTGTTCCATAGTGGATTGTTCACATCCAGATATAAAAGGTATCACTGTAGTGGGTTCTGCTTATAAGATCTCCTTGTTTGCAGACAATGCAAAAAATGTTGACATCACTCATAATCTTATTACCCAATTTATTCTCTCTATTGGAGACCTTTGCGTCCCTGTCAGGACTGCATGTTAACCATACTAAGTCGATGTCTGTAAACCTTTCTTTCCCTGAACTGACCTGCATAAATGCAAATTTCCCATTTCAATGGCTCCCCTCATTGTCCTATTTGGGTATACATCTCACCCCTATATATGTAGGACTGTATCAGGCCAACTTTCCCCCTCTTTTTAGAAAGCTCACTGATATGTAATCATCCTGGTCCCATCTCCCACCGTTCTGGTTTAGCAGGATTTCGGCAGACCGTGTGACCTACCTTACGAAATTGTTGTATTTCTTTCGCGCACTACCAGTTCCGATTGTCTCATACATACTGCCAATCCATCAACACAAGCTCTTGAAATTCATCTGGGATTCCACCCAACCCCAGATCAATAAACAGACCTTGTATGCTCGAAAGATTGGGGTCTCTCGGTCCCCAACCTGCAGCCCTACTACACGGCAGCGAACATTGCCCCATTATGTCATCTTCATGATACATATCAAATGCCACTATGGGCCACTATTGATTTGGTTGAATCTCACCCTATTCCCATTTCCTCTGTACCCTGGCTCCCTCCCATAAAACGCCTGCACGGGTTTGGACCATGCCTGACACACTCTCTTTGCTTCTGTTAAATTTTCGGCAGGGCTACTGTCTCCTCACCTACCATCTTAATCATTGTCCATTATTTCCCCCCAGTTGTGAGAACCCTAAACAATTCTCGAGGCGGATGGATAATGGGTTGACTGAAATTCATTTTCTGTTCACCGCTATGAGAATATTAACATTTGAGGCTCTTAGATCGTCCCAAGATATCAATCACCCTTTGGGAACATTACAGTTACCTTCAAATTAGACAGTTCCTCCAACAACTTATAAAGGCCTGACCTACCCCATATACCTTGACCCGCTTTGAAAGCATTTGCAAGGCTAATCCTTCCTTACCAGGGTTAATAGCTTCACTTTACTCCTCAATAATTTCCTCAAGGAAACCCCCAGTGAGATCGTATCATCTCCAATGGGAGAGGGACATGGGCAAACAATTGGATCCGGAGGACTGGCAGACCTTGACAGTGGCCATACTAAGAGTTCCAGAAATGTCCTCATTTTGGAAAATGCATACAAGGTGTTCTACGGGTGGTATTATATGCTAGCTAGATTAGCTTGTTTTATTCCTCCATTCCAACCTTAAAAGAGGTCCCTATGAGGCCCTCCTGTGTAAATCTATCCATGAACTCCTCCTCAACCAAGTTGACTATTGCTATGGCATGGAAAACCCCTGTGCTCAGCTTGGAGGCTGTTAAAAACTGCATGAACGACATTATGATTAGCCACTTGCAGAAAGACGGCTACATCGTTGTCATATTTTTCTGGGTGGACGTCCATGGACGTCCTCCCAGAATGTTGCTCTCGCCAATACTCTGCCAATACTGTGCAATACTCTGCCAATACCCTCAAAATCAGGGACAGTTTGGAGCTATGGTTTTTTATCTTAATGCATTCTATGCATCAAGATAAAAAGCCTTTTATGTGCAGCAGCCCCCCTAATACTCACCTGAGCCCCATCTCTGTCCACCGATGTCCACAAGTGTCTCAGCCATCCAGGACTCTCCTTTTTGATTGGCTGAGATTGACTGAGACACAGCAGTGGCGCCATTGGCTTCTGATGTCGATCAAAGTCAGCTAGTCCTTCAGGAGAGGGAGGGGGTGGGGCCAGGCCACGACTCAGTGTCTGAATGGACACATGGCTCCGGTGCCCTCATAGCAAGCTGCTTGTTGTGGGGGCACTCAACAGGAGGGAGAGGCCAGGATTACAGAAAAGGGACCCAAGAAGGATGGATATGATCTGCTCTGTGCAAATCCACTGCAACAGAGCAGGTAAGTATAACATGTTTGTTATATTTATCGAAAAAAAACAAGACTTTACAATCACTTTAAAAATAGACAAGCTGATTTTTTTGTTTTTGGAATCAGTATACCACAATGCATGGCAGCATGTTACTGCACCGTTGGCCCTCTTGCACATGGACATTATAACATACCAATTTTTTAATTCAGAATCTTGCTGGAAGAAAGGTCATGAGTTATGTTCAGTAAAGACCTTGCATATATGTGCATATAAGCGCGTAAAGGTACATATGTGTAAAAACATGTAAAATTCTTCCTCATTCTCCTCTAGCTGCCAGTGCTGCAATTTCTGTGCATGCAAACATATAAACTTGCATAAGCATGCATATGCCCGTAAACTACATTTTCTCATTTATTTTACAGGATTTCATGCATCACTGCATTACAGATCTCTTCAATTGGCTGTGTTAATACCCCATAGAGAACAATGCACCTGTGTTTAGATCCATCAAAAAAAAAAAAAAGGATTCTACAAAGCTACAAATGCCGCATTTTCACTTGTGTGCAAAAGGATCTACTGTAATTGGCACATATGTTACCATAACACATTCATGTGACTGAGCCCAAACAAAGTGAAAATTCACTTTGGAAAGCAAACATGCTCTAGTATTTTAGTACATTAACCGTATCACATACAACTATAAATGAACAGTATTTCTACTGCAGAATTGTTGCTGCCAGCAAATAAAAAGAAAAGAAAAATAGTTTTATAAAGATGGCACTAAATGTCAAAAGAATAAACCCAAAACTGTTCAGGGGCTTGTAGGGCTTGATGCATTCCATATACTTCAGCACATATCCTCCACTATAAGAGGTACAGCAGGCAGCTGAACAAAACATACATAAATTGTCATATTGTGAAGAGAAGTCAGTTTCAATTTACTAAACTATGAAGTATCCCTTCGCAGCTAGCAGAGGACAATGACACATAGTTATTGGAGAATATTGTTGGTATAGCGTCAGTGAAGATTGCTTATGTCATGTTGTCACTTGTTAGTTGCCTACGCAATTACAGAATTGCTTGGACTAGTCGATGTCTTTTCACATCTGTTTATGCTCCTGCTATCACACTTCATTATGAAAGCCTCCTGTTTAGAAAGCTATCCTATGGCCTATTGGAAAGATTAATTAAACGTTCCTATTAGTGAGTGTCTAATTTGTATGCACATTATTTTCTACTAAATAAAATACATGAACTTCAATTTAGCTGCATGTTAGCTAGTGTTTATTATCCTAACGTTATAAAGTCAGCCATTTTTGGCTGTATCTCATAAAAGCTATTATACCCATGATAAATACAGCTGTATGCAGGAGAAGCTGTGCTGCGATTCAGGTATTTGTATTCCTGCATTACCCTTAACCACTTCAGGACCGCCGTATTGCCATTGTACGTCAACACAGTGGCACAGGCAGGCACAATCACGTAGATTTACGTGATTGCCTTCCAGCGGGTGGGGGGTCCGATCGGACCCCCTCCCGCTGTTTACGGCGGTCCGAATCGGTCCAGGAGCGCTCCGTGATGAGGGGATGGCCGTTGGTTTTCGGCCACCCCCTCTGGATCGCTCCTGGCCAATGAGAAGCTTCCTCCCCTGTGTATTGTTTACACAGGAAGGAGGAAGTGATGTCATTCTCCTCGGGGCGGTCTTTTTGACCGGACTACGAGGAGAAGACTAATAGTAAGTGTGCACCAACACTACACTGACATGTAGGTACACACAGGCACACAAACCCCCCCCCCGATCCCCCCCCCGATCGCCCCCCGATCCCCCCCGCCCCCCCTCCCCCCCCAGTCACAGTGTCACTGATTGCATTGATCATTTCTTTACTGATCAATGCATTCAGTGTCAGTTGTGACAGTAAAAACTGTCAGGACAGTTAGTGTTAGGTCCAGGGTAGCCCCCTATCACCCCCCAATAAAGATTTAACCCCCTGATTGCCCCTAGAGTTAACCCTTTCACCCCCTTTTGCCAGTGTCACTAAGCGATCATTTTTCTGATCGCTGCATGTGTCGCTAGGTAGCTAGTTATTTTTTTAGGTTCACCGCCAGGTTCTTATATCGCTAGGTACCCCGATATACTACCCAATAATGGTTTTAACCCCCTGATTGCCGCTAGTTAACCCTTTCACCCCCTTTTGCCAGTGTCACTAAGCGATCGTTTTTCTGATCGCTGCATTAGTGTCGCTACAGTCGCTAGGTAGCTAGTTATTTTTTTAGGTTCACCGCCAGGTTTTTATAGCGCTAGGTACCCCGATATACTACCCAATAATGGTTTTAACCCCCTGATTGCCGCTAGTTAACCCTTTCACCCCCTTTTGCCAGTGTCACTAAGCGATCATTTTTCTGATCGATGCATGTGTCGCTAGGTAGCTAGTTATTTTTTTAGGTTCACCGCCAGGTTTTTATATCGCTAGGTACCCCGATATACTACCCAATAATGGTTTTAACCCCCTGATTGCCGCTAGTTAACCCTTTCACCCCCTTTTGCCAGTGTCACTAAGCGATCGTTTTTCTGATCGCTGCATTAGTGTCGCTACAGTCGCTAGGTAGCTAGTTATTTTTTTAATTTCACCGCCAGGTTTTTATAGCGCTAGGTACCCCGATATACTACCCAATAATGGTTTTAACCCCCTGATTTCCGCTAGTTAACCCTTTCACCCCCTTTTGCCAGTGTCACTAAGCGATAATTTTTCTGAACGCTGCATCAGTGTCGCTAGTGTCGCTAGGTAGCTAGTTATTTTTTTAGGTTCACCGCCAGGTTTTTATAGCGCTAGGTACCCCGATATACTACCCAATAATGGTTTTAACCCCCTGATTGCTGCTAGTTAACCCTTTCACCCCCTTTCACCAGCGATCACAGTATAAGTGTCACTGGTGACGCTGGTTAGCCAGTTAGTTATTTAGGTTCCCCGTCAGGTTTTTATATAGCGCCAGGGACCCCCATATACTACCTAATAAAAATTTGAACCCCCTGATTGCCCCTAGTTAACCCTTTCACCACTGATCACCGTATAAGTGTTACGGGGGACTCTGGTTAGTTTGTTTTTTATATATAATCCGGAAGGCAGTGCTTGGTTTTCGGGGTCCCGTACGTGGCTAGGCTCCCAAAAAGTCCCCCACATGTGGTATCCCCGTACTCGGGAGAAGCAGCAGAATTTATTTTGGGGTGTAATTTGACTTCTGCCCATAGCATGTGTGAGCAATATATCATTTAGTGACAACTTTGTGCAAAAAAAAAAAAGTTTGTAATATTCCCGCAACTTTTGGCAAAATATAAAATCTTCCATGGACTCAACATGCCTCTCAGTAAATAGCTTGGGGTGTCTACTTTCCAAAATGGGGTCATTTGGGGGGGTTTTGTGCTATTTTGGCATTTTATGGCCTTTGAAACTGTGATAGGTAGTGAGGAGTTAAATCAAAAATTTGCACCCTTAGAAATCCTGAAGGTGGTGATTGGTTTTCGGGGTGCCGTGCGCGACTAGACTCCCAAAAAGTCCCACACATGTGGTATCCCCGTACTCAGGAGAAGCAGCAGAATGTATTTTGGGGTGTCATTTCACATATGCCCATAGCATGTGTGAGCAATATATCATTTAGTGACAACTTGGTGCAAAAAAAAAAAGTTTGTAATATTCCCGCAACTTGTGGCAAAATATAAAATCTTCCATGGACTCAACATGCCTCTCAGTAAATAGCTTGGGGTGTCTACTTTCCAAAATGGGGTCATTTGGGGGGGTTTTGTGCTATTTTGGCATTTTATGGCCTTTGAAACTGTGATAGGTAGTGAGGAGTTAAATCAAAAATTTGCACCCTTAGAAATCCTGAAGGTGGTGATTGGTTTTCGGGGTGCCGTGCGCGACTAGACTCCCAAAAAGTCCCACACATGTGGTATCCCCGTACTCAGGAGAAGCAGCAGAATGTATTTTGGGGTGTCATTTCACATATGCCCATAGCATGTGTGAGCAATATATCATTTAGTGACAACTTGGTGCAAAAAAAAAAAGTTTGTAATATTCCCGCAACTTGTGGCAAAATATAAAATCTTCCATGGACTCAACATGCCTCTCAGTAAATAGCTTGGGGTGTCTACTTTCCAAAATGGGGTCATTTTGGGGGGTTTTGTGCTATTTTGGCATTTTATGGCCTTCGAAACTGTGATAGGTAGTGAGGAGTTAAATCAAAAATTTGCACCCTTAGAAATCCTGAAGGTGGTGATTGGTTTTGGGGGTGCCGTGCGCGACTAGACTCCCAAAAAGTCCCACACATGTGGTATCCCCATACTCGGGAGAAGTAGCGGAATATATTTTGGGGTGCAATTTCACATATAACCATGGCATGTGTGAGCAATATATCATTTAGTGACAACTTTTTGTAAAAAAAATTTTTTTTTTTTTTTTTTGTCATTATTCAATCCCTTAGGACAAAAAAAATAAATATTCAATGGGCTCAACATACCCATCAGCAATTTCCTTGGGGTGTCTACTTTCCAAAATGGGGTCATTTGGGGGGGATTTGTACTGCCCTGCCATTTTAGCACCTCAAGAAATGAGATCGGTAGTCATAAATTAAAAGCTGTGTAAATTCCAGAAAATGTACTCTAGATTGTAGACGCTATAACTTTTGCGCAAACCAAAAAATATACGCTTATTGACATTTTTTTTACTAAAGACATGTGGCTGAATAAATTTTGCCCTCAATGTATGACTAAAATTTAGTTTATTCGATTTTTCTTATAACAAAAAGAAGAAAATATCTTTTTTTTTCAAAATTTTCGCTCTTTTTCCATTTATATCGCAAAAAAAAAAATCGCAGAGGCAATCAAATACCATCAAAAGAAAGCTCTATTTGTGGGAAGAAAAGGACGCAAATTTCGTTTGGGTGCAATATTGCATGACCGCACAATTACCAGTTAAAGCAGCGCAGTGCGAAATTGCAAAAAGACCTCTGGTCCTTAAGGTGTTTATTGGTCCGGAGCTGAAGTGGTTAAGGAATATATTGCTGCATCTGTGGGAATTAAATTCCTTTCAAAGCAAATTGTTCATTTTTTTCTGAAACAAAACCAATCAGTTACACCTCATGTTTTCTTCCAACGCTAAAGTTTAATATGGTAAGAGTATGATAGCATTTAACACATGAAACATCTTTTTAAAACACATTAAGAAAGGTGTTAGGATAAAATATGGGAGATGCTATTTCTGACTAGGGACTTAAGGATCCAGCCTTTTTCTGACATTTGATATTTACAAGTAAAAATCTGTATTTTTTGCTAGAAAACTACTTAGAACCCCCAAATATTTTTTTTTAAGCAGAGACCCTAGAGACTAAAATGGCGGTTCTTGCAAATTTTATGTCACATGGTTTATGTGCAGCTTTTTTTTCAAACGCAGTATTTAAAAGAAAATACACTTTAATGAGTTAAAAATATATATATATATATATATATTTATGGTCGTTGCCCTATGACCGAGAGAGATGTGGATCACATAAACACACAAGACTTACAACATAAATAGACCTGAAGTGTGCCATGATGGTCTGGCTGGTATGCCAAGAAAAGGGGGCATACCCAAGGTAAGTAAAGGGTAGTTTATGAAGAAGGATGTGCTGAGAAGTGCCCTGAAAAATGGTGGGAGGGTATTGCGCACTGGAACTGACAAATAGCATGGGCGATTGGGTGCGTAAATAGCCTCCGGACTCCTCCCATACATTCAGGCCACCATACTGGCCTTCTTATTTATGGTCATGGCCCTATGACCGAGACAGATGTGGATCACATAAACACGCGGCAATACTTACAACATAAATAGACCTGAAGTGTGCCTTGGTGGTCTGATCGGTATGCCAAGAAAGGGGGCAAAAGACTGAGGCCGCGTACACACGCGCGGACTGTTCGCCCAACTTTGTCCGTCCAACAGTTTCGGCAAACAGTCCGCTCAAACTTAGCATGGACGGACATGGCCACACACGACGGACGAACAGTTTGCTGAAACCGTGCGCGATGACGTTTCGGCACGCACGACGGATCGAAAATTTCGACGTCCAATACACTGCAATGCAACCTTCCGACGTGGAAATCCTTTCTGAGCATGCGCGAGACTTAGTTGGCCGAACAAGCCTACACACGAGCGAACAGTCCGCTGAAACCTTGTTTCAGCGGACAGTTTTTCGGAATTTCCGTAAGACCTTGTTCGTCCAACTGTCCGCTGAAACTGTCCGCTGAAGCCCCACACACGAGCGGACTGTCCGCCCAAACACTGTTCAGCGGACAAGGTTGGGCGAACAGTCCGCCCGTGTGTACGCGGCCTCAGGGGAATAACTCTTAATTAATTCTTGTGGTTATTGAGCCAGCTTGGTGAAGGCTTGTGCCATTTCTTCCAGAGGATTTGGGATGTATGTGGCAAAACAAACGGACTTCCATTGGCCTAGTTTGTTGATTAATTTGTCTGGTACTCCATGTAGGGAGGCAGCTGAGGCTGCTCTAATCCGGAAGAAATGTCCAGAGAATTGACAGGGGTTGAAGCCCAAGTTGCTTAGGAGGACCCTAACATGCTTGATAAACTGGCTGCCACTCAAGGGGCTGGTTAGAAAGAGTAGCTACGAGCTACCATCAGATTGACTGGGTAGATGGGACAGTAGTCGGTTGAGCACCGTGACTGGCACCAGGCATTGTTAGTCTGAAACAGGTTGATGTCAACCCCAGGCCCTGTTTGTTGCGTTTTGTGGACTGTGAGATGAAGAGTGTAATGGTTCAGAAAGTGAGTCATGTGGTGTCAGAAAAGTTTCAGACTGCCGGTGCCGCTGATGGTAAATTCACTAGGTTGTAGGAAATCGTAGAAAGCCCCAAACGGAGAACAAGTAAGGATTTTAGACATCCTGAAGAGGGCACTTGTGATAGGTAGGCATTTGCCACTGACTACAGGTTGGTGCTTCTGTATGCCCCATAGGAGGGACTTGACTGCATGGGCCAAGAATACTGATGGTTTACTGGGGTCCTGTAAGAACAGGAAATGATGGCTAGTTGATGGCTAGCCTGATGGTATTGTGAGAAAAGGGCCAACTGTGTGTGGCAATTAGGGATGAGCCGAACACCCCCCTGTTCGGTTCGCACCAGAACCTGCGAACAGACCTAAACTTCGTGTGAACTTTAGAACCCTATTAATGTCTATGGGACTCGAACGTTCACAATCTAAAGTGCTCATTTTAAAGGGTAATATGCAAGGTACTGTCCTAAAAAGTGTTTGGGGACCTGGGTCCTGCCCCAGGGGACATGGATCAATGCAAAAAAAAGTTTAAAAACTGAAGTTTTTTCAGGAGCAGTGATTTTAATAATGATTAAAGTGAAACAATAAAAGTGTAATATTCCTTTAAATTTCGTAGCTGGGGGGTATCTATAGTATGCCTGTGAAGGGGTGCATGTTTCTGGTGCTTAGAACTGTCCCTGCACAAAGTGTCATTTGTGCAGGAAAAAAAGTCTTTTAAAATCACTTGCGGCTAAATTGTCGGCTCCCCGTAATACAGAGAACACTCAATGAGCAAGTGATTTTAAAAGACTTTTTTTCCTGCACAAATGACACTTTGTGCAGGGACAGTTCTAAGCACCAGAAACATGCACCCCTTCACAGGCAGTTTTTAAAACTTTTTTTTGCATTGATCCATGTCTCCTGGGGCAGGACCCGGGTCCTCAAACACTTTTTAGGACAGTAACTTGCATATTACCCTTTAAAATTAGCACTTTAGATTTCTCCCATAGACTTGTATAGGGTGTTCCGGCTTTTCGAATTTGCCGCGAACAGCCCAAATTGTTCACTGTTCGCTGAACAGGTGAACAGGCAATCTCGAAGCTCATCCCTAGTGGCAATACGTGTCTAACTTTGCCTATCACTGATCCGGGGCAAAAACTTGCCGTAAGTGTTCCAAGCAGTGCGAAAGGCCTTCAGTGTGTTGTGTGCCAAGGAGTGGTTAATGAGCTGGATTGTGTTGGCGAGATGCAACTTCAGTCCATCATTAGCAGCGACCAGGTTGGGATAGGACTATTTGTTGGGTCGGCTCCAGGCTCCTGCTGAAAAAACAAAGTAGGGTTGAAACGGGACAGTGCATCAGCTTCAATTTTGCATTTGCCTGGATATATGTCTACAGAAGATATTAAACTGGTGACGGATTGACAGCTGCGCTAGCCTGTGTAGGAAGCACATGATGAGAAGTGACTTGGATCTACCTTTATTGATGATGTCGGCCGGGGCCTGATTGTCTGTGGTGAAGAGCACCTTCTGTCCTGTCCAAGTGTGGCCCCAGACCTGGGCAGCGGAAACGATGGGATACAGCTCAAAAAGAGTGATGAAGACTGGGTGAAAGCAGAGTTTTAAGAGAATTTCTGAGGGCCAAGGTTCAGTGAACCAGTGATGGCTGCGAAGCTCATGGAGGCTGCGGCATCAGTGACCACCCATGGTGGCTTGGCTGACACTGCCGGTATGAACACTGAAATGCCTTTCCAGCTGGTGAGGAACTTGTCCCACATATCTAAGTCTGCTACTCCTGCTTAGTCTAGTTTGAGAACTTGGTCTGGATCTTGCACTGGTGTGACAAAGACTAAAGCTGTGATATAAAGGACCGTCCTTGGGGAATAATCCTCATCGTGAAGTTCAGTATCACTAGTAAGGATTGCAAATGCCTCACTCTTGTGACCGGGTGAAGTCGTGGATAACTGTCCTGGTATGGGCTAGTTTGTCGGGAGGCAGGCTAGCCTGTATGGCAAGCATGTCCAGAGTTACACCTAGGAAGGTGATAGAGTGTGCCAGGCCTTCCACTTTATGCTCGGCTATGGGCATGTTGAGGTTACTGAACATTATTCTCAACCTGTCTAGATCTACCGGTGGTTTGCCTGGTTGTTTAGATGAGTAGGAAGTCATTGAGGTGGATAACCATCTGACAGTGGGCCTGG
Source organism: Lithobates pipiens (assembly GCF_037356315.1). Taxonomy (NCBI): domain Eukaryota; kingdom Metazoa; phylum Chordata; class Amphibia; order Anura; family Ranidae; genus Lithobates; species Lithobates pipiens. Next base: position 407,524,491 of record NW_027507748.1, read on the forward strand.
TGTGACTTTTACCTGAAATTAACTGGCCCACCCCTGTCATGTAACTGACCCCGGTGAAGATGCAAACTGTACATTCTTCCCCTCCTATTTATTTTTTTATTAATTATTTTTTTTACTTGGGGATATATAGTACAACCTGGTGCCAGATGGAAACCTGAACTAACCTCAGGGAGAAAGACAGAGAAAAAATTAGTGGCCCGAATGCCACTGGAGATGACTGATCAACTGGGTGCCGCTGCGTGTTTGTGTGGCTGATTGTGTGCCACTGTGATGTGTTTGCAAGTTATTTTGTATGCGGGTTTGCCGCAAAGTGTTTTATACTACTGGAGACTATATTGCGTGGTTGCAAGGGTGCCAGGTTGCTGGGACAATATTGCATGGTTGCAGGGGTCTCGATTAGTATGAAGGTTTGTTTTTGAGACGACATTGCGTGGTTGCAAGGGTCTCAGTCTGGTTTGCTGAGACAATATTGCTTGGTCGCAAGGGCCTCAGTCTGGTTTGCTGAGATGATATTGCGTGGTTGCAAGGTTCTCAGTCTGGTTTGCTGAGACGATATTGCGTGGTTGCAAGGGTCTCAGTCAGTTTGCTGAGACGGTATTGCGTGGTTGCAAGGGTCTCAATGAGTATGAGGTTTTTAGTTTTTATAAATTATTTATTTATATTTATTTATTTATTTTATGTTATTGCATGGTTGCAATGGCCTTGACGAGTGAGGGGTCGCTGAGATGATATTGCATTTTGCAAGGGTCTCAAATGAGTGTCAGTCTGCTGAGACGATATTGCATGACTGTGAGGGTCTCAATGGGTGTCGGTTTTGCAGAGACGATATTGCGTTTGCAAGAGTCTCGATGGCTGTGAGGCTGCTGACACAATATTGCCTTTGCAAGGGTCTCAACAAGAATGTCAGGCTGCTAAGACTATTTGTCTGGCTGCAAGCGTCTTAATGAATGTCAGGTCGCTGGGGCGAGACTGCATGGTCACAATGGTCTTGATGAGTGGGAAGTTGCTTGAGACGGTATTGCGTGTTGCAAGGGTCTCTGTGAGTGTCAGGATGCTGATACGATTTTGCGAAGTCGCAAGGGTCTCGATGAGTATGAGGTTTGTCATGAGATGATATTGCATTGTTGCAAGGGTCTCGATGAGTGTGAGCCTGCTGAGAAGGTATTGCATTTGCAAGAGTCTACACAATGGTGTCAGGTTGCTGGGCCGAGATTGCGTGGTGGGGTTTTTTATTTTATCATTTTTTTTTCTTTTTTTTGACAAGTGAGAGGTTGCTGAGACGATGCTGCATTTTGCAAGGGTCTTAACAAGAGGGTCACGCTGCTGAGGCGATTTGCTTAGTTGCAAGGGTCTCAACAGGTGTCAGGTTGCTGGGCCGAGATTGTGTGGTGACAAAGGTTTTTTTGATGAGTGAGAGGTTTGCTGAGACAATATTGAGTTTTGCAAGGGTCTCAACAATGGTGTCAGGCTTCTGAGATGATTTTGCCTGGCTGCAGGGTCTAAACAAATGAGAGTTGGGTTACCTAGAAAAGGATAGAAACATCTGGCTTGTTTGGTGGCTTACCTTACTTCTAATGCCACACGAGTGGACTTTTCAACATCCAAAGTCTGACGGAATGATTCCGGCAGACTATTCGATCGTGTGTGGGCTGCAACGGACTTTTGATTCGCAAAAGTCTGACAGACTTTAGAAAATGGAACATGCTTCAAATTTTTCCTACGGAACTCCGCCGGACCCAGTTCCGATGTAGAATTCCGCTCGTCTGTATGCTTTTCCGACAGACCAAAAACGACGCATGCTCTGAAGCAAGTACGAGACGGAAGTGCTCGGTCTTGTAAAACTCCAGTTCGTATTGGAAGTAGCACATTCGTCATGCTGCAAATTCTGTGCTCGTTTAAATGCAGCGCATCTTCTTTATAATGCTAGAAGAACGAAGTTGCTTTGCTGCTCATATTCACTCACAGAGTTCTCACAAAACACATTTCTGGCTTATTTCTCCTCATCTCATGAATGATATTGTTTTTATTTTAAAGCCCCATCTCAGTAATAATGTATTTTTTTTTTTTTGGTAGTCCTCTTTTTTTTATTTTTTCATCCATATTTTTCGTATAATTCTTTCCCAATTATTTTCTAGTGATCTCCATATTTAATTATTCTGTCAAGTTAACACCAAAAACCTTTATTTTTTTTTATTTTTTATTTTTTTCATTGCCACAATAACCTTTTTATTTTGTGTGTGTCATTACCACAATAACCTTTTTATTTTGTGTGTGTCATTACCACAATAACCTTTTTATTTTGTGTGTGTCATTACCACAATAACCTTTTTATTTTTATTCTGGTGACAAGTTACCACAATAAAATTTTTTTTTTTTTTGGAACCTCAAGGAGGTTGGTGTCCCTTGTTAATTTCACATTGTCTTTTAGAAATGTCTTTGACCAAAAAACACATAGGCAATTATATTTTCCCAAAAAAATATCCATTTATTCTGGTTCAAAAAATCAAAATGAAGGCAACACTGGAGAAACTTCTGGCATTTGTGTAGCCTTTTGGCCCCAGGGCAAACATTAAAGTCTGTGGAAAAGAAAATTGCCATATTGAGAAGTACAATATGGTCCCTGAATCCCAGAGATCAAGAGCAGCAGCAGATGGTATATATGTCCCCAGGCTGTGGTACAACAGGCTGCGTCTTTGGTCAGACCAGACTGAAGCCAGGTCATCACTTTCTTCTCTTCGCTCCACCCTTCACTGCACCCTTCCCTGCAGAGTTCTCAGCAGCCTTCCTGTGAGGCTGTGTCTCTGGCGGTGTGCTTGTGGCAGGAGGAGGAGGAGGAACAGGAGGAACTTGATCCACGATTTCACTTGTGGCAGTTAATTCGCCACTCAGCCCCTTCTGCAAGGCCGAGAAAATGATTCTCTCACATTGGAGGCGTTGGCCCATCTCCAATTGCTGCAACCGGCTGGCTATATAGCAGCCATAGGCCTCTTCAGCTTCAGGGAGGCTCCTTAAGACATTTGTAGCCTCTCGAATGAGGTGCAGTGATTCCTCCTGTGTGACCTTCATCTTCTTTTGCCTTTTTGCCGGAAGACGGAGGGGAGGCACCTGCGACTGTGTGAGTCTCCTACTGGGCCCGGCCACCTCCTGGCTGACAGTGGGCCCAGCCTCCTCCTGCCTGCCACTTTCCACAACTTCCTCCTGGCTGAGCTCATCCTGTGTATAAAAAAGGGACATCGTTTTAGTTTTTTGTTCATCAATCATAAACATTTTTCAGCTCCTGACTTCAAAATTCTGTTAATACATATAAAAGAGTATCATTATGACACCAGTATTTCTTGTTTCTGCTGGTGACAAACATTTGTGGCCACTACTGTAAATTGATATGTCAAAATATTTGTTTTTTTAACATCAATAATAGCGTTTAAATTATAACATCTAGTTAACATCAGTAATATTATGAATATCACTATTTATTGTAACAAACTACCTGGCTCCAGCTGGGTGCATCCGCTTTTTCCAGGATGGAAGGCTCAGGTTGCTCATCAGCCTCTGCTGGGGTGGAGGGAATGCTGCAGGGAAGGGTGGAGGGAAGGGTGGAGGGAAGGGTTGAAAGCGATTCCCTGGCCTTACTCTGGTCGCCAATAAACCATAGTTTGTCAAAGTACCACAGCCTGGGTACATACACATCACCTGCTGCTGCTCCTGATCTGATGGATTTAAGGATTTTATTATTCTCCTTTCTGTACATATTTCTCAATATTTGAATTTTCTTTTCCACAAAGTCCACGTCTGCCTCTGGGATCCTAGTCTGCACAAATACCAGAAGTTTCTCCAGCGTTGCCCTCCTTATTGGTTTATTATAATAATCACTGTGCTTTACTTACCACAGATTTGTCAGCTCCTTGTATTTATTAATAAATAGGCTCAAAAATTCTGGATCTTTAAATTTCTGATTCATTTTTCTGAAAGACAATACACAAGCCAAAAACAATAATGTTAGCCCAGACTCTCCTAATCTTAGCCCAATATAGACCCCAATCTATAAGCAGGATATGCCACTGATTTGGGGAATTTTTTTAAACTTACCTTCGTTTTGCTTGCTCACAACTTCCGTTCCTATTTTCTCCAAGCACGTACGACATGTGCATGTTGGCGTTATATACAGTGTGCACGCGTAGAACCACGCCTGCGTTGCCCGCCCATGACGTTCTTTTGGTCAAGTCTTTTTTTCCCGCCCTTTTGTGCGCACATAACGTACGTAAGCACGTACGACATGTGCATTTTGGCTTTATATACAGTGTGCACGCGTAGAACCATGCCTGTGTTGCCCGCCCATGACGTTCTTTTGGTCAAGTCTTTTTTTCCTGCCCTTTTGTGCGCACATAACGTACGTAAGCACGTACGACATGTGCATTTTGGCGTTATATACAGTGCGCACGCGTAGAACCATGCCTGCGTTGCCCGCCCATGACGTTCTTTTGGTCAAGTCTTTTTTTCCCGCCCTTTTGTGCGCACATAACGTACTTAAGTACGTACGACATGTGCATTTTGGCGTTATATACAGTGCGCACGCGTAGAACCACGCCTGCGTTGCCCGCCCATGACGTTCTTTTCCAAGAATATTTCCCGCCCCCTTTTCTCTACGGTGCGCAGTAGGAGAAACATGGCGGAAACACAACAGGTGCTTGATATTAATGACTCCAGTAGTCACGAATCCCCTGAGCCACAAACGTCCCAATCCGGAAAGAGGAGATTTAAGGCCTCAAATATGGCCTTTGAAGAGATGGTGGAGATGGTGGCAATCTTGAGAAGTAAGGATTATGATGGCAAGTAGGCTTGTGCAATTCGTTTCGTAACGAATCGAAATTCGTCCGAATTTAGCCATTTTCGGACATTCGGAAGCATTCGAATTTCCGAACAAAGCAATTACGAATAAAACCGAATCCGAACTAAATTATCATAAATAGCGAATGCCTTCGGCATAATTCGTTAATGCGTTAACGCGGCAACAGCAAGTCGACTTGTGATCGTAATCACATAACGAATAATTTAATTATATTCGAATCGATTCGTTTTATTCCCTAGTGAGCTACTAACAATTCGAAAGAAATTGATTCATCAGAATGTCCGATAAATTTAATGAAATCATTCATTATGCAAAACCACGAGTCGACTTCGTATTGCATTAGTCCGCGTTAAAGCATCATTCGCTATTTGAGATAATTTTTTTCGGATTCGGTTTTATTCGTAATTGCTTTGAACGGAAATTCGAATGCATCCGAATGTCCGAAAGTTGCAAAATTCAGACGAATTTGAATACATCCGAATGCATCCGAATGTCCAAAAATAGCAAAAATCAGACGAATTTCAATGCGAATGCATTCGTTATTCCGGATATTAGTGAATTACAGTTTTTTAAGCCAATCAGTTGATTCCTAGGGGGCTGGATTACTGGCATGGAGTAATTTACAGTCCAATCAGATGATTTCTTTTGTGCTGGAGGTTGGATTAAGGGCAAAAGGTCACTGCATTGTGCATTCCACAACTGAGTGAGAAAGGGAGTTTGAGCAGAGGAGGAGAGAAAATATTTGAGAAGTAGCAGAAGAGAGTCCAGTCTCGTAAAAAATTTTGTCAAGATGGATTCAAGCTCTCAACATGAGGTTCCTCCTCCTGGTACCAGCAGCAGCAGTGACACAGCAACAACAACCGCTACCAGCACTTGTGAGTTTGTACCACCATTGTCTGTGTCATGCATGTCAGCATCTGTATTGCTAGGCCCAGACAGTCATACTTCCACCACCAGTACACAACGTTCCAGTAGGCGTGTTAGGTCTCACAAGAGTACCTTTTCAATGGATAAGCAAATGAAGCAGCAGAAGAAGCTTGCCTGTCCTGTTTCAGTGCCTCAGCCAAAGCGTTCAGGCAGATCTAGCACCTGCAAAAGGCCTAGCTCTGATAGTGCTATGCTAAGGCCACCCTCCAAACAGAAAAGGTCAGAGAGGGAAACTGTTGGTTCAAAATCCCCTACTAGCAGGGCTGAAAGGTCCTGCTCTGAGACTAGGAAGCAGTCGGCATCTATTGCATGTCGTCGCCTTTTTCAGGATCTTCCCCCAAGAACAACCTGCACAATAACTACTAGTGCCACTGCCAGTTGTGTCACCACCACCTCTGCTATGGGCACTTTGAGAAATGTGGTGACACCAAGTCTTTTTTACAGGAAAGGCCTGACACTACCACCTACACAGGCTTTTGATTCTGAGCATCCGTTTAAGCAGCCTAAAAGTGAAATATTTGAATATGAGCAAGACATTTTGTGCGCTCATAGTTCCACCACCACCACTATTGCTACTCCCATTGGCACCACCATCACCACTGAAAAAATTACATCTACAGGTCATAGAAGTAATGAGGGAGATTTTTTAGTCACATTTCCCATTAGCCATCCGAGAGAAGAGGGAGTTCAGCAGGTCCCCCCAACATCTGATGTTGATAAATCCTCCTTCGCAAACATAGAAGATTCAGATTATACCTTACCTTTTAATCTTGATCAGGAACCAAATATTTATGAGCCAGAATATTCTCCTTCCCATATTAAATTTGATTCTCCACTGTTGTATTCCCCTGAAAGAACGGCACCAGTGGAACCTGCCTCTCCTGTTCCAGTTGAGTCTCCCATAAACATTAGAGCCGCCAGCACAACTGTTAATCATCAAGTAACCTCCTTCACTATCCCCGACATGAGGCCACCTCCCATTTTATCACAAAAACACTGCAGCATAGCAGAGTGCACAGGTCAGGCTACAACCAAAATTAAGCAAGTTGCTCTAGCATCTGCGGCTGAAGAGGAAATTCTCTCTAAAAAATCTTCACCACACAGTGGCAGCACCCGTCGTTCTAAAATTTGGCAACATTTTGTGACAGTTGGTGATGGCCGCACAGCTACATGTAAAATATGCAGCAGAGAAGTCAGCCGTGGGAGACTGTTGGGTCATCTCACGAACACTGGGATGAAGCAACACATGCTTAGCCACCATAGGCCAGTAATGCTGAGGGAAGAAATGGGTGTGTCTCCCCCATCTACCACCACTATTACCAGCAGCAGTGTCAAAGTCACAGCCACTTCTGGAGCTACAGGTCGTAAAATGTTAAACAAATCCATACAGCCCACTATAGAACATTTTGGAGGGGTACATTACCGGGGTATGTCAAAACAGCAGTCCCGTAAACTTACACGCCTCATTGGACAACTTATAGCTGTTGGGGGGGCTTCTTTCAGTTTTGTGGAAGGGGAGCCCTTCAAGCAGCTGATGCAGGCTGTGGCACCACAATACCAGGTCCCTTCTCGCACCACATTCAGTAGAACTATAGTGCCCTCGCTGTACCGGATGTGTTGGGGTTTTGAAGGATTTGCTGGGGAAGGCTGCTGGCCAATCAGTTCACTTTACAACTGATTTATGGAGTGCTACAAGTGGCCAGCATGCCTTCCTGTCCTTGACTGCCCATTGGTGGCAGCCCAATGAGTCGCAAGATATACAACCACCACCACAAACAATTGCAAGGTCAAGAAAAACCTCAAGTGCTGTGGCTGCTGCCACAGTGCACAAGACAGGATTGCACGCCTTCCTCCTCCATGCTGAGGTGATGGATCAGCAGCACACCTCACAGAATATTCTAAATGCACTTCAGAAAATGATAGGGAGGTGGCTAGGGGGACAGGCAGGCACTAATGTCAAAATGGGATTTGTTGTCAGTGATGGCGGAGCTAACATGACAAAGGCTATCCGTGATGGAAGATTTGTTGGTGTGCGCTGCTGTGCACACATCCTGCATCTAGTCGTTAGGTCTGCTCTTGATGATAACACTAACAGTGGAAGGTTAGCAGCACTTTTAGAGTCGTGCCGCAAAATTGCTGGTCACTTTCACCGTAGTGTGAAGGATAGCCACCTTCTCAGGCAGGAACAGAGAAAGGCAGGCCTTGTGGAGCACTGCCTCAAACAGGATGTTGGAACGAGGTGGAACTCCACCTTACATATGCTAGAGCGTATACTTGAGCAACAGAGGGCAATTCACGCAATGGCATGTGAACATTTTATTGGTATTGCCAGACCACTAGGCAGGGAGGACTGGGTCATGATTGACCAAGTTGTCACAGTGCTCAGGCCTTTTGAGGATGTCACTGACAATTTAAGCCAAGAGAGTGCTAGCCTGGCACAAGTGGTTCCCCTCTTTGCACACCTTTCAAATAAAATTGATTCCTTCCTTTCCAATAGGGAACGATTGCCTGGTGGCAATATACTTGCTGAAGTTGATGCCCTTCTGAGGAGGCTGAAGGAGCAACTCAGTTGGAGCATAAAAGAGCTCATCGACTCTCGCCCCGAGTTCATGTTAGCCACAATTTGTGACCCAAGAATAAAAGGCAAGATAGCACTCCGCAGAAATACTCTCACCACCTGGAGGGATAGATTGATAGAGAGGGTACGTGAGAGGGAAAGGAAAATGGGAATACAGATAGAGGAGGGAGAAGAAGAGGAGCTGGAGATGTCTAATGATACTCTGTTAGCTGGTACTAGCAGCACTGCTGCCAGTGCTCGCTCTACCAGAGCATCAGCTTTTTGGGCTGAGGCACTTGACAGTTTTGTGGGACCCACTGAACAGCCCCCTAGAAAAGAAAAAACTGCTGGTGACATAGTTAGGTCTTATCTAGCGGAACCTCCTTTGCCCCCCAGTACAGATCCCTTGAGTTTCTGGGATGAGAAGAAGGATGTGTGGCCTGCTTTGTCCTCGGTAGCCCAGGAGCTTCTTTCCTGTCCCTCAACCACGGTCCAGAGTGAGCGGGTGTTTTCTGTAACAGGAAATATATTATGCCCTCAGCGCTCACAATTGATGCCTCAGCTCTTAGAGCAAATGGCTTTTTTAAAAATCAACCTGCCAAAGCTTGGCTACCCTGCTCTTGACTTTGATGTAGAATAAAAAAATAATGCTCATCCATGATAACATAATCCCCTAAGGCCCTCATTCCATGGCAAATCATCACATGTCCCACCCTGACCATTTCCGTGAGGGCTTAAATGTTAGATATGGTAGTTACTCCATGTCTGACCCTATAACATCCTATCAAATTTAATGAACATCTGAGATGGTCAGGTTGAAAACAAAGTTCCATTTGGTTTGTGATGATTTGGCATGGAATGAGCCCCTACTAAGTCCCACCTCATACCTCCTGCCATGATATTTTACTGCCCAAGGTTTTAGCTGCTGATCTGGTATTATAACTTAAAAGTTAGTTGTCCTTTTGAGACAACTGTGTCATTTAGTAGCATAATAAATAAATGGGACAGCTGTATCATTTGTACATTTAAATTAAAACTTTAAACCATTCAGTTTGTGAAACTTTCCTGCTGCAATAGTCCTGCTATTTCCATTCCACCTGCCTTCATCTCAAATCTCGAATACCTAGGACACTGGAATACAAATGCATTCCCTTTAAGTTCGGTATAAAGCAGCACCATGAAGGTGAAAGGCAAACCGTTTGTCAGTGCGACTGCGCACATGGTCATGCAATATATCAGGAAAGCACACAGACCACGCATGAGTGCAAAAAGCACCTTGGAGGATTGCCTCCTGTCAGGGTTTCACTACCTGGACAGGTGTCAAAACTGTCTCAAGCTGCTGTATTATGTACTTATAAGAAATAATGTTATACAATTATTCTAGTCCTTTTCATAATTTACACAGTGCACTTTAAACACAATACCATTGGATTTTCTCCTAGTAAGCAGTTAGATAAACCATTATTTGTATTTTTAAGTTAAATCTGTTGTTGTTTTGTTATGCAGCTTGCCAGCCAGGCTGCTTGCTTATACTTGTAGTACTGGTGGTGGAAATAATGGTGATACTGAGTCTGCTGTTAATATACATACAGACACAGGAAAATGAAGGCCTACAATGGTACTACGATTCTCCTATACTCCTACCACCAAAATGTTTTGTTTTTGTTCACCCTCTGATGGCACCTACATGATGGCAAGGCGATTTTGCTGCTAATATATCCCGTCCACCAAGATATTCATGTAATCTCCAGGCCACAGTGTTGGCAACATGGCACTTGTAAGTTGGCACTCTGGAAAGTCATCACCCACGACAAGGAAGGAAAGACTGCAATTGCGTTGCCGTGAGTCAGAAATAGGTCAGTACCTGCTCATCTGCCCACTTACTCCCCTATCTATCATTGATTTCCATTCATTTATGTAACTCTTGTTTTATTTGCCAATTTAGTGAAAGTACCACTGGAATGAGTGGATGAGGCTTCATCATGACAGACACATGCAAGTGGTATGTATTAACCATACACATCTTTTAGGATGTATGAATAATGGCAAACTTGTATGTAGGGATGCACGATAGCAGTATTGGATACGCGTAATTTTTTATCTGTACTTGTCTCCAATACCAAAGACCATTCAGGTGCATCCAGGTGCTGTTAGAGAGTGTGATGCCGGCTTCACAGCTTATCAGAAAGCCAGGCCTCCCGGATTCTTGATTGGCAGGGAAGCCGGCGCCAAGCTCCCTCGTGGCACCTGGACGCAGGTAATGGTATTTGGTATTGACGAGTACAGATAAAAGATTACTCGTATCCAATACCGGTATCCATACGTGGAGGGAATCTCAAGTGATGCATGTTCCTTTCAAACATAAAATAAAGACTCGAACACTTTTGCAGGTCATTATATGTTGTAGTCCAAAGTTTCAGTAACAGAAATGGAAATAGTATTAGTCATCACGACTAATACTATTTCCATTTCTGTTACTGCAACTTTGAACTACAACATATAATGATGCGGAAAAAGAAAGAGAATACTAAGGTCAGAGAGGCAGTATAATACCTAGCTAAACCTAAATGAAGTTGTCGGTGACAACTGGCAAAGATGTTCTTTTAACTGTTTACGTTGATTACCATGTGTGATAGCATGTGAGTTTTTATTAAGCAACCAGCTATGTAATAAAGTGTACAATGTCACATAATAATCAATATATAAGCACTAAAGTATGCTTTTATTAGGCAAAAATAATTTGCACAAACAATTGTAGAAAAAAAAACATGTATATTAACACGTATACATATATACAACTATTAACAAAAAGGTGAGCTGAGCTGCCTTGGGTCCTGGAACAGAGGAAGAACTAGCCCTCAGATTTCGGAAGGAGAGGGTTCTCTGCTGCTCTGAGTACTAGCAGACGAGCTCCCAGGCAATGGAGCATTGTGCCTGGAAATTGCTTCCATCAAAGAGAGTCTCAAATGCTCCATTGCCTGGTTCTGCTGTTGGTTTACTCGGGCCAACATAATCTCCATATGGTCAGTCTGTTGCCTGGCTGCAAGTTGAATGCTCCGGGTTAACCTCCTGATGTCCCGTGACATCCTTCTATTGTCACTTGCCAGACTCTGAAGTTCTCTGAGGAGCCTCTGATGCACTGCATCGGGGACAGTTGCTGGTCCAGGTGGTACAGCAGTAGATGGCAGTGCCATCTGGGTACGAGGGGGCAACAGCTGTGGCTGCTCCTGTAGAGGCACACCAGGGGCAGCATCAGATGGTGGCAGGATGCGGGAAACATGGCCCGTGGCCTCCTCTGGCCATGGGGAGAAGACAGGAGTCTGGGGAATCACAGGGGTAAGCTCTGGCTCATTCTGGAGCTCAATGCCCTCGCAAATAAGGACAGGTGAGCAAGGCAGGCTGCATTGTGCTCTCCCCTCTGACTGGTCTTGTTGATCTGAAATAGACGAGATAGCCAATGTTGATGATAGCATTCAAAGAAATAGATTTCTAGACATTAAAATAAAAATATTTATTTTACTTTTAATTTTTTATTTTGACACTGTCCTTTAAAAAATAAATATATTTTGTGTCACATATATTCCTATTACAAGGAATGTAAACAAACATCCCATGTAATAGAAAAAAAGAATGAAAGGTCCTCTATAATGTGAAATCTGGGGTCAAAAAGACCTCAGATCTCATATTTACACTAAAGTGCAAAAAAAATGTATATAAAAAGAATTGTCATATCCCCCCCCCCCAAAAAAGCCCCTTTAAGACTGGAGGGCAGAAGTGGACCTGATCGTCTCCACTGCTACTGGTAAGCGGCAGAGGCGACTGGAGCGAGGTGGGCCTCTCATGCCCCTGATAAAAGTGAACTCGCGGCAAGTCTGCCGAAGTGACCACTTTTATCTGAAAGAGGACCGCCCGCTGAAGAAGATACCGGGCTTATGGCAGCTATCTGCTGCCATAACAATGGTGGTCCTCTTCAAACAGCCGACGTATAACTGCGGCATGTGGTCCTTCCTTAAGTTGTTAAGGGAACAGGTTTGGTTTTTTTAGGTTAACAAATGCTTTAAAGAAACATATGTTTGTTTTTCTTTTCATTATATAGCAAATATTTTATTTTTGCTACTCTTTTATAAGTTCCACCCTAGTTACTGGTGGCCGATTGTAGTGGCGGTCGGATACTAAGATCAGATGCATTTCCAAATATTGTAGTAATAGAATAAACAATTATAGGTTACAATACAAACAGTGGGGTCTATTTACTAAAGGAAAATACACTTGCCACTACAAGTGCACTGTAGATCTGAGGGGGACATGCAAGGAAAATAAAAAAACAGAATGTTTGCTTGTACACGATTGGATGATAAAATCAGCAGAGCTCCACCTCATTTCAGAGTTTCTCCTCAGATTTACAGCGACTGCACTTCTGGGGAGGACATCCCCTCCGGCTGTTTGTAATAACAGACAAGCGGCTGCTTAGCCATATCGGTTGTTAAAAAACGGTACCGGGTGATGTCTGCCGCTGCAGGCATCACCCCAGTACAACACCTCAAAGCACTATATTGGTAAGTTTGTCAACGATAACGATTATTACAAAAAAGTGGCCACCAATAATCGGTCGACCCCTAGTTTGAGGTGTGTGTGTATGAACTTAAAAATGGATGGTTGTTAAATAGCTTTTTATGTGTTTTATAATGCTTGTTTGTAACGTGTGGATGATGATGGTGCCTCGTGTCCTGTTTCTTTATATTGGCAGCTTGCGTATTCTACTTACGTTGAGGAGTAATGTGCCGCTGCTTCCTGACAGAAGCTGATGCTGGAGGGTCCGGGATATGGCTCAGGCTTTCTGTTAAAGATAGAATAAAAGAGTTAAGGTAACCACTTTTTATTACAAAAAAATAATCTATGGTTGTTAAATAGCTTTTTATGTGTTTTATAATGCTTGTTTGTAACGTGTGGATGATGATGGTGCCTCGTGTCCTGTTTCTTTATATTGGCAGCTTGCGTATTCTACTTACGTTGAGGAGTAATGTGCCGCTGCTTCCTGACAGAAGCTGATGCTGGAGGGTCCGGGATATGGCTCAGGCTTTCTGTTAAAGATAGAATAAAAAAGAGTTAAGGTAACCACTTCTGGACCAAGCCTATTTCTGTCAGTTATTGTTTACAATTTAAAATCATTATAGAAAATTACTGAGAACCACAAACATCATATATATATATATATATATATATATATATATATATATATATATATATATATGTGTGTGTGTGTATTTGCACAGTGGCCTTTCAAAAGCAATTTTTTGGGAAAAATTTACAGAATTAAAAAAATTTTTACAGTAAATTTATTTAACCCAATTTTTTGGGATATTGTGATAGACGATGTTACTCAAAGTAAATAGATATCGAACATGTTATGGTTTAAAATTGCAAACGCTCTTGGAATGGCAAGAAACTATGGTACTTAGAAAATCACTATAGGTGAACATGGGATTTTTGTTTTACGATTACCAGTTTAGCGTTACAGAAGAGATCTTTTGCTATAATTATTTCTCTCAATGTGGCAATGCCTCACAAGTGTGATTTGAACACCATTATGGGCACTTTCAAATAATTTATTTTTATTTTGTTCTTATTTATTTTGTTTTTCCAGTTGTACTTTAAAAAAATCCCATTCCCCAAATCCCTCCTTTGCATGTACAAGTATTCAAAAAGCAAAAATCTGCATATTTGAATACTGTGGATTTTTTCATATCGGTGCCATTGGCACCCATGTAAACGAGTACGTAACTTCTGAGTTACTACATTGGAGACTCGATTGAAGCCGATTCTGGCTTTGTTTGCGACTCTGGCATGCCGGCGGACGTGCCGGCTGGTCGCTCCGGACTGGAGACCCGGGCGAAGTGGTGGAAAGCGGCAGGTGGGGGGCTTGTCGTATCCTCTCCCACTCCTTATGATGACAGCTGAGCAGCTTCGGAGCCGCATCGGTTGTTATAGCAAAGCCAACCACCAGATCTAAAAAGAGGTACCGGGGTGACGGCTGCAGCTGCTTATCACCCCGGTACAACCACTTCCTCAAAGCGCTGTACAGATACATTGTTTTGTGGGAAGTGGTATGCTACAGGACTTATTTGGGCTTTAATTTTTTTTTTTTATTCCCTTGCACAGTGTGACATTTATTGGCTGAGAACAATCAGCTAATCTCTCAGCCAGAGAATGGACGGCAGAGGATTGTCACCCGGCTTCGGGAGCACAGCAGAAGCCAGATGTCATAAATCTGACTTCATAACAAAAAGGAGCAAGTCCCAGATAAGAGGAAAAATCATTGCTAAATTGTGCTTTGACAGCCCCTCCTCTTTTATTTCTCAATCCCATTCTTACATCAGTTTCCTCAGTCCCCTGGCATATCACAATCCCCCTTCACATCACAGTTTACAGTAGTGTTCTGAACCTCCGTTCACAATAGTATCTTAATCTTCTCCGCCACCTTCATAGCACCTCCCCACAGCTTTGTCCATTGCCCTCCTTCACATCACAGCCCCCTGCAACTCTGGCTCCCTTCACATTACACAGCCTCCTGCATCTCTGCCAGTTTCCCATCTTAACCTCCCAGCTCTGCCCCTGTCAGAATACAGCCTCCACAGCTCTGCCCCTTGCTACCTTATTTGGTCTCACAGAGTTGGAGACACAGTGGGAGACACAGCAGCACTGAATAGTGGGTAGGAGCGGGAGGTGCTGAAGTTAACCAGCAGGTGATTGGTTGCTAGCAACCAATCGCCTGCTGGTTAACTTGGAAAGTTATCTTCAAAAGCTCCGTTCTTGCCCAATATTCAGAGCTGCTGTGTCTCCCGCTGTGTCTCTGGCTCGGTGTGCAGAACGGCACATAAATGGCTGGACTGTGGCGGTTGGCACAGTGTCTCGGTATGCATTTAGCCCACAGTCCGCCATTTAGTGATGTCTGCTTTAAATGTTAAATAGATGTTTGTTATTATGTTTATTTATTATTATGTTTGCTTTGTGTTTATGTTAGGTACTCACCATTACCAGAATATTGAGGGCAGGAACTTGGAGCTGATCCTTCCACAGATGACGTTGCTCGATCTGCAAAACATGAATGTAAAGTAAAACGTAAGTCTTACATGCGTAGTCATAAAAAAAAAAAATAGTGAGCTGGAAACAACATATAACTGCAATATATAATGATATATTTTATTTTACTCACCAGCTCTCCGATGCTCGGCTGGACCCTCTCTGCTGACTCCAGGGACATCCTCGTCTGCAAGCAGGCCATCTCTCAGCTCTGCCTCCCACTGTCTGAAGACCACAGCCTTTCCTCCAGTAGACTGGGCCAGAAGATGCTTCTCTATCTTTTTATTAACTGACGCCCGACAATCATAAAACCTGCAAATGAAAAAAATAAGATACAGTATAGTTAATACACGTTACAACAATATTATTTTTATTTTACATGTTACTTTTCTGTGTCTGTGCCAAATAAATATTTGTGTTACGTTCAAATCAGTTTATTGACTATATATTGACTATATTGTGTATTTTTCACATATATGTGGTGTGTTCTAAGAGTGATATAATATTTGAATAATTACCTGTGCCTGACACCAGAGGTGGCCCTGCGAACCTTGGAGACTGCATTCACTGAGTCCCGGACTCGTTCCCAGGCTGCTCTCTTCGCCGACGTTGAGACATTTAGGCTGAAGAGTCTCAGTTTGTCTCTGTTCACTGCAGCAACCAATGCAAAATTCTCCTCTGGGGTAAATACGGGCCCCCTTGATCTTCCCTGTCTCTTAGTTCGCTGGTGATGCTGCAGGTCGGCGTCAGAAATCTCTTCTGATGTAGGGGTGGACACTTGCCTCTTTTTTTGGACATGCACCCGCTCCACTCCACCTCCATGGGCATGCTCTCTTCTATGCCTTGGCTCCACTCCACTCCTCCGTTCACCTCCACTCTTCCTCTCCCCTTCACGCCTCTCCTCTCCTCCAATCTTCCTCTCCCCTCCCTGCCTCCTCTCCCCTCTACGCTTCCTTTTCTCTACTCTCCCCTCCACACCTCCTCTCCCCTCCTCTTCCCTCCACGCCTCCTCTTCTCTCCTCAACCCCCCACTGATCCTCCTCTCACCTCCACTCCTCTCCCCTCCACGCCCCTCTTCCCCTACACTCCTCCTCTCCCCTCCATGCCTCTCCTCCGCTACACTCCTCCTCTCCCCTGAGTCCCCTCCACTCCTCCACTCCCCTCCACGCCCCCCCTCCCCTACACTCCTCCTCTCCCCTCCATGCTTCTCCTCCACTACACTCCTCCTCTCCCCTGAGTCCCCTCCTCCACTCCTCCACTCCCCTCCACGCCCCCCCTCCCCTACACTCCTCCTCTCCCCTCTTTGCCTCTCCTCCACTACACTCCTCCCCTCCCCTGAGTCCTCTCCTCCACTCCTCCGCTCCCCTCCACTCTCACTCACACCAACAACTCTCATACCAACACCAACATTCTCACTCACAAGTCTCACACGTCCATTCTCACTCCCAGACATTCTAATTTCACCAAAACACACAAAAACAAACACAAAACTCTCTGCTCTGCTCTCTGCTCTGCTCTCTGCTCTGCTCTCTGCTCTGCTCTCTGCTCCTTCCTCACCACACCACTATACAACCTCTCAAAATGGCATACAGGGGCGGAGACTATAGCCACATGTCAAAAACGAAAGTAAAAAAAACGAGATTTCGAATAGTTACGAATAACTGTGATGTATTAGAAAAGTACGAATCCATTCGAAGCACGCAGCACCGCAGCGCCACTGTCAGTCTTGTCAGACGTGTAAATTTACGAATAAACGTCAACGAACAGAAAAGGTTACGAATGTACAAATCCATTCGAAGCACGTTAGACAGCGCCATTGTGTGAGAGACACGTAAAATTACAAATCAACAAACAAAAAAAAAAAAAAAGTAATGAATTTACGAATCCATTCGAAGCACGTTAGGCAGGGCCATTGTAAGAGACTGAAAATTACGAATCAACAAACAAAAGAAAAAGTAGGAGTTGTGTCCAGAATCAACGGAAAAACAACGTACTCTACCAAAAATACGAATTATAAATCAACTAAATATAAGGCCTTCAGAAATACGACTCATTCCGATTCAACTAAAAACCTTACTTGCGAAAATAAGAATTAGTCCGAGCATCCCGTTTTACGAAATTACGAATAACTACGAATCAACGTTAGGCAGCGCCATTGTAAGAGACTGAAAATTACGAATCAACAAACAAAAAAAAAAGTTACGAAAGTAGGAGTTGTGTCCAGAATCAACGAAAAACAACGTTCTCTACCGAAAGTACGAATTATAAAACAACTAAATATACGGCCGACTCATTCCGATTCAACGAAAAACGTTACTTGCGAAAATACGAATTAGTCCGAACACGAAAATCTCGTTTTACGAAATTACGAATGACTACGAATCAACGGGAACGGAAAGAAACGAAACAGAACTAAACGAATTTTTTAGTTGTGCACAAGTCTAATGGCAAGCATGGACCATACACCCATCCGAACTTGCGCAAGGCCAGAATCATGGCCAAAGTAGTTAAGACCCTGCACAATCGTTTTGGGGTACGACGGTCAAAAGACCAATTGAGGAAACGGTGGTCCGACCTTAAATTGAGGGAGCCGGATCAGTACAGAAGGATCAAGAAAGTTCTTTAAAAAAGTAAGTACTTGTCCTGTGTTCCTATTATGATTATTGCATACTGATCCATATGCTTTACCTTTGTACAATGTAAAAAATTGCTGCTTTCATGTTGGTGGATACATTAATCGTATCGTTAATAACAAACCCTCGTTCGTTGTTCGTGTCAAACCTCGTTTATGATACAGGGTTTAATCCTCATTTTTTTTTCAGTGTAATTTTTATGAACAAAAAAAAGATTAGGACATTGTGGTTTAGATGTGTTTCAAACTACAATGACTATAAAAGAACATTCAGTGGAATTGAAGGAGAGGACACTTGGCAGCTGGTTAAAAACACATCTGCACTCATGAGCAAAAGTGTGGGACACCAGAGAACATTTATTAGGGTAAACCACACGGGGTTCCTTGGTATACTTGGGGGAGGGGGGGGGGTTGGGCATCTGTGAAACTTGGCACAAAAAGCGAATTATTGTAGTTTTTGGCAAAGTGAATTGATTTATCATGTCTTCACATTTTGCATCTCTTCATAAACAGACAATTGTACAACACTTCTAATCAAGGTTTCATCTTCCTAGTTCTGGCCTTAAATATCTGTGTGCTAAATATACCTTTTTGTTTGTTAATTTCTCATAGGGGAGAAAAGACTTACAAAGCAGGATCCCAGGGACCGCCGCCCTTGCCAGCATGAATGTGAGGTTAGCCCCATCCCCCCCGTGGATGTGCATGTGGAGGAAGGAGAGGCGGAGGAAGGAGAGGAGATGGGCACCCCACCAGGTGAGTGTCTGACACCACAGCTTCAGGTAATCGATGTATACCTGCATATTTCAAAACACATTTTTACATCTATTTTAGGTGATGTTCAGGTTGTGGAAAGGGACACATTTCCAAGCACCAGTGCCCCCCCCGAGGATGTGGAGGAAGGAGAGGTTGAGGAAGGAGAGGTGGAGGAAGTAGGGGAGATGGGCACCCCACCAGGTGAGTGTCTGACACCCCAGCTTGTTGAAATCCATGTATGACTGCATATTTTTTAAACCAATTTTTATCATCTATTGTAGGTGATGTTCTGGTTGTGGAAAGGGCCCAGTTTTCCAGTGACAGCGCACAAAGGCTGATTGGCCAGATAATGTGCTGGAATGGGGAAATAGATGCCATGCGAACTAGCCTGGATCTCCTGAAGAATCGGATTGACAATATGCAGCAGGAAATGAAGAACATGATCGATATTTTGGGGAGAATATAATCCGTTTCTCCATAATATCGATCATGTTCTTCATTTCCCTTGTTTTTCTTAAGATTGTTACTTCCTAAATTATAAATATTGTGGCTGATTGTTGTTAAATTTTTCATAATTTTTTACGAAAAAGAAAACAAAAATTAAAAAAAAACAAAAAAAAACAAAAAACAAATTTGAAAAATATAAAAAAAAGGAAACTAAAAAATGTTTTTAAAAGAAATTTAAATAAACCCAAAAATAAATAAATTTCATATAAATATTCAATGGCACATGTGAATGTGGCCAAATAAAATTTTTGAAGAATCAACAATGTGTGGCGTATTCTTTCAATGCTCAACACCAGTTTGGGAAAAGTGATTTTGTGTTTCCAGTGACAATGGGCCTTATTTAATTAATGAAAATACACTTGGCACTACAAGTGCACTAGGATAACATAGGAGACAGCACAAACCAAAAGCAAGCAAGAAAACAAAATTCTGATTTGATCTTCTTTTATTATTTTAATTGTTAAAAATTAAAGATTGTGTGGCATTGCAATGGCCCCCCTACCGTTAAAATAAGTTACATATTTTTCCCGAACCTCACGGGCACTTTGGGGGGGCCAAGCCAGTACGGCCAGTATCCAGGCCTGTGATAGTTTCGGGAACAAGTCCAGCCTCAGGCACAAATGAAGATAAATAATTAGAAGAGTTCTTATTTAAATAATTGTGCAAGATGCAACATGTAAGGACAACATGGTTAAGTTTGTATTCTGCCATGTTGATTGGAGTTAGAAAAACACGGAACCGGCTGGCCATTATTCCAAATGCATTTTCAACAACTCTTCTCGCTCTGGCCAGCCGGTAGTTGAAAACCCTCCTCTCCGGGGTGAGGGTTCTTTGGGGGAATGGCCTCATCACGTGCTCGTCCAGACTGAAAGCTTCATCAGCTATGAAGACGAAGGGGAGTTCTTCAACATTATCTGTATCAGGTGGCAATCCCAGGCCACCTGTCTGTAGACGGTGGTAGAACTCCGTCTGGGCGAAGACTCCTCCATCCGACATCCGGCCATTCTTCCCCACGTCCACATACATAAATTCATATTGTGCCGACACCACCGCCATTAACACAATACTGTGAAACCCCTTGTAGTTGTAATAGTACGACCCCGAATGGGGTGGTGGCACAATGTGGACGTGCTTCCCATCTATCGCCCCACCGCAGTTGGGAAAGTCCCAACGGGTGGCAAAATGGGATGCCACAGTCTGCCATTCCTGTGGCGATGAAGGAAACTGGGGAGGCAAAGCATAAAAAAAAAAAAAAAGTACTTTTGCACATTAAACATTGTACATTACAACACAAACTTTATTTCCCGCTTCTGCCTAGTCACAGGACACCGATCGTCTGCTCCCTGTCATCGGGAGCAGTGATCAGGGTCAGGTCACTGCTAGCCCATCCCCCAGACAGTTAATAAACACTCACCCAGAACACACTTTAACCATTCCTCGGCCCCCTTGTGCTTAACACCTTCACTGCATGTGACATTTTTACAGTAATCAATACAATTTTAGAGCATTGATCACTGTATTAATGACAATGGTCCCAAAAATGTATGGAAATTGTCCAATGTGTCCGCCATAATGTGGCAGTCACAATAAAAAAATTAAAAACGGTTAGCACCGCCATTACTATTTACAAAAATGGCAAGATTTAAAAAATGCCATCAAAATAGACCATATTTTGGATACGCTAGAACTTTTGCACAAAACAATCAATAAACGCTTATTGCGATTCATTTGAACAAATTTGGTTAAGAATACGTATCAGCATAAAATGATGTCCAAAAAAATCAGGGTCATATATTTTTGGGGCTATATTTCTTATAGCGAAAAGTGAAAAATAATGCATATTTGTAAAAATGCGGTTTGGTTTTGTTGGTGGTTAATCGCAAAAAATAAAAAAGCAGAGGTGATCAAAGACAACCAAATAAAACCTCTATTTGTGCTAATAAAATGAAGATAATTTACTAGAGGAGCCATGTTACAAGGACGCACAATTGTCAATTCAAACAACGCACTGCCAAATCACAAAAAGTGCTGATGGTCAGGAAGGGGGAAAATCATTCCAGGGTTGAAGTGGGTTAAAAATACAATATATAATTCCACATTAATTTAAGGACACACAGACTAGTTGGAATCATATTAAGTGGGGGGGGGGGGGGGGGGATCCAGTTAAGGACACACAGACCATTTGGGATACTATTAAGGGGGGGGGGATTCAGTTAAGGGGACACAGACCATTTGGAATAATATTAAATGTTTGGTTTTAGGATAAAGCAATACAATGGAGCTGACAAAAGACATTTTAAGTGACTAGACTAGGTGGATATGGGCCTACCATAGCATGTTGGTGAGGTTTAATGAAGGCAAATATGCATGAAAGACAAAAAAGGAGCATTAAAAGATTACAGCATGCATGAGGACAAAGGGGACATTCACAGCATATTGCAATCATGGTAATTAGAGATTAAGGAAAGAAATACAAGACATTAGCAAACATTAAAGACAATAAAATGTGATGTTAAATGATAAATCATACCTTAATATAGCCCTCCTGCAGGACCTGTATGATGGCAGAACAGGTCTCTGGAATAATGATCCCCAGAGCCTGGGGGGAGATGCCTGTAGAGAACTTGAGGTCCTGAAGGCTTCTCCCAAGTAGCGCAACGTGGCGATGAGCCTCTGCTCCGGAGTGATGGCTTGCCGCATGCAGGTATCCTGCCTGCTGATATAAGGGGTCAGCAAAGCCAGCAGACGGTGAAAAATGGGGTTCGTCATCCGGAGATAATTCCTGAAATCATCAGGATTATTCTCCCGGATCTCACGAAGCAAAGGCATGTGCGAGAACTGGTCACGCTGGAGCAACCAATTCTTCGTCCATGAACTCCTCAACACCCTGTTCACGGACTGTTCTTGGGTTGAAGAATGAACTACAACACCAAGCACAAGCAAAGCACGAACTCGACGACGAGTACGTACACGCAACATGGCTTCAAAATGGTCGGCTTGTCAGAACGAACTTAACAGAAGTCACTGAAGAACAGCAAGACCTGTGAAGAGTGAGCTGAAAGTCAGCGAGCGCAGTAGATCGCACTGCAAAATACAGAGACGAACTGACTACACGCACTAAAAAACAGATACAAACCTCACAAGCACAAACTGAAAAGCAGTTAAACGTTCTGAAAAATACGAGTCTGAAAAGCGCGAATCGTCTCTCACCAAACTTTTGCTAACACGAGGTAAACACGAAATTATCAGAAGGAGCCCAAAGGGTGGCGCACTTGGTATTGAACTTCCGTTTTATAGTCTCGTCAGACCTGGTGTACGTCACCGCGTACCAGACGGGCGGACTTTGTTGTGATCGTGTGTAGGCAAGTCCGTTTCCACGTAACTCTGTCGGAACTCCGGCGGAACTCCGGCGGAACTCCGTTGGAAACTCCTTCGGAGTTAAGCCCGCTCGTGTGTACGGGGCTTAAGAGGGCAGTAGAAGGGACAAGGACAACATCCGTTCAATTCGTAGGTTCCTTAGGGGGAGAAAACGAACGACATGGGAGACAACGAATGGTAACGAATTGATATGACATAAAGAATGTAGCAACGAATTTTACCTGCGACAATGAGCCATGTGAGTGATTCACGGCGGACTGTGGTGGGAGTAACTGGAAGGTGTGGCGTGATGCCTTGCACGAGGCAAAACAGCAAAGTTTGGTGTGGAAAATAGAATGAGAGAAGTGCATACGAATGATTCGTAAGTTCCATTGTGGGATGGGTGACACTGAGAGTGGCTATGAATTGACATGACAAAACATGGTAAGAGATCCTACCTGCGACAATGGGCGTGCGACTGGGTCTGCGGGGAATGTGGTGTGGTGTCATGCATGACGCACACAAAATAACTTGTTTTTTTCAAGTAACCGGTGGAAGAACCGTGTATGAACTATTTGTAAGTTCCACTGTGGGATCCAAACACATGGTATGGATGACACTGCGAGTGGCTACAAATTGACATGACAAAAGATGGTAACGAATCCTACCTGCGACAATGGTTGTGCGACTGGGTCAGCATCGATCTGTAGCAGGTATGCAACATATCCGAACAGCGCATGACACACAAAATAACTTGATTTGGCAAGTAACGAGGAGAAGAACCATGTATGAACAATTCGTAAGTTCCGCGCCAGGACATGGGGGATGCAACGGATGGCAACGATTTGTACATGATATGAATGCAAAGTAATGACTCCTACATGCAAGGACAAATGAGATTTTAGCGAAAAGCTATGAATAAGCTATCACAACACACTGTATTAGGGAACAACAGACTCATGAAGTGAGCTGAAGAGTTGACCTGCTGACGTAACGAATCACGTACTGGAACCGACAAAGAGCATGGGTGAGTGGGCTGCTTAAATACCCTCTGGGCTCCTCCCATAAATTCAGGCCACCATACTGGCCTTCTTATATATATATATATATATATATATATATATATATATATATACACCACAATTTTTGTACAATATAAAAAAAGGTGATATGGCAAGTAAATAGATACCTAACATGTCATGATTTAAAATTGCGCACGCTCGTGGAATGACACCAAACTATGATACTTAAAAATCTCCATAAGCGATGCCAGTTTAAAGTCACAGAGGAAGTCTAGTGCTAAAATGATTGCTCTCACTCAGATGTTTGTGGCGATACCTCACAGGTGTGGTGCAAACACCATTTAAATATGTGGGCGTGACCTATGTATGTGTTCACTATTTTGCGTGAGCATGTAGAGATGAGGGCAATAAAGCAAAACAGAATGGCACACAAAAGGGTACCGAAACACACTCATAAAACAACTGAAAGTCTATAAAGTCCAGGGAGTATATGTATGCAGCATTTAGAACAATAGATTTATAGTAATTTAGATGTGTCGCTGAAGCGTATGCTTTGAAACGCTATCTCCATGTTCTGATGTCACTTCCGATGTAACTATGAGTGTGTTCCATGCTGGTTCTGACACGACAAGGCGGATGTCTGTCTGGTTGTTCCTCTCCTCTCGTGTTAACATCTACACACCACCATCCACCATCTACCATGGACCCGCTGAGTGACCACAGTATTATATTGTTATATGCCTATTGATCTTTATAAAAGTGTGAGTAGCCATTTGGCTGATTTTAATTAAATACACCATTTGTTGCATCTTCTACTGCACTTAGTTTTTGGCACACCTTGCTTTTCACCCACAGGGATAGGGGCACTTTAACATTATTTTATTATTATGTATTTTATTACTTTTTAAAACATTTACATTGTTACTTAAAAAAAAATATTTAGATTGCTTTTATTGCTATCGCAAGGAATGTAAACTTCCCTTGTGATAACAATACAGCATGATAGGTCCTCTTTATTGAGAGATCTGGGGTCTAAAATACCCCAAATCTCTCCTCTACCCTTAAAAGCAAAAGATCCAAAAACAAATTGTTTTATCATTTGCTTTAAGAAAAAAAAATCATGTTTCCATGGCCCGAGAACCGGAACCGATGTTGGCGACGCTCCAGTCCCCCAAAGGCATAGAGATGAGCTGTGGCCATTTTGCCATCACTCATCCCTTTTAGAAAACACTGCTGATGCCGGTTGGCTCCCGGGCTCAGTGGTCGGTAACATTATTTTAATATTTGACATTTAGAAAGATATTTTGTATTTACTTAATTTAACTTTGTTGTTTTTGCTATACCACAGCCTGTGAAAGCAGCTGACCTTTGACTAGTATTCTAGTCACCTTTTTTCTTTTTATTAAAGGAGAAGTACAGTCAAAGCTTGTTTGGCTATACAGTTCATTCTGCACTCCCGTAATCTGTTTTCAGCAGACAGTAGGCTGAAGCCCGCTGTCGCTGACATCACAGAGCCAGTCCAGGCATGGAAAAGATTGTGAGTACATCGTCGGGAGCCGCCCAAATGCCTGGACCAACACCCGGCTCAGCCTCTTAGCGAGCCGCCCCCTCCATAGCCCAGCTCTCCAGTGAGAATGCGGGGGGGGGGGGGGGGTGCATGCTTCTCTTTTGAATACAAAAACCAAAAAAGGGCAAGCCAATGCATTGCAACTAAGTGCATTTTATGCGGTTGCAGTGTAGCCGCATTAACAGTACTGCTCACCAAATGCAACAGGGTGTTTAATTTTTGCTGCTGCATGTGTAAATCCCTGAGAGGCTGCATAACTTTGTTTAGGTTTGGGGGTGGTAAATGTGACTCAACTGCCTGCTTTTACTACCCCCTGGCTGTCCATATGAATGAGTCTTAAATCCTTCAGTCAATCAGCCCATTAAATCTCTATCGGTGTAACACTAATGAAATTCCAGATATTATGCATTTCTAGGCACCAATACTTGTTAATTATTGTGTCCCAATTTCTAACTTGGAGGCACATGTGCAATGATTTGCATTTGTTTTCTCTGTGCATGGCCAGCCACTTATTTTCCCAGGCATATCAGCTGATCAGGTTGGACCCTGGAAAAACACTTGCTTTTTCAACCCTGATTCTGTGAGCAGCACTGTCAGTCAGCATGCTATAGTGGGAAACGTGATCAAAGACCCATAGTTTGTAGAATTGTTGGTTACTGCCTTTGAATATTAAACACTGCTTAAAAATAGGGAAAAGTCAAATATAAATCCATTAGGTGGGAAAATAAGATCAATTGCATGTAAATACAATTTCAAAATTGTGATATCAAATATTAGTTATGTTCAGCAGCCTTGATGCTATAATGCTGAATATGATTTGATGAATTCTAACATCAAGATATAAAATGATAATGTGTGTGTGTGTGTGTGTTTTTAATTTTATTACATTATGAGGTTGATTACTTTAATAATAACCCAGCTTTACACTGATTGCACTCAGATCACTGGTTGTAATGACCAGACCATCCTCCAAATGACCGCTGTTAACTCAAAGTGTCAAATTCTTTTATCCCCGACTTAGCTTACTTTTGTTTCAACACATAAGTAGTGAATGGGAAATATTTTTCTTTGTAGGCAAAGGATACAGACAGTGATTTTCCAGTTCTTGAAAGCTGCTATAGCTAACGTTATATTGTTTTATGCCCTGTACACACGGATGGAAATTCCGATGGAAAAGGTCAAATCGGATTATGTTGTCAGAAAATCTGATTGTGTGTGGGCTCTATCAGACTTTTTCCATTGGAAATTCCGACGGAAAAAGTTTGAGAGCTGGATCTAAAATTTTCCGACAATAAAATCCCATCAGACTTTTTCCGATCGTTTGTAGAGAATTCCAACGGACAAAGTGCCACGCATGCTCAGATTAAATTACGAGACCAAAGCTATTGGCTACTAGCATCTACGTAGTCCCGTCATACGCAATGAATGTCACCACGTTCTAAACGATTGGATTTTCCGACAGCTTTGTCCAACTGTGTGTATGCAACACAAGTTTCAGCCAAAATCCGTCTGAAAAAATCTGATGGATTTTGTGGTCGGGATGTCTGACCGTGTGTACAGGGCATTAGAGTTTTTGGGAATTCTTTTTCACTGATCTGTTAATTAGGGATAGTCTTTCGGTTCAGTCCAACCACAGGACCGAGCGTTGCTTGATTAGGCATGCGTCCAAACGCTCTAACATACACCCGTTCGGCGAGAACCTAAGGTCATATAACATAGCGTTTTTTTCTGCTGTTGATATATATGACAGCATCTACTATCAATGGTTTTTAAGGAAGCTGGCACTGACAGAATCCCTGGCAATGTAAATAAAGTAGCAGGGACAGGGGTGTAAGTTCTGGGGGTCGCATTTGCCACCCAGCCCCATCCATCAAGGGGCCCATGCAGTCCCTCTGTACACCTGGATAGGAGGGGCGGTGGGGGAAGCAACACATAGAGAAACCAATCCTCTCTATGTTTTTCCTGCAGCACCTAAATGCCTGCTTCTCATCCTTCCCACAGGCATTCAGCAGCTGCAGAAGGAACGTGGAAAAGATTGGTTCCTCTACTGTATATGCTGCTACCCCCACCTCCCCTCCAGTTCAGCTTCCCTCTGCTACACTCAGACCTTTGTGCTCTTTTCTGGCCCCTGTGTGCTCCTGACTCCCCCCCCCCCCGTTCACCACAGCTCTTCAGGGTTCCTCCCTCCCCTCTCCTGCCAGCTGCTGCAGTTGATACTGTCAGAATGGAGAGTGGGGAAGGGGCCAGGTCCACGTCATTTACCAGCCCCTTCCTTGTCTTAATGAATAGAGTCAGTGATCTGTACCAATCACTGACTCTGTTCATTCATGCCTCAAATTTAGTAAACTGTGTTTACTATGCTACACTTGAATGTGAATGAATGGCAAACTCTGTACAGAACTTTTCCTGTCCATGCTTTCTGTACTGCTGAAACTGCAGAAATGGAGATTTAGGGCTATGTCTTCAATTTCCCCAGATAGCAAGTAATTGTGCTGCAAGTTTGAAAATGACTTGCTAAGCTCTTGCTAGACTTGCCAGGTTTCACAGGTTTGTTGCACAATTTCAGCAAGTCTGCATTGCATGACTTCAGATCAACTTTCTTTGCAAAAATTCTGCAAGTCTGCTGCAAGTTTAGTTATGTAGCGGATGACATTTTGGACAAAGTGTCATTCATATTTAAATTTAGTTTTTGCCTCAGAACAGTAGGGGTTCTGAGGGTTAATTATATAGGTTAACTTTGACATCAGTTTGGCTGGGCTGTGTTGGAAGTTCTGCTTGGTCATGTGAACAGTGAGGTGTACATGATAGGCCAGAACCAGGCCTGGTTGGACGCTTTAGGTATCAGCCTTCTCGGAACCAATCAGTGGGTGTGCCGGGCCCCGCTGAGGAGTCTGGGAAGGGGTACTTAAGATGTTGAGGTCACGTGTTTGAGAGAGGAGTTTGTGAGGCCCGTGTGGTATATTCTTGTTTCCAGGACCGGGGTAGCCCCACGACGGGTCCCGGTCACGGGGTGTTCGACATCCCGCAACATGCTTTTATGGGTTACCCCCAATAGACCCACCTGGCCTGGGGTAAGGATCCGTCTGTTCCTGAGTCTCGGAACCGGCTGGTCTGAGGCGCAGTAACTGAGGGAGGATTCAAGGTGTCCGGGTGTGCTCTCGGCTTGGAGGGGTACCACAGCTCGTGAAGGTGACCAGGGGAGGACTCTTTGGAGGAGGGCCGACAAGTGGCATCCTGAGAAGTGCCTGGTTACTGAGTTGGGAAGGACATTGACGAATCCATGTTTTTCCAGTACTACCAAGGAAGCAGAAAACGTTCCAGGTACTGAGGAAAAAGGTTCCTGTTCATTTTACAGTTATAACTTGTCCATGTTCAGAGAATTTTACAAGTTCTGAATCAATATGCTGCTGATTGCCACGATCTCTGGCTAGAGATCTGTTGAGCCTTGAAGTGCCCAGCTGCGAGTGGCTACTCTCTGGGTGGTATTAGAGACTTTGTTATGTCTGCAGTTCAAGGTGCCTGAGTTCTTCACCCTTGCCCTCTGTTCCTATACGAGACTGTGTTGTTGGATGTTATCCCTGCATAATAAAACCTTTCAAAAGGACTTTATTGGTGTCAGCGTCCAAGTTGTTGGGTATCAACTCTGGGAACCCCTAGACGTGGAAGAACAAGCCAAGCAGAGGTAACCGGTAAGCCCAATAAGTCAAGCCTGACCTACAAAGGGTTATGGCTGCTACAGTTATGTTGTGTAATAGTTATCATCATTGCTCCCTGCTGTGTAAGGTTTTTCTTTAATTGGTGCTGGGGTGTGGTGTGCAAAGAGGCGTGTGGTATCCATGAGATCTGATGTGGAGTTCAAACAGGTAGAAATCAAGGAGTAACTAACCCTAATACCCCATTGGTGGAGCACAATTTGAAATGTTTTATTTTCCTTGTTTATATGCTAGAAGCTCACCTTAAACAAAGACCACAACAGGTCTAGTTGCGCTTTAAGCAGAGGATAGTGGAGTGGAATGTGATTTACCATAATGGATCCATATATTAAAGTCTTGTCAGACCAGCTGTGGATTTCAATGCAGGCAAGGAGAGGAGAGTGGAACGTGAAATGCCATTAAGACCCCTTTCACACCAAGCCATCCCACGTGTCAGCGGTAATGAGGCGCTATTTTTAGCACTGCTTTACCATCGTTTTAGCGGCCCTATTCAGCCACTAGCGGGGGGGATTTAACCCCCCCGCTAGTGGCCAAAAAGGGGTTAAGTCTGCCCGCAAAATGACGCAGGAGCTGCTGTGAGTTCACCGCTCCAAAGATAGATTAATTATTTTATGCAATGACACAGGGTTTATCATTAACCCCCCTGACAGTCTGGCTCGGGGTGGAATTTTTATACCAAAAACGGTAACCCCGAGCCAGACCATCGCTGTATGCAGGGAGAGATTTACTTACCTTCTCCCTCAGATCCAGCGATGTCCCCCGGCTGTACGAGCGAGCCGTGTCTTGCTCGATTCATCACATCGCTGATCTCCGTGCCCTGCGAGCGCTGCGACGCACGGGGACGGAGATCGGTGCCAAATTCAAAAAGTGAAACACTCACTATACATACAGTATAATGTAATCTTACAGATTACATTGCTGTATGTAATAATTTTACATCCCCTTTGTCCCTAGTGGTCTGCCCAGTGTCCTGCATGCAGTTTTATATAATAAAAACTGTTATTTATGCCTGGAAACTGGAGATTGTCCATAGCAACCAAAACTGTTCCTTTACATCAAAAATGATTTTAGCCCGGCTAGAAAACAGCGATAATAAATTGGAATCACTCGCAGAATTGATCGATAGCGATTTGTGGAGAGATCCATCATCAAATATTGAAAAGTAATGACAGTGACAATTCTGCAACTGAGCAAATTTCAGTGTTTTTGATTTGATTACATTATTGAATAACAGTGGGTTAATTATCACCATATAGTGGGATTATAGAGTTGCGCTGCTTGCTTGCTTTTTTTTTTTTTTTGTGACAAAAATGGAGACTTGCGGGGCTTGTGCTGTAGACTTTCGGGGCTCATGCTATAGACTTGTGGGGCTCTTGCTGTAGACTTAACACTGCAACTTTGCTCTTGCTAGAGAGTTGCCACGCAAATTTGCTACAAATTGGAAAAGTGCAAACTAAAACTTGTGCTTCAAGTGCTCTGCAAGTGTACAACTTGCCAGTGAAGATGTGCAGCAAGTTCACAAGACTTACAATTCAATACTGCCACAAATGTGTGGCAAGTTATCCTTGCTATCTGGGTCACTTGTCTTCTGTTTTAAAGGAGGAACATCAGAGGTCTGTTTAGATATCTCACCAAAGCCCTACTACTAAGAAAAAAAAATTTGAAAAAATATTGTAAAAAAATAAATGAATAAAATGTTAAAAAGTAATAAAAGAAAAGAAAAACTACTAACACCAGTGACAGAATTAGCAGGGACGCAAAGGTCATTCTTGCAACTAGGCCCTGGCCTTCTGCCACCAGGCTATGGGGGATGGGCCCCAGACTTTGAGAGGAGAGCCCCGGCTGGGGATCAGGGGGGCCCTTTATGTTTTTTTGCCTTGAAGGTTCTAGTTATGACTCTCGGCAGGGATAGTGCCTGACATCACTGTTAAAATATGGCTACCCCCGGTAACAGACTCCCCATCTTGAGAGTATGTGGCCTGGTATCATTCAGAAAGTGGTGACAGCACCTATCTCCCTCCTTTCTGGTCAGGTTGAATGCAGGGATAGCAGTTGACATAATTGTTTAAATATGGTTACCCATTCCAAGGTACATGACCTTACACGTTGAGGGCTAGGGATGGCCGAACGGTTCACCCGGCGGTCGGTTTGCGGCGAATTTCAGCTGTTCGCGGTCCGCCCGATCGGCGGAATATTGCCGCTGTTCGCCCCGCGGACTTACGTGTTTACTGTGTAAAAGAACTTTGACCTATGATGACACATCCATCATGTGGTACAGGACAGCCAATTGAGACATTACAGCACATGGACACTTGGACATTCCCCCTAACTTATAAATAGACCCGATCCGGCGGCCATTTTACATTCTTTTTACTGTCACTATAGGGAGAGGTTTCTGTGTGGAGCAGGGAGAGACTGCAGTGACCCAAATCGCTAGCTATTAGGTCCACAAAAGTTCTTTTAAAGCGGCGGTCCACCCTAAAGTGGAGCTTCCGCTCATTGGAACCCTCCCCCCCTCCGGCGCCACAATTGGCACCTTTCAGGGGGGAGGGGGGGCAGGTACCTGTATAGTACAGGTATCTGCACCCACATTCTGCAGAATCTACGCCCCTTTCCTAAGGTCCCCCGCTGCCTGCTGGGAAACACACAGATCCCAGAGACAGCGGGGACCATCCTTATTGCGCAGCGCGACTCGCACATGCGCAGTAGGGAACTGGGAAATGAAGCCGCAAGGCTCCACTTCCTGATTCCCATACCCAAGATGGTGGCGGCAGCACCCGAGAGACGATGGAGAGATCGGCTTCGGGTGCCGACATCGCGGGTCGCGCTGGGCGGGTAAGTGTTATTATTTTAAAAGTCAGCAGCTGCAGTATTTGTAGCTGCTGGCTTTTAAAAAAAAAAAAAAACGGCGGACTCCCGCTTTAAGGACTGGTATGGTATAGGTGTAGTTCAAGATATAGGTTTGAGGCACTGCTATTCAAGTCATTGTTGCAGCAGATTGTCTTTTGTCAGTGCTGAGAGAGGGACAGATAGGACGCTGTGTGGTGCAGAGAGGGACAGTCAGTTTAATCATTAGCTGTTACTATTAGGTCCACAAAAGTCCTTTTCAGGACTGGTATGGTGTAGTAGTACAGGATATAGTTTTGAGTGCTATTCAAGTTATTGTTGCAGCAGCCTGTGTTTTGTCAGCTTAAATAGGGACAAACAGGAAGCTGTGTGTGGCAGTGAGGGACAGTCAGTTTAATCAGTAGCTGTTACTATTAGGTCCACAAAGGTCCTTTTCAGGACTGGTATGGTAATAGGGTTGTACACGTATAATATTCTTTCTTCCAAATATAGAAAGAATATTATATTTGACTGCTGCCCTTCTGCTGCAGTAGTCCTTTATGAGTATAGGGACTGAGGTACAGTCTGCTAATCACAACCTACTAGTTGCACAAAGGTCCTTCTAAGGACTGGTTAGGTATAGCGTACTAGAGTATATAGGGTTGAGTGAGGTACAGTCTGCTAATCCTTAAGGACTGGTATAGGTCCACAATATATAGGGTTGAGGTGCACTACTGCTGACTGCTGCCCTATTCTGCAGCAGTCCTTTATCAGTATAGGGACTGAGAGTTTTGTCACAGGGTCATTTAAAAAATGAAAAGCAGAGGAAGAGGCAGGCCCTTCCGCAGGGGTGGTAGGGGTAGGGCAAGAGCAACAGGCTTGAGCGAAAGTGGGAAATTGCAGAAGGTGCGTGCGATTACGTCAAAGGAAGCACCAGAATTCGTTGACTGGCTCACTCAGCCTTACTCTTCTGCACCCTCCTCATCCTTTCGATCTGCACCCTCTTCTTCACTCTCTGCTATGTGCACCCCCAAAGACACTACCACCAACAACACCACCACCACCACCACTACATACCTTCCGCTTGAGACACAGGAATTATTTTCCGATCCATATCAAGACATTTCTGATGCGCAGCCACTCTTGGCATTGGATCAGGAAGAGGAGGTAGCAACAACCGCCACTCAGCAGTCTGACGACAGTAACCAGATCAGCCCAAGAAGGAGGTTGGTCACCGGTGTTGCTGCCTACTCCGAGATCTCTACTTATAGTGGTGGGGAAGGTGACGTTGATGATGACGTGTCTAGTGATGTCACGTGGGTGCCCACAAGAGAGGAAGAGGAGGGGAGTTCAGAGGGAGATATGGACCAGCAGATAGGGAGGAGAAGCAGGAATAACTTACATTGCACAGGAGGGACAAAGCAGACTGCTAATATATCAGGAGCGAGTCATCGACCATGTACAGTCACATCTGGCGCTCCCAGGACGCCGGCACATGGCTCCACAGTGTGGGCTTTTTTTAACGTGTCTGCTGCTGACAATAGTGTTGCCATCTGCAATCTTTGCAGTCAATGCATTAGTCGCGGTAAGCCCAACACTCACCTAGGGAGGACCGCCTTAAGAAGGCACATGAGCTGCCATCACCGAGCCCAGTGGGAGCAACGGAACACACAAAGCCACACTCCAGGCTCTCACCGTCCAGCCTCGTCTTCTACTTCTCCTTCTCCTCTCTCCTCACAATTGTCCTCCACTCCACCTTCCATCACGCGATGCGCACGTTTTTCTGCAAAAAGGCAGTCTTCCGTGGGCCTAATGTTCGAAAAAAATGATGACGCCGGATACCCCTCTTGCCCAACGGTTGACGGCTGGCTTGTCAGAACTGATAGCCCGCCAACTACTGCCATATAAACTGGTGGACTCGGAGGCCTTTCGAAAATTTGTGGCCATTGGAACACCACAATGGAAGGTCCCAGGAAGGAAGTATTTCTCAGAGAAGGGCATCCCAGAGCTATATGGCCATGTTCAGCGGCAAGTGAATGTATCTCTGGCACACAGTGTCGGTGCCAAGATACATCTGACCACAGACACGTGGTCTAGCAAACACGGGCAGGGAAGGTATATCACTTTTACTGCCCACTGGGTGAACCTTCTGATGGCAGTCAAGCATGTAACCCGTGGCACCCGTGTAGATTTGGTTTTACCGCCATAGATTGCATGCAGGCCTGGCTCTTCTTCTCCTCCTCCATCCTCCTCGACTGACTCCTCCTTTTACGCTGCTAACGTCTCTTCATTTGCGCCGCCCAAGCTCCCCAGAACCCATTCGACATGCCAAGTGAGACGTTGCCATGCCGTGCTGCGTCTGTTGTGCCTGGAAGCCAAGAGCCACACTGGCCCGGCACTCCTTTCAGCTTTGCGTTCACAGGCAGATCAGTGGCTAACACCGCTCAATTTGACAGTTGGTAAAGAAGTGTGTGACAACGGTGCCAATCTGCTTAGCCATTGAAAAGGGCAAAATTACGCACATGCCATGCATGGCACACGTCTTAAACTTGGTCGTGCAGCGATTCATTGTCAAATACCCCGGGGTCC
The DNA here is from genome assembly GCF_037356315.1 of Lithobates pipiens. Taxonomy (NCBI): domain Eukaryota; kingdom Metazoa; phylum Chordata; class Amphibia; order Anura; family Ranidae; genus Lithobates; species Lithobates pipiens. The sequence continues at coordinate 407,558,867 of NW_027507748.1, forward strand.
AGGACATCTTGCGGCAGGCAAGGAAAATCTCAGCCCATTTCAGAAGATATTACACGGCCATGGCTCGCCTTGCTGACATTCAGCGGCGACACAATCTGCCGGTCAGACGTCTTATTTGCGATTGCCCGACGCGATAGAACTCAATCTTCTATATGCTTGATAGGCTGCTCCAGCAGAAACGTGCAGTTAACGTCTACCTGTATGAACTCTGCGGCAGAACAGGTTCTGGGGAGCTGGTTTTTTTTTCACCGCGCCAGTGGCTGCTCATGTGCGACGCATGCAGACTTCTGCAGCCATTTGAGGAGATCAGCACGCTGGTCAGTCGCAGCCATGGCACCATCAGTGACATGGTACCTTATGCCTTCTTTATGGAGTGTGCATTGCGTCGGGTCATTGATCAAGCTGTGGAGGAGCAGGAGCGGGAAGATGAGGAAGTCGCAATGCTGGATGAATTCCCAGGGGGGGCTACTCTATCTGAGACAAGTGAACAACAGAATTCTGAAGAGGAGTCAGAGGAGGATGGTGCCGGGGCGGATGAGGAGGAGCAAGAAGAGCATGCTTTAAACCTTTCTGGGATCCCTGTTGTTGTGCGTGCATGGGGAGAGGAGAATGAAGAGGATGACATTATCCTGGATGATGAGCAGGAGCCAGGCCACCACACCGCTTCCAGTTTAGTGCAAATGGGGGCCTTCATGCTCCAGTGTTTTAATAGGGACCGCCGTATAAAAAGCATAAAGGTCAAGGACCAGTACTGGGTGGCAACGTACTTAGACCCCCGGTACAAACACAAAATGGCGGAAATGTTACCGCCGTCACAGAGGGCTGTCAGAATGGAGCACTTCCAGGCCTTGCTTCGAGAAATGCTGCATTCTGCTTTTGCGTGCGCTGTCAGAGGAGCAATTCCCACTCCCAGAGAAGGAGTTGCGGGTACCAATCCAACAGCGCCTGCAAGAAGAGGCCGGTTTGAAGATGTGTTGGTGACTTCTGATATGAGGTCATTCTTTCAGCCGACCCATCGACAGGTGTCATCCGGATCCAGCATCAGGGAACGCCTAGACAGTCAGGTGTCCGACTACATCGGGTTAACGGCCGATGTGGACGCTCTGAGGAGTAATGAACCCCTGGACTACTGGGTGAGCAGGCTTGACCTCTGGCCAGAGCTTGCCCAATTTGCAATCGAACTGTTGGCTTGCCCCTTGTCCAGTGTCCTGTCCGAAAGGACGTTCAGCGCAGCAGGGGGGATCGTGACCGATAAGCGTACTCGCCTAGCTCACGACAGTGTTAACTACCTCACATTTCTAAAAATGAATGAGGCATGGATCTCGGAGGAATTCAACACATGTGACCAGTAGACCATGTATATGTCTATAAACGATTTTTTTAATCGAGCACACAGACCTTCTTTCTTCATTTGGCTCACTTCCTTGTACAAAAAAAGCACACCATACTATATGCCCGTACCCTCCTGTTTGAAGAGGTTGAGCAGTGTCATGTTTCTCTTGGGGCTGCTTATTATGAGGGGCTCCCCCCATCCCTGTGCTGTGCTGACTTCCTCCTGGGGCTACTTATTATGAGGGGCTCCCACCATCCCTGTGCTGTGCTGACTTACTCCTGGGGCTGTACCTCTGCTGTGCATATTATGAGGGGCTCCCACCATCCCTGTGCTATGCTCATTATGAGGGGCTCCCACCATCCCTGTGCTGTGCTGACTTCCTCCTGGGGCTGCTTATTATGAGGGGCTCCCACCATCCCTGTGCTGTGCTGACTTCCTCCTGGGGCTGTACCTCTGCTGTGCATATTATGAGGGGCTCCTACCATCCCTGTGCTGTGCTGACTTCCTCCTGGGGCTGCTTATTATGAGGGGCTCCCACCATCCCTGTGCTATGCTGACTTACTCCTGGGGCTGTACCTCTGCTGTGCATATTATGAGGGGCTCCCACCATCCCTGTGCTATGCTCATTATGAGGGGCTCCCACCATCCCTGTGCTATGCTGACTTCCTCCTGGGGCTGCTTACGGTGCAGGTGTCAGTGCTGTATATCACGGTGCTGGTGTCAGTGCTTTATGTCACGCTGCGGATGTCAGTGCTCTCTATCACGGTGCTGGTGTCAGATCACTCTATCACGGTGCAGGTGTCATTGCTGTATGTCACGCTGCTAATGTCAGTGCTCTCTATCACGGTGCTGGTGTCAGATCACTCTATCACGATGCAGGTGTCATTTCTGTATGTCACGCTGCTGATGTCAGTGCTCTCTATCATGGCGCTGGTGTCAGATCACTCTATCACGGTGCAGGTGTCATTGCTGTATGTCACGCTGCTGATGTCAGTGCTCTCTATCACGGTGCTGGTGTCAGATCACTCTATCACGGTGCAGGTGTCATTGCTGTATGTCACGCTGCTGATGTCAGTGCTCTCTATCATGGTGCTGGTGTCAGATGACTCTATCACGGTGCAGGTGTCAGTGCTCTATACCACGGTGCTGGTGATCATCTCCTGCACCCTCTTCTTTGCCTACCCTGACCTTCCCTCTCCTCCATTGCCTTCATGCGCTCCACAGTCCTGAATTGTCACAATTTCACATATAAAAAAAGAATGCTTGTAGTTGTCGATCCCAGATTCACCTCATTCATGTGTTATGTCATTGGCCATGTGGTGGGACTATGTGTGCACAGCTAGTAATTATTTTGTGGCTGCAAATATGACCTGTAGGTTTGTAAAGTTCGCCTCCTATTGAAGTCAATGGGGCCCGCCGCGAATGTTACGGTTCGCGAACTATCGGCCACGTTCGTGGTTCGCGTTCGCGAAACGTCCCATCGGAAGTTCGTACATCACTATTGAGGGCATGTGGCCTGGAATGGTTCAGGAGAAGAAGGCATGCTTGTCCCCCAACATGCCTGCATGCTCAGATGAGGGTCTCGTATGGAATTTTGGGAGACCCCCAAGCCTATTTGGTTTGTTTTGTTTTTTTGCATGAGGTCCCCCCTTCAAGGATAAGGTTCTGGTGTGTATTTTTAGGGGGAACCTCATCTCCTTGCTATTTTTTGTGGGTGACCCCCATTAACATCTATATCAGATCCTTATCTAGAATAAGTAAGTAGCTGGAAGCTGATATTTACTGGAAATTTCAATAGAATGTTTTCCTTTTGTAAATATTAATTTTGCTGTAGTAGGTTGCATGCGTTGTACATATGCACCACTTTACAGGCAGGTTAAGGGTGTCCCCCAGCCATGTTACTTAAAGATATTTTGCACTTTTAATGTTACCCTTTACTCATTGTTAAAAAATAATTTTTAAAAAGATTTTTTCGATTTTGGCCCCAATGCCATTTGTTTAACCAACTCTTACCTATTAGCCTAGAAAATGCCCATTACGGTTTTTAATATTTGGCTCTCACTGACCTCAGTGGAGGTTGAATTCATCACCTGAACTAATGTTTTCCAAACCCGCCAGGTACATTTGGCTTATGCTAGTTACTATTAATCCCCACTCTACCAGTTATTACTTGTAATGCTTAGATCAATCGATAAAAGTGTTAAAATTAGGCTGATGTGGCCAGAGTAGTATACACTTTTTTCAATATTATTTTATAACTGCGTATCTCTATAGTTAAAATGAACCTGTGCTTTACCCATGTAGGGAAATGCAATATGTTTAATTTAATGCCTGGCCTTCCCCTTGCATATACTCACCTTTCCTTCATGTTTCTGCTGATTTGTTCACTGAAAGGCAAAGGGAAAAATCTGGCACTTTTGAGTATCACGATCATATGACTCAATGTCTTCTAACCATGTGGCAACACTGGTGCTTTAATATTGGTCCAATGTAATCACACAGAGGCAGGGAGAGAGCCCTAAGCCCTCTGTAAGCTCAAACTGGAATCCAACTGTAATTTACATGAGATTCCTTTTCCCAACTTTCAGTGATAAATGTAGCTGCAGGGGAGTGAATAAGCTGTGGGGGCCGGCTTTCAAGTTAACCTGTTACTTTTCTATATAAAGCACAGGTTCACTTTAAGTCTATTTTTTTAACGGCTTAAGGACTGCCTCCTGCACATTTGCATTGGCAGAACGGCTGGGGGTCGCGAGCGTGCCGGCAGCGGCATGCTTGCGACCCGGTCCTGAGCTCCGTGACCGTGGGCGCAGCACCCACAGGCCCGATCGCCACTGGTGTCCCACGATCGGGTCACAGAGCTGAAGAACAAGGAGAGGTCTGTGTAAACAAACCTCTCCCAGTGCTTCCTACTGTGGCTGTCACCGATCGTCTGTTCCCTGTTATAAGGAAAGACGATCAGTGACGTCACATGCCAAGCCACACCCCCTATAATAAAAAGAACACACAAAGTCACACATGACCCCACCTCGCCCCCTAGTGGTTAACTCCTTCACTGCCAGTGTCATTTACACAGGAATCAGTGCATTTAAATAGCACTGATTGCTGTATAAATGACAATGGTCCCAAAAATGTGTCAAAAATGTCCGATGTGTCCGCCATAATGTCGCAGTCGCAATAAAAATCACTGATCGCTTAAACTGAGGAAAAAAAATGTTTTTTTTTATATATTTTTTGGGGATATTTATTATAGCAAAATGTAAAAAATAATGATTTTTTTTCAAAATTGTCGCTTTATTTTTGTTTATAGCGCAAAAAATAAAAACCGCAGAGGTGATCAAATACCACCAAAAGAAAGCTCTATTTGTGGGAAAAAAGGACGCCAATTTTGTTCAGGAGTCACGTCGCACAACCGCGTAATTGTCAGTTAAAGCGACGCAGTGCCGAATTGCAAAAAGGGGCCTAGTCCTTTGGCTGCAAATTGGTCCAGGGCTTAAGTGGTTAAACATTTTTATTATTTTTGACAAAATACATTCCAATATAAATGAATACAATCAATTGGTATTGCGTTTCTTATTGTATAGAACAGATAATAACAAAAATTGGGGAATGAATAACAAGAAGTAATAATTAATTTAGGGTACAATAACTGTAGTTTGATATCCCGCTACCACCCAACCCCAATGAGATCATACTGTAGGTGGCAGCTGGTCACCAAATATTCAAATTTTTAGGAATGAAAAGAATAAGAAGAGGAGTCTATAAGAAATTAAATATCTTATTGTATCATATATCGCTATTCTTTAAGTAATTGGAGGCTCTCAGGTTGTTTATCCAAACTTGCCATTTTTTTTAAGATAGTGGTAGAGAGATTTTTGAATGCTAACATCAATTCGCATTGGGCCTGAGTGTTTAGTCTTATAATGACATTTGACAAAGGAGCTTCTGTGCATTTACACATATTGGCAATGGTAAGTCTTATGGTAAGTCTTAGGCCGCGTACACACGGGCGGACTGTTCGCCCAACCTTGTCCGCTGAACAGTGTTTGGGCGGACAGTCCGCTCGTGTGTGGGCTTTCAGCGGACAGTTTCAGCGGACAGTTGGACGGACAAAGTCTTTCGGAAATTCCGAAAAACTGTCCGCTGAAACTGTGTTTGCGCGAACAGTCCGCCCGTGTGTGGGCCTGTCCGCTGTACTTTCGAAATGAGCGGACTGTTCCCGCTCGGAAAGTCCGCCCATTTCGAGCGCGTGTACAGGTAGGCGGGGCCCGCGAAGGAGACGTCGCGGGCTCCGCCGCCTGGAATGGGCTTAAAGGGGAACCCCAACGCCGAAAAAAATCGGCGTGGGGTTCCCCCAAAGTCCACACCAGACCCTTGTCCGAGCACGCTACCCGGCCGGCCAGGAAAGGGGGGCGAGCGAGCGCGCCCCCCCTCCTGAGCCGTACCAGGCCGCGTGCCCTCAACATGGGGGGTGCCTTGGGGAAGGGGGGGCCGCGCGGCCCCCCCACCCCAAAGCACCTTGTCCCCATGTTGATGAGGACAAGGGCCTCTTCCCGACAACCCTGGCCGTTGGTTGTCGGGGTCTGCGGGCGGGGGGCTTATCGGAATCCGGGAGCCCCCTTTAAGAAGGGGGCCCCCGGATACCGGCCCCCCACCCTATGTGAATGAGTATGGGGTACAATGTACCCCTACCCATTCACCTGTGAAATAAAGTACAAAAAAAAACACAACACAGGGGAAAAAATAATTTATTGCACAGCTCCGGGGGTCTTCCGTCTTCGGGGGTCTTCTCGCCGGACTCCTCCGCTATGTGTGTGTAGCTCTTTTACTAGCGGAGGAGTCCGGCTTTCTTCCTCCCCACCGCCGGCCTCTTCTCCCGACTTCGGGGGTCTTGTCCCCCTCTTCGGTTCTTCTGCCGGGCCACCGCGCCTTCTTGTAGCTCTTTTACAGGCGGTGGCCCGGTCTTCTGTCGCCGCTGCCTTCCGTTCTTCTGTCGCCGCCTTCCGTTCTTCTGCCGGGCCACCGCGCCTTCTTGTAGCTCTTTTACAGGCGGTGGCCCGGTCTTCTGTCGCCGCTGTCGCTGTCGCCGCCTTCCGTTCTTGTTCTTCTTCTTGTTCTTCTTCTTCTTCTCCAGGCGATGTTGACACGTCGCTCCCTCCGGCCGGAATGCCAGAGCCGCGCTGTGCGGTCACTTATATAGTGACAATGGGGCGGGGTCACATGGTATATGTCACATGGGTTGGTCACATGGGTTGATGTCACATGGGGACTATGACATCGTAAGGGGGCGGGGTCACCATGTGACCAACCCATGTGACATATACCATGTGACACCGCCCATTGTCACTATATAAGTGGCAGCGGAGCGTGTCCCTGGCATTCCGGCCGGAGGGAGCGACGTGTCAACATCGCCTGGAGAAGAAGAAGAAGAACAAGAAGAAGAACAAGAAAGGAAGGCGGCGACAGCGACAGCGGCGACAGAAGACCGGGCCACCGCCTGTAAAAGAGCTACAAGAAGGCGCGGTGGCCCGGCAGAAGAACCGAAGGCGGCGACAGAAGAACGGAAGGCAGCGGCGACAGAAGACCGGGCCACCGCCTGTAAAAGAGCTACAAGAAGGCGCGGTGGCCCGGCAGAAGAACCGAAGAGGGGGACAAGACCCCCGAAGTCGGGAGAAGAGGCCGGCGGCGGGGAGGAAGAAATCCGGACTCCTCCGCTAGTAAAAGAGCTACACACACATAGCGGAGGAGTCCGGCGAGAAGACCCCCGAAGACGGAAGACCCCCGGAGCTGTGCAATAAATTATTTTTTCCCCTGTGTTGTGTTTTTTTTTGTACTTTATTTCACAGGTGAATGGGTAGGGGTACATTGTACCCCATACTCATTCACATAGGGTGGGGGGCCGGTATCCGGGGGCCCCCTTCTTAAAGGGGGCTCCCGGATTCCGATAAGCCCCCCGCCCGCAGACCCCGACAACCAACGGCCAGGGTTGTCGGGAAGAGGCCCTTGTCCTCATCAACATGGGGACAAGGTGCTTTGGGGTGGGGGGGCCGCGCGGCCCCCCCTTCCCCAAGGCACCCCCCCATGTTGAGGGCACGCGGCCTGGTACGGCTCAGGAGGGGGGGCGCGCTCGCTCGCCCCCCTTTCCTGGCCGGCCAGGTAGCGTGCTCGGACAAGGGTCTGGTGTGGACTTTGGGGGAACCCCCACGCCGATTTTTTTCGGCGTTGGGGTTCCCCTTTAAGCCCATTCCAGGCGGCGGAGCCCGCAACGTCTCCTTCGCGGGCCCCGCCTACCTGTACACGCGCTCGAAATGGGCGGATTTGCCTCCGCCTTACGTGGGCGAGTCCGTTCATTTCAAAAGTTGAGCGGACTGTTTGGCAAACAGTTCGTTGAAACAGTCCGCTCGTGTGTGGGCAAGTCCGCTCATGCAAATTTTGAGCGGACTGTTTGCCGAAACTGTTTGACGAACAAGGTTGGGCAAACAGTCCGCGCGTGTGTACGCGGCCTCACTGCTATGAGGATATGTGATACTATTGTTCTATAGCAATGTATCTATATTTAATTCTAATAATGCTGTTGCCGGTAATAAAGGAGGAAACTGAGTTCCAAAAACTTGAAAGATTGTTGCATGACCAAAGAATATGGTATAGGTTTCCCACTAATTCCTCACACCCCCAGCAGATGGGAGAGGTAGAAGCAAATCTTTTGGATAATCTATAAGGTGTCAGGTACCATCTATTAAGATTTTTTTGTGAATTATCCCAATATTCTATACATGAGAATGCTGTACTAGTGATCAATTGGACTTTATGGCATTGTTCCCATGTAAAGGTTTGTGAAAGGTCCTTTTCCCGTTTTAACATGTTGGGATTTTTTCCTTCTTAGGAAGAAGGGGAGAGAAGGTTGTAGAAAAGCCTAATTCCTTTTGCTTTTTGAACTTTGTGGTATGTAAAATATTGCCATATTTCTGTTGGGATATAAATTTTGTCAGAAAGGATTATACTTTTTAGATATGCACATTTGCTGAATTTCCCTTCCACTATGTTCTTGAAGTGTGCTGGTAGACAGTTATACGTTTGGAAGCCTTGTTTGGTCCATTCTTTTGTTGATTGACATATTTTACAGGAGTCTATTATTCTTGTGGGCAATGCTATTTTAGCGAACAAGTTTCTCTTTTTAGTTTTAGATGGAATATTTCCAAGCTATTAAAGTTGATTTAATAGAAAGGAGGTTTGGACCAATTATTTTTTTGTTTCTTGCATGCTTCGCCATAGAAAAGACTAATAGGTCATGACCTATAGTAATTTATTTTTTGATATTTAACCATAGTTTATTATTAGAAGAGGTAAACCAATATTTAATTTGTTCTAATAAAGAAGCACAATGATAGTTTCTAATGTCTGGCAGTCCAATTCGTCCTAGGTCTTTGTTGGCAGTTAGTATTGAGAATGTTACTCTTGGTTAGACATGTGCGATTTGGGCGGCACAGTGGTGTAGTGGTTAGCACTCTCACCTAGCAGTAAGAAGGGTCACTGGTTCAAATCCCAACCACGACACTACCTGCCTGGAGTTTGCATGTTCTCCCTGTGCCTGCGTGGGTTTCCTCCGGGTACTCCGGTTTCCTCCCACAATCCAAAGACATGCAGGTAGGTTTATTGGCTTCTGTCCAAAATTGGCCCTAGTATATGAATGGGGACCTTGGATTGTAGGCTCTTTGAGGGTAGGGACCAATGTGAGTGTGCAATGTACAGGGGCAATTGTAGACACTCACTCAGGTTGAACTGGATGGACTGGTGTCTTTATTCAACCTTACTAACTATGAAACTATGAAACTATGATTAGTGTCGTACGAATTGAAAATTCCTACAAATTTTCGGAAATTCGTACGAATCTGAATTATGAATTTTTATGCATACGAATTCTGTACAAAATACGAAATTTCGTTTACGAATTCCGGATCCAATTTCAGAACTAAAATTTGTAATTGTTACGATAAGTTAACAAACCTAAAAGTTAAAACCCCAGGAAGTCAGCACAGCACAGGGATGGTTTTAAGTTTACGAATTTAAGTTTAACGAAAATGAGATACGAATAATTTTTGATACGAATATGAATTGAATTACGAAGCGCCCATGACTACTCTTGGTTTTTTCCATTCCATATGTAATTTTTTCATTTAGTGTTCATTTGCTTAAAGAATTTGGAGGGTAACAAAACTGGAAGAGTGCGGAAATAATATAGTAATTTGGGTAATATTTGTATCTTAAATGCTGCTATTTTCCTAACCTATGAAACTTTTTTGGATTTGGTGCAGATCATTATTAGTTTGTTCCGGGAGTTTTGGAAAATTGACATCATATAGTTTGGAAGAAGGATATGTAAGTTTTATACCTCGATATGTTATGGTTGTCTCCTCCCGATTATATATGTATTTCTCACAAAGTTTTTCCTCTTTGGGCTTTGTGGAGATTCATAGGTAGGATATAACATTTATTTTGATTCATTTTATAATGGGACACATTACTATATTGGTCTAATAATTTCTGAACATTATAAAGAGATGTGGGGGTTTGTCAAGGTTAAGATGGTGTCATCTGCAAAAAGGCCCAGTTTGTGATCATATTGTTCTATTTTTATGCCACTGATTTCCAGATTAGTGTGCATATATTCAGCTAATGGCTCTATTGCGAGGGAAAATATTATTGGGGAAAGTAGGCATTCTTGTCTAGCGCCATTGGATGAATTGAATGTTTTGGAGAATAATCCTGAGGAGAGCACTTTTGCTGAGGGTTGGGAATATAATGATATAACAGCTGAGTGTATGAATCCTTTCATGCCAAATTTTTCTAATATTTTGGAGATATATTGTCAACGCATTCTATCAAATGCTTTTTCAGCATCTAAAGCTAACAGAAGAACGGGTGTTTTGTTATTTTCAATATGGTTGATTAGATTCACCATTCTTCTAGTGCCATCAGGGGCTTGTCTGCCTTTAAAAAATCCTACTTGATAGGGCACAATCAGATAAGATGTTATATTTAATAAACAATTGGCTACAATCTTAGCATACATTTTTATGTCTACATTTAGTAGTAATATAGGTCTGTAATTTATGGGTGATGTTGGTTCTTTATCTGGTTTTGGGATGGTAAATATTAGAGCTTTTAGCATCTCTTTTGGGAATTGGTAACAGATAATGCTGTTTGATTGAACATTTTGTTTAGATGAGTCGCTTAGTATTTCACTAAATGCTTGGAAATATTCTCCTGAGAGTCTATCTATGCCTGGGGTTTTGTTTTTATAGAGTGATTTTCTAACTTTGAGAGTTTCTTATAATGAGATTGAGCTGTTGATTTGTTGTAGATCTTCCGGATCTATTTTTGGCAGGTTGATATTTTTTTAGATCGTCAGCTATATTTTGGGGTGAAGGTTGTGGGGTGGATTGATCTACTTTAAGGTTATATAGAGATTCATAATATTCTGAGAAGGAATCAGCTATTTCTTGGGGGTTGTAAATTTCTTTATTTGATTTGCGGTGAACTAATTTTGTTAATTTTGTTTTTATTTTGACATTGGCGTAGTTGGTTAGCCAAACGTTTACCCATTTTATTACCTTGAGAAAAGTAATTCAGTTTCATTTGTTTCATATATTTGTCATGGTTATCGATCAGCCTATATCTCAGTTCCATTCTTAGATTGTTGAGTTTTTTATGCTAATTTCATATCCCTTGGAGATTTTTTGTGTTGTTCTTCAGTTTCGGTAATGTCTTTTCGTAGTTTATTTAATTCAAAGGATTTTCTTTTTTTTTCCCTAGCTGCTATTTTTATTTAAAAGACCCCTAACAAATGCTTTATGAGCACACCATAGTGTGGTACTTGTTATCAAACCAATATCATTAAATACAAAAAATTCTCTAAGATTTTCTTTTATCACAGACAAACGTTTCCCTTGGGAAAGTATGTAGGTATTGTTCCTCCATACTTGGTTGTTGGTGCCGGGAAATCCTGTATTAATTTCTATTTTTATTGGTGCATGATCAGACCAAGAAATGTTGTGGATTTGAGCTTTAGATATGTTCTGAAGTAATAATTTGTCGATGATAAAATAATCTATCCTTGAGTAGGATTTGTGGACATGGGAATAAAATGTATAGTCCCCTTCTGTGGAGTGCAAATATTTTATTTAATCCCATTCTTTTGGTGTGTCCTTGATTGGAGGTGTCTATATCTGGATCCATCAGTGCGTTGAAGTCTCTACAAATTATGAGTTGACCTTTTTGCATTTTACATGACTTCGTTATAATTTTCCTAATAAATTGATGAGAGTTTTTGTTCAGGGCATAAATATTGACAATAATAAAGTCTGTGTTTTCAATGGTTGCTGCCAGAATAATGTACCAATCTTGAGAATCAGTCTTAATGTTTAGAGGTTGGAAGGAAACAGAAAATTTTATTGCCAATATTACTCCTTTTGTTTTCTTGGTGTTGTTGGATACAATATATGAGGGAATTTGTGGTGGGAGAATTTTGGTGCTTTGTTCATAGCAAAATGCGATTCTTGAATGCATACAATGTCACTTTGGAATTTGAATATGTCATTCCAGAGAGCTTTCTGCTTAAATGGGCTGTTGAGGCCTTTTTCATTTAGTGACATTAGTTTAAGACCCATGGAAATGTTTGTAAGCATCATTAATGAATAAGATTCCTTGCATGAGGTAAAGAGACATTGATACTTACAGAGTTGGTTCCCTTTTCATCCAGTAGATGGCAGTATTGTACATTGCATGCTACTGAGTGGAGAAAAAAAAACATTTAAACCAGAAAACATATTTATAACAATATAATAAAAGGAGGAAATATATTAATTCCTGTGTATGGAGATTTGTACTGTCTGTGGGGGGAGGGGGGTAATAATGTGAGGGAAGAGTTAAACTTGGAGCAGAAAATTCCCCTATTGGGGGCTCCCTGAAAAATACAGTACCGGAGGTGAATTACTATCGTATGCTATTGTATATAATAAGCTAGTAAACAAGTAGCACTGTGTGCTGTGAGGAATTTGAAAACCTCTTAAGAAAGGAGAATCATATTGACTTATGCCGGCCATACACGGTTCGAATTTCGAAAGAATTTTCTTTCGAAAATCGTATCTAAGAATTTTCGTATGAATTTCGCACCATTAGTGGGCTGCAGCAACAGCCGATTTTCGTGTGGAAATAAAATTTGAGAAATCGGACATGTTGGAAATTTTTAGAAAAACGAACGATTTTCTAATCAATGATGGGAGAATCGTGCGAGAAATGTAAGAAAATGTACGGAGATAAAAGAAAATGTACGGAGATAAAAGAAAATGTACGGAGAGAAAGGAAAATGTACGGAGAGAAAAGAAGATTCCCAGCCAAGAAAATTCTTTTCTGTAGCAACATGAGGTGAAATTGAAGGCTTGGTCAGCCGAATTTCGAAAATCAATGGTGGCATCATCGGATCACAAAAAAAACGAATTTTCTGATTTTGAAAAGAAAATTCGTTCGAAATTCGACCGTGTATGGCCTGCATAAGACTTTTTTTCCCATTGCTGTCTGATTTTCCCAGGAGTGGTTTTGTTAAGTGAGATTTCTTAATTTTTGGTATTAATCCCCAGGTTTTCAAAATTTTTATACCGTCTTCCATGTTGGTAATGTTGTGTGTAGTTCCTTCTCTGTCTATCATTATTTTTGTAGGAAATCCCCATTTATAGAGAATACAGGGAGTCCCGCAGCTAGCATCCACTAGGGGGAGGTAGGCGCAGGGACGGCATGACATGTGCTGGACTGCACAGTCGCCGTTTTAAGGGGAGGTGTGGCCGCTTTAAGGACGTGGGGTGGGCGGAGCCGGGGGCGGAGCCACGGCGGCCATCTCGTGCTAGCAAGGGTCTGTGCTAGCAGTTGTAGAGCGGAGGGGGAAGGAATCCCCACCCACCCTCCCTGGTTTTGGTACGGGGGTTTGGTCTCGGGTGCTCGTTTGCTTCATTGGGCGGTTCAGGGGGCTTTAGATGAAGAAGTGAGGTACAGGTAAAAAGGCCTGTTGTACCCATCCATGGGATGGGAGTGGTTGTAGGTACTTCCAGGTTACGAGGGTTTAACCTGGAAGGGTTTAACCACTTTCAGACCGGACCAATTTGCTGGTCAAAGACCAGACCACTTTTTGCGATTCGGCACTGCGTCGCTTTAACTGACAATTGCGCGGTCGTGCGACGTGGCTCCCAAACAAAATTAACGTCCTTTTTTTCCCACAAATAGAGCTTTCTTTTGGTGGTATTTGATCACCCCTACGGTTTTTATTTTTTGCGCTATAAACAAAAATAGAGCGATAATTTTGAAAAAAACGCATTATTTTTTACTTTTTGTAATAATAAATATCCCCCAAAAATATATAAAAAAACATTTTTTTCCGTCAGTTTAGGCCGATATGTATTCTTCTACATATTTTTGGTAAAAAAAATCGCAATAAGCAATTATTGATTGGTTTTCGCAAAAGTTATAGCGTTTACAAAATAGGGATAGTTTTATAGCATTTTTATTAATAATTTTTTATTATTTTTTTTTTTACTAGTAATGGCGGCGATCTTCGATTTTTATTGTGACTGCGACATTGTGGGGGACCCATCAGACATTTTTGACACATTTTTGGGACCATTGTTATTTATACAGCAATCAGTGCTATATAAATGCAGTGATTCCTGTGTAAATGACACTGGCAGTGAAAGGGTTAACCAGTGGGTGGCAGTGTAGGGGTTAAGTGTTCCTAGGGGTGTGTTACTAACTGTGGGGGGGTTGGGCTTTCATTTAGTGTACACTGATCTCTGCTCCAATCACATGGAGCAGAGATCAGCGTCACTAGTTGCTAGGCAGAATGGAAAAATGTTGTTTATACAGCATTTCCTCCATTCGGCCGCTCCGTGAGACGATCGCGGGGATGCCCGCGGCGATCGAGTCCGCGGGTCCCGCGACCGGACTCACGGGGGTCCCGACCAGCGCGGGAGCGCGCCGCCGGCGGCGCGCTCCCGATGGCACAGCGGCAACGAATATTGGACGTACATGTACGCCAATATGCCTGCCCGTGCCATTCTGTCGACGTACATCGTCGTGCGCTGGTCGGGAAGTGGTTAAAACGGGTAGGTCACTGCTACAGTTGGTTATTGCCTCCGAGACAGGGGTTGCCGTCTGGAGGTCAAAAGGTTACAGTTGAAGTTGTAGGCAGTGACCAATTTGATGTTGGGATGCTACGTACCCATGACCCCTTGGAAAGGCTGGGAAAGTTTATTATCGTATTTAATGTTGGTATTTATTAAAGATTATATTTTGGTTAATAAAAAAGTTTAGGCCTGATGGCCATTTACTCCAAAAATCTGTCCAGTCATTTTTTAAGAGGGACAAGGTTGGGAGGGGCCGGGAAGCCGGGTTTTTAAGGTTACGAGGTATATAGATATAACACTGGGTTGAGTCCTACAGATGTCATGTGGTTTCTGAGGATTTTGGTGATTGAATTCAATTTTTTGCATGCCAGGATTGTTGCTTGTGACAGATCTGAATAAAGTATTATTCCTGAATAGGGATCTGGAAGCAGTGAATTATGCCTCGCAAATTGCATCAGCTGATCTTTTACTTGGAAGAAATACATTTTTGCTATGACATCTCTAGGCAGTCTTTCTGGTATATGTAGCAGTTTAGGAAGTCTATGTGCACAGTCTATCATCAGTTCTTGTTGGGGAGTTGCAGGGAGCAGTTTATATAAATCATTTCTGTTAGAAATCTTTTCAGGTCAGCAGGTTTAATATTTTCAAGAATTCCGCAGAATTTTATATTATTCCTTCAGGACCTATCTTCCAGGTCTGAGACCTTCATTTTTTAGATTTCTAATTTCATTTTCCACATCAAAATGTGCGTCAACGAATTCATTATGAGCTTCTGTGAAGTCCCTCATTTTGTTTTCCACATATTCCACTCTGTCACCTAGTTCATCAATTTCTTGCTTTGACTGATTCATAAAATTGATCATTTCAAACTGAAGAGCTCCCCTCAGTGACATTATGGCTTTAATAGTGGAATCTGATATTGATTGACCTGTGGTAGGCATTGCATTTAGTTTTGCACCATAGGGGTTAATTCCCAGTGTACTATTATATTTATTTGAAGTTTCACTGACATTTTCCTCAGAGGATGAAATTCTTCTCCTCCTTTTTATGGGGCTGGTAATGTCAACCTGGAGCTGTAGACTGTTTTCCTGTGAGCCAAGCTGTGTCTCCCTCAGTGCTGGAATCCTGCTGCTTTGTGCTGCTGTGAGGTGAGGAGGGACCAGCGCCATATTTAACCTTCTGCAGTGTTCCGGCCTGGTTTCTGAATTCGCCTAATTCTTTATTTTTTCTATTCTCCATCTTCCTAGGACATTCACCGCTGCTTTCAGGCTTTAATTGGGCCCTCAAGAGATAGTTTTGTTGCTTTATTTAAGCTACAGGGAGCCCGTTACCTCAGAGATCTAACAGCCTGCCACCATCCTCTCAGCAGCCGGCCACGCCCCCCCACTTTAACTCTATTTTTAAGAAATCTATGTGAACATAATGAGTTCATTGTAAGTAAAACATATACTGTAAATGTGTTATTTGCTGCAAAAAACATATTTTTCTATTTATAGTTTAAAATGATATATTTACATGCTGGTAGCCATATATACTCATTATGCGGGCTTTGCTTCATATTTAAAATTGCGTAGAATGATTATGTTTTTACTTTTCCACTCTTCCTGTGCAAAACTATCGGTCTGCACACACACAATAATTATCCTTTTGTCTTAGCTGTTATTCAGTTAACAAATTGATCTGTCTAATATATATATCGGCACCTGGAAGAATGGTATAAAATACTGTCACGAAAATACAAAGAACGAAAGAATGTCAAATGTGAAAATAACATCAAATACGATTTTCAATTACAATGTACAATAAGTCCAGATAGTACAGTATCCCTTTAATTTAATATTTCCTTTTAATTTGTTCATTTATAACAAACAGAAATTCCATTATTAGGTGAATCATGCACAGCCTGGGTTCCAGTTCTCCTTTCTGTAGCTACGTTTGATTAGGAACTTGGGAGAAGCTTTGAGTCATGACAGGACTTCCCCAGGAAAATGTCACAAGGCTTCCCACTGGCTCAGATAAGAAGGAACCTTGCAGGGAGAAAGGACATTTCCATGTGCCCTTTCCTGTGCTTGATGAGATTACACAGTCCATCGCTTGCTTCTTCTAATGGGGAGTGGGAAGTTCAGAACATTATTTAATTCTGATTTGAAGTAATTGTAAATTAAGTTAAATATTATTGATTAAATATTTAATACAATCAACCATCTGACTTTCCTTTCTTCTCTGTTGTATGTCTACAGCAAGCAATGCACTTAACACTGACAATAGTAATGCTGCCTTTTGGACCAAATCCCAATAGGGATACAAGTAACTATGCAGTTGTTTTCATGTGCCATGTGTGGATAGCCTCTGAGATTCCCAATGTCAAATTGTCTGTTGCCTATACAGTATCATTAATATAGTGCCCATCTCTTTTTATAAGAAGCCATCTTTGTAACTCACAATATATGTCTCCCAAATGGGGTTGGTTTACTATAGAAGTAGAGCATGTTCACCTTGCAAAGTACAATTTTGCTTTGGAAGGGAATTTCCACTTATTTAGTAAATGTGGCGAAAAATCACCTTGCACAGAACATTCAATCGCATGCAAGGGAAAAAAAATAAAAGTTTTTCACTTGCATATGATTGACGTTATTATTCTCCCATAAAGTGATACTAAACACACAGGGGTTGATTTACTAAAACTGGAGAGTGCAAAATCTGGTACAGCTGTGTATGGTAGCCATCAGCTTCTATCTTCAGTTTGCTCAATTAACCTCTTCCTGCCCGCCCTATAGCCGAATGGCGGCTATAGAGCAGGCGCTTTAGTCCGGGAGGCCGTCCCTGGATGTCCTGGTGTTTACTTCCACAATGCGCGCCGCTGCGGGTGCGCATCGGGGAAGTTTTGTGTTTGCCGTGTCCCCCGGAGACAGGCAAACACAGATCGCTGTAAACGGCCAATCACAGTGGCCATTTACAGCGTGATCGGCGTGTTCAATGTGAGATGATCTCATATGTAAACATATGAGATCATCTCTCAGCGCCGCTCTCTCTCCTCACACAGACAGCGTGTGAGAGGGGAGAGATGAACGGCTGCAGCGGCCGTAAGTGGGAAAATAAAAAAATAAATAAAAAAAGTGCCATCCTGCCCCAGTGCCATCCACCCCAGTGCCATCCACCCCAGTGCTATCTGTCCCCAGTGCCACCTGTTAGCACTAACAGGTGGCACTGGGGACAGATAGCACTATCTGTCCCCAGTGCCACCTGTTGTCAGTGCCATCTGTCATCAGTGCCACATGTCATCAGTGCCACATAGTGCCACCTGTCATCAGTGCCACATATTAGTGCCATTTGTCATCAGTGCCACGTATCTGTGCCATTTGTCATCAGTGCCACCTGTCAGTGTCACGTGCCATCTGTTGTCAGTGTCACGTGTCATCAATGCCACTTATCAGTGCATCTGTCATCAGTGTCACGCGTCATCAGTGCCACGTATTAGTGCCATCTGTCATCGGTGCCACGTATTAGTGCCATCTGTCATCAGTGCCACGTATTAGTGCGACGTGTCATCAGTGCCACGTATAAGTGCCATCTGTCATCAGTGCCACATATTAGTGCCCTCTGTCATCAGTGCCACGTGTCATCAGTGCCACGTATATATGTCATCATTGCCATCTGTCATCAGTGTCACGTGTCATTGTCCTGGTGCTCCAGGGCCTTCAAAAGTGTAATAGGTAGTCAACAAGTTAGATGTGTAATTTATGCTCCTAGAACACCTGATGGCGCTACCTGCATGTTGGGCCTCTCTATGTGGCCAGGCTGTGAAAAAGTCCCACACATGTAGTATTGTAATACTCAGGAGGAGTAGCAGAATTTTTCTGGGGGTGTCATTTGTGGTATACACATGCCATGTGAGAGAAATAACCTATTACAATGACAATTTTGTGTGAAAAAACAAAAAAAATCTTAATTTTGCAAAGAATTGTGGGAAAAAAATGACAACATCAAAAAGCTCACCATGCCTCTTACTAAATACCTTGGAATGTCTACTTTCCAAAAAGGGGTAATTTGGGTGGTATTTGTACTTTCCTGGCTTGTTCGGGTCACAAGAAGCGAGATAGGCCACCAGTACATCAGATGTGATCAATTTTGTGCGATTCGCACCACAGCTTGTAGACTCTCTAACTTTCACAAAGACCAAATAATATCCACTAATTTGGGTTATTTTTACCAAAGATATGTAGCAGTATAAATTGTGGCCCAAATTTATGAAGAAAAATATAATTTGCATAATTTTGTCACAGAAACAAAGAAATATGCGTTTTTTTTCAAAATTTTCGGTCTTTTTTCATTTATAATGCAAAAAATAAAAACCACAGAGGTGACCAAATGCCACCAAAAGAAAGCTCTATTTGTGGGAAAAAAAGGGCAAAAAATTAATTTGGGTACAGTGTTGCATGACTGAGTAATTGTCATTCAAAGTGTGAGAGCACCAAAAGCTGAAAATTGGTCTGGGCAGGAAGGGTGTTTAAGTGCCCAGTAAGCAAGTGGTTAAGCTTTGACAATAAAACATGGATTTCTATGCAGAGCTGCACCACATTTTTTCCAATTTTATTAAACCAATCCCACACTGTTTAATTTAAATGATCCCTTTCTGTATGTGGATGATGGCGCTGTAATTATTTTGATTAAAAATAAAATCCAAGTACCCTTTTCCTAAGTGATATACAGCTGTCACATGACTAAGGTCTTTCTCAGCCTGTCTGCAGGGAAACAGTGGCAGGAGGTGCTTCTCGTCCTCTGCTACTGGTTGCAAGTTCAAAATGTTGAAATGTTCAAAATATAACAAACAGCCTTTGGGATACAGAGTTAAGAAATATATAATTAATAATGATATATAATTAATATAAATAAACTGTTTTAAATTGCCATACAAATATATCTTTGAAATCAAATCTTATTATTTTTTGGCAATAACATGGTGTGGGCGGATTTCTGCCAGTCAAAGGTTGTGCCACACTCACGCCCCTCCAGGCTGTGTCTTAGAATAAGAGGAAGATAAAGCCACAATTAATTAATTTCTATTTGAGCCATGGCATCACTATTGCTACTTCACTGTGTGTCCTGTCCTGACTTGTCTAAGATGCTATAAACCGTGGGCCAATGCTGGTTCCTGAGTCTTATTAAAGTGTCCTGTTTATGTTTTTTTTTTTTGCATTGCATTGCAGCTCTCCTCTAGTTAATGCCTTAATCCCTGGTCCCTAGTGGTTTGGATTTCTGTCTTGCAGGACAGGGTTGATATCCCAGTAAGCACATTAGCTGCATTGCATTTGCATGTTCTCTCTGGCTTGTATGGGTTTCCTCCGGGTACTCTGGTTTACTTCCACATGCCAAAGACATGCTAGTAGGTTAATTGGCTCCTGTCCAAATTTATGTGAATGTACAACATGTAAAGCACTGTGCAAATTGTCACCACAATATATATATCTGGAAAAAAAAATCTATGTTCTTTGGTTCTGTTTTAAAACGCCTTCAGTTCATTTGAACTTCACTGTTAACCCTTGTATGTACTTTCTCTGGTACTGTACTTCTAGTTGTATTGGCACAAAAGGACTACCAATCAAATATTGTAGAACAATGGTAGTTTATCTAAAAGGGGGTTTTTATAGGTGGGAAAAGCTTGCAAGGACATAGGGCCCCTCTTCCAAATTAATGGCTGATTGCTAGACCTGCCCCTTTTGTCTGTCTCCTCTTCCCTCTGTGAGATGTTGTGGCTTGAACCCTGGCATCTGCTGATTATTCTCTCATTGTTTCAACCCCTAGCTATCCCTTTGCAGCTGCTTTTGGTTTAGATTTAGTTGCCAGCATGCTGTTCAGTCTGTTTTCTTCAGCCCCCAGTATTAGGAGTGTCCATGGACTCCAAATCTAATATGCAGTCTCTTGATGGTCCTGATAGGAGTAGGCAAAAGGGGTTCCAGATCACTAGATTACAAAAAAAAAAACATTGGGGTGGACTAGTGTACTTCAGTAATGTCTAGACAAAAAACTGAAATCTTGAACATATTTTGGCTGAACTCTAGGTTTTGACTGGAATGTGCTTTTCAAGGAAATATGTAGTATTTATTATTATTATTAATGTAGGCTCTTTTTATTTTATGTATTTTTAAATAGGTATATATAAAAAAAAACTACACATAAATGTTTCATATTTCCCACATGTAAGGAGCAGGTAGAACTTTATTCAAGGACCAAGCTTTGTGCAGTCTCTTTATTTTAAGAAGCTGCTGTGTTGGAAGGACACACTCTTCTTTTTCAACGAAAGAAATAAAAATTGTAACTGTTGGATTACCACAATCTTCAAAATAGTTAAAGCAGAGTGCTTGCAGTTAAACAATATTGCATGAAATTGCAAGGACCACATTATCATAGGATTTGGTATAATCAGCTATTCCAGGATTCCACAAGAAGACTAAGTGGTGACATAACTCTTGTGTAGGTGACTGCATCAAAAGCCAGAGTGTCAGGTATTTTTTACTCTTTACTAAGGATGAGCCGAACACCCCCCGGTTTGGTTCGCACCAGAACTTTCGAACGGACCGCAAATTCGTAAGAACGTTAGAACCCCATTGAAGTCTATGGGACTCAAACGTTCGAAATTAAAAGTGCTAATTTTAATGGCTAATATGCAAGATACTGTCCTAAAAAGGGTTTGGGGACCTGGCTCCTGCCTCAGGGGACATGGGTCAATGCAAAAAAAAGTTTTAAAAACTGACGTTTTTTCAGGAGCACTGATTTTAATGACGATGAAAGTGAAAAAAAAGTGAAATATTCCTTTAAATATCGTGCCTGGGGGGTGTCTATAGTATGCCTGTGAAGTGCCACGTTTTTACCGTGTAGAACAGTCCCTGCACAAAATGACATTTAACATCATTTAAAACTGCTTGCGGTTTTAATGTTATATCTGGTTCCGGCAATATGGATGAAAATCATTGAGAAAAATGGCATGGGTAGCCCCCCTGCCCATTACCAGCCCCTTTGGGTCTTGTATGGATATTAAGGGGAACCCCGTACCCATATTAAAAAAAGGAAAGATGTGGGGCCCCCAGGCCCTATATACTCAGAACAGCAGTATACAGGCGGTGCAAACAAGACAGGGACTGTGTAGGCTTGTTGTGTGAAGTAGAATCTGTTTGTAATTTTCAACTGGTACATTTTTAAAGTGTAGCTCCAGTCAAAAAATCTATTTTTAAGCTTTTTGGAAAACATAGGGAAGGGTTATCACCCCTGTATAATTAGTTTTGCCGTCCGTCTCACTTGCTGTTGTCTCCTTCCGTTTGCAAGTAGGAGATGTTTGTAAGTTGGATGTTTGAAAGTAGGGGCCTCCCCTATATGCTCTGCAGAAATGACGGAACAAGGTGTTGGCTTTGCCACAACATTGTAAGCCCTCAAAGTGACTCTTGGTGGGCGCTGGAGCGCCCTGCTGTGAACGATTATATCAAGAATTGTAATTACATGCCATTGTTGAACAGTGGTAGAAAAATTTACCTCTTGTGGTTGTGGTGCTGGTACCACAACACTATAAGTCCTCACAGTTACTCTGGTGGGCACAGGAATCTCCTGTGAAATATTATATCAAGAATTGCCCCAAGAAGGGGCTGAAAAATTGGGCCTTAGGCAAATTTTTGAAGCATTGCATCAAAAATTGTAATTAAACGCCCCTGTTAAACGGGCAGGTAAATTGGGCCTTAGGCACTGGTGCTGGTGCCACGACACTGCAACCTCTCCCATATACTCTAGTTGTAGTGCAGGAATGAGCCCTGCTGCAAAGCATTGCATCAAAAATTGTAATTAAACGCCCCTGTTAAACAGGGGCAGAAAAATTGGGCGGGTGGCATCACCCAGAACCAAAAATGTTCTTCCAACATATCAGCGGAGGAGGAAGAGGATAGACAATCAACATAACAGGACAGTCACTCAGCATCAGCATAGGCAGTCTTGAAGGGATGTGATATTTCAAAAAAAATTATTCGATTACATCAGCTTCAGGTGCTTGGTAGCTGTGGGTGATCCAAGAATGATTCATCTTGATGAAGGTCAGTCGATCAACTGATTCGGTGGACAGGCGCACCCTGTGATCGGTAACAAAGCCACCAGCAGCACTGAAGGTGCGTTCCGAAAGAACGCTGGATGCAGGACAGGCCAGTAGCTCAATTGCATACTGTGCAAGCTCTGGCCAGTGATCCATCCTCAAGACCCAGTAAGCCAGAGAATTTTCGGTGGGAAAGGTGTCCAAGTCTGACCTTGCCCCTAGGTATTCCTGCACCATGTAAATCAGACGCTGGCGATGGTTGCTGGAACCGATCATACCTTGGGGCTGCGGACTAAAAAATTGTCTGAAAGCATCGGTCAGACGGCCACCTTCTCCGATGCTCCTTCTGACCGATACCAACACGTTGTCCGGGACCAGGAGTTTGTAACCTCCCAGTCTCTGGAAACGCGTTGCACAGACCTTTCTGCAAGGCCTCCTGGAGATGTCTCATCCTCTGCTCCCTCTGCGACGGCAAGAAAAGGTCGGCAACCTTACCCTTGTACCGTGGATCCAGGAGAGTGGCCAGCCAGTAATGGTTCCTCTCCTTGATCCGAAGAATACGAGGATCCTTCCGCAGGCTTTGCAGGATCAGGGAGACCATGCAGCGTAGGTTAGCTGAGGCATTCGGTCCGGAGTCCTCTGGGTCACTAAGGACAACATGATCCGCAGCTACCTCCTCCCAGCCACGTACAAGTCCACGGGTTTCTTGGGACTGTAAATCGTCCCTACCAGACTGCTGCTGCTGCTGATGCTGAGTGCCAGCCTCCACCTCCATGCTGACACAATCATCCTCCTCCTTCTCCTCCTCCTCCTCATCCTCTTCCTGTGTGATGGATGGCACAGCAGGAACACTGTCTGGATAAAGGGGGCCTTGAGAGGCAAGGAAGTCCTCCTCTTCCTGCCTCTGTTCTGCCTCAAGTGCCCTGTCCATTATTCCACGCAGCGTATGCTCCAAGAGGTGGACAAGAGGTACAGTGTCACTGATGCATGCACTGTCACTGTTCACCATCCTTGTGGCCTCCTCAAATGGTGACAGGACAGTGCATGCATCCCTGATCATGCCCCATTGGCGTGGTGAGAAAAAACCAAGCTCCCCTGACCCTGTCCTGGTTCCGTAGTCGCACAGGTACTCATTGATGGCCCTCTGCTGCGTGTGCAGCCACTGCAGCATGGCCAACGTTGAGTTCCACCTGGTGGGCATGTCACATATAAGGCGGTTCTTGGGCAGGTTCAACTCCTTTTGGAGCTCAGCCAGCCGAGCACAGGCATTAAATGATCGGCAGAAATGCACACAGACTTTCCTGGCCTGCTTCAGGACATCCTGTAAGCCCGGGTACCTGCCCAAGAACCGCTGCACCACCAGGTTAAGGACGTAAGCCACACAGGGCACATGGGTCAGTTGTCCCTGTCGGAAGGCGGAGAGGAGGTTGGTGCCATTGTCGCAAAACCACCATTCCTGGCTTAAGCTGGCGTGGCGTCAACCACCTCTCGGCCTGCCCCTGCAGAACTGACAAACCAAACCAGCGCAAGAACTGTTCCCCAAACAAACCAGCGCAAGCACGGCATGGCATCGTTTTGCCTGTGTACTTGCGTAGCCCCTGGAATGCTTACGGAGCACCGCTGGTTCTGGGGACAGAGCACTGGAAGAGGCCATGGAGGAAGAAGAAGAGGAGGGGGTGGAGGAGAGAGGTGTGTCACAACCAATAGTAGCATTTTGGAGGCGTGGTGGCGGAACAACCTCCAACACTACTGCACCTTGTCCTGCATCCTTCCCAGCTGCCAGAAGAGTGACCCAATGGGCCGTGAAAGACAGGTAACGTCCCTGTCCATGCCTGCTGGACCATGAGCCAGCGGTAATATGCACCTTACCGCTGACCGTCCTGTCCAGCGAGGCAAGCACATTGCCTTCCACATGCCGGTAGAGAGCAGCCGGAATCGCCTTCCGTGAGAAAAAGTGGCGTTTGGGGACCTGCCACTGAGGAACCGCACATTGTACAAACTCACGGAAGGGGGCTGAGTCTACCAACTGAAAAGGGAGCAGTTGAAGTGCTAGCAATTTAGCCAAGCTAGCATTCAACCGCTGGGCATGTGGATGGCTGGGAGTGAACTTCTTTCGCCGGTCCAGCAGCTGGGGCAGGGACATTTGCTATAATCGGACGTGGGTGTACTGCTAGCAGAGTGCCCGGAAGCATTTGGCTGTGACACGCCTAATTCTACACCTTCATTCCTCTCAGAGCAGGTTTCAGAGAGGACTGAAGGTCTAGTGGGGGTGGAGATCCCAGCTGATGAGGAGCAAGGAGAGGTCCGCTTTGTTCTTTGGTGTGAGTCTTTGAGGTACGCTTGCCAACGAGCTGCATGGCAGGTCAACATATGTCTGGTCAAGCATGTGGTGCCCAAGCGGCTGATGTTTTGGCCACGCGAGATACGCTTGAGACATATGTTGCAAATAGCAGTAGTACAATCTGATGCACTCGTCTCAAAAAAGGCCCACACCAAAGAACTTTTAGAATAACGCGCAGAGGCAGCGCCCTGCACAGGCGGAGCACTGCGGTGTGATTCAGTCGGTGTGCTGCCCCTAAGCTGGCCCCCAGAGGCCATCCTGCCTCGTTGGACATGTGCCTCCTCCTCCTCCTCCTCCTCCTGCTCTCTCCTACCAGGCACCCACGTGGAGTCAGTGCCCTCATCATCCCCTCCCTCTTCATCGCTGGAGCAAACCTGGCAGTATGCTGCAGCTTGTGGAGCATGACTGCCAGATTGCTGTCCTTCTTGAGCATCCCCTCTCTCTGCATTCACGCTACTGCCTTCCTCTAGCTGAGTATCATCATCAGAGCCTACAAAACACTGGGCATCCTCCTGGAGCATTTACCCAACACTGTGCTCAAAGAGTTCAGGAGACTCCTCAGGAGGACGTGGTGGGTCTAGGGAAGGAGTCACTGATGATAACATTGAGAGGAGGGAAGACGATGCGTTGGCAGCTGCTTTGCTAGTACCCTGAGCCGGGGTGAGAGAGGATGAGGAGGATGAAGAGGGCTTGGTCATCCACTCTGCCAATTAGTTGGCATGTTGTGGCTCAACGTGTCCAGCTGCCAAAAAAAAGGACAAGTGTGTCCCATGGCCACGTGCTGATGATGACGATGCACCGCGTCCACGACCAGCACTGTTGTCTCTAGACACAGAGCCTGCTTGCCCTCTTTTATCGTCTCGCGCCTGTCTGCCTCTCCTTGCTGGCCTTCCAGACATGGTAATGGCCTGAAGGGAGATGGGAAAACCAGCAATTGGGTAGTGTATATTGTGCTGGAGGCACACACAACATCCACTAACTCCTGCAGATGGCAGATGGCTCAATTAAAGAAGAGCTATGTAGGTGGATATAACGGTGTATACTGTGGTCAGGGCATGCAGACAGCACGCACAATCTCCTACAACTGACTGCAAGCTCTATTTAAAAAGAGCAAGATAGCTAGCTATATAGGTGGATATAGCGGTGTATACTGGGTTCAGGGCACGCAGACAGCACGCACACTCTCCTACAACTGACTGCAAGCTCTATTTAAAAAGAGCAAGATAGCTAGCTATATAGGTGGATATAGCGGTGTATACTGCAGTCAGGGCACGCAGACAGCACGCACAATCTCCTACAACTGACTGCAAGCTCTATTTAAAAAGCACAAGATAGATAGCTATATAGGTGGATATAGCGGTGTATACTGCGGTCAGAGCACACAGACAACAACCACTACAGAAGAGCAAGAACGCAAAATCGGCCGATAACGAGCGGTGTATACTGTGTTGAAGGTACACAGAACACCCACTAACTCATACAGACGCCAACACACTACACAAGGCCGCCGCGCTGGCGACCTTATATAGTGTGGGGCGTGTACTACACAACCTGAGCTATGATTGGCCACAGGCATCCTGCCTGTGGCCAATCATGGCTCTCCACGCTGCGGGCGCTGTGATTGGCCAAGCATGCGGGGTCACAGTGCATGCTTGGCCAATCATGAGCCAGCAATGCACTGCGATGGCTTAGTGCAATGCACTAGGCCATCGCAGTGCATTCCTGGCTCATGATTGGCCAAGCATGCACTGTGACCCCATATGCTTGGCCAATCACAGCGCCCGCAGCGTGGAGAGCCATGATTGGCCACAGGCAGGATGCCTATGGCCAATTTTAGCTCAGAGGGTTTACTATACACCTCACACTATATAAGGCTGCCAGCGTGGCGGCCTTGTGTAGTGTGTTCCGGCGTGCAGGGAAAGCGCTAGATAGGCAGGGACAGTGTGTTCTTTTCTCAGGCATCTTAAAGTTAAAGTGGTGTTGTGTGCCTCCAGCACAGTATACACCTCTATCTACCCTTTATTGCTGATGTTCTCTAATACAGGCATCTGCAGGAGTTAAAGTGGGTGTTGTGTGCCTCTGCAGGAGTTAGTGGGTGTTGTGTGCCTCCAGCACAGCACAGTATACACCTGTATCTACCCTTTATTGCTGGTGTTCTCTAATACAGGCATCTGCAGGAGTTAAAGTGGGTGTTGTGTGCCTCCAGCACAGTATACACCTGAAGATACCCCTTATTGCTGATGTTGTCTGTTGCATATCTTGCATATTAGCCTTTAAATTGAGCACTTTTGATTTCGAACGTTCGAGTCCCATAGACTTTAATAGGGTTCTAAAGTTTGTACAAATTTTAGGTCCGTTCGAAGCTTCTGGTGCGAACCGAACCGGGGGATGTTCGGCTCATTCCTACTCTTTACTTATATTTTTTTAACATATAAATTATTATTTATTTATTTTTCATTTGGGAAAGGGAGGAAGGCAGTAAATATCTATATATAAAACGTATTTGTAAAGTTTAAAACAGTGGTTGTCAACCTATGAGCTAAAGGGCACATCATGTTCAATTTATATATTGCTTCAGAGGACTGCCAGAAATGTTATACCTAATAAAGGAAATGAGGGTCAGAGAGGGTGGATAAGCTACATTTTTGGCTGTAGAAGACAATATGAAACTGGGACATGTTACATGAGGCTGGTAGAGATCAATGCTATTACCCTAATTCATGTTCCCACTACAGACTGCTGAGGTCTGAGGGCCGCACATTATATATCAAAGGGCCATTTGTAGCCACTGGGCCATAGGTTGGGCACTAAGGCTTTAAAATACAAAAATAAAATTCAACACAACACCATTATAGCTGTATTGTATTCAATAAAAAGTATTTAAACTTCATGATAAACTTCATATGTTTGTTAATGGGGCTTTAACCCACAATTATCATCTTAGGCCGCGTACACACGGGCGGACTGTATGGCCTACTTAGTCCGTCGAAACACATTTCAGCGGACAGTCCGCTCGTGTGTGGGCTTCAGCTGACTTTTTCAGCGTGCAGTCTGGCGTACTAAGTATTTCGGAATTTCCGTAATTCTGTCCGTCATACTTTGGTTTCAGCGGACAATCCGCTCGTGAGTAGGCTAGTTCGACGGACTAAGAATGACGCATGCTCAGAAAGGATTTACACGGCGAAAAGGTTGCATTGCTGTGTATTGGACTTCCTATTTCTAGTCCCGTCGTACGTGCTGTAGACGTCATCGCGCAAGCTTTTGACGGACTGTTTGTGCATCCGTGTGTGGTCAAGTCCGTTCATTCGAAAGTAGGATGGACTGTCCGTCGGATTGTATGACGGACTAAGTAGGCCATACAATCCGCCCGTGTGTACGCGGCTTTAGTTTCACATTGGAAATGAATGGAACACTGAAGTCTGCAATATACTTACCATAAATACTTTTTATAATTAAAAGCACAGATGCAGAGTATTTTCCTGATTATAAAAATCTCTTCTATTAACACCAAAAGCGGAGCAGGTACTATACGTCACTATGTTTGTACTGTCTGTCTTTGAGTCTTGAAAATTGTTTGCCACTTTTTAGTGAAAAAATTGAATGGAAATTGAACTGAAAAAGGGAAAACTGTCATATAAAAGCTGCATGAAAACAATCCCTCCCTACTGCCCATAGCAACCAGTTAGATGTCACATGGGTTGATGTCACATGGCGACCCCGCCCCCTTACGGTGTCACAGTCCCGGAGGATGCTGGGACTGTCGCCATGTGACATCAACCCATGTGACATCAACCTATGACCCCGCTCCTTGTCCCTATATAAGTCGCCACCCAGCGCGTCCCTGGCATTGCGGCCGAAGAGAGCGTCGAGTCAACATCTTCAGGAGAAGAAGAAGAACGGAAGGCGGCTGCGGCGACGACGGCGACAGAGGACCGAGCCACCGCCTGTAAAAGAGCTATAAGAAAGCGCGGTGGCCCGGCAGAAGAACCGAAGAGGAGGACAAGACCCCTGAAGTCGGAAGAAGAGGGCGGCGGCGAGGAAGAAAGCCGGGCTCCTCCACTAGCAAAAGAGCTAGAAGGAGTCCGGCGAGAAGACCCCCGAAGACGGAAGACCCCCGGAGCTGTGCAATAAACTATTTTATCTTGTGTGTTGTGTTTTTTTTGTACTTTATTTTACAGGTGAATGGGTAGGGATACATTGTACCCCATACTCATTCACATAGGGTGGGGGGCCGGTATCCGGGTGCCCCCTCATTATTTAACTGGGCTCCCGGATTCCGATAAGCCCCCCGCCCGCAGACCCCGACAACCAACGGCCAGGGTTGTCGGGAAGAGGCCCTTGTCCTCATCAACATGGGGACAAGGTGTTTTGGGGTGAGGGGGGGCCGCGCGGCCCCCCCTTCCCCGAGGCACCCCCCATGTTGAGGGCACGCGGCCTGGAACGGCTCAGGAGGGGGGCGCTCGCTCGTCCCCCCCCTTTCCTGGCCGGCCGGGTAGCGTGCTCGGACAAGGGTCTGTTGTGGACCTGGGGGGACCCCCACGCCGATTTTTCGGCGTTGGGGTTCCCCTTTAAGTCCATACCAGTTGGCGGGGCCAGCGACGTCTCCTTTGCAGGCCCCATCTACCTGGAGAAGCGCGCAAAATGAACGGACTTTCCTCCGCGTGTGTGGGCGAGTCCGTTCATTTCAAAAGTAGGGCGGATAGAATTGGGGGACATAGTACGCCGTAAAAAAAGTGCCGTGTGTGGGCAAGTAGCCTGTTCAGAAAGTCCGACGGACAGTCTGGCGCTAAGTCCGCCAGACTAAGTCCGTCGGATAGTCTGCTACGTGTGTACGCGGCATTAGACCACATACAGTGCAGTTGTCTTTTGGGAAAATGTAATGG
The DNA here is from genome assembly GCF_037356315.1 of Lithobates pipiens. Taxonomy (NCBI): domain Eukaryota; kingdom Metazoa; phylum Chordata; class Amphibia; order Anura; family Ranidae; genus Lithobates; species Lithobates pipiens. The sequence goes on from NW_027507748.1 coordinate 407,588,658, forward strand.
TTAGTTTAACCAGTTAAGGACCAGCTGCCACAGTTACGCAGCGGCAGGTTGGCTCCAATGGGTGAATCGCTGTAGCTGTACGTTGGGAACTTTAGGAGCTCTAGGAAGCACGCACACGACAACGGAGCCAATGCACATGCCCGGCGGCTGCGATGCCTGCCGGGCACCCACGATCGCTCCGGAGATCTGCTGTTCATACTGGTTATGAACAGCAATATGTCTCCTCCTTCAGGCAATCCCATCCCCCACAGTAAGAAACCCCTCCCTAGGACACACATTTGATCGCCCCCTAGTGTTAACCTCTTCCCTGCCAATGACATTTATACAGTAATCAGTGGCTATTTTTAGCTCTGATCGCTGTATTAATGTCAGTGGTCCCAAAAAAGTGTCAAAAGTGTCTCATCTGTCTGCCACAATGTTGCAGTCCCACTAAAAATTGCTGACCACCTCCATTACTAGTAAAAAAAAAAGAATTATGAAAATGCCAAACATCTATCCCCTATTTTGTAGACACTATAACTTTTGCGCAAACCAATCAATATACGCTTATTGCGATTTTTATTTTTTATTTTACCCAAAAATATGTAGAAGAACACACATCGGCCTAAACTGAGGAAGAAATTTTTTTTTTTTTTTTTTATTTGGGATACTTATTATAGCAAAAAGTAAAACATATTGTTTCTTTTTTCAAAAATTGACATTTTTTTTGTTTATAGTGCAAAAATAGGTGATCTGATACCACCAAAAGAAAGCTCAATTTGTGGGAAAAAAGGACATCAATTTTGTTTGGGTGCAGCGTTGCATGACCGCACAATTGCCACTCAGTGCCGTATCGCAAAAAATGGCCTGGTCATTAATGGGGCAAATCCTTCCAGTCCTTAAGTGGTTAAGGTGATACAAATCAAGATGAGTAGAAAATTCTGGACAGCCGCACTCCAAATTACATTTTTTGTGCCTTTATTAGAACATCAGGATCACACTGTACATGTCAGAGCAAAGTAATACAGAACTACAAACAGCTGACACATTTCACACTAAATGTAGTGCTTACTCATAGCTATGAGTAAGCACTATGTTTAGTTTGAAACGCGTCAGAGGTTTTTGGTTCTGTATTACTTTGCTGTGACATGCACAGTGTGTTCCTGATGTTCTAATAAAGGCACGAGAAATTTCATTTGGAGTGCGGCTGTCTAGAATTTTCTACTCACTTTGATTTGCTATATGCATTAGCCGGCACCTGGGGCTCTTCATTGCTTGGAGGAAAAACATTTTTGTTTCAGAAGACCTACCTAGAGCAGTGGTAACCCCATCTCTTTGTTAAGGTAATACAGTCATACTGTATATCCTATTCCTTCAGGATTTTTAAGTGAATGGTAAGGATGCCACTGTCCAATACTTAGACAATAAGGACATTTTTACCAACACACCTCCCTACAAGGCAGTCTTTATTTTATTTAGCATCAGAGAAAAAAATACATTACTAAACATGTATTATTAGTAGGCAAATGTAGGTATATTCACCTGCTCAGATTTTCCAACATTCCACTGGCTTCTGCCAGGTTTGCTCTGCACATTCTGGAAAGTTGTTTAAGAGTAATTCTGCTTTTCCCCTCTGGGTTATTAATGAACATTGCATGCATTTTAACCAACTTTGTTACAGGGTCCTAACTGTTTGTTGTTCATCAATGTGCAGGTTGAATCTGAATAACAGTGACTTTTTTTCCATTATTGGGCATGGCCAGCCAATCAGCAGGTCCAGTGGATTCGATGTCTGCTGGCTGCCTACCATTGTTCCCCGCAGTGACAGAATGTAGATCTGCCAAAGTAAACAAGGCAGATCTTCGTTCTGTCAGGGGATGACACACAGATCCTGTCTTTCTGTTGTGCAGGAAGATGGATCTGTGTGTTGTCCCTGACAGCCCATCCCGCATACAGTTAGTAAACACACTGAGGGAACACATTTAACCCCTTGATTCCCCCGATGTTAACCCCTTCCCTGCCAGTGCCATTATTACAATGTCGGTGCATATTTTTAGCACTGATCATTGTAATAATGTCACTGGTTCCCAAAAAAGTGTCAAAAATGTCGGTTAAGTGTACGATTTTCTGCCGCAATGTAACAGTCCCACTAAAAATCGCAGATCACTGTCAACACTAGTAAAAAAAAATAATAATAAAAATGCCATAAATCTATCTCCTATTTTGTAGACACAATAACTTTTGTGCAAACCAATCAATATACACTTGTTTTTTGTTGTTGTTTTTGTACCAAAAATATGTAGCAGAATACAAATTGGCACAAATTGACAAAGAAATTGGATTTTTTTTTTTTAAAAGCAGGAAATAAAAATATTGTTTTTTTTTTTTTCAAAAATTACGGTCTTGTTTTTGTTTATAGCACAAAAAAAAAAAAAAAAAACGCAGAGGTGATCAAATACCACCAAAAGAAAGCTCATCAATTTTGTTTGGGTACAACATGACACGCCTGTGCAATTGTTAGTTAAAGTGACGCAGTGCCGTATCACAAAAAAATGCCCTAGTCAGAAAGTGGGTAAATCTTTCCGGGGCTGAAATGGTAACCCTGTGCCAATATAAAAGCTGCCCCTGACCACTTCTTAATTGTGCATGTGTGCTGTATGAAAATCCTTCTTAGAGCTTTGAATTAATAGTTCAAAGATTTGCATAACTGCCGTGGTTGACTGCCAATGATTGCATGTAAAGGGATCTCAGCTATAAATAATATCCACTGCAAATTTTCCTAAATAGGAGGTAGGCTCATTTGAACTAGATATGCACCTTATTAGGTTAATAACCCGCTTGATAAATGTCCCTCGCTTTTGATTCATATACTTAGATGCATCAGGCAAGGAACCCACTAGATTCATTTGTTTTATTGATGTATGGTTGAAATCAAAGGAGCCAAATACTACGTGGAACAGGAGACTGCTGTCATTTCATGTCATATTTATTGCCTTTGCAATTACAAAAAAATTGCTCTGGGGTTACACGCTAATTTTCTTTTTGTTTGTCAACAGCTATGTCCTTGGTTTGACCTTGCAAATTACAAACTGAGCAGTAACACAAGTGAGCCCTGCTTTGAGTAACAACATAACATAGCAGACACTGGTTCAAAACATTCAACAGCAAGCATGTCCGCTGCCGATTACGCTAGATTATATCTGTCTGATATGAAAAGATTACTGTTGTGAAAGTGGTTATGATTTGATTCCATTACAGAAAAAAGGTTAAATGCGTATGCCTATAGGATGAATAGAAAAGCACTTGAGCTAGTTATAGTAAATGTCTGTGCAGTATAGTATAAGTAGATTCTTTTACGATTTTCTTGACAGGTCCTTTTTTTTTTTTTTTTACTTCAAAGCTTTTCAAATGTCACTTTATTCTTTGTGATACAAATAACACTTGTTTAAAACCATAGGATGTTTTAAGATGAATGGCTTGTTGGTACAATATTATCAGCACACGTGTCAAAGTGACTGTCTTTGAAATAAAGAGTATGAAAAACTCGCCTCTGCCTGTGCCCTTTGCTGTATTGCAGACAAATTGATGCTTGAAGAACCTGCTTAATCTGATACTTTTGGGGGTGTTGAATTTGTGGTTCCCAGCAGTGCTTAGCAGTTCTTCCTAGCAGCCCCTATGTTACTATTGTATCTTGTTAGACATAAGGGCTGGCCATAGCGTGCAGTGATGGACCAAGAATCTGACACTCCCAGAAGTGTCTACATGAGATGACTTTTAACTGTTTTTAGTTAAAACATATTTTTGGGGTTTTCCTTAAATTTGTGATGGGTAAGAACTTGTTGAAGAAATTTTCCTTCAATTCCTCTCCTAATGACTAAAGAATCAAACAGCCAAAAAGTCAAAAGATCCCCCCAAAAAAGGATGCGTGTCATATACACAATATTGTCAAAAGTGTTAGCACACCTGCCTTTACACACACATGAACCTCAATGGCATCCCAGTCTCAATCCGTAGGGTTCAATATTGAGTTGGCCCACCCTTGCCGCTATAACAGCTTCAAATCTTCTGGGAAGGCTGTCCACAAGGTTTAGGAGTGTGTCTATGGGAATGTTTGACCATTCTTCCACAAGCGCATTTGTGAGGTCAGGCACTGATGTTGGATGAGAAGGCCTGGCTTGCCGTCTGCACTCTAATTCCTACCAAAGGTGTTCTATTGGGTTGAGGTGCAGGCCAGTGAAGCCAGCCAGCCAGCCAGTCCTAGGAGGTCGGCAGCTCTGTGACTCCCACACACTGCACCGCATACCCCTGAGTACATCCCTTTGCTTTGTCAACGCTTGGCCCACTACCAGCATCTTATACCTGATTGCCCTGTGTTGTACCATTTCTACTCACATTCTGGAATTGATCTATATATATTGTTTGGAGCAAACTGCCTCTCTTCATGGTTCACCGTCCTTCAGCATGTCTAGAACGAGAGCCTGCTTCATTTGAATCCTTTACCTTAACAATTAAGTGAAGATGGGATGACAATATGTTTTCTTTACAATCTTAGATCTTGGGGCCTGGCCTGTTTAGAGTGCGTCCCCATGTCTGCCTCCTTTGACCCGTATGACTCATTGATGCCTGCGTGTGTTTGCTGTGCTCTGTTTCACTGACAAAAGAGTTGCTACCTGTTTTTTATGTGTCTACTAGCTCCATAAAAAGTGCTACGAGCATGAAACTAGTCGAGCACAGACTGAACACTTATCTCTTAGAACTGAATTACGCCTGAGTTGGCTCCTGTTCACACCCTGGTATCTTCGTCAAGATACTACATAACCAGGTTATTACTTATGCATTTTGGGGCAACTACCCAATCTAGGGACGTTCTGAAGTTAATTTATATCCTTCTATGTAGCTCTGTCTAGGACTATAGACCACCTGTTAGTGAAATGTTAGTTTTAATCACTTTCACTTATCTATATGTATTTCATAATTGTTATTGTTAATCAATTTTTGCTACAAATAAAAATACACAAAATTGTTTTTAATCATGCCTATAAAGTCCATGTATTCCTCTTCCAAGAATTGTAGTTTTCCAATTTAAAGGATGTGGCATTTTGCACCTCACTACTGTCAACAGTATCACCCTGTGGGGACAGTCCAAAAGTATATATACTTTTCAAATTCCTTAGCAAGAGGCATCCATTGAATTTCTATCACCCAGGTAGGCAGGTTGCATGTCACCTCATGAACACCAGAAATCTCTACAGCCTTATTTTTCTTAAACAGCGTATACAGTATTTCCCCCAGCACAAGCAACAGAAAATGCTACAGAAAAAAGATATGTTTCAATTAAACCTTAGTGAAAATCCCGCACGAGCCCCCAACTGTAGTGTTTTGTGTCTTTTAAGGTCACTTTGTGGTAAATCAAGGAAGCATGAAAACCTCTATAGTGTATTATTGTACTATACCAAGCAAAAATGCTGTATATACAATTGTAGGAAAAACAATTCAAAACATACAAAGTATTATATCCATACATGCAACACGCATGCACAAACCCCATCACATCTGCCACTCTGAAAAGTGTCATTCACTCTTCTGTCGCCAGCCATCAAATGTATTTATAAAAAGTAAATGATGCTTTACCTCAGCTGGAACCTTCTTGGCCAGTGCTGTAAATGGCAGCTCAACAGAATTTTTCCACACAACAACTATCACGCAAAAGTTCCCCTGAGCTCTACGATTAAGCCCAGTGTGGGTGAAACATGTCAGAGGGGTGTGGCTAATGGGCTGGGCCTGTCCTTCATTTACCTTACACTAAAGTTGAAAACAGTGTGCAGCGGTACCTGCATGCTGTATTAGAATATGCTATACTGAAATTCACAACTTGAACAAAAGTAATAGGTGGTGTAAATCTAAGCAGGGAGAAAGATACCTAAACCCTGTTGATCTTGTTGGAAACGTTGTTAAAGAAGAAGTAAACCCTGATGGGTTTACTTCCTCTTTCATTCCCTGCAAAGGTAAAGCATAATGGAGTACAATGCATCACATAGTAGTCCATTATGTGTCACTTACCTGACACAGGAGCCAGCGAAGTCACCGCTGTCCCCTGTAGTCCGGCACATCCATCTTCTCGGTGGGTCTTGCTGCTCCGCCGCTGTCATTTAGTGAAGCCGCAATGACATCACTCCCGCGCATGCGCAGGGGAGCCGCCACTCGTGGCATATCGCCATTGACCTGTGCGCCGCTGTCTATGGCGCATGCGCCGTAGACAGTGGTGCCTGTCTTTCGGCAAATATCTCCTAAACTGTGTAGGTTTAGGAGATATTTCTTGGACCTACAGGTAAGCCTTAATCTAGGCTTACCTGTAGGTCAAAGTTGGTTGTAAGGGTTTACAACCACTTTAACTGATAACTTCTTGTGTTCTCTGCCTGTGCTGACTGTTATGCAGCACATTGTTCACTGAAGAGTACAGAACCAAAACCCTTCTCTGTTGTCTTGATACAGATTGTGAATGGGTGTTGTCATTTTAGGACATGAAGTGTGTTAGAGGCAGAATCACAGGTATATTATAAGACGAAGAAAGCTTGAAAAAAAGAAAACGAATGCAGCCACCACAGCTAAGGACTACATTACTTTGGGGGGGGGGGGGGGGGTTAGATATTCTTTAAAACATTTCTATGTATCATATGCTTTGAAATTAACAGTCCCTTTGTGATTTTCCTCAGAACAAAGGATGATTTGTCATGAACCTTTTTTTTTCTTGGCTTATACCAATAGTATCCAGTATTGTCACATTGTATTTTAAGAGATGATTCATTTAGCACCGCATAAAAACCCTGATAGTTTTCAAGTACATTTGATGTGTAGGTTGTGTAGATCAGAGCTGTGACAGACAAGAGCTGAGCTGAATGTGTTCCAATAGCTGTATTCTCCTTGGAGCATTTATTGAGTGTTGCTTTTGTAAACACAGCAGCAGCTAATTCTGCTATTTAAAATGGAGCCAGCCATTATACATTGACTGGCAGTACCATTTACTTCACTTAAAAGAATTCCTGTTTAACAAACACCAACACTTTTGCAAAGCAACTGATACTATCTTATGTGTGAATATAAAGCTGCAGTAAGTCAGCTTGCTGTCATTTTAGAGTGCCCTGTTTTTAAAACATTAATGCAGGGCAGTCAGATGTGGCATGCAGCCACCCACAAAATGTATTTCAGACTGTTATTTTTTCACATTCCAGTATAAAGTATAATAAAAGTAATTAAGACACCTCCCTACCTGCCAGAGTATTTAGGCGGGATCCTCATTATTGTCATCCCTGCATTTTTATTGGTGAGTGCACTGGTTACTTACAGTTCACCAACTCTGAGTCTGTACACCTAGAACTAAAGGTCTAGCAAATTAGAGCAAATATTTGCCCTGCTCTTCTAATCCTTGGCTTTTTGTGTACTGATACAGAGTGATCAAACTGCCTCCAGCCTTGGTGTGTCCTCTGTGGTTACCGGTGGTGGCCAGTCCATAAGGGGCGCATGGGTGCTGCCCTGCCCAAAGTCCCCAAAGTTAGTTTACCAAATAAGAAAGCTAATCCTAGAAATATTTATTTTTAAATGAATGATAATATGAAATTTTTTAAACATCTGAAAGTTAAAATTTTTTAGAATGATTTATTTTGAAAGAAATTATAATATGACTGTGTGTTCACTGTGCGGGGTGCTGGACTAATGGGTGTTTATTAGGTCTGTCAGTTTTTAGGTTGTCCTTGGGGCACAGTGCTCCTACCACTCTTGATGTAAGCAAATTAATATTCGCCATTGTGTCACTTCCAGTTTCCGGCTTTTTGTCCCGGCCAATTAGGAGGCTGAAGATTTGGAAGCTGGAAAGAAGACAGAGTTAACGCAGGTATCAGGGGAGTTGTGACAGCTTAGAGCTGGAGGGATTGGTTTGTAGGTAAATCTCATGGCGTCCTCTGGTAAGTGTGGACCTGGAGAGGTTTGTTTGCGACCCCCAAAATATTTTGTTAGTGCCAGCTGCCACTGGTGGTTACAATGTCTTTTGGTGATGCATTATTGGTTTGATATTAAAGGCTTTTTTTTAGGGGGCTAAAATATAAAAATATTTTATATTCAACTGCTCTGTGCAATGATTTTGTACAGAGTGGTCCTTTACCTCCTCTTTAGTGGTCCTCTGCTGGAGGTATCTGCTCCTCCTCTCATCCGTGTGCCCCCTTAGCAAGCACAAAGCTAAGGGGGCACCCATGCAGCCATAGGCACACATAGCCCTGGTAAGCCTCAACCCCTCTCATTCCTCACAGGAATTTGACTATGTGTCCTGCTGCTGCCTGTGTCTCTTGTGAGACCAGGAAGAGGGGAGAATGGGAATGCAGATGATGAGAGTGCTGGATCATGAGAGACATCAATTAAGTGTTTAGGGATGAAAGGCAAAAGACAGATAGTGGGGAGCTTTTTTCACCTTAACGCATGAAATGCATTACGTTAAAAAACACTTAGGCTTTAGAACCACTTTAAGTCAAACTAGCCAACAGGGATCATGATGGAAATAATTTTAGTCCATGAAAGTCTTAGTGGTAAAGCTATTCTCACACTGAAAGCAATGGGCAGACAGAGGAGAGATCTCCCCTGACTGGACCTGCATTCCACACACACTGCCTAGTTTGGGTGTCAGAATTAGACAGTACAGTACCAGAAGAGGCTTGTATGCCATGAGTACAGAGGGGCATGCCTTGCTAGAGTAAGATTGAAAGCAGTGTGTCTAAGCCTAGTGTTTGCTGGTGATTGGAGAGCACTTGCAGTGCTTGGTTCCTCTGTTTCCCTAATTGCTGTGTACCTGCACTCACTGGGCATGTCTTCACTGCTCAGGTGTCCCCCTTTGGCTGTCACTTCCTAGGAGCGCAGGCAACATGGCAGGCAGCATTTTTTTGTGGACAGCTCCCAGGGGCCACACAGGACTCAGACGCTGAGGGGCTCTGTCCCTGGCTGCAGGTCATTCACAGCGTGTACTTCATGGTCTCCCCACCCCATTGGTGGAAATAACTCTAAAGTCCAAGCATTGTCCCAGTCAGCAACATCGATCCCAGGTTGATCCGACTGTTCGAGTGCATTAGCCTGGCATGCAGGTGAGTCATAGCTCTATTGGACAGGAAGCTGCCGCTATGAGTTTGCAGGCTTGGTTGGTGGCCAGGACCTGAGAGGGGCAGGTGGAGCTGACAGCTGTCCCTGATTTCTTCACTTCTGGGAATGATCTTCAAACTGCAGCCCAAGTGCCAGATGTGGCCCTTTGCTTGCCTTTCTTTGGCCCTTTAGGTAGGGTCGAATTATTGTAGGGGCTATTGGAGATGCAGCTTCAGGCTGCACAGGAAAACTATGGGCCAACTGGATGGTTATCCCTGACCCAGGGCAGCTGATAAGGGGGTACCACCTGTCCCGTTTTACGGGGCACATGGGGTTCAGGCAGCAGGGGGAATATGATGTGGGCAGGACAAGGAGGAAGATCGGTACCGTGGCAATTACAGGCTCGATGCCCTGTGTGACTCTCAGCAGAAGCTGAAAGCCAGTTTCTCCCCATCTCCCTCCTGCCTGCTTTTAGCTGCTGGACGGAGGAGACACACAGGGCATCGTTCCTGTAGTTGCCCCCCTGCAGGACCAATCCCCCTTCCTGTCCTGCCCACATCTGATTCCCTCTTGCAGGATGCTGTGCCCCCCCCTTCCGGAGTGCTTCTGGTTTACCTCTCCTGCCAGCTGCTGCAGCCACAGAGGGGAATGTTCAGAATGGAGAGCAGGGGAAGGGGCCATTAAATTTGTCATTTATAGGCCCCTTCATTTAGTGAATGAACTGACTGATCAATCACTCGCCGAGTTCATTCTTAACTGAAGCATAGTAAAATGTTTACTGTGCTTCAGTTTATGAATGAACAGGAGCCTCTGTCTCCTGTTCATTCATCTGCAGCGCAACTGAGGCTACAGAGAAAGGGACTGACGAATCTGTATGCTTGATTACTTTCTCCGTCTTAATAGTGAGATGTAAGGGGATGTTTAGACCCCTGATATTTCACCCAAGATGTTCAACAGCATTGAAAAAAAATCTTTTTAAAAAAAAAAAAGTTGTAAAAAATAATTAAAGAAATGAAGGACTCATTTATAGTGTGAATGAGCGGTTTGTGCAGCTGGAGCCACCTATTATGCTGAGGATGCAGCAGCTGTATAAACACACCAAATGCACACTGTCTGTGTTCGGGGGCAATACACATGTGCACCCACACGCCTGTCAAATTAGGACCTCTGTTCATACAGCTGCTGCGTCACCATAGTGTAATATAGGCTGCTTGCACACATCTCCTGCATACAGACTGTACAAGCCACAACATCTGTCAATAAGCCCCAATACCTAATTTACACAGATAGCTTTATTTATTAACTTAATACATTTTTATCTTTTAGATTTAGCAGGGATTATGTAAATTATGTTATGTTTGTGTCCACTAATTATGATTTCTGAAAGAAGTCCTGCCCTGCATTCCACATGTGGCATTAATAACAGGCGCTGGGCAGCCAGTCCTAACGGAAGCTTGGCATTCGGCTTCTGTAGGGATGTGTTAGACATGCACAGCTGTGCCTTTCCACTTCACTACAGTATGCACCACGCATGCCATTGCAGGGCTGTTATGGAAGCCTGTGGCTTTCATAGCACTGGGCTTTCAGGCCTGTACCCTTTCACATCAGGGCGCACACCGATGCATGGTTCTTAAGGCCCACCAAAAATCCTCAGCACCAGACCCATGATGCTCTTAATCCGCTTCTGGATGTTACGCTGGCTGGTAAGTAGTTCCCAGGTATATATCTTGGCCCATTTTTTAACATTTCTACCACATTAGCTTTTTGGCAATTCGCTTTTTATTTTATTTAAACAAAAAAATTTATTATTATGTTTCTGAATGTAGGAGAGAGGAACCAGTGAAGGCAAAACTTACGCAGATTAAACTTCAGCTTTAAGGATTCGTAAGAACACAGAGAGGGAGATTTACTAAAGCAGTACTATGTACAGCTGCACCAGATTTTGTTGCACCAGTTTTAGTAAATCTTCCCCAGTGCAAATATGACAGCTTTTTGTCTATTGTTTAGTATATATCAAGCACGGAGGGCCAATTTACAACGGTTGCCAAAATATTCACTTGATTTTGCTTGCATTATTTTTGGTTTAACAAGTGGAAAATGTTATACATTTGAGATATGTATCTACAAATCAATTTTTGAGGGATCAGTGTCAAAATATAGTAAACATTAGCAGGGAAACAGCACTAAATCAGCTTTATAAATAGGCAAAACTGTTGTAACTGACATTTTCCCTGACAAAATGCTGACATATCAATACTGATCATGTATCAATAGGCCCCTAAATCACAACCAAAACATTTTACATTTGTAGCTTGTAATTAGAAAATACTAATTATGTCTTTCAATGAACGATGTCATGCTCAGCAAGGTCAATGCATTTCATGATCATTTTATAACGTCTTTCTGTTTAATGTGTGTATGTAAATCTATGAGTGGATACTAAGTGTGTGTGTTTGTGCTGTTCGCATAAAAGCAGAGCAGTACATTTTATCGTGTACAAATTACAGCTATTTAAAGATGAAGGGACTGATTGGCACTGCAGAGCCTGGGCACCCTGCTGTGCTGGTTTCCTGTCAGGATTAGTATTTGCAATATTCATTATCCTGCATGGTTAGCCTTCACCTTTCAACTGTCTGCCTTCCTGAAAAGCGCCTGTGACAAGTTCTGAACCAATTTAATCTTCTGTGTGCTTATTTTTGGCACATGTTTTGCCAAATGTTCACTTTGAAGGGCAGAAGGCTGAAAGTTCATTGAGAATACTTTTTCTGCCCTTTTTTTTATTTTTACTTAAAATGACCCATCCTAGACATTTTCGTTTTGACCCTTCAAAAATGAGTCAGCCGTTAAACCATGAGGCCCTATGCAAGTGATTAATTGTGGTTCACAGAGGTCCTATTACCCATTACTTCTGCAGATATTTCTTAACCTGTTCTGTGAGATTGCCTGAGCAGGCTTCAAGCTTTACAATTGTGGTAAACACTGAGTCACATGGCAGTAAAGGCCATATTTTCTATTCTTGAAAGCGTTCGGCTGCTAACAATGTATCTATGGGGAGTTTGGCCCTTGTTAGATAGACAGATACTCAACAAAGGCACAGGTAACAAAACAGTATAAACTCAAAAGGAGGCACAAAATTGTAAAAAAATCTTCAGATTAAATTAACTGAGACTGTAATGCGCAGGGCTCGAAAGCAGACCTCATCCTAAAGTATACCCAGCAGATACTAATTGCTGCAGCACACATATATGAACCAGTAGCAAACCTGTCTTATGACTTAATAAATAGGATTTGCAGCTTTAGAAAACGCACATGTACGTATGTTGAATAAAAGTAGAAGTTACTCTGAAAAAAAAATTTTGATTGTTTGAATTTTTTTAGGTCACTGACATCTAAAAACCCTTAAGCTTATTTAACACCCTCTAGAATTGCATCTATTTATCCTACAGCGGATCCGACATGTTTTAGGGGGTGTGGACTCCTGGGGTCAATGACCCACATCTGGTGCGAGTGCCCTAGAATTCGCCCTTTTTGGAGTGAAATCTTCTCCATGATATCTAAGGTTACTGGGTGCTGGGTGTCCAGGTCCCTACTGACAGCTCTCCTCAATGCTCCTTTACCTCACTTATCAAAAACGACACAAAAACGAATCCATTTTATTCTCTCAGGAGCAAAGCTCATGATCGCCAAAGCTTGGAAAAAAAAAGAAACCCTTTTTCTTGGAAGCCAAAAGTAAGATATCTTGGATTATGATTCAAGAAAAGTTAACTAGCATTCTGAATGATACAGTAACAAAGTTCAAAAACATATGGGACCCGTGGGCTAAATATGTTGGTATATCCCTTAAATAAAGGGAGCTTCAGGATATTTCACAAATCTTGGTTATTATTATTATTATTATACAGGATTTATATAGCGCCGACAGTTTACACAGCCCTTTACAACATTAGGGTAGAACAATACAATTCAAGACAGGGGGAATCAGAGGGCCCTGCTCGTTAGAGCTTAAGATATCCTCTCTACCATCTTCCACTCCCTTCCCTTCTTTCCCTTTTCTCTCTCTCTCTCTTTTCCCCTTCTTTAGGGGATCCTGGTAATGCCATGAGGGAGATCCTCATTCCTCCTATGTTAATCTCATATTTTCAATAAATGTGAGATTTCATATTTCATTTTTTTTTTTTTTTAATGAAAGCAGGTTCCTTCTCAGAAGTAACTTAGGGACTCTTTATACTCAAATGAGAGAATTCAGTTAGAAGTCCACCCCCCCCCCAGTGCAGTCTGTTCCCGATAGGGTCTCCAGGAGGTTGATTTTGTGCCCTTTTTCTTCACTTCACTCACTACGTTCATATAAATAAGCTTCTATATTCCTTTTTTTTCTCGACTCCATCTTTTTTATGTATTTATATAACTCCCTTGATTTTATATTTTACTGCTTTAATGCCTCATTTTTTTTCCTTTTTCACTTCTCTATATTCATGTGTAAGTGTTTTTTCTAAGCTGGCATTTACCAGGCATTGATACTTGTAATTTATTTCACATTGTACTAAAATGTATCATTCCATTCTTGAAAAAATAAAATACTTTGAAAGTAAAAACCCTTAAGCATTTGTTTTTGTCTCAAATACCAGGTTATGCATTGACATCCCTCTTTAGACCTAGTCTGTCTGAACAGTATGGCACCGTCCATAGGCAGCTGAAAGTGGTTGTAAAGCTTTGATTACTTAAAAACAAACAAAAAAACAAACATGTCATACTTACTCCACTGTGCAGCTCATTTTGCACAGAGTGGCCCCGATCACCATCTTCTGGGGTCTCTCGCCAGCTCTCATGGCTTCTCCCCACATCAGGTAACCCCCTAGGAGAAGCATTCTCCCGGGGGGTTACCTTGTGAGCGCACTCCGAGTCCATTATTTGGCGTCCATACCAGCCGAATGTATGACTCGACCCCGCCCCCCAGTGCCTGTGTCATTGAATTTAAATCACAGCAGCGGGAGCCTATGGCTTCACTGCTATAAATCTATCCAATCAAGAGCCAAGCATCCCGAGCAGAGGGACAGTGCACCCCGCCGGGTGAAGTTCCAGGGCTCAGGTAAGTAAAACAGGGGGGGCTGGGGTGGCTGGTCACTGCCAGGTGTTTTCTCACCTTAATGCATAGGATGCATTAAGGTGAAAAAACACAAGGGTTTACAACCCCTTTAACGCTTCAATAAGACACATATGTTGAATCCAACACAGCTAATTGCAGTACAGATTATGCTTTTCCAGTCCTTTGCAAAGTCTAACACTGATTGAGGAAACATGGAAACATGGAAGAAACAAAGAGGGTCTAGCTAGGACTGAACATACTGCACCATATTACCAAAAGTATTGGGACACCTGCCTTTACACGCACATGAACTTTAATGGCATCCCGTTCATAGTGATCAATATTGAGTTGACCCACCCTTGCAGCTATAACAGCGTCAGCAATTCTGGGAAGGCTGCCCACAAGGTTTAGGAGTGTGTTTATGGCAGGCCCGGACTGGCCATAGGGCACATCGGGCATTTGCCCGGTGGGCCGGGACCCGCCGGGATCAACATCGGGGCCGCAGTCCGATACCTGGTGATTACCGGGCCACACATCGGTAGTTAAGCATTGACCACGGCCTGGAGAGGGCTAACACAGGCCGGAGACACTGAACAGCGTGAGTGCAGGGATCCATGGTTGCTAGGCAGCATGTCGGATCCAATCAAAACAGCGATTGCTGTCCGCGCACGAGCGCTGCTGCCGGCGATAGCTAAGCAACGGGGACGCTGCCAGGGCTGGGGCCGCTGATGTCATGGAAACGTATGACGTCTGGAGACCCCGCCCACCCAGGCAGATTACGTCCATTCAAAAAACCAACAGGAGTGAGAAGACAGGAAACGTGAGAAGCAAGTGTAAGTGCATAGAGAGAAGTGAAGCCATCAGATCGGGAGGCAAGGAAAAGGAGACAAGAAGCAAAACAGGTAAACCAGAAAAGGTGTAATGGAGGATACAGGAAAGTGTAAATAGATGAAAATGAATGGCGGCAAAAAGGAGATAAGAAAGGGGGAAGAAGAGGAGGAGGAAGGAAGAAGAACAGATATAAAAAAGGGGGGATATATGAAAAGAAAGGGGAAAAACAAGGAAAAAAGAAACAGAAAAAGGAGAGGAAAATTAGAGAAAAATACGAGTGAAAAATAAAAAAAGCATAAAGATAATAGAGAAATGAAAATAGGAAAAAAGGAATAAATGAGTGGGAAAAGGAGACAATTTAAGAGGATAAGGTACAACTGAGAAAAATGTATGAAAATAAACTTTAAAAAAAAACAAAAAAAAAACAAGAAAATTACCTAAGTAATAAAAAATAAAGTGTGGAAAAAATAAATAAAACATAAATATAAAAATATAAATAATAATAAAAGAAAAGGAAAAAAAGGAGAAATAAAAAATAAAGGATAAAAATGAAAGAACACGAAGAGTAAGAAACCGGAATAAGAAAAAAAAGAAAAATAGAAAATGGGAAAACCTAAAATATTATAGGTGAAAAAAGAAGAGAACAAAGCTTTGGTGCAGAAAGACCTAATCAATGGTAATACAGGTTCAATAAAGTGGGAGTCTTTTAATAACAACAAGCAGGTAATCACCCGTTTGTTAATATAATCCTGATCTACAGCTCCTCCCGCTCCCTACTCTGCTTATAGGATGACATCGTTGGAGGGGTGGGAGAGATGGTAGAGGACATGCAGGCTGAGTCCTGCCTCTGCCCTGCCAAAGGTAGGACTGTGCAGGGGAGGCAGACAGTAACAGGGGCCACTGCGATTACAGAGAAAAATGAGGGGGCGTGACTGCAAGGGGCACTGTAATGGAAGGCTGTGATTGGTAGGGGCATTTTGATGAAAAGGGAACTGCACTGTAAAGGGGGACTGTAATCATTACAGTTTAATTTACAGTGCAGTCCCCTTTATATCACAGTGCCCCCATTACATTACAGAGGAATGACTCTGTGATTATCCCATCACCAACTGCCCTCGCGAACGGGCGGTTGCTGGAAAATTGGCTGCTCAGTCTAAATTGCCCGGGCCTATTTTTTGTCCCAGTCTGGGCCTGGTTTATGGGAATGTTTGACCACTCTTCCAGAAGTGCATTTGTGAGGTCAGGCACTGTTGGGGACGAGAAGGCCTGGCTTGCAGTCTCTGCTCGAATTCATCCCAAAGGTGTTCTATTGGGTTGAGGTCAGGACTCTGTGCAGGCTAGTTAAGCTCTTCCACCCAAACTCACTCATTCATGTCTTTATGGACCTTGTTTGTGCACTGCTGTGCACTCAGTCATGTTGGAACAGGTAGGGGCTATCCCCAAACTGTTCCCATAAAATTTCAAGCATGAAATTGGCCAAAATGGCTTGGTATGCTGATGCCTTAAGAGTTTGTTTCACTGGAACTAAGGGGCCAAGCCTAACCCCTGAAAAACAACCCCACACCATATTTTACCCGCCACCAAATGATTTGGACCACTGCACAAAGCAAGGTCCTGAAAAGAATTACAGGCTTTTAAATACTTTTCTGACATGGGTTTTTTTTAAACTATAAATATCAATCTTCTATCATAGATGTACAAAATAGAAATTTCACAAACATTGTAAAATAACCCCCCCCCCCAAAAAAAAACACTGCACAAGCATTGGGGGCTATTTACTAAAGGAAAATCCACTTTGCACTGCAAGTGCACTTGGAAGTAAAGTCGCTGTAGATCCGTTAATGTGTGCCATGTCCTGGACTAGGACAATCTAAAATGTGCAAAGTGTAAGCTTAATAAGCAGATGCAATTTTTTAACACGATCATTGCCGGTGGTTATAGTTGTAGCAGTGATCATTGTGTTCTGCCAACCCGAAAGGGTCCCCCAGAACATAATAGCGCTGCGGGAGTAATTCACTTATCAACACTGACTGTGACTGTGTGGGGAATCAAGCAATTTTTTTTCCTTCCACCTGTTGTGAGGGGAAAGAAAACTGTATAATCTATGGCTTGCTTTAGTGTACAGTTCTCACCCAGCCTCTAACACCAATATGTGTAATTCAATGCTGGATGATTATGGAAAATGTAATATCGGATAACACCTATTTTATGCAGTGCACAATCATAAAAAATTCTACAAAGGCCTGATTACACATGAAGTTGTTAGATTTCAATTGGCCAGCTATGATAAAAAAAACATTACATTTACAGTACTTTCAGATCTGTAATTCACAAACCCTTTTATTTCAATGTTGTTTGCATGTGTTCAGGAAAAGTGGCATGCATAGTGCATACAATCTTCTCACCTCTCTACAGCCATGGAAGTACCCTTCCCTCACTCACGCCACGCTTGAGCTGTCCCTGGGGAGGATGGAGGGTGGAGGTGCGTGGAGCCAACATTCACACACTAGGCATGGAGGAGGAAGAAGTTAAATCCTCCTCTGATAAAGATCTAAAAACCGGGGTATCCAGGGCGCTACCTCTTATTGGAAAAGTTACAGAATAATAAAAAAACAAAAAAAAATGTAGTAAACCCTGATGACGCCAATAATCCTAATATCACATCAATTTCATAAATTGAACTCTTCTGTGTCAAAAATAACTATCTCAGATATCTTGTTTCTAAACTGTGAAAATATTAGCTTATGTCAAAAGAAACAAGGTTCAATAATCCCAAAAAATGCTGAGTGCAAAATCTCTGTATAAACTAAATAATGTAATACTCTATGCGATTTAGACTTAAAGTCGCATAGGTATTGTTAAGTGTAACATTATCCAGAAAGTAGGTATATGATGAAAAACTTAAGTCCATATATAAAAAAAGGAAAAAGAAAAATTCCCAAAATATATCAAAAAATATATAGTATACAGCCAAAACACCCCTCAAAAAATAAATAAAAAAATAAAATAAAAATAAAAAAACAAAAAAAGGCAAGAAAAAAGGAAAAAAGCAAGAAAAAAAGTCTTAAATGTCCACTGTTAGGAAATCTTCTATTGTGCAAATCCAACAAAAGATATATTCATAAGGTGACTTTCGTGCTTGCTGTATATCCTTCAAGTGACTTCTGTGCTCCCCCACAAGGTTCCCCACTCACCAGAAGAATACACCACTACAGGGGTACTTTGCCTTTAAATCAGGCTTATGCAGTTCCAGCTCCTTGGCCCACATACGATGTAGTCCTTCGCATCCAAAAGAGGTTCCGTTTATCCCTCATAGGAAAAAAATATAGTCTCCATAGTATAGTATGTATATATAATTTGAGGGGAGCACTAGTAATATACTTTAGCAGAAAAAACGTTTATTTCCACAAAAAATTATATATAACAAATTTCATACATTCTTAAAATCAATAAAAAAAAATATATATATGAAAAAATAGTCCAATGCTCCCACTTATTGTAGAATCCGTGGGTCAGTGAAAACCTTTTCTCATACACAAGCCCCAAAAACAGAGTCAAAGTTGAAACATAGATTAAAAATTCAAAAAATAAAATAAAATAAAAGATAAAAATAAAAAATGCACAAGTGGCTATCTAAACCCAGAAGGGTCAGGATCAGTCCTGAGTTGTGGTCGGCAAATCTCTTCGCTTTACGTAAACTTTATTCACTAAAGTCAGTTCCGTTTGCAAAAAAACACAATTATAGATCACCCCTAGGGTAGAGCCGTATGTGTCATCACCAATAGCGTATCTCAAATTACTACGGGGCCCGCTCGGTGGATGCGCAGCGTGCGCCTCAATTGTGCTCCAACCGCCCGAGACAACCCAGAAGTGACGTAGTGTGCGTGGCTCCGTCGGACGCGCTTCGTCATTGACGTCTTCAGCGGCTGTGCCACGCCACTACACACTACGCATTATATGGAAAACAAGAGGAATGGAAAATCTCCATATTCCACTCCTCCCATTCAGGACAACCAATCACAATCTAGGAGGCGGGTTACGGAGAGCGAGCCATACGCTTCCATAGGGAGATGGAAAAATATAAGCATATGAACAGAGGAAATCTCTGCACGCCGCTCACGTCTCCCAGATAAACATTCAAATCATAGGAGGTGAGCCGGAAAGGGCAACTTATATAAGTACAAGGAAAATTCACCTGCTTTGTTCCAACAATCTTTGCCCCGGGTTAACGCTTTCTAAAACATTTATTCAAGAGCGTCAAAACAATCATGTATGCTGTAAAGGTTATCATACAATGAGTCCTCAGTATAGTGTTCTTCAAAAAATAAATATATGTATATAGAACGACCAAAGAATCTTTCTAGCTGACATGTACAGGTTATGTTGTCAAAATATAATGCCGCAAAGCCTCATTATGAGAAATCTCCAAAAAAACATGAATATATAAAAATAAATAAATATAGAAGAAAGCCTATACCGAATGACAACTTCTAAAAACAGTCAAATTGGCATATTTCTATTTTCACTTCTTAATCCTATACACTTTATTCGTGTGATTCACTATATTTTTATACAATGATTTCCCTGTCCCCATACTACAGCTTCCCCTTGTCATCCAAAACAAGTGGGCAGACAGGGGCAATGCATTAAAGGAGGAATAAGGACAAAAAAGGAGAAGAAAGAAGAAATTGTCAAAAAACAGGTCCTAGGTCAATCCAGATATTATCCGGTAGATTGTATATTTGAGAAAGAGGACTACGAAAAGGATTTCTTATCCATAAACAAAAGAGAGTATGGAAAACCCATAAGGGAAAAAAGAAAAAGAAAAAACAAAACAAAAAATAGCAACTTAATAAATATAAAATATATACCGTATATACTCGAGTATAGGCCGACCCGAATATAAGCCGAGGCCCCCAATTTACCCCCAAAAAACTGGAAAAAATTATTGACTCATGTATAAGCCGAGGGTGAGACATGCCTGTCCATCCCTGTGTGTCCGTCCATCCCTGTGGGTCCATCCATCCCTGTGTGTGTGTCCATCCATCCGTGTGTGTGTGTGTGTGTGTCCATGCATCCGTGTGTGTGTGTGTGTGTGTGTGTCCATGCATCCGTGTGTGTGTGTGTGTGTGTGTGTGTGTGTGTGTGTGTGTGTCCGTGCAGCCTACCTGTGTCCAGCCTGCCTGTGTCCGTCCAGCCTGTGTCCGTCCAGCCTGCGTCCCGTCCAGCCTGCGTCCCGTCCAGCCTGCGTCCCGTCCAGCCTGCGTCCCGTCCAGCCTGCGTCCCGTCCCGGCCTGTCCCGTCCCGAGCCGAGCCTCCGTCCTTCAGCTCTTCGCCGGCGGCCATTCTAGGATTCAAAAGCCGCGCCTCCGTCGGTGATAGGCGGAACACTCAATTTCCCACTGACTGCTGGGAAATTGAGTGTTCCGCCTATCGGATGTCCGTGATAGGCGGAACACTCAATTTCCCAGCAGCCTGTGTTCCGCCTATCACGGACATCGTCTCATCCTCGTCCGTAGTACGAGGATGAGACGATGTCCGTGATAGGCGGAACACAGGCTGCTGGGAAATTCAGTGTTCCGCCTATCACAGGCGAAGGCGGAGGCGGAGGCGCGGCGTTTGAATGTTAGAATGGCCGCTGTCTGTCTGCTCGATACGCTGATCGAGCAGGCAGACAGCGATGACTCGAGTATAAGCCGAGGGGGGCACTTTCAGCCTCAAAAAAGAGGCTGAAAATCTTGGCTTATACTCGAGTATATACGGTATATAAAATAAATGACATTATATATGTGCCATAACACTACAGATATTAACCAATAAAGGTATATGCCCAAAACAAAAAAAGGATTTTTTAATGTTTATACTGTAATAGACTGTAAACAGGGAGGACTGTGAAAAAATTATTAAAGTGGGGGGGGGGGGGGGGGGGGGTTTGTTTAAGGATTGGCTATAAAGCAATTTAAATCTATGTCCAAGTTGAGGCCCTGTGGGGCAAGAGACCCCAACCTGTATATCCATGCAGTTTCGTTTTGTGAAATCAAAGTTGTTTTATTTCCTCCCCTCCAATTACCCTTAACACTGTCTATCCCATAAAATATTAGCCCTGATGGGTCTCTTTGGTGAAACTCGTCAAAATGACGGGATAGATTATGATTTGGAAAACCTTTTTTGATATTTTTGATATGTTCCCTAATCCTAACAAAAAGGGGGCGTGTGGCCCTGCCCACGTATTGCAAGTTGCACGGACACTCTATGACGTAAGTTACGTGAGTACTCCGACAAGTAATTAATTCTCTTATTTTATATTCTTTATGGTCTGTTTTAGCCCTAAAGGTTTCTTTTTTTACGGGGCTGTTTCTTACTGACTTTACAGGGGAGACATCTTTGACACCTGTAGAATCCTTTCATGTCATTAAAGATTTTGATGTTTCTTGGTGGATCTATCACATTATGTACCAGATAAGTGCGGATAGTGGGAGACTTTCTATATATAAAACAGGGTTTCTTAGGGAGTACCTTCGATAGTACTCTATCCTCTTGTAGTATAGGCCAGTATTTCTTAAAGATTTTTTCAAACTCTCTATATTGGATATTATAGCCTGTGATAAAGGCCATTTCCATCTTCCTTTCTTTCTTATTCTGTTTCTCAAACAGAGTCTTCCTCTCCATCCCCCCAATTTTCCTCTTCAGCTGGAGTAGTGATTCCAACCTATATCCCTTTTCTTGAAATCTCTCCACAAGCACATCTGCTTGGAGGTTATAATCTTGTATTCAAAGCCTGCGTGCTGAAAATTTTCCGTCCCCAACTACAATTGCACACTGCTCAGCGCTTCAGGATGGAATATAATTTAAGTGAGTTTAACACTACTAAACCCCTGGACCAACGATTATGATCCCCAAAAATTAGATTAAAAGCTAAACAGAAAAATAATAATAGCTGCTGCTTGTTTAAAACATAAAAGCATATAAAATAATATATAAAAAAATAATATATATAAAAAGCTTTTTATATATATATTATTTTATAATCTTGTATTGTATGGCAATTTCTCCTTAATCTTAGTAGTTGCCCTTTGGGGATATTATTTTTCCATTTGGGATGGTGACAGCTTGTCATCGGGATGTAACTATTCCTGTCTGTTGTTTTAAAGAAGGTCTTCGTATTGAATACTCCATCTTTTTTGGAAATTTTGAGATCTAGATATTCAATACTGTGCTCACTTCATTTTCCAGTGAAGGTAATTCCATAGACATTGTTATCCTAGTTGTTTAGGAATGACTCAAAATCTTCTGGGGTTCCGTCCCATAATATGATGAGATCATCTATATATCTACGGTAAAACTTCAACTGTACTTATACTTGTACTTATATAAGATGCCCTTTCCGGCTCACCTACTATGATTTGAATGTTTAACTGGGAGACGTGAGCGGCGTGCAGAGATTTCCTCTGTTCATATGTTTATATTTTTCCATCTCCCTATGGAAGCGTATGGCTCGCTCTCCGTAACCCTCCTCCTAGATTGTGATTGGTTGTCCTGAATGGGAGGAGTGGAACATGGAGATTTTCCATTCCTCTTGTCTTCTATATAATGCGTAGTGTGTAGTGGCGTGGCACCGCCGCTGAAGACGTCAATGACGAAACGCGTCCGACGGAGCCACGCACACTACGTCACTTCCGGCTAGTCTTGGGCGGTTGGAGCACAGTTGAGGCGCACGTTGCGCATCCACCGAGCGGGCCCCGTAGTAATTTGAGATACGCTATTGGTGATGACACATATGGCTCTACCCTAGGTGTGATCTATAATTGTGTTTTTTTGCAAACGGAACTGACTTTAGTGAATAAAGTTTACGTAAAGCGAAGAGATTTGCCGACCACAACTCAGGACTGATCCTGACCCTTCTGGGTTAGATAGCCACTTGTGCATTTTTTATTTTTATCTTTTATTTTATTTTATTTTATTTTTTGATTTTTTAATCTATGTTTCAACTTTGACTCTGTTTTTGGGGCTTGTGTATGAGAAAAGGTTTTCACTGACCCACGGATTCTACAATAAGTGGGAGCATTGGACTATTTTTTCATATATATATATATATATATTTTTTTGATTTTAAGAATGTATGAAATTTGTTATATATAATTTTTGGTGGAAATAAACGTTTTTTCTGCTAAAGTAAATTACTAGTGCTCCCCTCAAATTATATATACATACTACACTATGGAGACTATATTTTTTTCCTATGAGGGATAAACAGAACCTCTTTTGGATGCGAAGGACTACATCGTATAGGGGCCAAGGAGGTGGAACTGCATAAGGCTGATTTAAAGGCAAAGTACCCCTGTAGGGGTGTATTCTTCTGGTGAGTGGGGAACCTTGTGGGGGAGCACGGAAGTCACTTGAAGGATATACAGCAAGCATGAAAGTCACCTTATGAATATATCTTTTGTTGGATTTGCACAATAGAAGATTTCCTAACAGTGGACATTTAAGACTTTTCTTGCTTTTTTCCTTTTTTCTTGCCTTTTTTTGTTTTTTGTTTTTTTATTTTTATTTTATTTATTTTTTTTTTTTTGAGGGGTGTTTTGGCTGTATACTATATATTTTTTTTTATATATTTTTGGATTTTTTCTTTTTTTGTATATGGACTTAAGTTTTGTATCATATACCTATATCCTGTGATATACTTTCTCCGGTCTATGGTATTTAGGATTTTTGATATATATCCCACATATATATTCCTACATAGGGTGGTTTGCTTCTCTCCCCCTGTTTTTGGATTTTTTTCTAAATTTTTTCTTCTTTTTTTCATGGTGGGTTTTGCATTATCATGAAATTTGGAGTATATGTTTACAGAAATTTGCACTTTATAACTTGATTCACTTTGTTTACAGAAATTTGCACTTTATATACCTGATTCACTTTGTTATATATTTGCACTTTATAATTTGATTTGTTTACATATGAGGCTTACGAGTTGCTGGATAAGTTTACATGTAAAAATACCTATGCGATTTCAAGTCCAAGTCGCATTGAGTATCACATCATTTATTTGTATAGATTTTTTGCACATAGCACTTTTTGGAAATCCAGAACCTGGTTTCCTTTGATACAAGTAAATATTTTCTGGATAAGGTTACACTTAACAATACCTATGCGACTTTAAGTCTAAATCGCATAGAGTATCACATTATTTAGTTTATACAGAGATTTTGCACTCAGCATTTTTTGGGATTATTGAACCTTGTTTCTTTTGACATAAGCTAATATTTTCACAGTGTAGAAACAAGATATCTGAGATAGTTATTTTAGACACAGAAGAGTTCAATTTATGAAATTGATGTGATATTAGGATTATTGGCTTCATCAGGGTTTACTACATTTTTTTTGTTTTTTTATTATTCTGTAACTTTTCCAATAAGAGGTAGCGCCAGATACCCCGGTTTTTAGATCTTTATTATTGTGAAAACCCCGTTTGGGGATTTCTTTGTTGGGGGGGCTGCAACCTATTTACTATTTTTTCTTTATAAAAATATTCTATAAAAAAAAAATGTCTACCTATTCTTCCCATTACCTGTAATTTATTAGCGCGGTTTATTTAACATTTAAATCCTCCTCTGCTCTGCTCTGAAAGCTGGGACCTCACTCTCCTCCTCCTTGACTCGGACATGAGATCACTGGTTACTATATGGCAGGCGGGCAGGCGTTAGCAGCCAGTGAGAGTCTAGGCCAGCAGCGTGGCAGTGCAACAACAGGAAGGTTGGCGCCGATGCTGCTGCTGATTCTAAACAGCGTGAGAGACATTCGGGAGTCGGTAATATTTCTCGGGGGGAGCAATTGCCCCGTTGAACCCCCCCCGTATCTTGACCTAAGCATTTCTCAATTTAGTGCTTGCCCTAAGTGTCTTCTGTCATTTTATCTACTGTTCATGCAGGATCCTTACAAAAAGATGGCAAAATGCATAAGTCGAAGTTACCTTTAGTGAAATCTACAGGTATATGTCAAAGCAATGAGTAGATCCAAAACTGATGTTATATGCAAATCTCACATTCCCTGCAATCATCAAACTTGGCTCTGTCTATCTCTTGCCTCCATGCCTTCCTATTGTTCTAGTAATAGGGTTGGCAGCATCAATAACAAATCGAAAGGTGATAGTGGGTAGAGTCAAGCCCAAATTTTACAAAAAGAGCCAAAAATAGCATACACCCTTAGCTGCCACTGAACCTACTGTGCATTTTGAAATGCCGTTTTCCTTGAAGGCAACCACTTCCTTTGCATTTTTTATTATATGGTCAATATAATATGCTTAGGTTTTGACAGGTTTACCTAACCAGATTTCAGCTGGTTTTTCAGAAGGGCAGGTTCACATCTGGAAACTATCTGGTTTTCTTTACCTTATGTTTTTAAAAATCTATTTACATACCTACTTTATATTTCTTACAGTGGACCTTCTATCTCAAGGTAAATGTAAAGCTGTATTATGTCATCTACAAAATGATAGAACTGTCTGTCCTAAAACAACATTACTCCTTTCTATTTCTGCAATGGGAACAATGAAGGAACAGCCTGTCCATGTACAGATATTTCAACAAAGTTGAAAATCCTTTGTACTCAGTAGGTAGTTCCAAAGTTTAAAATGCTTGATACTGCTTCTCTCTACATTACCTCTTGGCAAAGTGTCATAATGGCAAGAGCAGGCCATTTATGTAATCCATATATCCTGCACACATATTCTAGTAAAACGATTTGCTTTTACAGTACAGTATGCATAATGAAACAAGTAATGATACCCCCTCAAGCTGGTTCAATGTCAAATTGTCTTCTGATGCTGAACTGAAAGCAACAAGTTACAATGGAAAAATTATTTTACCTTGCTAGAGATAGAGAATTCCTTAGCCAGTCGCTGTACTGTAACATTTTTCCCACTAACATGAACATGTGCATGTGGTGGAACAGTCCCCTTCAGTGGCGGCCCGTCCATAGGGGGCGCCCGGGCGAAATCCCCCCCCCCCCCGGGCAGTCAAAAAAAAAGTTTAAAAAAAAAGTAAAAAATGTCCTTATGTGCACTGTGTCCCGGCTCCGGGCGCCGGACGCAGTGCAATACAGGAAGCGCCACGTCGATGCAATCATGAGATTGCAGAGGAGGCGCTTCATTGGCCCCCAAAAAACTCGCTCTGTGGCGCGGTCGATCGCGCCACAGCTTCCGGCGTGAGGGACTGGCCGGGTGAGTTCAGCGCATAGACTCAGATGCATTGAGCAGCGCTGCCTACGACGTCACTCCAGGAAGTGACTTTGGCACTCGTCTTCTCAGTCCAGCATGAGAGGAAGCTGAGCTGAGCCGATGCTGAACTGATGCACACTTCACTTCTATAGACGGGACACCAGACTACTTTAGAGGTGAGACGCCAGCAGCCTCTCTTATCAGTTTCAGGAATGTTTTTCAGAGGTAGGATGGCAGCACATCCCCCCCCACCCCCGCTTATGAACCCATCATTTTTCTTCATGTGGAGCATGTTATTTTTGGAGGTTGGATGGCAGCAGACTCCCCCCCCCACTGGCTTATCAACCCATTCATGTGATATCTATCTATAGTAATCTGCTCATAAAACCTCCTATACGCTGTGATGTATACATTACCAACAGATTGTTTTATGTTTCTAAGGCAAACACTGCCTGGCTGGGACTTACATGTCAGGGGTTTGCTTGCTATGTGACATGTGGCATGTAAATGTATATATTTTCTAGATCACATGTTTGAGACATCATGTATATTGGATCTTCTGATCTCCAGCTTGACATGCATGTGTTACATTGTACCAACATTTATTATTCTGTTGGTGATATTTACTGATGCACAGACTTCTATAGACGGCAACAGATTAGCAGACTACTTTGTAGGAAGGACGGCAGCAGCCTCGCTTATCAATTTCAGTAATGTTTTTCAGAGGTAGGACGGCAGCACATCCCCCCCCCCCACCCCGCTTATGAACCCATCATTTTTTTTCATGTGCAGCATGTTATTTTTGGAGGTTGGACGGCAGCAGAATCCCCCCCTCCCACCGGCTTATCAACCCAGCACACAACCCCCCAACCCAACCACCCCCCGCTTATCAACTGGCAAAAAAATTTAATAAAAATATTTAAACATGTCCGGGCGCAGTGCAATATGGGAAGCACCACGTCGATGCAATCATGAGATTGCAAGTGAGGTGCTTCATGTGCCCCCAAAAAACTCGCTCTGTGGTGTGGTCGATCGTGCCATAGCTTCCGGCGCGATGGACTGGCCAGGCGGGTGCAGTGCATAGACTCAGATGCATTGAGCAGCGCTACCGACATCGAATGTGCAGCCTGGTATATGATGTGCAGAGCCCTGTGTATAATGTGCAGCCTGGTATAGGATGTGCAGAGCCCAGTGTATAATGTGCAGCCTGGTATATGATGTGCAGAGCCCTGTGTATAATGTGCAGCCTGGTATATGATGTGCAGAGCCCTGTGTATAATGTGAAGCCTGGTATATGAAGTGCAGAGCCCTGTGTATAATGTGAAGCCTGGTATATGATGTGCAGAGCCCTGTGTATAATGTGAATCCTGGTATATGATGTGCAGAGCCCTGTGTATGATGTGCAGCCTGGTATATGATGTGAAGAACCCTGTGTATAATGTTCAGCCTGGTATATGATGTGCAGAGCCCTGTGTATAATGTGCAGCCTGGTATATGATGTGCAGAACCCTGTGTATAATGTTCAGCCTGGTATATGATGTGCAGAGCCCGGTGTATAATGTACAGCTTGGTATATGATGTGGATTCTATAAGGGGTGTGGCTTATGAGAAGTGGAAGGGGCAAATGTCTAGGGGCGGGGTCTTGCGCCCCCCCATCCTAAAATTTCACCAGCCGCCACTGGTCCCCTTAGTTTGGCATTTACTTCCTTCAAGCTGGTTGATGAGAACAGTACCACAAATAGCACTTTTTAGATAACAATATGCTTCATAGGCCTCCAGTCAATTGTTTAGAAAAGAGAAGTAACCATATAGCTGCATTGAGAACATGCTCACATGCTTCTTCACACAATACAATGTTATCACAAGGTCTAAGCATTGTGATCTGAAGGAGGCATCTAACTCTGTGATCTAGAAGTCAATTTTTAATTAGAATCTTCAGGTGAGTGCAGTGGCGCATAAAGGAGGTGGGCATATACTCTCCATGGTAAGATGTGGCATTAGAAGTTGCCTACTATGCAGGAGTAGACTTACTTTTCATTTTATCAGCATGTACCAGCTGTAATTTTAACGCTCCATGAGTACCACTCAGCCCTGGATTATTATAATAGAGAAATGTTAATTTATAAGGAGTTGAAAAAGATTAAAAAGGCTCACTGGACAAAGTCAATTAATTATCAGCCCTTTTTTGCTCGATTACTTGAAGACATGAAGGCAAGGTCTGATGTGAGTTTGTGTTGGATGAGTAGAATCGCATTGGTTAAAATGACAGTCCTACCATGGTTATTATATTATTTTCAAACTCTGACAATCCAGGTCCTTATTGCTGCCACGCACCATTTCCAATCTAAAATCACAGGGATAGAGAGGGTAAAAGAGGGGGAGTTTCCAGATTCGTAAAATATGGTCATGTAGACGACTGACTAAGCATTCCTAGATGGACTCACCCTTCTATCTCCATTCTCTCCCTCTTTTTTCCCATTTCCCTTTTTTCCTGCTTACCTTAGATACCATGTTTTCATGTTTTTCTAAATTCAAATTAAAATGTGTTGGAGAAGACACACACCAGAACTAGCCTGTGTTCTAGGTCTTCATCGTTAGATGTTAAGCCCCACATTTGTCTGTCTATTTGTTTATTTGTTAACCTGAGTGATTTGGAGCAAGCGAGGATTGTTTGCAGCTCAACCAACTATCCTCTACTGTGTTACTAAAACATTTAATAAAAACCACTGAAACTGAAAAAAGATGAAAAGAGAGATTCAATGATGTTTTAATTTATTCTCAAACTGTTGTAAAAAATGTTGAATGAATAAACACATTTAATTTGCTTTGGGGTGCCTTGTAATACCTTGTAATATGGCTTATACAAACCCATCCATCATTAATAAAACTCCTCTGTGTACCATGGCCATGTGAAGGCTATGTGATGTTCAATTTAGAAGGCTGAGCATTTTCACAGCTTCGGGAGGCGTGCTACTCATTTTATTTACACAGCAGTTTCTTCCTTATTGCTATAGCAGCCATTCTTTTAAGTGACCACACATTTCAAATACATAATGAACAATATTATGACCTATTTGGACACTGGAAAAAGATAATAGATGTAGAATACTGACGGTCAAACGGGTTCAGTTTTTGTTGATGCAGCAGTGATTGGCATGTGCCCCGTTCGAAACACAGGTCAAGTTTTAGAAGGTGATGCTGGAAATGGCATAAATGTTTAAAAAACCAATTGTATATTTGGACAGAAAATTCCCATTTTATTTTCCATTGACTTAAACTTGTAACTTAAGTAAAGTAAAGCATGGTTAAGGTCATATAAATGTCGAGTCCTGTTTGTTTTGAATTCAGTTTTGGTAATTTAGACTGAATAGCCCTGAAAAAACACATCTTCCTGAGCAACTCCATAGCAGCAAAAATGGTTAGTCTATGCTACCACATAGAACTGTTCACTAATGAATTAATTCCCTGCCATGTTTTGTCCACCTATGCAACACACTGCAGTGCTACAGTTACCTCACTGTACTAAATTAATGGCCCCTCTATTCCTAACCAAAGGTAAGGCTGGAAGGGTTCCAGCCTTAATAATTGCAGATGACCACTGCCATGTTTATTTCTTTCTATTTTCTGGTGCAGGCATATTTTGATCTTTGTGGGGAGTGGGAATACTCTGGAACTTTCTACATTCCACTGTTTACCTTCCACCATTATGCACACCCATGGGTTTGCCAGCATGTTACACCTGGTTGGAGTAAGAAGGTGAGCGGGGGACATGGCAAAGCAGCCATGGCATGTTTTAAATGCTGGTGTCTGTAGGGACATTAGATGTCTTCCTCCCCTAGATGTCAGGTGGCTTTTTTGTTCTCCTTTGGTACTCTTGTTAGGTATTACACCTATGGCTGTGTTTTTGGTTCATGTGACCTCTCTTGATCTTCCTCGGTAGCTGGTGCTCAATATTTTGGGGGGGGGCAGGTTTTTGCCCCCTTACTCGCACTATTGTTAGCCCCCCCCACGGGAAGGCGGTGATCAGTGTCCTTACCCTAGGAGGCCAATGCTGCTCCTTGCTCCAGCTTTCCGATGCTGCCGATGCAGGAGGCTGATGCTGCTCCTGGCTCCAGCTTGCCGAGGGTCCGATGCTTCTCCTCCCGGGCCGAACATAAAATGGTTCCTGAGACCCGATTGGCTGGGAGTCTTAAGACTCCTTGGCCAATCGGGTCTCAGGACCCGCTTCCTGATTGGCCAGGAGGAGAAGCAGGAAGACATTAGTGAATAGTGTCAAAACAACTGGGTGGGCACAGTGCTCTGCGCTTCAAATCCATCCTTTTTTGAAGAGCCTCAGACTCTAATCATGTGCGACAAAAAAAAACCCAGTTGATATGCATGTGTCAGGTGCCCTACATGTTTATTAGGGGCTGGGCGCATGAATTAGGGAGGCGGCACTCCTGCGGCCAGCACTGATCTTCCTCATATATTGCACCACCATTGGCACCCCCCCCCCCGTCTCCAGAACTCCAACAAGGTCAAGGAAGGTATAGGTTAGCCTGCACTGCTTCAGCTTTCTAGCTGTGAGATATGTATTTAAGTGCTTAATAACTTTCCTCTGAACAGCCCTACCTGGTCAAGACATTACTTGCTTCTCATAGATCCAGCTCAAGTCTTCACCATCACAGAGGTGGTTGTTCTTGCTCCCCATGCAACAGCACTATCTCTAGCCCAATGCCTGTTGGCCATATGGCAACCCAGCTACTTAGGGAAAAACTCTTTGACAATCATGCATAATAGATGCAGATAAGAATAACGATGAAGCTTACAAGTGGGTAGTGGATACCTCCTGATAAAAAAGTTTAAATGAGTTGTGTTTCTTTCCTCTGATGAATGAAATCAAGGACATTTTTAATGAAAGTATGGGGTAAGGTGTAAAGAAAATCTTTTCTACATAATCTAATTTCACTGCAATACCCCTTCAATTAGGAAAATGTTAAAAACTTAGGTTCACCCCCCTGATGGATGGCACCGTAATGAGACTATTAATCTAAACATTTAGGCTGGGTTCACACTATTGCCGCATGTGGCTCACAGCAAGGGTCTGGTGCATCCCCGTTCACGGCTTCTGCCTGAATTTTTGGGCTGAATTCTGACCTAAAATGGACCAAAAAACGCACAGGACCCCTGTGCAAATTCACACCAGGGCTGCATCGGAGATATGTGAACCGACTCCATAGAGATCCGGTCACAATCTCCTACACCCTCTCTATTTGTCCTGTTTGCTGTAACTGTATCAGAAATGAAAGTAAAAAACAAAAATCCCAAATTGTGGCTTGTCCCCAGAACAGTAATACAGGGAAAAATGTTGGGGAGACTAGTTCTGGTGACCTGAGGGCCCCAATGTATTCCCTTATTTGGAAGGAATTTCCTCTCACTTCCTATTTTGGCTATGTGACAGGAAGTGAAGTTGAATCTCGCTAATGGGGCACCGATGACAAAAAAAAACCAAAAAACTGATAGCGGTTATAACACTCCCTAAAGCCTAGTACACGCAGGCTGAATGTTGGGCGACCCATGTGTACAAGCCGACCAGCTCCAGATCAGCACGTTCAGCCAATGGCTGAGAGTGCTGACTGGAGTGTTCTGGCGGGGGGGGGGCGTCCCACTGTCAGAACATAATAGCACAGCATGGGAGAACGCTGTACTACTATTGGATAACACAGCGGCTCCGACCTGAGCCGTCAGTTTTTTTCATTCAACCTTCTGGGTTGAATGAAAACACACAAAAATCTAGCAATGCGTACAAGGCATTGCTCTATAAAAAATGAAAAAAAATTTTTTGCCTATAGTTCTACTTTAACACTATCTTTTAGAGAATGTAGTCTAATTTAGGGATCTCCTTTATTGGAGAATCGCGCTTAATCTGTTGGGTCAAGGTCAGGGTCAGTGTGTTTTAGGTAGTATTAAAAAAAAGTTTTTTTTATTTAATGTCAGCTTGTGTTTTTGGTAGGATAAAAAATGCCATACTGTTGCAAACAAAAAATAATATACACATATGTGATATTGCTGCAAACATTGGGAGTAGAAAACTTTGTTTGGCCTTTTTTTGTTAGCACGAAACACTCCCAATGAGGAGCTAGCTACGGAATATGGAGGCCTAGGGTCAGAGACTATCCATTGTTTCTATCAAGGAGTAGGGAAGTGCAGTAATGCCCATAGATGGTTAGAATCGTGTATGGGCAGGCTGAATGTACCAAGTTGATCAATCTATCAACTTGGGTACAACCAGCCTGTTGGATTTTGTGTTGCGATTATCGCTAGCAGCTGGCATAGCGACTAGCAATAATCACTGTCTTCTCCAGGTGAAGATGGCTTCTGATGCCCCCTTTTGGGAAAAGACAATAGTTCGGCGGGAGGGATTCCCAAATAAACACTGTTTGTGTTAATAAGGGGAATTAAGCAAGTACTTTTTAAGCAAGAAAGTTGCACTGTTTAAGGCTGTCCTAAGTATGGATAGTTAAGTTTCTATTTTCTCCTCCTGAATTTGGAATGCAGTGACTTCATCTCAGTTTGTAAAGAAAAAACAAATGCTAATGGCCCATTCTTTGCTTTTATTGAAACCGTCAGTCCACAGAAGTAACCAATTTTTAAAGTGATTGGGTGCACATGTACATTAGTTCTAAGGATAATGATATTATTATTTTTCATTCTATAACATCTTAAACATGAAAAAGAAAGAAAAAATGTACTCAGGTCCTTGTAGTAACAATAATAAAATCAAGACGAAAAACACACTAAAAGCCTATACACACGATCAGACTTTTTGACAACAAACATGCAAATTAGCTGTTTTAAGGCAACATACGACCACGTGTACGCTCTATTAGACAAACTTTTTCGGTTTTCATCTGACTTTTGTTGACTGTGCGAATGGACAAACTTTCCGGCAACAGAAGTCCGATGGAGCAAAGTCCGATCGGGTGTACAGAAAACCATAGGACTTTTGTACAAAGTACAAACACGCATGCTCTGAACCATTACAAAAGATCAGACAACTAATACAGAAGTTGACCAAAGGTAGCCTTAAAGAGCAGTAAAAACACGTAATTTGATGACGTTGGCTG
Organism: Lithobates pipiens; assembly: GCF_037356315.1. Taxonomy (NCBI): domain Eukaryota; kingdom Metazoa; phylum Chordata; class Amphibia; order Anura; family Ranidae; genus Lithobates; species Lithobates pipiens. The sequence goes on from NW_027507748.1 coordinate 407,621,992, forward strand.
AAAAAGTCCTGCCGTGTGTATGCAATACAAGTTCACGGCCGATGCTCTTTGTACAAAATTCCGTGGGAAAGTTTGTACAAAGTCCGATCGTATGTATGAGGCTTAACACACATTTAAAATAATAAATGAAAAAGTATAAAGCCCCATATACACTATCAGTTTTTCTGCTGAGTTTTTCCTTCAGATTTACCAAAACCATATAATATGAGGTCAAACCTTAGGAGTTTCAATGTGTATGCAATCAGGCAGACCCTTTTACTACATGGTTTTGGCAAACCTGAAGGAAAAAAATTACATAAAATGATCAGTCTCAAATTGCAGCAGTGTCTGGAGTGAAATAATAAAAATAATAACACCAATTTTTCAGCATGATGCTGAATTTATGTTAATGCTGCATACACATGATCGGAATTTCCGGCAACAAATGTTCGATGTGAGCTTGTTGTTGGAAAATCCGACCGTGTGTAGGCTCTATTGTGCATTTCGTGTCGTAATTTCCGACAAAAATTTAAGAGCTGGATCTCAAATTTTCTGACAACAAAATCTGTTGTCGTAACTTCCGAGCGTGTGTAGTAGACAATTCCGACACACGAAATTCCACGCATGGTGGAGGCGCTCGGTCTGGTAAAACTAGCATTCATAATGGAGATAGCACATTCGTCTCGCTGCAAATTTTTGAATCTTTTAATGCAGCGCATTTTCTTATTCTTTATAATGCTACAGTAATGAAGTTGTTTTGCTGCTGATATTCACACAGAGTTCTGACAAACTGATTTCTTTATTATTTTTGTGATCTCATGAATAATCTTTATTTTTTATTTTTTTGCCAAATTTCCAGAATAATGTTTATATATATTTTTTTCTCATGATCTAGATTTTTTTAACAAGATCTCATGATTTTTTTTCTAGTGATCTCCATAATATTTTATTTCATTTTTTATGTCAAGTTACCACAACACCATTATTATCTTGTATTTTTTAACCTCCAAGAGATTGGCTGGTGTTGGTGTCCCTTGTTAACTTGACATTGTATTTTTGAAATATACCTGCCTACTCATAAAGAAATTGTCCTTTTTGAACTAAAACACAAGTATATGTGATAAAAAATAGACATTTATTAGGGATGATAACAAAATAAAGAGGAAGGCAACGCTGGATAAACTGGTGAAATTGGAGAAGCCTTTGTACCCCAGGGCACACATCAGTTATTTGACAGGCAAAATTGTTAGCCTGAGGAATCCATTTAATAGGGAGCAAAATCCGGTCCAGGGCTCTGAGAGATCGAGAGCAGCAGCAGATGACATATATGTCCCCAGGCTGTGGTCTTACAACAGCCTGCATCTTTTGTCAGACCAGACTGAACCCAGGCCATCACTCCCTTGTCATCCTTCCATGCTTGCTTCTGGGATGTGGCTCTGGTGATGGAGTTGTGGCAGGAGGTGGAGGAGGAGGATGGTCCAACTCACAAACATGGCTTTTGCTTGTGAATTCGCCCTTCAACCCCTTATTTAGGACCTGATAGATCACTCACACTCACTCACAAATGAGGCATTGGCCCACCTCCATTTCCTGCATCTTGCTATTAGCGATGCAGGCATAGGCCTCTTGAATATTGGGGGTGGTTCTGAGGGCTGCAGTAGCCTCCTGAATCAAAGAAAGCACTGACTCCTCCACATTCCTCCCCTTCTTGTTACTTTTTGTTGGAAGGCGGAAGGGAGGAACCCGGAATTCAGGCAGGCTACTATGCATGGCCACCTCCCAGCTGCCACTTACCCCCGCCTCCTCCTGGCTGAGACTTTCCATGGCCTCCACCTGGCTGAGACTTTCCAAGGCCTCCTCCTGGCTGAGACTTTCCTGTGTATGAAAATGGGACATTAATCATTAATCACACACAATTTTGAGCTCATGACTGTTGCAAATTGAATGTTAAAAAATAGAAAAGACTATCATTCTGACCCCAGCATTTTTCATTCTTGTCCCAATCATTTTTGGCTACTATTGTCTATTGATATGTCACTTTGTAAAATCAGAAATTAGTGATCAATAATAGCATCTAGTTAACATCATTCATTTTTTGACCAGAAATATGTTGAACAATTCTATACCTGGCTCAAGCTGGGCTCCTCCACATCTTCCTGGGTGGGAGGTCCAGGTTGGACTTCGGAAGCTTCATCTGAGGTGGAAGAAAGAGTTTAAGGAAGGGTTGAGAGTGATGGCCTGATTTCAGTCTGGTCTGACAAAAAACGCAGTCTGTCATAGTACCACAGCCTGGGGACATAAACATAATCTGCTGCTGCTCCTGATCTCATGGAATCCTGGACTTTTTTATGCTCCCTATTATATGTGCTCGCCAAGCCACCAATTTTGCACTTCAAATAGGGAATGGTTGCCGTGGGAATCACCGGCTTCACCAATTCCAGCAATAGATCCAGCGCTGCCTTCCTCTTTATTTTATTATTATAAAAAGGGTGTTTCACCTGCCACAGACAGGGCAGCTCCCTGTATTTATCAATGAAGCTAGGGAGGAAGTTGTGATCGTTGAATCTATCAATATTATCTGCAAGACACAACACAAGACAAACCCTAATGTCAGGCTAAACTCTCATAATCTTCTCCCAATATAGGCCTCAAACTATAAGCAGTATAGGCCACTGATGCCCCAAGTTAAAATTGTACCTTCGTTAGCATGATCGGCGCTTAAGCTATTCCGTCCTCCGCTCACAGATTGTAACACGTGTTACACTTTATATACACTGTGCATGCGTTAAACTCCGCCCACCCCTTTCCTTCTTCCTAGTATATTCCTTGTTCCTTCTCTTTTGATGCTGTGGGAGAGCACATGGCAGAGAAAGAGCAAGTGTATGCAGACAGCAGCAATGAGGAAGCCGATGAAAGCCCGTAGCCACAAACGTCTCGATCCAGGAGGAGATTTTAGTCCTCAAATATGTCCTTTGTAGAGATGGTTGAGATGAAGGACATCTTGAAGAGAGATGACTATGATGGGAAGCATGGACCATACCCAAACCCAAATGTGAGAAAGGCCAAAATCATGTCTAAAGTTGTGAAAAGTCTGCAGAAGAATTTTCAGGTACGCCGATCCAAAGATCAACTGAGGAAACAATGGTCAGACCTCAAATTGAGGAAACAGGATCAGTACAGAAGAATCAAGAGAGTGTTGCAAAAAAGTAAGTATTTTGTCATGTGTTCCTACTATTATTATTACTTTTGTGCTGGTACATGTGCTTTTGTTTACTGTTGTACAATTTAAAAGTTTCAGGTTCGTGGGCACAGTAATCGTTCGTAGTAAACATTGTTTGTTCGCCCAATAATACAATGTTTTTGGCAGATGCAGAGGTACTACATTTGTTCATGTCTATCTGTATTAAAAGAAGTTTGTTGTTGAGATGGGTTTGTAACTAGAATGAAATGCAAACTTGATTCAGTGTAAGGAGAGGACATTCAGCAGCCGTTTACACATCTGAACACAGGATTACTAGTGTGGCACCAGTGGATACTAGGGGTGCCTCCATGTGTGAAACTTGCACAAAACAGGTAAGTATTCTAGCTTTAAAAAGGTAAAAAATAATGTCTTCAGCTTGGAACTCGGCCAAAACAGACAATTGTATGACACTAAAAGCTATTTTTCATACTCCTAATTCTGTCCTCAAATATCTGTGTGCTAAGTATACCTTTTTTATTCAAAGACAGCAGGGACTCCGAACCTCCCAAAGAAGGAGAAGTCACCACACCACAACCTGAGGAAGGAGAGGTTTATGAAGTGGGCGAAATAGGGACCACAACAGGTGAGTGTCTGAGACCACAGCTTCAGGTAATAAAGGTATGCCTGCATATTTATAATACATGTTGCATTTTTTTTATTTTTAGGTGATGTTGATGCTGTGAAGGAAGAATCTAATTTCACCAGTGCAAGTGCACAAGTCCTAATCGGGGGGGGGGGGGGAGATTATGGTGTGCAATCGTGATTTAGAGAGCTGTTAAAGGAAAACATCAATGATGCTAAAAAAAAATGAAGAACATCATTGATGTTTTAGGCAAAATATAAAACACACAAAAATGGCACAGTTTTGTTCTGTCATTATTTTTTTCTTTTATATAAAGTTTTAAAGTATTTTAAAAGCCAAATTTTGAAGCTGCACACAGTGTTCAAAACAAAACACGTCCATTGATTCCCTATAATGGGAGCTAGCACATATTGACATCAGGCATGGGATACGGAGGGAAATACCCATTTTGGCTCTCAATTTGTGTGCATCTTCAAAATTTGGCTTTTGGCATCACCCCATCTGATGAAGGCAAGTTCAACACAGTTTGGACATACTAATGTCTGATATTGCCTTCACTTTGTCAACGTTGATCTTTGTAGGTTCCTGAGTTGTGTATGTTTTATGGTTTTAGACATGCCTGTTTAACCCAAAAAAGGCTATTTGTACTGTCAAACATAAAACTGTTATACAACAAATATGTTGGTTTGTTCAAAAACCCTTTTTTAACGCACATGTGAATGTGCACAGAGTAAAATGTTTTATACTCAAGAATGTGTGGCTTCTTCTTTCAATGCTCAATACCAGTTTTTGGAGTAAGTTGGTGTTTACAGTGACAACGGGGGTTGTGCACTTGCAGTGCAAAGTAGATTTTCCTTTAGTAAATAACCCCCACAGTACTCTGTTAGGCCATTTTCGGGACTCAAAACAATTAATTTATGGTGCTGAAAAGAATGTGTTTTTTTTTATCATTAATGCATTACATACATTAACCATAAAAACAGGGTGTGTGTGTTACAGACCCACAACATAATAGTTAGCTGAAGAAGATATTGTCACCTCATGTATCAAATAAATGACATTTGCACTATTGAAGAAAATGGCCAAAAAGAAAAGCCCATTGGAGAACCTAGGAGACAGCTAAAAGAAACACAAGCAGTAAATCAAATGAAATATTATTTCAGTTTAAAATAAAAATGTATTTTAAAAATGTTTCTCAAACATTTGCTGGCATATCAATGGCCCCCCTACCCGCAAAGTGTTCCAGATATTTTTGACGGATTTTGCTGGCACTTTTGGGGGGCAAGCCAGGATGGCCAGCTTCAAGGGCCATCAGGGTTGACTGATTGGACAATCTGGCCTCAGGCCCAACTGAGGCCACATAGTTTGAAGCATTTCTACTTAGAAAGTTGTGCATAATGAAGCATGCAAGTACTATATGGTTTAGTTTATATTCTGCCATGTGAATTGGCATCAGGAATAGGCGGAACCGGCTAGCCATTATCCTGAAAGCATTCTCCACCACTATTCTGGCTCTGGCCAGCCGGTAGTTAAAAATCTTCTGGTCCGGGGTGAGGGCCCTCATGGGGAATGGCCGCATCAGGTGTTCACCAATCCCAAACACTTCATCAGCGACAAAGACAAACGGTAGACCAGCCACGTTGTCTTCTGCAGGTGGCAATCCCAAGCCACCACTCTGGAGCCGTCTGTAGCAACCAGCCCATCTAAGCACTGGTAAACTGTAATATTTAAAACTTGTATTTTAAGGTTTAGATACGCTTTAGCAAAATGGATATGTTTTTATCCAAATATATCCAACAAACCTATATGGAAGACTAAATAGATCCTTTGTTTTTCATTAAAACCACGATGGGTTTAAATACTATTCACTTAAAGGGAAGGCCCTTTTATTGGTTTTAAAACAGAAAAAATCTCTCCTGAGCTTAGTTGTGGTGCTCTGGGTATGTTGCTTTACTGTTTTCCCTACTGATGTGTATGGTGCTGAAGGTCTTGCTGTCCTCACAGGACAGTGGGTGTCCTTAGGAACACTGGAACAAACAACAAAAATGTATGAAACCCTGATGATTTTGTAAATACCATTCACCTAAAGGTAAGGGCCCTTTTCTTTTTTTTACCAGGTTAACATCTCCTGTCCATCTATTTTATATAAGTGAACAGGCTTTGACAGTACTATTTATTTTTTTAATTTATTTATTACAGGTATTTATAAAGCACCATCAATTTACACAGCTCTTTACATATATATAATGCATTCACATCAGTCCCTGCCCTTAAGAAACTTCCAATCTAAGGTCCTTAACTCCAGATTCATACATATACTTATACTAGGGTCAATTTAGACAGGAGCTAATTAACCTACCAGCATGTCTTTGGAGTATGGGACAATGGCCGCTCATAGCTGTGCCAGCACAGTGGTAACCCCAAAAATTAAGGATGCTGTAACATATAATTTTCAAGACATTTGATTTGATTGGATTACAAGCACTTTAGACCCACTGTCGTAGGGCACGTGGGTCCAACATTTCCGGTAAGAGTATCCACCTTACATTTATAGAAGGTCGTGTCCTCAAATACTACTGCAGACAAAGAGATTGCTGTCATTGGTTCCTTTGTCGCCTTGGTCCATGGTTTACATGAGAAGATTGGCCACTTTTGTTTAATACGATAAGAGGACTCCTTTACAGATTGACGAACTGATAATAGTCTATCTTTCAGGATCCATGTTATGCAGCCCCATTTTCACTATATTACATAATTATTTTTCACAGTTGCATTTATACTGTATTGGGTATTGCATATTGCATGCACTATTGTTTACACTTATCTCACAATAAGTTTGAGGCTTTTTCCTTTAGCATGGGTTGTTTATACTTACCTAAAAATTGTTTTTAGGTTACTGTGTTTACTTTTTTAGTGCCACATTTTTTATTTCACCGATATTCTTTACCGCTGACGCAGGGGCGCTGTGAGTGTGAAAGGGCTCTAACTACTTGCCATCTGGGGCAATTTTGACTTTTCTCATATACATGTTAAAATCATCATATTTTTGCTGGAAAATTACTTAGAACCCCCAAAACTTATATTTTTCGAAAGCAAAGGCACTGGAGAATACAATGCTAGCTGTTGCATTTTTTTTTTCATGTCATGCGATATTCTCACATTTGTTTATCATACACATGTTTTCAGGATAAAATATACCTAAATTAATTTTAGTGCACAAAAATACAATATAGTACAATCTTTTTTTGTAAAATATAAAGGATGATGTTGCGTTAAGTAAATGGATACCAAACATGCAAGATTTAAAGTTGTACGTGCCTGCAAAATAGCGACAAACTAGAATTATTGCTCTCACTCACTTTAATGGCAATACCTCTCATGTGTAGTGCAAACACCATTTACACAAGTGTGTGGAACCTATGTGCACGTTACATTTGCGTGTAAGCACCCGGGGATGGGGGTGCTTTAAAATGTTTTTCATTTGTTTTATTTACAATTTTTTTCATTCAACTGTATTGTTATCACAAGGCATGAAGAACATACCTTGTGATAGTTCGGGGCAGTGACAAGTACTCTTTATGGAGAGATCAGGGGGTCTACCAGACCCTACATTTATACATTAAAGCCAACCTCTCTATCAGCCAGCTCTATCATGGCATAACCTCTTGCTCTTGAGTCCAAATATATATGGCCTGAGGATGGGAACTCATTAATCATTAACATTATATGGAGTTTTAGTAAAACATTCCCTTGCAATGACCAAGCTAATAACTTGCATAGGATATTGTAGTATCTGTACTCTCAGAGTTGAATATCTGAACAGACAAGTTGCAATCTGAGATTCATTTGCAGCTGGAATTCATTTAATGTAGGAGAGGTCCTTAATATTTTATAGATGACTAACCCTTTTAGCATAGTTATTTAAATTTCAAAAGGATTATATGGAATTTTACAACATTAAGACAAAGCTTTTACAGTCACATTCTCTATGAAGTGGGCTATGGAACAACTTGTTATAACAGGGAATGGAATAGGTGTTGTAGTTTATCTATCTATCTATCTATCTATCTATCTATCTATCTATCTATCTATCTATCTATCTATCTATCTATCTATCTATCTATATTGTATGTTAGGTACATTTACAGAAATTACTTTAAGTAATGAGTGAGTTGGATTTCTAGTTTCAAGGGGAAGGAGTGATAGGGAGGGGATCTAGAGAAGATTGAAGATGCAAAATGTAGTGTCCAGATATGTTTACTAGTGCTTTGGTAATTGCAAATTCTAAAAAATAAAATAATACTTCATACTGTGTCAGGATAGTTTAGAACAGGCGTCAGCAACCTTTTTCCACTTAAGGGCCAGGTTCAATGTATGTGAATGCATGGAGGGCCACATTCACCTGCTAGTAAATGAAAATAACATTACACAGCCCTCTGCACCTCTGGCTCCCTGTACATTACACAGCCCCCGCACCTCTGCCCCACTTTACATTGCACAGCCCCCACACCTCTGGACCCCTTTACATTACACAGCCCTGCACCTCTGGACCCCTTTACATTACACAGCCCCACACCTCTGGACCCCTTTACATTATACAATCCCGGTACCTTTGGATCCCTTTACATTACACAGCCCCCCTGCACATCGCCCCCCTGTATAATACACAGCCCCCCCCTGCATATTACTGTCATGAATCTGCAGTAATGTTTTATGCTCTGACTATCTGCTTACCTCTCAGGTTTCACCGGGGTACTGGGGGATGCGTGCAGCAGTTAAAATGTCTGCAGGCCGGGTGCACGTGAATTCATCATGTGCACTGATGGGCCGGACATTTAGTGTCAGCAGGCCAGGGGGTGGCCTATGGGCTGTAGGCTACCAAACCCCTAGTTTAAAACAATGTGTGATGGAGCATTATAGATGAGATTTATCCAAGAAGTATGTTTTTAAGCTTATTCGAAAAAAATGTCACTAGTAAATAAACACATAGACATGTACGCAGTTTTCTTTTTTATATTTTTTATTTAATAAAAGATACATAAATGCACAGTATCATGTAATGTAAAATATTTTCAGTGCGGCACTGGGGTGATTATACTCATGTGGCAGATGCTTTTCCCCAATGAGGTGTGCCAGTTCAAACTTTCTTTTTGGACATGACGGCCCACTTTTATTAACAAAACAGAAAGTTCATATAAACATCATTGTGTAAGGGTGGGAATAGACGTGGAACAATTATAACTCCATGGAGGCACTGTCCTTTTAGATTCAAATTCTAAAAGAAGTGGAGTGGGACTTTGAATGTGCCTGGGTGGGGTGTAAATAATAATTTATAACACAGTTTTTAAAAGAATATAGAAAAACTTTATTTGCCATCTGTGGATGGGGACTTTAAAACATATTACAGTCTGAGAAAGAGTACAGTTTACTGATTCTTTAGTCCAGGGTGTGCAGGTCCTGGTGTAATATGTCAAGGGTGTGTCCTACGTGTTTTGCAGGAAACGCATTTCGTCAGGGCCTTTAAAGTGGCACAAAAAAACATGTAAATATTAGAAATGTCTTAAAAATACAGTTAGCTATATTACGAAGTAATGCTGGGTAAAACATTGATATTACATATGCCACATGTGGATAAACTTCTACATGGCTCCTACATTGTTGTGGTGCATTTATGATTACCCGCTAGTAAAATCAAAATACATCAACATAGAACTTTAACAAAGGATGCAGTTACATATCATACTGTTTCATGTGCAGCAGTGTCTCACAAAGGCAAGATTGCTCCAAAAAGGAAAGAGGGGGGAGGGAGGAGAGAGGGTAGTCTAGTTGTATGTCTAGATGTTAAATCTTTTTCTAATAGATATTTTTGTTTATAGTTTACCTTCAGACTGTGCAGGTAGCGTATCGGTCCAGGAGAGACAATGAGCCTGGGGAGCCCGTGGGGATATCCTATTGGGTCTGGCCAGGGAAAGACCAGGACAGACTCCTGTGTGTAAATAGTAATAATGTAAATATTTGAACATATGCTAATGAAAATACTGATATGATATAGCAGTGTCTGGGAAGGGAACGAGGGGAAGGAGAGGAAGGGGGAAGGGAGGGCCGGGGGGGGGGGGGAAAGGAGGGCGAGGAGGAAAAGGGGGGGGGGAGAGAGAGGGGAAGAGGGAGGTGTAGTATGATGTGTTTAATGGTTAGGTATAAGATTTTACCGTGACCCATTACTGCGGGTTTCCCAGGCTGGAGTGGGAGGCGGTCCCCGAAACCTCAGCTGTGATTGGCAGCCAGAAGAGAAAGGGGCCGAATGGCAGAAGGAAGGGGCGGAACATGATCGGCGTGACGCCAGATATGATGTACACGTGGTGTGCATCATAGGTGCTGCGTTCCAAACCAGTAACCATACGGACCGGAAGTGAGGCAACCCATAAGTCGCCCCATACCGATGTCCCCTGATGGAAGAATGGTTGCTCGTGAGAACGCCTCTGTGGGATTACAGGAGTAAAAATGGGGATGTTAGAGAGCAGCTCTATGGAGTAATACAATCCAATGGCGGGATTCCAGCTAAGCACAGGCAGTGGGCAGACACGTGCAGGGCTGGGAGTCCTCTGGAATGGACATCAACACCCCAATCGTAGCCTGCAAGAGACAAATTAATGTATATTAATCACAGTAAGAACAATAAAGAGAATGATAAAAAACTGCCCTCAAGTTCACCGCTTATATTCTTGCGTTTATTCTTGAGTCACAGCTGGACATTTACACACTACATATGAACACCAAATACATGTTTATAAGAGATATAAAGAAGGTGGGTACATTATATATTATATGTACCCTGAGAAAATGATCACATTGGCAAGATATAAAATAGTGCATTCTCAGGAAATGAAAGGAGAAGGGAAAGAGTGGACAAAGGGGAGAGAAAAAGAGGAAAAGAGAGGGGGAGGGGGGCAGGATAAGGAAAAAGAACCAAGGAAAGAGATAAATGTTGAATGGTTATAGAAAAGAGGCATAGCTTATAGCATCGTTTAGCCCTGGGCTGGGTTTCCCCACCACTTAATATCCACTTAGCTTCAGCTTGGAGAATCCTTTGATCAAAGTTACCACCTCGAGCTGGGGGGTGCACCCTAGCAAGTACCTGAAATATAAGTGAATCTGTTTTGTAATCATGAAATTCTGCAAAGTGCTTGGGTATAGGTTTCTCAGTGATCTCTATTTGTATATCTGTGACATGTTCCTTAATGTGTCTCCAGAAGTTTTGTTTGGTTTTACCCACATAGTCGCTTCCACAGCCACATGTGAGTAGGAATACAATACCAGTCGTGTCGCAGTTCACAAAATGGTACATAACTAAGCTCTCACCTTTGGGTAGATGAACATTTTTCCCCTGTTTTAATAAATTTACAAAAATCACATTTTCCACATTGAAAAGTGTCTCGCGGTAAAGAGCCACAGGGGTCCCTATCCTTCTAGGATGAGAAGTGACGTAAAGATTGGTTGCGTTTAAATTTCTTTCAAAGATTTTATTCATTTACAAATAGGCAAACAATGAATACAAGTTTCTCCCGAGGCAATAAACGAGTCTCTATATTACAGAAAAGAACAACAACAGTGAAGGCCAAGAATCGAAATGCAGTACCACTATCACGGCCGAGAACCTGTTCCAGGATCCCGGAGAGACTGTCCTGGCACCCCTAATGGGAACATACTGTGCCTGGACAGCCATCCCTTTGTTCCGGAGTGTGACCTCTACCAAAGAGTAACCATGAGTTTTGTGATTTACAACAGTCGTTTTGGTACCTAGCCTATGAACCTCGAGGGGGAGGCCCTCTGACCCAATTACCTGCTGGTAATCAGTACATAAGGTTGTTTCGGTTACAGCGGAGGGCCATATTGTATACAAGATGGGGAGAGGGGGAAACAGAACAGAAAAGGGGAAAGAAGAGGAAGAGCCAGTCAGCAGGGAGCGAGCCTGCCATGGGGAGTAGTTGCGAGTTCATTATGCCGGTATCCCCGGGCGGAGCGAAATGCCCATATGATGGGCCCAGGGCTCCCAGGTGGATTCAAACTGGTCTTTTGTGTCAAGCAAAACACTTTTTCCTGCGATATGATCGTGAGATTTTGCATTTGGCAGCTAAAAACTAAACCCTGGGTTGTTTCCAAGCCTTAGCTATTGTCAGTTTGGCACCTAATAGAATGAAGTGGATTAAATTGCGGGTAAATTTGTGTCTTGGGAATGGAAGCATTAAAGGGGTTGTAAAGGTAAATTTTTTATTTTCTACATAGGTTCCTTTAAGCTAGTGCATTGTTGGTTCACTTATCTTTTCCTTCGATTTCCCTTCTAAATGTTTTTTTTTCTTTGTTTTCTTTGTCTGAATTTCTCACTTCCTGTTCCTCCTCAGTAAGCTGTTCAGTAAGCTGTTCTGGCTGACTAACCACCAGCTCGGATGATGGTGAGAAGTTTACTGAGGAGAAACAGGAAGTGAGATATTCAGACAAAGCAAAAAAACATTTAGAAGGGAAATCAAAGGAAAAGGTAAGTGAACCAACAATACACTAGCTCAAAGGAACCTAAGTAGAAAATAAAAAAATTACCTTTACAACCCCTTTAAGGAGGGCTATGACGGTGATTCTTGGTATGTGATGGTCTGTCACTATTAGGATTAGATTGAACATTCTTTTTCAGAAAGGCCTAATTTTGGGACATTCCCACCAGATGTGGGCCATCAAACCCACAATTTTGCATCCTCTGAAGCAGTGAGGGTTCACGGAGGGATACATAAGGGCTAATTCGGCGGGAGTGAGGTATCATCTGGTCATCACTTTGAGGTTAGCTTCAATTAGGGAAACATTCCTTATCCCCTTGTAGGCTCTGAAAAAGGAGGTCAGCCATGTGTCCAGATCCCATTGCATTTGAAGATCATTTTCCCAAGCAGTCATAAATGGGCTTTGCAGGCCCTCTGGGCAAGGGACTGATGGATAACAGAGATTCCACCTCTCTGTTCCGTGGTTTGTCCGCACCATATTTCGTAGGCTGTGAAGCAGGGTGGAATGGGTTTCCCTTTCCAAATTTTGTGGAGAAAGTGTTGTATCTGGCTTAGCCTGAAGTGTTCCGAGGTTGGGATCTCCAGCTGAATTTCAGCATTATTGGTCCAGAGGCTGTAAAAAAGTGTCCGATTTGATACAACCTCTAGTCCAACCATCATTTGAAGGATTTGATGTCTCGACCAGTGGTAAAGTCTGGATTGTTGAAAATGTGGACTAGGGGGTGGCATTCAGATGTTAGGGAGTTCTCAGTTTTCATCCTGTCCCAAGGAGTCAGGGATTGCAAGAGGATAGGTTAGTATAAGAGTATGGGGGGGGGCGTTCCCTTGAGGGAACCCATAGTAAGTAATCTAAAATGTATGTGGGGGCAGCCTATCTCTCAATTTGTATCCAGTCCGGTTTTTCCGATTTGGAATACACTGTGGAGAGTTGAGCAAGTCATGCCACCTGGAAATACCAAAGCAGTCTTAGTAGACCTAGCCCCCCTTCTTTTTATGTCTGAAAAGGATGTTCTGGGGTAACCTATGCCCTGCTCCTCCCAAATGAACTTGGTTACTTTCAATTGAAGGGATTGCATGTGGTCTTTCCTGATGTTAATCGGGATAGCTCTAATCAAGTACAGCAGTCGGGGGAGGAATGTCATTTTTATGGAATGTATTCTACCTAGCCAGGATAGTTCACCCCTAGCCCAATTTTTCAGGTCCGACTCCAGCTTCTGATAAGTAGGTGTGAAGTTTGCTGAATACAGGTGATCTATTTTAGCAGTGAGATTGATCCCTAGGTATTCTAAGGAGGTGTCCTTCCACTTAAATCAAAGTCGCTCTGTAGTGTCACTACTGTGTCTGGTTTTAGTGAGATGTTGAGGGCATGGGATTTGGCGTAGTTTACCCGAAGGCCTAAAACTTTTGTAAAATCTTTTAAGGTTTTGCAGAGGTTGGGGAGAGTTGTGAAGGGGGAAGTTATGAAAAGCAGCATGTCGTCTGCGAAAAGGCCTCATTTATGGTTCTGGGCCCCACACGAGACTCCTCGGATGTTGGAGTTGGAACATATGGCTATCGCCAGTGTCTCAATGGTGATAGCAAAGTTTAAGGGGGAAAGGGGGCATTTCTGTCTGGTGGCTTCGGAGACACTAAACGGTTTCAAGTATTGTCCTTGGAGGTGGATCATTGCTTTAGGGGTGGAATAAAGGGAGTCTAAAATGCCTAAGAAACGTTGACCGAAGCCCCATTGTTCCATGAGTGTGAATATGTAGGGCCATTCGACTGAGTCGAACACCTTGTGTAAGTCTAGGGATCGAAGCATTCCTTCTTGTTTAGGGCCTCCATCCCAACCCGATTGAAGAAGGGAGACTACATCAATGGCCCTCCTGATTTGGTCTGCCCCCTGTCTGCCTGGGATAAACCCCACTTGGTCCTTATGGATGTATCTACCAATGAAAGAGGCAAGGCGATTGGCTAACATTTTTTCAATATCTTGAGGTTGTTTTTTATGAGGGAGATGGGTCTACAGTTCTCAACCTCCTCTGGGTTCTTGTTTGGTTTACTGTTATGTAGGCGGTATTGAGCTGAGGATCTAAAGGAGAACCTTTTAGCCTTTGTATTAAAAAATGTTGCCATGAAAGTGCTAGAGTGTCAGCAAAAGCCTTGTAGTATGGTACCGAATGCCCATCAGGTCCAGGTGCTGAACCTGTTCTATGGGTCTTTATGACCTCCTTTATTTCCTCAACAGAAAAGTCAGCCTCCAGAATGTCCCTATGTTCTGACGAGAGTGTTGGGATTGGGAGATCCTGGATGAAGCTGGAAATCTCGGGGCCTTTGTCTACCTGGGATGTTTTTCCGCTTTTGCTATGAGAGCCAAGTTAAGTGTTAGTCTGATAGCGTCCAGTTGCTCCGCTAGGGTTTTTAAAGGGCACTTCTTGTGTTGGGTTTTCAGGACTGCGAATTTGTTTTCCAAGTTTTTAATGTCTATTAGCCTCTCTTTTTTGAGTCAGGTCGTTATACTGATAATTTTACCCCTGATAGCCACTTTATGGGCTGCCCAGAGTACCTCGGGGGAGATGTTGTCTACATTGATAAGAAGGAAATATTCCTTTAGGGAGTTCTCTGTCTGTGGTATTGATGGGGTCACTCAGGATTGATTCATTAAGATGCCAATGTGTCCCAGTCATTCTAGTGAGGGAGTTTCGCAAGGTGTGGCAAACCAGGGAATGGTCAGACCAAGCAGTGTCAGTGTTGGTTGCCTCGTGCGTTGAAGGGATAAGGTTGGGGGGCACGAGGATGTGATCTATCGTGGCATAGGATTGGTGAGGGGAGGAGTAGTGGGTGTAATCTCGAGGGGTTTAACTCTCTCTTAATGTCAACCAGGCCATGGGCATGAAGGGATCTTGCTATGTTCAAGCTGACCTTAGTGGGGCGTGTTAGCTGGTTGTTCGAGGGTCTAGACTTGTCAAGCCCCTGGTCGAAAGCTACATTTGAGTCCCCTCTGAAGATGACTTTGCCCTCTACAAGGGGGAGCTGGGCCAAGGAGCGTTTCAAAAAAATTAAGTTTGACCTTTATTGGGGCCGTAGTAGGAGATTAGGTTTAACCTTTATTGGGGGCGTAGTAGGAGATCGAGCCTTTTGACAAGGATATATCTACCTTCGGGGTCTCTGTGTGTTGAGATGTGGTTAAATTTGCAGTTCTTTGAGAAAAGAACCGCTACCCCCTTAGACTTGTTTGCTGCTTTCGCTAGGTATAATGTTGGGTAGTGTGAGTGGAGGAATTTGGGGTTGTATCGAATAGGAAAGTGCGTCTCTTGGAGCAAGACGATATCCATTTCCAAGGAGCGATAGTTGTCAAAAGCTATTCTCTATTTTCTGGGAGTGTTCAGCCCCTGAGTGTTGTGTGTGGCTAACCTGAGTTCCTGTCAGGATTAAGTCAGTCATTGGGACAGAGGGGTGGAAAGCTACTGCAGTGACCGTCACTTACCCCTTGATGTCGTCTTCGGCGGGGCCATCGAAGAGAGTAGGGTTGGTCCCGATCCGGGTCCGGGCTCTTAGGCCGTACACAACCTGCTGACTGGCTCGAGAAAGAAAAGGAGGAAAAGAAAGCGGGGAACAAACAACACATGAAACAAAGTCTTCCGAGAAGACTGAGGGCATCTGGTGATGAATAGTCCTGCCGTGTACCCAACACAAGGCATCGGTAACCTCTAAGTGAGGGCCGACGACCCATTCTGCAGAGGCAAAAACCGCCTCTAAGGGATGGGTGGAGGAGCAAGGGTGTCACCCCTGACCCTTACTTCTATGTGGACCGAAAATATAAACTAACACAGCTAACAGTAACAGTTGGCAAATAATAAAAAAGGGGAAGTTTTTCCTGAAGGCAAACATGAATGGGTCATCCTGACAACGGCTTAGGGTAGGAGCCCAGAGCTCCATCAACAATGGGGACTACAGTGGGGTGCCTTGATCATCCATCTTATGGGGGCCTGCCTTCTTTGGATTTCTTGGTCTTCCCTGTGTTCCGAAGGGGAGAGACAGGACTTGTTGGGGATGGTCGCTTGGCGGAGCTCACTGGTGCCGAGGATAAATCCGTGGGTACTTCCTACGAGATCAACTTGAGGTGAAGGAAAAGTCTCTCTCCTTCCGGTAAGCTGGAAAAGGCATAAACTTTGCCCTGGATCGTGTATTTAACTGCAAAAGGGAAGGCCCAGCGGTACTTAATGTCCTGTTTGGTGAGGACTGAGAGGAACGGTTTGAGAGCTTTCCTTTTTTTGATTGTAGAGGGGGATAAACCCGCAAAGATTTGTATTTGGTGGCCACGACAAGTGACTTGCTGTTTGAGGCAGGATTGTCTCATGACTTCCTCCTTAATGGAATAGAAGTGTGGCTTCACAATGACATCCCTTGGGGAGCCATCCTTTCTGGGGGGTCCTAGGGCCCTGTGAGCTCTGTCCAACTCTAAGCGGTGGGGGGGGGGAGGGTGCTGGGTAGTAGCTCCTTAATGTGGTTTTATACAGCATCAGGGGTTTTTGTGATGTTTTCAGGGAGGCCTCGGATCCTAAGGTTGTCTCTCCTGGGCCTATTTTCGAGGTCGCCAATCTTGGACAGGACAGTGTCAAGTTGGTCCTGCAGAACCTGGATATGGGCAGCTTTTTGATTAATGTGGGAGACAGTCATGTCTAGTTTACTGTCTATGGCCTCCATCCTGGAACCCAGATTAGCAAAATCAGATTTAATGTCTCTTGTAATTTGTGTGGCTGTGTTGGCCAGTCCTCTCTCCAGGAGGGCAGAAAGTTTTAGGAAAAGGTCCTCCTGCTGGGAGTATGGGTCCTGGTGTGGCAGGCTGGGGGGGGGGGGGGAGTAGCATGCTGGGATGGTGGAGTAGGCCTGGCTGGGGACAAGGCATATTCATCCATGGTGCGGCCAAGAAGGGATTCTGTGGAGGCCGGGGAAGGAGCCTGGGGGTATGGTGGGGTCCCCTGGGTCACCTGAGAGTATGTTAGATTCGCTGGTGCTATTACTTGCCTCTGCTCCAGCTTCCTTTCCCCGTACATCCAGGGTAGCCCCTGGAGGGTTATTGGAGGTGGATGAGGTGAATTCGGGCAAAATCAGGTGGCGCTGTGCCCACTGTGAGGCCCATGGGGCAGGGGTGATGCGGAGCTCCCGACTCAAGCAGCCATTTTGGAGCTCCCGCACATGCGCACTCCGGTTGCATTTAAATTTCAGATGTGGCTCAGGTTCTGTAAACAATTTCATCACTTAATAGGTTCCAGTGAGTGCTTAAAATATTTCTTATGGCTTGATGTTGGTTATTGTATTTTGTGATTGGACGTATACCCTGTGGGTAGGAAGATGTCTGTGTTTCTCCCTGGAACAGTAAAAGATCTTGTGGCGGGTTATCGTTTGTATTTTTAAAAGCTTTTTTAAGGGATTTTCTACTATATCCTTGGTCTAAAAGCGTTTCTGCAAGAGGGAGGCTTGTAATTTAAAATCCTCCTCACTGCTGCAGTTGCGCTTTGCCTGTAGGTATTGTCCCTTAGGGATAGAGTTTATCAAGTTGGATGGATGAGCACTTGTAAAGTGCAGCAGGGAGTTTCCTGCTGTATCCTTCCGATGAAGGTTGGTGGTCATTTAACCCTCCACACTTTTGTGTATGGTGAGAGCCAAGATTGGAAAATCCATATGCCAATTGAGTGTGAAGGAAAGATTATAATCATTTTGATTGAAACCCTCAACAAATGCAAACAACAGCTCTAGTGTGCCTGTCCAGAAAATCAATATGTCATCGATGTACCTGTGCCACAACGAAGTGTAGACACTGGGAGCGAACACCTCCCGCTCTCACCCCCCAAGGTACAGGTTTGCATACAATGGGGCGTACTTGGTCCCCATCGCTACACCCTGCACCTGGAGGTAATGGGAGCTGTCAAATATGAAGGCATTGTGAGTCAAAATAAAGTGAAACATTTCAGTGATAAACGTATTGTATGGTATTGTATGGTATAGTATTATGATCACTCTCGTTTTAAGAAGAGAGATGTCATTGTGACCCCTTTGTGGTGGGGTATACTTGAATAAAGGGCATCCACATCTATGGAGGCCAGGATGGTGTTGGTAGGGATGGATGGGCCCTCCAACATGGTAAGCACGTGAATGGTGTCTTTTAAGTAAGTGAGGATGTAGGTAGTCATCGATAAGGGAGCTATCTTACTGGGTAAGAGGGCCTACTACCGAGATGATAGGTCTGCCAGGTGGTTTATGAAGGGATTTATGGGTTTTGGGTAGGACGTAGAAAGTGGGGATAATGGGATGGTAAACTTTCAAAAAGTCCTGTGTGTTTATTGATATTAGGCTCCTGGCGAAGGCTACGTCGATGATCCTGAAGAAATCCTGTTGGTAATCACGGATCCTAGTAATAGAGATCTGACAGTACCAAGAGGGATTCTCCAGGATTCTATGGAACATGGCCATATATTCCTCTGTGGTTTGTATAACGAGATTGCCTTCTTTGTCAGAGAGTTTGATTGTTATGTCCTGCCCTGCTCTTATTTGGTTAAGGGCTGCTCTCTGGGTAGATGTTAGATTTGATCTTTTGGATTTAGGGTGTAATTTACAAATATCCTGGGTTGTAAGATCAACGAATAGTTTAAGACTGGAGTTGGAGAAAGCTGGGGATTTCTGGGATTTTTTCTTGTATTCAGGCAGTGTAAACATGGGGGATTCTGGGTCCTCTGTATTAGTTAGAATTTGATACATTTTTTTAGGGTCACCCCAGACTCCCCCTTCCTTCTCCAACTGACTCAAGATTTTTAGCATTCTGTAGTCCATACAGGACCATTTCATTTCTGGGTTTATTTCAGTTTGGGTGGTTTGATTACGTCAGTAGGTTTTAAAGTTAAGTTTTCTCGCAAAAAGATTAATATCTTTAACGACTTCAAAGTGATCTATGTCTCTTGCAGGACAGAAGTTGAGTCCTAAACCTAGGACCTCAAGTTCTGTCTGGGTAAATGTATGTGATGTGCGATTGCTAGCACTGAAAGTGCATGGTTGTGCTAGGTGGGACAAACTACAAACTGGTCTAAGTGACTTTGTGCTATATTGTGTGGTACTCACCGAGGCCAAGATGCCGAGAGCGGTCGCTGTTGCGACTCGGCACAGACCACCCCTGAAGGTGGCACAGAGGGTGGTTGTACCAAGAGGCACAAGCTACCAGTAGGACAGTCACTTGCTAGTAGATCAGCAGTAGCTTGAGCAGAGCTGAAAGGTGATGTCCCGTGCGAAGGTCCAGAAGCAATGGTAGCAAGTCCGTAAGGCAAAGGCAGAATCCAGGAGGCAGGCCAGGGGTCAAATACAGTCCAGATCAGAAGACAACAAGTACCAGGAATGCTGAGACAGAAGGGTAATCCAAAGACAAGCCAGGGGTCGAACACAGGAGATAGCAGGTAAGTCCAGATGCAGGCTGAGGGTCAAACACGTTCAGAAAGCGGGAGTCCAAGGTCAAGCCAGAGGTCGGGTCAGGAGAAGATCAGCGAGGTCGATGAGGCAATGCGGGGTCACAACGGGGAATACAGATCACAAGAGCAGACGTGGGAATCACAGGAAGCTGAAGACGAACCAGCAGTGTGTTTGGATGACCTCACTTCCTTTATAGGTCAGCGAGAGGACACACCCTGTGTGTGTGTGCTCGTGCGCTTTAGCGCATTCCTATTGTGCACAACTGTGAACCAGAGCGCCTTACCCGTGAGCATCTTATGACACAGTCATTGGTGTTTTGTCTTTTGAGGCTAGTGTGTGACTGTCTGGGTTGTTTAGGAGTGGCGCCAGATGTGGCTCCACTTGGGTATTGTCTACACTGTATGTCTGAGGAGGTGGGCATCGGTCCCCCCCCCCCCCCCGTAAGATGGTGGGAGTGTTTTACGTTTCTGTGCTTGGGTATAGTTTGTGTCTATATCCTCCTGTAAATTTACAGTCAGACCTGTAGGGTGAATGTGAGGTGCTGCAGGGTACTGAGATCCCGGCATGTGTGATTGGTTTGAGATGTATAAGACGAAGTGGTTGAAGTGTCGGAGGCATTCCCATCAGAGATGCGTTCTCACGAGCAACCATTCTTCACCAACACTATGTGCAACACTACGTATGTGTCATATCTGGCATCACGCCGATAATGTTCCGCCACTCCCTTCTGCCGTTCAGCCCCCTTCTCCTCTGGCTGACTCTGGTGGCAAGAAAGTGCCCTGAGGCAATTCAGTTCGCATAGGTAGCACTATACAAGTCATTCATTCATTCAAAGCTGAAGGATGGGCCCCAAATAAAGCTTTTCCTTCATCTGAGTATGTAAAGGCATTCCAATGGGACCAAGTTTTTGTGTAGGCCTCCTGCTGTTTATGAGAGGAGAGGACAAGGTCTTCCATGTTGTTAATTTCTTCAATTCTGCACAACCATAATGACAAAATGGAGGGTTGTTGATCTTTCCACTTCAGTGAAATACAGGATTTAGTGGCATTGACTAGATGGTGCAGAACCTTAAGTAGATATGGGAGATTTGAGAGAAAAACAAATGATGCGTCTGTACTGTTCTGTGCCAAAAGACCTTGTTTAGGTCAGCTTCGCATTTCTGTATGTAGTTTGGTTTATAATCATTGGGTGGAATGTTCAGTATGAAGTACATAAGAGAGAGGAAGGGCCTTATCTGGTCTGTGTTGGAACATAGTTTTTTAAGGGGGAGAGAGCTCATTTGGAGCACACTCCAGAAATCTAGTTGGAGTGGACTGGAATCTTGCATCAAAGACGGAATAGAAGGCCACTGGAAAGAATCTAAGAAATGGAAGGCTTGAAAGCAATGGAGAGCAGATCTCTTAATGGGTCATCTGGTAAGCCTAAAGAAAAGTGTGGGTTCCCTAAAATGGGGTGTAGGAGAGAGTTGTCAATAAACAGTGAAGATTTGGAAAGGATTTTGGTGGTAATTTTCAGGGTAGGGACGACTGTTGCATGCAAACAAAGTGAAGGCGGAAGGTCGGTGAAGCACCAATGAGAACTGCAAAGATTTTGTGTTTTCCCACGGTTAAAACATTCCTACCCTGAACATGATTCTTCCACATTCAGGAGAAGGAAGTATAGCCTCACCAAACGTGGCAGCTCCTAAACTGCTAAAAGTCTATGTGTACATTGGCTTTTATAGAGTTGAGTTTAGAACCTTGGCAAAAAAATGGCAAAAGCTCCTAAACTCTATTTTAGGAATTGCCAGTGTACATGAATCGTTAGTAGGCATCAAGAGGTTTCTTGCCAGCCCAAATTAAATGGACAAAAAGAGTGTTAAGTTGCTTTAAAAATTAAGTTGGTATTGGATCAGTAAGGCTTGGAGAAGGTATGAGAATATTTGGCAGAATTAACTTTTTTAGAATATTGAGTTGATGGGAAAAACTGGTTTAGATGAAGAGGGATGTAAGTGCCCAGGTATTTCAAGGCCTTGGCCAACCATTTGAATTTGAATGTACGCTGCAGGTCGGAAATTTGAAGAGAGGGCATGGTGTGCATCTGTCACCTGGCCTCAAGGTGACCTGACAGTTTGATCAGCCATGGACCCGGCTGACGTGCCGCTTCCTGCAGTCGATCTGTTGCAGGGCTTAGTTTGAAGACTTGAGACCCAAGAATCGCATCAGACCCAGATGATGCGATTCCTTCAGGATTTGGCATCCCGTTTTGAACAGATTCAGGCCTCATTAGGACCCCCAGTTCAACAACCTCAACCGCTATCTGCTGCTGCACCTATCGCATCAGTCGCAGCCACACATTCATTACAACTACCAGCTCCGGTCCATTTCTCTGGGGACTCCAAGGCTTGCAGGGGATTCCTTAGCCAGTGCACAATTCATTTTGAACTTCTGCCTCAAAAATTCTTGTCCGATCGGACAAAAGTAGCATATATCATATCCCTCCTGTCCAGCAAAGCATTAGCTTGGGCTGCCCCTCTGTGGGAACTGAATGATCCAGTGGCTTCTAGCCTGTCTGATTTCTTGAAATTTTTTCAGAATATCTTCGAGGAACCGAGTCGTGTCTTCTCAGCGGCTAGAGCTCTTTTACGTCACCGTCAAGAGTCTGCGTCTGTGGGACAGTATGCTCTTCAGTTCCGTATCCTCACAGCTGAATTGAGCTGGAATAATGAGGCCCTAGTTGCAACCTTTTTACATGGCCTCTCTGATAGAGTGAAGGATGAATTAGCAGGAAGATCCCTTCCTGCTGATCTGGACAGTGTCATCACCTTGTGTAACCAGATCGATATTCGCTTTCAGGAGAGGGCCCTGGAAAAAAGACGCCAGCACTCCCCGTTCTTTAGGCAGCCTGAGACCCCAGTCCCTTCTCTTCGATCCGAGGAGCATGCCCCGGCCTACTGAGGAACCTATGCAGTTGGGCTGGACTAAGTTATCTCCCGAAGATTGTGCTAGGCGCAGAACTCTGGGCCTATGCCTCTATTGTGGGGCTAAAGGTCATTTCCGTGACACTTGTTCTCTTCGTCCGGAAAAACACTCAGGGCTAATACATCTGGAAGGTGGAGTATTAGACCCTGAAATATCACCTTCTCGTCTTCTCCTTTCTGTGTTGCTTCATGTCGGTGCTTCCTCTCGTTCCGTCTAAGCACATTTGGATTCTGGAGCCGCTGCCAATTTCATGGATTGGGAAACTGCATCCTCCATGAGACTTACTCTTTTGCCCCTTACAACGCCATTGGTGGTCTTGGCGATTGATGGCACAGTTCTCCCTGGGGGCCCTATCCGCTTCCAGACTCTTCCTGTTAAGATGTCAGTAGGACACTCCACCAGGAGTGGATATCCTTCCTTGTCTTACCTAAGGCTTCATCTCCTATAATATTAGGTCTTCCTTGGTTACGGCTCCATTCTCCACACGTTGACTAGTCTGCTGGACAGATCCTGGCTTGGGGTTCCTCCTGTTCCTCTTCCTGCCTACTCAAGGGTACCCCATAAGAGAAACTTCCTGTTACCACCATCCCAGTATCTTCTGCTCTTCCCGCTGTATATAGCTATCTCTGGGATGCGTCCTGCAGTAGTCGGACTGATGCACTCTCTAGGTCATGTGGTACTCTGGATGAGGGGCCCACCTATGAACCTGAGTCGATCATTCACTCCAGTTTGCATAACCATTTACCTTTGCCTGTCTCTAATCTCCCTTGGACGCACAGCCAGGCTAACTTGTCTGCAAGTTCCACATTTGCTATGCCCTGTGATGCGATTGAGATGGTCACTACACCTGATAATTCTATTCAGTTGGCTTCTGCACCAGTTATGCCAGTCCAGCCCATGCCCAATGAGCTTCCTGCTTCTTGTTCAGGACCTTCTGTGACCTGGTCTCACCCTACTGCTACTATGTCCATTCAAACCCGTTTAAGAGGCTCAATCCATCCTTTGGATAGACTGCCTCATTCGGCCAGGTGGGGTTTTCAAACTTTTTCTCAGGGTTCTCTGCATTCTGTTAGTGTTTCAGCTATCCAGCTTGACTCTTGTGACATGTCACCTTCGAACCAACCTGACCTCAGGGATCCACTGACCTCTGCCCAGTCTGGTGGTCCTGTTCTGGATGCACAGCTTATCTTTAAGGGTCTGGGGGACCCTGCTCAGGCTCCTGATCTTCTCATGCCCTTACCCATTCCTAAAAAGCCTTTAGTCCTCAAGTCCTCTCGTCCTCTCCCTACCTCGGTTCCAGTGTCTGAGGATAATCTAAAATACGAGGTTAGTCAAGTTTTGGATTCCCGTTTCCGTAAAGGCATTCTTCAGTACCTCGTACATTGGAAAGGGTTTGGCCCTGAGGAGAGGTCTTGGATCACTGCATCTGAGGTCTTTGCTCCTAGTCTGTTGAGGAGGTTCCATCTGGAGTTTCCCTTTAAGCCTGGACCCAGGCGGGGGAAGCCTCGTAAGAGGGAGGGTACTGTCATGGTTTTGCAATAGAGTTTGTCTGCTTACCTGTTTCCATGTGTTCATCTCTAGAGACCAGCCGACCCTCACCTGACTGCTTTTGTAATCCATACTCTGGCATGACTCCACCCTAGCTCCTATCAGAGAACTCTATATTAACCTGTGCACTGCAGGCCAACCCTGCTGATCAACCTTTGTGTGTTTGCTTCCTGTTACCTGCCGTGTGCTCTACTGTTGTTCCATTACTGACTTTGGCGTGTCCTTGACTATCCCTGTTTGCCTGTGATCTTGACCTTTTGGCGTGTCCCTGACTATTCCTGTCTGCTTGTTGCCCTGACCTTGGCTTTGTCCCTCACCATCCCTATCCTCCTGTTGCCTACTGTGGGTGTGAGCTGGGGGACCCTGGGGGTCGCGACCTGGAGCTAGTTGCAGCCAAGTCCATCCTCACCACTAGAGGCTCTGGTGAACACCTGCTGGCTCTTAGACTCCGCGCCCCAGGGAATCTTACGCTCTAATCCTGGTGGGATCCATCTTGGTGTTCTGGCGGCCCTGCCTTCCTATCACCTTGACCCCCGTCCGCAGCAGTCAGCCATAGGGTCCACAACCTTGCGGTGCACTCCTGATCCCTACGGTGTGCATCTGTCATCTGGCCTCAAGGTGACCTGACAGTCACTCATCTGCATAATTGAGACGATCCCAACTGTATTCCAGAGATTTCGGGGTTATGTCTAACCTTATCAAGGAAGCATTCCACAAAAAGGACTTTGACTTGGGCAGTTGGTGATGAGTAGATTCATCCAAGCAAGCATTTTTTTTTACCTAGACTGATAAGAGCAGTGCAAACATGTAATTCCAATTTACCCCATCAAACGGCTTTTTGGCATCTGTTGCCAAAAGAGGGCATGGTGTGCTCCGTTAGTTTGCGGTGTGGACTAGATTGAGTACTTTAATGGCATTATCTCTAGCCTCATGGGTAGAGATAAAGACGACCTGATCAAGATGGATTGGGTCCAGTAAGTAATGTTGTAGCTGGACCGCTAGGATCTTGCTAAACAATTTAAGATCCACATTTAGAAGCAATATAGCTGTTGCAAAGAGTAGGGTCTTTGCTCTCTTTGGCGATAATGATGATATGGGCTTTGAGGGCCTCTGAGGGGAATGTAGATGCATCGCTTAGAGCATTAAGTGCTTTCTCTAGATGTGGATCTAAGAGTGGAAAAATATGTTTTGTAATATTGCAGCTCTGGGTAAGGGGACTTATCTTTTTTCAATGATTCAGCAATTCATAGATGCCAGAATTTCTTCTGCAGTGATCAGGGTCTCCAAAGCCAGTTTAGAGATAAACTCAACTTGGGAAGTTAGGAGGAAGATAGGTAATCCTAGATTTGAGGATGTGATTGGGGTGTAGTGGAAGGCAAGCAGGCAGAGGATATATTATATAAAGACACGTAATTTAAAAAAAAAATCTTTTTTTATTAAAGTTTTCAACACTTAAACAAAACAGTGAATAAGCTTGTGTTGCTCATGCAGGGGTCATATATTCAAAACACATGGTACAAATGCTGTTGGAACAACACCAAGGTAACAACAGTGTGACTGTATAACCTTCACTGCCAGGTGCCAATATCTAACATAGAGAAATAAAAACTGCCTCAGTTTCCTGCACATAGCACAAAACAAACAGAATTTTAGCCAGACGTCTCTAGGCCTTTCGTTATCCAGTAGCTGCGAACAACATTTTTTTAAATGCAGCTGCAATTTGATTAGAAATCGTCACCTTTCTGCTGTGTGAGTGGGGGGTGTGTGGCATAAAATGAATTTGGATCTGTAACTTAGAAGGGAGGTGGTCTGCCATCTAAGGCTTAGTAGCTGACTCTCTGTCATGATGTCTGTGTTTTTCTTTTGAGAATGTTTTTTAGTTTCTGTATTACAGAAAATAAGGCACAGTGTTTGATCAGAACACCTCTAATCACGATTTTATGAGCCTCCCAAAAATATTAGGATTGCTATCAGGTGTGATGTTTGGAAGTATGAGATTATCTCCTTGGTTAGGTCTTCCAGTACCATAGGTTCCTGTAGTAGGCTTTTACTTAAAGAGGAACTTCACTCTCCTGTGTAAACTGTAGCTGCTGACATTTATTAGACAGCCACTCACTGTTTCACAATCCAGCAAGGTGCTCACCCATCGGAAGGGGGGCTAAGGTGGGCTAGAGCCCCAAGTGGGCCCTCAAAATGTAATTGTATTATTAGCCCCGAGCCAGAGCGGGGACTGGTCTGACTCGGGCGTGGCCTAGTGACATAGCAGGTCCGCCTTCTGGAGCTTCCAGTGCCTATGATGGCTGTCCCACTGGTCCAAAGTCAGAACCGTGGGGATGTGTGATGTCCATCATAGGCGTTGCAGGCTCCAGAAGGTGAGAATTACAATGTGGCTGGGTTACTATGAGAAGATCCCCACTTGGAACTCAGGCGGGCGGCTCCCCTCTCCTCACCTTCCCTCTCCTGTCTCTGCTGTCTCCTGGGATGGGCATGTCGGCGCCGCACATTACAGGAGAGCTGCAGGAGGAGCCAGAGGTCATGTCACCTGAAGTCTGATGTTACGTGTAATGGGTCAGGTAGGTTAGTGCATTTCAGTGTGTGTCAGGTAGGTAATTGTGGGTCAGGTAGGTCAGTGTGGGTCAGGTAGCTCGGTGTGGGTCAGTGTAATGGTCAGTGTGCATCAGGTAGGTCAGTGTTCGTCAGGTAGGTCAGTGGGTGAGATAGGTCAGTTTGGGTCAGGTAGGTCAGTGTGGGTCAATGTGTGTCAGGTGGGTCAGTGTGGGTCAGGTAGGTCAGTATAATGGTCAGTGTGTATCAGGTAGGTCACTGGCATCTTAACTGTGGGCACCTGGCTGTGACAGCTTGTGGCTCCACAGCTGGGTGCCCACTGTACATGCACTAGTCACGCTGCGCATTATGAATGGCCCCGCAGTCTTCTGGGACCTGTCACATGATGAAGGAGAGAACTGATGCTTCCGATTGCCTAAGCAGTCGGAGCGGAAGTGGGAGCGGGTACCTGTCAAAATCAGCTTCAAGTAAGGTCCATGGGATCCCCTTAGAGATAAAAACGGCTTTATAAGTGGTATTTGCAGAGTGGTACATGAGTTGAAAAGCTCTATTCTTGAGTATTGAGATATTTTCTTCTCTGAAATGGGCCAATTGTATTATACAGTTTTTGAATAGTCCTTGTTCCAGTGCTGTTTTTACAGGTTTAAAAAAATAATTTTAAGCCTGAAGATTATGTAAAACCTCCAAACATTATATATTTTCTAAAAGCAGACCAAGAGAATAAAATAGTAGTAGTTTAAATTTTTTATGTCTCACAATATTAACGGTTTAAAAAATGCTAAATATCTGTAAAAATACACTAAACTTAATTTTAGACTAAATATATTACCCACTTTTTGGTAAAATATAAAAGATGAGGATGTGCCTAGTAAATAAATATGCAACATGTCAAGCCTTAGAATTGGTGAACCCATGAAATGGTGACAAACTTTGGTACCTTATATTTTTCATAGGCGATGCTTTAACCACTTCATTACCGGGCTATAGTCATATGATCATATGTTCATATGTCTGCAGATGGGATCTCCCATCCTGGGCGGGCGTCATATGACGTTTTCGGGCGATTGGGGAAGAGATGTGTTCCTCGGACAAAGCCCATCCCAGATCCGTGTAAAGAGCCAATGAAAAATGCCTCTTTACCACGTGACTGCCTGCGTCCAATCACAGCCGGTCACAAAATGTCAACAAACCGATGTAATGAGATGTTACCGGGTTCTCCTCCTCACACACTGATCGTGTGTGAGAAGGAGATTGCCACCAACCACACTGACTGCCACCCCCCAATAAAGAGGACCTGTCATCACCCATCAGAGTACCTGCCACCACGCATTAAAGTACCTGTCACCAGCCATCAGAGTACCTGTCACCACCCATCAAAGTACCTGTCACAGCCCATCTGAGTATCCAAGTACCTGAGTACCTGTCACAGCCCATCTGAGTACCCGAATACCTGTCACAGCCCATCTGAGTACCCGAGTACCTGAGTACCTATCACAGTCCATCTGAGTACCCGAGTACCTGTCACAGTATATCTGAGTACCCGAGGACCTGAGTACCTGTCACAGCGCATCTGAGTACCCAAGTACCTGTCACAGTATATCTGAGTTCCCGAGTACCTGTCACAGCCCATCTTAGTACCTGAGTACCTGTCACAGTTCATCTGAGTACCTGAGTACCTGTCACAGTCCATCTAAGTACCCAAGTACCTGTCACAGCCCATCTGAGTACCAAGTACCTGTTACAGTATATCTGAGTACCTGAATACCTATCCCAGCCCCTCTGACTACCTGAGTACCTGTCACAGTATATCCGAGTACCTGAGAACCTGAGTACCGGTCACAGCTCACCTGAGTACCTGTCACAATATATCTGTGTACACGAGTACCTGTCACAGTTCATCTGAGTACCTGAGTACCTGTCACAGTCTATTTGAGTACCTGAGTACCTGTCACAGCCCATCTGAGTGCCTGAGTGCCTGTCACAGCCCATCTGAGTACCTGAGTACCTTTCACAGTTCATCTGAGTACCTGAGTACCTGTCACAGTCCATCTAAGTACCCAAGTACCTGTCACAGCCCATCTGAGTACCAAGTACCTGTTACAGTATATCGGAGTACCTGAATACCTGTCCCAGCCCATCTGAGTACCTGAGCACCTGTCACAGTATATCCGAGTACCTGAGAACCTGAGTACCTGTCACAGCCCACCTTAGTACCTGTCACAATATATCTGTGTACACGAGTACCTGTCGGAGTTCATCTGAGTACCCAAGTACTTGTCACAGCCCATCTGAGTACCTGAGTACCTGTCACAGTTCATCTGAATACCTGAGTAACTGTCACAGTCCATTTGAGTACCTGAGTACCTGTCATGGAAAGGAGAAAAACCCCCAATAAAACAGGACTTTATAAGTGATTGAAAACACGGATATTATTACAATATTTTATTAAATACAAAAAATATCTTTAAATATGCATACAAAGAATTTAGAAAAAATGCATCATCACAAGCAGCACAATATGATACATAAAATGGCTCAAGCACACGTCCAACCCGACGATTGTTTCAGGCAGATCCTGCCCATCTTCAGGGATTTCTAGACCTTATACAGCGCCCACTAATAAAAAACACTTATAAATATTAATGTATTAATTCACTTACTACTTACATTTAACTGAATATATCATAGTCAGAAGCATGGAGAGACATATACAAGTTTTTTTACATTACCAATAAAATTTGAATCTGTCTGATATTCCACGTAACATGTGATGATTTTAGACCCAGACAAGCTGGTATTCCTATGGCCCTGAACGCCAATGAACCCCAACAAGGGTCATACAAATGGTCCACCCCAACCTGCCAGAAAAGGCCAAATGGATGTTCTGGAAAAAAAAAACACAATTAATCGTATCCATCCATATATATATATATATATATATATATATATATATATATATATATATATATATATATATATATACACATGTACTCCCATATCCCTACCTCCATCTCCTCTCACAAACATATCTACCCTTACATGACCAAACAAATCCATATCCACCTATATCAACACATATAAACGCACCAAAAACAAAAACACACAAATGAACACATCCACAAAAAACCCTACCTATACTCAGTCCTACATACACTCAAAACAACTCACATAGATACCTAGCCTGTCACCTGTCACAGTCCATCTAAGTACCCAAGTACCTGTCACAGCCCATCTGAGTACCGAGTACCTGTCACAGTATATTTGAGTACCTGAGTACCTGTTCCAGCCCATCTGAGTACCTGTCACAGTATATCCAAGTACCCGAGAACCTGAGTACCTGTCACAGTTCATCTGAGTACCCGAGTACCTGTCACAGCCCATCTGAGTACCCGAGTACCTGAGTACCTGTCACAGTTCATCTGAGCACCTGAGTACCTGTCACAGTCCATTTGAGTACCCAAGTACCTGTCACAGTTCATCTGAGTACCAAAGTACTTGAGTACCTGTCTCACTCCATCTGAGAACCTGAGTACCTGTCACAGTTCATCTGAGTACCCAAGTACTTGAGTACCTGTCTCAGTCCATCTGAGAACCCGAGTACCTGTCACAGTTCATCTGAGTACCCAATTACCTGAGTACCTGTCTCAGTCCACCTGAGAACCTGAGTACCTGAGTACCTGCCACAGTTCATCTGAGTACCCAAGTACTTGAGTACCTGTCTCAGTCCATCTGAGAACCCAAGTACCTGAGTACCTGTCACAGTTCATCTGTGTACACGAGTACCTGAGTACCTGTCACAGCCCATCTGACTACCTGTCACAGCCCATCTGAGCACCTGTCACTGCCCATCTAAGTACCTGTCAGCACCCATCAGAGTACCCCAGTACCAGTTACCAGCCCATTAGAGTACCTGAGTACTTATCTGTAGCCCATCAGAGTACCTGAGTACCTGTCACCAGTCCATCAGAGTACCCGAGTACCTGTCACCAGGCCATCAGAGTACCTGAGTACCTGTCACCAGGCCATCAGAGTACCCGAGTACCTGTCACCAGGCCCTCAGAGTACCCAAGCACCTGTCACCAGGCCATCAGAATACCCAAGCATCTATCTCCAGCCCATCAGAGTATCCAAGGACCTGTCACCAGCCCATCAGAGTACCTGAGTACCTATCTGCAGCCCATCAGAGTACCCAAGTACCTATCTGCAGCCCATGCCTCATAGAATATATGTTGGGGTGTTTGCTTTCCAAAATGGGGTAATTTTGTGAGTAATTCCATTGTGCTGGTGCTCAAGGACCTTAAAAACCTAATAAATGAGATGTGTAATTTATGATTCTAGAA
The DNA here is from genome assembly GCF_037356315.1 of Lithobates pipiens. Lineage (NCBI taxonomy): Eukaryota > Metazoa > Chordata > Amphibia > Anura > Ranidae > Lithobates > Lithobates pipiens. Next base: position 407,653,188 of record NW_027507748.1, read on the forward strand.
TGCCTGAAGGTAATACTTCAATGTTGGGCCTCTGTATGTGGCCAGGCTGTGTAAAAGTCTCACACATGTGATATCGCCATACTCAGGAGGAGTAGCAGAATGCATTTTGGGGTGTAATTTTTGCTATATACATGTTATGTATTAGAAATATATTATACATTGACAACTTTGTGTAAAAAAAAAAAGATTTTCATTTTCTTTCCACGTTTTCTGAGGACTTGTGTAAACACATTAACTGTTCAAAAGACTCATGATGCTTCATAGGATATACATTAGGGTGTTTTTTTCCAAAATGGGGTCATTTTGTGGGTAATTCCACTGTCCTGGTGCTCTAGGGCCTTCAAAAGTTTAATAGGTCGTTAGGAAATTTATGCTCCAAGAATACCTGACGGTGCTCCCTGCATGTTGGGCCTCTGTATGTGGCCAGGCTGTGTAAAAGTCTCATACATGTGGTATCGGCATACTTAGGAGGAGTAGCAGAATGTGTTTTGGGGTGTCATTTTTGCTATATAAATGCTTTGAGTTAGAATTATCATATAAACTGACCACTTTGTGTAAAAAAAAAAGTTTTAATTTTCTTTCCACGTTTTCTGAAGACTTGTGGAAAAAAATGAACCATTCAAAAGACTCATTATGCCTCATACAATAGACGTTGCTTTCCAAAATGGGGTCATTTTGTGGGTAATTTCACTGTCCTGGTGGGCCTACACAAATGGAATAGGTCGTTAGGAAATTAAAGGTGTAATTTATGCTCTTAGAACCCCTGATGGTGCTCCCTGCATGTTGTACCTCTGTGTGGCCAGGCTGTGTAAAAGTCACATGTGGTATTGCCATACTCGGGAGGAGTAGGAGAATGTATTTTGGGGTGTAATTGGAAGTATGCATATGCTGTGTGTGAGAAATAACCTGTTATTATGACAATTTTGTGAACACCCCAAAAAAAAATCTTAAGAATTGTGGGGAAAAATTACAACTTCAAAAAACTCACCATGCCTCATACTAAATAACTTTGACTGTGTACTTTTCAAAAAGGGGTCATTTGGGGGCTATTTATACTTTTCTGACATTTCAGGGCCTCGAGAAATTAGATAGACCGTCAGGTGTGATCAGGTGTGATCAATTTTCAATGATTTGCACCATAGTTTGTAGACTCTATAACTTTCACAGAGACCAATATTATCCACTAATTTGGGTTATTTTTTACCAAAGAGATGTAGCAGTAAACATTTTGGGCCAAATTAATTAACAAAAATTACTTATTTGCAAAATTTTATCATAGAAACTAAAAAAAAAGTGTTTTTCTTCAAAAATGTTGCTCTTTTTTCACTTATGTAGCAAAAAATAAAAAAAAACCCAGTGGTGATTAAAAAGAAGGATCTATGTGTATGAAAAAAATAATAAAAATGTTGTTTGGGTACCATTATCCCTACAATTGTATACATGTGGGTGGGGAAGGCTACAATTTTTTTTTTTAAAGGGGACGTTAAGTGCTTGGGTGGAACCATATTTTTTTACACTTACACTTGCTTACATATTTTTATTAAACTTTTTTTGTGACAGGTTGTCTTTAAGGAGACATATTTTAGACCTCAGATGTCCTCTAATGAAATGAATGGACTTCTTACACTTTGTTTCCGAGTCAGCCACAGAATAGGGGAAATCAGCGAATAGACGTTCTCTGATCTTTCTCCCCTCTAACCTGTGCCACTTACCATGCTGGTTCTGGATCTGCTGATGAGTGCACAGAGCCTGAGAAACATGTAGGGGGCATGTGCTAGGCTATGCCATCAAAAAATTCCTTCTATAGCTAAGGTTTAAAGCCATAAGGAATTTTTTAAATAATAAGTCACAGGAAGAGAGGAGGGTGAGGTTGCAGATGGGACAGAACTAGAACGGTGGATAAGTCAGGTAGGTGTTTAGGGACACAAGCTCTGATATTTCTGTTAAAGTCTTCAAACATGGATAGGAGTTATTGTGATGTCAATCCTACTGAGACCTCCCTTTCCTTCCTTACAATGAGTGGGGGTGCTCTCTAGTACAACCTCATCACATCAGGCATCTGAATCACACTTCACACCTTCTCAGGGAAAAAGTACCCACCCCCAAGGCAAGGTCCTAAGCAGTAAGTAGTCTCTCCTGATTATTGTCTACTATAGCAGGGTTCTGTTCAGCCAGCAACAGCATCCCAGTCTTTTCTAACACTCCTGCTAGCTTTTAGAAGCCTACAGAAGATGAGCATTGAAAGTTGGTCTCCTTAAACCTGGCTGCTGCACTACTGCATTAATGAATATTCAGTGTAATCCTGTCCCCACTGCACAAGGATAATACAGCAGAAACAAAGGAAGACGTTTCATATCCATTCTCAGCTATAGTCCTGGTTACATAATGTATCATTTGTAAGTGTAGAAAAATGGAGAAACACCCTAGATGTGGGACTTTATATAAAAAAAAATTATACAAATATACATAGTTACAATATCACAGAAACATATAAATAATCAAGGATGCATAACAATACACAAAAAATCATGGATAGGTATAATGGAGTAACCCAAACCCAACGACGTTTCAGAGATGAGTCGTATTCTCCTTCATCAGGGTTTTTTTTTCAGGTAACACCATATCTAAAAGATTTAGACAAGGGAATCAGCCAAAAAAAATCACAACTAAAATTGTTGTAATGTCATTTGATAGTAAAATACATATTCGTACATCCTAATCACTAGATAGGTCAATTTTAGCATCCAAAACAATTTTAAAATAAATGCAGAAGAGACATCCTGACGCAGGGGATAATCCAAATTCCGTCCAACCAGATATTCTTTAAAGAGTATATAGATGGTAAAAAAAATGGGAAATTGGAGAAGGCAAGGGAATAATATTGCATTCCCCCACTTAATCATCTATCCTATCAGCCACACTGCAGTCCAAAATATCGGACCAACAGGGGGCCTACATGTGCACGGCATTTGTAAGTGTAGCACACACCATGTAGGAGCTGCCAGTGAAAAGGGATCCTCCCTGCACAGCCAGGCATACCGAAGTTCCACAGGTACACTTGAGTCAGGAAACAATCCAGCCATTTGCTTTTTGTGTTTTATTGAGGGGATAAAACTTGGAAGGGAGTGGGAGCATTATGGGATACCCACTTGACTTCAGAAAACTCTTCAGGGACAACTCTTCCTATATACAGCTATACACAGTTTCTATGTACACTCCTCTTCTTCCTCCAACACTCTCTTGCAAAAGACTTAGCTTGGACACTTTAAAGAGATCTGACAAAGCACTCAGCCAGATCAAAGCAAAAGCCCTTTACAGGCAGGGACCCCGGGACCCTTTAGTTGTGTAACAAATTCCAGTGTCCAGCTTACATCCGTGTGGCACTGCCATTCTGCCTGGCTGCAGCTGCCCCTTTCTCTAGCCCTCCTGGCTAATACTCCTTAGTCCTCTCAGATTGATACCACAGTCCTCCAAGACTGCACACTCACCAACTCACTCAGCTGACTTCGCCTGGAGCACTCTTGGATGTGCTGACTCTCTCCCACTGTCCTCACACTTGGTTCCGTGCATTCGGGAAGGATGTGATGTGAAGGGTCCATCCAGCACTCGAGCCCTAGGCCCAAGTCTCCCCCCAGACTAGGGGGCAACCTCAAGGGCCACCGACAACCTCCTCAGCACGCCTTCTCCATCTTCCACCTGACTGCCCCTGCTGGCATGACCCAGGAGTATTTTAAAGGTGCTCACCCCCTGCCAGCCCACCTTGCTGGGGATTGCCTGTGGCCCTTCTCAATACTCTCCAAGGTTACAGAAAGCAGGGAGCGTTACCAGAGGTGCTGCTTGCTGAGCCACCCAGCCTCCCTGAGTCACTTAGCCCTGACCCAGATTCAACCCAGGCTTGGTTGCCAGCCAAGTCAAATCTACCTACTCTAACAACTATGTAAAATAGCACACAAAGCTAGAGGGTACTACATGAGCACTATATAGTTTATTGTGAAATGGCATTGTTCATGTGTGACTTTTTTCCATGAAATTAAAGCCTCCACTAAAAGAAACATTGGCTTATATTATACCTGTATTGGTGAAGACACTTGTACATACAGTATACATAATGTATTACTATGTTCTAAGCTGTACTAGTATGTAAAGAGGAAAAACAATGTAACACTGAGGGGGTTAAATACACAAAAAGAGTCAACTTAACCATGTAACAAATGTGTCAAATGCCAAACAACTGATACGCGCAAACCACTTTAGAGGTCAGAAAGTCCACAATGAAAACCAAGAAGCAGCATGGGGGCTGAGATTCCTTACATATATATTCCCTTAGCTGGAGAGACATGCACACAAACACTGCATGCACTAATAAGCACTGTACCTCCTTCAGTTGTGTCTTTGTTCTGTCAAGCAGTCAACTCCCTTGAATACTTAAAACTTCTGAGCATCAATTCCATGCATTGGAATAAATGTTTTTGTTAAATGTAAAATTTCCTAAATACAACTAAAGCCATGCTGTTTCAGACTAATTAAGGACATCTGCCAAATGGAAGAATTAAGAAGCCCATTTTCTACTCACCAACCTCAAGCTGGTTGGTTTCTACAGAGAAGAGATCTGTATGCAGCCTGGAAAGACTCCTATGTCTGAAATTGACCTACTTTTTAGAGCTTTGGATCTACATTTCTGTGGTGTGCTGCACCAGTCACTAGCTGAGCTGCAAGGTGTCCACACAGTGTTTTGTCCTGTTTGAATTTTTGCTCCTTGCTCCAACCAGACTTCTGCCACTTCCTGCTCACCAGTGGTCTAGAGCAGGGGTCTCCAAACTTTTTTAACAAAGGGCCACTTTATTGTACTTCAGACTTTAGGAGGGTCGGATTGTGGCCAGCAGGGGCAGACAATGTCACGGGCCCAGCATCAGTGAGAATAAATATGGCACCAGGGTTGGTGGTCAATAGGAGGAGGAGTAATCCCCCTATTAGTAGGAGGAATAATATTCCATCGTTGGTATCGGTGGAAGTTATATTGCCCCATTGTTGGTGGCAGTGAGAGGAATAGTGCCTCTTATTAGTGGAAGGAGTTGTTTTTCAAGGGTCGCATAAAGGCTAGCAAAGGGCCACATCTGGCCCTTGGGCCGCAGTTTGGAGACCCCTGGTCTAGAGGACCAGATTGATCTGCATATTGTTGGATGGTTATTAGAAAGTCAATTATCCTCCATGCTTGGATAAACCTTGAGCCATCAGATCGCATTGTTACATTGCAAGCATGATCAGACCCAGGGCTGTCTTTAATATTTATTGGACCCTGGGCAAAACATTTCTTGGGCCCCCCAATGCAAATTTTCACTCTCCACCTGCTCTGAGACATACAATAAATAGCAGCTAGACTTTAAATCTTTATTGTATCAGATCAGGCAGCAATTACAATTGGTTGCCAATGGTTACAGCATATCATTACTGCTTACTCTTACTGACTGGTTGCTAGAGGTTACAGCACACATTACCGCTCACTGATTAGTTGCTAGAGGTTAAAGCAAATGATTTCTGCTTAATTGGTTGCTAGAGATTACTGTATAGTATTACTGCTCACTGATTGTTTGGTAGAGATTACAGCACATGATCTCCTCACTGCAGGGGGGCATTATCTACATATGAATGCTGCCTTTATTTACATATCAATACCGCCGGCCACAGCTATTTACTTATGAATGGCACCTCTATTTACATATGAATGCCATTTATTTACATGTAAACACAGGGTCTGCAGGTGGGTCATCTGTACACAACAATAAGGCAAAGCTGGGCAGCATTAGTACCAGTACTTCACACTGAGATATTGGGACACAGCACATGACTAAAACTTCAAAGGACAAGGGAATTTAAATTGGCATAGTTGGCAAGTAGGGATGAGCTTCGTGTTTGAGTCGAACATACGTTCGACTTGAACATTGGCTGTTCACCTGTTCGGCGAATACCGAACGCTATGGGCCGTTCACGCTAAATTCGTGTGGTGCTCACGGCCCACAATGCACTGCGCCATTGCAGTGCATTGCTGGCTCATGATTGGCCAAGCATGCACTATGACCCCGCATGCTTGGCCAATCACAGCACCGGCAGCGAGGAGAGCCATGATTGGCCAATCATAGCTCAGGCTGTGTAGTACACGCCCCACACTATATAAGGCCGCCAGCGTGGTGGCCTTGTGTAGTGTGTTGGCGTCTGTAGGAGTTAGTGGGTGTTCTCTGTGTACCTTCAACACAGTATACACCGTTCATTATCGGACGATTTTGCGTTCTTGCTCTTCTGTAATTGAGCTGTTAGCAATCTGCAGGAGTTTGTGCCTGTTGTCTGCGTGCCCTGACCGCAGTGTATACACCGTTATATCCACCTATATAGCTAGCTATATTGCTCTTTTGTAATAGAGCTTGCAGTCAGTTGTAGGAGATTGTGCGTGCTGTCTGCGTGCCCTGACCGCAGTATACACCGTTATAGCCACCTATATAGCTAGCTTTATTGCTCTTTTGTAATAGAGCTTGCAGTCAGTTGTAGGAGATTGTGCGTGCTGTCTGTGTGCCCTGACCGCAGTATACACCGTTATATCCACCTATATAGCTAGTTTTGTTGCTCTTTTGTAATAGAGCTTGCAGTCAGTTGTAGGAGATTGTGTGTGCTGTTTGCGTGCCCTGACCGCACTATACACCGTTATATCCACCTATATAGCTAGCTATATTGCTCTTTTGTAATAGAGCTTGCAGTCAGTTGTAGGAGATTGTGCGTGCTGTCTGCGTGTCCTGACCGCAGTATACACCGTTATATCCACCTACATAGCTAGCTATATTGCTCTTTTGTAATAGAGCTTGCAGTCAGTTGTAGGAGATTGTGCGTGCTGTCTGCGTGTCCTGACCGCAGTATACACCGTTATATCCACCTACATAGCTAGCTATATTGCTCTTTTGTAATAGAGCTTGCAGTCAGTTGTAGGAGATTGTGCGTGCTGTCTGCGTGCCCTGACCGCAGTATACACTGTTATATCCACCTACATAGCTAGCTATATTGCTCTTTTGTAATAGAGCTTGCAGTCAGTTGTAGGAGATTGTGCATGCTGTCTGCGTGCCCTGACCACAGTATACACTGTTATATCCACCTACATAGCTAGCTATATTGCTCTTTTTTAATAGAGCTTGCAGTCAGTTGAAGGAGATAATGCGTGCTGTCTGTGTGCCCTGATCGCAGTATACACCGTTATATCCACCTACATAGCTAGCTATATTGCTCTTTTGTTTGAACCACCTGTATACTGCTGTTCTGAGTATATAGGGCCTGGGGGCCCCACATCTTTCCTTTTTTTAATATGGGTACGGGGTTCCCCTTAATATCCGTACAAGACCCAAAGGGGCTGGTAATGGGCAGGGGGGGCTACCCATGTCATTTTTCTCAATGATTTTCACCCATATTGCCGGAACCAGATATTACATTAAAAACGCAAGCAGTTTGATATAACTTTTTTTCCGTTAAATGTCATTTTGTGCAGGGACTGTTCTAAACATGGGAAACACGTGGCACTTCATAGGCATACTATAGACACCCCCCAGGCACGATATTTAAAGGAATATTTCACTTTTTTTTCACTTTAATCATCATTGAAATCAGTGCTCCCGCCAAAACGGCCATTTTTTAAAACATTTTAGGCATTGACTCATGTCCCCTGGGGCAGGAGCCAGGTCCCCAAAACCTTTTTAGGACAGTATCTTGCATATTAGCCATTAAAATTAACACTTTTTATTTCGAACGTTCGAGTCCCATAGACTTCAATGGGGTTCTAACGTTCATACGAATTTGCGGTCCGTTCGAAAGTTCTGGTGCGAACCGAACCGGGGGGTGTCCGGATCATCCCTATTGGCAAGTATGAGGCAGCTGATTTGGGCCCCACAACAATGACAAGGCCCAGGGAAGCTGTTCCTTTTGCCCTGCCTTAAAGACAGCCCTGAGCAGACCTATGTAATGCAAGGTCTTTGGCTCTGGTAAGCGAGCTATAATGGTGGTGATATCACAGAGGTTGGTGACGGAGACTCACTAATCCGCGTACACACGGGCGGACTGTATGGCGTACTTAGTCCGTCGAAACACATTTCAGCGGACAGTCCGCTCGTGTGTGGCCTTCAGCGGACTTTTTCAGCGTGCAGTCTGGCGTACTAAGTATTTCGGATTTTTCGAAATTCTGTCCGTCGTACTTTGGTTTCAGCGGACAATCCGTTCGACGGACTAAGAATGGCGCATGCCCAGAAAGGATTTACACGGCGGAAGGGTGCTTTGCTGTGTATTGGACTTCCTATTTCTAGTCCCATCATACGTGCTGTACACGTCATCGTGCAAGCTTTCGACGGACTGTTTGGGTATCCGTGTGTGGTCAAGTCCGTTCAGTCGAAAGTATGACGGACTAAGTATGCCATACAGTCCGCTCGTGTGTACGCGGCATTACGCTGGATTTTACAAGTGGATACATTTATTCATTTCACTATTGGAATTTTATGAAGACTGTTTTAATTTTGGATATAATTGTAGTTTTGCATGCTTTATATAAGCATATATATGGGATATCTGTGAGTGCTGATCATTGTTGTCCTGATTTGTACCAAGTGCAGTTTTTGCTTTTCAAGGTGCATAAACATGCTCTATACCAGTGATGGCGAACCTATGGCAAGCGTGCCACAGCTGGCACGCAGAGCCATCTCTGTGGGCACACAAGAGGGTCCTGGTTCACGGTGGGGAGAACATGGCAGCAAACAGCGGCGAAGTGCAGGAAATTAACTGCACGAGTGAGTGGGTGGCTCCGCAGCCTCCGCGCGGAAGGTTACAGACCTGAGAGCACGCGAGGGAGAGAGACAAGCAGCGGCGAGGTGAGGGGGACACTGTCTGCACGAGTGAGTGGGCGGCCCTACAATCTCCGCGTGGTAGGCTACAGGCCTGACAGCACGCATGGGAGGGAGAGAAGAGCTTCACTGCTTCATTGTATGGCTGAAGAGGGGTGCAGCATCCCTGGCGCCTTCCGGAGCTTGGACTCCTCAAACCTCTTTCAACAGTGAGGCCCAGAGAACAGACTGACCGTGGGCCCAGAAGACAAGGACAGACGAGAGGCGCAGGCTGTGAGGGAGCCGCTGGATGGAACAGGGATGGAGACAGGTACCGGGCACAATTATACCCTGAATACCTGCAGACAAAGACTGGGGCAGGGAGGCAGAGCAGGGATTGCACATAAGGAGAGAGCTAGAGGTCTCCCTTTCTCTCAGCTCTCCTCTTTTTCAGCCCCCGTGTCCCCCTCTTTCTGCTCCCCCTCTCTGTGCCCCCCTCTCTCTGTGTCCCCCGCTCTCTCTCTATCTCTCTGTGTCCCCCCTCTCTCTCTCTGTCCCCCCCTCTCTCTCTCTCTGTGCCCCCCCTCTCTCTGTCCCCCCCTCTCTCTCTCTCTCTCTCTCTCTCTCTCTCTCTGTCCCCCCTCTCTCTTTCTCTGCCCCCCCTCTCTCTCTCTCTCTCTGTGTCTCTCTCTCTGTCCCATCTCTCACACCCCTCACCCTCTGTCCCCCCTCTCCCTCTCTGTCCCCCCTCCCCCTCTCTGTGCCCCCATCTCTCTGTCCCCCGTGTGTCCCCCCTCTCTGTGTGTGTCCCCTATCTCTATATATCTGTTCCCCCCTCACTCTCTGTCACCTTTCACTCTCTATGTGTCCTCTCTCTCTTTCTCTCTCTCTCTCACAGCCCCCTTTCTCTCTATCTCACAAACCCATATCTCACAACCCCCTCTCTCTCTTACACACAACCCCCCTCTCTCTTACACACACCCCCATCTCTCTCACACACACCCTCTCTTTTGCTCAGCACCCCTCTCGCGCGAATTGCCGTGTTGGCACTTTACAACACAAAACCAACTTATTTATTTCAGTTTGGGCACTCAGACTCAAAAAGGTTCGCCATCACTGCTCTATACTCAGATCCATAATACAGAATCCAAAAATCTGTGTCTGAGAACATACAATAATCATACATGTATACCAGAGATAGGTTTACACAAATATTAACTCACCATTATGCAGGGAGTTTCATGCTAGAGAAAGCATGCATACTAATATCAGTACAATTTTTACAACCATGTGAATGTAGCCTAAATGCTAAACTGCATTTAATATAAAATAATTTTAAAACAAGGTAAAAAACTCACAATCATTGAGTGCTCAACCAGCGCCTAGAGGCGATTCAGTTCGCATTGTGCGCTATACAAGTATTTCGTTTGTTCGTTCGTTCGTATATTGAAATTAAAGCAGTAAATTATAAACCATTTAGGAGTCATTACACGCTACACTGTCAATCTGCATGTCTGTATGCACATGATCATGTTCTTTAGCCTTTCGTCACAAGTGGTACTGAAGCTGCTGTTGGCTGGTGCTACATTACAAAGTCATCATCAGGCATGGTGCTCTGTACAGATACAGTACAGATTGACAGTGTGGTGTACAGTGATTACTATATCACTGAATGACTTACACTTTAGTTCTGGGCGAGCATTCATTGATTATGTATTAAATTAACCAGTTTCAGACCACCCCAGGTACATTTACTGCAGCAGGACGGCCTCTCTGTCCGAAATCACTTACCTGACTGTCATTCACTCCTGTGGGTAGGGGGGAGCGCGTGCCCGCTGGCCCGGCGTTAATCGGATTCGATTCAGAACTGATTAATCATCAGGCCAATGAGTAAAAACACTACACTTACACCAGATCACATAGTTAGACACATTTAACCCCTTGATTGGCCCCCTCCAGTTAACCCTTTCACTCCCTGTCACAGTGTCTTTAGGTACAGTGTACAGATATTTTACTGGTCACTGTATTTAGTGTCACTAAATAGTGTTAGTGTCAGTCCCAGATATACATATATTCCCTTATAAAGTTTTAACCCCCTGATCACCCCCAGTTACCTCTTTTACTGCCCTGACACAGTGTCAGTAGTACAGTGTACAGATCCTTTTTCTGATCACCGTATAGGGTCATGGGTGATGCCAGATCACGTTAACGTCAGTGTCAATCCCAGACAGCATCAGATTGCCTGCCACATATTCACTAATACATTTTAACCCTTTGATTTCCAGTAACACTAATACACACACACACTATACACCTCCATATATACATTGCTAGTAAAGTCTGATAAATATCTTTGATCATATCAGAACTTTACCAGCGTCCCCAATAGTGTTCCCAAAAATGCAGCGTTAGCAGGATCAGCCCCGACACCCATCAGCACCTGAGTTTAACCTCTCTGCCCCCCCCCCCAACAAGTGCAATGTCAGTAGATCACTGTCACTTCTGATACACAGTACACAAAACCACAGCATTAGCAGTGTCAAGCCTGATCTCTGTTAGCGTTAGCAGGTAAACTTATTTGCAACAGTTGAAACCATCCTTGACAACCAGGTGCTTTTTTTACCTGTGAGTCACACTAGGTACCTAGAAATTTATTGGCCAAAATGTCCAAAGAAAGGTACACTAGTGAAGAAGCCTACGGGATGCTGAGCATGACAGATGAGAGCGATGGGGAGTCCCCACTGTTAAAATCAGGCTCAGTATTCAAACCTGTAGAGAGCATCAGCGCCCTGACAGATAGCCCTGATGATGGAGTAGTGGTCCCTGCTAAGGTCAGGCATACCTGACCCTGTTCCCAGGTTGCTGAGGTACTACAATTGCATGTTTCTAGTATGCAGTAGAGTGACAGTACTAGTGACGCTCTACCTTCTGGTAAACTGGAGAGCACCAACGGCCTAGTACATCCTGGTCATAGACAAATGCACTGCCGTAACACTTGGTGATGTGGTGAGTCCCATAAGTGCAGTTCAAGCTGGTGCGGTGGCTAGCACAAGTGTCCTGCAGCCACCAAGAATTCAAAGAGAGACCCATAGAGCTCATAGTGCCCTTCCTGCTGTGTTTACAATTGGGAGCCCACAAATTCTGAAGCGCTTGTACTTCCTCTATTCACTGGCCAACCTGGAATTTAGGTGGGACCAAAGCGATTTATATGTCAACCAATTTATCGCCGCTATACCAAATTTGACCCTTGCCAGACAATTTGCATGAAAACCTGTCATGGTTTCCGAATTTAAGACTTTCCTGGGCCTATCCCTCAACATGGGCTTTACTAAAAATAATGAGTTGAGGTCATATTGGTCCACACTGACTCAATTCATCATATGCCCATGTTCTCTGCTACCATGGCCAGGACTAGATACAAGCCAATCTTGCAGTTTATGCCCTTTAGCGACAATAAACTCTGTTGTCCTCACGATGACCCTTAATATGACCAGCTCCACAAAATTCAACCCCTCATAAATTACTTTAGCCAACAAAAATTTGCAGCCTTGTATACACCCAAACCAGCTGTCTGCATAAATGAGTCCCTGATTATGTTTTTGGGCCACCTTGCTTTCAAACAGTTTCTCCAAAACAAGCGTGCCAGATATGGGGTCGAAATGCATAAGCTCTGTGACAGGGCAAAAGGCTATACATGGAGTTTCCTGGTTTATGAAGCAAAAGATAGCAGCGTGGAGCCTCGTGACTGCCCAAACTACATAGGGAGCAGTGGTAAGATTGTTTGTGAATTGGTGTCACCTTTATACAGAAAGGGGTACCACTTGTACATGGACAATTATTACACAAGTGTGCCACTTTTTAGGCACCTGTTTGAATTTGTAATTGGCGCATGTAGCACCGTGCGACCTAATCGTCAGGGATTCCCCCAATGGCTTGTAAATGCCCCACTTAGATGGGTGGAGAGAGCCTTCTTGAAATGTAATGAATTGCTTGCAATGGGGACAAATGGAACATTTTTGTTCTGTCTTCCATTCACGCAGATACGACAATCCAAACTGCAACTATGACTTTTTATGATTGTTTACTGAGTATCCTTCTGCTTGATCCCTACCTGCTGTATCTACTGGACCCCAGCTTGCTCACCTCCTTGTGGAGAAATTCTGAGGATCGCGACCTGGTACTAACATGCAGGGCCCTCAACACCTTCACGTACAATATGGGACCAATGATTTAACACTGTAAACAATGACTTCGGGAGGCAGTGACTGGTTGAGTAGCACACTCCCTTTCCTACTATCCCAGAAAATGGGTATTTATAATTTGACAGATTCAGCTCTTAATCATTTCAGAGTAGTTTGTGTTCAGGGGGCATTGCACAGCAATGAAATCTTACTGGCTAATCTGAGCTGACTCCAGACTCCAGACTGGATGCAAGAGAGACAAGTGGAAGGGGGATCTGTACTGTGGAGGGGGGGTCTGCACTGTGGAGGGGGCTCTGTACTGTGGAGGGGGCTCTGTATTGTGGAGGGGTCTCTGCATAGCTCCCAACTGTCCCTGATTTGGAAGTGGTAAAAAAACGCCCTTGTGGATTTAATTAACATTTTTTTTAGTTAATTCTCCTCCTTTAAGGGGTGTGGCAGGGGGCATGTCCTTATGCCTACATATGTTATCTAGTAGGTGTCCCTCATTTACATCTCAAAATATTGGGAGGTATGTATTTACACATGTGAGTGGCCATTTTTAAGTACCTTTTACTAACTAAAGATTTAATACTGTACTTAGCTGCATCCTCTCCTTTTTCCTTATTTTTCTTGGTATCACTTGGCTCTGAGGTATATCTAACATTGTATGATGGTTGTACAAGTTTCATGCATATCTCATTTATACAAACACTAATATGTAACCCCCTATTTCATCTGCAGATTTCTGTTTAATGCTATTATTGCACAGCTACATTGATCTTTGTTTGTTCAAAAACATAAATAAAGAATTAAACAAAAAAACACAAAAAGGCTTAAAGGAATTTTTTCACAATGAAGCATAAAGCATGAAGTATAAAGCTCACAACAGGCAAGATTTTCCAACCATTTTCAAAGATGAAAAAGCTTTAGTTTTCACTCAGTTCACCTTTTGGCCTGCTAAATGTCCTGTTGTCTGTCAATAGAAAGAGAAACAAAGTTAAGAGTCCCATACCCTGTTTCATCTAGCTATTTCAGCAGATAGCAGCAAGGGTTTGGGGACTTAGAGAGAAATGTTTTCTCTGTCTTATTCCATTCATGTGGTTTTGTAACTCAAGTTTATATACATTGGCATTAGATTTAAAAGCATGTCAAACGTAGTATGCTTTCAGGGAAAATTACTTCAATTTTTGCTGTGTATACCTTCTCTTGGTTCTCTTTGCCTCGGTTTTGGATTGCTTTCACCTACTTATGACTTGCTTCTGATAATTTTCTTGAGTTGCCTGATCGGAGCTTCTGCATTAACATTGACTTGTATGTGAGGGAAAGCAGTTCAGACAAATGTCAGTGCACATAAACCATGTCCTGTTTCATTTTTTTCCTTCTCCCTTCAAATCCCATTTACACTTCATTATTTTAGCAACACGTGGCATTGCATATTACATGAATTGTGGTGCCATTAATTTTGCAGTTCTTTGCATTTCAAAAAACAGAGTCCAATTTTCCGCACATTAGGGTGCATTGACAGCTTATTCATTTCAATGGGCTGCCTTAATTAGACATGTGCAGAATGGAAAAATTTGTTTAGTTTTGGATAGATTTGTTATGTTACTAATTTTGTTGAGTTTCATTATTCATTTCATTTTGCTTAGTTTATTAATATTCAAATGAATTCCAAATTTTCGGAACGATTCAAATTCAGATCCGATGAAAAATGATCGACCGGTTCGAATTCTGTGTGAAGAATAGCTGGATATTAAAGAGTGGGCCGGAAAGCTGGCTGGCGCATCCTTTCCAACTGTTGAGTCATCAGCTGTCAGTGGGCTTCTCCCTGAGAGCTGAAATGTAAACAAAAGAAGGTCAGCAATAGAAAATTCACAAAAAAAACAGCGTGGGGCCCCCAATTAAAAAAAAAAAATGGCATGGGGTCCCCCAAAATCCATACCAGGCCCTTATTCAAGCATGCAGCCCATCAGGCCAGGAAATAGGGGGACCTACAAGTGTGCCCCCTCCTGAGCCATACCAGGCCACATGCTCTTAACATGCTGGGGTGCTTGGGGCAGGGGGGACTCTGCCCCGCAACCCTGGGTGGTGGTTGTGGGGTCTGCGGATGGGGAATTATCGGAATCTGAAAGTCCCCTTTAATAAGAGGGCCCCAGATCCCAGCCCTGTGCCATGTGAATGAGTATGGGGTACACAGTACCCCTACCCATTCAACCCATTCACCAAAAAAAGTGTAAAAAGTGAATAAAGACAGTACACAAATTTTTGACTATTTATTATATTAACTACCGCAAGCATCGGAAGATTTGGCTGCAGAACGACCAAGCCATTTTTTTGCAATTTGGAACTGTATCAATTTAACTGACAATTGACGTCCCTTTTTTCCCCACAAGTAGAGCTCTCTTTTGGTGGTATTTGATTGCTTCTGCGTTTTTTATTTTTTGTGCTATAAACAAAAAAAGAGTGACAGTTTTGAAAAAAAAAAAATATTTCAATATTTGCTGTACTCTTTTTTGTGCTCTCTTTTTGCTGTATTAAATATCCCCATTTTTTTTTTTTTTAAAAAGCAAATTTTTTCTCAGTTTAGGCCGATATGTATTCTTCTACATATTTTTGGTTTAAAAAAAATCGCAATAAGCTTATATTGATTGGTTTGCGCAAAAGTTATAGTGTTTACATAATAGCTTTATAGCATTTTTATTATTATTATTTTTTTTTACTAGTAATGGTGGCGATCTTCGATTTTTATCATGACTGTGACATTATGGCTGACACATCTGACAATTTTGACACATTTTTGGGACCATTGGCATTTATACAGCGATTAGTGCTATAAAAATGCATTGATTACTGTAAAAATGTCACTGGCAGTTAAGGCGTTAACACTAGAGGATTATCAATGGGTTAACTGTGTTCCTTGGGTGGTGATTCTAACTGAAGGGGGAGTGGACTGACTAGAGGAAGTGACAGAACGTGGTTCCTAGCTAACGACATCTGTCATTCCTCTCAGAACAAAACATGGATTTGTGTGTTTACACACACAGTTCCATGTTCTGTCCCTTGTGCTCGTGTTCACTTGTGGCCGGTGGTCATTGCGACCGTCGGCCACGAGCATTGGCACCCCGCTTTGCGGTCCTGTCAGCGCACCTGCTATCCCGATCCCAAGAGCCGACGTATAGCTACGACAGTTCGCGGGATTGTGCTGACCTGCCACAGTATAATGACAATGGCTGGTCGGCAAGCGGTTAAAAAATGTAAATTCAAAAACAATGTCCCCCGATGTAGATCCATTATCAATCACGCCGCTTGCCGCACCGTAGGACCCGAAAAAAAAGAAGAAAAGAGAAAACACCTCTGGCCTTGTTTGCAAACCTTTCTGGAGTTCAGAGTGTGCCTACTGTGGTGAAAGGTCTCCTGTCCATTGACTTTTCTTGTTTTTTGGTTAAAGTGATTGCTAACAATCACTTTGTAAAACAACCCATTCAATTTAAACTAGAAATGTAAAGCAGAACATTTGTGTAGAGAGCTGGGGGGGGGGGGGGGGAGAAGAAGCAACAGTACACTGATCTCCCCAATTAAAGGCTGTGCAGGGAGTGTGTGTTAGGACAAGCCTGATTATTGGAGGAGAGCAGGCTGAGATCCCAGCCAAGCTAGAGAGCTGAGCACACTCTTTTCTGCTTAGTGTGGTCAGTTTTTAATAGGAAAGCAGAGGGACTGGTAAATACAAGTACATGATACTGAAATGCTGGGGTAACAAACACTTTAAGTGAAAAAAAAGCCCAATGAGGTTGCCTTAACTACTTTTTATTTGGGAAAAAAAGTGCCTGTTTGGATTACAAAGACTGTACTAGAGAGCACTCCCACCACTTGTAAGAAAGGAAAAGAGGGACTGTCTCAGGAGGATAAAAAGAGAGAGATCAGAGCAACTTCTTTTCTTGTCTGAATTGAACTTGACTTTTACTGAATCAGAGCATGTGTATGGAGATCCAAAAGAGGGTGCTCTGGGTCTGGTAAGAGACTAACATCGTTCAAGTTAATCTGTTGTTTGTTGAGAAGTGTTGTGTTTTCTTCAAGGGCTCCAACTTTGGTGCCAACATTTTTTTTTCATCATTTACTGGCCAGTGTGACAAAATGGGGGACTGTTATAGTAGGTTAGGACTGTCTTTATATAATGTTGCTAGGTAAATGAATACAGTTTAGTTCTGTTAATTACTGTTATTGTGAATACTGCAGGTGTTTAACCATATCTCTCAGAGGAATGTTATTGTCTTATTGATTGTATAAGTACACTTGCTAATCCTTTATTATTTTAGGCTAATAGATTTTTAACCTTATAAATTAATTCTAATAAATTCTTTAATTCATATCGTATTTAATACCTCAAGGTGTCAGTAAGTGCTGGATGAACACAGTGTGTCATCTTCAGGTGTGTAGAGAAATCACAAAACAATTCATAATCACCTCCAAGGGTAGTGCTACAGGTATATCTCACTGCCATCTATCATAGGAGCATTCCTATATAGTTTTATTGCCTTTTAACAAACAACATTGTGGTTATCATTCCTTTTACTGGTCTTAGTGTATTACGTTGTACAAAAGACGTCTTCAACAATGTCTTAAAAAATGAAGAGAATAAAGATAAAAGGTGTATTATCTAGGTTTCAGAACACTTGCATTTTACAATTGTCATAATCTATTACTCAGTCTCCTATGGTGGTAGCACTTTGCTACAGTGGCCTTGTGTAATTTGAATTGCCATTAACCGCTTGATGACTGGTTAAATCCAGACCATTTTTCAGTTTTCAGTACTGTCATACTTTAAATGATAATTACTCAGTCATGCAACACTGTACCCAAATGAATTTTATATAATTTACTGAGACAGATAGCACTTTCTTTTGGCGGTATTTAATCACCACTGGGTTTTTTATATCTTACTATATAAAGGAAAAAACACCACATTAAAAAAAAAAAAAGTTTTTCTTAGTTTCTTTTATAAAACGTTGTAAATTAATCATTTTTCTTCATAAGTTTAGGCCAAAATGTATTCTGCTACATTTCTTGGTAAAAAAAAGGTATTTCTCACACACAGCATATAAGTACAACTGTACTTACAATTGTGCCCCAAAGCTCATTTTTTCCAAAATATGGAGATACTACGTGTGAGACTTTTTCAGTGTTTATATGCATAGGGAGGTCAGGAATCCAAGATCCACTTTGGGCTTTCAAGGGGCATAAATTATATGTGTAACTTCCTGACTATCTACCACATTTCTTGAGGCCCTGAATGGATAGGACAGGTAAAACACCGAAAAATACCGCAAAGCAGACTCTCCAACATATTTACCAAGAGGCATGGTGAGTCTTTTGAGAATCACATTTTTGAAACAAGTTTTTGGAAAATGCGGAAACAAAATCAACACATATTTTTTTATACAAAGTTGGCAATTAACTAGATATTTCTAATCCACAGCATAGCAGGGGCAGATCCAGGGGGGAGTAACGGGGCAATTGCCACCTCTGAGAATGCGGGTGAGAGCGCAGGCGGCTGACTCTGTGGGTGAGAGTGCGGGCGGTCCGGGTGTCTCGGTCTGTGAGCGGGCGGGTGAGAGTCTAAGCCCCTGTACACACGGTCGGACATTCTGCCAACCAAATCCGTTGGATTTTGTCCGTCGGATTGTGTCCGACGGATTGTGTCCGAAACTGTTGCATACACACAGTCATAACAACATAACAATGTCTTTTGTCAGCTCCATAGTATTGCTTTCCCCTAAACACCCCCTACAATCTCTACAAATGTGATGTGTGTGCTTCAATTCATGCAAAGTGACCTTTTTTTTATTTTTGGAGTTGTGCCAAACTCATTAGTAACCCCCCTCTCCCCAACTGCTACCTCAGCTGATAGCAATCTTCTATCTGATGACTTGACCCAACCCAATCAATACACACTATACCTACCTTTTTCATGATCACACTTATGGACGAATTCACCAAAGCATGTAGTGTAAGGGCCTGCCTCAATACTTTCAAATGCTATTTTTATTTTTTTAACACATTAATTTTCTTGCTATGTACTAGCCGGTGGGCTGCCAATAGTGTAAGTAAGGAGGGGCTTCCCAAAGTATCACATTATTTAGGCATTCAGCTCTCAATCAAGTGGAGAGGGTTACCTGTCCTAAACATCCCCCCTAATTTTTTAGCAAGGGCCCATCAGATGGGGGGGGGGGGGGTTATGACTCTCATAAGGGGACCTTATACTTTAGGCTTTAAATACTCAGTTCTCAAAATGTTATAAGAATTTTGACCAAAGGGTGTCTAATCTGCTTGCAATGTTGATTTGTCAAATTACTAGTTTTTGTTCTTGTTTCACTACAGTGTCCTTTAACGCCCCATGAATGGCAGACTGTGGCCTCCCACTTTGCCAGTTTTTTTAAAGTTGTGCCTTTTTCACCAACAGTGCAAACCCAAGTTCAGAGCGAGATGAGGGAACAGTCTCTTCTTCAGATAATCTTATGTTATGGGTCTGCTACACACACACCTTCTTTTTGTTAACGAATGTATGTAGTGCATCACTGACCCAAATCGTGCTCATTTTCAGCACCATGGCAGGAAAATGGCATGATTGTCCAAATTTACACCTCGCTCTGGGTGTTTTTTTACTAAAGGCACATCCACTATGCACTACAAGTGCACTGCAAAAGTACACCTGAAACTGCACTTGGAGTGCAAAGTGGAGTTGCCTTTATTAAATCACATTCCTTCTCAGCACAAACTCAAATTTGACTACAAATACATTTTATGCCCAATGAAAAAGGAAGCCACACATTGTTGAGAATTCAACTTTTTAATACAAGCACATTCACATGTGCGTTTAGTAAAGGTTTTTACAACAAACCAAGAGATTTTGTGTATCCAAAACAGAGTTTAATCAGATTTTTTTTTTCCTTGTTGTTTTTGTGTAAACAGGCATGTATCAAACCGTAAAATACAGAACACAGGAACTTACAAAGTTCAACTTGGAAAAGTGAAGACAATATCAGACATGAGTATGTACAAACTGGGCTGATATTGCCTTCATCACATGGGGTGTCACCCCTGAAAAAAACTAATTTGGAAGATGCACACAGTGTGTCAACATGTGCTATCTCCCATCATGGGGGATCAATGTACATGCTTTGGGGCTGCAACCCCTTCATCTCAGACACTTTCCACAAAACATGTACATTGATCCCCCCATGATGGGAGATAGCGCATGTTTACACACTCTGTGCATCTTCCAAATTTTTAATTTTGCAAAATACAAAATTTTAGTTTTAAAAAAGCAAAAATAAAACCCTATCTAGTTTTTTTGGTTTCACACTCTCCCCAAAACATCATTGATGTTTTGTTGGACAATTTCCAAATCCCGATTGCACCCCATTATCTCCCCGATCAAGATCTGGGCACTTTCACTGGTAAAATGGGAATCTTCTTCCACATCACCTACAAAAAAAAGCAAACAAACACACCATGTAATCCAAATATGGTGATATACATTGATGAGCTTACCGGAAACTGTGTTCTCCGACACTCACCTGTTGTGGTGACAATTTGTCCAACCTCCACAATCTCTCCTTCCTCCTCCTCCTCCTGCTCCTGCTCCTCTGTTTCTGCTTTTGGAAGTTGCCCTTCTTTGGGAGGGGTGTGGTCCCTGGTGTCCTCATACTTGCCGAGTCTTCTCTCCCCTATGAGAATGTAAACAAAGATTAATTAGCACACAGAGGGCAGAAATAGGAATATGAAACATTGCTTGGAAGTGTTGTACAATTGTGTTTTTGGGCCCGCCTTGAGTTACAAGGTGAGAACATTATTGGGGACATTTTGTTAAGCTGGAATACTTCCCTGCAGAACGATGTTTCATACGAACGAATGAAACCATGACCTTGAAAGTGGCCATTTTAAAATGCACAACATGAAATCAAAGCACATGGAGCAGTATACAAGCAAGAATAATCATATGAACACACAACTACTTACTTTTTTAAGAACACGCTTGATCCTTAGGTACTGCTCTTGCTCCCTCAGTTTCAGGTCTGACCAGTGTTTTCTCAGTTGATCCTTGGATCAGTGTACCCCAAAATTCTTCAGAAGACTCTTCACAACTTTATTCATGATCTTGGCCTTTCTGATATTTGGGTTTGGGTAAGGTCCATACTTCCCATCATAGTCGGTCCTGTTCAATATGTCGACCATCTCCAACATCTCTCCAAAAGACATATTTGAGGCCTTAAATCTTGTCTTCCTGGATCGGGATGTTTTAGGCTCCGGGCTTTCCTCACCCTCCTCCTCGTTAGTGGAACTATTATTAGTGCGCATCTGCGTTCTCTCCGCCATGTGCTCTCCCCACTGCGCGGGAAGCGAAGGGGCGGAGAATAGTCTGGAAAGAATGTCAGGGGCGGGCGGAGTTTCATGTATGTGCACTGTGTATCGTCCGTACGATCTGGGAGGAGAGTGTGAGGCGCGGACGCGGCGAACGTGGAAACGAAGGTAACATTTTTTACTTGGTGCTTCACTAGACTAGACTGCTTCTATCTAGGCCGATGTTGGGACAAGATTAGGAGGGTTTTTAATTGCATTATTAGTATTTGAGGGTTTGTCTTGTATTGTGTCTTGCAGACAATATGGATCCTTTCACAAATGCAAACTTTATGGGGTTATTCATAGAACTGTACATGGAGATGCCCTGCCTGTGGCAGTTCCACAACAAGTTTTATACTGACAGAACAAAGAGGAACGCAGCACTGGAGAAACTGCTTGCTTTGTTGCGGATCATGGTCCCCACGGCAGACATGGCCTATCTGAATGGGAAAATTGGGGACATGAAGCTAACATATCTCAGGGAGAGAAAGAAGCACCTGGAGTCCTTGAGAGCAGGAGATCCAGATGCTGTTTATTACCCCAGGATGGTTCACTTTGACAGGCTGCATTTTCTGGTAGACCAAGGGGTACCCAGGCCACCACTCAGGCCACCACTCTCCAGGCTTCCTTCAAGGCATCCTTCACCCCCAGCTGAGGCTTCTGATGTCCAACCTGGGCCTTCCAGGCAACAACATGTGGTGGGGCCCAGTTTGAGACAGGTATTGCATTGTTGAACATATTTCTTGTGTTACATTTAATGATGTTAACTAGATGTTCTTATTGATCAGTAAGTTGTGATTTCTCAAAGTGGTTTACATCTCAATAGACAGTAGTGACCAAAAATGATTGGGACGGGAAAGAAAAATGCTGGGCTCAGAATGATAGTCTGTTCTATTTTGTAACATTCAATTAGCAAAAGCCAGGAGCACAAAATGGTATGATTGATGAGCAAAAAACTAAAACTATGTTCCCTTTTCATACACAGGATGACCTCATTCGGGGGGAGGCTGTGGCAAGTGGCAGCCAGGAGGTTGACCAACGCCCTCCTCCTCCTGCCTCAGCTACAGGAGCCCAGCCACAGCCTGTAAGGATGCCTGGTGGGAAGTCCCAAAGGAAGACGAGAGAGTGATGGTCTGGGTTGAGTCTGGTCTGCCAGAAGATGCAGACTCTTCAAGATCCACATCCTGGGGACAGAAATTGCATCTGAATTTCCTGCTCTCTAGGACTTCGGGACCAGACTTCTCTCCCTGAGATATCTACTCCTCAGGCCACCAATTTTTTCTATTAGAATTTATTCATGTCTGCCCTGGGGGCCAAAGGCTGCACCAAAGTTAAGAAGTTTCTCCAGTGCTGCGTTCCTATTTTTAGTTTCTAGCGACCAAAATAAAGGGTTTTTTTGTTTGATGAAATACTTGTGTAATGTGTTTTCCTTCCAAAAGTACAGTTTATTTGTGAGCAGGCAGGTACATTTCAAAAATACAAAGTGAAATAAATAACAAGGGGTACCAACACTAAACAACCTCCTGTTGATTAAAAAAGAAAAACAAAATATCAAAATTAGAATAATGTTGTTGTTGTAAGTTTACACACAAAAAAAGGAGAAATGAGCAAAGTGTCTTTAAAGGAGATTTTCAGTGAATCCCCCAATAAAAACATCCAAAAAAGAAAAAAAAATCAAAAATTGTGTAGATGTGACGCAAACTAAAATTGTATTGCTGAAATGGTTAAAAAAGAGTAATAAAATCCGTTCGAGAAAAGTGTGTGTGACTATGAGCATCAAAAGAAGTTCCTTCTTGCAGCATTGTAAAGAACAAGAGAATGCGCTTGATGAAAGAATTTTTAACATTGTACCGTGACGAATGTGCTATATCGCTTACGAGCAGTAGTTTTACCTGAACGAGCACTTCCGTGTCGGAATTTGAATGTGAGCATGCGTGGCACTTGGTCCGATCAAAATTCTCTACACATGATCGGAGTATGTCCCACCGGCCCAGTTGATCGGGAAATATTTCCAACATGTTGGAAAATTGGGTCCGACGGATATTCGGACAGAATCAGTCCGATGCATACCACACACAGTTGGATTATCCAATGACACGGTCTGATAGGACACATTCCGATGGATTCTCTGACCGTGTGTACAAGGGCTAAGAGAGTGGGTGGCTCGGTCGGTGAGTGGGCGAGTGAGAGAGCGGGCGGGCTGCTGGCAAATTAGGGAGCCGGTGGGCGGGGGAGCAGATAGATGACATCATCTCTCACTGCCCACCCTGCATCCCTGTAGTTCCACCCTCAATGTGCAGGCAGCCATGGGCAGCAGAGAGATTACATCATCTCTCTGCTGCCTGACTGGTAATCTGCTGCCTGACTCTCTGGGACACAGCAGGAAAGTGACACAGCAAGTGACAATTGTAGCAGGCAAGTGACAATCCATATCTGGTGACAGGTGTAGTGGCAAGTGACAATCCGCATCTGGTGATAGGCGACGTGGCAAATGACAACCCGCATCTGTTGACAGGCCACATGGCAAGTGACAATCCGCATCTTGTGACAGGCGACGTGGCAAGTGACAATCTGCATCTGGCGACAGGCGACGTGACAAGTGACAATCCACATCTGGTGGCAGGCGATGTGGTAAATTACAATCCGCAACATGTGGCAGGTGATGTGGCGAGGGACAATCGGCGTCTGGTGGTAGGACACGTGGCAAGTGACAATCCGCATCTAGAGACAGGCGACGTGGCAAGTGACAATTCGCAATGTGTGACAGGTGACACGGCAAGTCACAATCCGCATCTGTTGGCAGGTGACGTGGCAAGTGACAATCCTCATCTGGTGACAGCGATGGGGCAAGTGACAATCTGCATCTGGTGGCAGGCGATGTGGCAACTGACAATCCGCATCTGGTGACAGGCGACGTGGCAAGTGACAATTCACAACGTGTGACAGGTGATGTGGCAAGTGACAATCTTCATCTGGTGACAGGCGACGTGGCAAGTGACGATCTGCAACGCGTGGCAAGTGACGTGGCAAGTGAAAATCCACGCCCGGTAACAGGTGACGTGGTAAGTGACAATCTGCATCTGGTGACAGGCGACGTGGCAAGTGACATACTCAGGGCTCCCACTGATTCTGTATTATGGTGAGTTGAACTATTTAATTTTATATAACAATGTAATAATAGAAATAATGCACTTCAATCATCATGACACCATAACAACCCGTGCCGTGATGATTGAAGTGCCAACACCAGCCAGCCACCAGCCATTTTCATGATAAATTGCCCCCAAAAAAGCGTATTTTATGGCAGTGCCCCTCCTGAGACTAGACTCTGGATCTACCCCTGCAGCATAGGCATACGTAGAATTACACCCCAAAGACACATTCTGCTACTCCTCCCAAGTATTGGGATACTACATGTGTGAGAATTTTTCCACAGCCTTGCCACATACAGGGGCCCAAAATCCATGGATTCAGGCTTTCAAGTGCACAAATTAGGCATCTAATTTCCTGACAACCCTCTCACATTTTTGATGCCTTGAAGTGCCAAGACATGAGAAACACCAACAAAATGACCCTATTTTGGAAAGAAAACACCCCTAAGTATTATCTAAGAGAATCTGAAAATGTAATTTTTGCTACACGTTTTTGAAAAATGCATAAAAAAAACAAGAAAAAAAGATTTTTTGTACACAAAGTACAGTATTTTTTGTACACAAATTAATAAGATATTTATAACTCACAGCAAAGACATTTTTTTTAATGACACCACAAAACACATTCTGATACTCCTCTTGAGTATGGGGATATCATGTGTGAGACTTTTTCAGAGCCTAGCCACGTAGTGGGCCCAAAATCTAAGGAGCACCTTTAAGGTTTCAAGGGGTATAAATTAGGCCTCTAATTTCCTTTGAGGGCTCTGGAGCACAAGAAGAGTGAAAACACCCAAAAAATGACCCCATTTTGGAAAGCAAATGACCCGATGCATTTTCTAAGGGCATGGTGAGTCTTTGGCAGATGCGGAGATAAAATTAAAATGCATTCTATTTATACAAAGTTGTCAATAAAAATATATTTCTCACACAGCATGGGCATACTTAGAATTACACCCCCAAAAAATTCTGCTGCTCCTCTAGAGTATGGGGATACCACATATGTAAGACTTTTTCAATGTTTGGACTGATTATGCCCTGGGTATTGTATCTTGTCTATCTAAAATAATCACCCAACATTGTATAAAAAATGATGTACTATAATGGTTACCACTTGCCTCTGTATGTGGGGTTCAGGGAATATAGCTTAGTGCAGCTTCAGCTGTAGCAGTCCCAATTCCTAAAAGCCAAACAGGCCTAGCTTACTGGTACCTGGCTGCCCCCTAGCACAATGCTATTTCACTAGCTAGAAAGTACAAGAGGCTGAACAAAGTTGAAAAAAATAATACCTGTGGTCTAGGAGTGCAGATAACTGCAGAGGATTAGTGGGACTGATGTGGGACCAAAAATAGGTGGGGCATAAAAATGGGTCAGTACTGGCAGCAGGCAGAGACATGGGGAGCAAAAAGGCAGAGGATTGTTCTGGGCAGCAGGCAGAAAGATGGTCAATAAACAAGCCAAGGCTAATCAAGGTGACAAGCAGAAATGTGATCAATTAACAAGGCAGAGTCAGTTCAGATGGCAGGCAAAAGCATGATTGATTAACAAACCAGGGTCAGTCCATGCAGCAGGCAGAAACATGGTCAAAAAACAGGCCAGGGTCAGTTCAGGTAGCAGGCAGAAACATGATCAACTAAAAATCAAGTTGGGGTCAGTTCAAGGCAGAAAAATGGTCAGTCCAGGCAACTGACAGAAACAAGGTTCAGAAAACAGGCAAAGAGTCGGTATGCAATACATCAGATACAGCCAAATGGCAGGTTGTCAGATACATGAGAAACATCTTCGTCATACTTTCACTAATATTGTAGTGAGGTATGGTAGCATCAGAAGCAGTCTACTATGCAGAGGCCTGATTGTGAGACACTGAGGACAGTAGTAACGTGTCACTCCCTAATCCATTTTTGGAGCATACATAGCATTTTTGGTGGGGTTTTGGGATGTTTTAGTAGGAAGGAGAATTAGGGAAATGTCTTTCTTGCAGCCTGCTGACTTCAGATGGAAGAATTTCAGGTGCAGAGCTTTCCGGATAAATTAAGGCTGGTAAAATCTCCTCCTTTCTGTTGACTTGTATCTGATGAAAGAATTGGAAATGGGCAATTGAAATATGTACTGTAGATGGACACTTTCTTTTTTATATTGGTGAACAGATTTTCTTCTTGTCAGGTAGGGCTTCATTATCTGGTCGATGAAATCCAACCACCTCTATGTGTGTATGCAAAATGTTTTTGGAACAGACCGGACATTCCCTATATTCCTACTGGGGTGTCTTGGTGGATGGAAGAAAGGACATAGACATTCCATTTATCTTTCCATTAGGTGTTGGAAAATTCATCAGTGACTGGTATAGAAATTGCCCACATAAAGGTGGTATCCTTGATGAAAAAAGGGTAATATCAGGGAGGGGACACAGAACTGTTATTGAAATGCAGGGATCCCACAATTATTGTATTTAGATATGTGTTGTGTCAACACAACACAAACAAGTTAGGCACATCTTAAATAAATACAGTAAAACCTTGGATTGCGAGCATAATTAGTTTCAGAAACAATCTTGTAATCCAAAGCACTTGTATATCAAAGCGAATTTCCCCATAAGAAATAATGGAAACTCAGATGATTCGTTCTGCAACCATTTATTCATAGGTTCTTTAGATTATAGTCCATATAAAAATATTATAAATGTGATAGCTGGTGTAACCATAACATGTCCATCCACAATCGGCAGCTTCCACAAGGGGATTAGAAGCAAAATCCAGTAGGAACTAAAAAAGAGAAGAGAGGCACCTCTAAAACTTTTTTGTGGAAGGGAGTTTGACAAGACACGTGGCTACTCATTAAAATTAGAAGAAAAGAGGTTTAACCTTAAACTACCTAGATGGTTCTTTACTGTAAGAGCGGCAAGAATGTTGAATTTATATTTGATAAGCACCTGAATGACCGCAGCGTACAGGGATATACAATGTAATACTGACATAAAATCGCACACATAGGTTGGACTTGATGGACTTGTGTCTTTTTTCCACCTCCCCTTCTATGTAACTAAGTGTAGCAATATGTTTCTAAATGTTGTACCTTGATTAAATGTAACTATATTGCTACACTTAGAGGTGCCTCTCTTCTCTTTTATGCCCAGTTGTGATATGACGCTATTCTTATATCAAGACATTGCTTGTATATCAAGTCAAAATTTATTACAAAATTATTGCTTGTCTTACAAAACGCTCTCAAACCAAGCTCCTCTCAAACCAAGGTTTTACTGTACTGGCACTTATTGACGATGGATCCATTGCTTTCTCCGTTTATTTCAAACTCACCAGCTGTCGCCTATAGGAGGGCTTCCTCTGTCGGTGACAAACTGGCAGCAAGGGAATATAAATTATATAAAGGCGATATATGCAAAACATTGGGAACCTTTGCGTGCGGTGGATGTACACATTGCCAATATATGGATAAGCACAAACACATTGACCTACCTAATGGGCATATATTTCGTCTGAAACATTATGTAAATTGCAGGACTCCCGGCTCAGTGTACCTACTCACATGTGAATGCGGGTGCTACTGTGCCGAGGACTATAAATGAATTTTGGAAACAAATATACCAACATCTATCCACAATACACAAACGAGATCCTGACGTACCCATTAGTCATCATATGGTACTAGTTCACCCAGAATCTAGCCCCAAAATATAATTTTTGGCACTTGATCATGCACATTTCAATTCCAGAGGGGGTGACTTTAATAAGGGCCTCCTCCAATGTGAATTGAGATGTATACTTAATTTACAGGCCACTTTTCCTCCTGGCCTAAATGAGGCATTTGATTTTAAATCTTTTCTTCCAGGCTTTGTCTCAGGGGATTGTGAGTTGAACTTTTAGCCTACCCCCACACCCCCCCCCCCCCTCCCTTCTTTCTCCAACCTTTAATGTGCCACTTTTAGCCATACCTTTATCT
This sequence comes from Lithobates pipiens, assembly GCF_037356315.1. Lineage (NCBI taxonomy): Eukaryota > Metazoa > Chordata > Amphibia > Anura > Ranidae > Lithobates > Lithobates pipiens. The sequence continues at coordinate 407,681,712 of NW_027507748.1, forward strand.
TTCCATTCATGTAGAGTCAGCTCTTTGGGCCATTACATCATCAGGTCCTATTAAGGCATTTGATTATAAATCCTTTTTCATAGAGCTCTTTTCTTTGCTAGGGGAAAGTGTATATTAAATACAACTTTATTAATTGTTTAGAAATACAGTTTTGCCAGCATATGTTTATCTTTATAACTGTATGTTTGCCATTTGGGCCTTTCATCAAATATGTCCATCTGATATTCAGCTGCCATGTATGTGTATTTCATTTATTCTCCTTTTTTTTTGTCATGGTTATAATCCATTCAATTTTTGTCATATGTTTTTCTTTCTTGGTTTTGATTTTCTTTGGCTTTTATTGTATACATGTTGGCTGCAATTGCTCTATTTGGCCACTAGATGGTGCACTGTGCGCTCCAGGGGCTGTGCTATGCATCACACATGCCCAGCGGGTGGGCTTCTCCTGTGCATGGCTAGTGGGTATTTCCGGCTCCCCATTGAGGTCTTTGTGCAGAGGGGAGCAACTCCATGTCCCCACTGCGTGTATTTCCATTACACGAGTGGGGACTTCTTTTCCACCAGTGACAACATCACACCACTGGGGCGGGGCTATGCCGCATGCCTCTGTGTCAGAGAGACACTCTGAGTTCCAGCCCCAACTGTTTCCTCTTCCAGCTAATGGGGCAGAACAACCATTATCATGCAATCAACTTGTGTTCATTGGTTTCCTCACATACTGATTCACTATTTAAAGTGCTTACCCACAGCTGGCGTTCTCTCAGTTTGAGGAATGCCGCTCTGCAGTCTGCACTGCACATTTACCAACACAGTGAAAGGTAATCTATATATATTATTATTATTATTATACAAGATTTATATAGCGCCAACAGTTTATGCAGTACTTTACAACTTGAGGGTAGACAGTACAAATAAAATACAATTTAATACAGTAGGAATCAGAGGGCCCTGCTCCTTGGAGCTTAAAATCTAAGAGGGAAGGTCAAGAGATACAAGGGGTAATAACTGTGTGGGATGTGCTGATGGAGAAGATAAATGTAGAGTTGTTAGGTGGGGGTCAGATAGGCTTCTCTGAAGAGATGAGTTTTCAAGGATCATCTGATAGTGGATAAAGTAGGAGAAAGAATTAGACAGATTGGGGTAGAGAATTCCAGAGGATGGGAGAGGCTCTAAAGAATTCCTGAAATTGAGCATGGGATGAGGTGACAAGGGAGTTTGAGAACAGGAGGTCTGGGGAGGAGTGAAGAGAACGATTAGGTTGGTATTTTGAGGCTAGTTTAGTGATGTAGCTAGGGGCCAGGTTGTGGATGGCTTTGTAAGTTGTAGTAAGTATATTGAATTAAATTTGTTGGCTGAGTGGCAACCAAAGGAGGGATTGGCAGAGGGGTATAGCAGATGCTGAGTGGTTTGTGAGGGGGATGAGCCTGGCAGCAGCATTCATGATGGACTGAAGTAGAGATAGTCTATTTAGAGGTAAGACAATGGGGAGGGAGTTGCAGTAGTCGAGGCGGGAGATGTCCAGGGAGTGGATTAGAAGCTTTGTGGTGACATTGGTTAGGAAGGGGCATATCTTGGAGATGTTGTGGAGGTTGAGGCAGCAAATTTTGGATAGCAATCAGATGTGGGGCCGAAAGGGTTAGTACAGAGTCCAGGATTACACCTAGGACCTTGGCGTGGGGGATAAGTCGATAGTTGAGCCATTGATATTGACAGAGAAATCAGGGGAAGTGGCACCTGAGAGAGGAAATATCAGGAGCTCGGTTTTGGATAGGTTGAGTTTGAGGAAGTGATGTGACATCCAGGCTGATATGTCTGCTTGTAAGTTGGTGATGCGTGATGAGACAGATGGAGAGAGCTAGGGGGTGGAGAGATAGATTTGGGTGTCATCAGCATAGAGATGATATTGAAAGCTATGGGAGGCAATAAGCAGACCCAGGGAGGTGGTGTAGATTGAGAAAAGGTCCAAGAACAGAACCTTGGGGGACCCCAACACAGAAAGGAAGAGGAGAGGAGGAAGTAGAGTTGTATATGAAACTGAAGGAGTGGCGGGATAGGTCGGATGAGAACCAACGGAGAGTACAGTCATTGAGACCAAAGGAGTAGAGTTTATTGAGGAGGAGGGGGTGGTCCACAGGTCCACACAATCAATATTATTTTTCTTTCAATCCAGGGCAATGTATGCACCTGGCTTGCTGTGATAGCACAGTATCTGTGTCTCTATATATAAAAAAAAAACTTTAGAAGACAACAACACCTTCCTGTTTATCTACTTGTGGTTTTTCAGATAGTGCTTTTTACTGGTTCAATATCAGAGTGTCTCTTGTGTGTGTGAAGCACTGGCGGGCTCTCAACTACATGGCTACCCACCTGTTGGTCCTTTTGAGCTTTCCCAGCCAACATGGATAACATCATATGTTATTGTTTTTACCCCGTTCCCATGCTATTCCAATGAACTCTGTATGTAAGTACCGTCTAACCCTAAAATACTGTACAAGTTGTACAACAATTACCTGCCTTTATGTATTATTGCACACATATTATGTACTATATTTATGTTGCAAATACAAGATAAAGTCACCCAAAATAAATCTACCCTGAAGAAGGAAAATATGTACCAATAAAAATTTCCAAAACATGTCGGGGAGTATGCTAGAAATCATCATTGGCTGACCTCAGCTTGACTCCTTGACTTTGGCAATGCTTAGATTACTAGCCATTGGGTTTGATATATATATATATAATTAATTCATTCATTTGGTGTATATTTTAAAGTGACTGTTTTTTGATGGTAAAATGTATCATTTGTACTTTAATAAAAGTGACACTTTGTTGCCTTTTATATACTTCATTACTGCCTTAAAAGTCCAAGGGGGTGTCTCCTATTGCATTAGCTGCATGTTCTCTCTTTCTATATGTAAGAATGTTGGTAGTCCCTCACATTACATTTCCTCATAACTTTTTCCTTCTAGGTTGTCATGTAATTAACTATTTACTTTCTTATGATACAGTGAGGTTATCCCTTAGGTTGTGCTCTGTCTTTCGGGACCAAAGTTTTTTAAGTGGAGGGAGGATGTAGCAATATGGACTATAATTGCAACGAAGAGCTACTCACTGCCCTGTCTGTATATCATACTGTCCCTCTAATTCCCAGCGTTACTAGACTGACATCATATTTTTGAGCCCAACCAAAGGGATTGTGGGGAGAGTAGTTTCATTAGATGGTTATTAGCCTGCATGATTATACACCTGGACTACATATTCCAGGGATCCTTGCTATTGCCAGGGAGATCGCTGGGAAGAGCTATAAAAGAGACCAGAGATCCGCCCCATGCTCTCTTCCTCCCAGGCCTCGTGTGTGAAGGATCTCTCCATCTAAGGGGAGTGAGGTAGTGGCCTGCCACGCGGTCTGCAGTCATCTGACCTGACCAAGAAGGGGTCCAGCGTTGCCTGCTGTTCATCGGACATCTGATCAGCACCACCTCTACAGTGCAGCAACCCACGCTTTGTGCTCCATGACGGGTGATCATCATATGTGGGTCCACAGCCAGGACATCCATCTGGGATTCACTAGCTGGAAGGCATCGATCTGGTCATTGGTGAGATGGCCACTGGCCATCTTTGCAAACCTTTGCTTTGTTATTTCACTGGGACACTGCAGACTGCTTTACTTTGGGAACACTTCACTGCACCTTTATTTGAACACTGTACATAAGCATCTTTAGCTACAGCCATCCCCAGATATACTACCACTCTGTTACTACACCTTATTGGATACAATTATTGCTCTGACTGGTGGTAAAGACCATCAGATACAGAACGGGGACATTCTGTCATTTCTACTTAAAGGGCCCTCATACCATCCATGTTTAGCTTCATATGTCATCAGAATCAAAGGTTAAACAGGCCAGCATGTTAAACTCCTATCCAGATGGTATAGGAACCCTCAATTTCTCCATAAAATCTTACCCTCTGTCCCTACTTCATGTTGGAGATGTTGCGATGTAGAGGGAATTTACCTCCACATTTGGTGGAAGTGTAAGGCCATACAACCCCTCTGGTCTCAGGTTTTCACCATATTCAGTAGTCTATATGATCGGCCAATGACACCTACCCCAGAAATAGCACTATTATCTATGCTCCCGGGCTCCATAAGCTCTCAAAAATGTACTCTATTATGCTTTTACCTGTCAGCCACCAGGCAACTTATACCCCTATTCTGGAAGACCACTACCACCCCTCTCCTGTCCTCCTGGGTCTCAGTGGTCAATGACATTATGCGCATGGAAGAGATGATAGCCGTGGACAATGATACCTTTGATAAATCTAAAATTCTCTGGCTCACTTGAATCAAATATTCTACCTCTGATTCCCTGAAAGCCTTGTTAAAGAGGGACTGCACTGGGGAAAAAAATATTAAAAGCCAGCAGCTATAAATACTACAGCTGCTGACTTTTAATAAATGGACACTCACCTGTCCCGGGGTCCAGCGATGCCGGCAGCCAAGGCCGTTCGATCGCTCGGTTCTCGGCTGCTGCCGCCACCATTCTAGGTGAGGGAATCAGGAAGTGAAGCGAATCGGCTTCACTTCCCGGTTCCCTACTGCGCATGCGCGAGTCGCGCAGCGCAATAGGAATTGTCCGCGCTGTCTCTGGGACCCGTGTGTGTCCCAGCAGACAGCGCGGCAGGACAGGAAGAGGCATAGACTCCCACGGGAGTCTATGCCCGGAAGTGGGTGTAAATACCTGTCTTTGACAGGTATCTCCACCCCCCTCCCCCCTGAAAGGTGCCAATTGTGACACCGGAGGGGGGGAGGGTTCCGATCAGCGGAAGTTCCACTTTAGGATGGAACTCCGCTTTAACTCCCCAGAACTAAGCTGAACATACCCTATGTTCCTGATTTCCTGATTTGTTGCACCAGGACCTGCTCACCCGCCCTCTATTTTCCCTTTTCCCCTGCTACACTCCTACCCATCCCCTTCTCCCCCCCTCCCAACCTCCAAATCCCCTTCCCCTTTCCCTATCTTTCTCACTTCCTTCTCCCCCAATTCTATCTTTCTATTAGTAGGATCCAGATGTTTTCATCCTCATCCCTCATATAGTGATTCGCAATAAACCACAGGCTAAGCTGATACTTTTTGGATAATGTTCACACCTGTATGTTCCACTGGTCTATATTGCTTCCTGTATTGATCATCTGGCTATTATGTATAATATGTTGTTTCATTCTGTTAAACACAATAAAACATATTTGTCTCCAAACAGGCCAGCCTGAATTTTCTCTTTCTAGAAGTATTGTCAGAATTGATGCTCAACCTCGGCTTATGCTTTCAGGTTACGTTCAAGTGGTACCTCATTGTACATATATGTATATAATCTTTTGGCCAACTGTCTTACCTGTCATATTATTGAGGAGGCACTCAAATGAGTTTGTGCTGTTATCCCAAGCTCTGTTCAACCATTACCTCCTTTGTGCAACCATATCTTAACTGAAGTATTCCAGTAAATGTTAACAGAATATAAATGCATTGAGTGTTGTCTTATTACTTAAAGGTGTTGCAATGATCTCTGAACCTAAAGTTTCAGGTGGATTGGAGTGTTCACAGGGTTATGGCAATGCAGATGAGCAGGTAAATCCAAGCATTCCCCAAAGGGGCCTTGCTACAAAGGGATATACTCCTACCACTTTATAAAACTTTAGACCACATCTGGAGTATTCTGTCCAGTTCTGGTAACCAGTCCTCAGAAGGGATGTGCTGGAACTGGAGAGAGTCCAAAGAAGGCCAACAAAACTAATAAGGTGACTGAAGGACCTCAATGACGAGGAACAACTGCAAGCAAACACTAAATGTATTCTCGCTGGAGAAACGACACTTGAAAGGAGAAGATAGTGATTTACAAATACTTCAATGGCGATCCCAGTATAGAAAAAAAACGATTCAATCTCAACGAGTGTAATGCCCCGTACACACGAGAGGACTTATGTCCGACAGACTTCCAAAGGAGTTCCGCCGGAATTCCGCCGGAGTTCTGACAGACTTTTCGGCCGAACGGACTTGGCCACACACGATCACACTAAACTCCGACGGATTCGAACGTGATGACGTACGACCCGACTCGAATAAGGAAGTTCATAGCCAGTAGCCAATAGCTGCCCTAGCGTCGGTTTTAGTCCGTCGGAGTAGCATACACACGAGCGGATTTTTCGAAGGGGACCGGGTCCGGCGGAGTTCCGTCGGGAAAATTTGAAGCATGCTTCATTTCTAAAGTCCGTCAGACTTTTGCGAAGCTAAAGTCCGTTGCAGCCCACACACGATCGGATAGTCTGACGGACTCGGTCTGACGGACTTTGGATGTTGAAAAGTCCGCTCGTGTGTACGGGGCATAAGAGGACATGGAGCCACATAATGAGATTGGAGGAGAAGCAGTTTAACCTTAGCCACTTCAATACCAGGCACTCCCCCCCCCCCCCCTTCCCGCCCAAGCCAATTTTCAGCTTTCGTTGCTGTAACTTTTTAAATGACAATTGCGCGGTCATGCTACACTGTACCCAAACACAATTTTTATAATTTTGTTCCCACAAATAGAGCTTTCTTTTGGTGGTATTTGATCACCGCTGCGGTTTTTATTTTTAGCTAAACAAAAATTGTGAAAAAAAGTTTCTTTGTTTCTGTTATAACATTTGCTAAATAAGTTTTCCCCTTCACTGATGGGCATTGATATGGCTGGAATGATGAGCACTGATGAGATGGCACCGATGAGATGGCAACGATGAGTTAGCCCTATTAAGCGGCACTGATATGTGGCACTGATATGCAGTAAGTATGGGCATTGATAGACAGCACTGATGGGCACTCATAGGTGGCACTGGTGGGCACTGATAGGCAACACTGATGGGCACTGAAAGGCTGCACTGATAGGTACTTATGGGTGGCACTGATGGGCACTGACAGATGCCACTGATGGCATTGAAACTGGCAGGCATTGCTGATGGTGTACTGATTGGCATCTGCCTGGGCACTGATTGACATCTGTCTGGGCATTGATTGGCATATCCCTGGTACTCCAGGGTGGCATATCTGATGGGCGTCCATTGTGGGCATCCCTGGTGGTCATGGTGGCATCCCTGGTGGTCCTGGGTGGGCATCCGCGGGGGACTGCACTAACAAACAATCAGCACAGACCCCCCTGTCAGTAGAGCCACCGATCGGCTCTCCTCTACAAGCATCTGTCAGACGTGAATGAGGAAAAGCCGATAAACAGCTCTTCCTGTTTATATATTGATTGGGCACGGCTGATCACATGGTAAAGAGCCTCCGTCAGAGGCTCTTTACCGAGATTGGAGTTGCGGTTTATTGGAATGACATGCCGCAACACTGATCGCCACTCTGTGCGCACCCATGGACGCGCATCGATCATGGCATCATATGACATCCAGTCAGGATAACTGAACCACTGCCCAGCCATCAATTTGCTATAGGCTGGGTGGGAAGTGGTTAAACTGCACAGGAGGTTTTTCACTTTTAGGGCAATAAGGATGTGGAACTCTCTTACACATTGGTGATGGCTCAGTGGAGTATTGATATTTTTTAAGAGACTCTTGGATGTGCATCTTAACCACTTTCAGACCGGACCATTTTGCTGGTCAAAGACCAGACCACTTTTTGCGATTCGGCACTGTGTCGCTTTAACTGACAATTGCGTGGTCGTGCGACGTGGCTCCCAAACAAAATTGACGTCCTTTTTTTCCCACAAATAGAGCTTTCTTTTGGTGGTATTTGATCACCCCTGCGGTTTTTATTTTTTGCGCTAGAAAACAAAAATAGAGCGACAATTTTGAAAAAAACGCAATATTTTTTACTTTTTGTTATAATAAATATCCCCCAAAAATATATAAAAAAACATTTTTTCCCTCAGTTTAGGCCGATACGTATTCTACATATTTTTGGTAAAAAAAATCGCAATAAGCGATTATTGATTGGTTTGCGCAAAAGTTATAGCGTTTACAAAATAGGGATAGTTTTATAGCATTTTTATTAATAATTTTTTATTATTTTTTTTACTAGTAATGGCGGCGATCAGCGATTTTTATTGTGACTGCGACATTGTGGGGGACCCATCTGACATTTTTGACACATTTTTGGGACCATTGTCATTTATACAGTAATCACTGCTATATAAATTCAGTGATTCCTGTGTAAATGACACTGGCAGTGAAAGGGTTAACCAGGGGTGTGTTACTAACTGTGGGGGGGTTGGGCTTTCATTTAGTGAACACTAATCTCTGCTCCAATCACATGGAGCAGGGATCAGCATCACTAGTTGCTAGGCAGAATGGAGAAATGCTGTTTACACGGCATTTCCTCCATTCAGCCGTCCCGTGAGATGATCGCGGGGATGCCCGCGGCGATCGAGTCCGCGGGTCCCGCGACCAGACTCAAGGGGGTCCCGACCAGCGCGGGAGTGCGCCGCCGGCGGCACGCTCCCGGTGGCAGGGCGGCATTGAAGATTGGACGTACATGGGACGTGGATGTACACGCCAATATACATGCCCGTGCCATTCTGTCGACGTACATCGTCGTGCGCTGGTCGGGAAGTGGTTAAAGAACGCAACATACAGGGCTATGGGAAATAATTATAGACACTGACACACATACACCTACACAGGCTGAACTGGATGGACTATTGTCTTCTATGCAACCTTACCTACTATTAAACTATGAATATTTAAACAAATGTATCCTAATTATTGTCATTGGTACTATGCTATTTATATGTTTCATTATTATAGAATTCCCAATTCCCTCAATATTTCTCCTGAAGAAGTGGTACACTGCGAAACATTGTCTAGATCGACTGACTACATGCACACTCTTTCCTTGGACTAACATCCTTGGTGCAAATGTTATCTGTTGTGTGGCTGTAGTATAGCTATTAGAGGATTGAGTGTAAAACTATGTCATGTTTTTATATTATTTGTTTTGTACTGCACAATAATGTATAATATCATTTTATGATTTTAACTACTTGTGATGTCTTATATGGTACCAAGCAAATCCTGCTGCCCCTCCCTTCATTTCTTCCTGACTAGTAGATTTAGATGGACTTTACTTAAGTGACAGTCAAATCAAGTGTACCTTCAGCTAACAATGAACTGAAGCAGCTACAGAAACAGTTTTTCCTTTTGGATTAAAGGTTGTAACTACAGTAACTGAATGGTGACAATTATAAGCACCTCTGTCAGTGTTAAATATTGTTTTCCCATCCCTTAACTGCCACGTTTTCTGGACAGCTTGGTTCTGAAAGGAAGTTGAAAAATAACAGATTTACTGGCAGGGTCAACAAGTAATATTTGTTTAAATAATTATTTAATTGTAATGCTGTTGTCTGAATTAGCAGTACTTACTGTTTGTTGCCTGCACATAACCTACGTCTTATAAATTGTCAACAGAATGAACTGAGTACTGTTTATGGGCCAATAAAGTAGATTCTGTATTTTAGTCATGGAATAGTGGATGGAAAGAATGTAGTCATCTTTATCAGATTGAAATGAGTCCCAATATTTCTTGGCAACCATTTGCAGTTTGCTTGATTCATATCACTTTGTTTCTTGTTTTTTATTCAACCTATTTCCACATAACTGAAGATTTTTATGTGTTTCTTTGATCCCTATTTACTTCATTATTCATGTTTTTTAACCACGAAGATGTTCAATATTTCTTTCCAGAGAAAACATTTTTGAAACAACTGTTTATTTACTTATTTTAGTCAGAATATAAAGTGAGGCATGGCTCTGGAAAACTGCAGTAGACTGGCCCTATTCTTTGCATAATTATCTTGTTTAATGATCTGAGGCCTCCTGCTTTCCTATTCTGAATGTACTGGAAAGCATCCTTTCACTTGCTCAATTCATTTCAATGAAAACTTGCAGAGCAAGGGGCAAGAGGCTTCTTTGCATATTAAACAGGCATTTTTTTCAGGACACTAAATACAAAAAGAAGAAACACTGCCTATGTATGCAATTCACCATAGTAACAAAGTGGCAATTATATAGTCACGCTTATTGGTTTAATACAAAATAAATAATGCTTTGGTAAATTCATTGTTACTGTGTTTTGTTAACTAATTATTACTTTTAAAGAATGCAATATTTATGCCAAAATAAGACTCACTTATACTGCCTAAGCCACAGCTTAGAAGGGTTCTTACAATAAGGGCTTCTTTTTTTAACAATCTGAAAAATACTGTAAATATACTGTGCCTGGTTTAGCAAAGGAATAAAGCCTGTTGCAAAGTGAGTTTTCACTTCCCAAGAGAATTTTCACTTACCTTAGTAAATGTGATGAAAAATCACTTTGGAAAGAATACACATTTATGTGCAATGTACAATGAAAAAAAAAAAAAAAACTGTATTTTTGCCTACACATGATTGGATGGTAGAAGCAAGCACAGCTTCTACTCATTCATGATACTAAGTGGACATGCCCTTGCTCTTAAAAATTTATTTTGCAAGGTGAAAAGGCTTTCCTTTTTTTAGTAAATCAGTCACTGTGTGAGAAGTCTTGCTACTGAAATGTAAATATCAGTAATTCATTGATTATTTTCTGTTTGTATGGCCAGTTCATCCCTGATTCATAACTATTTATAACAGTGCAGACTATCCTTGTACAGGCTAATGTTCACTCACACTTCAACCTTCTGTATCTCATCCAATTTCTTCTGTTCTGTTGGATTATACTGTGTCATCTTGTTAACAGGTCACTATTCAATTTCCTTTTAAGCATACTTTGCTATAAAGCTCTATTTGTAGTCAGAGTCTGGATACTGGATTGACATGCGACCCCCCAACCCTGGCGACCTTAGGTGTGCCATGGCCGCCTGTGAGAGTATATTTAAAAGAGGGCATACCCTAAGAGTAAATAAATGAGAAAAATGGGAACGGGTGGGAGGGAACCCGGAAATAACAGCCGACGTAAGCATAGGGGGAGAGGAGGAGATTAAGAAGCCCCACACTCCTCCTACAAATGCAGGCTAGCCAATAGCCAGCCTTCTAACTTGTAGTCAGAGTCTGGATACTGGATTGACATGTGACCCCTCAACCCTGGCGACCTGAGGTGTGCCATGGCCGTCCGTGAGAGTATACTTAAAAGTGGGCAAAAAGAGACATGAACTAGGTATGGTAAGTGATTTTAATGAAATTAACAAGAAATAATCAACCCAACAACATGGTAAAAGCCCGTTTGACCTCAGCGCGTGGATTCGGAATGTACCTACTATAGCATGAAGATCGCCAACGTCCCATGTACTTAATGACATGGGAAGCGACCCCCTGTTTGGAAGCTGCGGAAGCTGCACCAATTCTGAACAAGTATCCTGAGAACTGCCTCGGGTTAAGCCCCAACCTACCAACCAAAATCCTAACATGGGAAATGAACTGACTGGAGGAGAGGCCCTGTGAAGGAAAGTAATGGGCTGTCAGGAAGAGCTGCAGCGAATAAGCCCATGAGCTGATCTAACACCTCCACCGGACACCAGGCAGAGTAAGTTCTGTAGAATTTAACTACAAAACCCTGCCCCACCTGGCGGTTCTTATTGTTGGGGAGCTGTAGTGAATAATGATCCGGCCACCTGGTGAGACTATTCTTAAGGAGAACTGGTGCATGGTGCCTGGCTCTAGACACCTCTCCTGGTCTCAGGAACCCAAAAAAACAAAGGTATACTGCTGCATTCAGGACCAAACTAGGACCCAACCCGAAGGGCGAGAGGGAAAGTAAATCTGCTAGCCCCCGGAACATCTGCCCCGAAATAGGCAAACGTGTAACAGCTGGCCTCCCCTGCATCTTCTGAATACCTGTAAGCATGGCTCTAATGAGTGTACAAAAAGTGTTGCGCTAAAGAACGTATTCAGTGTAAAAGTGTAATAGAGGTGGCTTAAATATCTTACCAATTCAAACTTTGAAAATTATTACACATCTGAAACAATGCCTAATATAGAGTTACTACAGACATATATAGCAAGAACGGAAAGAGGTGAGGGGGGAGTATAGGAGGAGGGACAAATCGGGAAGCAAGGGGCAAGGGGCTCATGTCTGTTACCAGCAACAGTATAGCTTGAGTTAGTTCTCCTTTCAAGATCCAAGCAGAGACATACCCTCATCAGATAGAATAAACAATTTCCATAGCCTCCATGCCTTGGGGTGTTTTGCTTGCTTATTTTGTGACATGAGGACCACGTCTTCTAATTTAATGATTTCCTCTACTTTGCTCAACCAGGTCCCAATGGAGAGGGGGGGGGGGGGGGGGGGTATTTTCCACAATAAAGGGATGCAGGATTTGGCAGCATTCACTAAATGTCGCACTATTGATTTTTGGTAGATTTTTGATGGGATTGTGGTGGCATGGAGCAAGAAGAAAGCCGGGTCATCGGGAATCCTATGATCCAAACATTTTTGGGTTAATTTCCGCACAGTCAACCAGAAGTGTTTCAGCAGAGGACAGGACCAAAAAATATGGAGGAACATTCCTCTGTCCACCTGGCATCTCCAACAGCTGTCAGTGGTTTTTGGGTAGTATTTATGAAGTAATTGAGGCATATAATACCACCCAGTCAGAATCTTATAATTCGATTCTTGTGTTTTCGTGCAGATCGATGATTTCAAAGAAAACCTAAGTATATTTTGTTTTTGAGTTACCCAAAAGGAACGTTGCAAGACTCTCTCCCATTTCTGTAAGAAGGACAGCTGTTCTGAGGGGGATTATTATACGTCTTAGATAGCACTTGTGGTAAAGTCCCTTAGTGTAAACCGTAATCTTCAAAGGCCGTCAGAGTATGGTTAAATCATGCAGGATTCACAAGGTAATGTAGGAAGGTGGAGGCATATCACTTTCCAGAAGGGGAGTTAATAGTGACCTGTGGCACATGTCAACGATTGGATGGAGGGCCATTTGTCACCCTCCAAGAAGTAAGATACACAGTCATGACCCAAGGAAGAAAGTGTCTCGTATTCAGTGTGTCCAAGTCCAGGGGGAATGCCGGGTTACCTAATATAGGCAAAAGAGGGGATTCTTTGGTGGAAAGAGAGGTCGAGAATATAGTCGAACACAGAATGTAGTGCCAATAATGAGGCGAGATTTCAGGACAGTAGGTAGTCGGTCAAAACATCACACAACCCCTCTTAACTGGGCCATAGTCATAGTCTGGTACAACCAAGTAATAATTCTGTAAGTCTGGGAGAGCTAATCATCCATAATGTTTGGTCAGTGTCAGATATCGTCTGGCTCGTTTGAAATATTGGACTTGTATCTTTATTGGTAGGGCTTAAAACAAATAAAGATATTTTGGGAGTATACACTAAGGAGATTGCACCTACCAAACCATGAATGTAGTCCTTTATTCCAGCTCTCTAGAAGCATTCAGGTCTTGGTTAGCAGAGTTGGGAAGTTAAGTTCAAAAGTGCGAGCCAGGTCACTTGGGATATAAGTCCCTAGATATTTGAGAGCGTGTTCCGACCATTTGAGTTTATACTGGGATTGTAGGGAGATTAAAAGGGTAGGGGCTACTTTAACACCCACCGCATCTGATTTGTCGAAATTAATTTTTAGGTTAGAAAGTGCTCCATCGGTATCAAATTCTTTAAGAAGATTTGGCAGGGACACTACTGGATTAGTTAAGGAGAAAAGGAGATCGTCGGTGTAGGCCGAAATCTTGTATTGGGCATTATCCAATGTTTTGCTTGAGATACCTGGGCTTAAGAGGACCACACAGAGGAAGGGTTCCAAAGATAGGGCAAAAAGAAGGGGAGAAAGTGGACATACCTGTCTGGTGCCATTGGTGATGGAAAGGGGATCTGAGAGGATACCATTGGCTTTGACCTGCTCTGTTGGTGTGGAATACATTTTTGAGATCCACTGGAGCATATTGTCGATTAGGTCAATATGCTTATGTACAGAGGTCAGAAACTCCCAGTTTACACTGCTTTCTCAGTGTCTGTGATGAGAAAGACACACAGTGATTTAGTCTCCAAGGCAATATGGACTAAATTACGACTTTAGCGATATTGTCCCTCGCCTCTCCAGAAGGGATAAAACCTACTTGGTCTAAATGAACAATAGTCTGTATATGTTGAGCTAAGCGACTGGCCAGGATCTTTGTGAAAATCTTGAGATCTACATTCAGGAGAGAAATGGGTCTACAGCTACTGCAGGGGGACGCGTCTTTACCTTCCTTAGGTATGATGGGCATGTGGGCTTTCAGAGTGTCTCTGGGGGAAATTCACATCCAAGTTGAGGGCGTTGAAGAACCATATGGGAACCTAGTAGTGGAAAGAGGGATAGGTAGCATTGTAGGGTGAAACATCTGGGCCCGGCGCTTTTCCAGGTTTCATCTCACCCACAGCTTGTTGCAGTTGTTCCAGTGCAATGGGGGCTTCCAGCTCTTTCCCAACTTCCATGGTAAGTTGAGGGAGTTGGGACAAAGCAATGTAATCCTCCATTGCCTTCTTATTGGTCGCTCCCCTCCCCCTTAGAAGATCTGGGAGGGGAGGGTCATCTTTTAGCCTGAAGGAGTTATGATTTGAGGTATAAAGGTATAGAGTTTGAGTTCTCTAACTGATTTAGAAAATAATTTCCCACATTCGTTGCCAGACTCATAAGTGAGCTTCCGGCAAAATCGGAGTGCTGCTTTGGCCCTATAGTGAAGTAATTCCACTGTTCATCATCGGAGGGATAGTAGTTCACTTTCCAGTAATGATGTAGCTGTTTTTTTATGTTGGAATTCAACCTTGTGTATCTTGTTGAGAAGCATAAGCAATTGTTGCTCCCTTACCTGGGTTCCATTCCAGTTGGTTATTCCTTTGGAAGTTGTGTTTTAACTCGTTGGTCATGTCAGTTAGAACTGCAGGGGTTTGTAGCAAGTTTTTATTTAATCTTCATAACTGGGTTCTATTGTTCTGAGTTGGGGAAAGTACATACTGCATAGTAATAGGAGCATGGTCTGACCATGTGATGACTGACTATGGGGGACCAAAAAAATCTATTCTCGAGTATACTTTATGCGATGGGGAGTAGAAGGTGTCCCTTTCTCCAAAGTGGTGGAATCTCCAAATGGGCTCTATGGAGGTCTTGTGTTATACATTTATGAATGCCAGGACGGACAGAGGAAAGGCCAGATGAAGTGTCAACAGAGGGGACCAGAGGTGTGTTAAAATCACCACCCACAATCAACTCTCCTTCCTCAAAGTCCAGAAGCAAGTTCAGAATGCAGTGGATGTAAGTATCTTGTCGTTTGTTGGGGTTGTATACAGTGGCAAACGTCATCCGAGTGTTACCAATAGACCCCTTGATAAACACAAAGTAGCCCTCAGTGTCTATCAAAGTGTCATGGCAGGTCCAAGGTACCCTGCTAGAGAGGAGTATGGAAACTTCCTTAGATTTATCAGGCACATTTGTAGCATGGTAGGACAAAGGGTAGAATCAGTTTCTAAGGCATGGAGGGTTATCCATTCTGAAGTGAGTTTTCTGTATGAATGCTACATCAGCATGCGATCGTTCAGGAGCATATGTCATTCTTCTGATATGTTCAGGCTCTTCTCATTGAGCGAAAAGATATTGATAGAATCTATCACCTCTGAGTCTGTGGGGGTTGGAAAAATAAGAGAGGGAGGAGGGGGAGTAGAGAAGGAGAGGAGGAAATATGGAGTTATAGGGAAAGGAGAAGAAAATAGATAGGAAAGATAAGAGCAAAAAGTGTGAATAAATGTAGCAAAAAATATTTTACAAAAAAAGCACATCTCGACGTTCGCCAAGGGTAGTGCTTCAGCCAATTTGGGGGAAGTGGATAGGCTAAACCAACTGGGATTGTCCCAGTCCCATCCAGCCACCCCAGCATGTAAATATGCAACAAACCTAGATCTCTAAAAGAGAGAGAACTGTAGGAAAATAACTTAAACTCTAACAGCATAGTAATACCTTAAGGGAGCATAACATAAAAGTACATGTCGGTATATACAATTGTCACTATATTCAATCCCTCAAATCACGTCCCATAACAAGGGTAAGTCTTCAAACTGTGTAACTATAATTACCTATCTGCCTACATTTGAGGATATGGTGATTTCATGAACCCCCACTCTCCACAGCATATTAATAATAGTAGTATGTCCTTCCCTGCCCTCACAGTCTATACACTGGATTTTCCACCGTTGAGATATGCAAGGCTTTACCTCCATCCCATGTAAGACATGATCTATGGAGCTAGCCCCCCACTCATCTGGGAGATACATGGCAGACGTGGATAGAGTGTACTTCCTTAAGGCTCCAAGACCTTAGGTGCACCGCTCTGTGGGTGGCAGCTCAACAGCTCGTACTAGGGCATTTAGAGTCCACAGAGTA
The DNA here is from genome assembly GCF_037356315.1 of Lithobates pipiens. Taxonomy (NCBI): domain Eukaryota; kingdom Metazoa; phylum Chordata; class Amphibia; order Anura; family Ranidae; genus Lithobates; species Lithobates pipiens. The sequence continues at coordinate 407,698,098 of NW_027507748.1, forward strand.
TATAGAACCATTAGTACAGTGTCTCCCAGCTACCAGGCAGTGTAGTCTCGTAATGGAGTGGGCAGTGTGGGACCGTGGCACAACGGGGGGGGGGTGGGTATTGTACACTGTGCCCTGAGTTACCGGGTGCTTCACCAAACCCCAACTGGGAAATCAGTGCCAGGAGCAAATGGATAACTAGCAGGCTAGGGAAAAACAGGGAGCACGACAGGGAACAAGAGAGGTAACTCCGGGTATGGCAACAAAAAAATGCTTTCCTGCAGTAAAAGTCTCACGTGCATCCTCTGGTGAAGTAACACAGGATCTGCGCCGACTCCTCTGTGGTCTGGGTGATGGGTGTCTCCTTGAGCTAAACAATCTGGATCGGTTGGGAAATTGCTGTAGCAGCTGCAGCCAATTGGGCACTGCACAAAGTGTCCAACTGGCTGTGTCAGTTAGTGTCAGTTAGTGTCAGATTGTCCACAACCCTATCCAGTCTCAGTATAAGTTGCTGATCTCTGCTATTACTAGTATATAAAAAAATTACAAATTTCAGTAGATGTTAATTATTCAGACAGACTGGGCGGAGGGAACCACGCATTCGTCTAAGGCTCGCCAGTTCCTAAATGTCTTGCAGGACGATTTCATGGGTCAGATGGTAGACGCACCAACTAGCAATAAAGCATTGCTATATCTACTGATTATCAACAATACAGACCTAATCACAGATGTGGAAATACTGGGAAATTTAGGAAATAGCGATCACAGGTCAATTGACTTCAGTATAAATCACAAAAATAGGAAACATAAGGGAAATAAAAATACACTGACTTTCAAAAGAGCCAACTTCCCTAAACTACAAACCTTCCTAGAAGATATAAATTGGAATAAAATCTTAGGAACAAAGAACACGGAGGAGAGATGGGTTCACTTTAAGAGCATATTAACCACTTCCCGACCAGCGCACGACGATGTACGTCGACAGAATGGCACGGGCAGGCATATTGGCGTACAAGTACGTCCAATATTCGATGCCGCTGGTCGGGACCCCCGTGAGTCCGGTCGCGGGACCCGCGGACTCGATCGCCGCGGGCATCCCCGCGATCGTCTCACGGAGCGGCCGAATGGAGGAAATGCTGTATAAACCACATTTTTCCATTCTGCCTAGCAACTAGTGACGCTGATCTCTGCTCCATGTGATTGGAGCAGAGATCAGTGTACACTAAATGAAAGCCCAACCCCCCCACAGTTAGTAACACACCCCTAGGAACACTTAACCCCTACACTGCCACCCACTGGTTAACCCTTTCACTGCCAGTGTCATTTACACAGGAATCACTGCATTTATATAGCAGTGATTACTGTATAAATGACAATGGTCCCAAAAATGTGTCAAAAATGTCCGATGGGTCCCCGACAATGTCGCAGTCACAATAAAAATCGCAGATCGCCACCATTACTAGTAAAAAAAAAAAATAATAAAAAATTATTAATAAAAATGCTATAAAACTATCCCTATTTTGTAAACGCTATAACTTTTGCGCAAACCAATCAATAATCGCTTATTGCGATTTTTTTTACCAAAAATATGTAGAAGAATACGTATCGGCCTAAATTGAGGGAAAATTTTTTTTTTTATATATTTTTGGGGGATATTTATTATAACAAAAAGTAAAAAATAATGAGTTTTTTTCAAAATTGTCGCTCTATTTTTGTTTATAGCGCAAAAAATAAAAACCGCAGGGGTGATCAAATACCACCAAAAGAAAGCTCTATTTGTGGGAAAAAAAGGACGTCAATTTTGTTTGGGAGCCACGTCGCACGACCGCGCAATTGTCAGTTAAATCGACGCAGTGCCGAATCGCAAAAAGTGGTCTGGTCTTTGACCAGCAAATTGGTCCGGTCTGAAAGTGGTTAAATAAGGTCATTAGCCAGTGCATCCCATTGGGTAATAAATTTAAAAGCGCGAACAAAAGTCCTGGATGGCTTAAAGCCAATGTAAAAATGCATATAAAAGCAAAAGAGAAGGCCTTCAAAAAATACATGGTTGAGGGATCATCATCAGCATTCAAACTTTATAAAGAATGCAACAAGAAATGTAAGGGTGCAATTAAGGCGGCTAAGATAGAACACAAAAGGCCCATACTGGAGGAGAGCCCCAAAAATCTCAATAAATTCTTTAAGTATGTAAACAGTAAAAAAGGAAGGACAGACCATATTGGCCCCATATAGAATGAGGAAGGACATCTAGTTGCAAAGGATAGGGAGATGGCAAAGGTCTTGAATTTATTCTTATCCTCAGTCTTCACAAAGGAATCAGGGGGCTTCATTAACTAAAACTACAGTGTTCATCCTCATGACACATCACAGGAAGCACCCTCATGGCTAACAGAGGACAGAATTAGAATTAGATTTGGGAAATGTTACATTAATATATCTCCGGGACCGGATGGCTTGCACCCGAGGGAGTAATTACCAGACCATTGTTCCCAGTTTCTACTGACAGTGTACTGACTGGAATGGTACCAGTGGATTGGAGAAAAGCCAATGTAGCACCAATATTTAAAAAGTGCCCAAAATAAATCCCTGGGAATTAGAGACTAGTTAGCCTAACATCAGTAGTATGCAAGCTCTTGCAGAGGATGATAAGGGACTATATACAAGACTTTAGCAATGACAATTGTATCATTAGCATTAATCAGCATGGATTCATAAAGAATCATCATTCCAGTCTATTAACCTTCTATGAGTAGGTGAGTTGCCATCTAGATAAAGGAAGGCCTGTTGATGTGGTGTATCTGGATTTTGCAAAAGCATTTGACGCAGTTCCCCATAAATGTTTACTGTACAAAGTATGGTCCCTTGGCATGGATTGAAAACTGGCTACAAGGTTGAGTTCAGAGGGTGGTGATGAATGGTAAATACTCTGAATGGTCAGGGGTGAGTAGTGGGGTCCCACAGGGTTCTGTGATGGTCCTATTTAATTTGTTCATAAATGACCTGGAGGATGGGGTAAACAGTTTAATCTTTGTATTTTTGGACAATACTAAGCTAAGCAGGGCTATAACTTTTTCACAGGATGTAGAAACCTTACAAGAAGATCTGAACAAATTAATGGGGTGGGCAACTAGCTCAGCAATTGCATGCAATGCCAAGCTGCTGCTAACAAAGCAAACAGAATATTGGTATGCATTAAAAAAGGGCTTAACTCCAGGGACAAAGCAATAATTCTCCCACTCTACAACACTCTGGTCTGACCGCACCTGGAGTATGCTGTCCAGTTCTGGCCACCAGTCTTCAGGAAGGATTTACTGGAAATGGAGCGAGTACAAAGAAGGGCAACAAAGCTAATAAAGGGTCTGGAGGACATTAGTTATGAAGAAAGGTTGTGAACTTATTCTCTCTGGAGAAGAGACACTTGAGAGGGGATATGATTTCAATATACAAATACCATACTGATGACCCCACAATAGGGATAAAACTTTTGCGGAAGGGAGTTTAACAAGACACATGGCCACGCATTAAAATTCGAAGAAAAGAGGTTTAACAAACTACGTAAAGGGTTCTTTACTGCAAGAGCGGCAAGGATGTGGAATTTCCTTGGGCAGGCAGACATTTATTGGATGTGTTTTAGAGCATAAAGTAAAAAATATTGTTTTTTTTTTCAAAATTGATGGTCATTCTTTGTTTATAGCACAAAAAATAAAAAAACACAGAGGTAATCAAAAACCACCAAAAGAAAGCTCTGTTCGTGGGAATATATTTTATAGCAGAAAGTAAAAAATGTTGCATGTTGCTCTTTTTTTTCAAACTGTTCAGTTTTTTATTGTTTATATAAAACTCCAGTGGTGATCAAATACCACCAAAAGAAAGTTCTATCTGTGTGAAAAAAAAAATTCTATAAATTTAATTTGGGTACAGTATTGCATAACCGCGCAATTGTCAGTTAAAGTAGCGCAGTGCCAAATATCAAAAAATGGCCTGGTCATAAAAGGGTTGAAATCGTCAGGAGCTGATGTGGTTAAGGACACACCTTTAATTATGCTAAATTATGTTTTTTTTTGCATTCCCACAACTATATTTCTTATTATTACTGAGGATAATTTTGTGGTGATGTATAAAATGCATGAAAAATCCATAGAAGATGTTCTCTTATCTTTTTTTCTGGGTCTTCTTCTTCATTAATCAGAGACAAAACACCTCTATTTGTTATTACTCAACCTGCCTTTTCATTAATCCAGATTATCTGTAAACGTGATCTTAGCCTCAGCAAAGTCTCTAAAGCCCCATACACATGGGCAAAATGTCCGGAGACATTTGCCGGTTCTCAAAAAAATGGCTGACATTCTGCCCGTGTGTATGTCGGGCTGACGGACGTGCATGCTGCAAAACCAGCAGCCGACCGACTCCCAATCAGTGCTCTCTGCCAATGGCTGAGAGCGCTGATCTGAGTGTTCTGGTGGGGAGGGCATCCCCCTGTCAGAACACAACAGCTCAGCAGGTGAGATTGCTGAACTAACCACGCATGGTTAGTACAGCGGCTCCGACTGGAGCTGTCAGTTTTTTTCGTGCAACCCACTGGGTTGTACGGAAAAAATCTGTCAGTGTGTACCCAGCTTTAAACTACATTTCCAGCTTTATTCATTGTTAGTAAATTGTATTGTTCTTATAATACTCAGTCTGCTGCAGTCAAGAGAAAGCATTTCCTCAGTCTCCTCTACTCCAGTGATGAGACTGTAATATCATAACAGTCACAAGGGGAAGGGCTATATCTCAGTCCAAGAAGTGCTGTAGATGCTGACCCTGTATGATGCCTAATCAAAGATGGCACCAACCTTTTTGGAGAGTAAATAAATATCTAGAATATTACACTTTCACTTTTCTTAGCATGCTCTTAAAGTGAAAAATAAACTGGATGCTAGGTCCACTTTAAATAACTATTCTAGTAGTTTAGTTCTATATAAAGACAGAAGAACATTAATTTAAGTATCCAAAAGAGATAAGTGGTGTGCAGCTACATGTAGATTGAAGCTGAGAGAATACAATTCTTTCAGCAGCACCTGAATCAAAGAGTGGCACAAGGGAGAAATTGCAGGCTTTTATATTCTACATCAGGTAGGGTGCCACAGTAGATTTCCATCCAGACTGCAAAATGCTGTTCTTTTTCTGGGGAATAGAGGGTCTTGGAGAATGAATGGTGAAGCAGATATTGATTTCTTTATTTGTTTTGAGTTGAGTGAGCGAGGAAAGCTCTTGTTTAATGTTTCAAATAGTTTTACGCTTTATTTCTTGAAGAATTTTGCTTGCTCAGTAGAAAAATTGCTTTGGAATAACAAAAATGTACAGGCAGTGCTGGAGTGATGAAGATACTCTTGCAAACAATTTTCTGTTTCACATTTGTAGTTGTTAGAAGATGTGGAACATTAGTTGCAATCAACAGTCCATTAAGCCTCGTACACACGATTGGATTTGCCGATGGGAATTGTGTGATGACAGGCTTTTGGAGGAAAATCCGACCATTTGTACGCTCCATTGGACAATTGTTGATGGATTTTCTGCCGACAAATTTTGCACGGCAGGCTTTAAACATTTCCACGGACAAATGTCGTGTGTACACAAGTCCATCAGACTAAAGTCCAAAGTACAAACACGCATGCTTGGAAGCAAGGACGAGCCAGAAGCAGCCAGTCTTGTAAACTACAGTTCGTAATGCAGAATTAACATTTGTGACGCGGCAAATGAAAAGTAGAAATGCAGCTCACATTCTCTTCTTCTTTAATGGGACATAATGAATCTGGTTTGCTGGTGATACTGATGGAGTTCTGCCAAACGTATTTTAAAAGGCTTTTATTTTCTAGTGATATCAAGAATAATATTATTGTGCTTGTTTTTTTTAATTTTTTTTATTTTGGAAAGTCACCACAACACCATTATCCCATAGTTTTTAAGATCAAAGATACAACTATGTTGGTGTCTCTTGTTAATTTTACATTGTATTTTTTTAAATGTAACTGCTTACTCCCAAACTGTCATTTGAAGTAAAACACATAGCCAAGTATTATTCTCGACATTTTTTTTTATTGTGCATTAAAAAAAGAAAACAAATAAAATTAGACGATCTGCTTATAGAAAACCAAAAAGTGCATTCTATGCATCCAAAAATATAGAAAATCTACCAAATCAAATCATTATTCAACCAAAAATTAAATAAAAGCCACTTGCATGTATCCTGCTTCTTAATATAGGGGGTCAACAATGCCAAGAGTTGGTGAAAGCAGGGGTCCGTCACCCGGAGATAATTCCGAAAATCATCCAGATTATTCTCCTGAAGCTCCCACGGCAAAGGCATATGACATAATTGGTCACGATTAATAAAGTAATCAAATTTTGGCCCAAGAAGTCCTCCTCCTCCTGTAATAACACATTATCTCCTCCGATTCCGCAACATGGTTGGTTTATAAACGGCCATTCAGAAACAAACTGAAAAGCATGAAATGAAAAGCGCGAAATGAAAAGCACGAAATGAAAAGAGCGAATCAACACTCACCAAAACTCTACTAACACGAAATTAGCAGAAGGAGCCCAAAGGGTGGCGCCTGACAATTGAACTTCCTCTTTATCGGCTCATAGTACATCTCGTATGTCACTACGTTTGTGTTTGTTGGCCAACAATTGTGTGCCGTTTGTATGCAAGACAAATAATTTAGTTGTATCAACACACTATGTGGTCTGGTGGATCCAGAAGAAAAGTCAAAACCTGGCACGTCCTACATTTGAAATTTGAGAAAAAAGGAATTTTCTGGACTATGGACATTCTAGGCACAATTACAACGAAATAATTAAAAAGTTATTATTTTTATTTACAAAAACATTAAAAAGCAATAGTCAGTACATGAAAATCATCAAAAATCCAACAAACTACTCCTCAATTGTGTTACCACTCATATATATTATAAATATTCTGTATTGGTGAAAAACACTACAGATTACTTCAAGAGGTGAAATAGTAGGTAATCCAGAAGTTGTGGAACATCAATGAGGGTTGAATGATGATGTTATGTTCGACATGTTTTGCGTATCTCAAAACGCTTCTTTTGGAGCTAATTTTAACTGAATAATAGAATGAAAACAAAATATAATTGAATAATACCAAAACAGAATATTATCCAACAATAACTTACTGAATATGTAGGAAATCACTAAATGAATTTCCAATAAACCTGAAAAATTGGATTGGAAAAACATCCACTAGTATCTGCATATATTATATATAAGTGCCAAAACCAACGGGATTTGTATATTGATATACTAAGAAGTCCCAGAGTAAATGTTCGGAAATACAAATAAAACATGAAACATGAAACATGTTGAGCATAACATCATCATTCAACCCTCACTGATGTTCCACAACTTTTTGATTATCTACTATTTCACCTCTTAGAGTAATGTATAGTGTTTTTCACCAATACAGAATATTTAAAATATATATGAGTGGTAACACAATTGAGGAGTAGTGTGTTGGATTTCTGATCATTTTCATGTACTGACTTTTGCTTTTTAATGAAAATTTCAAAACAGGGAAGGGGGAAAGAAGGAAAAAGAAAAGGAGATTTTTGAACGGTGCAGTTATAAATACTATTAGAACAAGATATGATAAAAATCCATTTATTTATATGCATAAAAAGCACTATATTGTTGTATATAGTACATGGGAATACAAAAGACAAAATACACGTTTTTACTGAACTGAAGGGATCCTGGCAAAACAAATTGATGAGCCAATAGCACTCGTTCCCAACATGTTTCGCAACAAGCTTCTTCAGGGGAGTGTGCAACTAACAATAAACATAGAGTAGAATTAATATACAGAGAAACATAAATATACAATATAATTACAACAATGCCTAAAGACCTATAATTATAAATTTGCAACCCAAGCATATGCGATCTAAACAAAATGGCGCTTACCACTCATCAATTGGCAACCCCAAGCCAGGGGTGACCACTAGATGTAAAATACGTGCAATCAGCCGGCCCAATCAGAGGCCAATTGGCCTTATGGAGGACACAGATGGAGGTAAGTCAGCACTGAAAAATTGAATAATAAATAAGTGAAAGACCAGGAAATAATGCACAGATATAGGCGGTATGCTATGAGTAATTAATAATGTATAGACTAGCCTTCAAAAAATGAAGGGAAAGGGCAAAAGCCTCAATAAAATAATGTTGTATACTGCTAGTTAAACAAACAAACTTCATTGATAACCGCGATAAATATAGCAAATGAAATTAAGAAAATAGTTCATAAAAAGAAAAAAGAAATGATTCATGGGTATAGTAACCAAGGATAACTGTGGTTAGAAAAAAAAAAAGGGTTTATGGTCATACCTCTGGTGCTGCATAAGGGCTGAACCAAGTGGACTGGTAACAGATTAGGGTAGACCCTTAAACAAGGTGGAAGATCAATAATCCAGGTTAATGTACAGCCAGGCAGACAAATTGATAGGTGTCTGGCTGATAAACCCCTGAAAGGGCAATTTCCCTAAAAATAATCAGAGCAAAAGAATAAATAAGCAGTAAGAATAAGAAAAAGAAGGTTAGGGAATTGGTAAGAAGACCGAGTCTTTCAATGTGTAATTACCGATAATTAGCTGTGCCAGCGCTATGCCGTTCATACAGTTAATGATGTGTGCAATGCAAGCCAGAAACAGTGCTGCTTAAATATCCCCCATCCATCGAGCCGGCGTCTGACGTTTTCTTAGGTATATATATTTTTTTAAATTGTATTTTTTATTGAGAGAATTTTTTTACAGAAAATGAAAAGATACAGAACTGACAATAGACAAAGAAAGTCTGGAGCATACCATATTGAAGAGACTGATATAACCGCATGGTGGCTACAGATATACAGTAGCAGCCCATTTCGTTCACCCTGTCACGCGTAAACTTAACCACTTTCAGACCGGACCAATTTGCTGGTCAAAGACCAGACCACTTTTTGCGATTCGGCACTGCGTCGCTTTAACTGACAATTGCGCGGTCGTGCGACATGGCTCCCAAACAAAATTGACGTCCTTTTTTCCCACAAATAGAGCTTTCTTTTGGTGGTATTTGATCACCCCTGCGGTTTTTATTTTTTGCGCTATAAACAAAAATAGAGCGACAATTTTGAAAAAAACTCATTATTTTTTACTTTTTGTTATAATAAATATCCCCCAAAAATATATAAAAAAACATTTTTTTCCCTCAGTTTAGGCCGATACGTATTCTTCTACATATTTTTGGTAAAAAAATCGCAATAAGCGATTATTGATTGGTTTGTGCAAAAGTTATAGCGTTTACAAAATAGGGATAGTTTTATAGCATTTTTATTAATAATTTTTTATTATTTTTTTTTTTACTAGTAATGGCGGCGATCTGCGATTTTTATTGTGACTGCGACATTGTCGGGGACCCATCGGACATTTTTGACACATTTTTGGGACCATTGTCATTTATACAGTAATCACTGCTATATAAATGCAGTGATTCCTGTGTAAATGACACTGGCAGTGAAAGGGTTAACCAGTGGGTGGCAGTGTAGGGGTTAAGTGTTCCTAGGGGTGTGTTACTAACTGTGGGGGGGTTGGGCTTTCATTTAGTGTACACTGATCTCTGCTCCAATCACATGGAGCAGAGATCAGCGTCACTAGTTGCTAGGCAGAATGGAAAAATGTTGTTTATACAGCATTTCCTCCATTCGGCCGCTTCGTGAGACGATCGCGGGGATGCCCGCGGCGATTGAGTCCGCGGGTCCCGCGACCGGACTCACGGGGGTCCCGACCAGCGCGGGAGCGCGCCTCCGGCAGCGCTCTCCCGATGGCAGGGCAGCATCGAATATTGGACATACATGTACGCCAATATGCCTGCCCGTGCCATTCTGTCGACGTACATCATCGTGCACTGGTCAGGAAGTGGTTAAGCCCTTTTCGGTCCTCCAAACTGACAGTCAACTCCCAAACCACATGTGGTATTCGTACCTCCAGATAACTCACTACTTTTCCACTCTTTCCCCCTCTCTCTCCCTCGCCACACCGACGCCTTTTGAGCTGCTCTGCTCCCAGGGCACCTACCAAGCAAAGCTTATCTCTAGTATTTACCATATACTCCAGCAGAGGTCCTCTCTCACTGCCCTATCCCACTCCTACATGGATAAATGGACGCAGCTCCTTAATCAACAAATCACCCTCCCGCAATGGTCCAGAATTTGGTCCTCCACCTCTAAAATTTCCAGATGCGTGGCACAGAGAGAGACAGCATATAAAGTCCTACTGTTCTGGTATAGGACCCCCGAGGTTATTCATCGGTATGACCCCCGAACGCATTATCATATCTTTTGGCAATGTGCTCTAATTACTCCTTTCTGGGCCATGGTATCTCACATGCTCCAGCAGATCTTTGACACCCCCATTCCATTAGATCCTGTCCACCTTCTCCTAGGCCTTCCCTTCCCGGAGTTGGGGAAGGCAGCTAATAAATTAGCCTCCTATGTGCTGCTTGCTGCTAAAAGAGCTATCCCCTCTAATTGGTTGTCTACTCAGCCCCCAACGCAGACTCAGCTGATACAAACCATCAAGGACATACGCAGGATGGAACATTTGACGGCTATGGTGGAGGATGGGATTGACCGGTTTGGCGTGATTTGGGCCCCATGGGATGCCTCGACCTTTGGACTCCCACAGGTGCCCATGGTACCCCTAGCCACCCGGTCGGTGTCCATCTCCTAGTGTTCCCTGACCTTCTCACTCCCCAATGTTTTGTATCTTGTCGGTACTTTAAGTCTTTTTATGCTGGCCCATCGGCCACCCGAAGCTTACCTTATCTCTTGAGGAAATTTATAGTGGTATGTAACCCTCTTTTGTCAGATGTTAGTCATGTTATTGAAGCTCCAGTTCAAGACCCCAACCCCTGCATTACGACATATATGATGTCTCTCAGTCTTTCTTTTTATTTTTATATTGTTTTACGTAATACTTTTCTGTTGTTTATTTCCTTTATGCGTTCTGTTTTGCTTTGTTTTCTTTTAGTTATTTATTTTTATCCTTGGGCTGCTACTGTATATCTGTAGCCACCATGCGGTTATATCAGTCTCTCCAATATGGTATGCTCCAGACTTTCTTTGTCTATTGTCAGTTCTGTATCTTTTCATTTTCTGTAAAAAAATTCTCTCAATAAAAAATACAATTTAAAAAAAAAATATACCTAAGAAAATGTCAGACGCCGGCTCGATGGATGGGGGATATTTAAGCAGCACTGTTTCTGGCTTGCATTGCACGCATCATTAACTGTATGAACTGCATAGCGCTGGCACTGCTAATTATCGGTAATTACACATTGAAAGACTCGGTCTTCTTACCCATACCCTAACCTTCTTTTTCTTATTCTTACTGCTTATTTATTCTTTTGCTCTGATTATTTTTAGGGAAATTGCCCTTTCAGGGGTTTATCAGCCAGACACCTATCAATTTGTCTGCCTGGCTGTACATTAACCTGGATTATTGATCTTCCACCTTGTTTAAGGGTCTACCCTAATCTGTTACCAGTCCACTTGGTTCAGCCCTTATGCAGCACCAGAGGTATGACCATAAACCCTTTTTTTTTTTCTAACCACAGTTATCCTTGGTTACTATACCCATGAATCATTTCTTTTTTCTTTTTATGAACTATTTTCTTAATTTCGTTTGCTATATTTATCGCGGTTATCAATGAAGTTTGTTTGTTTAACTAGCAGTATACAACATTATTTTATTGAGGCTTTTGCCCTTTCCCTTCATTTTTTGAAGGCTAGTCTATACATTATTAATTACTCATAGCATACCGCCTATATCTGTGCATTATTTCCTGGTCTTTCACTTATTTATTATTCAATTTTTCAGTGCTGACTTACCTCCATCTGTGTCCTCCATAAGGCCAATTGGCCTCTGATTGGGCCGGCTGATTGCACGTATTTTACATCTAGTGGTTACCCCTGGCTTGCGGTTGCCAATTGATGAGTGGTAAGCGCCATTTTGTTTAGATCGCATATGCTTGGGTTGCAAATTTATAATTATAGGTCTTTAGGCATTGTTGTAATTATATTGTATATTTATGTTTCTCTGTATATTAATTCTACTCTATGTTTATTGTTAGTTGCACACTCCCCTGAAGAAGCTTGTTGCGAAAATTGTTGGGAACGAGTGCTATTGGCTCATCAATTTGTTTTGCCGGGATCCCTTCAGTTCAGTAAAAACGCGTATTTTGTCTTTTGTATTCCCATGTACTATATACAACAATATAGTGCTTTTTATGCATATAAATAAATGGATTTTTATCATATCTTGTTCTAATAGTATTTATAACTGCACCGTTCAAAAATCTCCTTTTCTTTTTCCTTCTTTCCCCCTTCCCCGTTTTGAAATTTTCATACAAATTAGGAGATGAGGTGCCTATATTTATATGGTGTCACTGGATAGATTGGACCACACTTTTTCTATTGCTTTTTAATGTTTTTGTAAATTAAAATAATATTTTTTAATTATTTAGTTGTTGTAATTGTGCCTAGAATGTCCATAGCCCAGAAAATTCATTTTTTCTCAAATTTTTAATGCAAGACAAGTTTTTGGGCAATGCTCTTGGGACAAAAGTCCGAGGCTTTGTCTGCGGAAAATCCGATCATGTGTACAAGGCTTTAGATTACATATAAGGAGGATTACTATCAGAGTATAAAGATTATAAGTTTATAGAAGCTTGTCACAAATGCCATGGAGATCCAGTATGAAATGAGGAAGCTTTTGATTTTACTATAAAAAAAAGTAATAATTTTCCTGAACAAGCTGACAAAAGTATATACTTATTTAGACTAGGGTAATAATTTACATGCATTAAAAACTAAAAACACAAAAACTTTGATAGCCTTGATAGCCAACACTTTCACATATAAAATAGTGGTTTTAACCACTTCAGCCCCAGAAGATTTGGCTGCTCAATGACCAGGCCATTTTTTGCAATACTGCACTGCGTCGTTTTAACTGACAATTGCGTGGTTATGAGATGCTATACCCAAACAACATCCTTTTTTTCCCCACAAATAAAGCTTTCTTTCGGTTGTATTTGATCACCTCTGTGGTTTTTATTTTTTGCACTATAAACAAAAGAAGAGAGACAATTTTGAAAAAAAAAATATATCTTTTACGTTTTTCTATAATAAATATCCCAAATTTAAAACCTAAATACATTTTTCCTCAGTTTAGGCCGATATGTATTCTTCTACATATTTTAGGCAAAAAAAAAAAAATCACAATAAGTGTATATTGATTGGTTTGTGCAAAAGTTATAGCGTCTTCAAAATAGGGAATAGATTTATGGCATTTTTATTATTATTATTTTTTTTTTACTAGTGGCAGTGATCTGCGGTTTTTATCAGGACCACGATATTGCGGCGGACAAATGGGACACTTTTGACACATTTTTGGGACTATTGACATTTATACAGCGTTCAGTGCTATATAAATGCCTTGATTACTGTATAAATGACACTGGCAGGGAAGGGGTTAGCACTAGGGGGCAATAAAGGGGTTAACTGTGTTTTCTAGATGTGTTCTAACTGTGGGGGGTGGGACTGACTAGGGGAAGAGAGAGATCGGTGTTCATACTTTGGTTGAACACACGATCTGTCTCATCTCCCCTGAGAGAACCGGGATTTGTATGTTTACACACACACATCCCTGTTCTCGTTTTGTAATGAACAATTGCGGGTGCCCTGGGTAATCGCGCCTGCTGGGCACTAACATCGGCTGTGGGGACACACTTCGGGAGTGCGCACGGAGGTGTCTTCAAGGGCTGACGCACAGCTACGACAGCTCCCGCAGGGAAGCCAACTTGCCGCAGTGTAACTTCGGCGGCTGGTCCAGAAGCAGATAAAGTGTCTGTGTGAAATCCTAGGGCTTATTTATGCTGTGGTCAGAAATACAGTGCCTTAACAAAGTATTCATACCCCTTGAAATTTTCCACATTTTCTCATGTTACAACCAAAAATGTAAATGTATTTTATTGAGATTTTATGTGATAGACCAACACAAAGTAGCACATAATTGTGAAGTGGAATGAAAATTAATAAATGATTTTCATAATTATTTACAAATAAATATTTGAAAAGTGTGGTGTGCATTTGTATTCAGCCCCCCTGAGTCAATACTTTGTAGAACCACCTTCTGCTGCAATTACAGCTGCAAATCTTTTTGGGGATGTCTCTACCAGCTTTGCATGTCTAAAGAGGGACATGTTTGCCCATTCTTCTTTGCAAAATAGCTCAGTCAGATTGGATGGAGAGCATCTGTGAACAGTAATTGTCATGTCTTGCCACAGATTCTCAATTGGATTTAGGTCTGAACCTTGACTGGGCCATTCTAACACATACATATGCTTAGATCTAAACCATTCCATTGTAGCTCTGGCTGTATAGGTTTAGGGTCGTTGTGCTGGAAGGCGAACCTCTGCCCCAGTTTCAAGTCTTTTACAGACTCTAACAGTTTGCCCTGTATTTGGCTCCATCCATCTTCCCATCAACTCTGACCAACTTCCCTGTCCCTGCTGATGAAAAGCATTCCCACAACATGATGCTGCCACCACCATGTTTCACAGTGGGGATGGTGTGTTCAGGGTGATATGCAGTGTTAGTTTTCCACCACATATAGTGTTTTGCTTTTAGGCCAAAAAGTAACATTTTGGTTTCATCTGACTAGAGCACCTTCTTCCACATGTTTGCCCCCCACAAGACTTCTCGCAAACTGCAAATGGGACTTCTTATGGCTTTCTTTCAAAAATGGCTTTCTTTTTGCTACTTCTCCATTTTTTTTTATAACCTATCCCTGCTTTAAACTTCACAACTTTATACCTGACCTGTCTGGTGTGCTCATTGGCCTTCATGATGCTGTTTGTTCACTAAGGTTCTCTAACAAACCTCCAAGGGCTTCACAGAACAGTTTTATTTACTGTATACTGAGATTAAATTGCACATAGGTGGACTATATTTACTAATTAGGTAACTTCTGAAGGCAACTAGTTCCACTAGATTTTAGTTAGGGGTATCAGATTAAGGGGGGTTGAATAGAAATCCACTTCACACTTTTCAAATATTTATTTGTAAACAATTTGGAAAACCATTTATCATTTTGCTTCCACTTCACAATTATGTGCCACTTTGTGTTGGTCTATTACATAAAAATCCCAATAAAACACATTTAATTTTTTGATTGTAGCTTGACAAAATGTGAAAAATGTCAAGGGGTATGAATACTTTTTCAAGGCTCTGTAAGCCAAGTTTGAGACACAGTCCTATTTGGGTGAATTCCAGCCAATGGAGATTTGCAAATGTAGCTTGACAGCTGTTGCTAGTAGATATGCGTAATTCATTTTTTTCCAAATTAGTTTTTCGTCAAAATTTGGCATATTCGATAATTCAGAAAAATCTGAATTAATAGAAAACCGTTTAACAAATTAAAAAAATAAGAACGAAAATCCCAAAATTCAAACAAACGAAAATCCAAAAATCAGAAAGAAAATCCGAAACAAATGAGCGAGTGGAAAAGGCAGGCAAAATGGTAGTGGCTATGCAGTTTTTCTTGCAGACTGTTTCATGCCTAGCAGCACATATCTGGTGCAAACTACCATGTTACTTTTGGCATGTATCACCTTTTGCTGCTTTTTGACTAAGTGGGCCAAACTAAGCCCAGGACTTCTCTAGGACACTGTGAATGGAGCAATAGCTGTGGAGGGCTCCATTCTATTGGCTGCATAAAAGTATAGAGTATTAAGGAAGATGTTCAATACACAGGATTGATTACAAAATTGTCAGCTTCACGCCATGCTATTGGAAACAAAATGTGCACAGTAGCATACTTTTGAGTTCCGTTTATTTTTGGCACTTAATTTGATGGACTCAACATCACCTACATTTCACACATCTTAAATTCCTAGCACTCCCATGGGAACATGCATGAGAAAAAAAACCTGAGACAGGACAATTAAAATATGTTTAAACAGACATGGATAAAAAATCAAGAACGTCTATACTGTTCTACTTATTCTTTTACTAGAGCATTATCGGGTACAGATGTACGTCGAAACAAAAGATAGTTCAAAAGCAGTGACTGGTAAGAAAACTTGTTATATTATACATTATAACTTTGAGTGCAGATTTATCCTAACTATGTTAAAATGTCTTCAGAAAATAATGAATACTACTGAGCACATCTGCTGAAAATGAAATGTGTTTATGTCACTATAAAAAAAATCTATCTTTATAGAGAACACAATTGTCAATACCTATTACATTTCTACTGCAATGTAATAATTTTGGCATAAGCACTGATGGTTTTATATAAAAGACAAATGCGGTGAAGTAAACCATATCAATCAATTACAATTTAGCCTTTAGCACATTAGAGAGGGTAGATTAATGAAAGCTGTATACTGATTGGTTACTATGACTTACTGCAAATCACTGCTCATCGTACTGTGTTATTAAATAATTTAACCTTGGTTTGAATTCAGCCCCTCTCCAGTTCTATATATATATATATATATATATATATATATATATATAATACTTTCCTTTCTCTTATGTTTATTTATACATATTAGGAAATCTCATTGAAAGCTAAGTCAAAACCATGTATTCATTTCATTCACCCAACTATGCAGGTAATATAAATGTGTTTTCTTGAAGGAGAAGGTAAGACTCAGATCTGGCAGAGCAGGTATTTTTAAAAATGAAATCAGTCATCTTCGCTGTTTCTGACAGTGAGTGATATCATGGAAAAGTTCTCTATGGTTCTAGTTGCTTTCAGTACAACTTTTGTAATGTACCAGCTCTTCACAAACCAGTGAATACATTTTTCACACTCACAGCTTGATATCACCAGGAAAGCCAGAAAACCAAGCAATTTACATGTCACTTGTAAAATTTCAACACAACTAACCTTAGTAAAACTTAACTTTTGTAGCACCCCTGCCCTGGGCTGGCTAAATTTAGTATATAGTTCTGCTGTAGTTAACTGATCTGCAATTTACTTTTCAGGTCTGTTTAGGCTTTTTCTAAGGCTGGTGGTTGATTAATCCGGTAACAAACAAATGGTCCCTGCACCCCGCTTTAACTGGCCTTCACAACAAGGAGGACATGGAAGGACAAATGCATAAAACAGAACATTCCATAGCTCAACTCACCAACCAGTCTGCTGATCAACCATATTAACCTGTCCAACAGTCTGTTAAAAACAGGGGTTTAGGTAGCACACATTTGCAAATGCATGCATAAGCTGCAAGGCCTCATCATGGCACCATGTGTATACTGCTGGAAGAATGTTCAGGCAATAGTGTGGGAGGATCAATCCCTGGGTTATGAATAGTTATCTGATCTTAACCAAGCCCTGGAAGGCTGACCCAGAAGGTGTGGCTGATGTGAAGATAAATGTTTGAGAGAATGTGATCAGAGCTCTCTTTGCTGGGGCTGCCCCTGAGAGGAAGCTCGTGTGTGTTCCAGAGAGCTACAACTACTAGGTCTGAAGGCCCAAAAAAGACTTGCCTGAAGGAAACTGGTCTTTTGAAGCATGGCTGGAGCAGGGCCGGATTAACATAGGGGCTATTGGAGCTGCAGCTCCAGGCCCCTTTCTCAAGATAGGCCCATTTGCCCAAAAAAAAAAAAAATCAAAAAAAAAAAAAAAAAAGATCGACCTAGAGGATTGTAGCTCGGCGACCAGGAGTCACAGAGACCCCATATTTGGTGGGTATGTAGCTAAAGACCCACCCCATCACTGGTTAAAATATGGGGCTACTATCATCTATGGTTCCGGAGATACAGGGTTCCTTGCGCAGCCTGTCAGAAGCTACATACAGAGCGGCAGTATAAATACAAGCTGGAACACTCTGCAGCAGACTGAGAGGATGAACTCACAGAGCTCATAATAATTATTTGTATATTACTTATGATAATTAACCCCTTGGCAACCAGGCCCATCCTGAGACTTCTCTCCTACATGTAAAAATCATCATTTTTTTATGCTAGAAAATTACTCAGAACCCTCAAACATTATATATTGTTTTAGCAGAGACCCTATGGAATAAAATGGTGGTATTTGCAACTTTTTATGTTGGAAAGAAACTGTTTCATTCATAAAAAAAAACACTAAAGTTAGGACGATTTTTTGTTGTGTACTAAGCGATGCTTTACATTTTTTTACAGTTTACATGTTTAGAGTTACAGAGGAGGTCTAGTGCTAGAATTATTGCTCTCGCTCTAATGATCTTGGCGTATGTAACCTGTGTGTATCTGGATCTGATACTAACCGGTGCCTACCCAGGGACTGACTAGTATCTCTCCCAGCCTGTCCCCACACACCCTCTCACCTGCTGCCCTGTGAATGGGGCAATCACTCCCGCAGTGTTATTCAATCACTCCCGCAGTGTTATTGTGTTCTGCCAGTGAATACAATGATTAGTGTTGCTAACTATGGGTGGCAGCACTGATTATTTTGGGGAAAACCTGACAGGCTGGTTGCACTCAAGTCGGTTAATAGGTTGACTTGTGTAAAACCAGCTAGCCCATACATAGATCGACTATGGCTGGTCTCTGCCTAATTGGTGTAATTTCAATCCATGTCTGGCCCGCTTAATCACTACACAGCCCCTAAACATCCTTCCACAAACCTTTACATTTTTCCTTCCTAGATTACTTCATCCTCCTCTCCTATACATAGTGCCCACTGTCATACTCTCCACACTTCTCTCCTATACATAGTGCCCACTGTCATACCCTCCACACTTCTCTCCTATACATAGTGCCCACTGTCATACTCTCCACACTTCTCTCCTATACATAGTGCCCACTGTCATACTCTCCACACTTCTCTCCTATACATAGTGCCCACTGTCATACTCTCCACACTTCTCTCCTATACATAGTGTCCACTGTCATACTCTCCACACTTCTCTCCTGTACATACTGCTCACTGTCATACCCTCCACACTTCTCTCTTATACATAACGCCCGCTGTCATATCCTACACTCTCCTCACCTGTACATAGTGCCCACTGTCATACACTTCTCTCCTGTACATAGTGTCCACTGTCGTACCCTTCACACTCCTCTCCTATACAGTGCCCACCGACATACCCTCCATACTCCTCTCCTATACATAGTGCCCACCGCCATACCCTCCATACTCCTCTCTTATACATAGTACCCACCGCTATACCCTCCATACTCCTCTCCTGTACATACTACTCACTGTCATACCCTTCACACTCCTCTCCTATACATAGTGCCCACTGTCATACCTCCAACACCTCTCTCCTATACATAGTGCCCACTGCCATACCTCCAACACTTCTCTCCTATACATAGTGCCCACTGCCATACCCTCCACACTCCTCTCCTGTACATACTACTCACTATCATACCCTCTATACTCCTCTCATATACATAGTGCCCGCTGTCATACACTTCTCTCCTGTACATAGTGTCCACTGTCGTACCCTTCACACTCCTCTCCTATACAGTGCCCACCGACATACCCTCCATACTCCTCTCCTATACATAGTGCCCACCGCCATACCCTCCATACTCCTCTCCTATACATAGTGCCCACCGCTATACCCTCCATACTCCTCTCCTGCACATACTACTCACTGTCATACCCTCCACACTCCTCTCCTATACATAGTGCCCACTGTCATACCTCCAACACTTCTCTCCTATACATAGTGCCCACTGCCATACCTCCAACACTTCTCTCCTATACATAGTGCCCACTATCATACCCTCCACTCCTGTACATACTACTAACTTTCATACCCTCCATACTCCTCTCCTATACATAGTGCCCACCGTCATATCCTCCCTCCACACTCCTCTCCTGTAATTACTGCTTACTGTCCTACTCTCCTGTACATAGTGCCCACTGTCATACCCTCCACACTCTTCTCTTATACATAGTGCCCAATTTCATACCCTCTACACTCCTCTGCTGTGCATACTGCCCACTGTCTTACCCTTCACACTCCTCTCCTGTACATAGTGCCTTCTGCCACACCCTCTGCACTCCTCTCATGTACATAGTGCCCACTGTTAGAACTTCCACATTCCTCTCCCTCACCTGCACATACTTCCCACTTTTATACCATCCACACTCCTCCCTTATGCCTCTTACCCACAAAAAACTGTTCTTTAAAATTATATGTTAAAATTATATGTTCCTCAATGTTACCAGCTCTAGAATGGGCACTTTTGTCAGTTCAACTAAAGGAAATCTCACAGTCCTCATATTTGTTCTGCCCCATTATTAGTACTTATTTTATTTTGTAATGACTATTGTGATGTATAGAGGAACACGGGGGATGTCAGCTACTCTAAATATAGCACTTGTAAAAAAAGCAACCCTAAAATATATTTGAAATGTTGACAACCATGTACTTAGGCACTGCCCAAGGGCCACAGGGTCAGTAGGGCCCCATGAGAGGCTCCGGTGATAGTAAAGCGGTAGTAAACTTTTCTAACATTACTACTTTTTAGAGGCCCTTGGGGAGGTTATGCCATAATGTACAAGTGTGCCCAGCATATTAGCACATTAGGGTACACTTACCTGTCAGACCTCCAGTGCTGTGCTGTGATCAGTCCGGCGGGGCCCGGGCACTTCCATCTTCACCCGGTCTTCGTTCTGGGTTCTGTGCCTTCCGTCATTTGCCTTGGCCAGGCTGCGTTGATGTCATTCCCTCTTTCTCCCATCCCCCCCTTTCTCTCTCATCCTCCCTCCCTTACCCCTCACACCTCTTTCATCCCCTCTCTCTCTTTCATTTAATTTGTTATAACAAAAAATAGTTTGCATTTTTATTTATTTATTGTTTATAAAAGGCCCCATCAAAATCCTCAGCACCAGGCCCACAATGTTCTTAATCTGGCCCTGGGCTGGAGAGGTGGCTGTCTTTTGCCTGACGCTCTGGGTGTGGAAGTACTTGTGGAGAGTGTGATGCCAAAAGTTTCTGCTTAAAGTGATATTAAACTTTCAATATTTTTTAATTACAATAGTAAAAATGTTATACTTACCTGCTCTGTCCAATGGTTTTGCACAGAGCAGCCCCAATCCTCCTGTTCCAGTGTCCCCCGCTGGCACTCCTGGCTCCTCTTTCTATTTGGGCAATTATGCAGGCTCATTTCCAAGCTGCTCTGTTTGCATCTATTGACAGACAGGGCTGCTTGGACCTGCCCCCTGCTCCCTCATCACAGAGTTATATTGACAGCAGTGGAGGCCAATGGCTCCTGTTGCTATCAATCTGCACAGTGAGGAGGGTCAAGCAAACACTGTTCAAGTTAGTATTCAGGGGGGCTGGGGGATCCTGTGACACAGAAGGTTTTTTTACCTTAAGGCTACTTTCACACTGAGGCATTTAAAAAAATGCCTATTTAACGCCTAGCGCTATTGCCGCATTTTAGAATCGATTTACCAGGTTAGCGCTAAAATTAGCGCTGACAAGCAAGCGTTTTTGCCGCACTTTTTAAGCGTTAGTATAAAAACCCACCCCCATTTACATCACATCCTGTCCACTTCCTGAATTTCGTGGATGAAGAGACTGAATAAAGAGAAAATGGAGTTTAATGAGCTACTGTTACTTTTTCTGCTTATGTTTTGGGAACATACCCTGAAACAGAGGCAGGAATGTTGCTATTGGATCTATCCCATCCTACAAACACACTCCTCAAGAGGACAATTTGTGTTGCTGTATCAGAACTTGAGAGAGCACCCAGAAAAGTTAAAAAATTACACACAGATGAGCATAGCAACGTGATAATATCCCATCCCATTGAGACTATTCACAAAATCCAAAACTCTCAATCCTAACCCTAATCCCACTTTTCCTAGTCCCAACTCCTAACCCTAACACTAATCCCACTTTTTCTAGTCCCATACTCCTAACCCTAACCCTAATCCCTGGATTCTGGTTAGCAGTGGATTTTCTAAATTATTCTAAGCAGTTTTTGTTTTTTATTTACAGATTGGCAATATCACCATGTGAACGCTAAGGTAAGTTCCGTATATACTTGAGTATAGGCCGACCCGAATATAAGCCGAAGCACCTAATTTTCCTTCAAAAAATTGTAAGTGGAAAAGAGGGGGAAAAGAGGGTCAACAATGCCCATTTTCAGCCTCACGGTGCCTATTTACAGCCATAGTTCCCTGAACTTCAAACTCGGTAGTTAAGGGATCCTAGATGCCCCCTAGCTGCAGCTAAAATTTGGAGTCTCTGGGCCCAAATGACATTGCTGCAGATGGACACAGTTGACCGAATTTGCGGCCCCATATCTTGGTGCTAGGAACCCCAAATTTGGTGTACAAAACCAGTGGAACTAGCACTACAACATATCCAACATATATTTGGGGTTCCTAGCACCAAGTGGCCCCGAGATACGGAGCCACAACGTAGGTTCAGAAAATGTCAAGCACTTTTCTGCATCAGAGAATGCCATTTTCTGAACCTACTTTGTAGCCCCGTATCTCGGGGCCACTTGGTGCTAGGAATCCCAAATATATGTTGGATATGTTGTAGTGCTAGTTCCACTGGTTTTGTTCACCAAATTTGGGGTTCCTAGCACCAAGTGGCCCTGAGATAGGCGGGCCACAAAGTAGGTTCGGAAAATGGCATTCTCTGATGCAGAAAAGTGTTTGACTCGAGTATAAGCTGAGGGGGGCATTAAGAGCACAAAAAAATGTGCTGAAAAACTCGGCTTATACTGGAGTATATATGGTATATATGAATAATTATATAAAGCACGTTTAAACATGTAATAAAATGGCCCTCCAATTTTGAATGGAAAATTTTATATTTTTTATTGCATATATTATCAAAAATGCACAACATGTGCAAAACTTAAATTAATTTAAGATAGACCATCAACATGCGCATTTTACAGACTAAATTATATTAACAAATGTAAAATTTAAATGATATCAAGCAAGAAATTTCATAGATTCTGATAGTTTAAAGCATGGTGTGTCTCCTCTAGAGGGGTGGGATATTTGGAAAATATGGCTGCACTTCGTAATGTACTCCCTGAAAATATGGTTGGTTTTGTTAAAAACTGGGATATGGGTTTTGTGACATAAATGGAAATCTTGAAGCTGCAGCAGATGGGTAGGATTGTGAGTGTGAGGTACCAGGACCATCGTATCTCCCATAAAAATGCTGACTAGTGTTGCCCTCATACGGTGCATCTCTATTTTGAATTGGTTGCTACTGATAAAAATTAATGAAACGCAATATTTCTGAATGCATGTTCCATTAATGTTCAGCTGGTACTTTTGCCATTTGTGCAACCAGGCTTCTGGCAAAAGATTCCTATTCTCCCCCATCTTTTTCTTGTTTGCTAAACAATTTTTTAACAACATCGAGGAAGTCCTCTGACATTTGTTTTTTGTTTGTTTATTTTCTTAGTTTTTGTCTTTTGGTGGCCAATGTTGCCTCTGTTATTTCGGCTTCTGTTTCTGAAATTTGAGAAAAGTCTGCTGCATCTACTAATTGGTTGGTCTGCTCTGTATCATCAGGGTCCTCTTCTGTTTCACTCTCCATATTGCTTTCTGTACTGGGAAATAGAGATTATTTTCAAAAAATCATCAAAATGTAGTTATACCATGCACTCCTCCAAAAAAACAAAAAGATGTTCTACAATTCAATAAAAAAAAGATAAATTAATATAAGAAATGTTGGTATACTTACGGTCTCATCTCCATGACGGGCTTCAGGAACATAAGCTCCTCATAGTAACAATAAACTCTCCATTTTCTCTTCCCAGCAGAACCACTCCTTAGCTTATTTTGAAGAAGGTGTTCTCTCCTATAATTATCCCTCATAGTCTTCCACCTTTTCTTTAGTACTTGTACTGAAAGACAATTTTTTTTAATTACAGATATCTTGGCACTGGAAATACCTATACATCATTACACTATGAATTCAGAACAGGAATCTCAACAATTGGAGAAATTGTGAAGCTAACATGTGATGCTATTTGGAAATTGAAAACTAGCTTCATCCAAATAAAGAAAAATGGAAGAATGTTGCTAAGCAGTTCTGGATTCCAAACTGCCTGGGAGTAATTGATGGAAAACACATTCGCCTAATAAAACCCTGTCACAATGGTAGCCGATATTATAATTATAAAAAATATTTTTCTGTAGTTCTAATGGCTGTGGTTGATGCAGACTATAAATTCATATATATTGATGTTGGAGCATTTGGGAGTTCAGCAGACTCTTTTGTTTTCATGAATTCAACATTTGGGAAGCGTCTTCAATCTAATTGACTCGATTTACCTGAAAACCAATCATTACCTGGTACAGAAAGTCCAGATATGCCATTTGTTTTTGTGGCTGATGAGGCTTTTGCTATCAACGAACATTTAATGAAGCCATATTCACGGAAAAATGTGGACACTCATAAGAGAATCTTCAATTATCATCTCTGTCGAGCGCATAGGCTGGTTGAATGTGCCTTTGGCATTCTTGTCAACAAATGGAAAATATTACTTAAACCTATCAATCTTAAGGTTGAAAATGCATGCAAATTAATCAAGGCAGCATGTGTGTTGCACAATGTAGTAAGGAATAGGGATGGTGTTAATTTTGAGGACACATTGTCTCACAATTTAGAACCTTCTGATTTCCCTCATGTCCGTGGTCCAACAGTAAGTTTCAGAATTAGGGATAAATTAGCAGATTATTTTATGAGCCCTGCAGGAGCAGTAAGTTGGCAAGAAAATATGATTTAAAAATTATAGGTATCACATTAAAATGTTCATTAATATGTTTACTATAATTATTGTTTTTGTTTGCAACTATATACTTAAAAACCAAATAGCATATTGTTATTGATTCTGAAAATGTATTTCTTATTATATTGATTCAAGACAATAAAACATGTTTATATTGACCTTGTTTAGAGTTATTTTAAGAGTTCACTAATAACAATAATATATAGTAACTCCCAAAATTGAGGACACCCCTAAGTTAACATGTCCAAATTGGGTACAATGTGACAATATTTTGTGTGGCCGCCAAGAATTTCCAGCAATGACCTAACACTCTTGGACATGTAGTTCACCAGAGCCTCACAGGTTTCCACTCGAGTCCTCTTCCACTCCTCCATGATGATGTTAGAGACCTTGCTCTCCTCCACCTTATGTTTGAGGATGCCCCACAGCTGCTCAATATTGTTTAGGTCTGGAGACATGCTTGGCCAGCCCATCATCTTTACCCTCAGCTTCATTAGCAAGGCAGTGGTCTTGGAGGTGTGTTTGGGGTCATTATTATGTTGGAATACTACCCTGCGGACCAGTCTCCAAAGGGAGGGGATCATGCTGTGCACAGTACATGTTGGCATTCATGGTTCCCTCAATGAACTGTAGCTCTCTAGTGCTGGCAGCACCCATGCAGCCCAAGACCATGACACTCCCACCACCATGCTTGACTGTAGGCAAGACACACTTGTCTTTGTACTCCTCACCTGGTTGCGGTCACGCATGCCACCATCTGAACTAGACATGTGCAATTTGTTAAGTTCAGAAGTCATTTTGGTGCATTTGGACTAATTAGTTAATTCAGAAATTTACAATATTAAAAATGTATGAAATTTTCAAAGTAACGAATTTACGAAATTCGGAATTTCTGAAATTACAAAATACGAAAATGTAAAACTAAAAAATTCTATACATTCTAAGTTAGGAATTTTTTAGGGTAAGCCCCCGTACACACGGTCGGACTAAGTTGTCGGAAGTTCCGGTTGCCAAGAATTCGGTGACGTAAGCCGCATATGACGGGACTAGAAAAAGGAAGTTCAGCACCACATCCCGCACCCTTTGGGCTCCTTCTGCTGATCTGATGTCTATCGCGTGTTAGTAGAAGTTTGGTGAGAGACGATTCGCGCTTTTCAGATTTGTGTTTCAGTTCGGTACTGCTCTTCAGTTTCTACTTGTCTTTGCATATCTGATTATCAGTGCGTGTAGTCAGTAGGCATTTGTTTCTCATTGTGGACTATATCTTGGTATAGTACGCTTTGATTTGCATTGCTTATTGTCTGTTTGCTTCTGCTTTTCAGGTCGTTCTTTCAGGCATTGCTGTTTATCAGTGCTTTCTGTTGTCCGTTCTGACCAGCCGACAGTTTTAAACCATGTTTCATGTACGTACTCGTCGTAGAGTTTGTGCTGTGCAGGGGCTTGGTGTTGGGCTTTTATCTTTCACACAAGCTTGGTCCATGAACAGGGAGAGGAGGCGTTTGTGGACCAAGAATTGGTTGCACCAGCGTGACCAGTTCTCGCACAGGCCTTTGCTCCGTGAGATCCGGGAGAATAATCCTGATGATTTCAGGAATTATCTCCGGATGACGGACCCCGTTTTTCACCGTCTGCTGGCTTTGCTGTCCCCTTATATCACCAGGCAGGATACCTGCATGCGGCAAGCCATCACTCCGGAGCAGAGGCTCATCGCCACGTTGCGCTACTTGGTGACAGGGAGAAGCCTTCAGGACCTCAAGTTCTCCACAGGTATCTCCCCCCAGGCTCTGGGGATCATTATTCCAGAGACCTGTTCTGCCATCATTCAGGTCCTGCAGAAGGACTATATGAAGGTAAGTTTTCTCCTTTAACATCACATTCTATGTATTTAATGCTTGCTAATGCTTTGGATTTCTTTCCTCATTCCCTAATTACCATGATTGCAATATGCTCTAATTCATATGCTCTGCCTCTTTGTCCTCATGCATATTTGCCTTCACTATCTTCCCTACCATGCTCTTCTGGGCCCATAAAACTATAGTCTAGTCACTTAGCAATGTCTTTTGTCAGCTCCATAGTATTGCTTTCCCCTAAACACCCCCTAAAATGTCTACAAATGTTATGTGTGTGCTTCAATTCATGCAGAGTGCCCTTTTTTTTTTGGTTGGGCCAAACTCATTAGGAACCCCCCTCCCCCCAACTGCTAGGTCAGCTGATAGCAATCCTCTATCTGCTGACCTTACCAAACACAATACACACTATAACTACCTTTTTTATGGTCACATTTATGGACGAATTCACCAAAGCATCTAGTGCAAGGGCCTGCCTCAATACTTTCAAATGCTATATTTTCTTTTTTTTCCCCTATTATTATCTTGATAGGTAATAGCAGAATGTCAAAATGTGGTTCCATTATTTTAAAATTTTTGATATTATGACACTTCTAACCAGTCCGGTGGGCTGCCAATAGTGGAAGTAAGGAGGGGCTTCCCAAAGTATTACACATTATTTAGGCATTCAGCTCTCAATCAAGTGGAGAGGGTTACCTGTCCAAAACATTCCCCCCTCATTTTTTGCAAGGGCCCATCAG
The DNA here is from genome assembly GCF_037356315.1 of Lithobates pipiens. NCBI lineage: Eukaryota > Metazoa > Chordata > Amphibia > Anura > Ranidae > Lithobates > Lithobates pipiens. Next base: position 407,725,496 of record NW_027507748.1, read on the forward strand.
ATGGGGTCATGGGGTTGGGGGAGGGATGGGGGGGGTGATGACTCTGATAAGGGGACCATATACTTTAGGCTTTAAATACTAATTTCCCAAAATGTTATACTGATCTTGGCCAAAAATGTTGGTGTCTAATCTGCTTGCAATGTTGATGTGCAAAATTACTAATTTTTTGTCTTGTTTCACTCCACAGTTTCCTTCAAGGAATGGCAGACTGTGGCCTCCCACTTTGACAGTCATTGGGACTTTCCCAATTGTGGAGGTGCAATTGATGGGAAACATGTCCGCATCGTCCCACCCCCCAACTCGGGGTCGTACTATTATAATTACAAGGGATTTAATAGTATCGTGATGTTGGCGGTGGTGTCAGTGACCTATGACTTCCTGTATGTGGACGTGGGGCAAAATGGCCAGATGTCGGATGGTGCAGTGTTCTCACGGACGGAATTCTACTGGCGTCTTCAGAGTGGCAGTCTGGGCTTGCCACCCCCATAGGAGAATCAGGAAGGACTCCCGTTTGTCTTTGTCATGGATGAGGCGTTTGCCCTGCCAAACCATCTGATGCGGCCTTTCCCGATGAGGACCCTCACCCCGGATCAGAGGATCTTTAATTTCCGGCTGGCCAGAGCCAGAAGAGTCGTGGAGAACACTTTTGGAATACTGGCCAACTGGTTCCTCCTTTTTTTAACGCCAATCCATGTGGGGGAATATAAAATCAATCACATAGTGCTTGCCTGCGGTGTTCTGCACAATTTCTTGAAAAGACATTCAGCAAACTATGTGGTCTCAGTTGGCCCAGATGCAGACTTGCCAGAAAATGATAATCTCACGGCCCTTGAAGCTGCTTGTCCTGGCTTGCCCCCCCAAAGCGCCCGCGAGGTCCGAACCCAATACATGGAGTACTTTGTGGGTAGGGGGGCTATTGATATGCCAGACAATGTCTGAGAGGCATTTTTATAATAAATCTTTCTTTGAAACTACAATAATCTTTGTTTTCATTTACTGCTTGGCTTGGTTTTAGGTGTCTCATAAGTAAATTTATAATTTTTGTTGTTGTGCCTTTTTCTACAACAGTGCAAACCCAAGTTCTGAGCGAGATGAGGGGACAGTCTCTTCTTCAGATAATCTTATTATGTTGTGGGCCTGCTACACACACACCTTGTTTTTGTTAATTCATGTATGTAGTGCATTACTGACCAAAATCTTGCTCATTTTCTGCACCATGGCAGAAATATTTGGGGTCAGGAAAATGGCATGATTGGCAAAATTTACACATCACTGTGGGTGTTAATTACTAAAGGCATATCCACTATGCACTACAAGTGCACTGCAAAAGTGCACATGAAACTGCACTTGGAGTCCAAAGTGGAGTTGCCTTTAGTAAATACCACCCATTGTCACAGAAAACAACAACTTTACTCCAAATACTGCTTTTGCACATTGAAAAAGGAAGCCACACATTTTTGATAATTGAACTTTTTAATCAAAGCACATTCACATGTGCGTTTAGAAAAGGGTTTTACAACAAACCAACATATTGGGTGTATCAAAAACATTATTTGCGGTTATTTTTTTGTAACTTGGCGTTTTTGTGTAAACAGGCATGTATCAAAGCGTAACATACAGAACACAGAAACTTACAAAATTCAACTTTGAAAAGTGAAGACAATATCAGACATGAGTATGTACAAACTGGGCTGATATTGCCGTCATCACATGGGGTGTCACCCCTAGAAAAGCCAAAATTGGTAGATGCACACAATGTGTCAACATGTGCTATCTCCCATCATGGGGTACATGCTTTGGGGCTGCAACCCCTTCATCTCAGCCACTTTCCACAAAACACGTACATTGATCCCCCATGATGGAAGATAGCGCATGTTGACACACTCTGTGCATCTACCAATTTTGGCTTTTTGTAAAATACAAAATTATTTTTTTCAAAACACAAAAATAAAACCCTAGCTAGTTTGGGGTGTTTCAGACTCTCCCCAAAAACATCCATGATGTTCTTCATTTTATTTTGAACATCATTGATGTTTTACTGTATATTTTCTAAATCCCGATTGCACCCCATTATCTCCCGAATCAGGATCTGGGCACTTTCACTGGTAAAATGTGATTCTTCTTCCACATCACCTAAAAAAAAAAAAGCAAAAAAAACACCATGTATTATAAATACAAATATGTCGACATACATTGATGAGCTTACCGGAAGCTGTGGTCTCCGACACTCACCTGTTGTGGTGACAATTTGTCCAACTTCAACGAACTCTCCTTCCTCCTCCTCCTGCTCCTCTGCTTCTGGTGTTGGAATTTCACCTTCTTTGGGAGGTGTGGGGTCCCTGGGGTCCTCAGACTTCCAGAGTCTTTTCTCCCCTATGAGAATGTAAAAAAGGAATACTTAGCACACAGAGGGCAGAAATAGGAATAGGAAACATTGCTTGGAAGTGTGGTCCAATTTTTTGGCTGAGTTCAAAGGTGAGAACATTATTGTGGACACTTTGTTAAGCTGGAATACTTACCTGCAGTGTGAAGAAATGTATTGAAGTGTAATTTGGGAAAACATCGTGTTGGGAGTGGGCTAACGAACGATGTTTCTTACGAACGATTGAAACCATGAACTTGAAAGTGGCCATTTTAAACTGTACAACATGAAATCAAAGCACATGGAGCAGTATGCAAGCAATAATAATCATATGAACACACGACAACTACTTACTTTTTTGAAGAACATGCTTGATCCTTCTGTATTGATCGTGCTCTCTCAGTTTCAGGTCTGGCCAGTGTTTTCTCAGTTGATCCTCGGATCGGCGTACCCCAAAATTCTTCACAACTTTAGTCATGATCTTGGCCTTTCTGATATTTGGGTTTGGGTAAGGTCCATACTTCTCATCATAGTCGGTCCTCTTCAATATGTCCACCATCTCCAAGATCTCTCCAAAATACATATTTGAGGCCTTAAATCTTCTCCTCCAGGATCGGGACATTTCGGGCTCCGGGCTTTCCTCACCCTCCTCCTCGTTAGTGGAACTCTGATTGCGCACCTGTGTTCTCTCCGCCATGTGCTCTCCCCACTGTGCCAAAAGAGAAGGGGCGGAGAATAGTCTAGAAAGAACGTCAGGGGCGGGCGGAGTTTCACGCATGCACACTGTATATAAAACGCAACACGCGTGTGTCGTACAAACGAAGGTCAAATTTTTAACTTGGTACATCACTAGACTAGACTGCTTCTATATAGGCCTATGTTGGGACAAGATTAGGAGGGTTTATCATGGCATTATTAGTATTTTAGGGTTTGTCTTGTGTTGTGTCTTGCAGACAAGATGGATCCCTTCCAAAACGCCAATTTTATGGGGATATTCCTTGAACTGTTCAGGGAGCTGCCCTGTCTGTGGCAGATGAACAACCCATTTTATAATGACCGAAGAAAGAGGAAGGCAGCGCTGGAGAAACTTCTTGCTTTGGTGCGGATCATGGTCCCCACAGCAGACATGAACTATGTGATGTTTAAAATTGGTGCCATGAAGAGTACATATCTCAGGGAGAGAACGAAGCACCTGGAGTCCCTGAGATCAGGAGATCCAGATGCCATTTATTACCCCAGGATGGTGTACTTCGAGAGGCGGCATTTTCTGGTAGACCAGGGGGGACTCGACCGTCTTCCTTCAAGGCTTCCTTCACCCCCAGCTGAGGCTTCCAACGTCCAACCTGGGCCTTCCAGGCAGCAACATGTGGAGGGGCCCAGCTTGAGACAGGTATTGCATTGTTGAACATATTTCTTGTCTTACATTTAATGATGTTAACTAGATGTTATTATTGATCAGTAAGTTGTGATTTAACAAAGTGGTTTACATATCAATAGACACTAGTGAGCAAAAATGTTCGGGACAAGAATGAAAAATGCTGGGCTCAGAATGATAGTCTGTTCTATTTGGTAACATTCAATTTGCAACAGTCATGAGCACAAAATTGTGTGATTGATGAGCAAAAAACTAAAACTATATCCCATTTTCATACACAGGAAGACCTCAGCCGGGGGGAGGCTGTGGCAAGTGACAGCCAGGAGGTCGACCATCGCCCTCCTCCTCCTCCCGCCCCAACTACAGGAGCCCAGCCACAGCCTGGAAAGAAGCCTGGAGGGAAGTGCCCAAGAAAGATGAGAGAGAGATGGCATGGGTTCAGTCTGGTCTGACAGAAGATGCAGCTTCTTGTAGAACCACATCCTGGAGACATAGATGGCATCTGCTCTTCCGGATCTCTAGGACTTCTGGACCAGACTTCTCTCCCTGAGATATGTACTCCTCAGGCGACCAATTTAGCATTTTCGAATCCGTTCATGTCTGCCCTGGGGGCCAAAGGCTTCGCCAAATTGACAAGTTTCTCCAGCGCTGCCTTCCTCTTTAGTTGTTTGACACCTAAATAAAGGTTTTTTTTTGTTTGAACAAATACTTGCGTATGTGTTTTACTTCAAAAAGGACAGTTTGTTTGTGAGCAGGCAGGTACATTTCAAAAATACAAAGTGAAATCAATAACAAGGGGCACCAACACCAAACAACCTCCTGTAGATTAAAAAAGAAAAAGAAAATACAAAAAAGATAATAATGGTGTTGTGGTAAGTTGTAACCCAAAATACACCCCAAAAAATGCAAAGATGAGCAAACTGTCAAAAAAGGAGATGTTGATGAAAAAAACAAACCACAAAATTCAAAAAAAAAAAAAGATTATGTAGATGTGACGATTTAAAATATTGTATTGCTGAAATGAGTAAAAAGACTCAAGAAATACGTTCGGGAGAAGTGTGTGTGACTATGAGCATCAAAAGAAGTTCATTCTTGTAGCATTGTAAAGAACAAGAGAATGCGCTTCATGAAAGAATTTTTAACATTGCAACGTGACGAATGTGCTATATCGATTACGAACGGTAGTTTTACCTGAGCGAGCGCTTCCGTGTCCGAATTTGATTGTGAGCATGCGTGGCACCTTGTCCGTCGGAGTAGGCAACACATGATCGGAGTATGTCCGATCGGAGCATGTTGTCGGAAAATTTTATAGACAAGTTGGAAAACTTGGTCCGTCGGATACTCTGACGTATATAGTCCGGTGGAGACCACACACAGTCGGATTATCCGGCAATACGGTCCGATAGGACACCTTAAATTGGAATGTCCGACCGTGTGTACAAGGGCTTAAGGGTGTTAATGTTAGAAAGTTAGGATCTAGGGGTTAGGGTTAGGAGTTTGGGACTAGGAAAAGTGGGATTAGGGTTAGGGTTGAGAGTTCCTGACTAGGAAAAGTGGGATTAGGGTTAGGAGTTTGGGACTAGGAAAGGTGGGATTAGGATTGGTATTTGGAGTTTGGGACTAGGAAAAGTGGGATTGGGGTTAGGAGTTTTGGACTAGGAAAAGTGGGATTAGGGTTAGGGTTAGGAGTTTGGGACTAGGAAAAGTGGGATTTGGGTTAGGGTAAGGAGTTTGGGACTAGGAAAAATGGGATTAGGGTTAGGGTTGAGAGTTCCTGACTAGGAAAAGTGCGATTAGGATTAGGAGTTTGGGACTAGGGAAAGTGGGATTAGGGTTGGGATTTGGAGTTTGGGACTAGGAAAAGTGGGATTAGGGTTGGGATTTGGAGTTTGGGACTAGGAAAAGTGGGATTAGGGTTAGGGTTAGGAGTTTGGGACTAGGAAATTGGGATTAGGGTTAGGGTTAGGAGTGTGGGACTAGGAAAAGTGGGATTAGGGTTAGGGTTGAGAGTTACTGACTAAGAAAAGTGGAATTAGGGTTGACATTTTTGGGCTTGGGGCTATTCTGACTGGGATTGGGATTTGGATTGCGGTTGAGCTTTTTGGGCTTGGAACTACTCTGACTGGGATTAGGATTGGGATTGCGGATGAATTTTTTGGGTTTACAATCACACTCCTATTTATCTGACAAGGATTATGTGGCTGGTACTCACTTTTTTCAGATTTTTGCTTTCTTGGAAGGTCATTCCAGTCATAAATATGTTGTTCAGCATTGTTCCCCCATGCTGAAGTATTTTTGCTGCAGTTGGCATACAGTGTATTTTTGGTGTCCCAAAGCTCTGGGTGGTCCAGCACTGACTCATTAAATTCCTCCGGTTCTATTTCTGTTTCTTTGGACCTGGCTGGTCTGGCCACATTTTCTGCCCTGGCTTGCATACACTTATCTGCAGCATCCATGCTTTCTTATCTTCCTCCTCAACCCCTCCCAACAGGATTTCCTTTTATCCCAGCATCCTACACTGCACTGCGGTCATGTGACCTTTCCACAGCTTCAGTGTATTGCCTAGGGCGTATTTCAGGCTCTTTTATGGTGCTTTTAAAGTGCTTCACATTCATTTCAATGAACTTGGGCATTTTTGAATCGCTTTTTAAGCGTTACAAACAAACTCCAAAGATGCTGCTTGCAGGACTTTTCTCAACGCCCCACCAGCGCAACGCCTCAGTGTGAAAGCATACATTGAGATGGATGGGAGGCAGTTTTCATGCGCTTTACAGGCGCTATTTTTAGCGCTAAAACGCCTGAAAAGCGCCTCAGTCTTTACAACCACTTTAAGGACTGTGATTGTTCACATAGGGTCTCAGGCTGACTGGCCGTCCCCTCCACTATACTATTTTGAGACCGCTAGGGGCCCAATACTGCTGGAACAAATATTTTTTCAGGGGAGGTGTCTTCCAAGATTTTGTGCCTTGAGTATCCTGCAACCCCAAACCCTCCTCTCTGTATTTGTTCAACATCTGCAATAAATCTTCAAATACACCCCTAGACTGAGTCTGAATTTGTCAGTGTACTTCTGAGGCTGAACACAGGATGGGCAGACTCTAGGAGGGACCCAGTTTTTTCCATTGGCCCATGATGTAGCTATCGATACACTAAAGTAAAAATATGGCCTCCTGTTAAAAAAAAATATATGTGCTGCCGCACAGGTAATTAAAACAAATAACAAACATGTTATGCTTACCTGCTCTGTGCAATGGTTTTTACAGAGCAACCCCGATCTTCCTCTTCCCTAGTCCCCTGCTGGCACTCCTGGCTCACCCTCCCTAATAAGTGCTCCCATAGCAAGCCGCTAGTGTCCTGTACCTAACATCCCAAAAACAGGAAGCTATTGGTAACATAGCTATACTAAATAAATTAAATCCAATGAATTGGGCCAGGGACAGTAAGGCTGGATAGGAAGGGACTAGATTAATGTGAGTATACTCCAGCCAAGAAATAAGGCAGACTTACACTGTGGGAAGTTTACAGTTGGCAGTGAAATCAGAGTAAACAATCAGGACATGTACAATTATGTAAGACAGAAGGTAAGACTGGAGTTCAGCATAGGTCAGTGATGGCAAACCTTGGCACCCCAGATGCTTTGGAACTATATTTCCCTTGATGCTCAACTACACTGAAGAGTGCATGAGCATCATGTGAAATGTAGTTCAAAAAATCTGGGGTGCCAAGGGTTGCCATCACTGGCATAGGTAATAGATACCTATGCTGTAAACTCATTTGGGGTTGATGTGGGATGGCTGTGAGTAGTTAAATTTTCACTGTAAAAATAATATTTTAGTGCAGTATAAATAAAACAAAGAGTGAGGATACAAAGACTATTTAAATCCAGCCTTAGGTAATCTCGAAGTGAGCCTTTTTGATAGCAGTTTTCTTTAAAGGAATTGACTAAGCATAGGTCTCAGCATACCTCTAGTAACATGGACTCCTAATATAATTGTGTAGCTGTTATTAGTGCATATTTTGTGTAATATGTATTAAGGATGGTTGGGTTTTCCACTGCCATGGGTTCACGGTTAAACCATAACACACCGCATGACTTTTGAACTCTGGCCAGCAGAGACCAGTCGAATTTTAATTCATGTGCAGTCAATGATCAGGGTATTCTAACAGAGGAGAGTCACACTGTCAGAGTATAATGTCCCAGCAGAAAGGTGGGTGGAGGGGATTCTTCCATCCACCTTGCTTGTGTGGATAAAGAAATCTGTTCGCTTGCTGCTGGCTTAACAAAGAAAATTAATAATCTATGGCTATCTTAAAGTGTATGTAAACAATCACCTTGTAAAATATTCCATTCAGTTTAAAATAGAAATGAAAGGCAAAACATTTTTTGTATAGATATACAAATACATTATAAATACTTTTTTCCCTTTTTTATAAGTGTTCACATTCCCTCTGTTCTCAGATGCATGAGAGCTGGGGGGAGGAGAAGCAGCAGCACACTAAGCTTCCCAGTGAATGGCTGTGCAGCGGGGGCGTGCCAGGAAAAGTCTGATCATTGGAGGAGAGCACACTGAGTTCCCAGCACAGCCAGATAACTGACCACAGTGTGCTCTCCTGCTTTATGTGGTGAGTTTTTGTTAGGAAAGCAGAGGAACTGAAGGGTATAAAGGGGATTTCACATAAAGGAAGCAATACAAAAAAACAGGATATTTTCTTATAAAAGTACATGGTACAACAGGCACATATCAGGAATATGAAGTGTTGGGGTAACAAATGCCTTAAGAAGAAAAAATGGGCTAGGGCCACTTTAAAACAGGAATGGCGGCAGCCAATGTGTCAGGGATTTCAAATCTGTTGCAGGGAAAGAATAGGACACACTGAATAGGGAGAGATTAAAGACCAGTTGGAAAACTATACTTTATTTCTGATTGCTAGTTTTGTGAGGAAATATTTTTCGTTATCATTGAGCTTGTTTTTTGTCTTTCATTTTATTTTGTTGTTGGTTTGAAGTCAGTGGTCACTTGTAAGTGCTGTTCTGTTAATGGCAAACCTTGCTGCAAAGGTTCCCCAAAAAAGTGGGGGTTGTTTCAGGGGTGATATATTTTGTTTTTTTCTGAATTTTCAAACTGAAATGAATCACATTGGGATATTGCTATAAGCCAAGCTAATTGTAACTGAAAAACATAAATTCAACAGCCACATATGCACTGCTAAGCATGTTTTCTAAAAGATTTGAGTATTTTCAATGCTGTCCTTGAAGTCGCATAAAAAGACCCACTCCATGCTGTGCAGTATTTTTTTTAAAACATCCTTTTGCATTGGTACATGTACCTCATGGCATTGCCCAGGTTTGTATACCTTTTTGACAGTAGTTTGCTTTTTAGTCCACAAAATGGCTAGAATTTAATAGGATTCCACCCCCCCCCCCCATTTTAGACTTCAGTTAGATTTGCTTCTTAGCCCACGTACACACGGTCAGAGATTTTGGCAACCAAATCCGTCGGATTTTGCCCGTCGGATTTAGTCCGACGGATTGTGTCCGAAACTGTTGCATACACACGGTCGGGCCAAGTTGTCTGATTTCGCAGGTGGCCAAGAACGCAGTGACGTAAGCCGTGTACAGCAGGACTAGAAAAAGGAAGTTCAGCTCCACGTCCGGCACCCTTTGGGCTCCTTCTGCTGATCTCGTGTCTATCGCGTGTTAGTAGAAGTTTGGTGAGAGACGATTCGCGCTTTTCAGATTTGTGATTCAGATCGCTACAGCTCTTCAGTTTTCTGCTTGTCGGTGCGTATCTGATAATCAGTGCGTGCAGTCAGTAAGTATTTGTTGATCATTGTGGACTATATCTTGGTATAGTACGCTTTGAAAGGCAGTTCTTATTGTCTGCTTGCTTCTGCTATTCAGGTCGTTCTTTCAGGCTTTGCTGTTTATCTGTGCTTTCTGGTGTCCGTTCTGACCAGCCGACCGTTTTCAAACCATGTTTCCTCTACGTACTCGTCGCAGAGTTTCTGCTGTGCAGGGGCTTCGTGTTGGGGTTGCTACTTTGACACAAGCCCGGTCCATGAACAGGGAGGGGAGGCGTTTGTGGACCAAGAATTGGTTGCGCCAGCGTGACCAGTTCTCGCACATGCCTTTGCTCCGTGAGATCCAGGAGAATAATCTTGATGATTTCAGGAATTATCTCCGGATGACGGACCCCGTTTTTCACCGTCTGCTGGCTTTGCTGACCCCTTATATCACCAGGCAGGATACCTGCATGCGGCAAGCCATCACTCCGGAGCAGAGGCTCATCGCCACGTTGCGCTACTTGGGGACTGGGAGAAGCCTTCAGGACCTCAAGTTCTCCACAGGCATCTCCCCCAGGCTCTGGGGATTATTATTCCAGAGACCTGTTCTGCCATCATTCAGGTCCTGCAGAAGGACTATATGAAGGTAAGTGTTATCCTTTAAGATCACATTCTATGTATTTCATGATTGCTAATGTCTTGAATTTCTTTCCTCATTCCCTAATTACCATCATTGCAATATGCTCTAATTCATATGCTGTGCCCCTTTGTCCTCAGGCATATTTGCCTCACTAACTTCCCCACCATGCTCTTGGCCCATAAAATTAGAGTCTAGTCACTTAACAATGTCTTTTGTCAGCTCCATAGTATTGCTTTACCCTAAACACCCCCTAAATGTGTACAAATGTGATGTGTGTGCTTCAATTCATGCAGAGTGTTTTTTTTTCTTTTTGGGGGGGGGGGGGGGGGGGGGGGGTTGTGCCAAACTCATTAGGAACCCCCCTCCCCCCAACTGCTAGCTCAGCTGATAGCAATCCTCTATCTGTTGACTTTACCAAACTCAATACACACTATACCTATCTTTTTGATGCTCACATTTATGGATGAGCATGTAGTGTAAGGGCCTGCCTCAATACTTTTAACATTTTTTTTTTTGCTTTTAACCTATTAATTATCTGGATATGTAATATGAGAATGTCAAAAAGTGCTTACATTTTGATTATTTTTTGTTATTCTGACACTTCTTACCTGTCCGGTGGGCTGCCAATAGTGTAACTAAGGAGGGGCTTCCCAAGGTATCACACATTATTTAGCCATTCAGCTCTCAATCAAGTGGAGAGGGTTACCTGTCCTAAACATCCCTCCCTCATTTTTTATCAAGGGCCCATCAGATGGGGGGGATGGGGGGTGATGACTCTCATAAGGGGACATTAGACTTTAGGCTTTAAATACTCAGTTCCCAAAATGTTTAACTAATTTTGTCACAAAAGTGTGTAATCTTTTTGGAATGTTGATTGGTCAAATTAATAATTTTTGTTCTTGTTTCAATCCACAGTGTCCTTCAACGCCACAGGAATGGCAGACTGTGGCCTCCCACTTTGCCAGTCGTTGGGACTTTCCCAATTGTGGAGGAGCAATAGATGGGAAGCATGTCCGCATCGTCCCACCACCCAACTCAGGGTCATATTAATTTAACTATAAGGGGTTTCATAGTTTCGTGATGTTGGCGGTGGTGTCTGCGACATATGAGTTTTTGTATGTGGACGTGGGGCAAAATGGACGGATGTCGGATGGTGGAGTGTTCTTACGGACGGAGTTATACTGGCGTCTCCAGAGTGGCAGTCTGGGCTTGCCACCCCCAGAGGAGAATCAGGAAGGACTCCCGTTTGTCTTCATCGTGGATGAGGCGTTTGCCCTGGGGAACCATCTGATGCGTCCTTTCCCCATGAGGACCCTCACCCCAGAGCAGAGGATTTTTAATTTCTGCCTGTCCAGAGCCGGAAGAGTGGTGGAGAACACTTTTGGTATACTGGCCAGCCGGTTCCGCCTTTTTCTTACGCCTATTCACATGGCAGAATACAAACTGAATCCCATAGTGCTAGCGTGCTGTGTTCTTCACAATTATTTGAAAAAAGTTTCTGCCAACTATGCGGTCTCAGTTGGCCAACAAGAAGCAGACTTGATGGACAATGCAGATAACCTCACGGGCCTTCAACATGCTCATCCTGGCTTGCCCCCCCCAAAGCGCCCGTGAGGTTAGAACACAATACATGGACTACTTTGTGGGTAGGGGGGCCATTGATATGCCAGACAATGTCTGAGCGGCATTTTAAAAATACATTTTTATCTGAAACTCCTTCATTCTTATTATGTTGTGGGTCTGCTACACACACACCTTCTTTTTTGGTAACTAATGTATGTAGTGCATTACTGACTCAAATCGTGCTCATTTTCAGCACCATGGCAGGAAAATGGCATGATTGTCAAAATTTACACATCACTGTGGGTGTTTTTTTAGTAAAGGCACATCCACTATGCACTACAAGTGCACTGCAAAAGTACACCTGAAACTGCCTGGGAGTGCAAAGTGGAGTTGCCTTTATTAAATTACACTCCTTCTCAGCACAAACTTAAATTGTACTCCAAATACATTTTTGTTGCCATGAAAAAAAAGCCACACATTGTTGCTAATTGAACTGTTTAATCCAACCACATTCACATGTGCGTTTTGAAAAGGTTTGTACAACCAACCAAGAAATTGTGTGTTTCCAAAACTGAGTTTATTCAAAATTTGGTTTAATTGTTGTTTTTGTGTAAACAGGCATGTATCTAACTGTAAAATACAGAACACAGGAACTTACAAAGTTCCACTTTGAAAAGTGAAGACAATATCAGACATGAGTATGTACAAACTGGTCTGATCTTGCCTTCATCACATGGGGTGTCACCCCTGAAAAATCCAAATCATGGGGGATCAATGTACATGCTTTGGGGCTGCAATCCCTTCATCTCAGACACTAAACACAAAACACATACATTGATCCCCCATGATGGGAGATAATGCATGTTTACACACTCTGTGCATCTTCCAAATGTCGAATTTGGAGAACTGCAACATTTTGTTAGTAAAATTCCAAAAATAAGACCCTATCTAGTTTGGGGTGTTTCACACTCTCCCCAAAACATCAATGATGTTTTTCAAATTTAAATTAACATCATTGATGTTTTGCAGGATATGTTCCCAATCCCCATTGCACCCCATTATCTCCCCGATCTGGGCACTTTCACTGGTAAAACGGAAATCTTCTTCCACATAACCTACAAAAAAAAAAAAAAAACACGTAATATAAATATGGTGACATACATTGATGAGCTTACCGGAAGCTGTGTTCTCCGACACTCACCTGTTGTGGTGACATTTTGCCCAACCTGCACGATCTCTCCTTCCTCCTCCTCCTCCTGCTCCTCTGTTTGTGATTTTGGAAGTTGTCCTTCTTTGTGAGGGGGGGGGGGGGGGGGGTTCCTGGTGTCCTCATACTTGCCGAGTCTTCTCTCCCCTATGATATTTAGAAAAAATAAAGAATGAACACACAGAGTGAAGAATTAACAATATGAAACATTGTTTGGAAGTGTTGTTCAATTGTTTATTTTGGCTGAGTTTCAAGGTCATAACATTATTGGGGGCACTGTGTTCAGCTAGAATACTTACCGGAAAAACAATGTTTCCTACGAACGAATGAAACCATGTACTTGAAAGTGGCCATTTTAAAATGCACAACATGAACTCAAAGCACATGGAGCAGGATGCAAGCAATAATAATCATATGAACACACGACAACTACTTACTTTTGGCAAGAACACGCTTGATCCTTATGTACTGCTCGTGCTCCCTCAGTTTCAGGTCTGACCCGCGTTTTCTCAGTTGATCCATGTATCGGTGTACCCCAAAATTAGGCAGAAGACACTTCACAACTTTATTCATGATCTTGGCCTTTCCATTATTTGGGTTTGGGTAAGGTCCATACTTCCCATCATAGTCGGTCCTGTTCAAAATGTCCACCATCTCCAACATCTCTCCAAAATTTGCGGCCTTAAATCTTGTCTTCCTGGATCGGGACGTTTCAGGCTCCGGCCTTTCCTCACCCTCCTCCTCGTTAGTGTAATTATTAGTGCACACCTGTGTTCTCTCCGCCATGTGCTCTCCCCACTGCGCCGGAAGCGAAGGGGTGGGGAATAGTCTGGAAAGAACGTCAGGGGCGGGCCGGAGTTGCACGCATGCGCACTGTATATAAAACATAACACGCGTGTGTCGTCCGTACGATTTCTGAACAGAGGGAGAAGCTGAGGCGGCGAACGCGCAAACGAAGGTAAAATTTTGAACTTGGCACATCACTAGGCTACACTGCTTCTAGATTAGCCTGACATTAGGGTTTGTCTTGTGTTGTGTCTTGCAGACATGGACGGGTTTAATGACTACAGCTTCCTCCCTCTATTCATCGATAAATATCGAGACATGCCAGTCCTGTGGCAAAACACCCACCCTTTCTATAGTAGCAGACCAAAGAGGAAGGCAGCACTGTTGGAACTGGTTGAGTTTGTGAAGCCGGTGGTCCCCAGGGCAGATGACAAATATCTCAAAAAGAAAATTGGGAACCTCAGGATATATGAAGGAGAGGAATAAGGTGCTGAAGTCCATGAAATCTGGAGCTTCAGCAGCTGAGGTTTATGTTCCCACCCTGTGGTATTATGACAGGATGAATTTTCTGGCAGACCAGGCTGAGACCAGAGAATCCCTCTCTACTCTTCCTTCCACGCATCCTATGCTCCATTCCACACCTGATTAGTCTTCCGACGCCCAACCTGGGCCTTCCACTCAGGAAGAACTGGAGGAGCCCAGCTTGAGCCAGGTATAGTATTGTTGTACATATTTGTGGAGTCAAAATGAATAATGTTAACTTGATTTCTGCTCCCTAATTGGTGAGTTTAGAAAGTGTTTCACATATCAATAGACAGTAGTGGCCAAAACCTTTGGGACAAGAAAGAAAAATGCTGGGCTCAGAATGATAGTCTTTTCTATTGGTTAACAATTTGCAACAGTGTTGATGTGAAAATTGTGTGTGTTTGATGAACCAAAAACTCAAACTATGTCCCTTTTTCATACACAGGAAGAACTCAGCCAGGACCAGGAGGGTGTGGAATGCAGCAGCCAGGAGTTGGCTGTGGAAAGTGGCAGCCGGGAGGAGGCGGGGGTAAGTGGCAGCCAGGCGGTGGGCAGCCAAAGGAGCCAGGTCCCTCCCCTCCGCCTTCCACGCAGAAGGGCGAGAAAGGGGGGGAATGTTGAGGAGTCGGCCCTGAGGCTGATTGGTGAGGCTTCTGCGGCACTCCAAGCAAAACCAACCTACCAAGAGGCCTTTACCACCTTGGTTGTATGCAAGCTTGAGAAAATGGAGCAGGGCCACAGATCTTGTGTGAGCAGGTTATTATCCAAACCCTCAACACAGGTCTGTTGGGCCAAATGACACCAGAAACACACTTGTGTCATTTGGCCCATGCCCCTGCTCCTCCTCCTCCTCCTCCTTCTGCCACACTTCCAGCACCACAGCCGCAGCCTGGAAGGAAGCGTGGAAGGAAGACCAGAGTGTGATGACCTGGGTTCAGTCTGGTCTGCCAGAAGATGCAGCCTGTTGTAGTACCACAGCCTGGGAACATAGATGTCATCTGCTGCTGTTCCGGGTTTCATGGACTTCAGGACCAGACTTCTCTCCCTCAGATATGTACTCCTCAGGCCACCAATTTTTGCGTTGAAATATTTGATGTGTGCCCTGGGGGCCAAAGGCTTCACAAATCTCCCCAGTTTCAACATTGCTGCCTCCCTCTTTATCTGTTACTGACACCGAAATAAAGGTATTTTTTGTTTGGATGAAATACTTGCGTATGTGTTTTCCTTCCAAAAGGCCAGTTTATTTGTGAGCAGGCAGGTACATTTCCAAAAAACAAAGTGAAATAAATAACAAGGGGTGTTAACACTAAACAACCTCCTGTAGATTAAAAAAGAAAAACAAAATCTAAAAAATCTAATAATGTTGTTGTTGTAAGTTTACACAAAAATTAAAAATTAAAAATAAGGAGAAATGAGCAAAGTGTCTTTAAAGGAGATTTTTAGGGAATCCCCCCACAAAAACATCCAAAAAAGAAAAAAACTAATCTAAAATTGTGTAGATGTGCCACAAACTAAAATTGTATTGCTGAAATGGTTAAAAAAGATAGTAGTAATGAAATCCGTTCGGGAGAAGTGTGTGACTATGAGCATCAAAAGAAGTTGGTTCTTGCAGCATTGTAAAGAACAAGAGAATGCGCTTGATGAATGAATTTTTAACATTGCAGCGTGACAAATGTGCTATATCGCTTACGAGCAGTAGTTTTACCTGAACGAGCGCTTCCGTGTCGGAATTTGAATGTGAGCATGCATGGCACTTGGTCCGATCAAAATGCTCTACACATGATCGGATTAGGTCCGACCGGCCCAGTTGGTTGGGGAATATTTCCAACATGTTGGAAAATTGGGTCGGACGGAGATTCGGACGGAATCAGTCCGATGCATACCACACACAGTCGGATTATCTGACGACACGGTCCGATAAGACGCATTCCGACAGATTCTCCCACCGTGTGTACAAGGCTTAAGATCAGTTTCCCTGTATCTTGAACAAGATTCACTGAACCCTTGGTGAATCTAACTCAAGAAGATTTGCTGATTACTAATTGTATACAGTACTATTCACTGTACACTTTTTGTAACATACAGTATGTAGCACTTCTGCCTAGCAGCACTGTGCCTAACAGCACATTGGTTTGAATCCCAACCACGACACTACCTGCACGGAGTTCGCATGTCCTCTCTGTGCCTGTGTGAGTTTCCTATGGGTACTCCAGTTTCCTTCCACACTCCAAAGACAAGCTGGGCAGTTAATTGGCTCCTTATTTGATAGTATTGGATGGAGTTTAGTTCCTCAAAAATATGGTATCAGCATCCCAATTTTTTGAAAAAACATAAAAGAGACTTGGAGATGTGTGACTTTAAAGATACAGAGAAAGAGAAATCACATAATACCAAAAATAAAATAACAATAAAGTATTTATTGACACAAATTTAAAAAACAGCATACATGATATCTGCAATCATATCTGTTATCATAGGCCTATACATATAACCCATTACAGAAAAAACAGAGATTACAGTATTCAAATAACTAGGTCATTCTTTTCCCATTTTTAGACATGTTTCTAGTTTATGATGTCTTCCCATAAAGCCACCGTGGGGGGGGGGGCGTGGAAGTCCACCTAAGGAGAATGGCCTTTTTGGCATAATAAAGTAGAAACGCTACCAGGAGTTTGGAGTAGCGTGGCCTCTGGTGGTCCTCTTGAATGCCAAGAAGAGCCAGCTCTGGGGACCGGGCCAGGCACAGACCAAGACGCTCATTGATGTTTTTGAACACTGCAGCCCAGTAGCTGGCCACAGCAGGGCAGCTCCAGAACATACATATGGTAGAATGTCCCTATTTCCCTTTGACACCTAGTGCAAGTGAGGTATCTCTGTGGGTACAATCTGTGCAGTCGCTGTGGAGTGTAATATACCCTATGTAGAAATTTGGCCTGGATCACTTTGTCTTTAGATGAGATCACCAGTCCCAAGCTTCCCTCAAAACAGTCATTCCAGTCCTCTCTCTCCAGTGTAGGAATGTCAGTCCTCCAGGCCTCCCACAATCTCTCCAACTTGGGAGACTCTACACTGAGTAATGATACATAAAGGGAGGAGAGAGGCTTGGAAAGTGAATCCTGAGCTAAGAGCTCCTCTATGGGATCCATAGAGAGGGTCGTAGTCTCCGGAAGCTGTGCTCTTGCCGCATGGCGCAACTGATGATATCGGAAATACATCCACCTAGGTAGACTAAATTTAATGGAGAGGTCTTTATAGGACAGCAATTTTCCAGCTGGCATAATGTCACTCAGCATCCTCACCCCGTAACTTGCCCATACCTTCGTGTCCGGCACGGTTCGGAAATGCGGGAACCCAGGGTTCCCCCACAGCGGCTGTTGGGGCGACCACACACCTGGCTTAAGAAACCGCTTCCTGGCCATCACCCACACCCTAAGCGTTGTCTTAGTTGGGAGTGGAAGTCCAGGGTATGCCCCAGGCCCTCTATACACTAGATTTATCCGATCCCCTAGGGAACCCATTTTAGCTGCCTCCAGGCAGACCGCAGCATTTGCCCTAGAGCAGGCAAACCACCAATGTAGCGACACTAGAACCGCTGCCCAATAATAAACCCTAAAGTTAGGTAGAGCCAGCCCTCCAGGGAGCAGGGCGGGACGTATATTAAGTTCATAATATGCCGAGTGGTCACTACCCACCAGGATCCCAAGGTATTTGAATTTGGTAACCCATTTATGCTGCAGCTCTTGACCCCGGGTCTAGAGGAAAAGGGACAGATTTGGTCCATTTTATTCTGACCCCAGAGAAGCGGCCAAATTCATCAAAAATCTCCAAAGCAGACTGCAAGGAGGAGTCCGCATCATGTAAGTATAGCAGGGCATCATGAGCGTAGAGTGATACTTTCTCCTCCAGGGGGGCAATCCGTAGTCCATTCACCCTTCCAGATGCCAGCAGGGCCACAGCCAGAGGCGGGGGGAGAGGGGGCAGCCCTGACGAGTACCTCGCCACAAATGGAACCCCTCCGACAGCCTACCATTGATCCGCAAGTGAGCCCTGGGTCGCCTATAAAGCAGCTGCAGGCAACTCAGGAAACAGGGACAAAAACCATATCTACTCAGCACTTCCCAGAGGTATCCCCATTCCACTGAGTCGACTGCCTTTTCGGCATCTAATGAGGTTGTGACTCTGGCCCCTGCGTTATCATGAGGGATAGTTAAATTCAAATGCAACTGCCTCAGATTGATGTCGGTGCCCTTACCGGGCATAAACCCTGTTTGATCAACATG